>NC_064836.1:61744832-62994832 GCF_024166365.1 Elephas maximus indicus
TTTCTGTATTGCAATCCAGGTATTATTTTATTTTTGAAAACTAAGAGTGATGTGGAGCTGGGCAGAGTCTTTTGGGGGGGAGGAGGGGCTCAATTACAGCCATTTTAGACCTATAAGCATCTGAGTTTGGACCAGAGTTTTGGATCGGTTCAGTGGCTTCCTGTCTTTTTGGTACATGACTCAAAAGTATCGGCTCACCAGAAATATTGTGAAGTGGAAATTGAAATGTTAATTTTAATGATATTTCTGCAAAATTACAGGCGTTTGTCTCTCAACAGCAGAATCCGATCCTAAAAATCAGACATCTTGCATGAATACATTAACCTGGAGCCCATTTCCTGCTGTTGTAAATGTAAGAAATCATAATATACCTTGTGCACACAAAATGTCTCAATTGCTGTATAAAACGTTACTCAAAGTTTGTGACATTTCTTTTTACTGTTCATAAATAACTTTTAATTTGAACAGCTCATTTCTAAGAGATGAAACTGCTAGATAGTGAAAACGTCAGAGGTGATATTACTGTACACCCAACATAGGTTTTTATTACAATAGACTATGTGGATTGTAAAGGAGAATGAAACAATGAAAGAAACAATAACTGCCAAAAAAAAATGCTTATGGAGACATTATGCTCATGCCTGCCTACATTTTTCTATTGCAAAATTTGGCATTATTGCAAGAAGCAAAAATCTAGATTTTCTTAGAAAACATTTGGGGAGAAAACAACTACAGGGAATGCATGCGAAATTTCTCAAGATTTATGTTGGAGGAAAATACATGCAGTAAGCTCTTTTGCTAAAAGATCCTCTGATTGTCATATAAGCCTCCCACCAATGTTTTTGGGAGAAGTGGTAAGGGGACATTATTTTTAAATAATGGAGACAAAGAGAAAATCTTATCCTAGCTATAGACAATTAATTAGGATTGTAACTGCTCATAGCTACTTTGCAGAATGACACTTTAAAATGTATTAATAAATTTTAATAACTTTTCGAACTTGAGGACTAATGCTATTTGTGCGTATGTATGATGTTTGCAAAGCCATGCAACAGTCTAATGCTAATTTAGGCAGGAGTGTTGACCCCAACTTACCAAGAGCACTATTTCAAATATTCAGAAAGCAGGAGAAGCACGTGAATACTTCTTTTAAAAATTAGGTACACGAATTTCTCGGGGAGGGATTTTGTTCATTTTATCTTGAGGACTTAGATTTTGGGAAAAAAAAGGACATATATATGTATATGTATATATATATGATAGTATTTCCTTGTCAGTTTTAAGATAATAATAGGAAACATAATTTTATGAGTCAAAGCCTGCTTGACTTTAATCCTTTTAGACATTGCAGCCATTTGATTAAGTGCTGTATGAGCTTTCTCCCCCAACACTCTCAAAGTGTCATCTGTCATAGCCTTGCTGCCACAGCCATGAAATATGACTGCCTAATGATATTAGAGCCAAGAAATATGATGTCGTGTTTGGCATTTCAGACACAGTGAGTCTTTACTGTAAACCATGTAGTATGGTCTCTGTGTACCTAATGAAAGAAATGAAGATACCAGTTGAGATGCTAAGCGTGGCAGATATTGAGAAAAATAGACTGAAAAAAAGTGACAACTTTATTCTCCTTTTCTTCAATATTCAATGAATAATAACAGGAAAATAAAAACATATTCTCCCCAACCCTGGTGGCGTAGCAGTTAAGTGCTACGGCTGCTAACCAAAGGGTCGGCAGTTCAGATCCACCAGGTGCTCCTTGGAAACTCTATGGAGCAGTTCTACTCTGTCCTATAGGGTCTGTATGAGTCAGAATCGACTCAATGGCATTGGATTTGGTTTTTTGGTTTAATGTTAATTTCTTCCTAATAAAGCCATTTTATGTTTATTACTGTTTGCAAATGAAAGTTATGCATTTAGGCAAAATCATCTGATCAGAACATTCACAGTTGCTTGAGTTGTGTAGGTTAACATTATATCTCAAAAAGAACGGCTCTGGATTGTTGTTACCTAGTTTCTAAAACTATTAACCTAATACGTTGCTAGCGCTAGAAAGGCCAACTAAAGGAAGAACATAATCTCCTGGGCTTGGAGGAAGAAAATAGTACCCTTTTCTGTTCAGGAATATATAACTCAGCTGTGTGATGCTGGAAAATTTACTTAACTTCTCTTTCTTATTTTCTTTATTTTTAAAAATATGCTTCTAATATATTACTGGCAAGTGTGTGTGTGTAAAAATATATGTGAGGAATTTAACACAGTGCTTAAAACTTAGTAAGTGCTTAATAAAAGCAGTCAAATTTTTCATTGGCAATATTGTTCCAAACAGATAAGCCTCTTACTGTTCTTTTTCAATGCTATAGTTTATTTAAACCCCTAATTTGGAAATTTAGGTTACCATACCTTAAAATGATTAAGCAACTTAAAAAGAGTTCGAGGAAGTGCAACAGAGCTGAGGAGATAGAGTGGTTTTTAAGCATCATTATTTTGATTAGTGAAGCTACACGGATTGTAGAACAAGTCAGATTAGACAAAAAAGAAATGTGAATAGTAGACACGGCCCACAGGACAGGGAAGATGCTGATGGGTGGGAAATTCGCATATTAAATGGAAGGAGGTCTAGCCAGAATATCAGATTTGGAGAGTAGGGCACATTTACTTAACAATCACTGAAATCAGTGAGCAAAACTCAGAGGCATTGGTTTTGTCCTCATAAAACACACTTGTAAGTTGAGAAACTATAAAATGTATAAGTATTTTAAGATATGCTTCCTAGACTGTCAAAATATACAAAGGACCAGAAACACTTATAGAACAGAGGTGTGAGGATATGCTTGGACCTTCTTCCAGGAAAATGACCATAACTCATGAAAATCATAAAAATAAAACAAACAACAGTTCAGTCTCTGTAAATTGATATAAAGGCATACAGAAAAATGTTGAGACATTTATTCAAGAAAATCTATAAAATCTCAGTAAGAACAGTGAAAATCTGTAGCATCTTTTCCCCCAGTTTAGTGTTACAAAAGCTCTACTCTGAGAAGATGCAGCAAAATAGATGGAACTCAGAACAGCCTAGAGTTTTGGGGTTCCCTTCCTTCACCCAGACCTTTCTTCTTGGGTGTAAACTCTAACTCAGGTGTTGCAGGCTGAGAATAAAGGGACGTGATTGTCCCTACCCCAGTTGACTCATAGGGTGACATTTCCATGCCAGAAGATGCAAGCCAATAGGACAGGGCTAGCATGTCACCCCTCCCCCAACTCCAGCACCTGCTCCTAGGGCAGAGAAGTCACTTCAAGAAAAGCAGGCCACCATCCTCATCACCATATCTGAAGTGGTGGTAGAGAGGTTTTGTGTAAGGGGAAATTCAGGCCACAAGAACACAAAGCTCTGTACCTCTCTCTAAGTGGTTCAATTTTATTTGGAACACAGGAGGAGCATTCATGTTTAAGGGCAAAACTGAAATCAATAGCAATCTTGGTGGGTAGCAACTAAGAGAAGACTAGTGCCTCTGCAATAGCAACAAGTAGAATGGTAGATCGACTAGAAGTTTAACAGAAAGAGCCAGGGAAGACTCAATTAAGAAGAGCCCTCTTGGGATCAAAAGCAAGCCTCAAAGACTGACCTGAAAGAGGTTTTTGAGTTTACCTCTGAAATGGGACCATATTTTACTTGGATAATGCTATGGAACAATTTATGCCCACAGCATTGTCAAAATGGTAGAACAACAAGCTGTAATTAGTGTTATGCCACTGGAGTCCAACTTAACAGAGAAATCAGGAGTAGAGACAGTCAAAGAAAGCCCAGCTGAAATCATAGATATCTCAATTTGGGTCATGAGCATGTCCATGGCTGCACACTCAGAACAGCACACCAGAGGCTGCACACACGGGGAAAAAAGACTAATTTATTGAACTAGAATTGAGCTAATCACTAGACAAATAAACCCACAACAAATCTCAGAATAGGAGATCAAGATCCAGAGTTGCTACAATGTATTACCTAAAATGTGCAATTTTCAAAAAAGAAAGTATGAAATGCACAAAGAAAGAGGAAAGTAGGACCCATGCCTAAGAAGAAAGTTGTGTTTTGTCAGGTGCTGTTGAGTCAGCTCCAACTCATAGCGACCCTATGAGAAACAGAAGGAAACACTGCCGGCCTTGTGCCATCCTTCCAGTGGATATTATGCTTGAGCTTTTTGTTGTAGCCACCGTGTCAATCCATCTCGTTAAGGGTCTTCCTCTTTTTCACTTTACCAAGTATGATGTCCTTCTCCAGGGACTGATTGCTCCTGATAACTGTCCAAGTATTTGAAACAAAGTCTCACCCTGCTTGTTTCTAAGGAGCATTCTGGTTGTACTTCTTCCAAAACAGATTTCTTATTTCTTTTGGCAGTCCATGGTATATTCAATATTCTTCACCAACACCATAATTCAAAGGAGTCAATTTTCTTTGGTCTACCTTATTGATATTCCAGTTTTCACATGCGTATTAGGTGACTGAAAACACCATGGGTTGGGTCAAGTGCATCTTAGTTTTCAAGGTGAGATCTTTGCATTTTAACACTTTAAAGAGGTCTTTTGCAGCAGATTTGCCCAATGTACTGCATCATTTGATTTCTTGACTGCTGCTTCCATGGACATTCATTGTGAATCCAAGTAAAATGAAATCCTTAACAGCATCAATCTTTTCTCCATTTGTTATGATGTTGCTTATTGGTCCAGTTGTGAGGATTTTTGTTTTCTTTATGTTGAGGCGTAATCCAAACTGAAAGCTGTGGTCTTTGATCTTCATCAGTAAGTGTTTCAAGTCCTTTTTACTTTCAGCAAGCAAGGTTGTGTTATCTGCATAATGCAGGTTGTTAAGGAGTCTTCCTCCAATCCCGATGTCCTGTTTTTCTTCATATAGTCCAGTTTCCCAGATCATTTGTTCAACATACAGAGTGAATAAGTACAGTGAAAGGATACAACCTTGATGCACACTTTTACTGACTTTAAACCACGCAGTATCCCCTTGTACTGTTCAAATTACTGCCTCTTGATCTACGTACAGGTTCCTCACGAGCAATATTTAGTGTTCTGGAATTCGCATTCTTCGCAATGTTATCCGTAATTTGTTATGATCCACACAGTTGAATGTCTTTGCATAGTCAATAAAACACAGGTAAATATTTTTCAGCCAGGATCCATCTGACATCAGCAATGATATCCCTCTTTCCATGTCCTCTTCTGAATCCAGCTTGAATTTCTGGCCGTTCCTTGTCAACGTACTGCTGCAGCCATTTTTGCATGATCTTCAGCAAAATTTTACTCGAGTGTGATATTAATAATATTGTTTGATAATTTCCACGTTCAGTTGAATCACCTTTATTTGAAATAGGCATAAATATGGATCTCTTCCAGTTGGTTGGCCAGGTAGCTGTTTTCCAAGTTTCTTGGCATAGATGACTGAGCACTTCCAGCACTGCCTCCTTTTGCTGAAGCATCTCAATTGATATTCCATCAGTTCCTGGAGCCGGGTTTTTTGCCAATGCCTTCAGCGCAGCTTGGACCTCTTCCTTCAATACCATCGGTTCTTGATCATATGCTGCCTCCTGGAAGGGATGAGCATCCACCAATTCTTTCTGTATATTGACTCTGTGTATTCCTCCCATCTTCTTTTGATGCTTCCTGAGTCATTTAGTATTTTCCCTGTAAAACGCTTCAGTATTGCATCTCAAGTCTTAAATTTTTTCTTCAATTCTTTCAGCTTGAGAAATGCTGAACGCGTTCTTCCCTTTTGGTTTTCTTACTCTAGGTCTTTGCACATGACAGTATAATACTTTACTTCGTCTTCTTAAGCAGTCCTTTGAAATTTCCTTTTCAGTTCTTTTACGTCATCATTTCTACCTTTTGCATTAGCTACTCAAGGTTCAAAAGCAAGTCTCAGAGTCTCTTCTGACATTCATTTTGGTCTTTTCTTCCTTTCCTGTCTTTTTAATGATCTTTTCCTTTCTTCGTATATCATGTCCTTGATGTCATTCCACAACTCATCTAGTTTTTGGTCATTAGTGTTCAAGGTATCAAGTCTATTTTGAGATGGTCTCTAAATTCAAGTGGGATATACTGAAACTTGTACTCTGGCTCTCATGGACTTGTTCTAATTTTCTTCAGCTTCAGCTCGAACTTGCATGTGAGCAATTTGATGGTCTGTTCTGTAGTGGGTTCCTGGCCTTGTTCTGACATGATATTGAGCTTTTCCATAGTCTGTTTACACAGATGTAATTGATCTGATTCCTGTGTATTCCATCTGGTGAGGTCCATGTATACAGTCACCATTCATGTTGTTGAAAAATGGTATTTGCAATGAAGGACTCATTGGTCTTATAAAATTCTGTCATGTGACTTCTGGCATCATTTCTATCACCAAGGCTATATTTTCCAAATACTGATTCTTCTTCTCTGTTTCCAACTTTCACATTCCAATCACCAGTAATTATCAGTGCATTCTGGTTTCATGTTCAATCGATTTCAAGACCTTCATTTGCTGATGTGGCATGACTCAAAATGAGAATAAGCAGCTGTAAACATCTATTAATAATTGGAATGTGGAATATAAAAAGAGTGAACCTAGGAAAATTGGAAATCATCAAAAATGAACTGGAATGTGTAAACATTGATATCCTAGCCATTAGTGAGCTGAAATAGACTAGTAATGGCCATTTTGAGTTGAAACAATCATATGGTCTACCATTCCAGGAATGACAACTTGAAGGGGAATGGCATTGCATTCATTGTCAAAAAGAACATTTCAAGATCTATCCTGAAGTACAACACTGCCAGTGATAGGATAATATCCATATATATATATTTTTTTTTTACAAGGAAGACCAGTAAATAAGACTATTATTCAAATTTATACACCAAGCACTAAGGCCAAAGAATGAAGAAATCGAAGGTTTTTACCAACTTCTGCAGTCTGAAAGTGGTCATACATGCAACCAGAATGTACTGATAATTACTGGTGATTGGAATGCAAAAGTTGGAAACAAGGAAGAGGAATTCCCCGTCCCTCTGCTTGCTTCTGTTTTTTATATCTCAAAAGAGATTGGCTCAAGACACAATCCAATCTTGTATATCAGTCCTGCTTTATTAGTATAACTGCTGTTAATCCCATCTCATCAACATCATAGACATAGGATTTACAACACATAGGAAAATCATACTAGATGATAAAATGGTGGACAATCACACAATATTGGGAGTCATGGTCTAGTCAAATTGTTATACATGTTTTTGGGGGATACAATTAAATCCATGACAAGGGTGATGAAAATGTTCTAATATTAGATTGTGAAGATTGTTACACAGCCCTGTGAATATGCTAAAAACCATTGAATTGTACAATTAAGTGGGCAAATTGTGTGATACGTGAACTATATCTCAATAAAGCTATTAATAGCTGTACAAAGAAAATTCAGCTAACCTTAACAGGAATTTGTTGTTGTTGTTGCCGTTGAATCAATTCTGATTCATAGCGACCCTACAGGACACAGTAGAACTGCCCCATAGGGTTTACAAGGAGTAGCTGGTGGATTTGAATGGCTGACCTTTTGTTTAGCAGCCTGAGCTCTTAACCACTAGGGCTCCAGGAATTTATAAAAAAAAAAAAAAGTAGGGCAAAATCAGACAAAATGTGGACACCAGTGAAATATAGGCAGAGACAGCATGTATTAATGTGTGGGTAGAGTTCATCCCAAGGAGTCTGGTAGCAGGCAACATGTAAAATAGCATTCAGATTGTAGATGCTTAAAATTTTTAGCACTGGGCAGTAGTAGGTAGTGGACATTTTTACAGAGATTCTTCTGCCAATTAAAAAAAAAAAGTCAGGATCTAGAAAATAATGTATATAAAGGTTTTTGAGAAGTGGTCATATCCAGGAAGACAGAAAAGATTCCAGGTCGGAGAAGCAGACAGAATCAGAGCCTATCAAGGTACATTGCACCAGACGAAGAATAAGGGTCAACATTTGAGAACAAGCCCTGAAATATAAAAATGACAGGCTGTTTCACATTCTAAAAGATACTCTTTTTTTCTATGTTTTTATTACTTACAAATGTTTAACATTTTTTATAAAAGCAAGAGCTTCAACACAAGTTAATTGCACCAGGCTGCTGTCTCTGGGCACAGATATCACAAATGTACCACTGTAGCCACTTGTGCTGGACACTGAACACAGCCTCCACTGATTCTGGAAACTCTGTAGCTGCTGTTGCTGACACTGGGCTCCCTGGCTCAGAGGAGATTCACTGTGATTCCAGCTTTGTCTTGCTAGCTTCAAAACAAGTGGTGGGAGCATATGGCTGATAGAGCCTAGAAACTGCTCATTCTATAGTTGCACCTGAGAGCTGGAGAGTGAATATATGACATTTTTAGAATCTTAAATACTAGATAAAGCCTTTCAAGGTGGAAAAGTTCTCATACATAGAAAAGATGATTAAATGACGTGCAGCCAAAAAAAAAAAAAAAGGATGATATTCACCACTCATGCTTAGAAGACAAACATGTATGTCTAACGAAGCATAATTTGGTACCTGTGTGATACACACAAGTTGCCTCAAAATTCCAGTCAGCCAGAAGACAATTCCACCAGCGGCGTTAACTACTTCACCAGTGTTTCGTCCACCCAGTCTGACTGAGCCACACATGTGAAGTACTTGCAAAGTGTTCGGAAACGAAAAATGTTTATTATTTATAGAAAGCAGGTTATTTTTTTCCTAAATATTTTATTTATTTTTTGGTGACAATATACACAACCAAATATACACCTGTCTTAGTCATCTAGTACTGCTCTAACAGAAATACCACAAGTGGATGGCTTTAACAAAGAGAAGTTTATTTCCTCCCAGTAAAATAGGCTAAGAGTCCAAATTCAGAGCATCGGCTCCAGGGGAAGGCTTTCTTTCTCTGTCAACTCTAAAGGAAGGTCCTTGTCCTCAATCTTCCCCTGGTCAAGGAGCTTCTCAGGCGCAGGAACCCCAGGTCCAAAGGAAGCGTTCTGCTACTGGTGCTGCTTTCTTGGTGGTATGAAGTCCCCAACTCTCTGTTTGCTTCTCTTTTCATTTATCTCTTGTAAGATAAAAGGTGGTATAGGCCACACCCCAGGGAAACTCCCTTTACATTGGATCAGGGAAATGGCTTGAGCAAGGGTGTTAAATCCCACTCCAGTCCTCTTTAACGACAGGCAGAGATTATGATTTATAACACATAGGAAAATTGCAAAATGGAGGACAACCACACAATATGGGGAATCATGTCCTAACCAAGTTGGCACATATTTTGGGGGGACACAAGTCAATCCATTACAACATCCATCCACAATTTTTACACGAACAGTTCAATAACATTGGTTACATACTTCACATTGTGTCACCTCTCTCACCTTCTCTACCCATATTGTTTCATCACCATTACTGTATCCTCTCTGCACCTTAAAGTTCCCACCTGTGCTTTAGATTAACTGTTAGTCAGATTAAGTGCACATAGATAATTTTTTATAAGAGCAGTTGGATTTTATGCTCAAGAAAAACTTTTTTTTTTTTCTTCTTTATTGGACTAAAATGCTGTTTAGTTTTACTATGGCTTCATGGGATAGTTTCATTGCAAGGTTTAGAGATTATTTCTGGGCACTAGTTTTGGGAGTTCCCCTGATCTCAAGGTATTCATTAAGTCTGGTTTCTACATGAGTCTGGAGTTCTACTCCAAAAGAAAGCAGCTTACTTTTATTTATACATAACATCAACTGAAGTAACCACTAGAAATAAAAACTGCCTATTTTGACTCACAGTTACCCTATAATAGGACAGAGTAGAACTGATCCATAGGGTTCCCAAGGCTGTAACCTTCACAGAAGCAGACCGCCACATCCAGCTAGCCGCTGAGCACTTAACCTGTGTGCCACTAGGGCTCCTTTATAACCATCTAGAAATCAAAGCCCAAAGTAACCATCCAGAATCCATTACTTGTTTGTTTGTTTTTTCTCCTCCAAAACCTCATGATTTCCTGTGAGTCATTGCCATGGATCTCCTTTTTATTGGCACTGATTTGTGGTATCAACCCATTCCAGGGAAATTTTATCTTCCCTCCCCTGGTCAGTTCAGACCCCAGCTGCTGTACACAGTCCTTTCTCTGGGGATGAGTGGCTAGGTCAGTGGGTGTCAGCCACAAGTTAGTGAGTTTACATAACTAACTCCCCCCCCCCCAACCTTAAGGCGACCTGGCCCTCCTACTTCCTTAGGTTCAATGATTTGTTACAATGACTCTCACCAACTCCTGGAAAAGTGCCATTTTTAATTCAGCAGAGAAAGGATACAACGACTAAAAGAATATACAAGAAGGTGAGATTGGGAGTGAGTTTCTGCAGAAAGCTTCAAGTTCCCAGAAGCACCATGTCCCCAGACACAGGTGGTCCTCTCACATACATCACCAATCTGGAAGCACTAAGGAATTTCCATGTCCCAGGCCTTTGTTGGTTTATATAGGGAGTCAACACCTAGGGCCTCAGTGAATATGCATGACTGATTGCATCATGCCCCTCTCCCTTCCTGAAGTTATTTGCCAGATGTGGTCTTTGGGATTCCCACTAAATTTGCACATAAAGGCGTCTTGATTGCTGGTAAATTCCGAGTGATATTTCCAGGAAACCAGAGACAAAGCCCAAACTTAATATAAAGTTTCATGATTTTTATGTATATAAAAAAAATATATAGAATAGGGCAAATTTCAAGCCCAAGATTCTTTTTATAGTTAATATTACTTATTGCGGATTTGGTGTGTATAGATATTATAATGCTTGGAAACAGAGAAAGGGCCTCATTTACCTGTAAAGGCAATTCCATTTAATTGGAGACTATGTGTCAGTCATAGAAGAAAGAATGACTCAATGAAAAATAAATTAGGCCAACCAAATCAATATTCGTGACCTATATGATCACATAAATTATAGCAGATCACCCTCAAATCTTAAAGAATCAATAGTATACATAATGCCAGTTGGTCGAATCATATTTTCTCTTCAAAGGCTAGAACATATCCTAAGTTATAACTTTCATATTAGGAATGAAAATAGTCAACTTTATGAATTTTCTTTTATATGAAGAAAGACACAGAATCAGGATTGGAGGAAGACTTATTAACAACCGATACTCAGATGACACAACCTTGCTTGCTGAAAGTGAAGAGGAATTGAAGCTCTTACTAAGGAAGATCAAAGACTTCAGCCTGCAGTGTGAATTACACCTTAACATAAAGAAAACAAATATCCTCACAACTGGACCAATAAGCAACATCATGATAAACAGAGAAAAGATTGAAGTTGTCAAGGATTTCATTTTACCTGGATCCATAATCAACACCTATGGAAACAGCAGTCAAGAAGTCAAAAGATGCATTGCATTAGGCAAACCTGCTGCAAAAGAACACTTTGAAGTGTTAAAAAGCAAAGATGTCACCTTGAAAACTAAGGTGTGCCTGACTCAAGCCATGGTATTTTCAATTGCCTCATATGAATGCGAAAGCAGGACAATGAATAAGGAAGACTGAAGAAGAATTGACTCCTTTGAATTACGATGTTGGCAAATTATATTGAATATACCGTGGACTGCCAGAAGAGCAAACAAATCTGTCTTGGAAGAAATACAGCAAGAATGCTTCTTGGAAGTAAGGATGGCGAGACTTCGTTTCACAAGCTTTGGACATTTTATCAGGAGGGACCAGTCCCTGGAGAGGAACATCGTGTTTGGTAAAGCAGAAGGTCAGGGAAAAAGAGGAAGACTCTTAAAGGTAAGGATGGACACAGTGGCTGCAACAACAAGCTCACACATAGTAACAATTGTGAGAATGGCTCAGGGCTGGGCAGTGTTTGATTCTGTTGTGCACAGGGTCACTATGAGTCGGAACCAACTCAATCACACCTACCAACGTGCTCACCTGCACTTAACATGCTGCTTCCCCTCTTCCAAAAATGAGTAATTTACTAAAAGTCTGGAGGCATTATGAAACCTATTTTATTATTTTATGGACCAAATTTAAACTAAACAGCAATTATTAAAACCAGTTTAATTGTATATTTTCATAGTCCCCCCCTGCCATGTATAAATTTCATGGCATATTTTCAGGCGTCATTATCTGAAATATCTAAGTAACTAAAACCAAAGGCACTGCCCTGGAGCCAATTCCGACTCATAGCTGCCCCAAGAGGTTTCTGGGGCTGTAAATCTCTGAGGCAGCAGGCTGCCACATCATTCTCCTATACAGCCGCTGGTGGTTTCGAACTGTGGACCTTAGCAGTCAATCATTTTAACCACTGCACTACTTGGGCTCCTTATCTAAGGAACTATTACCTATTTAAGAAGGCTTCGTGGCTCAATGGTTAAGTGCTTGGCTACTAACCAAAAGATCAGCAGTTCAAACCCATCAGTGAATCCGTGGGAGAAAAGACCTGGCTGTCTGCTCCTGTAAAAGTTACAGTTTAGGAAACCCTAAAGAGCATATGGTCTGTCCTGTAGGGTCCCTATGAGTCGCAATAGACTTGACAGCATACAACAACAAATTATTTCAATTAATATACTCTGAAACTTCCACGGAAACCTGGTGGCGTAGTGGTTAAGTGCTATGGCTGTTAACCAAAGGGTGGGCAGTTCAAATCCACCAGGTGCTCCTTGGAAACTCTATGGGGCAGATCTACTCTGTCCTATAAGGTCGGTATGAGTCGGAATCAACTCAATGGCACTGGGTTTGGTGGTTTTGGGTTTGGAACTTCCACTGATAATAATGTTTAGGTGGGCAAGTAATATGATAAAAGTTATTAATTGTATCACCTAATATCTTTGTTAAACAAAAACGAACAAAAGAAAAAACTCAACATAAAAATGTTATGGAGATCCTACATGTAACAGTTTTTTCTCTGCTGTAGAAAAGCTAAAGCTAATGCAAGCCAGAAGGAAGCAGTATTTGCCCCGATAGGCGGAATTCAACTGAAGAGATTAGATTTTTTTAATTGAAAGCTAAGTGTTGTTGGATTGAATAGATATCTTCCATGTCCCTACACACGTGAAACAAACCAGATCCCTGTTGACCACCTTCTGTCTGCGTTTCATTTTAATCCACGTCCAATCAGACTGAGGCCAAATTTGATGATACAAAACGATCCATTATTGGAGTTTGGAAATGATGGTGTTGGTTTTGCAGGCTCTAACCCCGAGCCAGTGACATGGACGGATTTTATATTAATTCCAGTATGGGCTGGAAAACGGCAGTGCAGCTCGAGAAGGAGAGCAAGATATGAGTCATAACCACAGAATGCATTCTTTCATGTGAAACTGGTGTAAGTGAGAACTTTCAATGGTATTGACAGGAGTGTGAATTTTCTTTTTTGAGAGTTCCACCTGCCTAAAAGTGGAAGCTTCCCCTGCTGCTGCCTGCTGTCCTCATTTGAAGGCATAAACAGACGCCTCCACTCCAAAAGCCTGTCAATCCAGCACTTTTCCAAGGCACTGAATTAATTTAGGGGGACAAATGTGCTGAAGGAACACATTGTCAAACTAAAATTGATTTTAATTTTTTAAGGGGAAACTTGGCATACCAATTATTCTGAATAATTGTCTTAGCAACATGTAGTTTTGTGTTAGCTGCTACTACGGTCGTGAGAAAGCCAATATCATGCATAGTATTTTAATCAGCAGTCACTTTCATTGTCCAAAGTATAACTTGGAAGAAATGGTTGCAGAATTTATGCATCAATGCCATAGAAAGTAGGAAGCAAAAAGCTGCTTCAATAAACAGTAGCACGGGAAGTATTAACATCATTTAAGAGTGTCTGCTTTTATTTGCTGACATTAATCATAAGTCATATCAAAAAAGAAGATTCTGATCGTTTAAACAAAATAATTAGCTTTATTATTTCTTCACAGAGTGATGCTATTTTATTCAAAGGGAAACTGACTGAAGCGGTCACTTACTATCTTTGATTTTTCACTATCTTTCTATTTTGGCTCAAGCAAGTTCTTAAACAAGCACTTTTTTGTGATTTTTAAGGTAAAGAGAAAACAAACTTTCTGTGTTCCCTTTCAATTTAGCGATTATTATAAGCCATTTATCTATGTTGGTACAACCGAAATGTATATAATGTCCCCAGTTGAAATACACCACAGTCCTCCTCTTTCCAATAATATCTCTGGAACACTTTTCAAGCTCTCCTTTGAAGCCGTGCGCTTTAATTCCAACTCATTTGCGGGTGTCGGGGACTGACAAAAGATGGGATCTAGTTAATACCCCTGATCCATTGTGTTCACATCCATTTCCTCTGTGGTGCCCTGACGGTGAGCAGTGCACACTGGGAGGCCTTTTGGTAGTTACCATGCATAATTATTAAGGTCTGACAAAAGGATGGAGGACTCGCAAAGGCAATCTGTTCTTCAATCTGGGCTGTCTGAGGACCATCTCAGGACTGCAGAGTGTTAATTTCCTGAGCGGCTCATGATAAGCAGAATAAGGCTTCTCTGACAAGAAGGTGGCCCTAAAACATGCAGTTGGTGGCTGATTTCTTCTCCAATGTAATAGGAATCCTAGTGACATAGAAGAGTGAGTCGTCTTAGGTAAAGAAAGTCTCCTCTAGTGTCTCCAGCTTCTATAAATAACTGGTCCTCACCTGCAAAGGGGAAGAAAAGACAACTTGCTTATATTTTGAAAATCTACTAATCTCCTCATTTACAACCATTTTTATTTCCTGGAAGTAGTAATGAAAAAAAGATATATCTCATGATGATTTGTAGTGATAAGAAAGTTCATTCCCCTCCAAAGAAAGCAGTTCACAAAATATCCTTAACTGTTACTGGTGGTACAGTGGTTAAGAGCTCAGCTGCTAACCAAAAGGTCAGCCGTTCAAATCCACCAGCCGCTCCTTGAAAACCTTATGGGGCAATTCTACTTTGTCTTGTAGGGTCACCAGGAGTCGGAATCAACTTGATGGCAATGGGTTTGGTTTTTTGGTTTGGTTACAGAAGTGGAGTTTACCAGTAAATAAAGAGTATCTATTTGTGCTTTTTTTTTTTTTTTTACTTGTGCATTTTGCTCCAGGTAACAGAAAATCGGTAAACACAGTAAAATTCCAAATGTGTCTATCCTATAGTAAAGTTATCAGCTTAACTAAAAATGCTTCTTTAAATATGATGCAATTGAAAATAAACTCTGAAGAGTTCTACTTTAACAGTCTTTAAAATATCTCTAAAGCAAATGCCCTACTCAGGAAAACGAGTTGAACTGCTAATTTGATTTTTCTGAACTGACTTGAGTCAGAGAAAAAGAATTGTTATAATAAATGATATCAAATATCCATTTTCCCCTTTGTTTGAAATATCAGGTTATATTATGCCAGTTTTGGTCTGCAAAGTAGCACATCGATTCAGAGGTAAAAAGCTGTTTCCTTACCCCCTGTGAGGTTCCAGACCTAGTTACCTTGGAGATAACTGCCTTTCTTACTCTCCATCTCAGGGGTTTCAGAAATCACCAAAGAGCTAAAAGCAGTGGTCTTTAGTCTGAGCCTTTTGAAAGTAAAAGTAAAAATCAAGAGCAGACAGTTTGGAACGCACCTCCTCTTGATTCACATGCAACGTCTGGCTCCACTGGTATGTTCAGCAGTTGATGCAGTTCAGCTCCGTATGACTGATGTTTAGACGTCTCATAGTATGGTCTCAAAAAGAATCCTAAACTCCTTTTTCTCTACCTCATGGGTAGGAATACAGGTAGATCAAATCAGAGAAAGCCCATTTCAAACTGGGTGTCTATTCCATGTAGAGAGAAACAGCAGTTCATTCCAGTTACAGTATTTCCTAAAGTAGAAATGCGAAGTCCTAAGTGAAGACGTGTAACAAAATAGGACTACTTTAGTTACACTCTGAAGATCAGTGTTCTCAGGTTTAGTTTGTTAAAAATACAGATTCTTAGTTCTCTCCATCAGAGGGTCTGATTCAGGTCAAGGTTGAGGCCCAGGAATCTGCATTTGTAACAAAGATTCTGAGGCTCACACTCTGAGAAACCCTGCAATATGTCAACTTTTAGCAAAATGTATAAATAATTCAACTCTGTACTGAACAGTACAACTAATTTCAAAGCTACAGCATGGTGTGAATATGGTTTTGTTCCAATCTCTTCTCTCAGAGAGGGTTTGTAAAAGTTCACACAATTAGTTAAGCATCTCCATAAAGGGTCTTGAATATTTTTTGTCTGCTGTGCTTTTTTTTCGTTCCAACGTCTTCTGTGCAGTTATTTTATTCATTCCTTCAAAACTTTTTTAAGTTTATTTGTTGTGTTCCCAAGGTATTTTTACCCTGATTCTAAATCCTTATATATTTTGTAAATAAAGGAGTCAAACCATATTTTCGTCCACCACTACCTTTCTTGAAACTCAAGGTGGGAAAATTCTTAGATGAGAAAAGTAAAATTCAGAAATGTGATCTAGCCTGAGGTTCTGAAAATGGTCACTGGAAGCTTTGGCAGCATTTTCACACAGCTATATATTTTTTTTATCAGTCATGGTGGCACACTGGTTGGTGACTGCTAACAGAAAGGTCGACTGATCAAAACCATCATCACCTCCCCAAAAGATATCCATGTATTAACCATTGGAAAAATGTGAATATTAGCTTATATACAGCAGATGTGATTAAGTTGAGGATTTTGAGTTGGGGAGATGTGCCAGTTTGCTTTTGTAAAAGATGTACAGCCTTGGAAACCCTATGGGGTCGCTATGAGTAAGAATCGAATGGACAGCAGTGGGTTTTGGGTTCTCAGTCAGTAGGTCATTCTGTACCACTACTGCTTAGTATGCAGGCTTGCCAGTGTGATCATCCTGAAAACCTGAGGGTTCACAGTTCACTGTACTGCAGAGGGAAGAGAGAAAAAGCAGAAGTAGGAGAGAGTGGAAAGAGAAGAAAAGAAGGGTAGGAGAAGAAAGGGAAGAGAGAGAGTGTATTATTTTCCTATGGTTGTTGTAACAAATTACCATAAACATGGCGGCTTCAAACCACAGAAACTTATTCTCTCACAGTTCTGGAAGCCAGAAGTCATAAATCAGTATCATTAGCTGAAATCAAGGTGTTAGAAAGGCCATCTTGTGATGACCGCCAGCATTTCTTGGCTTGTACCCGCATCACTCCCATCTTCAAAGCCAGTAGTTTCAAATATTTCTCTGCTTTGTCCACACACTGTCTTCGTGTGTGTGCCTGAAAAGTCTCCCTCCGCCTCCTTCTTATAAGGATTCCTGCAATTCCATTCAAAGTCCAGCCTGATGAAAAAGGATAATCTTCCCAACTCGAAATCCTTAACTTAATCAATTCTGCCATCTATAAGGTAATATTCACATTTTTCCAGTGGTTAAGACATGGATATCTTTTGGGGAGGGGATATTTTTCAGCCTACCAGAGAAATAATACAGGAGAGGGAATTTGTATCAAGATGCTAAAGTTGGTAGAGAAAGGCAATCACTGGGAAAATCGCAGATGGAGAAGCAGCCACAGGCTTTTTAACAGGAGTATCCAAAGTCGATCTGATCAATATTTTCCTGGTAGTTACTGTCATGGATTGAATTATGCCCCCTCAAAAATGTGTGTATCAACTGGGCTGGGCCACGATTCTCAGTATTGTGTGATTTTCCTATATGTTGTAAATCCTGCCTCTATGATGTTAATGAGGTGGAATGGGCGACAGTTGTGTTTGTGATGGAGGACTCAAGCTATAAAACTGATTGTGTCTAGAGCAAATCTCTTGAGATATAAAAGAAAGAAGCAAGCAGGGAGACAGGAGAGCCTCATACCACCAAGAAAGTGGCACCAGGGGCAGAGCACATCTTCTGGACCTGGGATCCCTGCACCTGAGAAGCTCCTCAACCGGGGAAAGTTTGAGGACAAAGAATCTTCCTCCAGAACCCACAGAGAGAGAAAGCTGTCCCCTGGAGGTGACACCCTGAGTTTGAACTTTTAGCCTAGTTTCCTGTGAGGAAATAAATTTCTCTTTGTTAAAGCCATCCACTTTGCTATTTCTGTTATAGCAGCCCTAGGTAGCTAAGACAGTTAACTTTCCCTATTAGTTTCAATCACTATTCCAAGTCCTGTGGGAAATCCTGCCCTCAATATTTCCAAGGATTAAAATTCTCATGGTCACTTCTGACAGAAGTTTCTACTTTTGTCAAACTCAGTTTCTTCCCCAAGGCTTTGTTTTTGAAGCAGCATTCATTGAAAACTTAGGATGATTAAGATGGCTTTTATTCCAGATTAATTTCATGAGGACACCTATGCAAGTGCTATGCATATATAGTATTGCCTGGCCTAGAAGTACCCCTGTAACATCTGAAAGAGGCCTTCTTTAGTTAATGGTAACGTCCACATCAGAGTTTATAAGGAGGTGGAAATAAAGAGATTTTCAGTCAGTTGCGCTGCAGGGACTAGGCGAAGATCCACTCATGCTGTATTCTGCAATACAAGTGGGTTAAACGGTTTTGGTCTTGGCTCATGCTTCACTAAATCTCAAGACTCATGACATCCTGAAAAGTTGGAAAATATGACAGATAGTTTAGAATGAGGTCCCAGGCCTTATTTGCAGGGTGTTCTAACAGTCTGCATTAGAGATGCTTTGCTTCCAGGTTGAGGGTGGGTGAGGGAGCACTGAGGATACTCCTGGTGATTTAGGGGCATGCAGAAGAGAGAAGGTGCTTTCCCTCTACCTCCAAGTAAGGTGTGGGAAGCCCTCGAAGACAGCCTCTCAGAAAGCTTTATAAATTTCCTCTAGAGCTTGAGAAGCCAGTGTATGAGTTGTTGCCAAGCAAAGTTTAAAGTCAGGGTACTGTCTCCAGAATTGAACCTTCCCAGCTGCTCAATGAAAAAGAAGTGCACTGTCAGGAGCTGTACTTCTGCTGGTGGGACAAGAGCTTGAGAATTTTTCTATGAACTAAGTTAGCCAGTGATGTCTGGTGTCATTTTAAAAGTGACAGTGGCCTTGAAAACCCTGTGGAGCAGTTCTACTCTGCACATATGGGGTTGCCATGAGTTTCATTGACTGGATGGCAGCTAACAAAAATAAAAACAACCTCACTCCAGAGGACTACGTGGATTGATAACGGGATCTTTTAAAATAAAATTCTTTATGTGGGTTAGTGGGGAAGATTGGAAGTTCCAACTATTTTATCTGGATAGAACTAGAGCTTAATGGGATAAGGTGGAGAAAGATAGCGTTATTTAGTTTTATTTTGCTTGCACCATATCCAGTCCAGTTCGCTCAACAAAATATAGATACAAACATAATCAGAAAGTAGCTCCAGAGCATTTTGTCTTTGATTTTTACAAAATGATTAGATAATTTTTAGAGATATTAGCACTTTTTTATGTCATCACACATTAATCTTTAAAAAATAAAATTAAGGTTCTAAATAATTATGCCTTACTTACTAATGTCATCTCCTATTACTCTCATGAATACTGCACACCATTATTCCACCACTGACTGGTCCCTGAACACACATTACTTTTCCATCTCTTGAAATCCTGTACATAGATTAGTTCAAATGTTACCTATTCCGTGAAATCTTTTTTCTCCAGCTATATGTAAAATTCACCCTTGGTTAAAGAGTGTAGATCATTAGTGTTTTCATGATCACTTGTTGAATGTCTATTACGTGCAAGGAATTATGTTGAGTTCCTTCAGTGGATCGAGAGTTTATCTAGGATAAACCCGTGAAATCCACTGCCATTGAGTCGATTCCAACTCATAGCGACACTATAGGACAAAGTAGAACTGCCCTACAGGGTTTACAAGGCTGTTATCTTTACAGAAGCAGACTGCCATACCTTTCTCCCACAGAGTGATTGGTAGGTTCCAAACGCTGTTTTGGTTAGCAGCCAAGTGCTTTAACCACTGTGCCACCAGGGCTCCTTATGCAGGATAAAAAACAAAAAAACCAACCCATTGCCGTACAGTCAATTCCAACTCATAATGACTCTATAGGACGGAGTAGAACTACCCCATGGGGTTTCCAAGGCTCTGATGGTAGATTTGAACTGCTGACCATTTGATTAGCAGCCATGTTAATTAACCACTACACCAACTGGGTTCCTTATCTAGGATTCTGTTGCTATTGAGTTGATTCTGACTCATTGTATAAATTCAATAGCATTCAAACTAGGCTTTGAAGAATAGCAAACAAAACACATATTGTATATAATACACTGTGCGGCATACAAATGTGAATCTGATGCAATCATGCCCACACACAGAAGAGTGCATGGTTCACAGACTAATTTTAGTACAATATCATATAATAGTAAAATGTGACAAATGAAAAGTTATTGGTTTCAGTGACAGTGACACAATGCTATGAAGTGGAAACAAAATTTATGGCATGAGTTGTAAGTGGGTCTTATTCACAATTGTTCTATAACTTCAAATAAGATTGCTTACTTTTTGAATATGGTAACAACACTAGACAGAAATCTATTGAGACCCTCATGTAATAAGCTCTATAGGGGAAATCCAAGATGAATATGATCAATACCCTAATTTCAAAAAGGTTGTTGTTGTTATTATGTGCTGTCAAGTTGATCCTGACTCACTGCCACCCTGTGTACAACGGTAGGAAATACTGCCTGGTCCCGTTCCATCCTCATAATCGTTCTTATGTTTGAGCCCATTGTTGTAGCCTCTGCGTCAATCCATCTCATTGAGGGTCTTCCTCTTTTTCGCTGGCCCTTTACTTTACCAAGCATGGTATCCTTCTCTAGATACCGGTCCCTCCTGATAACATGTCCAAAGTACATGAGAAGAAGTCTCACAATGCTTGGTTCTAAGGAGCATTCTGGTTGTACTTCTTCCAAGACAGATTTGTTCAGCCTTTTGGCCCAAAACCAACCCAACTCTACTGCCATCAAGTGACTGGACAGAGTAGAACTGCCCCATAGAGTTTCCAAGGAGCTCCTGGTGGATTCGAACTGCCGACCTCTCGGTTAACAGCCATAGCACTTAACCACTACTCCACCAGGGTTTCATGTCTTTTGGTAGTCCATGGTACATTGAGTATTCTTCACCAACACCATAATTCAAAGGTGTCGATTCTTCTTCGGTCTTCCTTGTTCATTGCCTAGCTTTCACAAGCATATGAGGTAATCAGTAACACCATAGCTTGGGTCAGGCGCACCTTAGTCTTCAAAGTGACATCTTTACTTTTTAGCACTTTAGAGGGGTTTCTTGCAGCAGATATGCCCAATTCAACGCATCATCTGATTTCTGGACTGCTGCTTCAATAGGCACTGATTGTGGATTAAAGAAAAACGAAGTCCTTGACAATTTCAATCTTTTCTCTGTTTATCATGATGTTGCTTATTGGTCTAGTCGTGAAGATTTTTCTTTTCTTTATGTTGATGTGCAATTCATACTGAAGGCTGTAATTTTTGATCTTC
The DNA here is from genome assembly GCF_024166365.1 of Elephas maximus indicus. NCBI lineage: Eukaryota > Metazoa > Chordata > Mammalia > Proboscidea > Elephantidae > Elephas > Elephas maximus. The sequence continues at coordinate 61,766,312 of NC_064836.1, forward strand.
ATCAGTAAGTGCTTCAAGTCCTCTTTACTTTCAGCAAGCAAGTTTGTGCCATCCGCAAAACACCGGTTGTTAATGAGTCTTCCTCCTATCCTGATGTCCCGTTCTTCTTTATATAGTCCAGCTTCTCGGATTATTTGCTTAGCGTACAAATTGAATAAGTATGGTGAATGTATACAACTCTGATGCACATATTTCCTGACTTTAAACCACTCAGCATTCCCTTGTTCTGTCTGAATGACTGCCTTTTGATCTATGTGCAAATGCCTCACAAGCACAATTAAGTGTTCTGGAATTCCCATTCTTCACCGAAAGGTTAAAAAAAAAGTTAGAACCTAATAAAGGCAATTGCAGTTTATGGGAACTATTCTAATGAAGAATGTGTGGGTATGTGTGGGTTTCCAAATAAGGTTCACAATAAAGTGTCCACTTCTGAGTGAAGAACACCAAGGTCACAAGATAACCACAAGCCCAAGAGACAGAAAGGGCCACATGAACCAGAGACTTACATCATCCTGAGACCAGAAGAACTAGTTGGTGCCCAGCCACAATCGAAGACTGCCCTGACAGGGAGCACAACAGAAAACCCCTGAGGGAGCAGGAGATGCAGACCCCAAATTCTCATAAAAAGACTAGACTTAATGGTCTGACTGAGACTAGAGGAATCCCGGTGGTCATGGTCCCCAAACCTTCTGTTGGCCCAGAACAGGAACCATTCCTGAAGACAACTCATCAGACATGGAAAGGACTAGACAATGTGTTGGAGAGAGAAGCTGATGAAGAGTGAGCTACTTGTATCAGATGGACACTTGAGACTGTGTTGGCATCTCCTGTCTGGAGGGGAGATAGGAGGGTAGAGAAGGTTAAAAACTGGCAAAATTGTCACGAAAGGAGAGACTGAAAGGGCTGACTCATTAGGGGGAGAGTAAGTGGGAGTATGGAGTAAGGTGTATATAAGCTTATATGTGACAGACTGACTTGATTTGTAAACGTTCGCTTAAAGCGCAATAAAAATTATTATAAATAAATAAAGTGTCCACTTCTATTGAGGAAAGACAGAAAATTGTGAAGGAGAAAAACAATAATGATTTAGGAAAAGCAAACTATCACTGTACAGGTCCCAGGCAACAAGGAGATTGGTTTACTTCAACGGTTGCTGCTAACTCTGCCTGTCCTGGGAGGGGAAACAATTTATACCTCGTGTATCACCACCACTCTCATGCCATCAAGCCTAGGCACCAGCCTGGGTTCCTAGGGCTGCCATAAAAACATACCACAAAGTGTGTGGCTTTAAAGAAGAGAAATTTCTTTTCTCATAGTTCTGGAGGCTAAACATTTAAATCACGGTTTGGCCACTCTAATTTCTTCTGTGGGCCCCTCTTCTAGTTTGTGGTGACTGGCGGCAATCTTTGGCATTCCTTTGCTGCTTTTAAGAGGCTCTGGTGGTGCAATGGTTAAAGCATTTGACAGCTAGCTGACCAAATGTTCCACGTTTGAAACCACCAGCAGCCCCGTGGGAGAAAGATGGGGCAGTCTGCTTTTGTAAACATTTACAGCCTTGGAAACCCTATGTGGTGACTATGAGTCAGAATGGACTCGTGGCAGTGGGTTTTGCTGCTTATAGACACATCTGCCTCTATAGTCACGTGGCGTCTCACCCTGTGTGTGTGTCTCTTTGTGCATATACACCCCTTTAGAAAACACGGCTCAGAGGGAATTAGGTTTAGGGCCCACCCTACTTGGAAATAACCTCATTAACATAACAAAAGGAACAATCCATTTCCGAAAGGATCACATTCACAGGTATAGAGGTTAGGATTTCAACATATATTTTCGGGGGATAAGATTCAATCCATACCAGCACCATATGAAAAAAAAAAAACTTCAACCTTACACTTGTCGAGCCCCAGCCCAGCCCAGTCAAACACAGTACTAATTCTCTGTAGCAAAGAACTCAATTCTTTCCCATATTTGATGGTCTTGACTACTAATCCTGTTGTTCTTTGTCCCATTTTATTTCTCCCTAACCTCAAGTCCCTTATGTGAAGCTATAAACCCTTCCTAACAAATATCTCCTTTCATCAAAGATTTGGGATTTCTACAAAGGCTACTCTGCCTTAGGGCAATGTAAGTAGATATGCCTCTGAAATTTAACCAAACCTGAAACCCTCACAGTCAGAACATCACTTGTCTTAATTTCTGAGTGCTTTTATAACAGAAATACTACAAGTGGGTGGCTTTAAGGAACAGAAATTTATTTTTTCACAGTTCAGGAAGCTAGAAGTCTAAATTTAGATTATTGATCTACAGGAAGGTTTTTCTGTATCTGTTTCAGCCCCTAGTAGCTGGCGATCTTCAGACTTCCTGGGTTTGTAGATTGATCTGCTTCTATCTTCATCAGATAGTGTCTGTCCTCCTCCTGTGTCAGCTTGCCTCTGTATCTACTCTGCTCTTTTTATAACTTAGAAGTGATTAGGTTTAGGACACACCCTACACTGATACGATCTCACTAACATAACAAAGAAAACCTTATTCTCAAAGGAAATTACATTCAAAGGTATAGGGTTCAGGATTCCAACATATATTTCAGGCAGACACAATTCAATACCACCTTCACAGGCATGCTTATCATAAGACATGTATTGGCCACAGTGTTATGTCTGGACACGGTTCACAAATGTCAATAAAATTAGATTCATTGGCTCAACAGAGATTATAAACTTTTCCAGGAAATAAATAGGGGGCCAAATGAAACTTAAATTTGTCTTTAAATGTCAAAAAATATATATATACTTTTGTTTTACTTTTATATTTTTGAGTTAGTTAAATGTAAATAAGTTCTGGAAGAATAAATATTTTATGAAGTGCATACTAAATAGAATGTGGATAGGCCATTCAGCTACGGGGAAATAAATCTTTCAAGTTTTTTTTTTTTTTTTTTCCCCCAAAGCTAAATGCAGAACCAATTAGAGACTTGTTACTTTGACTGTGATGGACTAAAAATGTTTGGGGACTCAATTTTTGAGTAACACATGCATAAAAGAACTTCTAAAACAAGAAACAATTTTTTTTCTCTTTTTACAGAGTTTAGCCAATCATATCAGAAAGATCATATGTTAGTTGCAAGAAAGGTTTGCTCTAGGTTCTTTTAGATAAAATTTTGATGTTTGGACACTGTAATGACAATATACTTTCAGAAAAGATTGAAAGTTACTTAGTAATGCAGTCAAACTCATTTTAATGTGCTATCAGAAGACAGCCCCCATTTCTCAGATTTTTTATGCCAAAGTTTTTAACCTCCCCACCAAGGTTCACTGCGCCACCCACCCATAACTTGGTTTAGATATTAAAACCGATGACACCAAATATACACTGAGAAAGAGGGTATGGGAAGGTTTATTACTAATATAATGAGGTTTTCAGGGAAGAGGAAAATGGGCCCCCAAGCAGGCTCCAAAATAAATTTACAGTGTAGGAAAAGAAGGCTGGCTTTAGAGTCTTCATGTTGGACAGGGAATAGGTATGGGATAGGAGCTACCCTACATGTCCTGAGGATGATACTGTTTAAACTTATCACTGGCACCAAAAGAGGAAGTAACTAGGCTTTTTCATCAGCTTGTCCAGATGTGGGAAGGAGAAAGGGAAATGTTAAGATTGAAAACCATCAGCAATACATGCAGGGATATGTGTGATCTTGACTTATTTATTTGCAAACCTTTGAGGCAAGAAATTGCAAGAGTTCTTTAGCTGAAAATAGGCAACCTCAGATAAAGAATTGTTGTTACCACCATTACTGGGATCAGGCTGTCAGATAATTGCCAGTGACTAAGAGAGTGTAAAGATATGCAGATGGGGCCAATTGCTGGCCAGGATTTTTAATGCTAAGATTACTACCTCAATTTTAGCCAATCCTTCTGCCTTTGTATCCCACTCTTGATCAGGAACATGGCAGTTAAGGCATAAAATGTAGCAGTCCTCCAGTGAGCCCCATAACATGTGATGGTGGTGCTGCAGTCCATAAAGTATACGATCTTCCTTGTTCACTCAGTTTATACCAAGTAACTCCAAAAGTAGCCAAGGGATTCAGGAATAGAGTTTCTCTCTAGATGCATGGCATCTGGCCAGATGTTGAAGACGGGGAGAGGGGCACTCCTACCTGCAGATGGATTTGACAGAGTATCTGTGTTTGACTCTATCATCTAGAAGGGAGCTTCTGTGGTAGTGCTGAGCTTATAGGGGTGCGGTTTCTATGACCCGAGGCATAATGGGTAGCTGTGCATGGAGAGTCATGGGCTCAGAACCTGTGAGAGCCCTTGCTTCCGATGAGGCTCAGTGTGCAACCAGAAATTGGTATATACAGTGGGATCAAGGAGGGCAATTTCTTGCATCAGAAGTCTATGGAAAATTTATGGCCCCTTTGGGGGCTTCAGAGGCTTCAGGCGGTATGAAAGGGGTTGTAAAAATGCTACGGTTAAGGAGTATCTAGGAGGAATTAATAGGAGTGTCTGCTGTATTGCAATTTGGGCAAGTTCTTCGGCTTTTGTTTCAAGGGGCTCTGTTTGAAGCAGGCTGATTAGTAGATAACAGTATCAATGTATTAAGTAAAATTTGTAAATGAGGAACATGGTGCCTCTAGAATCCAAAAAGACCTAAAAGATGTTGGGCTTATTTTAACATTGTGGGTGCTAAGAGAGTCAAGAGCTATTTCTTTGCAGTGCCAGGGATGGAGTGACCCTCACTTCACCAAATAATTTTCAGGGATTTAATTGAGGTGATGAGGCTTATACTATTTGTGGGGCAATGCTTCATCCCCATTTGTGAGCTCCTCTGTATGAATCTGTGTATCATGAGTGAGTATGTTAAATTGATTTCTTTGGAGAAAGATGTCATAAATATAATGTCATGTCTGTGTTGCTGAAGAAAGTTGAATGTGGCTTATATCTTGCCTGCAAAGATTGTTTGTGTTGGCAAGTCTATCAGATTATTCTTACATAGCTGGATAAAGGTATTTTGGGTCCCTTCAATGTTGAAGGCAAACTACAACTGAAAGGCTGTTGAAATAGGCAGTGAACAAACTATAATAGCCAACTCTCTGACTGCAAATTGTTTACAAATTGGTGACTGAAGGGAGTCAGTACTTTAATTAATACTCAAAATACAAGCTTTGATGGATAAGATCATGGCATTAAAATTGAAGTAATGCACCTTTAAGCACCATTCATTCTTTTCAAATTGAAGAACTAGTCCAATTGAGCTATTAAATAGAGAAGCAGTGTTGATAATCATCTCTTTTCTAAGTAGGTGTTTCACAAGGGGTTTCAATCTTTGAAGATCAGATTTGACTTTATATTGGGATGAATTAACTGTTTTAACTGGAGAGAGAAGGTCCATGGAGTCTCCCTTTGTAAAGCTAATTGAAGGTGATAAAGACTTAGCTTAATTTCAATTTATTATTTGTTGGGTGAGAACCTCCGTGCCTACTATATTTTAGGACAATGGGCACCATGGCTAAGGGGAATTGAAGTAAAGCAGTAGTTCCAATGGTTAAAGTGGGACATGCTTATTTGTCTTCGGTTTTGTGTTCAGGAACTCTCTGAAGGCTATAGAGGGTATCTTGTTTAAACTTAGTGGGATTCCAGGTAAAACTGTAATTTGAACCCCAAGTATTGATTATGGTCATGAAGGTGCATCTCACAAGAAGTTACAGTTAATTCACTACGTATGTTGTAGAGTGAGAAGTCAATCAGCACCCTTTTATTTTTTTTATTGTATAAATTCTTTCAGTTAATTTCGAATTTCCATTTGTGTCACATTTTGGACCTCTCTTTCAATTTTTTTTTTTTCTTCTTATCTAAGTTCCTCCCTTCTTTCACTCCTTCCTTCCTTCATTCCTGTCTTCCTTCCTTCCTCCATTCCTTCCTTGCTTTCATTCTTCTTATTATTTCTGGATATATTTCAGGGTGAGGATCATTTTTACTTTGTTCATATTTATAAATATCCCCCTGCAAAGAACCTCCAATAAGCATTTAGACCTCTCCAGTCAATGGTTTTTCCCTTTTGGTTTTCTAACTCCAGGTCTTTGAACATGTCATTATAATATTTTCTTTTGTCTTCTCAAGCTCCACTTTGAAATCTTCTGTTCAACTCTTTTTCTTCACCATTTCTTGCATTCACTTTAGCTACTCCATTTTCAAGAGCACGTTTCAGAGTCTCCTCTGACATTCATTTTGAACTTTTTTGTCTTCTTGTCTTTTTTAAGAACACGTTTGGCATTTCTCAAAATGAAAGAACTGAAGAAAAATTCATGGCTTAAGTTACAATATTGAAGGAGTCTCTGGGCAAGATACTGAATGATGCAGGAAGGAATACACAGAGTCACTGTACCAAAAAGAACTGATTGACTTTCAAAATCTCGAGAGGTAGCGTATGATCAAGAATTGATGGTACTGAAGGAAGAAGTCCAAGATGTACTGAAGGCATTGGTGAAAAACAAGGCTCCACAAATTGATAGAATACCAGTTGAGATGTTTCAACAAATGGATGCAGAGCTGGAAGTGCTCACTCGTCTATGCCAAGAAATTTGGACTGGAAGAGATACATATTTATGCTCATTCCAAAGAAAGGTGATCCAATACAATACAGAAATTATAGGACCATATCATTAGTATCACACACAAGTAAAATTTGCTGAAGATCACTCAAAAGCAGTTGCAGCAGTATTTCAGCAGGCAAATGCCAGAAATTCAAGCCAGATCCAGAAGAAGATGTGGAAAGAGAGATATCATTGCTAACGTCAGATGGACCTTGGCTGAAAGCAGAGAATACCAGAAAGATGTTTACTTGTGTTTTATTACCTATGCAAAGGCATTCGACTGGATAACAGTGCAAAGAATGGAAATTTCAGAACACTTAATTGCGCTCATGCAGAACCTGTGCATAGACCAAGAGGCAATTGTTCGAACAAAACAATGGAATACTGCATGGTTTAAAGTCAGGAAAGGTGTGCATCAAGGTTGAATCCTTTCACCGTACTTATTCAATCTGTATGTTGAGCAAGTAATCCAAGAAACTGGACTATCCACATGAAGAAGAACAGGGCATCACAGATTGGAGGAAGACTCATTAACAACCTGCGTTATGCAGGTGACACAACCTTGCTTGCTGAAAGTGAAGAGGACTTGAAGCACTTACTGATGGAGATCAAAGACCACAGCCTTCAGCATGGATTACACCTCAACGTAAAGAAGAAGATCCTCACAACTGGACCAATGAGCAACATCATGATAAATGGAGAAAAGACTGCATTTTTCGGGGATTTCATTTTACTTGGATCCACAATCAGCAGAAGCAATGACTCAAAGGGCACATTGCATCAGATAAATCTGCAATAGACCTCTTTAAAGTGTTAAAAAGCAAAGATGTCACCTGAAAGACTAAGGTGCACCTGACCTGAGCCATGGTATTTTTAATCACTTCATATGCACATGAAAGCTGAACAATGAATAAGGGAGACAGGAGAAGATGCTTTTGAATTCCAGTGTTGGTGAAGAATATTGAATATACCATGGACTGCCAAAAAAGAACAAATCTGTTTTGGAAGAAGTACAGCCAGAATTCTCCCTAGAAGCAAGGATGGCGAGACTTCATCTCACATACTTAGAACATGTTATCAGGAGCGACCAGTCCCTGAAGAAGGACATTATGCTTGGTAAGTAGAGGGTTAGCAAAAAAGAGGAAGACCCTCAATGAGATGGATTGGCACTGTGGCTGCAACAATGCTCCCAAGCATAACGATTGTGAGAATGGTGTAGTACCAGGCCATGTTTTGATCTGTTGTACATAGGGTCGCTATAGGTTGGAACTGACTAGTGGCACCTAACAATAACAACGTCAGTGGTTGCTTCACAGAATTTAAGGACTCTAGGTTTAAGTCAAGTTTTAATTAATCCTTGCTATTCCATGGGAGTGCCATGGAAGTTCTTCCTTAAAAGTCTAAGAATAAGAATTTTTGTTGCTACAAAGGTGTAAGTGACAGCAGCAAAGGTATTTTGTAGGAGTCTCGTGAGCCTTCTACATTTAGGATTGTCACCTCAGCATGCCACATGCTGACCGTTTTGTTTCACCTAAGCAACTATTCACTTTGCCTATATATTTTACAGATCTTTCTCGTGACCACTCAATACAATGTGTTCCAGTGTCTGGTTGAGACACACAGCCAGTGGTCACAAGCTAAGAGTCACTCCACTGAGCCTAACATCAGTCACGGATTATACTGGAATAGAGACAAATGATTCAACCGAAAGCACACAGTGAGGTATGGACTGCCATGCATGGTCCATGATTACTTAAAAGAGGGTCCTAATCCCGAAATTCCTGTCCCTAAAAGCCAATTATTGAAACTTCTAATTTGGGTCAGTTAAATATATAAGAGCCCCAACCAAATTCAGCAAATGCAGCACAAAGCAACACAGCTCAAAGCATAAACTAGCAAGCAGGCAGCAGAGCCAGTTATCAAGTTAAAGCAAGAGAAGAAAGATGCCCAGTTGTGGTAATTCTCTAGACACACTGTTTGCTGTACCAAATGTTGTGGTCACCCACAGCAGAAGGATGGATCCCTCTACCCACCCAACATTTGGTTCCAATGTCAACACTGATGAAGGCACACATGTACCAACAGAGTTTGAAAAGGCTTTTTACTCACATACTGGGGCTTTCTGAAGAGAGCCGGACGACTCCCAACAGACCCAATGATGACTTCGGAGAGTGGGGAGAAGAGACTAGCTTTGATGATTTTAAGGTAGTTAGAGTGGTTTTGAAATGAGGATTCCCTCACACAGGTTTGGGTTTGCATGGTTTGGACTTCCCACTGGCACCAAAGGAAGGAGCACTGGGCTTTCTTAGTAGCTTGCTCAGATGTGGGGCAGAGGGGAAAGGGACGTGGTGAGGCTTGAAAGTTGCCAGCAGTCAAACATCAAAAATGGAATCAGACACTTTATTATACATTGTGTGTGTGTTCGTTATATGTATGCTAGAAGAAAAGATTTGATTTGGAATATTATTACATCTTCACCAATACCAGAGTATGCAGTGATTCACAGGGAGCCAAGGGTGGTATAGAATGGCATAGACTTTAGAGTCAGGCAGACGTGAATTCACACCCCTAATCTGCCATGTGTTCTTGGGAAAATGTACTTAAACTTTCCACTATGCTCCACCATACAGAATAGATACCTCACAGAACATAACTGCAGAGAAGGATTCAATACCTAAATGCACACGGACTGCGTGGCATGGTTCTTGGCTAATGGGAGGTATTGTTATAACCAGTTCCACCTTCTCTCCTTCAGTCATTCAGTGCATCCTTGTATATTTCTTAATGAAAACCCTGCAATAGTAAATTTTTTGTTTGTTTGCTTGTTTTTTTTTTTTTTTTTGGTCAGCCAATTCTCAATTACACACAAGTGAGTCAACTCCTTTTACAATAATCTGAGTACCTCAGGAATTTCCTCGCTCCCACTTCAGCTGGCCAGCGTGCCTCAATCTAGGGCAAACATGACACCAAAGCAGGTAATTTAATCACATTTAAATTGTATTATGAAAAGCTGCTTTCTCCATTACGTGCCTCTAAGCCATGAAAAAGTGTATTTGAGCTTTTCTACTTAATCTCAGTGATGAGTTGACTTTCTAGCTATGCACTTCAGGACACTTACTACATATGCCTTTATCACTCTTCTTTTCAACAAATATTATTGAACACAATGCAGTGGATCCCAGTGACACAGTAGGCCCTAATGATATAGTAAGAAAAAGACAAATAATTCAAAAATATGTATATGTAGTAAAACAGAATACATTATTTGTCAGTAGGTAGGCCATGTACGGCTACATTCTATTCTTTTGTCCAATGGCACCAGGGGCAGCAAATCTGTGACTATAATCTTCTCTAACTTGCTGGCTTCTTCATTTCAAAAAAGCCAATTTTAGCCTTGTAGTTGATGACGTTCTGCTGCCCTGCCTATATCCCTTAGGCCTGACAATTTCAGTGAACCCATGCTACCTCCAGCTCTGTTATGTTTATCTCTGTGCATGATGTCTTTCTCCAAATTCAGAGGCTACTCACATGCCAGGCATCCAATAAAGAGCAAAGATTTAATACCCACGGGAGTAGTTCCCAACTGGTGACTGATGGGAATTGGTAGATAAATACCCCATCATTGCTTAGATGAGTTTTACACTGAATTTTACACGAATTTTGCAGTGTTTTCCCAGTGGGATTGAACTCCAGTCATACACTGAGTATGGCTTTATGTTCTAACTTTGTTGATTGTTTTCTCTTCCCTGTCTCATTTCTCTAGTTCTCTAACAATATTTTCCTGATAATCCCAAATAAGCTACTTGTACTCATATCATTGATTTAGGATCTGCTTGGGAGCGGAGCCAAATCAAGATAACCACCAAAATGTCAGTCTATTTTGTTGAGGAATTAAGAAAGCATTAAGGGGTTATGTATAGTCACTTGTATCTGTCAAGAACTGTGAAGAGTCTTGGATTTTACCTTACTTGTGATCTAATAAGCTAATCTCTTTCTGTTTCATGGAAGCTGGCAGAGGACATGCTATTTCCGGGTCAGAGATAATAAACATTATTACTCACAGTATAGCAGCCTGTATCAGTTCCCCCTGACCTCCAAACTTCGTGAGGTGATGCAGACAGGCCTATATGGATGCTGGACATATGCAGTGGATATGTGTCACAACTGAGGCGTAGTAACTTGGGAATCTCACTGCTTTCCTAATGAGCGACAAGCAAACTTACTTTTTATCCTGCAGGAGTCATTACCACATCCCTCAAGACTGTTTGCAGCAACCACAACCCTGAGAAATGGCCCACGTAAAGAGAGGTCAGGGCCTCACATTCCTAGTACACTCAGCAAGAATGCACAAAACAATTGAGGCCCAAGGCAAATTGCTTCTATTAACAATATCCTTGTCTGATTGATATTCTTTGTAGTTTTTCATTGCCTATTCACTAGTAAACTGAAGTGAAAACAACCTAAATAGCATCTTCAGTCATCATTTTCACTTCTAACACAGAGAAAATCTTTTTCTTTTAGTTTAGCTAACAACTACTATGAGCTAGGTGCTTTAGTACTTTACCTAATTTTAAGGCATTAGTGATCAACTAATGATAAAGTAATACAGTAAGTCCAAGAATAGAATTGTAATAAAAAAAAGATGAATTAAAGAAGGGGCAGCTATTTGCTTTCGGGAGGTTTCTCAGTTTTCACAAGAAAGTGTCATGTGAGCTGTCAGGAAAATAACTGGCTTTGCAATGAAAGAGAAGACGAATTACAAACAGATAGTAAACCGTGAATGGAAGCATCATGGCATATTCGCTGAAGATCAGTAGGGCAGTACAAAGCATAAGGAGAGGAAGGAAGTAACTAAAGTGAGGTCAGTGAACAGTGACCAGTCACCAGGTTATGAGAGATCGTGAAGTCATTTAATGTTTATTTAACAAATGTAAATTGTACTTCTATTATATGCTGCTCCAAAAATGCAAGCTGCTCTCCCAGGGTCTCCATCTCATATTTTCCCTTCTCCACTCCCTACCCCCCCGCCAAAAAAACTCCATTGCCATCAAGTTGATTCTGTAGCGGAGCCAGAGTCTCAGACAGTAGCGCAGACTCAGTACCCCTTTCTCCCCTGTTGTCCAGAGGATTCTATTGCAGGCCATCAGGTGATAGTCTCTGTTGAGAAACTCACTAATCATTTACATTTACAGTCAGAAAGGAAATTCTGTTTTAAGATTTTTTGCCCGTTTTGAGTCTAGTAACTATGAGAATATCACAGGAATGGTTCCCTGTAGCTGGCTAATACATCAGGCCTTGAATTCAAACAGTCAAGTCTCCAATCCCATAGATGAGATTTTTAACAATATGACCTTGGACAAGTTATATAACATCTCTAAGACCCAGTTTCCATCTCTCTAAAGTGGGCATAATTATGTTACATTCCTCATGCAAAATTTTCTCATGATTGGATGAAATAATTCATGTAAACTGTTCCGTGGGGAGCCTGACATATATTAAGCATCCAATACCAATGGTTATAATCATAACCTGCAGGTTTATACTATTATCACAAATGATTGGAAGGTGGCAGTATTTGACAGACCAGCACATGTAAAGTCAGTCCACTGGGTTTATTTGACTACATTATTAAAGTATTCGCAGAGTCTTCCAAATGTGAGATAGTCATAATGTTTATGAGTTGTAACATTCTTATCAAAACTGAAATCTGTTCATAATATCAGAATCTGACTGTGTATACCCAAAGAGTGCCAACAGATTATCAAAGACTCTTTGAAAGATGGGTCTACAGTGTATTTTTAATAAAATTCCCACACATTTATACTCAAGAAATAATTCATTATCTTTACACAGATTATTTCCAGATGCTATGGTAGATTGAAAGAGTTAATATAGTTTCTAAACAGTATTAAGTGACTGACAAAAGTTTAAAATTGAAGGAAACATAAAAAAAAAATCATTGCAGAATTTAATGGCCAAGGAAGATAAAACATAGAAGACTGGGTTCAATACCTGGTGTTATTCTCCTGTATTTTGTTGCAATTGGAAGTGAAGAAGAATAAGTACGTGCAAGCCTGTACCACAGGGGCCCATAACACTTCTCTTGGCCAAGCTCCAACCCAGAAGCCACAAAATATGCCCTCTTGGATTATCTGGGGCTTCCCCACTTGTATGCACTCTGACACAAGTCACAAACAATGTTTGTGCCAACAATTACATAAGTCTCTTTGTAGCTATAGTACCCTTGCTCCTTCCTCTCTGGGGCCCACTCAGTCATTGCTCATTTATTTTGTTTAATACTGGCCTGTTTACTTTACACAATCCCTGTAAGTCGTGGTACCCAGTCTCTTCACCACACAGCTCACTCTGTAGAAGTTGGCCTTGAAGCCCTGGCACACTTCGAGAGACTTCCTTCCTAGCATTCGTTTCTGACATGAGGCCGCCTCCCCCACATCCATTTCTGAGCCCTTGCCCTGCACCCACCTTTCCCTTTGTGATTGGTATTAATGTCATGTAATTCCTAGGACGACAACAGTGATCCTCTGTTCCAGCCTCCTCACTTTACAAATGATGAAATGATCTCGTTTTAAATACTTGTAGATTCAGAATATCCCTCGTGGGACTTTGGCAGAAATATTTATAAATCACTTCATATGCCGTTTAATTTCTGTGAAGTTCCCACAAGTGCCCAGTCTTGTCTTCTGTAGAGTGTTGATTCCTAACAGTTTTTATTCAGAGGATAAAATAACTCAATTTTCCCCTGAGGGAAAATGCTCTTTTTGTTGTTGTTGTTGTTAAGTCTGTTGGTCAGAAGAGAGAATGTATTGTCTTTAAATACGGATGCACAGGACTCAACTTTCTTTTTTGTTTTTTTGGAAATCTTTGAAAGAAAATTCTTTAAAAGAAATATTTTAGTCAAATCATTATAGCATCTATGTGAATACACAGTGAAATTTATTTCCTCTTTCCTTGGCTCCCCTCAAATTCACCAGTTTTTAAATTTATAAAGTATTTTTTAGTGTTTAAATTTTATTGCCTCATATCTATTAATAATACTAAATAATGTTGGGAGGAGGAGTATATTACTTTATTTTATAAATGAAGAGCCCATGATCATTTCTAGATGTTGCAATTTGACTATTGAAAACAAAAAAAAAAGTGTAAAAATATCAGGAATGCTAGTGAAAAATGGAATGGTGCTATAGTTAAGATCTCCAAATTCCATAACTTTATCTCCTCAAAATACCAATTATTTTAAAACACCCAAAGATGGTGAAAATATCCAATGTAGGGTCTCAGAGTGAGTCATTCTCTGGTTGTGCCATAAGCAAGTCTTTAGGCATTTTAAGAACTAAATCCCCTTGACGGGGTCCATTTCACTGTCTACATTTGTCTTTCAAATTAGTTTAGATAATCAGGACAAACTTCTTTTGGATTTTAACTATTATGTTGTCTAGTGTAAATAACAAAAATGTGACAAATGATAATTTTTCAGAGAGCTATTGGGATATTTCAAACCCTGTGGTAAAAAATATCATCTAATGTTCACTCTCAGAAGAGAGTACATGAAAAAGAAAAGAAAATTAAAGTTGTGTCTGATTTTTTCCTCAGACCAATTTCCTGGTCCTCATTTGGAAATTTTGGCTTAAGATCACAGTAAGGAAAAAACGCAAGTTAATCCGCTAATTACTTCAGTGGCTCACATCCACATTAAACAATGACGAGCTTTCCATCTAATGTTACTATTCTGTCACATTCAGAAACACTTTAATCTTCCCCTCTTTACTAGAACATGGCAACTTCCTCCAATATTTTGAATGAACCTTAAAATACTCCATCAACACTCTCTTTGTCCTTTCCCTTCTAATATTATTTCCTTCATGTTATTTCAAGGATTTCTGTAAAAGTATCTTTTCCTCTTTAAACTGTCAAGTTTTACTGCCTAAAATATATGTGCTACTACCGTACGTCGCTAGAACCACTGGCTGGGACCAGCGACTGAACATGAGTTGGCTCCTGCTTAGGAAAGATGCCATAGTCCTCCAACACCACCTCCAATCTGTAGCACACAGTCTCTTTCAACAAAGCTACTTTCTTGAAAAGAATAGCCACTAAATACAAAAATTAGCTAAAATGGTTGTTCGTCACTTTGGTGTTTTTCCACCAGTTGTTTAATACTAATGGCTGCTCCCAGCTTTGTCAGCAAAATTATTTCATTCCTAGTAATGCATAACCCAAATTGTTATGCTATTGCTCTACCATATAAGCTGTGCAGCCATTATTTATTAATCCAACAGCAAAACTACAAAAAATAAGATCAGCAAAATTTTTCCTTCAGTGTTCTTATATACATAGGAATCAAGGCAACTTCATGCATTTAAAAACCTGACATATCTTTCCTAGGTAACTTGTGACACATTGGAAAAGGCAGTCCACAAGAAGTAGATCTGTAGAAAAGCAGTTGTGTGACTCTAGGCCTGATTGGCTTATGTCTGACCCACAGACTGAAGAGTTCTAATGAAAGATAGACAGAAAGACAGACGATAGATAGATAGACAGAGACAGACAGACAGATAGATAGATAGATGATAGGTAGGTAGGTAGACAGGCAGACAGATAGATAAACAGATAGATAGATACATAAATACATACATAGATACATAGAAAGGTAGAGACAGAGGTACAGCTATAGATGTAGGTGTACCTACAGATATAGATATATATAGATATTTATATGATGAGAAACCCGGGGGGCGTAGTGGTTAAGCGCAACAGCCATAACCGAAAAGCCATTAGATCAAAGCTACCAGGTGCTCCTTGGAAACTCTATGGGGCAGTCCTATAGGGTCACTATGAGTTGGAATCGATTCGATGGCAACTAGTTAGTTTATATATGATGATGTAGATATAGATACAGACATGTTGTTTTTGTTGTTGTTAGTCACGTTGGAGTCAGCTCTGACTCATGGAAATCTTATGTATAACAGAATGAAACACTGCCTGGTCCTGCGACACCCTCACAATTGTTGGCGTATCTGAGCACATAGTTGCAGCTGTTGTGTTAATCTATCTCATGGAAGGTTTCCCTCCTTTTTGCTGACCCTCTGCTTACCAAGCACAATGCCCTTTTTTGAGAATTAGTCTTTTCTGATGACTTGTCCAAAGCAAGCAATATAAAGTCTCACCATCATCACTTCTAAAGAACATTCTTCCTTCAAAACTTGATTGATTGTTCATCTGGCAGTCAACACTATCTTCAATATTCTTCCCAACACCACAACTCAAATGTGTCAATTCTTCTTCCATCTTCTTTTTTCATTGTCCAGCTTTCTCATGCACATGAGGCAATTAAAAACACCATGATTGGGACAGGCACGTCAGAGCCATCAAAGTGGTATCTTTGCCTTCTAACACTTTAAAGAAGCCTTTGGCAGCAGATTTTTTCAGTGCAGTATGTTGTTAGATATATACATCCATAAAACCAAACCTGTTGCTGTCGAGTCAATTCCAACTCGTAGCAACCCTATAGGAAAGAGTAGAGCTGCCTCATACGGTTTCCAAGGAGTGGCTGGTAGATTCAAACTGCCAACTTTTTGGTTAGCAGCCAAGATTTTAACCACTGTGCCATACATAGACATAAGAATATGTTTTTGCTGTTGTTATTATGTGCCACTGAGTCAGTTTCTGCTTACAGTGACCCTGTAAATGACAGAATATAACATTACCCCAACCTGTGCCATCTTCACAGTCATTGCTATGCTTAAGCCCATGGTTGCAGCCAGCGTGTCAATCCATACCCTTGAGGGTGTTCTTCTCTTTCACGAACCCTCTACTTTACCAAGCATGATGTTCTTTTCCAGGGTCTGGTCCCTCCCGATAACATGTTCAAAGTATGTCAGACAAAATCTCATGATCCTTACTTGAAGTAGCATTCTGGCTGTACTTCTTCTATGACAGATTTTTTTCATTCTTCTGGCAGTTCATGGTATATCCTATAGTCTTCAACAAAACTATAATTCAAAGCATCAATTTTTCTCTGTCTTCCTTATTCATTGTCCAGCTTTTGCACACAAATGAGGTGATTGAAAAAAGCCATGGCTTGGGTCAGGCACACCTTAGTCCTCAAGGTTACATCTTTGCTGTTTAACACTTTAAAGAGGTCTTTTGTAGCACATTTGCCCAATGCAATACATCACTTGATTGCTTGACTGCTGCTTCCGTGAGTGTTGGTTGTGGATCCAGGTAAAATGAAATCCTTGACAACTTCAATCTTTTCTCTGTTTATCATGATGTTGCTTATCGGTCCAGTTGTGAGGATTTTTGTCTTCTTATGCTGAGGTGTGATTCATTCCGAAGACTGAAGTCTTTGATACCCATCAGTAAGTACTTCAAGCCCTCCTCACTTTCAGCAAGTAAGGTTGTGTCATCTGCATATTGCAGGTTGTTAATGAGCCTTCCTCCAGTCCTGATGCGAGTTCTTGTTCATATAGTCCAGTTTCTCAGATTATTTGCTCAGCATATAGGTTGAATAAGTATGGTAAAAGGGTACAACCCTGACACACAGCTTTCCTGATTTTAAACCACTCAGTATCCCCTTGTTCTGTCTGAATGACTACCTCTTGGTCTATGTACAGGTTCCTCATGTGCACAATTGTTTTGGAATTCCCATTTTTCACAATATTATCCATAATTTGTTATGATCCATACATTGAATGCCTTTGCATAGTCAATAAAACACAGGTAACTATTTTTCTAGCATTCTCTGCTTTCAGCCAAGATCCATCTGACACCAGCAATAATATCTCTCATTTTGACACCAGCAATAATATCTCTCATTTCAAGTCCTCTTCTGGATCCGGCATGAATTTCTGGCAGTTAACTATCCATGTATTGCTACAATTGTTTTTGAATTATTTTCAGCAAAATTTTATTTGTGTGCAATATTAATGATATTATTTAATAATTTCTGCATTCTGTTGGATCACTTCCAGTCGGTTGACCTGGTAACTGTCTTCCAAATTTCTTGGCATAGACGAATGAGCACCTCCAGTGCCTCTTTCGTTTGTTGGAACATCTCAATTGGTATTCCATCAATTCCTGGAGCCTTGTTTTTTGACAGTGTCTTCAGTGCAGCTTGGACTTCTTCCTTCAATACCATTGGTTCTTGATCATACGCTACATCCTGAAAAGGTTGAATGCCAACTAACTCTTCGCAAGTCACCACAGTACGACAAACTGACAGATGAGTGGTGGCATAAGTATATAAAAAAAATATAGATCTGTGTATATATGAATACAGAGATACAGAGAGGCCACTTCGGAACCCCCTTCAACATACTGTCCTGTCCTGTCTGACTCAATTTATGAAAACTGCCTGGCTCTTATAGGTGTATGAATTGCCGTCCTTCATCTTAAAAAAATAAGCGTATAATAATGAAGAGAACTTTGTTTCGCAGAAAAAGGTCTTTACATGTTTGGGATAAGACAAGAACTTTTTTCAGATGCACATATACAGCTCTTACTGAAGCATGATGTCAAGAAAGCATATATGAAACACTCTGATGGAGACCTGCATATTGGTAGAAAAATCAATCCTTCATTCTTTAAAAGGTACAAATTTTCACAGGGCTGTCAGTGGCATTAAAATACATACGTAAATACACGCACATGCACATGTGCACACACACACACAAAAAACCAAACCCAGTGCCGTCGAGTCAATCCTGACTCATAGCAACCCTATGAGACAGAGTAGAACTGCCCCACAGAGTTTCCAAGGAGTGCCTGGCAGATTCAAACTGCCGACCCTTTGGTTGGCATCCATAGCACTTAACCACTACACCACCAGGATTTCCCATGTGCACACAGACCACACAAATATACCCACACAGATACATATACACATATGTACACATGAGTATAGGAGCACACCAGACACACACACACAGAGTTTTGATTTAACTTGAAAGAGATGTTGTTATTAGATTGACCTTAGTGTTACACAGATGTAACCTTTTCACTGTTCTTTTTTCCAGACATATTGTTTTCTTTTCCAGACATGCTGTTTCAAATACATCCAATTTACCTGAGACATGAAAGAGGTCAAGCCAGGATTAAATCACTCCGCTTTTAATTGGTAGATTAATAGCTGGAATTCATATACTGAATAAGCTGAAAAACAATGTATTACCCATACAGTGTACTCCTGGTGGCACAGTGGTTAAGTCTTCGGCTACTAACCAACAGGTCAGCAGTTTGAATCCACCAGCCTCTCGTTGGAAACCCTATGGGGCAGTTCTACTCTGTCCTACAGGGTCTCTTTGAGTTGGAATCGCCAGAACGGCAACGGGTTTATTTTTTTCTTTTTACCCATATGGTAAGTTTCAGTCACAGTAATATATTATTTCCTACACACAAAAAAGAAAAATATTGTAGGAAGACATGTACGTGATAAATTTGATATGTATGTTTAGTATGTATTTACCAGAGTGGCAGAATGCACTAAAAATGGTTTTAAATTTATCTGCTGAGAACGTGAGTGTTACATTCCAACATGTTAATGTACATTTGAATGTCATTTACTTGTTCTGTGCTCACATGGTTTTGGCTCCCAGAAGGCTGTAGGTCTCTAAACTATTCCCCCATGAGCTGATATAATTGTTTGCGAACATAGTATGAGATGCAAGAGACCAAAAACAACAACAATGACAACAAAACATGGAAAGCCATTACTGATCACTGGGTATTATTTTGGCATAAGTAGAATAAAATACCTTCCAAAAAACTCAAACCTTCCTCTTGTATATAAAACTTAAAACATCCCTTAAATATTTTAGAATCACTCATTAGTTTCCTCATCTTTTCTATGGTCTTTCGGCATTCTGTTGGAAATTATGGCAACTAAACATTTATATCTTAAGGTTGGAAAACCAATGACTCCTTAAATCATAAATTGTTAGAGCTTGGAATATAACTAGACAATCATCAAGTTCAATTTCTATGAATGACTGATGGTGAACCTGAAGAGAAAAGCAATAATAAAACTATTGAACAGAAACCTTAAATAAATATTATTCCATGAACTGACATTGAGAAAATATCCCAGTAGTCCCAAATTAATTTAGATATGTTCTTAGAACAAAATGAAGTTTCTTTGAATCAGATAAATTAAGGATAAAGACTATTAATTTGGGAGTGGCCTTCAAACTTTATTTACTTAACACCCACTATTTGCCCTGGTTGGGAAACCCTGTTGGCGTAGTGGTTAAGTGCTACAGGTGCTAACCAATAAGTCAGCAGTTCGAATCTGCCAGGAGCTCCTTGGAAACTCTATGGGGCAGTCCTACTCTGTTCTATAGGGTCGCTATTAGTCAGAATCGACTCAACGACAGTGGGTTTATTTGCCCTGGTGGCACAGTGGTTAAGAGTCCAGGCTGTTGCCCAAAAGGTCAACAGTTTGAATCCGCTAGCGACTCGAGGGCGACGGGTTTGAGTTTTGTTGTTCTTATATGCCACTCGCTAGCCTGGACCCTAAACATAGAGAAATAAACAAAGCAAGAGGGAAAACAAATCCTGCTATCATGGAGCTTGTCTGAGTCATCTAGTGCTACTTTAACAGAAATACCACAAGTGGATGGCTTTAACAAACAGAAGTTTATTCTCTCACAGTTCTGTAAACTAGAAGTCCAAATTCTGGGTGCTGGCTCCAGAGGAAGGCTTTGTCTCTCTGTCGGCTCTGGCAGGAACATCAGATCCAAGAGCTGCACTGTGCTCCTGACACTGCTTTCTTGGTAGTATGAGGTCCCCCTGTATCTCTGCTTGCTTCTGCCTTTTATATCTCAAAAGAAATTGGCTTATATAATTGCCACTAATCCATTTCATTTCATCATAGTGATAGGACTTATAACACATAGGGAAATTGCATAAAATGGTAGACAATCAAACAATACTGGTGCTCATGGCCCAGCTAAGTTGACAGATATTTTGTGGGGACACAATTCAATCCAAGACAGTGCATATATTTAAGTGGATGAGGTGGGTTCAAGGAATAAAATTATGTATGTTTTGTTTAGATGGGGCACTGGTGGCACAGTGGTTAAGTGCTACAGTTGCTAACCAAAAGGTCAGCAGTTCGAATTCACCTGCTGCTCCTTGGAAACTCTATGGAGCAGTTCTACTCTGTCTTATAGGCTCACTATGAGTTGGAATCGACCCAACGGCAATGGGTTTGATTTGTTTTTTTGTTTAGGTAGTTTACCTCTTTTAACTTCAATTTCACCTTAGGTTAATTGTGTGTCCTGATATGCACCCAGTCTGCCTCACAGTATTTCCCTGTATCTCAAAGATGATCAAAGTAAATGACAACACTTTGTGAAATTGTATAGAGAACTACAGAAACATAAGACAGTGCTACTATATGAGTGCTTTAATGTCAGGAAGGAAATAAACTACAACATAGCAAATAAATTCCATACAGCATTCCTGGATCTTAACAAATCCTAGAAATTGGCTGACAACAAACATCACTTACGTGAGCCACATAGACGAAGATTGTGAGTACTGAGGGCACATGTATACTCACTTATACTACATCAGATACATCTCTAAAATGTAGCGTGCTGGAGCTATCCCCTAAGTCCAATGTCTTAAGGGGACCAATTTTGCTACATGACAAGTGATAAGACAACAAGGAATTCTAGAAGCAATCATGGGGAGAAAAAGAGATGACTTTCAACATGTGCTAAAAATCACTGATGACTCCACACCAAGGCAAAGGAGAGGGACAGTTCTACCACTCAGAATTTTCCATTAATTCTTATTCTCTATTGTGCTACGGCTGCTAACCAAAGGGTCGGCAGTTCGAATCCTCCAGGCAGTCCTTGGAAACTCTGTGGGGTGGTTCTACTCTGTCCTGTAGGGTCGCTATGAGTCGGAATCGACTCAACGGCACTGGGTGGTGGGTTATTTAAGCTTGCCCCTAATATTTATTTTTAACAGACTGGGTTTGCTTTAAAAGTTTTGGCAATGGGTCTGGTAGAAGGAGAACAATGGTGAAAAACTTTTCTTGGGCTCTATAGCTTCTGCAGCAGTTGTTCTCAAATTAGTATGGGTAAAAATCCACTCTTTGGTTTGGAAAGGATTGGCATCCCTAGGACCTGCTACAAAAAAATTGATACAGCAAGTGTGGAATGAGACCCAACACCTGCATATTAAATGGTGTCTACCTTACCTCCCCATTCTAATTCAGGTGACTTTTATAATACACTTAAAAAAAATTATTCTAGGGGCAATGGACAGCTCTGGAAATAATCTCATTTTTAAAGTTTGCAAATAATTTTTTACAAAAAATACCTATTCTTCTTTTTTTTTTTTCTTACTACCTGAAAAAAAAAGACAAAAAGACAAACCCAATGCTGTCAAATCAATTCTGACTCATAGAACTGCCCCGTAGGGTTTCCAAGGCCCACAGGGTTTCCAAACTCCATAGGGTTTCTTTATGGAAGGTGACTGCCACATTTTTCTCCCGGGCATCTCCCTCCCTAGCTAGTGGGTTCAAACAATGGACCTTTCAGTTAGCAGCTGAGTGCCTAACCATTGAGCCACCAAGGCTCCAGCAGAGACTAGGAAAACAATGAGAAAGAACAATTTTTGGAAATTATCTAAAAATAGATTAGAGTTCCTAGAGCAACTAAAAGAACTTTTGCCAGATGTATCCCAGTTGTACCATGTTGAGTTGATATTGTACAGAAATTAACAGCCATATTGGTCTAGAAACATTAAACTTTTTTTTTTTTTCCATTTGTATTAGGGTAATGCACTTTATTAAACATGTAAGGTCTTACCTACATGGGTTTGACTACAGAAACTAATTAAGTATTCTCTAAAAGAAAAAAAAAAAAAATTGCCAGAATAAAAATTTACTAAACAAACAAAGGGCAAGAAAAAAGTAAAATAGATTCTGATATGAGAAGGAGCAAGGGAGAATATAATGACTATAACAAGCTCAGGATCTTAAAATTCTACTCTCTGACTTGGGATCTCCCAAAAAGAGGCCTTTGTATTTGAGAATTTGGGTATGTAAAAGAGAGAGAGTGTGTATGAGTGTGCTTTGTAAGTTGGTGCTTTTAGGATGGACAATTCAAGCAGATCATGTGAAAGTATAATTTTCCTTTTAAAATAACAAATATAAGGGAGTGAAAAAAATGTTTTAGATTAAGGTTTCCATTGTCTTATGCATGTCAAGAACTTTCTTTTTTTCCCAAAGTTTTCAAATGTTCAGAAACATTTGAAGGGGTTTTATTTTCCTTTAGGTATTTCTTGAATACTCTCTCCGGTTCTGAGAGTCATTACTCAATAGGATGAGATTGGGGTAACTCCAAAGTTAAGAATAAATAGCAAATACGGATAAAGGCTTAGGAAATAGGCTGTATGCAGAATGAGAGTAGATAAAAAAGTGAATTTTCTTTTTGGAATACGTAAATGAAAGGTACTACAATTCTTTCAGAAATATCAAAGATAATTACATAGAGTACTTGTCCAGGTGTTCTTCATCTCTACTGAGGACAGAATAAGAGGAAATGGATGAAGCTGGATTATTTACTTCAAAATAAGAAATAGATTCCTGAAACAGAAGACCAACAACCATTGCAATTTTTTGTTGAGGTGGGTTTTTTGTTTTTATTGTTACTTTAAAAAGCTTTGTATTACCATAAAATTTTAAAACTGGAACTCTCTTGGTCTCAGTTGGTTTAGGTATGGGGCTGCATGAGGGAAAACAGCTCAGTTGCCTCTTAGAGTTTACTCTCTACCTATGGTGGTGTAGTGATTAAGTGCCATGGCTGCTGATCAAAAGTTTGGCAGTTCAAATACACCAGGTGCTCCTTGGAAACTCTATGGGGCAGTTCTATCTGTTCTATATGGTTGTGGTGAGTTGTACTTAATGGCAAGTTTTGTTTTTGTTTTTAATCACTCTGTAAACTAAAAGCCCTAGTGGATATTCTGTTTTATTCAGGTAGTTTAAAGTGTTCTGATTAGACATCTTCAGGAAGTTTTTCCTGAATTAAACATTGATTTTCCTCCATGATCTTTCTCTCCTTTACTCTTCATTTTATTCATTCCCAGTTATTTACTTTCTCATGATAATGGCAGCTAAAGAGAGTGGGCACACAGAGAATGTCTTAAATGTAGTCCTTCCTGTCTGAGTTAAAAAGCAGCCTTTGGAAAAGTTTTTCTTGCAATTTTCTGAGATACTAAAATAGAAATCTTACTGATAATAGCTTTTTGAAGAAAACTTATCAATAGCAGTAGAAATACCAAAAATTAGTTTATTAATTTAAAATATGACTTTAATTATAACAGGGAATTATGAATTGTTAATTTCAAAAAAAGAAAGAAACTGAATTTGACTGATTTAAGACATACCAAGTTATGTAATTGCTGTATTCTATAGTGGCAAAATACAATTCATGGAACAAAGAAAAGGTATTAAAAAGTCTTATGGTGTCTCAAAAGGTGTCTTGGATTTGAAGTAGCTGTTAGAAATAGCTTTTGTACTTTGTGAAATAAAACCTGCATTGTATTCTGAAGTTAATAATTAACTTTTCATTGATATATTTAATTCTTTACAGATTATTATTTTTTTTAATTTAGTTTTACCCCAAGAAAGCTTTTCAATGGTCCACGTTTACCTGCCATTAAAGCTGATGGTGAAGTCTACTCTTGCTGAAACAAAAGTCTTATGTCAAAAGTATCTATACATCCGTCTGTATCTATCTGTGCCTACATCATCTGTTTAATAAATGCGAATGCAAAAAGTTAAATAAAAACAATGCTTGCTGATCACTCCTCTTTTGCCTCTACTTACCATGTCTTCTTTAATAACAGAATCTTGACTTAGTTTGGTGTTGCAATGCGCCCAAACTGGAGTTTTTCTTTTCCCCAGATCATTGCTTTCTCAGGCTTCCTTGAAGCCAGGAGTCGCCACATGACACAGTTTTGTTCAATGGGACACAAGAGAAACACGCTCAGAGTTTTTTTCAAAATCTGTTAGTACCTCTTTCTTATTCTTTGTGCTTTCAACACTGATGTGGTACCTAGGGTTGAAGTAGCCATGAGACAAAAAAGCATAAAGATAAAATCTCTGTAAAGCATAAAGAAAGCAATAATAAGAGCTTTGATGATGACGGAGCCCTGGTGGTGCAGTGGTTAAGACTTTGGCTGATAACCAAAAGATCGGCAGTTCAAATCCACAATCCACTCCTTGGAAGTCCTATAGGGCAGTTCTACTCTGTCCTATGAGGTCGCTGTGAGTCAGAATCAACTTGACAGCAATGAATTTGGTTTTTTGGTTTTGATGATGATATAAAGCTGTGTGCTAACTCTGTGTCTGAACTCCTGGTTAGGAAAACAATAAATGTCGTTATGATTTAAGTTACCTTTACTCACAACTTAAGTTACTTGCAGCTGAATTCATCAAGTGGTACACCCTGAATGAGTTTTGAAGTACATCCTGATGGCAAGGAGAGGGCATGACCAAAATACTGAACTATAAATAATCTTAAAGGAGGAAAACAAGTGCCATTTGCTTTTTATATTTCAAAGGGTGTCTCCTAATTTCTTTTTTACAGGAAAGTATTTTTTTAAATGAGACAATATTCTATCTCTATTTTTTTATTTAGTTTTACTAGTACGTTTCATATTTCTGAGGTGTTGATTTCCATAATTGTAGACATTCTGTATATGTGGCAAACATTTTGCTAAATAAATTTTTCTCCTAAGAGCATAAGGTAAAACACCCTTTAAAATATTTTCTTCAACACAAAACATTTCTCTTTGAAAAATATTGTTTTAATTAATGATTTTAGTGAAAAAAATGCCTAAGTATTTAACATAATTAATGTTTGTTTATCTTATCTTAAATACCTACTAACAGAAAGGTCAGCAGTTCAAACCCACCAGCCGCTTAGAGGGAGAAAAATGTGGCAGTCTGCTTCAGTAAAGAGTAGCAGCCATGGAAACCCTATGGGGAAGTTCTACTCTGTCCTGTAGGGTTGCTGTGAGTGGGAATTGAGTTGATGGCAATGGGTTTTTGGGATTTATGTTTGTTTTAACAAAAATTAATTTCATTCATCCTGAAGAGGAAGGTTTTCATATCAAAAAATATATAAAAATTATTTCTACTGCAAAGTAAATAATATGTTCAAAGTGTTTAAATACATACTTGCAATTAATGCAGAAAATGTGGAGATATTTGCATTTGTTAGTCCCTTCTCTGACACAGACACTCTGTACACACACTATTTTCTATCTACCTATCTACGTATCTATGTATCTATCTATGTATCTGTCTGTCTATTTTTCTATCAATCTATCTATCTATCTATCTATCTATCTATCTATCTATCTATCTATCTATCTATCTATCTATCTATCTATCTATCTATCTATCTATCTATCTATCTATCTATCTATCTATCTATCTATCTATCTATCTATCTATCATCTATCTATCTCTATGTATAAAAAATGCAACTGTTTTCACATCAATGTGTAAATATTTGTGCATATTTATGCTTGTTCCCAATGCAAGCCAGAATGTAAGTAATTTTAGGCACACTATTCTTGAGTAATTTTGAGACTCTGAAAAGGAAATTATTATTTTAGTGACTTTGAAGATTCAGAATAAATATTTAGGATTTATCAAAATTTTAATTCTAATATATTCTGTATTTAGCCATCGTGATACAAGAGTATTCCAAATTCTTTCCAAATAAATACTTCAAATTATGGTTAATGAAAATGGTTAAAAATTTTTCAGTTGTTCATTATTTTTGAAATTTGGCTTGAAACTTTTTAAAGCAGCTAAATTTCCCTTTTTAACAAAGCAAAATCATACTAAGAATTCATAATTGTTAATTTTGTTTTGCCTTTGTGAATCTA
Source organism: Elephas maximus indicus (assembly GCF_024166365.1). Lineage (NCBI taxonomy): Eukaryota > Metazoa > Chordata > Mammalia > Proboscidea > Elephantidae > Elephas > Elephas maximus. Next base: position 61,792,839 of record NC_064836.1, read on the forward strand.
TCTGAATATGACACAGGACATTTATTTTAAACTTTTATAATTCTAAGTAATTGAATACCTATAATGTTATAAAAACTATAGGGTGCAGCAGTTGAATACATTTTAATATAAATATTGCAATCTTCAAGCCTCAGCTATTTATGATTTGGGCAAAAAAGCAAAAGGAATACCTTAAAGATAATAATCTTACTGATTTTCAAAGACCATTTTCTTAAAAACAGTGAAGTAATGAGAGACTTTGTAATAAAATGGAAGCTGAAAGTACAGGGTTATCTCTTCACCCTAGGTGAGACCAGCAGTTTTATAAATTCTATAAATATTATATACATTATTGAATGAACATATATTATCTTTGTGAAGGATATGAAGAAAAAAATTTATTTCAGAAAAAGGGGTTACCATTATTTAAGAAATGAGTTGTCCAAAAAATAGATTTGGAAAAAAGGAGGAAAAAAAAGATTCATAAATTACTGTATAAACTTTTGTTTTTCTCCTATAGGTACAGAAAGTCCATAAGGAAATCTCTTTTATAAATTTCATTATTTTAATAATGTTTTTAATAAATTCTATTTTGTGGCCACTAACTCTGTTGTCTTCGACACTGTCTTAGTATTTTTTAGAATATACTGACGTTGAAAAATTCTAAATTTTCTATAGGCAATGTCTAAAGGCGAACTCCAAGTTACTGATAGATTTTAATTTATTTTCTCTGAACTCTACCCTTTAGTGTCACTACACCATTAATATCATATGCAATAACCCTGATCACTTACATTTTTACTTTTAGTAAGAAAGAACTGAAAGAAACACAATTCCTAACTCTTCTCCACCTTTCTATCCCCTAATATACTTATGAGGGGGTGCATTGAAAATGGCCTTGTTTAATCAGACCAGGTAAGTTGTATACGGACCTTTCAGAAACAATCCGAAACTGAATAAAATGAGTTTGCAGTTGAAACTGATGACAATGAATATGCAGTTAAAACCAGTTCCTAATCATTTCATTATGAAAGAAGAAATGAAGGAACACAAAGTTCATTATCAAATGAACAGAGAGGAAGCCTAGGCCTTCATCATAAGGAGTTCCTTGGCAGTGCTGCTTCTTTTCGTCCTAAATAAACGCTCACACAAGGAACAAAGAAGCCAGTGCCTTTCCTCTTATCTCTCTCCTTGTCCCTACTGTTTTTAATAAGGTACATCTGACATGCTAACCACCAAGCACGTGTTCTTTCATTGTCGTCTGATCTCAGCTGTCTGATAATTGCTTAACAGAAATGACAAGTGGAATCACACGTCAAGGGTCTCCTTTGTTGAGAGTATAACCAGGGATGTATTTCCAATTTGTAGTTTGGTGCTACAGCTTTAGAAATGCCCCATTTGTTTGCTATCCACTTGGTTAAAAAAAAAAAAAAAAAGGAGTGTGCCATTAATCTACCAAACTCAGAGGTCAAATGTTTGACAATGTGTGAATGAATAATCAAAGATAGGGACTTCACAGAAGTTTGCGAAAAATAAAAGAAACAGTTTGTTTCCTAGTTTTTATTTATTAATTTTTTTAATCTCCAGACATAAAATAATAAAATATCACTGTACAGAAATCTTACTATACCATATGGTATGTGTATATGACCTATACCTTCTGTATGTTCAAATATGTTTCATGGTTTCCATAATGAATGAAGAGTCAAACAGTTCTATGCTTTACCATTCAGAATTAATCTAAAACCAATTACTTTCCAGATTATTCTTGCAAATTCTCTGCATCCTAGACTACTTTTGTTGTTGTTGGAGGTGGTATCTTTTCAATATTTTACATATCAGGCAATGTTCCGCTGCTATTCATAAGGTTTTCACGGGCTAATGCTTTTCAGAAGTAGACTGCTGGGTCCTTCTTCCTAGTCTGTCTTAGTCTGGAAGCTCAGCTGAAACCTGTCTGCCATGGGTGATGCTGTTGGTATCTGGATACCGGTGACATAGCTTCCAGCATCACAGCAACACACGAGATCCCACGGTATGACACAGTGACAGATGCATGGGGGAAAGACGTCTTTAAAAACTATAAAATTTGATTTTTAAAAACCTAAAAAAAAAAATAAAGGTTTATAAATCAGAAAAAATCAGAAAGGCTTATGTTAGAGTATTAACTTTTTCCTCTGCCAATACTACCATGTCGCTTTCATAAAAACACTTTCAGAAAGGACATTCACTCTCTAATTAACCAAAGTACGTTAGTAATATCACTGTTGTTGTTGTTGTTGTTGTGGAACTTAGTTGTGATTGAAATTAAGTGTTTTTCTGATGTTGAGACCACATTCACAGACTTAAAGTCATCTAAAAAAATTTGTCTTCCTAGAATATACGTATATAACATCTGTAACTTTCTCCTATTTTTCCTTTGGTTAAGAATAAAAGGAAAAAAAATTAAACTCTACCTCTGTTTGATTTATACCCTTTAAACCTTATTAATTCTCTCTCAGAGCATTGTGGTACAGGTGAATATATGTGCTCTAGGTAAATCCACTTCCTATTCCTACTAAAATTGATTTAACTCTAAGGCACATCTGTATGAAGTATTTCAGGAATACTCTTAACTGCATATGCAAATTGCCTCTGTACTATAATAGACACGTATTTAGGATAAGATGTTCTGTGCACGTGGGGACACATAAACTTAGAGTGTAGTATTATTTTACAAGTTTGAATTTTGTTTTTCTGTTTTTTCCTGAGCTGCTGTGGTAGGAGCAAAGAATAACATTAGTGTGCATCAGTCCAGTGAATACCTCTTAAATGTAATAATGGAAGAGAATAAGTGAAGAAATGACTGAAAATCTGTGAAACAAGTGTCAGGCCACAATAAATAGAGAGTTATTAAATTAACAAGCTTCTATGCTCTGATTTGTTTCAGCTCAATGAAAACGTCTTAAATAAATGCTTGCCAACCAAAGAACTTGTTCATGGAATACTGTTATTTTACTCAAAACCTAGACACTTAAGAGAACTTTTGTACCCTCTTCTCAGGGAAAAATCTACAAACCTTAAGCGTTCTTCATCAAACAATCCATTTTAAAACTCTTTTTTGTCCAATATGCTTTTTTAAGATAGGAGTTCCTCTGAACAGAACTTATTAAGTCAGATTGTATATTCTCTCTTTCAAAAGGCTGTTAGAATTTATGTAACACCTTTACTTATTAAATAATTTTTTAAGTGAGAAAATAGGCTGCAGAAGGCTACGGGTTTTGAGAGGTTTTAATAGGAACTGTTTGTGTATTACAAAAAAAAAAAAAAAAAACTTCAAAAACGCGGAAACCCTGGTGGTGTCGTGGTTAAGTACTACCGCTGCTAACCAAGAGGCTGGCAGTTCCAATCCGCCAGGTGCTCCTTGGAAACCCTGTGGGGCAGTTCCACTCTGTCCTATAGGGTCGCTATGAGTCAGAATCGACTCAACGGCAGTGGGTTTTGATTTCTGATACCCAAACACATGAAGCCCAGTGGCGCAGTTGTTAAGCCCTCAGCTACTAACCAAAAGGTCAACTGTTTAAATCCCTGCATGGGAGAAAAATTTGGCATTGTGCTTTCATAAAGATTACAACCTTGGAAGCCATATGGGGCAGTTCTACTCTGTCCTGTAGGATCTCTATGATTTGGAATCTACTCAACAGTAACGGGTTTGGTTTATACAGAAACCCCACCACCAATCTCTCAGTTTGTCTCATTGTGGTGGCTTGCATGTTGCTGTGATGCTAGGCCAAAAAAGCTATGCCACTGATATTTTAAATACCAGCATGGAAACCCTGGTGGCGTAGTGGTTAAGAGCTACGGCTGCTAACCAAAGGGACGGCAGTTTGAGTCTTCCAGGTGCTCTTTGGAAACACTACAGGCACTTTTACTCCGCCCTATAGGGTTGCTATGAGTCAGAATCGACTTGACGGCACTGGGTTTGGTTTCTGGTTTTATGTTGTCCAGGTTTCAGCAGAGCTTCCAGATAAAGATATCCCAGGAGGAAAGGCCTAGGGGACTATTTCTGAAAATTAACCAGTGAAAAGCTTATGGATCACAACAGAATACTGTTGAACTCTCTCGCTTCAGACACATCATCCAAAGGGATCCCCAGAAGGGATCAATCGCTAGATGAAGACATGTTGATGAAGTAGAGATCCTGGAGGGTGAAGGAGGCCCTTTGTGAGATGGATTGGCACAATAGCCAAAACAATGGACTCAGCACTGGGCAATATTTCCTTCTGTTTTACATAAGGTTCACTTGGCATCTTTCTATCTATCCAACCATCCATCTACCCATCTATCCATCCACAAACCATGGTTTGAGCAAGAGGCTCTCAAGTAGCCATTATATGAGGATATTTTTTCTTACAGTGACTATAATTGCCCTGTATAATGAGATGAGGTAGGTTTTGATCAGAGAGTAAAGGTGAGGATTATTTTATTTCTCTGGGAAATGAAGACAGGGCATATTGTAATCACGAGGATAGCTTCCAAGTCAAGCATAAGTGTGGCAGTTTACCCTTGAAAGGAGCACTGTTTTCAGCTCCTGACTAGTTGGATATTGTGTTTCTAGGATTCTAATAACACCTCACAATATGCTATAGCTCAACTTGAATGCTAAAATTGTTGCCAAAACTCAATAGTGTTAAAGTTTACCTCATATTTGCCTAATAATTCAGTTGAACTGCTATTGAAATGTAGAGCTAAATTTTATAAAAGAATTATTTTATCCTTTCTCCCATGCCTGTGATATTGGCAATAATAGTTATTTTTCATTTGGGGTAAAAATAAAAATTTGGGCTAAGTTTAGGTTAAGCATGATGTTAAAATATACACCTTCTTTGATGAAAGTAAAACCATATCAACTTTATTTAACTGACTCCATATTCATTCGGAACATCACAATGTCAAGTATGCCTTGGCAACACTCTTTTATGGAGGTTGTCGTTGTTAGTTGCCCTCAGGTTGGTTCTGACGTATGGCTGCTCTGTGTCAACAGAATGAAATGTTGTCTCCTCCTGTGCCATATTCGTGATCTTTGGTATGTTTGAGTCAATTGTTATGGCTATTGTGTCAATCCATCTCACTAAAAGTTCCTCTAATTGTTGGCGACCCTCTAATTTACCAACACAATGTCCTTTTCTAGCAATTGGTCTTTCCTGATGATTTGTCCAAAGTAAGTAAGCCAAGGTCTCACCGTTGTAGCTTCTAAGAAGCATTCTGGTTATATTTCTACTAATGATGATTTGTTTGTTCTTCCAGCAGCCCACATATACCCAATATTCTTCACCAACACCACATTCAAATGCATTAATTTTCTTTTGTCTTCCTTTGTCATGTCCTGTTTCCACACATGCATATGGAGACGACTGAAGAGATTATGGCTTGGTTCAGGTGTACCTTAGCCATCAAAGTGACATTTTTGTTTTTCAGTCATGGGGTTTAGGTGTTTTTCTAAACTTACATTTTTTTAGAAAGATGCTATTTATAAGATAAATGGTAATGAATTCGCTTTAAAATAATCTGTAGAAGAGAATAATCATCCATTTTGTGATGTAGAAAATGGAGATTAAGTGTCATCAAACAGTAAACAGAAACTACCAAGTAAAAATAGTATTTAAAACTCTTTATCCAAAATGCTGGAATCTCTGGTGACGTAGTGGTTAAGTGATACAACTGCTAACCAAAAGGTTGGCAGTTCAGATCCACCAGGCGCTCCTTGGAAACCGAATGGGGCAGTTCTACTCTGTCCTATTCTGTCCTATAGGGTCGCTATGGGTCAGAACCGACTTGACGACAATGGGGTTTTTTTTTTGTTTGTTTGTTTTATCCAAAATGCTGCACAATATAAAATTTACTCATGCTAAAATGTGGATGTGAAAAGCAAAGTAGCTTCCTTGCTCTTATTTTTTATAAGGCCAAACTCCACAAAGCAAGAGAGATAACTGCAATTAAAAAATATTACAGTCTTTTCTAGTTTAATAATTTAAGCAGGCTCTTTTTGGCTTAAACACCAAATCTATTCAAAGTTTGTTTTACTATAGATTTGGTTTTGCTAACTCACTCTGTTTAGATAAGTGTTCTTTGAGGTTTTATCCTCTTTCTCTTTTATCCACCCCCTACCCCCAAGGATAGCATTGGTATGTTTAGAGAGGAAGAATGTCCTTTAGCAGCAAGGCAATAGGGGTCTCTGAATGCCTGTGGGATCCTCAGATCCTCTATGGTCTTTCCTTTGGAGTGACTTCAGAGAGAGATCTATTCTACTTTATTAAGCAGGACTTTGATTTTCTATCCTCCACATTATATCCAACTATTAACTTATGTTAGTAAGCCTCTGGCTGAGACATCATAGCTGAATTTTTTTTTTTTTCTCTGTATTGTGGAAGAAACTCCATAATCTGATTCCTTTAGATTTATTTCTTCCTATGTGGGTACTGGGTATGTTTAAAAAAAAAAAAAAAATTGGAAATCCCTGTTTCTTCAAAGCTTGTTTTACAAAATTGTATTTTGGATGCTATGTGGTGACTACTATTCAGTCTTTGTTTTGCATTCTTTTTGCAACAACTTTAATTATCCCTCGTCAAATCTACTCCTCTGAGACAAATAGGAAACAGGGTGATATTGATAAAAGTACAGAAGGAAAATGGAAATTTAATATATATTCAAAATAGTAAGCTTTCAGAAGTAAAGGTAATTTGGGTTAAAAATATTAAAATATAAACCTAAGTGTTAGCAATGGCTCCTTTAACTAATTCAACAAACATTTATTAAGTCATCATATATCCTAGGAAGTGTTCTGAACCCAGGAATACACCGTTGAACAAAATGGAGAAAAAACCCCTGCCCTACTTGAGCTATTTTCTGGTGGAAGGCAGAATATAGTTAATCATACTCTTCCTTATGGCTTTAAGTACCATCTCTATGTTGAAAACTATCAGTCAGAGTTTAATCTGGAAAACAGAAACCATTCTAAGTATTGAAAAAAGAGGACTTTAACAAAGGCAATTGAAACATAGGTGATAAAAAGAGCTAAGAAGAAAAAGAGGGGACAATGAGGTAATCCATGTGTCACTAACACCTACAGTAATTAGAGTATCAAAAAATGGAGACAAAATGATCAGATATCAGACCCAGGGGCTCACCAGACAGAAGCTATAATCATAGGCTACAGGATGAGAGCTGAAACAGTAGATGTTATTCAGGCACTGCTAGAGACCTTACTCAAGGCAAAGGTCAAGGGGGAGAAATGCCCTTTCTTCTCCATCCTTCAACCCTCCAGTCCCCCATTAGTGCCTCCCATTGGCCAAATCCAATGTGAGACGTGGCCAACAGGTAATAGTGAACTCATGATGCAGAACAGGAGAAGTGTGAGGAAAGTATCTCAGAATAAATGGGCACAATTACCAAATTTATATCTCTTGCTTTTATTTTCCTTTTGAACATCAGACACATATTCAAATGCCTCTATGAGGTTTCCCTTTGTTACGTAAAAGGCACATACACTAAATATCAAAAACATTGAACCGTTGCTTACACACACAGGTGTACGTGTGCGTGAATGGACACACACACACACATCAGCAAGACCAAACAAAAATGCCACTTCCCGATGTTTCCCTGGAACATTGAAAACAGTATCAGTGAGCACAGTTTTTCAAGCATTAAACTTAGGGCTTCGTCCTTCATTCTTACCTTACCTTCACCTCCCTCTTCCTGAACCTGTTATTCCATCTGTAAGTCCTATCTCCAAAACATATTAATAGTAGAATAAACAGAATAAATAGTAGTTAGTATGTAGCATCCAAAATATAATTTTGTAAAACAAGCTTTGAAGAAACAGGATTTTTTTTTTTTTTTAAATATAGTAAGAAATAAATCTAAAGGAATCAGACTATGGAGTTTCTTCCACAATACAAAGAAAAAAAAAATTCAGCTATGATGTACCAGCCAGAAGCTTATTGCCATAGGTTAATAACTGGATATAATGTGGAGGATAAAAACATATCTACTTCTCTTCATTTCTACTACTAACACTCTAATCTAAGCTCTGCATATTTATAATACCTCCTAAACGTCCCACTGTGGCACATTATATTTTTTTGAAGATGGTCACATCATATTTCATAATTTTCTCCAATATGACCTTGCCACATCCCCATCTGAGGTCAAGATCTGTTTTTCTACCCACTTAAATACAAGAGGGATTGTGATTAGTTTGACCAATAAGATAGAGTGAATGTGACACTGTTTCAATCCCAAGCCTTCTCTTTCCTAATTCTTGAAGCCAGCAGCCAAGTAAAAAAAAGTAACTACCCCGAAACTATCCTATTGTGAGAAGTCTAAGCCATATAGACAGACCCTGGAGGGTGAGACAACCCATGCAGAGAGGGAGGTCAAGAAACACCTCTGGCACCAGATATGTAGAGAAGATATCTTGGAAGTACATCCACCAGCCCCAGCTGCTCCAATAGATTTCCTGGAAATGCTAAACATAGAATTTACCATATGACATAAAATTCCACTTCTAGGTACCTACCCAAGAGAAATGAAAGCATATGTCCACACAAAAACTTTTGCATAAATATTCATAGAAGTATTATTCATAATAGACAAAAAGAAGAAAAAAAAAGTTCATCAGCTGAGGAGTGGACAGGCAAAATGTGGTATACCCATACATACACAATAGGATAGCATTCAGCAATAAAAAGGAATGGAGTACTTACCCATGCCACAACATGCATTTGTTTGATTTACTTGAAAACGTTATGCTAAGTGAAAGAAGCCAGTCACAAAAGACCACAAATTGTATGATTCCACTTACATTTAATGTCCAGAGTACTCAAATGTGTAGATTAACAGTTTCCTAAGGCAGTAGAGGTCTATGCTGGAGGTGGGGTGTGGGGGGATAGGAAGAGAGTATAGGTATGTGGAGTGACTGCTAATGAACAGAGTTTCTTTTGTGAATGATGAAAACATATTAAAAGAAGATTAAGGTGATAGTTGCAAAACTCTGTGAATATGCTTAGCACCGTTGAATTGTACACCTTAAATAGATAGACTATGTGGAATGTAAACAATAGAAAAGCTGTTAAAAAAGAAGAAGAAAACAACTTCAATTAGGTTAAGCCAACCACTTCTTAAAATCAAGGCAGGATTTTCCCAGAATAAATTCCTAACTCCCGCAAAGAGGTCAAGAACTTGTTTACCTTTCTGAACATCCTGTTTCAACTCTCTCACTAGACTACTACATTTCAGCCATGCTAACGTTTTTCAGTGCCTCACATAGTCTGAGCTTGTTTACTACTTGCGGTAATTTCACCACCTGTGCCTGGAGAACTCTTCCCCAAGGTCTTTGCATCTTTACATTCTTCTAGTCAATCAAGTCACAGCTAATAATTTGGTGGTTTCTTAGCTTATCAAGTTTGCAAATGATGCTTAAATTAGGATTTCACTGTTGGGAAGGCTTGCTATGGAAAGAGCAACATTTTTCTGAAGAAATTAGGTGTGTTATTCATGGATTCGCTCAATCATATCAGCAATGGCCCGGAGTAGAGATGAGGTTGTCCAGGAAAGATCTTTTGGGCCCAGAGGGTAGAGCTGAAAGTCAGAGAAGCTTACTCACAGGCCTTCAAAAAACCTGCTGCCTTCAAGTCGATTCCAACTCATAGCCCCTACAGGACAGAATAGAACTGACCCATAGGGTTTCCAATGAGTGCTTGGTGGATTTGAGCTACTAACCTTTTGGTTAGCAGCCTTAGCTCTTAACTACTACACCACCAGGGTTTCCAGGCCCTGAAAGCTAATGAAATTTGCCCTGCTGGAGTTCATTTTTTTTGGGGGGGAGGGGGCACCAGTGACTCTTTTTTACTTTATTATTATTTCTTTCAGATTAGAACTGTTTATAACTGTTATCCTATGCCTAGCTGTAGTGAGTGTAAGGGAATTTGGCACTAATCAGGAAAAAAAGATATGGTCAGGGTACAACCCACAAAACCATACTCATTGCCATGGAGTCTATTCTGACTCATAGTGACCCTATAGGACAGAGTGGAACTGCCCCCTATAGAGTTTCCAAGGAGCACCTAGTGGATTCGAACTGCTGATCTCTTGGTTAGCAGCCACAGCACTTAACCACTATGCCACCACTGTTTCCCACGGTACAACAATTGATCTCTACTAGCTGGAACAATAGATGAAGAAGGAGAGTCAGGAATAGGAGAAAGTAATGGAATATGTGGCTAATTGCTTCCATTAGCAGCTGACCCCTTTGCCACAAGACCAGATGAACTAGATGGTGCCCAGATACAACTACTGAACATTTTGATCAAAGATCCTATAGAAGAATCCTGATCAAAAGGGGGGAAATGTAAAACATAACTTTAAATTCTGACGGAATCCAGGTTTTCTGGAGCCATGGAGGCTGGATGAAATCCTGAAACTATTGTTTTAAGATAATCTTTAAACCTTAAATCTTAAAGCAAAAATATCCCCTGAAGTCTTCTTAAAACCAAACAATAGGTTAAATTAAGTAGTAAAGAAAATCTGCCTTGAGCGCTGTGCTCTTTCAAGATCTGTCTATATGGGATCAAACTGACAACAACAACTCAAAGGATTAGATAGAAAACTTAGAGCACAGCAAGTTCATGTTAATGTGGGAGCAACAACTCAGAAAAGAAGGGTGAAAATGAGTCACAACTTAAAGAATGCAATCAGTGCCAAGGAATTGTACATGTAGAAATTGTTGAATTGGTGTATGTTCTGCTGCGTATATTCTCAACAACAAAATAAAAATAAATTACTGAAAAAAAAAAAAAGATCTGGCCAGGAGATAGCATTGCACATTAAGCTATTTCCTGGAGGCAATGCATTGACAGCTGCATGCAAGAGGTGGTCTTCCACAGCAGGAGGTCTTCCAGAGGCAAGTGGTGCAGGGAGTCACCAGAAGGGGAAGTGGGCCTGAAAAAACTAATGGAGAAAAAGAGAGGTAGGGGTGGCTTACATGCACCTTATGTGATGTTCTTCTGGAGCCAGCAAAGTCAGAGAACTTCAAAGCCAGCAGCAACTTACAATCTTTGTAACATAATGTTATCTAGAGCTAGCAGGTGGTAGGTGCAATTTCCCAGGGTACATGTCTTAGTCATCTAGTGCTCCTATAAGAGAAATATCACAAGTGGGTAGCTTCAACAAAGGGAAATTTATTCTCTCACAGTCTAGTAGGCTAGAAGTCCAAATTCAGGGGGTCAGCTCCAGGGGAAGGCTTTCTCTGTCGGCTCTGGGTGGAGGCCCTTCTCATCAATTTTCTCCTGGACTAGGGGCAGGAACCCCACCTTCAAAGGACTTGCTCTGCTCCCAGCACTGCTTTCTTGGTGGTTATGAAGTCCTCAGCTCTCTGCTTGCTTCCCTTTCTTTTTATCTCTTGTAAGATAAAAGGTGGTGCAGGCCACACCCGAGGGAAACTCCTTTTACATTGGATCAGGAATGTGACCTGAGCAAGGGTGTTATAACCCACCCTAATCCTCTTTAGCCACAGGCAGAGATTTTGATTTATAGCAGGTAGAAAAGTCATAAAATAGAAGACAACCACACAATACTGGGAAGCATGGCCTAACCAAGTTGACACACACTTTTAGGGGACACAATTCAATCCAAGACAGTATATAAAATAGGAAGGCACTAAACGGCTAAAAGTGTTCTTATCTAGGCTATTTTTAAAACAATTGAATGTGTTCAAAGCTGAGCTGGCAACTGTAGGCTTTTTTGGGCTAACAGATCTCAGTTTGCTATGAAAACGTAAACAACTCGGGGCTAATACGCAAAGGCCATTATTGATTCGTTTGTATAACAGTGATTCACTATTGTATTTTGGAAGCAGATAACTTGTTTTCTAGTTTCACAGGCCCACAAATGGGAAAGAATTTTGCCCCAGCATGAATCATACCGAGGAGCCCTGGTGGCAGTGGTAGCTAAGTGCTCAGCTGCTAACCAAAAAGCTGGCTATGTGAACTCACCACCCGCTCTGCAGGAGAAAGATGTGGCAGTCAGATTCCGTAAAGGTTACAGCCTTGGAAACACTATGGGATAGTTCTACTCTGTCCTACAGGGTTACTATGAGTTGGAATCGACTCACTCGGTGGCAGTGTTTTGTGGTATAGATCACACTAAGAGTCTCATCTGTACCTGATTTAGAAGATTTATTTGATGAGATTTGGGTGTTTTGAGCTAATGATATTTAGATGAGATTTTGGACTTGAGTTGATGCTGTAATACATTGAAACTATTGAAGATGTTGCGATGGGTGAAAGTATTTTGCACATGGGATGGACACGAATCTTTGATGGCCAGATCAGTGGACTCAAGTAGGCTGAATCCTGGACCCAAAGATATGTCCATATCTTAATCCTTGAATCCTGTAAATATCACCTTATATGGAAAAATCCTCACAACTGGACCAATAAACAACATCATGATAAACGGAGGAGACTGAAGTTGTCAAAGATTTCATTTTACTTGGATGTACAATCAACACCCATGGAAGCAAAAGTTAAGAAGTCAAACAAAACATTTGCATTGGACAAAACTGTTGCAAAAGACCTCTTTAAAATGTTAAAAAGCAAAGATGTCACTTTAAGGACTAAGGTGCGCCTGACCCAAGCCATGGCATTTTCAATAGCCTCATATGCATGCAAAAGCTGGACAATGAATAAGGAAGACCTAAGAAGAATTAATGCCTTTGAGTTGTGGTATTGGCAAAGAATGTCTAATATACCGTGTACTGCCAAAAGAACCAGCAGAACAGTCTTGGAAGGAGTACTGCCAGAATGCTCATTAGACTTCGTCTCACATACTTTGAACATGTTATTAGAAGGGACCTGTCCCTGGAGAAGGACATCATGCTTGGTAAAGTAGAGAGTCAGTGAAAAAGAGCAAGACTCTCAATGAGATGGACTGACACAGTGAATGCAACAATGGGCTCAAGTACAAAAATGATCATGAGGATGGCATGGGACTGGGCAGTGTTTCCATCTGTTGTACATAGGCTTGCTAATGTACATAGAACTGACTTTATGGCTCCTAACAACAACAACATGGAAAAAGAGCCAACATTACCTTGAAAGGAGTCTCTTATCCTGTATTATGCAGTGGGTCCTAAATGCAATCATATGCATCCATGTAAGAGGGAGGTAGATGAGGTTTTGACATGGAAACAAACACAGAGAGGAGATAATATGAAGATGAAGTCTCTGCAGGTGTGCGGCCTGGCTAACAGCTTAATTTTGGGCTTCTGGCCATCAGAGCTGTAAGAGAATAAATATCTGTCGTAGCTACCCAGTCTCTAGTGTCTTGCTACAGCAGCATAGGAAGCTAATACAACTATGACTCTGTGAGTGTGTGTGTGTGTGTGTGTGTGTGTGCGAGTGCATGTGTTTAATTTAATTACCATTGGCTCCCAAATTTATATTTCCAAACTTAACATCTTCCTTGAACTCCAAATTCCTGGGTCTATGTAATTAAAGAATCCACTCGGATCTAGTAGACATCTCACACTTACCATGTCAAAATTTTTTTTTCTTTGACTTATTTTTACTTTTTTAAGTTTTTTTCTTGATTTTTTAAAATATACTTTAGATGAAGGTTTATGGAACAAACTAATTTGTCATTTAACAATTAGTACACAGATTATTTTGTAACATTGGTAACCAACCCCACAACATGTCAACACTCTTCCCTTTTCAGCCTTGGGTTCCTTGTTACCAGCTTTCCCCTCACCTCCCACCTTCTTGTCCTTGCCCCTGGGCTGGTGGGCCCATTTAGTCTCATTTTGTTTTATGGGCCTGTCTAATCTTTGGCTGAAGGGTGAACCTCAGGAGTGACTTCATTACTGGGCTAAAAGGTTCCAGGAGCCACACTCTCGGGGTTTCTACAGTCTCTGTCAAACTAGTAAGTCTGGTCTTTTGTGTGTGTGTGTGTGTGAGCTAGAATTTTGTTCTACATTTTTCTCCTGCTCTGCCTGGGACCCTCTACTGCGATCCCTGTCAGGGCAGCCAGTGGTGGTAGTGAGGCACTATCCAGTTGTGCTGGACTCAGTCAATTGGAGACTGTGGGAGTTGTGGTCCATAATTCCTTTGGACTAATCTTTCCCTCGTGTCTTTAGTTTTCTTCATTCTCCCTTGCTCCAGTCAGGATGAGACCAGTGGAGTGTCTTAGATGGCTGCTCAAGAGCTTTTAAGACCCCAGGTTCTACTCACCGGAGTAGAATGTAGAACAATTTCTTTATAAACTATGTTATGCCAGCGGAGGTAGGTGTTCCCCGAGACCATGGTCTCTAATAGCCCTCAGCCCAGTAATTCAGTCTATCAGGGAGTTTGGATGTATCTGTGGAGCTTCCGTGGCCTTGCCTTGGACAAGTTGTGCTGGCTTCCCCAGTACTGTGTACTGTCGTACCATTCACCAAAGTTACCACTTATCTATTGTCTATTTAGTGTTTTCTCACCCCCACACTGGAAACCCTGGTGGCGTAGTGGTTAAGTGCTACGGCTGCTAACCAAAAGGTCGGCAGTTCAAATCCGCCAGGCACTCCTTGGAAACTGTACAGGGCAGTTCTACACTGTCCTATAGGGTTGCTACACTTACCTCCTTTATAACCATCGAAGATTATTTCTTTTTGCAAGTAAACCTTTTCATGAGTTTTTATAGCAGGAGTCTCATACAATATTTGAATTATGTCAATCACAAAAGGACAAATATTGCATGAGGCCACTACTATAAAAACTCATGACAAAGCTTATACTCTAAAATTTTTAATGAAAATCCAGCTGAGTTTTCAGAAGTAAGATAACCAGGTCTTTCTTCTGAGTGTCTCTGTGTGGACTCAAACTTCTAACCTTTTGGTTAGCAGTTGAGCATATTAAGCATTTACACCACCAGGAACTTCATGCAAAGCTAGAGTTGCCTAAATGAAAACCGGAGACCTGATGCTCAAGAAGCTTGTAATAAAATAAGGATGGCTGAAATGTATAAAAGCAGTAGTTAAAATACTTGGCTGCTAACCAGCAGGTCAGTGGTTCTAACCAACCAGTCACTCCACTGAGAGAAAGATGTGGCAGTCTACTTCTGTAAAGATTCCAAAAAAAAAAAAAAAAAATTGCCCTCAAGTTGATTCCGACTCATAGTGACTCTGTATGGCAGAGCAGAAGTGCCCCATATGGTTTCCAAGGAGTAGCTAGTGGATTCAAACTGCCAACCTTTCAGTTAGCAGCCATAATTCTTAATCACTGCACCACCAGGGCTCCCTGTAAAGATTACAGTCTTGGGAACCGTATGGGGGCATTTCTACCCTGTCCTATCCTATAGGGTCGCTATGAGTCAGAATTAAATAAAGGCAATAGGTTTGGGTAAATATATATAAAATTAATATTTTTGATACAATGAAAATCAGGAAAGTAATTTTATAAGTAAAATCATATAGGATCATAGAATTGCAGCAATAAAATCTAACTACAGAACTGAAGATACGGTTACACAAGTGATATTCCAAGTAATTTTCATAGATGACTACCAGCTGTTAAAGAAGGATGGTGAAGCTGGGGAAAATTCACCCAGCTAAGGAGACAAGAAGAGCGGAAGTAGCCAAGTGTGGAAGTGCCTCCTGATGAGAGCTCGGCCAATGTGCAGATGCAGGAGCTTTAGAAAACAGAGCTGAATTTTGTTGAGAACGATGAGTATCATGTGATAGAAGTCAGGGTTTATCATTTGAGAAATGCAGAACCAACCGAGTTTTGGATCACGACACAGATGATCAGATTTATGCTTTAGAGAGGTGGATCTGTACCCGTGATTTTTTTTTTTTTTCCTAGAAGTGGGGAGACATTTCTTAAGGCAGGCATAGAGATATGAATTTTCTGCAAAAGTATAAGGAGGCACACTGGAAATTAACAGGAGAGATATAAGAAGACAGATTTAAAAGACAGTGCAACTGTACCGTCCATAGGAATGGCGACGAGTCGAATGTGATTATCGGGAAGAAAGGACCAAATTAAAGATAGTAGCAGGATTCTTAGTACAGAAGAGGTAACCAATGGTAATATTAACTGAAGCTCAAAAAAAAAAGAGGGGGGCTTGTAATGAAAACAGGGTTTTGACTTGCAAAATATGTTACAAATATTTGTAATAATTTCACATGGACCAATGTAGATATTAGCTACAGGTACTAGCATAAAGAGTGTATGAAGATCAGAATCTGACACCGAAGCATGAAACAAACACGAAAGCCTAGGAGGCTGTGTGTGTGCAGAAATAGATGGAAAATTGGGTCAAGTCTTCAGCTGAGTCATAAAGATAAGTCTGTGGAGAGGCTACTCCACATGGCCGTTAGAAAATCATTGACAAGTTTTTAGTTTTGTTAGTTGTCTAGTGAGAGCAGAAGTCAGCCTATAGGGAAAAGAGGAAAGGCATAAGCCAGGGTTGATGAAGTGGATTACGATTTCAAGAAGTTGCCAGAAAGAAAAGAATTATCATGTTACTCCACTGATCTAAGCCCTCCACTCACTTCCTATCTCAGTCCAAATGAAATATGAAGTTCATATCATGACCAACAAACCTCTACTAATTCTCTGAACTCACCTCCCCTCTCTCCCCACACTTTCCTACAGTTCTGTTGTAGCCACATGGGCCTCCTGACTGTTCCTCAAACAAAATATACACACTACTGTGTGTTTGTTTGGGCCTTTAATTGGCAATTGCTGCAATTTCTCTAGTTATTCACATTGCTAACTCTATTGGTTCTTTATGATCATATATCACTTCGATAGATCTTTCAGTGCCACCTCCTTTTTCTCACTTACTCTCCTACTTTACTTTTTTTTTTTTTAGTGCTTATCACAACCTGATATATTAAAAATTTATGTTTTTCCATCCCCACTTACACTTCCCCTGATGTTTCAGTTGAGTAGAACAGGGATTTCCTCTGTTTTGTTCAATGCTGTATTCCTAGCATCTAGAATAGTGCCTGGCACATACTAGGTGCTCAACAAATACTGGTTAAATGCATGAGATGTTTAATGTATGACAGTATGAGTCTGTACCCGGGGGAGGAATTGAGTTAAAGGAAGGAATTTTGTTGTTGTTGTTGTTGGAGGCAGTCTTGAGACTATTTCTGTCTGGTAAGGAAGAACCAATATGGAAGAAGAGACTGGTGACAGCTTGCAAGGGGACAGGGTGCACATAGACAATAGAGCATGTTCTGGAAGGGGAGTGCAGAGGAGGATTGGATCAAGGCCACAAGTCAAGTTATAAATCTCCGAAAGTAGTAGAGTTCCTGTATCTGAAATTTAAGGGGAAGAAAATGGATGGATAGAAACACAAATGAAATCTGAGGAAGAAAAGTAGAAGCATTTGTTCTTAAATTATAAAGTAGAAATCAAGAATTCTGACAGAATAAAAGGAAAAGTTAGGCATAAACTTAAGAAGAGCCAGGGGAGTGAAGTTTTGGACATGCAACTTAGGGTAAAATGAGGAGAAATCTATATTTTCTCTGAAGTCCATCCAATACAAGATTCTTTCTTCTTCATCAGACTTGGCTTGCAATTTTTTTTTTCAATTTGGTTGCCTTTGTGGAAGAGAATCATCTATACCATTTAAAATTAATATTTAATTCTACTAAGTTTTTTATATATAGTCTAATTTTTTATATATAGGGTGATAAGAGATGTCAAGATTTGCTACTCACTGAAATTTATGTTCCTATATCTATTTTTTTAATGTGGAAACCTTGGTAATGGCTAAAGCGCTCCAGCTGCTAACCAAAGGGTGAGCAGTTTGAATCCACCAGCTGCTCCTTGGAAACTCTATGGGGCAGTTCTACTCTGTCTTATCGGCTCCCTATGAGTTGGAGTCAACTCAATGGCAATTTTTTTTTTAAATATCTATACGTATCTGTATCTTTATTCTTATGTGTGTGTGTATATATATATTTACACACACACACATATAGACTGCCGTCAAGTTGATTCATGTATATATACACAAATACATGCACACACATCTTCAATTTAATGTAGAAGATACATTAGCTAGCTTTTGGCTTTCTCCAACTTTGTCCAGTGGACTTGCAAATATGTAGAATTTTTCTGTCTTGAAACTAAATTTTCCATTTGATGCCTGTCCGAAATCATCATAATCTATTCAGAATAACAGCTGTTGCTCAGACTTTAATGGGAAGTACCACAGAATGTTTACCCTTTCCAAAGATCCAGCTGCTAGCTAAATGTCATTTCTTTGCACTGTTTTGGCATTACGAAGAAAAGGCAATTTTTTTTTTTTCCTGTGTAAAGTAGTACATGCACATTAAAAGAAAATGCATCCATACAATAAAGAATATAAATTTACCCACAATTTCACTGTCCAGTGTAATCACATCTTAATTTGTATTGGTGTTTTCTTTCTAAACAATACTATGTATATGTGTCTAATTTTTAAGTGCTCTAAATCAAAATGTATAAAATTCTATAGTTGAATTATTTCTTCACTTTTTCTAACAATAGCATTTTTCAGGTAATTAAATGCCCCTGAAAAGAGTGTTTTTTTAAAGATGCGTAGTATTTTATTATGTAGTGGTCCTACAATTTATTTAACTATTGTATTTTGAATTTCTCTATTTTTTTCTACTATAAATAGTGTTACAAAAAATTTTTTCTACATGAATTTTTTTTTAAATCTATTTCAGGGCATGAATTTTAATATTATCAATTTTCTCTGTGAAGCATTATCATAAATGCTGCTAGGGTTTTCCTTTGAAATCAATATATTGGAAAGAGCATGATGCTTATACTGTCTGAGAAGTTGTGTTTTACTTTGTAACCCTCTTATTCATAGTTGTGAATTTCATCAATTTGTGTTCTAAAACTGTTGTGCTTTGTATATCTGTTAAATTAGTTAAAATAAAAGAAGTAAGTGTTGTGCCACATATGTTTATGTATTCACTAAATTAGAAATAATGCTAAATTCAGTGTTTGGATCATACTTTTTATAATAATCATCAAAAATGTGTTATTTTAAAATCTGTTAAAAAGAGTAGATAACGTTGTCATATCAACCAAAATTTGGGTACTGGGAGTTACTTTGTATCTTAGGCTGGGTTCTCTGGAGAAGCAAAACCACTGAAGTATGTATATACAGAGAGAGAGAAAGAGAGAGAGAGAGATTTATCTCAAGGAAATGGCTCATGCAGTTGTAGGGGTGGAAAGTCCTATGTCTGTGGGTCAGGCGTCAGGCTAAAGGCTTCTTCTGACTCACGTAGTTGCAGAGGCTGATGAACCCAAGATCAGCACATAAGGCTGCTGGCTCATAGGCTATGGAGGCCGACAAGTTCCAAGATCAGCAGGCAATATGGCAGGCCACTAGCTCAGGCCCCAAGAACAAGTGGTCAGATTGTGATGAGCCAGATGCAGGTTCCAGAGGGAGCAAAAGCCAGTAAGCTTTGCCAGATGCCCATATATTTTGGATGCAGGCCACACCCCTTGCAACTGACTGGCTGACTGCATCAGATCACATCATGGAAGTGACTACATTATACCACAAAATAGAGGATAGCCACATCATAGCTGCCAAACCACTGAGAACATGGCCCAGCCAAGTTGATATCTGACTTTAACCATCACACTTTGAAAATGTTTTATTTAAACTTAAGTGGATTTTTTAAATCAGAATATTTCCTGATAGTTTTAAAGCAGATATTGTAACTCTTTCAGAATATACTTTATAAATGAAATGCAATTATGCAAAAAATCTGTTTTATCCTGGGCAGAAATATTGTGCCCTGTTGCATTTCCAGAGCTTTTTCTCTTTGTTTTTCTAGTTCCAGGCAAATAAGTATTCCTGAGTAAATGGGTAACTTGGTTGAGAGACGAGCATAGAGGAGAATAAACCTCACATGTTTCTATTTGGAATTCATTAATCGCATCTGCTGATGTTCAATGTGGACAAAGTTGCTTAAAATGCAAATTTTCGCTGTTCCCACCACAATCAATATTGCACATCTTTCATACTTTAAAAGCTGATTTTACTGTAAATCTAACACTCCTTAGGTGATAAGTGGGAGGCTTTTAGAGACCAGACCATTTCAACTAACATGACAACCATATTTCTATGATTAAGATTTATTCAAAAGAAAATGTACTTTGTTTCTGTTATAAAAGCAGGAAAAGAAAGGAAAAAAAAAAAAAAGATTTACCACTATTTTTATCACTTCTACTGCCAATGTTTAGGTGAGTGCTAACATACAGGTAGTTTTTAGTTCCATTTGTTTGTGTGCCTGCTTCTCATTGGAACTTAAGATGTTCCTTGGAGAACATTGTAGTGTGGAGGGAGGGATGCCTTTTAAAAAGTATGGAATTTTCTTCTGGATTTCTTACCTTCTAGATTGAAGCACAGATAGAAAGTTAACTAAATCCTGTATTTTTTCTCTGAAAAAACTAATTCTCAATCCAGTCAACTCTCCCATAGGCCCAAACTATTACAGTGATATAATAAGGAAACATTTGGGGACCCCTGGAAAGGGGATGCCGTATTTCCTCTGCTGTTATCTCAGAGCTGGACTCTTGGTCATTGAGATAGGCATCTTGATTCTTGCAGAGATCTGGTTGCTGGAGAGAGAGTGAAAGGAAGCAAAAAGTAGCCTGAGAAATGCTTCAAGAAAAATGTAACCGAATACCTTTAAACCTAACATGTACTTAGTACATCTTTAAAAAAAAAAAAAAACATTTTAAATTTTCTGACCATTCTCAGCTTTGCCAAAAATAGAGACTTGAATTTGTCTTAGGGGGTGTTCATTTTTTGTTTTTTTTTTTGTTTGTTTAATTGCCTTACGGAAACCAGTTTCACTTACTGAAGATGCTATGTTTTCTAGGATCTCAAAAGGCTTGCCTTTCTGGAAAAGAACATGTGGTATTTTTTTGGCTTTGTGCTGAGGAGAGAGGAAGATAATGAAGGAAATGTCATAGCAGTCCCATCCAGTCCCCTGGCTCCTCAGTATTAAATAATTTTTTAAATGATTTTTAAAAAGATTCCAAGTCAATTTAATGAAAAAAGAGTAGTCTTTTTTAACAAATGAGATTGGGACAACTGGATAGCCACATGCAAAGAATGCATATGACTGATTTTCTTACAACATACACAAAAAATAATTAAAAATGAATCATAGACCTAAACGCAAGAGCTAAAACTCTAAAATGCTTAGGAAAAACATAGGAGAAAACCTCATGTCCTTGGAAAATACAAGTGATGAATAACAAATAGATACATGGACATTTATCAAAAGTAAAAATTTTTGTGCTGCTTGTGATAACATCAAGTAAAAGGATATCCCACAATGGGAGAAAATATTCATATGTATGATGAGGGACTGGCATTCAGACTGCATTTAAAAACTCTTACAATTCAATAATAAAAAAGGCAAGTCCATTAAAAAAGAGACAAGTGTTTTAAATAGATATGTCTTCAAAGAATGGGGCAATAAGCACATGAAAGATGTTGAATAATATTAATTATTAGAGAAATCAAAATCACAAAGAGATGCCATTTCACATCCGATAAAAAGGCTATTAGGAAAAAAAAAAAAAGCTAGGGAGCCCACGGATAAATTGGAACCCTCTTCTTCATGAATTGAAAGTGAGAAGGAAAATGATACAGCACTTTGAAAGCCAGTTTTGCAGTTCCTCAAAAAGTTAAACATAGAGTTACCGTACGGCTGAGTCAAGTACTAGGTATGTGTCAAAAGGAGATGAAAACAAAGAGTCAAAAAGAAACTTGTACATGACTGCTTACTGGAGAACTATTCATAATAGCTAAGAAATGGAAACAGCCCAAATGTCTATCAACTGATGAATGAACCAAAGGTGATATACTCACACAATGGAATATTCTTTAGCGACATAAAGTAATGAAATACTAATGAATACTACAAAATAGGTGTACCTTATTGTTGTTGTTGTTAGGTGCCTTCAAGTTGGTTCTGACCCAAAGAGACCACAGAACGAAACACTGCCAGATCCTGAGCCACCCTCACAATCGTTGTTAAGTTTGAGCCCATCGCTGTAGCCATTGTGTCAATCCATCTCTATGAGGCTCTTCTTGTTTTTTGCTGACCTTCCACTTTATGAAGCATGATGTCCTTCTCCAGGGACCGATCCCTCCTGATAACATGTCCAAAGTGTGTAAGATAAAATCTCACCATTCTTGCTTCTAAGCAGCAATTTGGTTGTATGTCTTTTAAGACAGATCTGATTCTTCTTTGGCAGTCCATGTTATATTCAATATTCTTTGCCAACACAACAATTCAAAGGCATCAGTTCTTCTTTGATCTTCCTGATTCATTGCCCAGCTTTAGCATGTACATGAGGTAATTGAAAACACCATGGCTTGGGTTAAGAGTACCTTAGTCTTCAAAGTGACCACTTTGCTTTTCAACACTTTAAAGAGGCCTTTTGCAGCAGATTTGCCCAAAGAAATGCATCTTTTGATCTCTTCACTGTTGCTTCCATGGGTGTTTATTGTGGATTCAAGTGAAATGAAATCCTTGACAACTTCAATCTTTTCTCCATTTATGATTACGTTGCTTATTGGTCTAGTTGTTAGGATTTTTGTTTTCTTTATGTTGAGGTGTAATCCATACTGAAGGCTATGATCTTTGATCTTCATCAGTAAGTGCTTCAAGTTCTCTTCACTTTCAGCAAGCAAGATTGTGTCCTCTGCATAATGCAGGTTGTTAATGCATCTTCCTCCAATCTTTATGCTCCATTCTTCTTCATAGAGTCCAGCTTCTTGGATTATTTGCTCAACATACAAATTGAACTGGTATGGTGAAAGGATACAACCCTGACGCACACCTTTCTGATTTTAAACCACGCAATAACCCTTTGTTCTGTTCAAATGGCTGTGTCTTGATCTATGTACAGGTTCCTCATGAGCACAATTAAGTGTTCTGGAATTCCCTTTCTTCACAATGTTATCCATAATTTGTCATGATCCACACAGTCGAATGCCTTTGCATAGTCAATAAAACACAGGTAAACATCTTTCTGGTATTCTCTGCTTTCAGCCAGGATCCAGCTGACACCAGCAATGATATCCCTCATTCCATGTCTCTTCCGAATCTAGCTTGAACTTCTGGCAGCCCCCTGTTGATATACTGCTGCAGCTGCTTTTGAATGATCTTCCACAAAATTTTGCTTGAGTGTGATATTAATGATATTGTTTGATAATTTCCACATCCGCTTGGATCATCTGTCTTGGGAATAGGCATAAATACAAATGTCTCCAGTTGGTTGGCCAAGTAGCTGTCTTCCAAATTTCTTGGCATAGATGAGTAACCACTTCCAGCACTACATCCTTCTGAAATTGATGGAACATGCAATGAGGATGCATCATTGATAATTACTGGAGATTGGAATGCCAAGGTTGGAAAAAAAGAAGGATAGGCATTTGGGAAATATGGCCTTGATGATAGAAACAATGCCAGAGGTCACATGATAGAATTTTTCAAGACCAACGGCTTCTTCATTGCAAATACCTTTTTTCACTAACATAAACGGTGACTATACATGTGGACCTCACCAGATGGCATACACAGGAATCACTTTGACTACATCTGTGGAAAGAGAAGATGGAAAAGCTCAACATCATCAGTCAGAACAAGGCCAGGGGCCAACTGTGGAACAGATTACCAATTGCTCTTGTGCAAGTTCAAGCTGAAACAGAAGAAAATTACAACAAGTCCTTGAGTATATCCCACCTGAATTTACAGACCACCTCAAGAACAGATTTGATGTGTTGAAAGCTAATGACCAAAGACCAGACTAGTTGTGGACTAACATCAAGGACATCATACATAAAGAAAGCAAGAGGTCATTAAAAAGACAGGAAAAAAAGAAAAGGCCAAAACAGATGTCAGAAGAGACTCTGAAACTTGCTTTTGAACATCAAATAGCTAAAGCAAAAGGAAGAAATGACAAAGTAAAAGAACTGAAGATTTCAAAGGGCGACTTTAGAAGACAAAGTATTGTAATGACATGTGCAAAGACCTGGAGATAGAAAACCAAAAGGGAAGAACATGCTCAGTATTTCTCAAGCTGAAGGAACTGAAGAAAAAATTCAAGCCTCGAGTTGCAATAATGAAGAATTCTATGGGGAACATATTAAATAACGCAGGAACAATCAAAAGAAGATGGAAGGAATACACACAGTCATTATACCAAAAAGAATTGGTCAACGTTTAACCGTTTCAGAAGGTAGCACACGATCAGGACCTGATGGTACTGAAGGAAGAAGTCCAAGGTGCACTGAAGGCATTGGTGAAAAACAAGGCTGCAGGAATTGATGGAATAACAATTAGAGATGTACATTATGCTAAGTGAAAGAAGTCAGTCACAGAGCACCACACATTGTATGATTTTATTTTATGAAATTTCTAGAATAAACAGATCTACAGAAACAGAAAGTAGATTAGTGATTAAGTAGTAGTAGTCCAGTAGCCCAGGAAGTAGTCCCTTGGTGGTGCAAATGGTTAAGCATTCAACTACTAGCTGAAATGTTGGCATTTCAAAACCACCCAGAGGTACCTTGGAAAACAGCTCTGGTGATTTGTTTCTACACAGCTCTACTCTGACACACATGGGGTAACCGTGAAACGGAATCAACCAATTGGCAACCAATTACAACAAGACCTGGGATTGACAGGGTAGGAGATGGGGCATGGCTTCTAATTGGTACTGGATGTCTTTTGGGGAGACTAAATTGCTCTAAATTTGGATTGTGATGATGGTTGCACATACTGGATATACTAAAAGCTGTTGAATTGCACACTTTAAATGGGTTAATTTTATGCTATTGGGCTTATATCTCAATAAAGATGTCTAAAAGATGAGTGTCAGGAATTCAAAATAAGGATTTCAAGAGAATATTGGCATAAAATTCTTGATTAGAGAACAGGCCAGAAACTGGTGCAATTTTTTTTGAGAAACTTCTAGATTCTAGACACAAACAGATCTTCTTTAGATGCCAAGGGATCTAGTGTGTCACAGATGGTGTTAAGTTCTCACTTTATTCATTTGACTCTCAGCACAAACCCCAGATAAATTACAGATAGAAAGTCCTACATAATTATACCAAGATTGGGTGTTTTGAGACTATCAGGAGACAAAACACTTGGAATATTTTTCCTAAAACAGTAGGCAGACTCAATGATTCTGGAATATTCTTCCCTTGCATTTTTTTTTTTTTTTTTTTTGAAGAGTGAAGAGCAGCCATTATTAGTAGTGATTTCATTTCTGTTTTCTGGTTTTGATAAAGAAAAGGGGGAAAATAAAAGATCTTAAGCTATCTGGGAATCTGTTTTATATATATATATATATACACTCACACACACACACAAAGTAACATCAGTATTTAGTGACCCTGTAAATGGCAGGAATTTCTTCTGAAGAATTTATTTATTTAGCTAACTTAAGTGTGAGGTGGATGTTTGTGAAGATTTTATTTGATATCCCACATTCTTCCCAAAACTTTTGCTAGTATACCCTTAGAAATGAAGATACAAGTACCACATAAAGTGTTCCAGTTAAAGAAATTTGAATAATGCTTAGACTGCTCAATCCCAAGACCAAAAATCAGTAAAAATTTATAGCTAATATAACTAAGGTCATGCTTGTGTACTTTACTTTGACAAAGACTAGAAGCAGAAAAATGTAAAGCATTTTATGTATTTTCTGAGTACATATGTCAATAAGTGTATCATTTATATTAAATTCAATTGAAATAAAATTTTGCTGTGAATCACAATGTCACATCTGCCTACTTCCACCTCAGTCATTTATTTTTGAGCAATCGTGGGCAAACACAGTTTAAGACTATTGAGCCAGACATATTAATTAGGCATAATTATATGTTTGGCAAAAACAGAGTATTATTTTAGTGAGAAAAACAAATGGGCAAGTTTGCATTAGAAGATCTCTAAATCTCCTTTCAGCTAAAACATTTTGTGATTCTATGACTCCAAATAGTTATAAAATTTTAAATGGATCTAAAATAGTTTTAAAATAGTGATAAGGATATTGTTATTCACATTGCATAAACTGTCATTAAAAGTATCAGCTAGGAAAACGGCTTTCTGGGATTTCTAAATCCAATAAAAGCCATTAGGCATTTCTCAGAGAAGTATTTAATAAAATGGGGACAACTCTTCCAAGGTTACAAAATAAGAATTCAGGGAAAAAAAATTTATATACTTTTAAATAATAAAAATGCACAGAATATTTTATATATACATATTTTGAATGGCTATGCCAAGAATTTCAACAACTTAGTTGAAAACGGAAAAATTCCTTCAAAAATGTAACAGCAAAATTGGTACAAAATGAAATGGAAAATCTGCATAGTCAATTAATAAGAGTTACCAAAAGATATGCAAAGCATCCTCACTTAATATTAAAAAAAGAAAAAATTGCTAAGAGGAATTAAACAAGAGCTAAATAAATTACAGAAATGGAATGTATTATTAAAAAAACTTTCCCAAAAAGAAAACTTCAGGCTCAGGCAGGTTTTTTGGTGAATTCTGTTAAATGTTCAAGGAAATCTAGATAAGCTCTACCAGACAACAGAAAAGGAGAGAACACTTTCCATCTCCTTTTAAGAGTCCACCCTAACCCTAATGCCAAAATCTGTAAAAAGGAAAAAATTGCGAAAAAGAAAATTACCGATCAATATCTTCCATTAATTATTATACAAAAATTATTAAAAAATATGAGCAAATGCAATCCATAATATATTACAATTATAATATACCATAACCATGTAGAGTTTATCCCAGGAATACAAATTTGCTTTAACATTCAAAATCAATCATTGTAATTCATCATATCAGAATAAAAAATATATGTTCTTTTCATAAGAAGCAGAAAAAGCATTTGACAAAATTCAATATTCATTTATGACAAATGTTTTTGTCTTCTAGGAATAGAAGGGGAGTTCCTCAAAATGATAGAAGACATCTATGAAAGTGTACAATTAGCATTATAATGGTGACACATTAAATGCTTTCCCCCTAAGATTAGGAATGAGAAGAAGATAGCAGATCTCATCACTTCTTCAGCGTAAGAGAAAAAAGAATAGAAAAGGCACAAAAATTTGAAAGGAAGAAGTAAAATTTTCTCTTTTCAGAAGTAGACAAATGAAATGACTTTATATATTTTCTAGCTATCTATGTCAATAAGTTCATCATTTATATTAAATTTAATTGAAACAAAATTTTTCTGTGAGTTACAATGTCATGTCTGCCTACCTTCACCTCAGTCATTTATTTTTGAGGAATCATGGGCAGACATATTTTAAGGCTTGTTTACATAAAGAATTCTACAAATCAATTACTGGAACCAATAAGTAATTTATTAAGGTTGCCTGCAACAAGGTCAATATAAACAATAAATTGTATTATTGTATACTAGCAGCAATTAATCCAAAAAACAAAATTTAAAAATAATTTACAAAAGCATCGAAAACCATAAAACACATGAATAAATTTAACTAAAGATGTGCAAATCTTTTACATTGAATATTACAAAAGTTTGCTAAGGGAAATTATACAAGACATAAATAACTGAAAAGATATGTTCATGAATTGGAAGACTCAATGTTGTTAAAATGGTAGCTTTTCCCTAATCAAAATCCCAATCATGTTCCCTGAGAACGTTTTTTGTAGAAACTGTCAGTCTGTTGAAAATTTTATACAAAAATGCAAAGACCTAGAACAGCCAGATCAATATTTAAAAAGAAAAATAAAGCTACAGAATTTATACAACCTGATCTCAAGACTTACTCTATCTAAACCCCCGGGGATCAAGACAGTGTGGTATTAGTGAAAGTATACATATATAGATCAATGAAACAGAATAGAGTGACCTGAAATAGACACATATATGGTCTATTGGTTTTTGACAAAAGTGCTCAGACAATTCAATAGGTAAAGAAAAGACTTCAACAAGTAAAGCTAGGACAAGCGAAAACATAAAAATAACACAAAACAAAAAGTGAACGTCAAACCTTGCCTCACAACATACAAAAATCTAACTCTAAGTGGATCAGATAGCTAAATGGAAAAACTGAAATCATGACACTTCTAAAAGAAAACATAAGAAAAATTTTGCAATTTTGAAGTAGACAAAGATTCTGTAAATACAAAAGCACAATACATAAAATAAAAGATTAATAAATTGGACTTCATTAAAATTAGAAAATTTTATTTTCAACATACATCATTAAAATAATTAAAAGCTAAACCAAAGGATGAGATAACATATTGATAATACATGTGTTTTACAAAAGATTTCTATTTAGAATATAAGTAAACCTTCTAACTCAATAATATAGAGACAACCAACTAAAAAGATAGATGAAAGATATGAATGGATGTCACAAAAGGTGATATCTAAATGGACATTAAGCACAGGAAATGATGATTAACATTATTGATTATCAGCAAAAATGCAAAGTAAAACCATGATGAAAGATCAATACAAACCAACAGAACGGCTAAAATTAAAACATCAAGTATTAGCAAGAGTTTGGAATAACTGAATCTCTGTTGTTGAGAAATCAGGAAATTTCTTTAAAAGTTTGATACACCTACCTTATGACCCAGCCATTTTACTTCTTGGTGTTTACTTAATAGGAATGAAAATATGCCTACAAAAATTTTGTACATGAATTTTACAGCAACTTTATTAAAAACAGTCAAAAGTTGAAAACAAGCCAAATGTTCATTGACAGATGGCTGGAATTAAAAAAAAAAAATGTTGCATCCCAGTTCTTGTTGTTAGGTGTCAACAAGTCAGTTCCAATCATATCTAACCCATGTACAACCAAGGGAAACACTGCCTGGTCCTGCGCTATCCTTACAATCATTGTTATGCTTGAGCTCATTGTTGAAGCCACTGTGTCAATCCATCTTCTTGGGAGTCTTCCTGTTTTTCACTGACCCTCTACTTTACCTAACATGATGCCCTTCTCCAGGGACTGATGCCTTCAAATAGCATGTCCAAAGCATGTGCAATGAAGTGTTACCATCCTTGATTCCAAGGAGCATTCTGGCTGTATTTCTTCCAAGACAGATTTGTTTGTTCGTCCGGTAGTCCATGGTATTTTCAATATTTTTCACCAACAGGATAATTCAAAGGCATCAATTCTTCTTCAGTCTTCTTTCATTGTCCAGCTTTCATATGCATATGAGGTAATTGAAAACACCATGGCTTGGGTCAGGCACACCTTAGTCCTCAAAATGACATCTCTGCTTTTTAACACTTCAAAGAGATCTTTTGCAGCAGATTTGCCCAATGCAATGCATCCTTTGATTTCTTGGCTGCTGATTCCGTGGGTGTTGATTGTGGATCCAGGTAAAATGAAATCATTGATAACTTCAATCTTTTTTCCATTTATCATGATGTTGCTTATTGGTACAGTTGTGAGGATTTTTGTTTTCTTTATATTGAATTGTAATCCATACTGAAGGGTGTGATCTGAGATCTTCATCAGTAAGTGCTTCAGGTCCTCTTCACCTTCAGCAAGCAAAATTGTGTTATCTGCATATCACAGGTTGTTAATGAGTCTTCCTCCAATCCTGATGCCTTGTTCTTCTTCATGTAGTCCAGCTTCTCTGATTATTTGCTCAGTATACAGATTGAATAAGTATGATGAAAGGATAAAACCCTAATGTACACCTTTCTTGTTTTTAAATCACACAGTATCCTTTTGTTCTGTTTAAATGACTTTGTCTTGGTCTAAGTACAGGTTCCTCATGAGCAAAATTAAATGTTCTGGAATTCCCATTCTTCACAATGTTATCCATAATTTGTTATGATCCACACAGTTGAATGCCTTTGCGTAGTAAATAAAACACAAGTAAACCCCTTTCTGGTGTTCTCTGCTTTCAGCCAAGATTCATCCGACATTGGCAATGATATCCTTTGTTCTATGTCCTCTTCTGAATCTGAATTGAATTTCTGGCAGGTCCTTGCCAATGTACTGCTGCTACTGCTTTTGAATAATCTTCAGCAAAATTTTGCTTAAGTGTGATATTAATGATATTGTTTGATAATTTCTGCACTCTGTTGCATCGACAATGGAATAATTCTCAGTAATAAAAAGAAACAATCTACTGATATATAGAACAACATGAGTGAACCTCTAACTCCTTTTTTGTATTTAAAAGATCAGCCATCAAAAAATACACACTTTAAGACTCCAGTTAAAATTCAAAGAAATGTAAATTACTGCACAGTCACTAAAAGCAGAGCAAAGGTTGGGTGGAGCTGAGCGAAAAGACAAGGCACGAACTCAGGGGCCTGGTGGAAATACTCGGCACCTTGATTACAGGGATGGTTTAACAGGTGTAGGTATCTGTCAAAATTCAAACAAATTTACAGTTTAAATGGATGCAGTTTACTGTCTTAAAAATGCAACTAAATAAAGGTAATTTAAAAACCGGAAACAAATGAAATTGTCAAATAAAATTCAGTATGTCCACAGACTAAATGTTATCTAACCATGAAAATGATTTTAAAGTATTGGTAATCTTATGTTTAAAAAAAAATGTTATAAAATAAATAGCTTCGTGGATGTTGGTATATTTAGGGTAATCAAAACTATGTAAACATGTATATGCAAAGAAACAGACAAAACTGGAAGATCTTATGACAAGCACGGTTCCCCCCCTATTTTTTGTAGGTACCAAGTAGTCCACATATGTAAGAAAAATTTTTTTTGTTTGTTTAAAAGCTACTTTTAAATGCTGTTAATGTGAAACAGGTAGTAGGATAAGAAGAAATTGAGGGAATTTCTGTAAATTCTTGGTATCAGTTGTGTCATGTTGCTCCTGAAGAGACTTGTTTAATGAGCCGATTGCCCTGCTCATTAGAAATCAAATGAGTAGGTATTTAGGTATCTCTTGCTAGTTTGATGGAGTCCTGATGGTGCAGTGGTTAATAGCTAGCCTGCTAACCAAAAAAGTCAGCAGTTCGAATCCACCGCTGGGGCATTTCTACTCACAGGCTGTCTATGAGTAGGAATCCACTCGACGACAATGGGTTTGGTTTTGGTTGCTAGTTTGGTAGTATTTAATGTTGTGACTTTAAAGAAAAAAAATGGCAAAATACACAATAATGGCAATATACATTGAAGAGGCAGGCAAGCATACCACTATTGAGATTACTTGGTTCTCAGTATAACCAATCATATGCTTTTCTAACTGAAATCAATAAAAGAAGATGCTACACTACATTAAAAAGGTAACTGTACTGCAATTTGCTTTATATATAAGTGTTAAGGCTATTAAAAAAAAAAGGCTATAGAGGACATATAAATCATAGACTAAAAAATCTATTTTGCAGATAAAGACAGTGGACACAAGAGTCTTGTTTAGGGTCACACACCTATTTCGAACAGAAATGAGACTCAAAAACCTCTCAGAATAGGCTGTTTTATTTAATCATAGATTCCATTCATCTCTTGAGCCTTACTGTATTAGTTTAAAAGAAAAAAAGTTTGTTGAAGCCTTTCTGTTAAATTTTGTTCACTCAAAAATTTAGGTGAGTGCAAATTTTTTGGTCCAGTACTCATGTATCACTTAATTCCAGGATTACAGGCAACAAATCCAGATTATGATATTTTCATGTGATTTTGAGTTTATATTTACGTTTTAAAAATTATCTTTCGTAAGTATTCATATTAGATAACAGTATCACTATAAAATCATATCTAAAATTAGATCCAACTCCTACCCCTACAATAATATACTGAAATAAACCTGTAAATTGTAGTAAAGGAAAAATACTTTTAACTTTGGCCTCTAAATTCCTCAAACTTTTCTCTCTAGTGGTATAGATTAGAATATGACAAAAATAAATTTTCCCTTTGATATTCAGTACTGAAAAAATAATCTAAAGAGCGTTTATGTATGTTCACGTGCGCTCCAACCTAAAATTGAACAGCCTCGGTGCCAACATTCCAATCATTGCGCTCAACTGGTTGTCATTTTCCCCTAATCAAATGTGTTTTGCTCTGAAATCTCCTTGCAGTTCATTTCACTGTGCATACTTACCCTGGCTTGAATGAATTTGTAAGTTCTGATTAAGGACGAGGAAACCCTCGTAGTGTACTGGTTAAGTGCTACGGCTGCTAACCAAGAGGTCAGCAGTTCGAATCATCCAGGCGCTTCTGGGAAACTCTATGGGGCAGTTCTACTCTGTCCTATAGGGTCGCTATGAGTTGGAATTGACTCGACGGCAGTAGGTTTGGTTTGGATCAAAGATGAGAATTTTCTTTTTCTTCTACTAAATAAACTGTCGATGGATTAATAATATTTTAGATATCATTTGTAAGTAGTGGAACTCGCAGACAAGTACTAGCTGATGAACTGCATTTATGACAGGACAGTTCATTTTTGGTAATGGTCGTAAGTCTGAGGTTAAATGTTGCGATTAGTAAGAGACAAATGATTTTAGTTGAAAGCTATAGGGTTTTTATATAAACATAGTAGGTAGTCTTGGGTATTTGATTCCATGACATAACATATCTACTAATATTTTTGCTATCCAGGGTAATTTTTTTTTTGCTTCTTTTTTTTTTTTTGATAGTTGAAGCAAGGCTTCAGCTCAAATATTGAAACTGTCATTCAGGGCTCTTTTCACAAAAAGTAGGTAGGTAGAACATTTCAATTATTCAGTGTTCCCTTATTCAGTATTCCTAGGAGTTTTTTGCTTAAGAAAATCCTAGCATCCCATTTTGTGTGGTGTGTATCTGACTTGTTGGCTCTCCTGCCTAAACCAGAGATACTCCCTCTTTCAGCTTGACACCTTCTTTAAACTTCCAATTTAGCAATTTGAAAAACTCCACTAAAAGAAGTTAATAATATAATTTCAAATATAACATTTAACTCATCAGCATATTATTTTAATACCCACCTTCAGTTAGGACTTTTTTAATTTAAATTTTAAAATATTGTATTTCAAAACCGTTGAAAGAAAATACAGTTCTTGAAAATGGCTAAGACAGGTATAACTACTTGGGGGGGGCGGGGCTCTGTTAAATGATATATCCATTGGCTTTTACTGCTACTTCAGTTTACCATTTTTATGTACATAGAAAAAAATACAGAATTACTGAGCATTAGAAAAAAATTCTCCATATTATCACAAATAAAATACATCTACTGATCTCAAATCGTGAGCTGCTATCTAATTCGCCCTGAAGAGTTCACGACTTCCGTATGCCTTGAGTTTGAACATTCACTGTCTCCCTAAGTTCTTGCCCTAGTTGCCACCTATCACTGTTTAATCGTCCCATCAAGCCTTCTCTGAAGGCGTTCGTTAGCAAGCAGTGAGTCAGTTCTCCACATTATTAGCCCTTCTTTCCTAAATATGCTAAGTTTCGATTCACCAGCTCAGGAGGAAGGACATAAAGATGAAAAATCTGTTCTTAGAAAGACCTCTTGAAATGGTACTAAGACCAAACAGGGATTTCTAAATATTTATTAAATGTTTATGCACACAGAATAACTTGATGGAAAACAGTGTCTTGATCAAGTAGATTGAATCATTGTTTCTGTTACTTAAAATCAGATTTTAAGGTCGCTATGAGTCGGAATTGACTCCACCGCAATGTGTTTTTTTGGGGGGGAAGAGGGGGGTTAAAATCATATTTACTCTATGCCATTAAGAACTTACTGCTGTCTAGAGAGTTTGTTACTGTTACTGAACAAAAATGCCTATTTGTGCTTAAATTATGTTGAATGTTATAACTTGAAGAATATTATGAATCTTCTATACCTATAATTTATATTTGCTTTTTTAATTTTACTTTATTTTGTTTTTATTCTATTGCAAAATGAGTATGTTTCATGATGTCCAAACCAAACTTTTCTGTGAAGAATTCCTCAGTGTAACAGGCCTGAAACACCATCACGTTCGTTGTCTCGATACCAGGACTTTAATGCTCCACAAAGCAAAGAAGAATCCGAGGGGATAAGGACTCATTTTTTCAAGTTGGAAAACGTCTCTGTAATATTCAGAAACTGTGTTAAACAGTCTGCACTCTGCTTTTAGTCCTACTGAAAAGCTCGCCTAAATCTGACCATGTTTATTCTTAAATTCTTGAGTGAATGAAAAGCTAAATAATTAATAAGTAAACAAAGAAAGATGAGGGGTTATGCTTTTCTTTTAACCTCACAAATAATGCCTTAAAATTATTCTCTAGGTTCTTTCCTTAAGATCTTAAGGCTGATACATGTAAGGGGCTCTCAGAGGATATTCTGATATAAGAGGACTTCTCTGAGGAAAATGAATTAAACTAGTAAAGGACTCCACACTGGCTATAAGGTGACATATTAGCAGGTAGATCAACTTAGAGGGACATGGGTGGCACTATTTTTTCCTGTAATATGCTTGTCCTTAGGACAAATAAGGATTTTAAATCTCACGGGCTGCCAACTAGGCTCTCTCTATAAATTAGAATCTATGTTTATTTGACTCCACACTGAGATATTTTACAATGAAAAAAAAAGTATTGATAGTTTGTTAAATATTGATGCCCCTAAAATGAATATCACTCACATATGGTACAATTAATTAAGAATATAAATTTCAGTTTGTGGACATGAAAGAGTTTTTTAGACAAAGTCCAAAAATTTAAATTTGACTGGATGTGATGATTGATTATTTCTGTGGTCATTTAAATATCCATACCTTATAGTTTTCATTAGATAGAAAGTCTTTCTCTTATTTATGCAAGCATGAGGTCTATCGCTCGCTGGCTGTGTGGTTTGATTAATTGAAGGTCTGAAGGTATAAGAATGTCTTCCTTCCAATTTTGGGAAAACATTCACAACACAACAAAATATTACTTTTTGAAGATTTTAAAATTCAAAAACTCAACGTAAAAAGATTAGTTTTACAGGTTGAAAATATTTTCACTGTTTTGTTAAAAATGTAAACAATTTTTTCCTTCTATCGCTCTTTAAATCCCTCTGTATAAGATCAGTTTATTATGAATGATCATAAATAACATAAAGACTGTTAAAATTCGATGTATATTCAGAAAAGTCTATTGCTATTGATTTATTGACAGCTTTAAGAATAATTTAGGAGCCCTGGGGCACAGTGAAGCACTCAGCTGCTATCAGAAAGGTTTGTGGTTCAAACCCATCCAGAGAATCTGTGGGAGAAAGAACTGGCAATCTGCTTCTGTAAAGATTTCAGCTGAGAAAACCCTATGGGACAGTTCCACTCTGTCACCTGGAGTCACCATGACTAGGAATTCACCCAATGGCACTTAATAACGACAACAAGAATAATTTATGGCTATCTCTTAGGGTCAATAGTTTATTGAAAGTCTATTAATATTGTTTTAGAAACTCAGTAATGTATCTTTTTAAGGGGAGCACATAAGATTACTAGTTTAATTTTTCTCTCAAGAAAGCATAATAAATATATTAATTTATTCTCATAAAGTGGATAAATCTTAGTTATGTGATTAAATTTTTTTCTGCCTACATTATTGGACTAATTTAAATTATTTGAAAAGGGAAATTCATGAAGCCAGGCAGTCAATAGAATATTAGAGCCTGACGTAAAGTGACGTAAAACAATACAGAACAATACAAAATAAAACTTTAAATGCATTATCATGAATATAAACTAATTTTCATTTACTCAATGAATGCTGATTGAGCATCCACTGTGTGCCAGACACGTACTAGGTGCTGGGTGTATAAAAAATAGCAGTGAACAAAATAGACAAAAAGCTTTCCTCCTGGTACTTACACTTTGCTTAATTACTTAGTGTTTTGGATGACTTTTGGCCAACTCATATTTTGATCACAGGTGGTTCATCAGGTAATTTAGCACACATAGGCGGTCCTGCTACGTCTAACGATGTGGTTTCCTAGGCTTCACTGGGGTCATCGGAATACAGTATGGTGTTACCTTGGTTTGGCATTAAAAAAAAAAATTGCCATCAAATAGATTTCGACTCATAGCAACCATATAGGACAGAGTGGAACTGCCCAGTAGAGTTTCCAAGGAGCATTTGGTGGATTTGAATTGCCCACCGTTTGTTTGGCAGCCATAGTACTTAACCGCTATGCCACCAGGGTTTCCAGGTTTGACATATTACTCCATAAATGAAGGGTCTCCCACAACCCATTGTGTACTGTCCTGACTTTAGAAGATCACTAAACAGGCTTTGTTAAACGCTATGGCAGTTGTGAAAACTTTCATGCCGAATAGTATTAAAAATAGATAATTGTAAGTTTTTCCAGTGGAGAGAGAAAATAGATGAGGTGTTCTAAACTAGGCACGTTCTCCTCCAGGGAAAAATACCATCTCTACAGGAATTTTTCTGTACTTGTTCAAAGACATTACTCACGTCCCTTTTTGAGAATCATGCTGGGGGTGAGTCACGTTCCACGTATAGGGGAATTTCAGGTGCATTGCTGCTAAGACAGGATCTGGACATTTGGTCTACCCTTATTTATTTATTTATTTTTTGAATCGCATCTTGAAGTTGTACACATTTAAATTTAAAGTGCAAAGACCAAATTATTTGTTTCTTTTCCTGTAATTGTTCTTTTCTATACCTCTACTATATACGTTTTTGTTTGGGTTTACTATATACGTTATTTGTTGTATGCAACTGAGTCAATTCTGACTCGTAGTGACCCTATATGACAAAGTAGAACCACCCCATAGGTTTTCCTAGGTTGTA
Source organism: Elephas maximus indicus (assembly GCF_024166365.1). Taxonomy (NCBI): domain Eukaryota; kingdom Metazoa; phylum Chordata; class Mammalia; order Proboscidea; family Elephantidae; genus Elephas; species Elephas maximus. The sequence continues at coordinate 61,829,637 of NC_064836.1, forward strand.
ATCATTAGAGAAGCAGATTTTTCAGGTGTTTTCTCCCACACAGTGGGTAGTGGGTTCAAACTACCCACTTTTTGGTTAGCAGTTGAGCACTTAACCAATTGCTCCACCAGGGTTCCTTCATATATGTCTTAAGGAAGTCATTTTCTTCTTTCTACCTCATACTTTATATGGACTTCTTTGTTTTTTTTGATAGGTGCCATCAAGTCGGTTCTGACTCATAGCAACCCTATGTACAACAGAACAAAATATTGCCGAGTTCTGTACCATCCCCACAATGGTTGTTATGCTTGAGCCCATTGTTGCAGCCACTGTGTCAATCCATCTCGTTGAGGCCCTTCCTCTTTTTCACTGACCCTCTACTTTACCAAGTATGATGTCTTTCTCCACAGATTGGTCCCTCCTAAATAACATGTGAAACCCTGGTGGTGTAATGGTTAAGTGCCACGGCTACTAATCACAACGTAGGCAGTTCGAATCCACCAGGCTCTCCTTGGAAACCCTATGGGGAAGTTCTACTCTGTCCTATAGGGTTGCTGTGAGTCAGAATCGACCTGACAGCAACAGGTTTGTCTGTTTAATAAACATGTCCAAAGTATGTGAGACAAGTCCCCACTAAGGGACTTCTTAGGCAATGATATTTTGAAGATCCTGTTTGGTTGTCAACTTTACCATATTGCTTTAAAAATTCCTATTAATCTTGTTCAGTAATATTTACTAAAATATATTTTGCAGAAAATATCTGCAATGTACTGTAAATCTTACAGTATTATCTCATTATGTTTTAATGAGAAATACTATGTATAAAGGAGAACTATAAAGCAAACAATGGGCCACTCCTCTCAACATCAAGTGTGGAAATGGATAGATTTCTCTGGGCCAGGAATCGAACGTGACATCTTCTTTTGATTCCTCAGGGCTGTAATGAAGCCCTCATAGGGTCCAGATAAGGTAAGTACAAGAATGGTATACGATTAGATACGCCTCCCAGATTTGCATAGGTATCCATAAACCTTCTTAATTACTACCAATCAGGAAATTAATTGAATTGAACCTAAGGATAAAGTTGTACTAATTTCTGTGAAGACCTGGGGACTTGGTGTCAATCAGCACATCTAAGCACCTTCATCTACAGCGGCAGTGGCTGATGCCTCTTCAGAGCCCTCTAGTGGAGAGCATTGTCTATAGCAGTTTCTTAATCCAGGGGCTTGACTGTAAAAAATCTCTCAAGAAATTGAGTGAAGTGGGTACTGACATACAACGTTACTCCTTCATTTATTTAGATACGATAATACCTCCAAGAGATGGCTTCCTGTGTGTGAAATTATTCCATCTTTTGTACATGACAGGAAAGTAATATGTTGAAAAAATGGCTCAAGCTTTCACTTAGGACTTTACTCATGCGAGTGTTTTAAAAAAATAATTACTGAATACCTGAGCTGCCTAAACTAACATGGAATTGCACAGTGAATGCATTTGATGTAATCTTTAATTCTTTTATCGACATATTTAAGAACTGGAGGGGGCACGATTGTCTTTTTTTCTTAAGAAAAAGAAATGTACATTATCAGTATATTTGCAAATGTTTTGAAATGTCTTCCATGTAATTCCTCTTACCTTGATTTATTTTTCAAATTGAGTTAACTTTGAGTTTTGATCACCACTGTGAGTATATATATTTTCTAATTAGGAAAATATTATTGCATCTAGAAAAGCCTGGAGCTTGAAACGGAAGGAGTTGCATTATAACTTGAGAAATATTGCCTGGGTAAAGATGACTGACATTAAGACGTGGTCAACCAGCCACATTTGATATTATTTATCATTATTTAACCACTGTATTGACGTGACATAGTAGGGACCACTGACCCACAGCACAGTCCAGGAGACAAACTGGAAAAGCAGGTGAGGTCATTTGGGCACTCGTGGAAACTAGAGCATCCGTGAAAAATCATAAATGTTTGACACTGTTGAATGTAAGACCCCAGTGACTTAATATGGGTTATTTTCCTTGTTCCCACCTGAACCGACGACTATGGTTGGACAAGCACAGAATCAGTTAGTTTTTGTGTATTGAGTAATGCTATTTTACGTTCGGGCTTACAAGATATTGAGAAGCAAAACTGAAGCCATGTGTTCTCAAAATATACTTCTAAAAAACAAACAACTAGAGAGCATTTAATAATCACTTACCACCTTCGGCTTTCTGTTACAGAATGTTTGGGATCCACCTACACTCTCACCTGAGCCAGCGCTAGAGCGTTCGTTATGACATCACTAGAAACAATTCCCTTCAATGTATAAGCTCTGTGCTATTACTTGGTTTTGCTTCACCATGTATCAAAATATTGAAAAGGTAAAAATGTCATTATTTATTAAAACTAACTGATGAGAAAGAAAGGGACCTCCCTCCCCACCATCTTAGATAAGCTTTCTAAGGCTTGTAAACCCAAACTCATCTTGTATTAAGTCATGGGTTAGTTTTTATGGTAGTTTCTTATGCTTCTTAAGCCTTGCGAATCCTTTTAGATAGCTGCAAATTGGTCTTTTTTAATACACCTCTCAAGAAATTATGATCAAATAGTTGCTACATACAGTGACATGTTCAACATGACTGAAACAAAATGAAATCAATTTTTAAACAACACTCTGGTGTAATGTGTCTGTGCTTTGCTAGGCAACGTTAGTATTTATTTTGACATTAAAGAACTGGAAATACTCCTGGACAGACCAGTCTTATGCTTCAAGCAGTTAAAAACAGTGCAGGTCAGTAGATGATAAAGTGCTTACAGGAGCGATATAGACAGAAGTAATGTAGGAGTTGACAGTAAAGGTGGGGTAGCATTGATTACCTAGTTTCAAGAAAGAAAGGAATCTAGGATTCTTGTTGCTGGCTGCCATTGAGCTGACTTCTCTCATAGCAACCATACGTGGCAGAGAAGACCTGCCCCCACAGTACAAACTAGGCTGTAATCTTTACTGGAGCAGATCTCCAGGTCTTTCCCTCGTGGAGCCACTGGGTTGGTTCAAACTGCCCACCTTTCAGTTAGCAGTCAAGCACTTAACTGTGGTGCCACCAGGACTCCTTGGAATTTAGGGGGAAATGGCATCATCTATTGTTTGCTGGAGCAGTAGGCTTTTCTTGAACCTTGAATCTTGAATCTTACTGGAAGGTAAGACTGAAGTGATTGGATCATGTATTCTCATATTTTTTATCATCAGACTTTTTAATATGTTAATACTTGTATATAGACATATATGCACATATTTATAATAATTTTCCAAACAAAAATCTGTGTGTTCTAGAACCTTGCAGTGCAAAATGTCATCAGAACTACACTAGACATCATCTAGGAACTTGAGAGAAATGCAGACTCTTGGGCCCTGCGCTAGACTTACTAAATCGGATTCTGCATTCTAACGAGCTCCCCAATCTTATGCGTATTAAAGATCGAGAAGCCCTGCTCTAGGAAACACTACTGGATAGTGAGAGGACGCAGTCCTTGGGACAGCCCGAACAGCTATAGTTCTTCCGCAGTCCTTCCTCCCTGCTAGTATTCTTAGGCTTCAGAACAAATCACTGCCCCACCTTCCCTCCAGCTTGATGTTCTCTCCAGGCAAGCAGCAAGGCTAATGTGATACAATTCTCCTGGTGCCCAGATGTCTCCTCTTTGGGATATCTAGTGGGAAAATCTACATTGTGCTCCATGCTGTGAGCCGCTAGCCTCTGGAGAATAAAACTGGGTGGGAAGAAGATTCCCTGGTCCCTCACCTACCCTGTCTAGCAAAGTGTAGACAAGCTAGAAGCTTTTCTGCCGAGACAACTTTTCCAAGCCAAGGGGGACCACACACCATGGAACTGTTCCTGTTGTTTGTCTTCTGTTTTCTGTAAGTAATTAAATGACTTTCATTTGCCAACACATTGTCAGTGTCTTGTTTGTGTATGTGTGGCTTGATCAGACTAGAAGGAAGTAGCACCTATACAGGGGTTGATGCTATTGGTTGGAGTCCTCATCCTACTAGTCTTGTGGCTGTTTGGGATCTTAGGACTACCTCTGAGACAACCTGTGTCTGAGACAACAGATCAATTCAGTATTTCATGTATAGCTGTAGTATATGAATACAGTGGCACAGTGGGTTAAGAGCTTCAACAGCTAAACAAAAAGTCGGGAGTTCAAATCCACCAGCTGCTCCTTGAAAACTCTAGGGGGCAGTTCTACTCTGTTCTATAGGGTCACTGTGAGTTGAAATTGACTCAACGGCAACAAGTTTGGGGTTTTTTCTTTATGTATGCATGTACGAAGTGTGTGTGTGTATGTAGCAGTTGCTGTCAAGTCAGTTCCAACTCATGGCAACTGCACGTGTGTCAGAGTAGAACTTTGCTCCGTAGGTTTTTCAGTGACTGATGTTTTGGAAGTAGACGGCCAGGCATTTCTTCTGAGGAGCCTCTGGGTGGACTTGTACCTCCAACCTTTCATTTAGCAACCAAGTGCATTAACCGTGTGTGTGTTTACCCGTTTCGCAGAAAAGGATGCAAAATGACGTATGATATAGGTCCCATCTCAGCCAAAACACTTCCTTTACTCCCTCACCAGCTCCGGCTCCATATGCCCCTGCTCAGAGATTGGCTCGGAGCTTTAGGACGTTTTCTTTAGATTTTAAGATGAACTCTTGGCTTGTTTTGACTGTCTTTAAAGTTTGTTTTAAAAAACAGAGAAATGCTCCAGAGGTAATTATAAAAGCGAATGTAAGGATGCATTTTAAATGGCATTGGTTAATTCTAACAAATAAATCACAGCTATGATCTATCTATTGCTTTTCTTTTGATGACTTTATAGCAATTGGATGGAATCTTTCTAATTTACAATTAGCATTTTTTCAATTAATTCAGGCATGCTAATTTTAGATTGATTGCATAAAGTCGCATGTTTAAACTTGTAATATATTAATTCAATGGATATCTGTTAAAATACAGCAAATTAATTTGTGCAACCTACTGTGACTATTTTTAAATCCCAAATTCAGTAATTGTCCTGAAAAAATACTGTCCTTGGATTATTCTCTCCGAATTATCCTCAAACATGCAGGTAACAGATAGTTTCCTGTAAAGTTTCTCATAACTATTTTTCATAATATTTACTTTGAAAAGGGCGAGATTCTTCAGATACTTTGCCTCTTTCTCTTTGACTATGTGAACAAAATCAGGTCACTATTTTTTACTTTTGCTCTGAAATGATAGGCTTTAAAGCATTTTCTACCTCTAACATGGTTTTCTGGGTGAGGGTTTTCAGTCTAATGGTCTTCCCACTAACTTATGCTACTTCCGTGTGTAACGAACTTGTAGATAAGCCTTGATTTTAGCCATGCTGGTGCCAGGAGTGATGCCGATATGAGTAAGCAAATCTTTTATTGCTTTTTTGGCATCTATCCAGGTTTCTTCATCATATTGTAATCTGGTTTTAGCCCTCTAACCTCAGGAAAACTTTATTTGCAAAATTTACCAATTACCTCCAAATTACTAAATGTCTTTTTTTGTTGTTGTTATTCTCAATTTTGGTCAGACTCTACCTCCCTTTGTTGATTGTCCCCATCCTGAAATTTTCATCTCTCTTACTAGCCCTGACTTCTGTCTTTACTCTTATTTTACATTTTTTTACTCCTATCTAATTTATTCTAATAATTACTCATCTTCCATCTTCCCTTTCAATATTTTATTTAAACAGGGTTGTATTCTGGGACCTCCTTTCTCCTCACTGATTATGATCTTGATGGACAATTTCATCTACTCCCATGGTTAAGCTACTACCAATTTCCAATGATTGCCTAGCTTGCAGTTTCTGTCCTGACTTCCCTTCTGGAATTTTTCTTTTATATCTAACTACTGGCTTTGATGGAAACCCTGGTGGCATAGTGGTTAAGTGCTACGGCAACTAACCAAAAGATCAGCAGTTTGAATCCACCAGGTCCTCCTTGGAAACTCTAGGGGGCAGCTCTACTCTGTCCTACAGGGTCGCTATGAGTCAGAATCGATTCAACGGCAGTGAGTAATGACTACTGGCTTTGATAACTGCTTCTGGATCCCAATAGGTCCTAAACAGAACTCACTGTTTCCCCACCTTTTCTTCACAACCCACATTGGATCCACTAGGCACTTGACTATCAGCTGAAATGTTGGCATTTCAAACGTACAGAGGCACCTTGGAAGACATACCTAACAATCTGCTTCCAAAAGATCCCGGCCTTCAAAACCCTAAGGAGCAGTTCTACCTAGCACACACAGGGTTGTCGTGTCAACTAATTGCATCACTAGCCAGCTTAGCACATGAAAGCAAAACCTTATAAGCCTCTCCCATTTTATAACACTCTTATTGAACATTGCTTTCTTCCTCTCTTGGCTTGCCTTCTCATCTAAGCTTACCACTTAAAAGAATAGTATGCTTACTGTTTCTACTTCCTCATTTTCCAATTACCCCTTTATCTTAATCCAAATTGTAGTCCACTTGTTCCAAGGAAATTGCTATCACCAAGGTCATCAAAACCTTCAGACTGTCAAATCCAGTTGTCACTTTTAAGTCAATATCTTTTTGGATTTTTTTTTTTTTTTTTTTTTTGCATACACCACTGTTAACAATGAACTGTTTGTGAAACTTTGTGAGCAATTTGGCTTCTGATATGTTAATCTCTTCTAGTTCTTTGATCTTCTTTCTTTTCGCCTGCCCTTTAGATATTGGTGTATCCTAGGGTTTTATCCATGGTCAACTGATCTTCATGCCAACACTTTGCTTATATAAATGTACTTGCATATATATTTGCAGACTCCCACAAAGCCACTGGTGCTTTCGAACCCTGACCTTTTGGTTAGCAGTCTATCACTTTAACCACCGTGCTACCAGGGCTCCATATATATGTATGCATGTATGTATGTATGCATGTATATGGAAACCCCGGTGTTACAGTAGTTAGGAGCTATGGCTGCTAGTTGAAAGGTCGGTAGTTCGAATCTACCAGGCTGTCCTTGGAAACCCTACAGGGCAGTTCTACTCTGTCATTTAGGGTCACTAAGTTGGAATTGACTCAAAGGCAATGGCTTTTTGTTTATTTTTATCCCTAGTCAATATGACACACTCTAGAGGTCTCCTCTGAATCAAGATTTTAAAAACTTTATCAAATACTTTCAATACGTCACGTACTAGGTAAAATTTTGTCCGTACCATCCCAAAGCTTTTATAATACTTTCAACATCACTATGAGGCAGGATCTGTTATTATCAGACTTTTACCATGCGTGGCAGAGCCAGGACAACATCTAGGTCTGTGTGATTCGAAAGCTCCACGCCTACTCTTTGCAGGACGCTGGCTGTTCTATTTCAAAGGGCTCCTCATTGGTCTTTTGGCTCCTCATAAGTGGCTTTTTTTTTTTTTTTTTTTTTTTTGCTTCTGTTTGGTCCCTCTCCCCTTAAATCTGTCAAAATGTTCTAAAATGTAAGTTGAATTTTATTTCTCTCCTGTACCACATCACCCACAGAGTCATGTCCCAGCTCCTTAGAAGGGCCTCCAGAACTCTTCATGACTCTGTTCCTAACTAACCTTCCTGCCTCCTCTTTCACATACTGCCTGCTACCACCTTGAAATCCGTGCTCTAATAATGGAAGTATTTGTCATTTCCTCTAGAAAGCATGCTTCTCATGTTTATTCTTTCTCCTGGGACACTCTTCTTTAAGATCCATCTTTCCATACTCCACTCAAGTGTCATCTCCCCCAGGAAATCATCCTGTAACCCCTAACAAACAGGTATCCACCCTCTGTACCATGGAACACGCTGCATGTCCCTCTATGTAACGCTTGGCATAATTTCTCGATGTGAGACTAAATTATTCTAAAGGACTTATCCATCTTTTTACTCTCAGTGTCTAGCACATTGCCAGGCACATGTTAGGTACTCATATTCTGTTGAACTGAACTACTGGGTCAACTAAATATTACAAATGTCTTAGTTATCTTCCTCAACCACCATATCCAAGCTTTCTTTAGGAAATATTACTTGTTTCCCCTGAAAGATATTTTTAAATTTCATTTGTTATTGTTTTCTCTCTGATAGATACTAGTTCGGTTTCTTATAACTTTAGTTTTATTTTAAAAATAGTCCCAAATCTGGCTGTCCAGGATCTCATCTTCTCTCTCTGCACTCAGCATTGGTTCTTAAATGTTGGAGGCCATAAGAATCACCTGAAAAGCTGGTAAAGTTGCTGAGTCCTGGGTCCCAATCTCAGAGATTCCGATTCAGTCAACCTGTGGTGGAGAGGAGAGATTTGTACTTTTAAAAGCATTCCAGATACTTCAATAGCAGGCACTCCTTGTAGTATGCAGGGGGAGACATCTTGTTCTGTACCATCAGTAAAAATGTTGCCCAACATTATGCTGAGGGAAATTAGTCAGCTGTAAAAGGACAAATACTGCATGAGACCACTATTACAAGAACTCAAGAAATAGTTTAAACAGAGAAGAAAATATTCTTTGATGATTACGAGGGGGGGAGGGAGGGAGGGAGGGAGGGAGAGGGGTATGCACTAATTAGATAGTGGACAAGAACTACTTTAGGTGAAGGGACACAGACAACACAAAATACAGGAGAGGTCAGCACAACTGGACTAAACCTAAAGCAAAGAATTTTCCTGAATAAGCTGAATGCTTCAAAGGTCAGTGTAGCAGGGGCAGGGGTTTGGGGACCATGGTTTCAGTGTACATTTAGGTCAATTGACATAATAAAATCTATCAAGAAAAAATTCTGCATCTTATTTTGGAGAGTGGCGTCTGGGTTCTTATATGCCAGCAAGTGGCCATCTATGATGCAACAGTTGGTCTCAACCCACATGGAACAAAGGAGAATGAAGAACACCAAATACACAAGGTAAGTATGAGCCCAAGAATCAGAATGAGCCACACAAATCAGAGACTACATCAGCCTGAGACCAGGAGAACTAGATGATGCCCAGCTATAACCGATGACTGCCATGACAGGGAACACAACAGAGAACCCCTGAGGGAGCAGGAGACCAGTGGGATGCAGACCTCAATTTTTTTTAAAAAAAGACCTGACTTAATGGTCTGACTGACAGGAACTATTCCCAAAGCCAACTCTTCAGACAGGGATTGGACTGGGCTATAAGACAGAAATTGATACTGGTGAGGAGTGGGCTTCTTGGATCAAGTAGACACATGAGGCTATGTGTGCAGCTCCTGTCTGGTGGGGCGATGAGTAGGCAGAGGGGGACAGAAGCTGGCTGAGTGGACACAGAAACACAGGGTGGGGAGGAGTGTGCTGCCTCATTAGGGGGAGAGCAACTAAGAGTATATAGCAAGGTGTATATAAGGTTTTGTATGAGAGACTGGCTTGATTTGTAAACTGTCACTTAAAACACAATAAAAAATATATATTGCCTAAAACTCAGAAGTGATCACGTTATTACATTGCTAAAAGCTTGCGATATCTCTATTTAATTCAGAATATATTGTAAAATCATTGACAAGTGGCATAGAAATATCTGCACAATCAGTTTACCATCTGCCTTTTGAGTATTACATCAAAGTGAAACGCGTGTGAAATTGTTCACTAAGGATTAGTAAGTAAGCACAAATAAACCCCTGCTTACCTTGCTTGCTGCGTAATCCGCCCGTCCCTATTAAAAAAAAAAAAAATTTTTTTAGGGACTGTAAATTTGAAAAGAGGCTCCAATTCTGTAGGAAGGTACTGTGGGGTTGGGAGGGAGAGAGATGCCAGCCACTACCTAGAAGCAGAATCTTTGACGTGGTGAAAAATGTGAAATTGTTCACTGCAGTTTAGTAAGTAAGCCCGTACTTATCTTCTTTATTGGATAATCCACTCCTTTCATTACTTCCTCATATCCTGGTCATTTTTGTCCTACAAATACTCTTTTGTTGTTGTTGTGTGCCTTCCAATCAATTCCAACTTACAGGCTGTATAACAGAGTAGAACTACCCCATAGTTTCCTAGGCTGTAATCTTTACGTGAGCAGAATGCCAGGTCTTTCTCCTCTAGAGCGGCTGGGTGGGTTTGAACCACTGATCTAATCCCTATATATTACAGACGCTGCCTCATCCTTACTTGGACACTGCTATGGTTTTGCTTATGTTCCATCTTCCTGTAGTGCCTTCTGAACTATTCTCCAACCGGCAAACTTTTACTCACCCTTCAATTCCAACCCATTTATCACTTTCTCGATGAAGCCTTTCCTGAAACTGCTGCCCTCAACTCTGTCCTTCCCATTCTTACTGTGGTCAGTCATTTGCTTTCCTCCCTTTTTTAATATCTATCCAAAATTATTGTCTTGGAAGAAGTACAACCAGAATGCTCCTTAGATGCAAGGACAGCTAGACTACCTCTAACATACTTTGGGCATGTTATCAGGAGGTATCAGTCCCTGGAGAAGGACATCATGCTTGGTAAATTAGAGGGTCAGCAAAAAAGAGGAAGACTCTCAATGAGATAGACTGACACAGTAGCTGCAACAATGGGCTCAAACATAGAGACGATTGTGAGGATGGTGCAGGACCCAGCAGTGATTCATCCTGTTGTACATGGGGTTGCTATGGGTTAGAACCGACTCGATGGCACCTAACAACAACATCCAAAATTATACACTTAGCTTATTGTCTGATGTCATTTGACCTAGAGATTCTACAGCTAAGAGATCCTACATTGTTTATGTTATATTTCCAGGCCAAATATTGCTTTCTACTCACTTTGACACTAGGGTAGCTCCCTTCAAACAGGAATGCTTCTCTCTACAGTGACAAGCAGTCTGTAAGTGTGAAAAAGTAGCAGGAGGGAGTCAATGTAGGTGCATATCAGCACACTTGTGTGATTTTTTTCAAGTGCTTTAAAATTGTCCCCTCCAAATAGGATTTTATTTTCTTTCTAGTTTCAGATAAACCTTATCTAACCCTAAAACAACGTGTCTTTTGGAAAGGTTACAGTTGTGTTGGAACTTAAAAAAAAAAAAAAATCACAAAGTTGCCACTAACTAAGCCCTCCGTTCAATGTCTGTCAATATTTCCAATTCTGAGAGACTTGGCACTTGGAGAGGGTTCTGCAGCCTGTGGTGACATAATGTGGGAAGAAGTAGAGATACAAAGTAACAAGACATCACAGAAAAGAGAGCCCGCTGATTCTTTTCCCCTGGCTTTCTACACCAACCCCCTACCCCAGCCAACAAAACACTGTTAGAAGCCACTAATCTAAATTCTTTGTGTGGAAATTGTGTTCTCTCATTTAAGACCTAGTGTTTGTGAAATGCATATCTAATTAGCAACGCATTTTATGAATCCTTATTTGGAGCGCACTACCTAGAGCTCTAAAATTGATTGCTGATTTTAAAATTGTCAATCCACCTGAACTCTCTGGAGTTGTGCAAGGAATGTAATATTCTTGTTTTCTTTTGTAAAGTAGGAAATGATAGATGGGTATGGAGAATATTTGAGTAATCATTTTCTGGGGGATATTTTAAAGATAAGTTGGAATAGTTCTCATTTGACTGAAATCGGTTGCAATTACATTGTTCAAGAAGGGGACTGGAAAGAAGACAGGCCAACATTTAAATCCACAGTGTAATGTGAGAACGTGCGCGGGCATTACTATTTGGAAGGATTTAAAAAAAAAAAAAAACTAAAAAATAACAGTATTCAAATATTATCAGCTTGTAAGTGGCTGAAGGGCTGAATGGGAGCTGTAAATTATGCATTGTTAAATGATATGGCGGTTCCTTAGAAAGCTAGAAATAGAAACACCATATGATCCAGCAATTCCACTCCTAGGACTATATCCTAGAGAAATAAGAACCATCACAGGAATAGACATATGCACACCCATGTTCATTACAGCATTGTTCACAATAGCAAAAAGATGGAAACAACCTAGATGCCCATAACAGATGGATGGGTAAACAAACTATGGTACATACACACAGTGGAGTACTACACAACGATAAAGAACAGCAATGAATCTGCTAAGCATCTCAGGACATGGATGAATCTGGAGGGCATTATGCTGAGTGAAATAAGTCAATCACAAAAGGACAAATATTGTACAAGACCACTACTATAAAAACTCCTGAAAACGTTTACAGGCAAAAAGAAGCAATCTTTGATGTTCACCATAGAGAGCAGGCATCAAGATGAAGAAACACTAAACAGACAATAGATAAGTGGTAACTTTGCTGAAGAGTAAGACAGTGCACAATACTGGGGAAGCCAGCACAGCTTGTACAAGGCAAGGTCACGGAAGCTGCATAGACACACCCAAACTCCCTGAGGGACCGAAAAAAAAGAAAATGCATTGTTTAGAAAAAAAAATATGCATTGTTTATCTCAAAGAACCCGGGGATCAAAAAGCTAGATAGTGGAGGGGGAGAAAGGAGTGTCAGTGACTTATTGTCGCAGACTTTAGGTTTGATTTGTTTTCCTCTTATATCGACAGCACAGAGTAAGGATGGACGCTGACCGGCAGCTACTGCTAGGGCTCGTTTGTTCACTTTCTTGGGATGCCGATGGTTACTTCCCAATTTGGGAAACCAAAGGGCACTGTATGCGGACTCAACTTGAAATCACTGGGTTAAATCTATGGAAAAGCTCTGATACCATCTGGTCTAGAACAGGAGAAACTTTCTGATTTATTGAAACCCAGAAGCTAATGCTCTAATAAAGAAATACAATCTGCCATTGAAAATATCAAACAAGGAAATAGGCTTAGCCACCAAAGTTTAGGAGTGCTACAGGGTCTTGGGTGTGTATTAGCGTCCTTCTGCTCCACAAAGGACTTTGGGAGAGTTATGAACGCATTGAACATAGTAAAGGGATAATCCAGGTTTTCCTTTTAAATTAGACGAGCATCACCATCAGCTGCTGCTGTTTTTGTTGTTGTTGTTTTTAAAGGCTCCCATCCTTTTAATACAAAACATTTTTCTGGAATTTGTTTCTTTTCCGCTCACATTTCCTTATGACATTTCTATCAGAGTTTCAGGGAATTAAGCTACAGAATAAATATAACGACAGGGCAGCTTTTCATTGCAAACAACACGGGTTGTTTTTCTCTCCCTACCACCACCCCCCACTACTGCCCCCTCCCAACTTCTGGATTCCCTGTCCCATTGGCGACACCCCTCACCACCACCTCCCCCGTTCCTCAGCAGCTCTGTGTTGCAGAGCTGTCTTCCAGCTGCGTGCTGCCCTGTTCTCCTTCGGCGCGCGCAGCCGACGGCACTAGGACCCAGGGGAGTCCCTGCGCGAGGTTCGCCGAAAGGCAGCCAGACTCCTCCTTATCTCCAGTGTCAAACTTGACATCAGCCTGCGAGCGGAGCATGGTAACTTCTCCAGCAATCAGAGCGCTCCCTCTCACATCAGTGGCATGCTTCATGGAGATATGCTCCTCTCACTGCCCTCTGCACCAGCAACATGGATTGTCACCTCTCCATCCTCCTGTTTCTCAGCTGCTCTGCTCTCAGCTGCTTCGGGGAACTGAGTCTCCAGCCTTCCAATGAAGGTAAGCCAGGTGCCGCGGGGCGCGCAGTCCTGCCCCGCGGGGCCAGGGCTCTCTCCAAAGCCACGTTCTCAGCAAAGCCTCTGCACGTCGTTAAGGTGCCTCAGAATAAAGCAGTTTGCTTTGAGAGTCAACTAAAGATGTGCTTTTGTTTTCGGCCGTCTTCTAAAACACTTACAGGAGATAAAATATTGGCTTGCCTAAACCTTTAAAATGTGTTTTTAATCTGATACCAATTCAAGCAATTACCTTGTTTGCCAATTTTAAGCAGAAAAGGGGGGGAAAAAAACCCTCCAGTTTTTACAACGCAGTATGTTAATTGCCAAATAGCCAAGGCAGTATTTTATTTTCTAATTACGACCATGTGGTACTCTGAGAAGTTGAAAAGCAAATCCAACCCTCCGCTCTAGATTCTTTAGTGTGTTTAAAGGTAATGACAGGTTGTCCCTCCTTGAGATCATGGCGTTTAAGAATGGACTAAGGGAAAAGCAGAGTTTGGTGAAGCAGAGGTGTGCGAGTGTGTACGTGTTGATGTCGCAACTGCTGTACTGAAGTGAGTGCATCCCGCCAGGCGAGGGTTTGCTCTCTGGTACAGGTTCTAACGAGCAGCATATGTTACATTAACAAAAGTAATAAAATATTTGCAGGAATCACAATAAGGTTAGGTTGGATTCTCTTTGTTTAAAGACTTATATACAAATAGGAGTTGTATTTAATGAATAATAAATGGCTCCTGGATAAGTATAGTAAATAACTGAACAGCAAATTAAGAAAGAATGTTCATATGGAGCAAATGACATCGCCTTGATGTTGGATTATTTTTCTCGTAATGGGCTTTCATCCCTTTTTCAGGGGGTTGAAGTTCAATCCTAATATTAACGATACCTATGTTTCCTATAGGATTGTGTACTGCGTACCTCAATGCGTTGTCTTTTTTTCTGTATACCTTTTCTGCTCTGTTCCTAATGGCTAGTGAATACAATCCCTAAATCTTAAGACAAACTTCTCTGGATAACTGATTGTTTTAAAGCTTTATAAGAGGAAAGCTTTGATTTCCTCTTAATGATTCTGAGCATAGCAATAACATTTTGTAATTTATTTTACAGTTTGGCAAATTAATGTGCAAAGGCCATATTATAGATGATCACTCACTAAAAAATACATATGGTCAATACAACAATACTGTTATATATTGTATACATTACTTAAAACACAGACACACAACTAAAAGCTCAAAATGTCTAGAAACTTTCATTAAGTACAAAAACTGCCTTTCATATTTGGTGACCTATTTTCACTGCTAATAGAGCAGTTTCATTTCATTCTTTCTGTAGTGACTCCCTTTATTAGATATCATTAAATTTTTCTGTGTCTTTATTATTCGGGAAATTGAAAGTTCTAAAATATAGGAATCAAGAAAATCATTTTATCCATATGAGATTTTATATATATATTTTTTTACAAATGAAATTAAAGTGTTTATTTGGAAGTAATGGCTAATCATTCTTCATGAATGAAGGGCATGAGTAGTCATATGTATGAGTCACATATCAATACTCTTAAAAAAATCTTTTCGTTCTTTTTGAAGATATTAAAATGTTGAAAACTATTAACTAGAAAAACAATATTATTTTTGCCACGTTGGTATGATAAAATCTATTTTGCCAGATGGAATGTTTATAAACTACTTAGATAATGGATTTTTTTGGAATTAATAATGCATAAAGATATAGTTGAGAGTCAGCATTTTTGTGAAAAATATAACCTTTAAGTAAATGTCAAGGAAAAAAAAAAAGACCCTTTAAGCTTATTTACACCTATATAAAATTAGTGAATATCAATATAATGAAGCAGGAATAATCAAACATAAATTGCTTTTAAGCTACACTTGGTGTATACTTGGGTACAAAATGTGTATAATTATATAGGTATGCGTTAACAACATATATATGTAGGAAGGTTAATGTATTCCGAAAACTGATACAATAACATTTAATGTCCTTGGATAAAAGTTTCTCCATCCAGTGTTCATAGGATCATTCTCTCCAGATCTTGTCCTACGGATAGTGTCTCTTTTCCTTTTTTAGGTTATGAAGAGAACATTTGAAAAAAAAAACTTTAAAAGAATGATTAAACTTAGGTAATATTTGAGTGAGTTTTTAAATATCAGTCCAATAGCTTGACTCTTAGTAGTTGAGTTGAACAACATGAAATGTGAAAATTCCCAGTAAGTGCCAAGGTTTACATGAAATTCTTCTAACAATGTAATTTGCATAGATAGCCATGCTTCTGAAAATTCATATATATTTTGAGGGAAGTAATTTTTTTAATGATAAAATTATATACATTAATGTAGCTTTTTAATATTATTTTAAAAAACTGAAACATAAAGTTCTCAATTGCATTTAAAGTACTACACTCAAAATTATATTTCAACACTATAGAAATGGTAAAATTTACTAGAATACATTCTGCGATCTATTACGAAGTTAAGCATGATGGAACTAAAAGAAAACAAAGCCAGACCATTGAGTTCATTGCTAGGAAACTTGACATTATGTGCTTTAAAAAAAATTGTGATTTGATAATCTTATACGAATATTAAAATGCCATGGGTCCATGACAAAAAAAAAAAAAAAAAACTTTGAAAAAGTTCATTCTGAACTTTTATTAATGAAAATAATGTTCTAAGGCTCTAAAGAAAAATGATTCCTGGTGACATTTTCTGGTCACTGACCTCCTCACTGATATTAGATATTCATAATTTCAGTGATCGCCTACAGCAAGAATGGGTCTGTATAAGGAGAAACTTTATAAAAGCTGTTTGAAACTTTATTAAAATCTTATCAGGCTTCTCTGGCAGGACACACCAAGAAAAGCCTTCCAATGAAAAATCAACTACTTTTCATGGCAAAATATGATTGCTCTACTCTGTTTTATTAGAAAAGTCATGAATTTTCTCCCTGCACCCATCCTACATGGGCTCTGACAATGGTAAATAGGAATGACTTGGGAAGGAGGTTAAAGCTCAAATATAAAGTGCAGTATTGACTGTTAGTAGTTCGAGCTCCTTTAGGATTGGATAAAGTACCGTCTTTGGATAGTTTTCTACTTTTGAAGCAGTCTGAGGAAGAACGCACTGCTCTTAATCAGTACACAATGCATTGAATCATTTTACTACCCCAAAGTGTTCATAACTTGGATAAACATTACCCATAGAGCTCTTCCATTGAACACCAGATTGCCCAAAGAGAAAACTAATAAAAATTAAATCTGTATGTTCATCCATTATTTACTTTGGAAGACTTTTTTTTTTTTTCATGTGGATGGGACACCGTTTCTGTGAAATGTATTTTTCTGTATATAAATCTCCTAGGCACTCTGTGACTGCTTAAAGCTTAAAAGCAAAACTTACAGATGAACACTGTGGGCTTCCTTTTGAGTGTTAGGCAAGTGTTGGAGACAATGAACATTTTAAATAATGCATTTTTCCCTTTAAAAACAAATACTATGAGTTGGCATCACTTTCCACATATAAACACATATCCTCATGATAAGAATAAACTGTGATGGAAGCATTAATAGAGAACTAAGCTATCATATCATCTTTATAGGTGTTTTCTTTTTGAAAGAGGGTCTACATTTGCTTTTAATAGCATTTCTTCATGCTAGACTAAATAATTGAATGCATTATACATTTTTGTAATTTAATAGCTTCCCTAATAGCTCGATCCTACTTCCCCCACCCCCAATCAGTTATAACTGTACCATTTGCCCTGGGTAGGAGAAACCTTAATTTCACTATTTTATAACCCACAACAGTTAACACTTGACCTAGGTCATTAACAGGATTATCAGCAAATTTGTTTAAGCTTTTACTGACAACCTGAATTGCTATGATAATATTTTGATTGTGCCGGAAAGAAACTTCTTGTAACCTCTCAAAATCTATCATTAAATTAATTCATTCTGAATCTATATCTTCCTAAAGATGGATGTTGATAGTAATAATTCAGCTGGGAAAAACTGCCACAGTGATACCCAGTCATTCTCACTTTCGCATTTCACACATCACACTATGCCAGTTCTTGTCATAAATGAGCAATTTAAGCCTTTTTAAATATTAAATTTTCTGGCAATAACAATGCATTTATAAATAGGAACCAGATCCATTAAAACTATCAATGTTTTCAATTTTATATGTTTTTAGAATTGGTGCTAGAGTAGATAGTTTTCTGCCTATTTTAAGGTAAAAAGTCAACTAGATATCCTTATAACTCAGAAGCAACTGGAACTATAAAAGGGATACTAAATACTAGATACAACAAAATGCCACTGCCACGTGTTTGATCATGGTTGTATTTTATATACAGTTGTCCTTTCCATGGAATGGTAGGAATTGGGAGGATTTAAAACTAATATAAAATATTTAAACAGAATGTTGCATGCAATTAGAACTCAAAGTTATTTCTTAAACATTGTTTAGTGGGTTTAAGAAGTTTCATGTGAAGATTTGTTTTGAATACTTCAATTTAATTATCTATGTTCCTTTGTCTTCAATTTAGTAGATTCACCTTGACTCTTTAAGAAACACATTTCTAAGGAAAGGATTTAGTGTATTTTGTTTATAAATTACTGACATTTTAATATTCAAATTCTGGACCATCTTTAGGGGTCCTGTCACTTTTAATAACTCTCTTACAGTGTCTTTCTTAGTAAAGATCCCTAAATGTTAAAATTGTCTTAGAAACTTCAGATTTTTTCTGAAATGAAATATATGCAATTTCTACATCTCCAATAATCAGTTACATATGCAAAGGATTTTTAAAGGCAAAACATATATCCTCAGTATATTTGACTTACTAACTTCAATGCAAATAGAACAGCGAAAAGTGTTCTTGAGAGTTATATTTTCCAAGTCATCAAATCTTCAAAAAATATATTACTAAAACTTTGCACAACTCATCAGAACTTGATAAATTCTTATTTTTACTTACCAAGAAATCTGTGAGGTGGACTACCTTTGATTTGAGTCATTTTCCAATGGTTTTGTTTGGCACAAATACTAGAGGTAAAGGGAAATATGTACTTCTTGGAAGAACATTGAGCTTTATAAGTTATTTTCTGTCAAGATCCTCCAGTTGGTTTATTATTTAATATACACATTTTTCCTTTAAAAGTATTTAAGAAACCTTTTTTCTTATAATTCCTGTCTGATGAAAGATTTAGAAGAACAGATGCAGGTGTCCCTTTTTGGTCCTGTGTTCAGAGATCTGGATTTTATCACCAAGGAAGGTCAAAGCAGGGCTTTTACCAAGTTGCACTGGTAGCTTTCCACAGATTGTTCAAATAAAGGTTTGACTGGTGGTGTGGAACATTCATTATATGATTCATCCAGGTATACTAAAATCCTGGATTAGACATTTACTTCTCATACATTTGAAAACCTTAGATAACTCCTCCTTAACAACTTTAGAAATTACAGCAATGCTGTGACATTTACAAAATGCAAAGTATTCCAAGCCTAGAAATTAATCAATCTCAGAAGATGCTTCTAATCGGAATCTGGGTTGGGATACATGTAGACTCCTGGATTTCATTCACTCTCTAGGCCTGTTACCCGCTGCCTGGGATCAGGTAATTCTTGGAACTTGGCAAGAGGCTTTCTTCAGGCAAAGACAGAAAGTTAGCAAACTTTGGTTTTCTTCCTGCCCGCAGGCTTTGAAATAAAAAAGGGTTGTCCATCACAAAGGAAAAAAAAAAAAAAATCTTTGCAAGTGAAAAAGATAATGAAATGTTGACGAGAAAGATGCCAAGATAGAAAAGTACAAAAGATTTAAAACCCATGTTAATATATAAATCTTTTGGAAAAAAAGATGTTTATCACTTAAAATAATTTAAAAATAATAATCTGCAAAAACCCTGAACACTTGTTAAAAACAGAGATTGTGCCTGTTTGTTTTGTTTCCCCTCTCCATTTTATACACTTTGATTTTTTTTTCCCCAGAAGAATATATTTTTCTTCAGGAAAGTTTTCAGGGTGTAAGCCAAAGAAGGCTTCTGCTTTTGGGTGCCTGGGCAAATGCATGTGGAGGGTGGATGGAATCAAAGCCAGCTCAGCAAATAAAGCCTCAAACTTGGAATGATGTTATTAAACGGGAAGTCCTAAAAGTGGAACCCCCTCCCCTTTCATTTTCTAAATTATGTCCTGCTGTTCCAGTCAAAGCAAAGGGTGAAAATCCACATAATCCAAACCAACATGGTGAAGTCAGAATAATGGGAGGAGGAGGAGGGGAAAACAAGTGGCAGCGCTGTACAAACAAACTGCTGAGGGAATCGTAGCCACGGGCAGGGGTGGTCACAGCAGAAAATGACGGCACTGCGCTTCTTTCGCCTTACGCCTCCCAGATTTGATACACAATATCGATTAAATTTCAAAAACGTACTCTTAAGTATTTCAGCACGAAGCAGAGCT
The DNA here is from genome assembly GCF_024166365.1 of Elephas maximus indicus. Classification (NCBI taxonomy): domain Eukaryota; kingdom Metazoa; phylum Chordata; class Mammalia; order Proboscidea; family Elephantidae; genus Elephas; species Elephas maximus. The sequence continues at coordinate 61,849,660 of NC_064836.1, forward strand.
TTCCGGGTAGTGACAGTGTAATGTGGCAACAGAGAGCGGAGCACGCGCTCCTCGAGGCCACCACACCCACCATCAGGGCTTCTGAACCACAAACTATTCTCGCCGCTAGAGAAGGCGCAGCGGTGCTGGGGGAAAACGGTGTCTTCCCACCCATTTGCCACTCGCCCACCCGCGTCAGATTAAAGACCACTGAAAAGTTAACTCCGGGTCGGTCTACGCAGCCTAGACCTCGCCCGGTGCGGGGGCCTTTGGGTTCTTTGTGCGCCAGTCTCTCTCTCCGCGCCCGGTAGCCGAAGCCCGCTCTCGCCGCGCCTCCCGGGCAGGGGCGGAGGGTGGCAGGCGGGGACCCTGCTGCTCCGGGTTCTTCTGGGAGGACGGTCCTGGGAGCGCTCAGCCGCGGGGAGAGGGGAGGCCGGGCGAGCGCAGCGCCACGGCGCCAGGTTCCGAGGCCACCAGCGCCCGGCGGCGGCTGGGTGCGCGAGAGGCCAACGTGCGCCCTCTGCCTGCGGCCGCCGCGCTGCCAGCGCCGGGACCGCGCGCCTTCCCTCCTGCCACCTGGCCTCGCCTCACCTGAGGCCCGGCCCCGCCCAGGGAGCGCGTGTGGATCGGACCCGCCTGGGCCGTCCTGACGTGGGCGATCGACTGGGCCCCGAGATCGGTTTCGCCCGCCACCTGCCCCCGCCCACCGTCAGCCGGCCTGTCCGGCTGGCGTCCCAGGTGGCCCGCTGTCCTTGCCTTGCTCACTCCCCCACCAGATGCCGGAGGAGGAGGGGAGAGAGTCCTGCAGGGCTCCTGCAACTCCCCGCGGAGCTGGGAATGCACAGGAGGCGCCGGGGACCCCAGTTCTGGTCACAGTTGTCAGACTCTAAGCCCTAGTCCTCAGAGGCCCCTTTTTGCGATTTGCTGATCTTTCGGGAGGCCCTCCTCTCCTTCGGTCCCACACTAACTTGAACTCACTAACTTGAATTTCAGTTTTCTTTAAAGCGTACTAAGGTCACCTTTCACAACCCCCTGTTAGCCCCCTGGTGAGAGCCGAGGGGATGTTGCATAAACTTTTTCCCGGTGCATGATCAAAAGTTGTCTTTGTTTTTCCAGGTCCCCCCCGCCCAAAGCCCCTTATTTGACTGGCACCGGTTTAATTAGCTAAGCTCTGGGCTACTCATCGAAAGGTCAGTGGTTCAGACCTACTGAGGGAGAAAGATGTGGCACTCTGATGTGGCAGTCAGGATTCCAAAGATTTACTGCCCCTTTTTGGGGCAGTTCTCTGTCACATACGGTTGCTGTGAGTTGGGAAGGACTCAATGACGACAGATTTTTTTTTTTTTGGTTTTGTTTTTTGGTTGGTTGGTTTTGGGAGCCCAGGGCAAGAGGGAGGATCTGGAAGATGTTATCTGTATAGGTTAGTCGTTAGATGATGCTATTTGTGTGGCGGTGGCGGAAGTTCCGTGTTTTTCATTAGAGATAGACTTGTTCCATTCAGCGGGTCCCAAGGCTGATTAGGTACATCCTCAGCGCCATGCTTAACATTGCGATAATAGTTGCACGTGTTTCACTGATTAAAAAAAACAACAACAAAACTTTTATATTATTGTTCACTACCTTCTCGACCTCATTTAATCATACCAGCCGTGGTATGACGTCATAAAATAGGTCATACCAGCCATGGTATGACGTCATAAAGTAGGTATTATGACGTCTCCCATTGCTACGCTGAAGAAACTGAGCAATGGAATAAAGTAACGGAGCCACATCTTCTCTCATCTTTTGACTTTACCTTCGCGTGTTGGTTTCTTTATTTGTTTTCCTTGTACCCGAATGCCTGTGAAATTAGAGAGATATCCTTGTATCAGGACAAGGGCTAGTGTCTCAACCTGAATCCCAGTAACTGTATTAATTTGTCTTGTGACTTTGCGAGATAAACTTAGAAATAGTCAAAAACTAGGAAACCACATAGGTGAGAGTACTTTAAAACTGCAAACTTTTTATCCTCAAGCTATGATTAAGTTGCCAGGATCTAAGAAGACAGTTTCAAGGAAATTTGATGCAGAGAGAGGAATGGAAAAACATTTCTGATGCCTTTTCTTAAAGCATTTCTACCTCTCTTTCTTTCCTCACCCTCCAATGTAGATTTTCTCAAGAATTCCACACACAGAAATGGTGAGGCAATTCTCCACAGAATATGAATATGATTATTTAAGGTTTTATATAGTAAAAAGGAAGTGTGAATTAACTCTTGAGGTTGTCAGAAAGGTCAGTAATGGGGGGGCAGTAGAACATGATCTAAAAATTATATTTGGGGTCCCATAGCAATTAATCCCTATTTTAGAGATAATTTACAAACACCTTGTGTAAGATGAGAAAATAAATTGTAGGGATTTAGCTCCTTTTTTTTAATAAAAACACCTGTACTTTTTTTTAAGTGACAGCACTGAGAAAAGGTAGCGAAAATAAAGTTTTGAAAAGTAGCAAATTAAGCTGGGGGCAATTATATTTTTTATGTGGGCATTTCAGCACATGTGTTTTGCATTTATTGCTGCAATAAATTCTGTTAACCTGGCAGAGAACAAAAATAGCATATTGATGACATCAGGGTTCCAAATCAGAAAGCTGCTTTTAGTATCTTGCATTTTTCGCTGTGACATGCACACAACGTTGGCCAGCATATTATCCTTTATGTTCCCAAGGAATTATCTAACAAACTATTGGCACATTTTCCAGGAGCAAAAACGAAGGTTTAGCAAAAGACATTTCCCCTTGCCTCTGGAAAATTCAAGTGAGTAAGTCCTTTCCTTATGATGTAATCTTTTATTCATATTTGAGTTTGTGGAACTCCTCCAAATCAAGACTAATATAAGCTTGACTTTAGGGCTGTCTCTTCTTTTAAGACAAAAATCTTGACTGATTACATGGCTGGACCTTAAAAGGACTACTAGAGCATGGGTGAATTTTACTGCTGATAAGTCTATTTAATCAATATCAAAATTGTTTGATCTTTCATTTTTTATGTTCATTACAAGGAGATTAATGTATCTTTTTGTTTGCAAATAATGTGTATGGAAGATAGGTGTATAGACTGTCCATGTTTAGTAAAGAGTACACCCCTTCTGTTTGGTAGAAATAGAAGGCTTTAAAGTTTTACTTCTTTCCTGTGATAAAGTTGATTGGTGTCTAATCAATATGAAATTTTAATCCTCCCTATCTATCTCTAAAGACATTTCCTGATTTTCAAACCTAATTTAGTAATTGATGAACTCTCCTAGATTATAGAAGGATATATTCCTTTATTGCATAAAACCACACTCTTCAAGCCGAGGGGAAGTTAGGCTGGGAAGCTGACTTGCAATGGCTTCCGTGCACATTATTGGGATATTCCTCTGGGTAAGCAAAACATCACTCTGAGCAAAGTCTATTTGCACCACCATGTGCGTGCACACCAATGCATGTGTGAGTCCATGCGTGTCTCTCCAACAGCATGGTTTCCCTTATAAAAGTAGACTATTCTCACCCTGTGAGCAAAAAACAGTCTATATGGATTAACAGACCTTTTGGAATCAAGATGATAAAAAATTCTGTTTTTCTGAATCACATATTGGGGTGGAAAAAGTAAAAACAATCATTTTTTAAAAAGTTATTTCTTACTACCTAATTTTGTTAGTTTTCCCCAAATGGACTCCTAAACTATAATATTCAAATATGGCGTAAGGCTAGAGTTACATCCTAATTGTGATTTTTTTCCCCCTTCAATATGCCAAAGCTATTTATGGGAGATTTTGCATTTTAACAGAATGAAAAGAACTGGCATTATTACAGGGACAATAAATGGAAATTAAATTGTGTTCTTATTATTTGATTAAATCTGTAAACTCCATCAAATCTATTTCAGAATATTTGAAATGTCTTTAAAGAGGCAGAATAAAAGGGAATAGTATTTTTCTCTTGTTTTACTTTTACTACATGGTTTATTATAGGTAACGTAATACTCATTTACATTAGATAACTCAAGAAAATGAAGTCAGTGGTTTGCCATGGTGTTCTTGACATTTCTGATCTGAAATTATAAAGTCTTGCATGTGCTTGGTGTTTCTGAAAGCAGATTGCCAGTTGCGACTCTATGCATTTTATTCTGACTGAACTAGTTACATTAATCTATGCTTGCAGTGATGGTCTCACCATATTTTGTGGTATAACTGTTTTCGTTAATAATCTGTATATTGAATAAGGCAAATTTTTCTTACTCTTCTAGATATTTTTAATATCCCAAAAACTTCTATGTAAGATTAATAAAAGAAAAAAATCATATAAAATTCGTTATAAATTTGAATTTCTATTTTGCTCTTCTCTCTTTCCAATGATGATCCTTTGGAAATTAATCAACAATAATTTGTCCTGTGTTTCACCATACTAGTAGTAAGTTTAATATCTTCATCCTAGTATTAAAAACGTCAGTGTACTACATTCAGCTTCAAAGGCACACCTTTAAAAGCCCTTGAAATAATTAAACTAGGTCTTAAGATAAATAAGTTATTGTGTAGTACATAATAACTTATGTTTTATATTACAATAATTATTCACATTTGTTCACCAAACAGTGCACATGTATTAGTTATATACTGGATTTTGAAAAAGGCAGTTACAGGAATGACATGTTTTATGCCCTTGAAGATATACAACTTAGGTGGGATAGATGACTCCAAAATAAATACTTAAATTGAAAAGTAATGTGTTATAACAAAGATATAGAAAATGTACAATGAAACCTAAAAGGAAGCTGCAGATAACTTCTCAAAACGAATTGTCTAGAAGAAGGAAGAGTTTTTTGTTTGTCTGTTTTTAGATAAAAGATAATAGTAACAATAAGTCAATAAAAACAAGGGGAGAAAATTAAATGATCTGGCTACTTTCACATGGCAGGGATGATTCTAACCCCGGTTATCTTACTCCATGTATCTAGAAACTTTTAAAAGTAATTCAAATGCGTACATAATGAATACACATAAAATTAAAAAGAAAACACTTTTGAAATAACTGAATATTCAGAAACGGCTATTCTTAATAAGCATATTGTGTGTGAGGGTGTTGGAAACACATGACTGGATATGAAAAAGAACCATCCCACAATAGAAGCTCCTATAGGGGATATTCCTATTATGACCACACTAACGAGAAGAAAAAGCCCACTGTAGTTTGAACTCTTCCTTATGATATTAAAAGCTTTCTAATTATCACCATCACTAATGGTTTGCCACTTTCCATTGACACCATGTATTTAAAATGCAAGGGAAGGGCTAGAGTTTTGTATTAAACTCATAAGCACATGACACCTTATTTGATCATTTCTCAGCCATTATACAGACCCATTTTTATACCTCGAAGAGTTTATTTATGTGTATGTTTGTCCCTGTTTGTGTTGGGGGGGAGCAGTTGCCATGAACAAAATAAATGATGTATGATATAAAATCCAGAGATCATTTTCCTCTAGAATATGATGAAACCAATGCTATATTCTCATGTAGGTATCCAATATTAAACCAATTTATTTATTCTGTAATGGGCTTCTTCTGAAATAAAAATGAAATACATTCTGTAACATAAAAAGATTCAGAGAATTTGTTTAATTGAAATTTAATTTTTTTCATCACTATACTTTTTATTCCCTATGCTAAAATTTGGAATCCTTTTATCTAAGGGACTCCCAGGCATATTTTTATTTCTAAAAGAAATACAATTTAGAGTTAGTCTATGCTTATTCTCTTCCATTTTCAGTCAGCAGTCAGAAGGCCGTGACTGAACAGATAGTTTTTGATAGTACCTGGAGACGGATAATCAATATTTTATGAAAATAATATGATTAAAAATACCAAAACCACCTAAATTTATGGGGCAAAGGGAAAATATATATGCTAAAGTTTCAGCAGCTGTCTTATTTTAATTGAAATTAAATTAAATTTGTGATATTGATTAGACTTAAAAATTTGCCTGGATGAATATACAATTACAAAATTGAGGACTATATTTTCATTTATCACTTCTTAGTCTCAAAAAAACTTTCCAAATTTGAATTAAATTTGATCTGTTGTTTCTAGAATACTTGAAAAAATGGGCTTAAAAATTATACTGTTTATATAGTCACTCAAGTTCCACTTTTAGTAACTTTTTCATTTTAGAAAGCACATTTTATTTGTCTAAACATTTCATAGTTTTAGTTGAAAATGTGCAAAGTCAGACTTGCTATTCTAAGGAGTGGTGTTAAATATACTAAAACCTCACTGACAGCAGGACAGCTCTATTATTTTTTTTTTCTCTTTTTTATTGTGCTTTACATCTCTATTAATTTTATGTGAAAGGATTATTTTGCTATAACAACACATTAGCTAGTGATCTTTTTATAGCTCTTCTCAACCTAATAGTATTGATAGCAGTATGACCTTTAGATTTCTCTGCTTAAAAAATAATAATAAAAGCAAAATTTAACACTTTAGAAAGAGCATAGGGTTTACATTTACTCAAGTGTCCAGGTGTCAAGTAGAAGTTTGGTCTGTGTTTCCGCTATTTCCTTGAAACGCTCTAGCCATGAAAACGCAGACATCTGTACTGAAAGGCTCTGTGTGCTTGGATTCTCAAGATTTCTTCCTGCTGTTGGCAAAGATTGAGATGAGGCAGATGCTACAATTAGGATCTGCATAGCAGTAAATCCAAAATTATTGCCCAGAAGGAAAAGCTAATAAGAAAGAATACATTGATAATGTACCACTTACCCAGAAATCTGTTTATGTTGCATAAGTAATAAGAATAAATTGAATGTATACTACTTTGTACAGAAATCTGCTTATATCACATAAAACAAGCCCATTAAGCTATCAAGTGATAAAAGAGATTTTTCACAAAAAATGTCTCCACTACTCATGTACTTTGATTCTTCTGTAATTCTTACATATCTGGTCATTTGATAGATAAATTCTCATAAATTAATACTTCTATGGTACAAATTGCCCGTTGACTGAAATTTAACATAATGTACATGCAGTTGGATCTGCATACAATTAATAGTTGATAGTGGACTTGGTATAAATAACACTGTTGTAACCTTTAGCCTATGAAGTACAGTACTAACTAGATATGTTAAAATGTTTATGTTTAGGAAAAAATAATAAAAATAGGAAGCTATTATGGATTGAATTGTGTCCCCCCAACATATGCATTGTGAATCCTAATCCTTATGCATGTAGATGTGATCCCATCTGGGAACAGGGTTTTCCAATGAAGCCATCCATATCAGTGTAGGGTGTGTTTTAAACCAATCATCTTTGAGTACACGAGGAGCAGATTTGGTAGAGAAATAAGAGCAAATGGGGAAGATAGATGCCACGGGAAGATGCCAAGGAACTGAGGACCTGAGGCTGAAAGTGGCAAGGCTCTTCCCCCAGCTCTGACACAGAAAGCTTTCCCCTATAGCTGGTGCCCTGAGAAAATAAAACTGAGAGAAAATAAATCTGTTTGTTAAAGCCACCCACTTGTGGCATTTCTTTTATGGCAGTACTAAGAAACTAAGATGCCCACAGAACAATCAAATTAAGAATATTTAAGGACAGTAGATAAGAATTTTATTGAAATATGTAAGTATATCAATAAAACTTTGATTTCTCTACCAATCTCATCTACCTACTGCCACAATTATGTATCCTGGTCTGTACAGTAAAAACAAAATGCTGAGTTTTGGTAGACTCATGTCAGTGAATAAACCTTCATTTCCTGATTCCACATTATGTTTGGCCAGAGACCTCAATGCAGAATTATAACACAAAGCTATGAATTTATTTCTTCCTGTATCATTTTCTGTTGAGTATTTATGTTATTCCAGTACAACCTGAAAGCAGATTAAAGGACCCTTTTATTAGCTGCAACCTAGAACAAAGTTACTTCTTTTATCACAACAGAAAGTGATGAAAATGATAAAGATATGTGTGTTAAAATGTGCCTGTGACCATTACAGTGATGGTCTGAGCAGAGGAGAAAATATCATTATTCCTGAGTAAAAACCAGATGTACTCAAAGGCTGGATGGATTTGTTTTCTGTTTTAGGGATTTTATAGTTATTTGCACTTGGCTATAAAGGTGCCTTTATAACTGAAGATTTTATGAGAAAACATTTCTATTATTGTTAGTGTCTGAAATTCTTTAGCCCTTAAACCTTACCCTTCACCTTAAATGATAATTTTATTATTTTTTTAATAACTCAAGATTTCATAGAAATGCAACTGTATCATTACCACAAAGCATATCAAGGTATTCTTAGAAAATCGAAAAGATCACCTTCTTTGATAAGAAACTGTGCCATTTATTTTGAAAAATTCTTTTAGTACTGTCAATGTAACTCTCAACCTTTCTGAGGGGAAAAGTAGCCACTACCAATCAGAATTTTGAAACGTCCTGGCAGAAATTTTCCAATGTTAGTGATCCCCTAAGAGTGACAACTCCAGAAATTCATCCTTAAACTTTTCAATCTTTCCTCAATATATGGGAAAGCTTGTTTCAAATTCTGATTTTAATAACTAGTCCCTTTTAAAGATCCTAATGCATTTCTATTAGTAAGGAAGGAAACCAAGAGAAAAAAAAAACAAACAAACAGACCTGTTGCTGTCAAGTCAGTTCCAACTCATGGCAACCCCATGTATTACAGAGTAGAACTGCCTCGTAGGGCTTTCTTGACTGTTGTCTTTATTGAAGCAAATTGCTGGGTCTTTCCTCTTCAGTGTCACTGGGCGGTTTCAAACCACCAACCTTTAGGTTAGTAGCCTAGAGAAAACACTTTATGCCACCCAGGGACCTATAAGGAGGGGAGGTGGTATAAATTCTAGATACAGAAAATTCTTTATGATGTGGTCAATGCAAGTGAGTAAAGAAATGGACTCTTGATTGAGTCATTCCATTATGATGGGGGATAGGAGAGATAGAGAGAGGATAAGTTCTAGGCAGCTAGAATCCCCAAGGGAGCCAAACAGGACATGTGACAGTAAAGATTAGTAGCAGGAATGATAGCAAAATTTCCTCTGTTCTAGAGGTGCTTTCAACCAATTTGAGCCGATTTACTCTGTACTTTGTTCTTACTTCTTTACTCCATACTACATCTTCTAATTCCCATCAGACACCATACCTTCTTCTCTCAAACAAATCTCACTTTAGTGTTCACCTGAAAGTCAATTCAAGGACTGTGAGTAGGGATTCTCTCCCCCTGCCATTCTCATGAATGTGAACCCCTTGTATTCATGAAGCTTCTCTATTTAAAAGCTGTAGGACTAGAGAGAAAAAAAAGAAAGCCAAAATCATATCCATTCTGACTTAAGACAGTGATTTTCAAACCCAGTTTGGCAAAAAAGCCTATTTATATTTCAACTTCAATAGTTTCTTAAAATCTTAAAATATCCAACAGAAATCACTCTTAATTTACATAGATGATAGAGAGATAATAGATAGATAGATAATAGATAGATAGATAGATAGATAGATAGATAGATAGATAGATAGATAGATAGATAGATAGATAGATAGATAGATAGATAGATATGCCACACAGCTCTTTGAATAGGTAATATTCTGAAATTAATGAAATCATGGGATTCTTGTCACAAGACTAAAATATTTGGAAATCACATCGTTAGAATATAAAATCTGGTAAGGGACAATGTGTATCTTTGCTAAATAACCTGACACAGGGCAATCATTAAAGAATTAAGCCATCCCTGTGTTCCCCTTGGCCCTAAGAATAATTTCTGTCTTAGTTATCTAGTGTTGCCATAACAGAAATACCACATGCGGGTTATTTTAAAGAACAGAAGTTTATTCTCTCCCAGTACAGAAGACCACAGGTCTGAATTCAGGGCATGGCTCTAGGAGAAAGTCCTTCCTTGTCTATTTCAGCTTCTAGTAGCTACCAGCAATCCTTGGTGTTCCCAGGATTTTGGATGCACCTGTCTCTGTCCTCTGTCTTCCTCCTTCCCCTCTTTATGCATCTCAGTGTCTCTTCCACTCTTTTTATAACTCATAAGTGATTAGGTTTAGGACCCTTCTTACTCTGCTTGACCTCATTAACATAACAAGGGAAACCCTTATTTCTGAACAGGGTCATATTTATAAGCACCAAAACCAAAAATAACCAAGCCTACCACTGTCAAGTTGATTCCAACTCATAGCGACCCTATAGGACAGAGTGGAACTGCCCCATATGGTTTCCAAGGCTGTAAATCTTTATGGAAGCAGACTGCCACATCTTTCTCCTATGGAGGGGCTGATGGGTTCAAACCACTGATTTTTTGGTGAGAAGCTGAGTGCTTTAACCACTGTAACACCAGCGCTCTCATCTACAAGTTGAGGTTTCAATGCATATTTGGGGAGGGCCACAATTCAAACCACAAATGTTTTAATCTCCTTCTTTTTGTTGTTGTTAAAATTCATTATTGTGAACTCAAATTTTTCAACAGCTAAAATAAAACCTCTCTGTGCAAATTGTCATTAAAAGTCAGAGCAATAAATTATAGTGTTTGTACATGTAAATTTTACCTGGCTATTCTGTCTGGCTTGGCATTTGAATGGTGACATCACTTGAAAATAAATGATCAGCTCTACATATATCTTGATATGTTTTCAGAAATTGGAGAAGGAGTAACCAGAAGTTCTTGTATGTATCGGTGTGAGGTTTAAGATGTTGCACTTGGAATGTTAAATTTTGACGACCTATCCGGAGAAATCACTCACTGCAGGTTTATTTTCAAATTCCATTAGCTTCCCTGTCTTCTTATCTCAATTATGCTACACTCAGACTGCTACACAGCAGATCACAGGAGACTTGAGATTTGTATTCTGGGAAGTCTGTTTAGCAATAATTTAAAGTGTTGAATTCTTAGATTATGTTATTCTTATTTGGCTACAAATATAAGGCAACTTGTGAACCAAAAATGAGTGCTTTTAATTTTGGGGATGTCATTATTCTATATTAGGTCATGTATTGATAGTTGATTATAAATCCAATTCAGAAATGGAACCGCAGTTGTTATATAAGACTAACTTTGTAACATGCTAAAAACTCACAGTGTTTTAAAACCCATTTATATTATTTCATCAACACAGCAGCTTTGTGTGATAACCAGGGAAGAAATAATTGTAGCTGATAGACAACAGAGTCAGAATCATGAGTAATGCTACTAATTGAGCTGATGTCATTCATGCTAGATGGAGTGTACCAGAAATTCAGTTCCTAAGAAGATGCAAGAAATGTAATTAACCTACTAGACTTATTTTAATTGACAGTCTGGTATCATTCTTTTTGGTTTAGTTCTCTTATGAGCAGAATCCAATGGCTGGTGCAATTAATAGAGTCCTTTTCCCCTCGTAATTATCAGTGGAGAAAAGGATATTTAGTTTTTTAGGAGTGAAAAAGAAGAATTGTTCCCCCCCCCAAAAAAAAAAATGGAAACAGTGTTCGTATTTTCTTTATTCCAAACACTTTTTTCCTTTAGTTACTAATATTGAAATTAAATCAGCCCTTCATCTCAGTATATGGAGAGACAGATATTTGTTATTCAGTACGTATTCAATTATTACATACACACGATGACGCACTGGGCTGGCTACTCCTATGGATATTGCAAATATGATCTAATGATTTATGAGTACTAGCATTGTTAATTCTACTATGCAAATCTTATGGTAAACTTAATGCAATGAACTATGCAACCAACAATTGAACTAAATATGTCTTTGTCAGAATGAGTATTGGTAATGTACTGCAGTTCAAAGGTGAGGGTATAGTCTCATATTTTGCAAAATATTCTCTAACATTAATTAATCAGTATAGTTTTAAGAAATTATTTCTGAGAGACAATTGCATTATAATTAAGCAAGCTGTTAATCTCCAAACTGATATTCTGAAAAGTAACTCTGTTATGGAAATTATACTAAAATAACCTATGCCACAGTTACTTTCTTCTCTTATCTAAATATAATTGCTTCTCATTAAGTTTATTTTATTATGAGAAAAAAATGTAATCATTAAGGAATTCTAGACCTAAGGATTGTTTTTGTGTTTTTATCTCACTAGCAACACTTAGAAAATGTAACTTTGAAGAACTGTATCTTTTTTACTGTGATTATCAGGAGACTTTCTTATGCCCTCCTGTATTTATCATCTTACCAATTAAGCAAATACTTTCCTTTAAAAAAGCAGTGCTTGAAAAATTGGAATTCTAAAATATATCAAAAATATTATTTCCTTTTCTTAATATTTTAGAAGGTAATATTTCCTTTGTAAAAGGATAATTGGAATGGTTGAAGAAAGGGTGGTGCTTTTCCTGCACCAGGAAATACTTGATTGACCACCGTGGACATGTTGTTCAGTGTAGATGTTAATATTATGTTTCAGTTTGTGTCTATATGGAAACCCTAAAAATGATTCTTTTATTGTATTTATCGATTCAACTGCTCTGGTTTCTGTTAATAATACACGCATAGCTTATTTAACCTTCCTTTACATCTTCCATTAGTCAATCTTGGAATTGTTTTCTAATCTAGAAGAAAAAAACATTGTTTCCAGTATTTAACAGATCAAAGTGGGCCTTTGTTATTAATTAAATTTAAAGTACCTTTTTATATTTTAATTTCTAATCCATAATAATTTACTACTCTCTGTGTGGAAAATAAATCATTTGCGCTTCTCTTTTAATAATACATTTTAGAAATGCAACTGTTTGCATGTTGTATTTTATGTCTTAAACTGAAAGTATTGAATAGAAGTCAAAATTTAATAACTAGCACAAAGTTTTTAAGTAAGATCACTAAAGCCTTTGGGTTACAATGTGAGGAGTCCTGGGTATCACTAAAGTTTAAGTGCTTGACTATTAGCCAAAAGTTTGGTGGTTTGAACCCTCCTAGAGGCACCTTGGAGCCTGGTGGTGCAGTGGTTAAGCATTTGGCTGCTCACTAAAAGGCCAGCAGTTCGAATCCACCAGCCAGTCCTTGGAAACCCAGTGAGGCAGTTCTAATCTGTCCTGTAAGGTCACTATGAGTCGGAATTAACTCGACGGCAATGGGTTTGGTTGTTTGGTTAGAGGCATCTTGGTAGATAGGCCTTGCTTCCAAAAGTCACAGCCTTAAAAACCCTATTAGGTTACAATGGCATCTTTAAATAAGTAAATTTCTCTTTTTATTGAGTGCTATTGAGTCTAATTCAAATCATAACAACCCCATGTGACAGAGTAAAACTGCTCGTAGGATTTCCTCCCCTGTAAGCTAACGGAAGCAGATCGCCAGGTCTTTCTCCCTTAGAATTGCTGGGTGTGTTCCAACAGCCAACCTTTGGTTAGTAACTAAGTGCTTAACGACTGAATCACTAGAGCTATTTTACGTAAAGCTCTATACAGGCGATTATAACAAAAAATATTTTTGCTATAGCTTCTTCTCAAATTGGTAGTTAAGCATTTTGTTTGTTATACAATGATACAACTTGCACAGCATTAAGATGTACACAGTATGAAACAATATTTTGGTATTAGCCATATTGCAATATGTACAAACATAAATATTAATCCATAATGGAAGTGTATTTAAGAAATTAATTCATAATGGACCCATATGCCAATTTATCAAATTTAATAGGCTTTGCAGTTTATTTTGATATCATGTTAGCATTAATTCAGTTTTTTATTTTTCATTTTAATTGTTTACATTTTAACCTGTAATTATTCTATCAGAAATAAGTATAAATATATAAATATATTGAATATATTTATACCTATCTTTGTAAACAAACACAAACAACTTAAAAGGGCACAGAAACTTCTGATGCTTTACTTATCCTCTTTTTTTTTTCTTTTTTTAGTTCCCTTGTTTTTATACATATTATACATATGCTGAAAATATGAGCAGAGTCATAATTTTTGTCAGTATTCTGGGTTCACTTTAGAGCCATTTGGTCTAATCCTTAACAGCAACAGCAGGAACAACAGACAATGTTACTTAACAGAGTCACGAAATGGTTCCTTTCTCTTAACTGTGTTGGTGTCTGTGTTTTCTTTTAGTCAATCTTCTGGATTCAAAAACAATTCAAGGGGAGCTGGGCTGGATCTCTTATCCGTCGCATGGGGTAAGTGCAGTAAACTATTGAAATCTGTCCAGTGAATCTGTCCAATACCTCTCGTAGGGAGCTGAAGGAATTACTAGTATGTAATGGCACACACCACTTCACAGGGATCACCTGTAAATATCTGAGGAAAGTTATGTCTATAAGTTGTTCAGTATATGGATTAACGATATCTAATATTTCTGTCCAATTATATTTTTAAGAAGTTTGAGATTTTATTTTTCTTCTGTACTATATCAGTTGGAAACCCTGGTGGTGAGTAGTGGTTAAGAGCTACAGCTACTAACCAAAAGGTCAGCAGTTTGAATCTACCAGGCGCTCCTTGGAAACCCTATGGGGCAGTTCTACTCTGTCTTATAGGGTCGCAATGAGTCGGAATAGACTCAACGGCAAAAGGTTTGGTTGTTTTTTGTTTTTGTTTTTTTAATATATCAATCGTTTGAGTAGACTGATGAAATACTTTAAATATTTCTGGTATTGTGTAAATGATCTAAGTGGGATCACCTCGCTTTCTGTGTGAGTGATCAGGATAGATGAATCGAGAAGACTTTCTAAATTTCAAGTAATGTAGAAAGAGTGTATTTGGAGATGGCGTTGTAGCATTCAGCTCAATCCTGGTGGCTATTCCAGATAGTGGTGAGGGCAGGATTTATTTGTCAAATGTATAAACCTACATGGCTTTAATTTCTTTGTTTAAAATGTCTGCAACTTGTCCAGATCAGTTTAAAACCAGGGATTTTGTTTAGGAAAAGCCTGGTGCTGCCTTCAAATTTTTAACTTTTGACATTACTTGAGTAGCTTGCAGCCACACAGATTACTAAGGTGCCTTGTGGCATTTCGGAACCTTGAATATTTATGATGATCCTGTTGTATGAGAACATTTTACTCTCTTCTGTACAGAAAGAAGATGGTCATACAATTGGAAACTTTGTGTTTCCACAAAATTGTATGATAAAAACCTAAATGTATCTTTTTATTTCCAAGAATAGCCTATGGAAAGTACAGAGTACTATTTTGAAATATCTGTCATGGGGACAAATTTGGCTATTCCTTTTCCTTTTATCCTAGTCCTCTTTTCAGAGAGGGTACAATTACCTCCACTTAGTACTAGCACTCAGTCTTTATGCCTAAACATACTCATTTTTGAGGTAGTACTAGCTCCTTCTTTATCAAGGGATGTTTTACATCAGAGATACTTCATCTATCTGTCATCTTTGTATCTGCTTCTCTTCCTGGTACACCTTGACATTGACAAAATGCCAAAATATATCACCTAATCAGGCCTTTGTTAGTTTCTTTGGAGAAGAGAAAATGAAGTAAGCCAGGATTTGGTTTTCCCATAGGGGTAAAAGGAATAAAATGATCAGGATAAAAACACATTCCAGGTCATTATAAAGAGTGAAATTGAAACTCAGTATTGTGCTGGAAAACTCTTTTAAAACTAGAAACCCAAAAGTCAAACCTAACCTTAATTTTGATTTTGGAAATTTGAATTTTATATCATTCCATCAGATAATATACTATAGAAACTTGCTGCTTAAGGATATAAGAAAATAAAAAAATTGTAATGACTTTTCACTAATGGATCTTTATATGCATATTTTTTAAAACAACAATAAAACATCATTTGTATGTAAAGCAGCAGTCTACCTCACGTTTTCCTTTAAAGAGACTATAGAGGGAACACATTTCTATACAGAGAGTACTTTGGGAAATGAATACATTTTACGTTGTTAAATGATCTCGTAGACTTTGTGATGAAAGTCAGTTGGAATTTCTAGTTCCAGAGATTACGCTGGGGCCTTGGGGTGGGGTGCGTACCAATAGCCTGCTATACAAAGTGTGGTACATAAGCCAGCAGCATCAGCAACAACTGGAAAACTGTTAGAAATGCAGACTCTCAGGCCCTGCCCTGGACTTTCTGAACCATAATCTGCATCTTAACACGCTCCCTGGGTGGTTCATTCAAAAAAAATTTTTTTTATTATTATTTTCTTTTAATAGGCACATTAAATTTAAGACTATTTTTTGGTAACTTACCTCTTAATTTTCCCCATTTCTCACCCAATTTCCCACCTCCTTTTTGCCCAGGAATCTCTTGTAACTTCCTCAGTCATCAGTTTTCAGTTTCTCATTGGCCTATTGCTGCCTCCGAGAGCCTCCCACTGGCGCTTTGGCCTCCTCTTGCCTATTTTCTGTTGATCTTTTTGCAGCTGTGACTTCCCTGCTTCTGAGGCATAAAATAGCCTAAAACAGCTGGTGAAGCACTCCAAGTGTATCATTAAAACTGCAGGGGAGGAAAAAAAGAATCTCCCCAATAGGCCATTATACTTATAAGACCTCAAAAATTCCAGAGCTAAAAAAGGAGAGAGAGAGAAAGAAAAGAAAATTAACTCCGTAATTCATTGTCTTGTAGTGATGTGTAGTGTTTGTTTTCTTTAAATTTCCCTCTCCACACTATGGTAGCCATAATGTTCATGATCAAAAAAACCCAGACCCGTTGCTGTCGAGTTGATTCCGACTCCTAGCGATCCTATAAGACAGAGTAGAACTGCCCCATAGAATTTCCAAGGAGTGCCTGGTGGATTCAAACTGCTGGCCTTTTAATTAGCAGCAGAGCTCTTAACCACTATGCTACCAGGGTTTCCGGTGTCCATGAGGGTAGTGTAACAGTGCTCACATGTTGGATTAATATTCATTCTTTTTTTTTCTAAGAAACTGATGACATTTTTTGGGTGAAAGCACTGCATGGTAAACTTAGGTTTCAGATTTAATACCACTGCTTATTCGATTTAGATTCAATTGATTGATTTTTACTGCCTAATATTGTTGTTTGTTTTCAATATGTGATTGTTTAATTTTGTACTTGTTTTGTGTTTAAAGGAGATAGTTAAAACAATGGTGTTATCTTTGTCACAAATTTTTCCATGAAAAATGACTTGTAATAGCTGGAAACAACTGCGAACTTGTTACTGTTTTAATCAATTAACCCTAATAACTAGCTGTGCATCTCTTGGGAAGTTAACTAAAATATGAGTGCAAACGTCAATGGAAAAAAATTCTAGTTACATATATCAGGCCATTTTGAAAATTCTGCTCTGATTAAGGGCAGTGGTTCTCAGTAGGGGCTGGGGGATGGCAGAGGATTTTGCCCTCTAGGGGACATTTAACAATGCCTGCAGTCACTGTTGGTTGACACAACTGGTGGTGGAGGCGGGGGGAGGCAGTGTTCCTGGCATCCAGTGGGCAAGGCCAAGGGTCATTAGTGCAAAAGTTGATACACCTTAACTCAAAAAGTTAACCTCAGGAGCTGTGGGTCACTAAAGCGATCCTGCTGCTGTTTTTCTGGTTTCTGCCCCTATGCCCATTAGAAGCTCTAAATTTCAAAAAAGAGATATAAATTTTAAAAATAAAGAAATGATTCATTCTCATTTGAAAGGAATCTTTCATGGAATGAATACACCTATTCCCCACTTGTAGACTAGTTCATTACTCAACATTTCGCGTTTAAAAAAACCAAACCCAATGCCATTGAGTCGGTTCCGACTCATAGTGACCGTATAGGAGAGAGTAGAACTGCCCCATAGAGTTTCCAAGGAGCGCCTGGCAGATTCGAACTGCCGACCTCTTGGTTAGCAGCCGTAGTGCTTAACCACTACCCTACCAGGGTTTCCTTCACGTTTAAGACAGTAGTAAAACATTTACTATCCAAGTATCTTGTGAGTGAATGTGAATCTGGGAGTAATGACGCCAAGGTACAAGGAAGAGTAATACTGGCTCTGGTGGTTAAGGTTATACGTCAACTTGGTTGGGCCATGATTCTCAGTGGTTTGGCAGTTATGTAATGATGTAATTTGGCAGTTGTGTAAATGTAGTCATCTTCGTTTAGTGATCTGATATAGTCATCCTCCATTTTTGCATAAAGCCAATTTTCAAATAACAAATCTGGTCTTTGTAGCCTAAACAGGGAAAAACAGCTAAGAATAGCTCACTCCATTTGTTGTTTTTCCATTTCTAGTCTCCCTTTTTCCCAGAGAGCTATTCATACATAAAGCCTTATAATTAACTCATATAATTTTCTTAACAGGACTATTTACGTCTCTATTTTTAAAGGGTGCTTCAAGTCTTACAGGAATCCTGCTGGAAAATATAGTAATCTACTATTAGGCCTGTGACAAATTCTCCAAATAAGTGTCTGGGAGGAAATTTAATGAAACGTTGATTTTTCACTATATGAAGCACATGAAAATAATATTCAGATTTGTAAACTAAAGTTATCTGGGGGATTATGAACACTAATTCATTTTCCAATGAAATAGTTTTATTGGATGTGGATATTTTCTAGGACCATGTTTGTTTACTTTAGTAAAATAGACCAGCAATCACCTTTTCTGGCTCTATTAACTATGAATTTTAATGTTTGAATCCTGGGCTCAATTATGTAAAGATATTTTAGTAAATAATGTGATAATTTTAACATTTGTTGACTTAGAGGACAACCAACACATACAAAAGTTTATGTATAGAGAGAGAGAGTTGGATTGCAACCTAGAAAGACAGTCTTTTGCTTATACGTGAGTAGGTACTAAAATTGATTGATTGATTTATGTTGTCAATCTTCCAAATAAACTTTCCAAGTCTGTGGATGTCTATAAAGGAAGGAAGCTGCATAGATTTCTATTAGGATAGTATCAGTATAAAGAAACAAACGCCGAGACTCACTATATTAAAGAAGCACAAATAAGGAGAAGAGAATGAGGACAAGAGAGCAGTGTGGAAAAAGCACAGTCTGAGAAGGGTGATTCATGTGTATTTGTGAATGATAGAAGTCTCAAAACTAGCAATTGTGAACTTATTTTATTCTCTATCTTCCTTCTTTTCCTCATCACTTTAACAAAAATAAAATTTCTTAACTTCCCTTAGACATTTATTGTTGTTACAACAGTGATAATGTACTTAAATAAAAAGATGTTTTTGACAAATATAGACACCATTTTTTATCCACCCAATATCATCCTTTGACTTTTTCTTGATGATAGAAAAACACCCTCTTATGTATTCCTGGAGAACTGTCCTTCTGCCAGTCCACAGAGTGAATGTTGATTAGTCTGAGAACTAATTATGACATTCCAGCGTTCTAGTGAGTAGCTGGTTTAAGCAAGAGCAAATAGAGCCCATGGGACTGGGATAGAATCTTAGTGACTTCTGGGAAAGGTTTTCTCCTGATAGAGATGGGGAAAGTCCCAGAACTCTCTGCCTCTGGGCTTGCATTTGAAAGCCCAGTGATAGGAAGGGCTGCATGCCCTGGAGACCAGAAAGCAGAGTTAAGTGAGTGTCAGAAGAACCAGCCTGAAATGCTGATCTCACCGAACCACAGATTTAGCCAATTTTGGCCCTGTCCTGCCTCCCAAGAAATAATAATACATTTTCCTTGTTGTTAAAGCTATTCTTCATTAGTATTTCTCATACATTCAAATTAAAAACACTGAGATAGAATATAATGTTTTATCTCCTAGTCAGATACCCTCATTCCTAAAGTGAGGCTATGAAAATGCATAATTGCATGCCACAAGGTTATTTGTATTTCCCACATTATCTTTCTTTAATGCCTTAGTATGATGTCAAAGATACTAGACAGAGTTGTAAAAGAGGATCAGCACATTGTTTAGAATTGGGGTACCTGTATTTGAATTCTGGCTCTGCTACTTACTGGTTGTATGGTCTGATACAATCCAATCATCTTTAAAAGCATTTGTTCTCACTTTTAAAATGTCCCAGCACATTTGAGCAATTGAGATATAGCTACTAACATATATCTGCATAAATATATGCATATACATGGTTTTGTTATGATCCACAAATACATATATATGCATATATTAACAAATATATATATATGTATGTTGTTGTTATGTGCCATCAAGTCAGTTCTGACTTGTAGCGACCCCATGTACAACAGAATGAAACACTGCCCCGTCTTGGTCCTGCGCCATCCTCACAATCTTTGTTATGCTTGACCACGTTGTTGAAGCCACTGTGTCAATCCACCTTGTTGAGGGTCTTCCTCTTTTTTCTGACCCTCTCCTTTACCAAGCACCATGTCCTTCTCCTGGGACTGATCCCTCCTGATAACATGTCCAAAGTAAGTGAGACGTAGTCTTGCCATCCTTGCATATATAAATATATATATGTATATGTACATATATATATATATAATATGCTTGTGTAAGAGCATTGCAAATATTATTTATTTTAAAACAGATAAGCTATGAGATTCTCTCATTCTAATTCAAAATATTTTGATAAAGTTATTAATCCCCAAACTAAACCAAACCCATTGCCATTGAGTTGGCTCCGACTCATAGCAAAGCTATAGAACAGAGTAGAATTGCTGTATAGGGTTTCCAAGAAACGGCTGGTGGATTTGAACTGCTGATGTTTTTAGAGAGAGAAAATTATCAGTGTTGCCTGATGTACCAGAAATACTTCTTCTCATTTGAAGCTCAAGAGATTGTCTCTGCGATCACGTGACTGTCAGTCCATCAAATCTGCACAGATTAAAGTTTGCATATAATCTTGACACTGTAGTTTGAATTGAAGCAGTCAAAATACAGTGAGTGGTTGAGTGTCCAATTTATTTATTTAAAATTTTTAAGTGATCAGCATTTCCTCGCAATAATATTTCAAATTTCAGGGCACATTTTACTTCTTTAGGGACACCATCTTGACTCCTCCACGTGCCACCCTCCTGTCACTTCCCTGTCCTCCTGCCCCCAGACTGGCATATAACACTTCTTAAGTGTTCTGGTCTACCTCCTCCTATTTGTTCTGTATTATTGTGCCTCCACAGTTTGTGCTTATACATTGGAGCATTAACTTGGTTGATGTTTAGCTCAGCAAGGAAACTAAAAGCTCTATGAATCCAGTTCCCATTTCAAGACTTTCTCCTTTTTATCCCCAGCATTTAGGGCTCCTGGGTTAGTTGTTCACTAATTAGAGGTGCCTGAATAAATGAATAATAGTGTATTGCCTAAACAAAGAAGGGTAACAAAGCTAAAACTGATTTTTGTATTTGTTGAGAAAAATTTGATGATATCCAATCTATTACTTTTAACAGTGTCTGTTAATGATTTCACTCTTGTTTTTAAAGGTGTAAAGTTATATATAACATTTACTTCAATATCTATATTATATGAATATTATATTATCTTTTATATTCACAGAGATCTTTACTTGAATATATTTGGAAAATACTGCCAGTGAATTGCAAGTTAAAAGAAAACTAGCTAAAGACAGCCTTCTATTGAAAATTATATTGATTACTGTCTAGGGCTAGAAAGCCAGAATCCAGCCAATAAATTTCATTTACCTAAAAGCAGAAATGTTTGGGATTGAATTAATCAGACAGGAATGGGCATAATAAAAATACTCCCAAAAACCAGTCTTTGATTTTCACTCTTCAGTATAGTGCAGTTTACCTTAAATACTGGAATTATTGTTACTCGTGAGGCCTGAATTCTAAAGGTCTTATCTACTGGATTTCTGGCTTTCATTTTGTGAATGGTGTCTGAAATGTAGGAAGAATGTTCTGACAATTGGGTGTCAGCAATAACCACATAGGATTCCGCCTTTCTGAATCTCAGTCCAAATTCCGCTTCATGTGCTGAATAGTTGATCCAGGAAAATCAAATTTTTGACATTTGTGGTATGTGATCTTGGTCACTTGAAATTTTTTTGCCTAGAAGACATTTTAAATGTGTCACTTTCTCCTATCGTGCTGACTTTCTAAGGAAGGATGTCTGATTGAGTTAGAAAAACATGGTCAAGTTTCACAATTCTTTTTACTCTCCTTGGAACAAAATGCACTGTAAAAGGAAGGAAGATACAGTTAAAGCAGTAGACGTTACCAAGGAAAGAATTTATTCCAGCTGCTTTTAATTTATCAAATTTAAATGTTGTCTGATATTTCTTATCAGTGCTTTAAAAAATGTGGATGACTTTTCCATTGGTAAAGTTGCCTGTTTTTATGTAAATGCAATTCTCTTCATCAGCACACTGTTCATTTGTATTTGGGCAGATTAGAATTTAACAAATATGGCATGTAATGTACTTTGTTTACTTTTTTTTACTTTGAGGTACAGCTTTCTTTGTGAGATTTTAAACTAAAGGAGCTTTGATACATATGTGGGTAGGTTTTATTTAGTTCAGCTTTAGTCATATATTCATTTGTGTTATATGATCCTTATCTAACATATTAACTATAAAATTAAGTAAAAAGCTAAGACGTATTCAAATAATTTTCACTTTTGTTTTGAATGTGTAAATGCTTATAATTTTACAGTGACCACTTTATGTTTGATTTTTAAAGTAGCTTTTATTAATAATTCATATCAAAGGCAAAATTCTGCTTCTGGTGATTTCTTTATTGATAGCATTTTTTTTGTCCTTTAAAACAATTACCTTTTTTGATACCAAGCTTTGTTAATTTGTTTGTTCAGCTTCAAATTAGTATAGTTTCTGGTCAAAAAGTAATGGCTACTAAAATAAATGTGACCAAGAAATACAGGTTTTATAAATTTTTTAAATGGTTCCCATATTCAATTTGTTACACAATCAATTGTGGGAACCCATGTAAAAGGGTACATGGTAGACCGAATATCAGTTTCTGTATTGCCATGAAATGTCCTGTTCCTTTGCTATTTTAGAGTGTAGTTAGAATAAACACTATGTTTTCAGGCTTCCAAGATTTCATTTAAATGTAGGATATAAAAACAACATACTTAGGGGTAAGTTTTCAACTCTGTCATTCCATAAGTGTCATTGAAGAATTTTGATAGGAGTTTATAAAAATAAGAACTTGCCCAAAAGTTTTGTTTATTTTTCTCTCTTGGTGTCTTATTTTTTTTTTTAATTTAATTTTTTTAGTTCTGGGAATTAATAGCTATGCCTCTGAGGTTCATTGTACTCTGGTGGTTAATTTCCCCTGAAAGATTTTAAAAAAGAAGTTTCATTTGGCTATAAAAATACATATGGTGTGAAACACTTTTTAAATGAGCCCGTGTTCCACGTGACATCCATGGGACCTGAGGATGTTTAAAGGTGATGAGACCAAAAACACAACAATACGAACGACCTTAAGTATTTCTGTCCCCTTAAAAGTGCTCTCTGTATTGTTTGTTTCTAACAAGTCTTTATATGATTCCACTGCTGCCCAAGTTTGGGAACCATTGTGCTGGTAAACCATTACCTGGTGTAATGGGGCACACATTACCTACTAAGATATTCAGCTGTTGCTTGATACAGTGCTGTAGTTACATAACACTGTGTATCATTCATGATTAATAAATTAATGGCACAGGACTGGGTAGTGTTTAATTCCATTGTACATAGGGTCGCTATGAGTTGGAACTGACTAGAGGGCACCTAACAACAACAACAATGTGGTTAATATACCTATTGAGTTTTTTAAATTAGGATTTTGTAGTAAACACACAGCAAAAGAGGTATTTTGTTGACAAGTTGGAGAATCCATTCTTAACGATTTGTCAAAGGAGTTCATACCAAATTCATTAAGTTGTTCTCATGAAATCTTGGAGTTCAGCTTGAACTGCAGTATAGTATCTTCAGTATTTGTAAGTACTGAAGGTATTTTTATAGTATTTATATGTGCTCATGATAAAAGAGATGCTTTTAAGACTTAAATCGATGTCTTTAAAATATAAAGACTGGAAAAGCCATGAATTAAGTGGCAAGGAACTTAGCAATAAGAGGTGTGAAAGCCTCCCATCAATTAGTTACTAGAATATAAAGCATGTCTAGTAAATGACTATGATATGTTCTTAAAAGTTTACTGGGATCAGATTTTTTTTTTTTTTTTTTTTTTTTTTGTGCATATGTGTCATACTGAAGATATTAGAGATCGTTCCAAAAGTGATATTTTAAAAGAATTATTACACAGGATAGAGCCCTGGTGGCACAGTGGTTAAGAACTTGGCTGCTAACCAAAAGTTTGGCAGTTTGAATCTATCAGCCACTCTTTGGAAACCCTATGGGGCATTTCTAGTCTATGAGTCGGAATAGCATCGACAACAGGTTTTATTATTATTATTATTATAAAGATAGTCTAATTGAAGAAGAGACAGACAGAAAAAGCTATTGGAAATCACTGCCAAAGTTCTCATGGCAGATTTTAGGAACCTGTGATCAGCTCTCTATTGCTTTGGTTATATATCTTAGTGTAAAAATGGCATAGAGGAGCTGTCTGACCTCCTCCAACCCCACCAGGGGGAAGGAGAACCAAGAATAACAGCCCAAGGCTGATTCCTATGAGGTGGAGGTCAGACATGCCTTCTATCCTCTCCATCTCTTTTATCACGAGCAATGGATGCCAGATATAAATACTATCTGGAAAATACTGAAGATACTGTATTGTAATTCAAACTGAACTCCCAGATTTAGTGAGAGCCACTTAGTGAGTTCGTTATGAACCCCTTTGACAAATTGTTAAGGATGGATTCTCCAACTTGTCAATAAAACACCTATTTTCTGACACCAACTGTCCCTCCCATATCACTCTCTCCTGGGTTTGATAATTCATTGCAGAGACGATACTCACAATTATGGGATTTATTAGAGAAGTTAACAGTTACAATTCTGGCTCAAGAACACTCAGGATACAGTTCTTCCATCAGGATAGCCTCACACCAGCTGTGCTTGCAGGCATGCCTCTCCCTGGCCCTCATTCTCTACCCAAAAGCACTCAGCTTTCTCCTTCCCTGGGCCCAGAAGCCCACTGCACCATTTCCTGCTGTCAGGTCTCTGCTGCTGGCGTCTCCTTCCTTGGTGGTGGGTCCTCTTCTCTGCTCTGTAATTGGCTTTCTTTTAAGGCAAAACTGACTGGTCACTTGGTAGGCCATAATTACTCCATCTCACAATAACCTGGGTGGGAGTTTCAAGACCACGGCTAGAAAGGCTAAACAAATATAATCAATCACACCACACTTAGTTTTTGACATAAGGCTGAACTTGATCAATTTTGTTACCATTCCGAACAGGGCTATTCTAAGAAATTCAATCTTATTTTTTTTGTCTCAGCAAACCATTTTCATAATAAAGGCATAAAACAAAGAGAAGTCCGATTTAAAGGACCGAGTGAGTTGAAAGACTTAGTGAGAATGAAAATTGATTATCTAGTAAAGGAAGGAAGGCAAAGCAAAAGAGAGAATTGTGTGTAAGATTCTGTCATGATGAAAGTAATTAAATTCCCCTTCTGTATGATGATATCAGTCAGTGTTCTTTTGGGCCTGAGGTGAAGAATTAGCTAAGCATTTTTTTTTTTTAATGTCAATGAATTGTACATGTAGAAATTGATGAATTGGTTTACATTTTATTGTGTATATTTCCACCAAAAATTTAAAAAAGTTTAAGGAAAGCTCAAAAAGAAAAAAAAAGTAAACTGTGGGCTCTGTCTAGTCGTGAAGTGACAAAAACATGAATCAAGCAGCGAGGGAGAAGCAGCCAGTACAGGAAAAGAGAGATGCCGTGGGTAGAAGGACTTTAATCTCCCAGACTATGCTTGGATACTTATTCTATGCCATGAAATCCTACAAAAGCTGTTAGCCATAAACTTCACAGTTCACAGGCTTATTTAAAAATCTTTAATAGGGTTGAAAGCTGTGGCTGATAGGAAACAACTTTGTAAATGGTACCTGTGCAGAAATTCCCTGGATCCATACATCACCTATACCTTTAATGCTGGATGAGTGGGCTGGATGATCACTTTTGTTAAGTACAATTAGTAATATGATTTTGGTGTAAAATTGCCTATGATCCTAAGTGTTGGAAAAAACAGTAAACAATTACCAAGTCATAAGTCATTTTAAAAAAAATTGTAGCATTTTAGGAACATGCTTATTCATAGAGCCACTTCACTTTTTCTTTAAGGGCAGCAAACATTTACCTAATTTGTAGCAGTAAAATATATTTGAATGAATAATTAATTTTAAAGCTAGCAAAGACCTTAAAGATCATCTAGGGCAGTTCCTTAATTACAGAGAGAAGATGCTGAGGCTTGGAAGGCTTCGCGACTTGCCCAAGGTCACATCATTTCTTAAGTTCAGTGCCCTTTGTATTAATTCCCTTTACCTTGGTCTGTGGACAGTATCAGAGAATGTTTCAAGGTGATAAGATTTAATATTTAGTAGATTATACTTCACAGAATTTCAAGACCATTTTGTCTGAGTGTCATGTCTTACAGCACCCTAAATAATAACCAAATCTTGGGATATATCAATCAATGTAGAACTACTTTTTCTCAGCGGTTGAGAAACGCTGATCTTTCATTAGCCCAAGAGGGAAATCTAATTGTATAGGACTATTATTAGCTCTCCATTCTTGTGAATGTATATCCCTTCATGGAAACTTGATTTATGATCTAGGGACTCAGCTGTCACTTGATGACAAGAGATTCTTAACTCATTTTCTGGCAACTAGGAATTGATTTTAGCTTAGATTCAGATGTAAATTATAATCTACTCGCATTGAAAGAATATTTTTAAATGTTAGCTTAAAACCAAAACAAATGGCATGTATTTTGATTTTCAAAAGAACCAATGAATGTTTTGAGATCTTTAAAAAATCAGCGCATCCTTTTAATGGGAACAATCTTTGGACAGAGGGGTTAGATGTGTTGTCTTCTAGCCAGTAAATTCTCTTCAAGATTTAAAACATTTCTAATCCATTAGCTATATTTTGTCCTTCCTGAACTGCTAAAATAGTCACTAAGTTTTTCTTTGTATACTTTTTTAAAGACATGGTAGCACAGTGATTAAGCACTCAGCTGTTAGCCAACAGGTCAGATCTGTGGGGAAAAGACGTGGCAGTCAGCTTCAGTAAAGAGTACAGCCTTGGAAACCCTATGGGGCAATTCTACTTTGCCCTACAGGGTCGCTATGGGTCGGAATCAACTCAACAGCAAAGGGTTTGGTTTTTGTTTATTTGTTTGTTTTGTGTGGCTTTCAAAATAATTCGGTAATTATAAATTAGAGTAAAATTTAGTTCTTCAATAAATTTTGGAAACTGAACGATTGAAATGTACATAATAGCCGTTTCACAATCCAAGAAAAATTTTGTGGTGAAATTTGCCTTAGTGATCTTCTTTTCTCTAGTATTATACATCAGAATCAAATCTCTTCCAAAATAAATACTTTTGGTTTTCTGAAATAAGTGATCCTAATTGAAAGAAAATTTTAGCAGTGGTATGTACTTTTTTGAGAGGAATTATGGTAATTGCATTATTTTTGGAAGAGAAGTATATAAGAGTTAATTTTAATCTCCAGTACGTCTTTAGTTCTCAATAATTTGTGAACTATAAAAGCAGTTTATAAAATCTTAAATACATTGGAATCCATTCATCCAGTTACTATAACTAAAAAAAAAAAAAAAAACCCTGGTTATTAATAACTGCTTGAGCTCTTATTTTGCCCTAACCCGAACCAAACCAAAGCTGTTGCAATCAAGTCAGTTCTGTCTCATAGCGACCCTATAGTACTTTCCCCTAGATATTATAGTATGTAATAAACATAAAAACATACCAAGAGCTAATATTTCTACAATGTGCTCTGAACTATTTCTAGTGCTTTCCACATTACCTTAGTTTCCTAGTGCTGTTGTGACACACCAAATACCACAAATGGATGGCTTCAGAAAACTGAAATTTATTTTCTCCCAGTTCAGGACACCGGCTCTCTGCCAGCTCTGGGTGAAAACCCTTGTCTATTTCAGCTTCTGTAGCCCAGGTGTTCCTTGGTTCCTTCCCTCTATGTCTAATTTGCTCTTCTTATAATGGAGAAAAGATTAGGTTTAGGACACACACTACAGTGATATGGCCTCATTAACATAACACATAAAATCCTATTTCCAAACAGGGTTAGGATTCCAACACGTATTTTGGGGGTCGCAATTCACTCCATGTTGTTGTTGTTAGATGTCATTGAGTCAGTTCCACCCCATAGCGAATTCAGTCCATAACATATATTAGCTCATTTAATTCTCACAATAATTCTAAAAAGTTTTATATTATCTTATAGGAGAAGAAAGTAAGGCCAAAATAATTTAAGTAACTTGAGCAAGGTTATACATCTGGTAAGTAACAGAATCAGGAGAAGAAAACAGGCAATCTGACTCGTTATACTATGCACTTCACCACTACTCTGGACCATCTCTTATAAGAGAAGAAAGTAAGCTACTTCCTTGGGAAACTTAAAGTTTGGTGGGAGAGACCTATCCATGAACTGATAACTTACAATGGTAGTCATCAACCAAGATATACAAGACAACAGTGATATCACACAGAGGATGTCATCGACTTTGATTGACACAAGTCAGGGAAAACTATATTGATAGGTTATGAGGCTTTGTTGTTGTTGTTAGGTGCCGTTCAGTCAGTTCCGACTCATAGCGACCCTATGCACAACAGAACGAAACACTGCCTGATCCTGCGCCATCCTTACAATTGTTGTTATGCTTGAGCTCATTGTTGCAGCCACTGTTTCAATCCACTTTGTTTAGGGTCTTCCTCTTTTCCGCTGACCCTGTACTCTGCCAAACATGACGTCCTTCTCCAGGGACTGATCCCTCCAGACAACATGTCCAAAGCATGTAAGACGCAGTCTCACCATCCTTGCCTTTAAGGAGCATTCTGGCCACACTTCTTCCAAGACAGATTTGTTCGTTCTTTTGGCAGTCCATGGTATATTCAATATTCTTCGCCAACACCACAATTCAAAGGCATCAATTCTTCTTCGGTCTTCCTTATTCATTGTCCAGCTTTCACAGTAATAGTTTACCAGAGCCCTGGTGGTGCAGCGGTTAGGAGCTCAGCTGCTAACCAAAGGATCAGTACCTCAAATCTACCAGCTGCTCCTTGGAAACCCTGTGGGGCAGCTCCACTCTGTCCTTTAGGATTGCTATGAATCAGAATCAACTCGACAGTAATGGGTTTGGTTTTGGTTTAATAGTTCACCAGGTATCCGTGGCTGGGCACCACATATACAAAGCACAACCTGTGAAACAGCAGTGCACAGTTCATATCATCTGTAGATAGAGCACAGAAGGGATAGGTGATAGAATTTGTAAAGAAAAGAAAAAAGAAAGAGAATAAGAGATTGGATCATGAAAAGCTTTGGATACCATGCTGAGGAGTTTAAATTCTATCTTCAGGGAAAATGCTTAAGCAGCCTGAGAATTAGGAAATTTACTCTGTGGACTGAGATCGAAGGTGAAAAGGTATCTCTTAAGGTCATCCAAGAAAGAGATGAGGACCTACTATGTGGCAGGAGAAAAAAGGGAGTGATGGATAGCAGTCATTTAGGATGTTTGCTCTGTAAACAGCGTTGTCACTGGATTTATAGACAGAAAGGAGATGGAGGACTCAAAGATAACTTGTATGATTCTGTGGGTGTTTGATGACAAATGTTGCATTTCTTAGTTTCTCCTAGATCAAAACCTCTCAAACTGTAGAGTGCTAGAATCAACTGGAGAAACCCACTCCCAGAGTTACTGATTGCACTGCTGATGCTGCTAGTCCAAGGACCATTCTTAGAGAGCCAGTATCTTAGGTCAATGATAAGGGGTTATCCTTCAGGTAAATTTGAATCTTTAGTGTTTTGAAAATTTAAAGGATAGAAATTATCAAAAATAAAGGGATAAATGTGATTTGGTCTCATGTTCTAGATGGTAAGTTAATCTTGAGGATACTTTTTAAATACACCATTATTGGGGTATAAATATAGATACATGCATACATATACTTATATATACATATATACACATACCTATACATATGCATGGAGCCCTAGTGGTGCAGTGGTTAAGAGCATGGCTGCTAACCAAAAGGCTGGCAGTTTGAATGTACCAGCCGCTCCTTGTAAACTCTATGGGGCAGTTCTACTCTGTCCCATAGGGTTGCTTACAGTCGGAATTGACTCGATGGCAATAGGTTTTTTTTTTTTTTTGTTATGTATATACATACTAGCTATCTATATCTATATCAATATCTATATCTATACCACGTGGCATAAACAGCCAGTGGTATCTTATGCATTATTTTAGTATTTGAAATTCTATATCTTTGCCACAATATTATGAATAATTGCTAAATTGCAGAGACATACCATAGTTATCAAGACTAAAATTTCACAAAAATTATGATAGGCAGTTGCAGGTCATATAATACACTTTTAAAGTTTTGGAAGATTCAACAATGGGTATTGTAGCAGTAGGTCGTGTATAGGATCAAACAAGTAAAGCTTTCATTCAAATATTAATTTTACATATTATGGCATTTATAATCTAAAATGGATAATTTATGAATAAATAATTACACAATACACTCATGATAAGTAACACAAAAAGAGGAGGTAATTAGAAAATAAAAAATGAATTTTGGAATAGAATTTTCTGTAAATGACCTTAGAAATGTTTACAATATAGTTTTTCTCTCTATGTTCAATTTCCATTTGAAAAACATTGACCTAATTACAAGAAACATGTAGAAATAATAATTCTTAACAGAGACATAGGTAGGCATTTACACCAATGATTAAACTAAGGAGGGGTACTTGCTGAATGAACCTGTTTGAATGTTCCATAGAAAATGACGTATTTATAAAACACATAATAAGCATGAAACATCTCAAGGTACTTGTAAGCAAGTAAACCAAGTCCCATGGCCTTGGTTCTGATTTTTATCTCAGTAGTAGTGGTAGTAGCGTTCATTTTATCCAAAAATGTGTACAATAAGAGTGTTTTCATTTTTTTAATCATTGAGTTTTAACTCAATACTGAGCCAAAGTATGTTGCATAAATTATGTGCTTCTTAGAATACGTGTACAAGAAGCAGTCAGAGATCTGAACTGTCACCTTGAAAGGCTAGAATATCTTTGGTCAAAAACCAAGGACAACGGTTTCTTTAATTCTACGCATAATCCTGTTTTTATTCTTATTATCATTTGGGATTTAGTACAGTGATTCAGACCACTGATCCATCAAATTTTTCAGTTACCTTGTCCAGCAGAGGTCCATTTTATGCCTCTTCAAAAAGTGCATGGACCCAGCACAGAGATAAATTTAAGTTCATATTTAAAAAATATAAAATGACTGAGCAGTTAACCAACTGTAAAATGGTGAACAACAGGATGGGGAAATTCCTTT
Source organism: Elephas maximus indicus (assembly GCF_024166365.1). Taxonomy (NCBI): domain Eukaryota; kingdom Metazoa; phylum Chordata; class Mammalia; order Proboscidea; family Elephantidae; genus Elephas; species Elephas maximus. The sequence goes on from NC_064836.1 coordinate 61,880,999, forward strand.
CTGACCTTATAGCTAATTAGCAGATGTCTTAAGGAGGAAGGATTCCTTAATTTTATTTATTGTGTACTTTTTTTTTTTTTTTCTGTAGAATATCAGGAGACAGCTGTGACAGTCTGCTTCTGTAAAGATTTTCAGCCTTGGAAACCTGTGAGGCAGTTCTACTGTCCTGTAGTGTTGCCATGAGTTGGAATTGATGCCATGGCAGTGGGTTTGGGGTTTTTTTGTAAAATATAACTGACCTAAATAATGAAAACTTGGCCGTACGAAAAAAGCCATAATAATATATTTAGTGAAATTCTGAAATATGGAATTTCATGTGATATCTACCTACTCTTGGAAAAATAAAATTAAAACCAATTCCTCTTTACTTTTCTTCTTTTGAAATGTTTAATGCAACCTCTCTATAAATACTGACTCAAGTTAAATAATAAGTTGTCATTGCAATTAATAGAATACAAACTATACTACTCAGTGGTTTCAGAAGATCTTTGATTTTAATTGATTCTAGCTGATTGAGAATTATTCTTTAGACATTTATAAATGCTTCCTTTTCTGGACATTTCAGAGTCAAAAGAAAGAAGCGATCACTGCCCACAGGACCTTATAGTATACTACCAGTTAAACTTGTTGAGTCTGAGTAGATTCCTGCTCTGGGTGTCAGAGTACTGTGCTCCATAGGGATTTCAATGGCTGATTTTTCAGAAATCGATAGCCAGGCTTTTCTTCCAAAGTACCTCTAGGTGTACTCCAATCACCAAACTTTCTGTTAGCTGCCAAGTGCATTAACAGTTTGCAGCATTCAGGGACTCCATAGTACGCCAGCATGGTTTACCTTATTATTACACATTGAGCTTCAGCGTCAAAGAGATATACAGTCTGTCATGTTTGGATATTTAGTTCTAGGTGTCAATTATTTTATTTGGTATATGGTGCTGTTTTGAATTTGCTTTGGTCACGTATGTCTCCTTCTAGTTTTAAAAATATTCTTTTTAATTCTGAGGTTACCATGGAAGTGTTTCTTCCATGGAAGCTTACATTTTATCTTTATTAAGACTGCATTTCTTTTGAGGCAAGCTTTCTTTCAGAATTCTTGGTCCTGAATTTCTAACAAACCTTTCAGTGCAATTTACAATCAGGAAATGTCTGAGCATATCAAGATATTCATTTATTTGAATAATATCACTTCTATGATGACAAGGTATGTGACGTCTAAATTTCTGATTACTTTTACAAGACCACACAATTATTTATTTTTGGTTAAATTGAGTCCAGAGTATTAAGTTCACTCATTTTCCAAGCACTTTCATGCAATAATTATGATAAATGGTTTATACTTTTACTTCTCAAGGCTAATTATTGGGCTGTAAGGGTTCAATGAGAGTTGGTGAAAAAAAATTCAGAGTAGACACATTCTATTGATTAAAATATAACAGTTTGCTGACCAACTTTAGTTGTATAATTTAAAAGTAGTTAGGGAATAACATTCTTTTTTTTTTAATTTTTATTGAGCTTTAAGTGAAAGTTTACAAATCAAGTCAGTCTCTCACACAAAAACTTATATATATCTTGCTACATACCCCCAATTTCTCTCCCCTAATGAGACAGCCCACTCCCTCCACTTTCTTTTTTTGTGTCCATTTCTCCAGCTTTTAACCCTCTCTACCCTCTCATCTCCCTTCCAGGCAGGAAATGCCAACATGGTCTCAAGTGTCCACTTGATCCAAAAAGCTCACTCCTCACCAGCATCCCTCTCCAACCCATTGTCCAGTCCAATCCCTGTCTTAAGAGTTGGCTTTGGGAATGGTTCCTGTTCTGGGCCAACAGAAGGTCTGGGGACCATGACAACTGGGGTCCTTCTAGTCTCAGTCAGACCATTAAGCCTGGTCTTTTTATGAGAATTTGGGGTCTGCATCCCACTGCTCTCCTGCTCCCTCAGGGGTTCTCTGTTGTGTTCCCTGTCAGGACAGTCATCGGTTGTAGCCGGGCACCATCTAGTTCTTCTGGTCTCAGGCTGATGTAGTCTCTGGTTTATGTGGCCCTTTCTGTCTCTTGGGCTCATAATTACCTTGTGTCCTTGGTGTTCTTCATTCTCCTTTGATCCAGGTGGGTTAAGACCAATTGATGAATCTTAGATGGTTGCTTGCTAATGTTTAAGACCCCAGACACCACTCTCCAAAGTGGGATGCAGAATGTTTTCTTAATAGATTTTGTTATGCCAATTGACTTAGATGTCCCCTGAAACCATGGTCCCCAAATCCCCGTCTCTGCTACGCTGGCCTTCGAAGCATTCAGTTTATTCAGGAAACTTCTTCACTTTTGTTTAGTCCAGTTGTGCTGACCTCGCCTGTATTGTGTGTTGTCTTTCCCGTCACCTAAAGCAGTTCTTATCTACTATCTAATTAGTGAATACCCCTTTCCCACCCTCCCTCCCCTCTCTCGTAACCATCAAAGAATATTTTCTTCTCTGTTTAAACTATTTCTTGAGTTCTTACAAACAAACATCATTCTTAGACTATGAAGAGCAAATATTTGTAAAAGATAAAGATAGAGGGTTAGAAACATCATTTAACAAGGTAAAAATAAAATAAAATTACCTTCGTCAAAGAAGATAAGTTTTTTTGTTTTTTCCTTCTTAGGACAGTAAAACGATCTCTATTAAGAACATGCTTCTTTTCTAATGATTTCTTGAGGAAAGAGTGAGAGAGGGAGAATTAGAAAATCTATGTTTTTCCTGAGATCAGTGTTCTTAAAATTTTGTTTCTAATTAATTTGCTTCATTTTTTAAAATAAGTCAAACATGTTAGAAATATTTTATTTTAGTTATATGTCACACTGCCGATATGTATGCATATACATACAGTATACATACATGCAGGTACATATGCCTACAGTTGATTTCAACTTGTTGTGACCTCATGTGTGTCAGAGTAGAACTGCTCCATAGGGTTTTCAAAGGTGTTACCTTTTGGAAGCAGGTTGCCAGGCCTGTCTTCCAAAGCAACTGTGGGTGGGTTCGAACCACCACCTTTGGCTGGTAGCCAAATACTTAACCATGTATACTACCCATGGACCTTCTCTTTCTCTCTGTATGTGTATGTATATTCACGTTGCTATTGTTAGGTGCTGTGAAGTCAATTCTGACTCATAGAGACGCCATGTGATAGAGTAAAACTGCCCCATAGGGTTTCCTAGGCTGTAATGTTTACTGAAGCAGATCTCCAGGTCCTTTTCCTGAGAAGCCACTGGGTGGGTTTGAACTGCCAACCTTTTGGTTAGCAGCTGGGTGATTAACCATTGTGCCACCAGGGTTCCTATACATATGTATATATATATGTGTGTATGTATACAAAAATGTATACATATGTGTATTGTGTATCATACGTTGGAAACCCTGGTGGCATAGTGGTTAAGTGCTACAGCTGCAAAACAACGGGTCGGCAGTTCAAATCTGCCAGGCACTCCTTGGAAACTCTATAGGGCAGTTCTACTCTGTCCTATAGGGTCGCTATGAGTCAGAATTGACTCGACGGCACTGGGTGGGTATCATACGTTATGCACGTATTATATAGTACTCTGTTTACTTTTGCATATGTAGTATACAGTACTTTTAGTATGTTTACTCAAGGTAAACATATGAAAAGTTCTGTTTATTATGTAATAATTTTCATTATGTAAACATTATATAAAGCTATTCTCTCACATGGACATAGTCAATTTTCATGTGGATATTTCTTTGTTCTAAACTGAATTCTTTTGAAAATTGTTTTAAAATAATGTAGCATCATCTTTATAACATAGATGTTTCGAAGATCTTACCTCGTGACTTTTCTTCATGCATTTGTCTGAACTGATAATATTCAATGATTGCATCCTTCTCGCTGGATAAATTGATTTAAACACCTCAACATCAAACACAAAACAAAAAAAGCTCTTCTTCATTCTATATTCCCTTTCTCAGAGAATACATTAAATGTCCACTTAGTCACCCAAGGTAGAAACCTTTGAATCAATTCTGACTTGTTGTTTTTCTTTTATTCATGTCCAACCATGCACTAGTTCCAGAGGATTCTTTCTGAAAGAAGTCTAGGGTCAATTTCCTGTTCTCCTTCTTCACCTTTGCTGTATTTAAGTTCAGCAAGCATCCTCAGAGAAGGCACCATAGTCTAAGTACATTGACTTAAAAAAAAAAGTAGTTTAATGAAGAAAAATTAAAATCAAATAATACAACAAATCAGCCATAGTGTTGAGAGAATGAACAGGTGCTAATTCTGAAAAAAATGTTGCCATTTACATTTGGCCTTGTCATGTGATTAATTCCTCAGCCTTGAATGACTTTTGTCTGGAAGTACAACATGAGACAGAAAAGCATGTTGGTATAAAGGTGATGACCGTGATAGTTACTAACAGTTGAAATGGAGGAATGGCCCACATACAGCAAAGATTAATTATAGTTAAAGTCAGTCAGCTCCTTTGACAGTAATCATAGAACAGCTGGTAAAAAAGGAATAAAAACAAATTGGAAAAGCCTTTATGTTTTACCTTAGGAAAGTTAAAGAAGAATTAAGGATGTGGGCATGGGCATGGCAGATTTCAGCCTCTAAGAAGAAAACAGGTCTTTGTGAGAAGCGATATGTTATGTTCTAGAAAGGTTAAAGACTAGAAAGCACTAAGATTTTTAAGAGAAAATGAATACCCTTGTGTGTTGATGTTATTGTAATTGTGTTCCATTGCATCAGTTCTAACTCATAGCAACCCTATATGGCAGAATAGAACTGCCTCACAGGATTTCCTAGGTTGTAATCTTTATGAAAGCAGATTGACAAATTTTCACTCATGGAGCTGCTGGTGGGTTTGAACCCCTGAACTTTAGGTTAGCAGCCAAGAGCTTAATGATTTGCACTACGAGGACTCCTTGTGTGTTGATGATAACATGCAAATAAATATCAGTGAATTTCTTACAGTGTGTGCATGTGTGTATGTATTTACTATTGGAAAACAAAAGTGTATATTAGAATTAAAATATGGACATAAAAGGAAGCTGATGAAAAGGTCGCTATGAATAATAAGGGCTTATTCAACAAGTAGATGTGTTTAAAGTATATAAATGATGGTGAGGACTAGTGGTTAAGGAGTGCTGCTTTACGGGAAAGTCAGTCTCTATCTTGCTTACTAGAGGGTTTAAACATTTTATTGATTAGCAGAGGAGGCAAGAGGTGTTAAAGAAATTTAATTTAGGGAAAATCGAATGTCTCTTACCATTAAATTAGCATTGCATGGTATTATTATTTTCCTAGAACTGCCGTGACAAATTGCCACAAACTGGGTATCATAAAACAACAGAAATTCACTCACAGTTCTGGAGTCTAGAAGTCCAAAATCAAGGTGTTGGCAGGGCCATGCTTCCTCCAAAACCTCTAGGAGAGGATCCGTGGTTGGCTGTTCCAGCTTCTGGTAGTCCCAGTTGTTCCTTAGCTTGTGGCAACTTTACTTCCCAGTCTCTGCCTCCGTCTTCACATGGCCACCTTTGTGTCAGGCTCTGTGTCTCTTCTCTTCTTTTTGAATAACGCCAGTCATATTGGATTAAGAGCCTACCCTACACCAGTATACCCTCTGGTTAACTAGTTACATCTACAAAGATCCTATTGAGGCAGTGCCAAGCATTTTTTAAGGTACTAATTTGAAGATAGAGCACTACTATTTTAAATGTCAGTCATCTTTTGGATTTCGTTTTTTGAAATGGAAAACCATTGAAACTAGTCACATGCCAATGATTTCATGATTAATTATCTAATTATGTACTAAGGCAAATTATGTCTAATCACACACAGACACTGCAGATATGGACATGAAAGTGGTAACAAAGCAATTTTAGACTTCCATGGGGTAGATGTGATTAGTTGAACAAAGGCCTTGAATTTTGAACTAGATGTGAAATCATCAGTAGTCTACAGGAAATTTGGATCATAAAATTTGACACATACTCCTAGCATATATGTAATTTATTTATGTTTTATATGTATAGAAAAAATAATAATAATTAACACTAAATATTGGAAAATGTAGAAATTTAAAAAGATAACTTAAATTGAAATAATTTTGGTGACCACCTAGTGTATACAGGAGCACTGGTAGAACAGTAGTTAAAGCACTCGACTGCTAACCAAAAGGTCAACACCCCGAGTCTACCAGCTGCTCCACGGGGGAAAGATGTGGTAGTTTGCTTTCAAAAAGATTACAGCCTTCGAAACACTAAGGACAGTTCTTCTCTGTCCTATAGGGTCTCTAGGAGTCAGAATCGACTTCATGGCAATGGGTTTTCTAGTGGTACATGATGCATGGCATCCTTCCTTTTATGGCTTATGATGGTTTCTAGAATTTGAAAAATTACATAACTTCCCCAAATGCATACGTGCACCTTTGAGAAAATTGCAAAGTACTGAAATGGATCAATATTCTATGTTACTGAAATGCTTATCAGATAATATTGAATTTATTGTGTATTAAGTTTATCCCATAAGATTAATTACTCACCTTATGCAAAGCAGTAAAATGACAGATAGTTATAAGCTGAACAGATTGTCATTTGTATCTATAGAACACTAGTAATTTTGACATTTTTACTACAGGATATGCTTCTTGTAAATTAGGACAAGTTATAATTCAGAAGTAGATGTGGAATAAGAAATGCCACTGTATGTCTGATGGCTCTTGGGTGAAAGCAAAGAATACCAGAAAGATGTTGTTATGAATTGAATTGTGTCCCCCCAAAATATATGTCAACTTGTCTAGGCCATGATTCCCAGTATTGTGTGATTGTTCACCATTTTGTCATCTGACGTGATTTTCCTTCAGGTTGTAAATCCTTTCTCTATGATATTAATGAGATAGGATTAGTAGATTATGTTCATGAGTCAGGACTCAATTTACAAGATTAAGTTGTGTCTTAAGCCAATCTCTTTAGAGATATAAAAGAAAGAAGGAAGCAGAGAGACAGGGGAACTTCAAACCACCAAGAAATAAGAGCCCGGAGCATAGTGCATCCTTTGAACCTGGGGTTCCTGCACTGAGAAGCTCCTTGACCAGGGAAGGTTAATGACAAGGACCTTCCCTCAGAGCCGACAGAGAGATACAGCCTTCCCCTGGAGCTGGCACCCTGAATTTGGATTTCTTGGCTCCTAGACTGTGAGAGAATAAATTTCTGTTTGGTAAAGCCATCCACTTGTAGTATTTCTGATATATCAGTACTAGATAACTAAGACGGATGTTTACCTGTGTTTTACTGACTATGCAAAGGCATTTGACTATGTGGATCATAACAAATTATAGATAACATTGTAAAGAATGAGAATTTCAGGACACTTAATTGTGCTCATGCCAGACCTGTACATAGACCAACAGACAGTTGTTCAAATAGAACAGGGGATACTGAAAAATTTAAAATCAGGAAAGGTGCATGTCAAGGTTGTATCCTTTCACCATACTTATTCAACCTGTATGCTGAGCAAATAGTTTGAGAAGCTGGACTACCTAAAGAAGAATGCAGCATCAGGGTTGGAGGAAGGCTCATTAACAGCCTGCAGTACGCAGATGACACAACCTTGCTTGTTGAAAGTGAAGAGGACTTGAAACACTTACTGATGAAGGTCAGATACTACAGCTTTCAGTATGGATTACGCGTTAATACAAAGAAGAACAAAATCTTCACAACTGGACCAATAAGAAACGTCACAAGAAATGGAGAAAATACTGAGATTGGCAAGGATTTCATTTTACTTGATCCACAATCAGTGCTCATGGAAGCAGTAATCAAGAACTTAGATGGTGCATTGCATTGGGAAAGTCTGCTTCAAAAGACTTCTTTCTTTACAGTGTTAAAAAGCAAAGATATTAGTTTAAGGACTAAGGTGCACCTGACCCAAGCTGTGATATTTTCAATCACCCTATATGCATGTAAAAGGTGGACAATGAATAAGAAAGACTGAAGAAGAATTGATGTCTTTGAATTATGGTGCTGGCAAAGGTTATTGACTAGAGCATAGACTGCCAGAAGAACAAACAAACCTGTCTTGGAAGAGGTACAGCCAGAATGCTCCTTAAAGCGAGAATGGTGAAACTTCCTCTTATGTACTTTGAACGTGGTATCAGGAGGGCCCAGTCTCTGGAGAAGGACATCATGCTTGGTAAAGTAGAGGGTCAGCAATAAAAGAGGAAGACCTTCAATGAGATGGATTGACACAGTGGGCTCAAACATAGCAATGATTGTGAGGATGACATAGGACCGGGCAGCGTTTCCTCCTGTTGTACGTAGGACCATTATGAGTTGGAGCGGACACGATGACACTGAACAACAACAACAACAACAACAACAACATAACCCCCTTTCTGTGTTATGCTCAGGAGTAGACCAGGTGGGAGTAGACATGCCTGATGCTTTAACTTTGGCAATGAGAGAGACAATACGAACATGCTAATTATTGTAAGGAGAATGGGGCAACTGATGTTTCATAAAACCAGCAACAAGGTAGACAAGGCTATCATGGCTGGATTGTATGCCACTAAAAATCATTTTTGTCAAATTGCCTATTCCAAAATTCATTCTCTCCTTTCTCCTTAGTAGCAGAATCCCTATTTTATTCAGACTGGTCTTTTATCTAGCTAAAGGAATACATTTCCCAGCCTCTAATGAATCTAGTTGTGCCCATATGACTAAGATCAATGTGATATAAACAGTGGTGCAGAACTTTGAAGAAGGTACTGTAAAGAAATCTGGTGTTTGGGCAATGGCCAGCACTACAGCGGCTATCTTGTGATATTAAGATGAGACCCACATGCTGGAGGCGGTGTAGTGCAGACCTGGGAGGAACCTGGCTCACTGATGTTTCAGAGAGTTTCCAAGGCAGATTTGGACTACCTACTTTTGAACTCTTTACGTGAGAAAATGATTCTTTGTACATCAGTGAATATTTTCCAGGTCTCGGAAGTCCTGGTAGAACACAATTCCTCTCTACTATACCCATCATACGTTGTGTCAGGAAAACCTAAGTCTCTTATGGATATGTGTGTATTTATTTTAATTACATAATGTCACTCATTCTATGTATAAACATGACATTAGAAATAATAAGTACTAAAAAATAGAAATTAGATATAAATACATTAAATTTATAAAGGTATTTTGTGGTTTGGTATTTTCTGAAGCTCAATAAAGAAAACGCTCCTGAATTCTGCTTGTAGCGATTCATTGGCCTTCAACTCTTTATAATAGTGAGACACTTACAGGAGACTGAAGGTTAGATTTTTATTTTTAAAATCATAGATTTCCCATGTTGGAAAAAATATTCAAAAATGCACTCTTGTTGGAGCATTCACTTGTTGACTTCTGCCCCACCTTGAGATTGTAAAGTGAATTTGTTTGTATCATCTCACATACATCCATGGGCATTTTAATTAATTTTTCTCTGGATTGCAAAAGTAATCATAGGCATTATAATGTCCACATTAACTTGTATCTGTCTTTTCTCTGCTTTGTCTGATTCCAGTTCCAAATCCTATCTCTGGTCAAGGAAGGATCAGATGCAATAGAACGTGCCTAAGTCACATATGCACTGGAATTAACAAAATACTCTCAGTTGTCTACTTGTGGTAAACCTACAGTAATCTCCTCTTGCTGTTTCTTGTTATGATTAAAGTCCCTCCGAAACTTCACAGACCCTCCCTCTCCATCTCCAGTTTACTTGCACATATGGAAGTTTTAACTTAGGGTCAGGACCATTCAAGATGTCTAGGTGATTTTACTCATCTGTTTTTATGAGTAATTCTCTAGAATATTCATACTGTTAATGTTAACCATTTCAGGGAGGACTAATGAAATATATATGGGGTATGCTTGGAAAAATACTGAGATTTCACATTTTTATTCTCTCATTTGTCGTTTTAACCTTGGGAAATGTAACTGTAGTTTTCTAAAAGAATCTGCTTAAATTTCCCATCTAGCCACATTATTTGCAGAATCAAGACGTTATGTATTATAGAGTGAAGACCATTTATTTTATGGTTGTAAGAAGACAATGAAAAAATGAATCTGAAAAATTATAAAGCAATTGTTAGTGTATGTTTCTGAACAAAAAATGTATAAACATAGACAGATGATAGATAGATAATGGATGGATGGTTGGATGGATGGATGGATGGATGGATGGATGGATGGATGGATGGATGGATGGATGGATGGATGGATGGATGGATGGATAGGAGTTTTAAAGATCATTAAGAACTAGAGGCTAAAGTCTAGCATTTTGACCCTAATTTCTGGGTATCACTCAGGTTCAGTTTTTTTTAGTTTCATTTGTAAAATGGCCTAATGTATATTTTTATTCATAAATATTATGTGTATATTTATAAGTTATAGCAGTTGAGTGGCGAAAAATCTAAATATAGACTGTCAAAATAAAGCATACTTTAATAAGCACAGCTGTAATAAGTACTACACCATCGATTGATTGGAATCCCTGAATGACACAAACAGGTAAGCACTAGACTACTAGCCAAAAAGTTGCCAGTTCAAACCCATCCAGAGGCACCTTCGTAGAAAGGTGCGGTGATCTGCTTCTGAAAGGTCACATTCATGAAAACCATATGAAGCAGTTTTACTCTGCACATATGGGGTTGCCATGAGTCAGAATCAACTTGAGGGCAACTGATGAACAACAACAATAAAAAAAAATACTATATATGTTTAGAAAATGGAGAAATTCGTGGTGAACTGGAGAAGTTAGAGAAAGAGGCGCTTAGGGCATGGACGTAAAGCTTTGCCTTGAAGGTCGTGGATGAATTAGAGAAGATGGAAATGTTTTATATCCAGTTCACTTGACTTCTGAAACACTGTGCTCTCCTGATTTTACGGCTTTCACACCGTGGCTCCTTCTCCATTTGTTTTGCTGTTTCCTCCTCATTTTCAGATTTCTCCAAAAAGCAGATTCATATATCAAACGGTCGTATTAACATACCCTTCTCAAACTGTACAGATTAAAACCTGATTCCCTATTTCTCCACCCGTAAAATGTACTTCTCAGTTTTCTTCATCTCAGTTCCTGGTTTGTCCCTCCTTCCGGATGCTCAGGCCAAACCATTTGGAGTCAACTTTAACTTTTTTCTTTCTCTTACATTTCACTTCCAATTGTGGCAAACGCTGTCAACTCTGCTTTCAATATATATCAAGAAAACAACTATTGCTCACCACATCCACTGCTACCACACTGGCCAAGTCACCACCATCTTTTGCCTGCATCCTGGTAAAATTTGAGCTCCCTGACTCTGCAACTGTTTTGTTACAGTTACAGTTTATTTTCAATAGAGAATGATCCTGATAAAATGTTAAGTCTACTTAGGCCACTCCTTTGCTCAAACCCTCCAGTCATTTTTGATCTTACTCAGAGAAAAAGCCAAAAGCCAGAGTCCTCGGAATTGCCAAGGCCCCAAATGATCTATTTCCCCCTCCCCTTTCTTCTTACCCATGGCATCTGTGACCTTATCATCTCCCCTTTCTCACTGTGCTGACCTCCACAGTGACCTTGAACAAGTCAGTTCCACTTCTATCTCTGCACTTCAGCTCCCCCTCCCCTCCCATCCGTGGGACACCCTCTCACCTCCTTCATTTTTCCCCCTCAAATGTCAACCTTCCAAGGAGACTTGCTTTGATATTTCTATTTTAAATTACATACACTTCTCCCCCAGTATTCTCTGGGTCACTTTTTGCTTTATTTATTTATTTTTTGTTTATTTATTTATTTCAGTAACACTTATCAGCTTCTAACACTATCTATACCAAAAAAGCAAACCCTTTGCGGTCGAGTTGATTCAGACTCATAGCGATCCTATAGGACAGGGTAGAACTGCCCTATAGGCATGGAGTGCCCAGTGGATTCAAACTGAGGACCTTCTAGTCAGCAGCCGCACTCTTAACCACTATGCCACCAGGGTTTCCACATTATCTATACTTTACTTAAATTTTTTTAAAATTATGTCTCCTTCCCTTTAGACGTGTGGACAGATGATTTGGGGTCTTATTTACTGATTTAAGACCCCTAGTGGTGCAGTGTTTAAGAGCTTGGCTGTTAACCAAAAGGTTGGCAGTTTGAATCTACCAGCTGCTTCTTGGAAACCCTATGGGGCAGTTCTACCCTGTCCTACAGGGTTGCTATAAGTTGGAATTGACTTGATGGCAACAGATTTGTTTTTTCAGTTCCTGACTTATCCACAAGGCCCAGAACAAGGCCTGACACAAGGCGAATGCTCAATAAATTTTGTTAAATAATTAAATACATTAGTGAATATAAGATTGTAAAAAAAAAAAAAAAGTATCCTTCCTTTATTAATTCCTTAGAAATTGTTATGAGTATCAACAAATTATGTGGTGTTTATATAGTACTAGGAGTCACTGGGTAGTGAAAAAGGATAACGAAATTGAATGCTAGAATTTCAAGTCCACCCAGAGGTGCTTTGGAAAAAAGGCTGGTGATCTACTTCAGAACAAACAGCCATTGAAAAACCTATGGAGTATAATTCTACGTTGACACACATGGGTCACCATGAGTAGCAACTGACAAATAGCAACTGGGAGGGAAGAGGTGTAAAGAAAGAACAGAAAAACGTTGTCGTTGTTAGGTGCCGTCGAATTGGTTCCGACTCATGGTGACCCTGTGCACAACAGAACAAAACACTGCCCGGTCCTGCACCATCCGCACAATCGTTGTTATGCTTGAGCTCATTGTTGCAGCCACTGTGTCAATCCACCTTGTTAAGGGTCTTCCTCTTTTCCGCTGACCCTGTACTCTGCCAAGCATGATGTCCTTCTCCAGGGACTGATCCCTCCTGACAACATGTCCAAAGTATGTAAGACACAGTCTCGCCATCCTTGCTTCTAAGAATCATTCTGGTTGTACTTCTTCCAAGACAGATTTGTTCCTTCTTCTGGCAGTCCATGGTATATTCAATATTCTTTGCCAACACCCACAATTCAAAGGCGTCAATTCTTCTACAGTCTTCTTTATTTGTTGTCCAGCTTTCACATGCATATGATGCAACTGAAAATACCATGGCTTGGGTCAGGCACACCTTAGTCTTCAAGGTGACATTTTTGCTCTTCAACACTTTGAAGAGGTCCTTTGCAGCAGATTTGCCCAATGCAATGCGTCTTTTGATTTCTTGACTGCTGCTTCCATGGCAGTTGATTGTGGACCCAAGGAAAATGAAATCCTTGACAACTTCAATCTTTTCTCTGTTTATCATGATGTTGCTCATTGGTCCAGTTGTGAGGCTTTTTGTTTTCTTTATGTTGAGGTGCAATCCATACTGAAGGCTGTGGTCTTTGATCTTCATTAGTAAGTGCTTCAAGTCCTCTTCACTTTCAGCAAGCAAGGTTGTGTCATCTGCATAACGCAGGTTGTTAATGAATCTTCCTCCAATCCTGATGCCCTGTCTTCTTCATTTAGTCCAGCTTCTCAGATTATTTGCTCAGCATACAGATTAAATAGGTATGGTGAAAGAATACAACCCTGACGCACACCTTTCCTGACTTTAAACCAATCAGTATCCCCTGTTCTGTCAGAACAACTGCCTCTTGATCCATGTAAAGGTTCCTCATGAGCACAATTAATCTTGTGTTAATGTTGAAAATAATAATTTGGGGGCCAGCTTTTGAGAATGCTTTTTAAAGGAATTCCTATACTAAAAAATTTTTAAATTCCTTGATCAAGCTAAGATTAATTCCATAAAACATGGGAAAATTTTTGATCACCTGTCAGCTGTTTCATAAACTCCTGCCTGTAGTTGGAAGATTGGTCAAAGAGCTGAACAGTGGAATACAAAATTTATAGAATCAAATAGATCACGGTTTAAAAAAACTGGATTAAAGATCAATTATCTTATTTGAGATGTTAGACAACTATCCATATACTTCTTTCAAAGATAAATTACACATTCAGATGACCAACTTCCTTAAACTACACTAAAGTATATAAGAGCAGGTTATGTTTATATACATATATGTATATATATTTTAAATTGTGATACCATAAAAGTAGTAATTGTAAATTAGGACTTTAATTTATACTCAATCTGTTGATTATAATTAATATGTGAACTGTAAATCCTAGGTGACTAAGGAAAAATTTGATTATTCAGATTCTCTTTATTGGACTGAAAAAACTGGAAGTTATCTTAAAATCCTTCCCAAATAACAGTCTAACCTGCTTCTCAACAGTCTTCTTGCCAAGAAAGATAAATACAATCTCAATCATTCCATTTGGGTGATTTCATCTACACACTTTAGAAAAATGAAATAACCAATAGGAGGAAAATGTGTTAGAAGGCTTGGAAGTTTTTTGTTTCTTGTTTTCTCTTGTTTCCCCCCATCCCCAAGAAAAGCCTTTATTAAAGAATTCTTGAAACCTGTTCAAAGCAATATCTATTAAGCACTTACTGAGTGTGTGTCTGACAGTGTTACACATTAAGCATGCGAAGGTGAGTATATGACGTGGTCCTCAGGCTGAAGGTGTTTCAAAACTATAGCTAATAGGAACAAATATATATACAAATCCATAAGTAAAAAGCAGTATCCTAAAGTTTGAACAATGATGTATATTTTTCAACTTTAATCACCTGGGATCTTTGTCTTCAATTATAACTATGGTCTCACCAGTCTGTACCATTTAAAACAAATTTCTCAAAATTCAGGATGCATATAAAATAAGAATAGGAAAGATTCCAACTCATAGTGACCCAATAGGACAGAGTAGAACTGCCCCATAGGGCTTCCAAAGAGCAGCTGGTGGATTTGAACTGCCGACCTTTTGGTTAGCAGCTGAGCTCTTAACCACTGCACCACCAGGGCTCCAAATAGCATGTAGTGAGTGCTTACCTGTGGTAGGCATTGATAATATACATCATATATATTATTTCGTTTAATTTTCTTAACTGTGCATTCATATTTCAAGCTTTGCTATCAACCAGAAGGATGCTACTACAGGTAATATATACAATTTTAAAACAGGATATCAGATTAGATTAACTATGATAGTTATCCATTTTACTTTTAAGCAAATTTTAATCCATTTTGGCTTTTGGATTGTTAATGAAAATTCTGAGTAGGGAAAATGTGCTAAGCTTTTTCCCAATGCTAGGCTTCACAAAGATAATTTTTTAGAGTTGAAAATCAAAGCAAAGTAACCGCCATTTAATGGTTATATTTTAATAATGTTTAATTAGGAAAGAATTATTCTCATGTATCTGTTGTTGAGGGCTGAGCTTTCATGAGAGAGTGAAAATACGGCTTTAGTGATTTCCTTTACGAGACTCTGCTTTCTCATCTTTGAAAACATTGAACAGATTCATGCTTTATACAGTATGTCGTTGAATGTTGGGAGCCCAGGCCTGCAGCAGCGGTAGGAGTAATTACAGCTGTCAGTTCTTTCAACATGAGAAAACAACCTTGTTTCAACTTTACAAGAAACAGATTGTAAGTATCCAAAGGAAAAGAAATAACAGTCTTTATATGATGAACAGTGTGGTGATTGTTAAGCTAGTAAACTTGGTCGTTACTTGGCCATTTGGAGGGATATATTTACTGGAGGCTGTTGGGAAGAAGATACAGTTTATACGCATATCTAAGAGTATTTTATGAGGGAACAACAAAAACATGAGTACTAAGTATCTTATCAGGATAAGACTAATGACTAGTAGACTCTTGAGGCCAGCGAAATTGCATCTAAAGAAACTTGTCTTAACTGCTTTCATGTGAGTTTTGTTTTTTTGTGAAAGCCCTTCCTTTGTATCTGGGTGTTCCTCACATCTGGTATATTTGGATGTTAGAAATCCAGGACTTCCTTCTACTAAACAAGAAGAAAGTAGATGAAATTGGAATAAGTTGAAAATACATTTTGAAACAAGGAACGAGCTCTTTTGTTTTTAACTGGTCTTCAATAAATAGTTTATTTTCTTAAGCCATTTGTTCAGTACATAGTACTTCTCTTATTCTGTTTGTTGGGGTGATTTGGTGTGCTTTAGGCAAAGCTCCGCAAAAGTGTCAGGCTCCGATGAAAAGCTAATCCATTTCTTTTGTTTCATTCCACTTTGAGGTAGGACTCAAGGCCTGTTTTTTTTTTAACTAATTTTTTTTCCCTCTTTGTAATGAACATTTTTGTTTCTTATCTTAGGCAAAGATAAGAATGAATTCAGTTGGCAAGGTAGCAGGCAAAAGCTAACTGCCTGTCTAAAGCAAAAGATGTTTCAATATTAGTCAGAGCAGCAAAATGTTATTTAAAAAAACAAGCAGTCCACGAAAGTGCTAAATATATTCACGCAGAAGTTGTCCTGACTGCTTTTGGTAGCATCACTCTCCTTTTTCTCTTTGTCCACTCTGCATTTTTTTTTTCCCTGAGTAAGTTGTAACAAAGTTAGGGCAGCCAGATGGCCTAGGACAGAAAACAGGACACCTCTCGTTCCCTGGACAGGTTTCAAAATTGACACTGCATCAGTGCACAAATGGATCCAGATACTGTGGCAGAAACAAGGTCTCTGCCTCAAGGTGTAAAGTGCAAAAACTGAAGGAATAGAATAAACTTTCACGGACAGCTCTGGTTTGCAGATACATTGGACTGAAATTGAGATGAAGTGAAGGCCTGTGCTTGTATTAAACCCGAGGCACCCAGGTAGTACAATCGGTGTCTCAGGCTTGGCCCACCAAATTCTACTCTTCTCTGATTCAACCGGTTATACCTATGTTTTTCTTCATAAAATTGTAACTAAAGTAGATGTCTTCATTAAACGAACAATTGCCAGATAGCCTTCAATGCAGGTTTCAAATACTTATCTAAGATTGCTACATGAAAACAAATTCTATTTGACCTTGATTAACAGGACCAGTTCCCATACTTCAGCTGTTACCCATCGCACCTGTAGCAAATTCCTATGGTGTTTCTTTCACAAAAACAGATCCTTGCAAAGCTGATGAAAAAAGGGAGAGGAATCAGGAACTTAGAATATCATATTTCTTTTAGGTGTTTTTCCTGATTTCCTTTGGGTTCTGGAACATGTGCTTAAGTTCATGGTTATATAAATAACCATGCTGGCCAAGCAGATGGCTGTTTTAAAGGGGTGATGTTGGGGGATAAAGACCAGAACAGGAGGGCCGAAAAGCAGAGATGAACCCCTCTAGGGGCTGATGTACATACATTGATTTCGCAATTATCCCGCAGGTGACTAATTCCAGATAGTTGCCTCTACATGCTCTGGGAACACAGCAATAAACCAAAGAGGGGGGAAAAAATGCCCTCAGAGGATGGGAGATATAGACAACAAAAAACATAAATAATAGACAGGGGTGTAGATGGTGACATATGCTATGGAGAAAAAACAAAAAATTAGAACATAAATAAAGCAGGGGAGTGGAATAGTGAGCGTCCACGGGTAGGGTTGAAATTTTAAATAGGGTTGACAGAGAAGAGCCTGAGAAAGTGTCATAAAGGCCTAAAGGTGATAAGACTTTTTTTACCTACCTTGGTAGAAAAGTCTACCATTACTTGTTTATTTAACAAGTACTTATATGGTTCAGTATATGCCAATGCTTTATAAATATTATTTCATGTAGTCCATATGATAATTGTATTAGACACATTCTGTGATCATTTTAGAGATAACTGAAGTGCAATAAAATGACAGAATTAGCCAAGGTCATATAATCAGTACATAGTGGAGACAGAATTGAAGCCTAAATAGATTTGCTCCAGAACGTTCTAAGCCATGTTCTAGGAGCCTTTCCAAAAAATAGGGATGCCACTATAGACTCTACCATTCCATTGAGAATTACCTTTAAGGCTAATGATAAAACAACAACAACAACAACAAAAACCAAACACACTGCCATTGAGTCGATTCCAACTCATAGCTAGTGTTAAAGGGCACATATTTTCTGAGATTTCTTTTCTCACTTCTCAATTACAGCACAATTTAAGCTGGTGTTTTTGTTTTCTTTTGTTTGACCAAGTCTATTAAAATCAGAAAAAGAATGTATAGCTTAAGGTCGGCTATTTCATCTGGTCAATAATTCACAGATTTATCCATCAGAAGACCAAGTATTACTCTAAAAAATGTTGCTTACAATTTTAAACAAGGTTAAATAAGTTTACAGCATGCTACTTATTATGTCTCCTTCTTCCAGATTCTTAATAAATACATTAATATTTTAAAGGTTTTGGGAAGTCCTGCTTTAAAGAGTCATGATTTACTTTTTTATAACCCACTTGTTTCTCAAACATATTTCATCATGCACCTCTCCTTCCCAGCAACAATTACTAACATTTCAAAGGACACCAGTGTCCCAAGGAGCATTGGTTAAGAAACAATGGCAAAAGGAGACTGGATCAATCTGCTTTCCATATTTGAAATTAGCCTAATTTGAAAGAAGTGAAAAGTTTTGTAGACCATTGTACATGAAAAATATAAATATATTCCCCCCCCCTGATTTTCATAAATAAAGGGGGAAAGAAAAAAAAAATCCTAGCCATGTAATTTGAAAAGAGCAAAGGAGATACTAGATTTTTTTCTTGTTATTCACTTAAATGACATAAATGTAAGGAAAATAATATTTTAAATAACTTTACCCATACCCTCATAAGGGTACATGCATTATTTGTTTAATGCATTACTATAGTAGTTCACTTTTTCCTAATATGGCCTGCATATTAATCAAATGTTTCTAATGGGAATTCATTGATTCATTAAGCCAGTATTTATCAACCATATACTATGCATTTTGACACTTTAAAATTTAATTTTCACTGTTATTTCTATAGCTCTGATACTTTTGTACCAAACTGTAATTCTTTTTAGCAAAAATCATAATCATTTTATGAGTCTGAGTTCTTAGTTGTAAGCATCAGAAACCCCTCTGGATGATTTAATCAGAAAGGAAATTACTAAAAGGAAAATCAGCAAGGCTTAACAACCAGCTGAGGAAGAAGCAGAATTAAAGAGTGGAAAGAGCAGTTAGGACCATAGCAGAGAGAACACCACCAAAAGCCTTTGGTGAAGTCCCTGAGGCCACTACCACCTTTAGTCGCTGGCTGCTTCCCCTAGCACCACCGACTAGGCTGTCAATGGAAACTAGATGGCATTGCTGAAGCCACTGCCCAAGGAACAATTCTTCATTGTCTCTCATTCCCATTTCCAAGTCCTGGGCAGGAAGACTCAGCCAAATCCTAGCTGCCAATTGGAGCCACAGAAAATAAGTAGCAAGCATTTGAGGGTGTGCAGAGAGAGGCAACCAACATAGGAAGGTGGTTCAGTTCCAGGCATCTACAGTGGTCTTTATGGTCCCTAGTATTATTGCTGGAATTTCTGGGTGGTGCAAATGGTTAAAGCACTCAGCTGATAATCAGAAAGTTGGGAGTTCAAGTCCACCTTGGAAGTCCGGGCATTGGAACAAAAGCCTGTTGATCTACTTCTGAAAAAACCAGCCATTGGAAGTTCTATGGAACACAGTTCTACTCTGATGCACACGGGGTCACAATGAGTCAGAACCGACTTGACATCAACTGGTTAATACTATTGCTATTGCTGTTACTATTTTTATCATTTTAATTGTTATATTGGAACAGCCCCCAAATACTCAATGCAATAAAATATTATCTGCACATGATGATTTGTGAGATTTGGTGTCGAAGTATCAGCATGGTCCCTTAGAAAAACATCAAAGACCAACTAGGCTTTATATAGGCTGTGGATACTTTCCTCTCTCTCTCCCTCTTTCCTTCCTTTATTGTTTTCATTTTATTTCTCTTTCATTTAGTGCTTTTTCTTCAAAACTAGAGAAGTTAGATTTGGAGGTATGAATAAATATTGCTATTATACTGACATCGTCAAAAAGAACTTTTCAAAATCTATCCTGAAGTACAACACTGTCAGTGATAGGATAATATCCATACGCCTACAAGGAAGACAAGTTAATACCACTATTATTCAAATTTACACACCAACCACTAGGGCCAAAGATGAGGAAATAGAAGATTTTTATCAGCTGCTACAGTCTGAAATTGATCGAACATGCAATCAAGATGCATTGATAATTACTGGCAATTGGAATGCAAAAGTTGGAAACAAGAAGGATCAGTAGTTGGAAAATATGGCCTTGGTGATAGAAACAATGCTGGAGATCAAATGATGGAGTTTTGCAAGACCAACGATTTCTTCATTGCAAATACCTTCTTTCACCAACATAAACAGCAACTATACACATGGACCTCACCAGATGGAGCACACAGAAATCAAAATGACTACATCTGTGGAAAGAGATGATGGAAAAGGTCAATATCATCAGTCAGAACAAGGCCAGGGGTCGACTGTGGAACAGACCATCAATTGCTCATATGCAAGTTCAAGGTGAAACTGAAGAAAACCAGAGCAAGTCCTCGAGAGCCAAAATATGACCTTGAGTGTATCCCACCTGAATTTAGAGACCATTTCAAGAATAGATTTGACGCACTGAACACTAGTGACTGCAGACCAGACGAGTTGTGGAATGGCATCGAGGGCATCATCCATGAAGAAAGCAAGAGGTCACTGAAAAGACAGGAAAGAAAGAAAAGACCAAGATGGATGTCAGATGAGACTCTGAAACTTAATCTTGAACGTCAAACAGCTAAAGCAAAAGAAAGAATTGATGAAGTAAAAGAACCGAACAGAAGATTTCAAAGGGCCTCTCGAGAAGACAAAGTAAAGTATTATAATGACATGTGCAAAGAGCTGGAGATGGAAAACCAAAACAGAAGAACACACTCGGCATTTCTCAAGCTGAAAGAACTGAAGAAAAAATTCAAGCCTCGAGTTGCAATAGTAAAGGATTCCATGGGGAAAATATTAAATGATGCAGGAAGCCTCAAAAGAAGATGGAAGGAATACACAGAGTCATTATACCAAAAAGAATTAGTTGATATTCAACCATTTCAAGAGGTGGCATATGATCAGGAACTGATGGTACTAAACGAAGAAGTCCAAGCTTCTCTGAAGGCATTGGTGAAAAACAAGGCTCCAGGAATTGATGGAATATCAACTGAGAAGTTTCAACAAACAGATGCAGTACTGGAGGTACTCACTCGTCTATGCCAAGAAATCTGGAAGACAGCTTCCTGGTCAACTGACTGGAAGAGATCCATATTTATGCCTATTCCCAGGAAAGGCGGTCCAACCGAATGTGGAAATTATAGAACAATACCATTACTATCACACGCAAGCAAAATTTTGCTGAAGATCATTCAAAAATGGCTGCAGCAGTATATCGACAGGGAACAGGCAGAAATTCAGGCTGGTTTCAGAAGAGGACCTGGAACCAGGGATATCATTGCTGATGTCAGATGTATCCTGGCTGAAAGCAGAGAATACCAGAAGGATGTTTACCTGTGTTTTGTTGACTATGCAAAGGCATTCGACTGTGTGGATCATAACAAAATATGGTTAACACTGCGAAGAATGGGAATTCCAGAACACTTAATTGTGCTCATGAGAAACCTTTACATAGACCAAGAGGCAGTTGTTCGGACAGAACAAGGGGATACTGATTGGTTTAAAGTCAGGAAAGGTGTGCATCAGGGTTGTATTCTTTCACCATACCTATTTAATCTATACGCTGAACAAATAATACGAGAAGCTTGACTATATGAAGAAGAACAGGGCATCAGGATAGGAGGAAGACTCATTAACAATCTGCATTATGCAGATGACACAACCTTGCTTGCTGAAAGTGAAGAGGACTTGAAGCACTTACTAATGAAGATCAAAGACCACAGCCTTCAGTATGGATTCCACCTCAACATAAAGAAAACAAAAATCCTCACAACTGGACCAATGAACAACACAATGATAAACGGAGAAAAGATTGGAGTTGTCAAGGATTTCATTTTCTTTGGGTCCACAATCAACAGCCGTGGAAGCAGCAGTCAAGAAATCAAAGACACATTGCTTTGGGCAAATCTGCTGCAAAGGACCTCTTCAAAGTGTTGAAGAGCAAAGATGTCACCCTGAGGACTAAGGTGTGTCTGACCCAAGCCATGGTATTTTCAATCACATCATATGCATGTGAAAGCTGGACAATGAATAAAGAAGACTGAAGAAGAGTTGATACCTTTGAATTGTGGTGTTGGCGAAGAATATTGAATATACCATGGACTGCCAAAAGAGGAACAAATCAGTCTTGGAAGAAGTATGGCCAGAAGGCTCCTTAGAGGCAAGGATGGTGCGACTGCGTCTTACATACTTTGGACATGTTGTCAGGAGGGATCAGTCCCTGGAGAAGGACATCACGCTTGGCAGAGTACAGGGTCAACGGAAAAGAGGAAGACCCTCAACGGGGTGGATTGACACAGTGGCTGCAACAATGAGCTCAAGCATAACAACGATTGTGAGGATGGCGCAAGACCGGGCAGTGTTTTTTTCTGTTGTGCACAGGGTCGCCATGAGTCGGAACCAACTCGACTGCACCTAAGAACAAGAACAACATTATACTGACACCTTAAGTCTTTTATCTTATGGCCAGATAAGTCCAGGAGTTTTAATAAAATATATTGGTAATCAGTTTTCTTGCATTCTATTAAGGGGAGACTGTTTGCAAACACAGTAAATGAATATAATATATACCATCTGTTAGGAGGTGGTAAGTGTGATGGAGCAATCAGAATGGAACTTACATTCTTTCAAGGGAAGACAGATAACTAATATAATAAATAAGTTATACCGTATTTTAAATTTTGATAAATGGCATGGAAATAGTGACAAAACAGAGTAGGATATCCTGTTATCAATTTTCTTACATAAAATGATAATATTCAGGTTATTTCTCTTCTAGGTTCTTAGGAGAATGAAATAATACTTCATGTGAAAGCTCTATAAAATGTTTTTATGATTGCAAAAGCAACCATATTTATAGTAAATAAGCATAAGTAAATATTCATAAATAAATAATAGCTTTCTATATTACCACTCAGAGAAAACCGATGTTAGAAATTTGGTGTATTTTTTTTTCTATGCATTTCTAATAACACAGCTGAGATAGTATCATGCATGTAAACCTGTATCCTGTTTATCCCCAATTACTGTTGTATCATAAGCTTTCTCCAAAGTTGATGCAAACTTCGTATTTCTCTTTGGTGGCTGTTTTTCAGGCTTTTTATACTAACTTCATTAGTGAAGATAATTTACTTTTTGTGGTCTCCCTAGTTTATAAAATTACTTCCATCTCATAATCTCAAATGTTTCCATATATATATTTTTAAACTTCTTGTATCAGAATGATTCTGCAACTTTTTGGTCTTTACATTTTAAAAAATTATTGAAGACCTCGGGGAGTTTTTGTTATGTCTACCAATATCTACCCTAATGGGAATGAAAACTGAGAAATGTAAAGAAATTATGTATTAATTCATCTAAAATAACATTAAGCCCATTAGATGTCCATGTCAGAGTGATGGCAGATTACACACCACAGAGATTCTGGAAAATTCCCTGGACACTAGTGAGATAGGAGATCAAAAAGGGGAAAATGCCATCTTAGTATTATCATGAGAATCATTATGACCTCCCCAGATCACACTTTGAGAACCATGCTATAGCAGAAACCGAGATTCAAAAACAAAGTTTTGAATGGCAATACAGTCACATGGTTCAAGTTTCAAGCTATAGAAGGATATATAGTGAAGGATATGTAGATCTCCAAGTCATCTTTTCTCCCATCCAGAGGACACTTATATTATTAATTGTACATTTTTATGTATGTAAGCATTTTGTAATGTTTATATAATTTAAATACTATTTCCCTTTTTATACAAACGAAATCTTTCCCCTGGTGGTGTAGTCGTTAAGTGCTACAGCTGCTAATCAAAGGGTCGGCAGTTCGAATCCGCCAGGCACTCCTTGGAAACTCTATGGGGCAGTTCTACTCTGTCCTGTAGGGTAGCTATGAGTCGGAATCGACTCGAGGGCACTGTTTTTTTTTTTCTATAGCTATATGGTCGCTATGAGTCAGAATCGACTTGACAGCACTGGATCCTGGGCTTGATAGCTTACATTTTGAAACCTAGCAACGTGTCCAGGAGACCCTGGGTGCCACAAAAGACTATGTGCTTGACTACTAACCGAAAGGTTGATGGTTTCAAACCCACCCAGAGGCACCTTGGAAGAAAGTCCTGGCAATCTGCTTCTGAATGTCTCATGGGGTCACTGTGACATGGAATCAACTCAACAACAACTTTTTTTGGGGGGTTAACAATGTGTCTTGGAGATCTTTCACATAAAGAGCTTCCATGTTCTTTATTTTTATGTTTGCACAGAATCACATGGTGTAGATGTGCTCTAATTTATTTAATTAGCTCCTTGGAGATGGGCAAGTTTTCTTTTTCTTTTTTTTGCTAATACAAACAGTGGCTGCAGTGAATAACCTTGTATAGATACCATTTCACAATTGAGTAAATATATTTGTCTTAGATGCGTAGAAAAGGAATTGCTAGGACAAAATGTGTATGCATCTTACATATTTAAAAAATATATATCTATAAAAAAGTCTTTACATAGATTTAAATATTAATATTGTCAATATAAATGTTGCCCTCTATAGCAGTTGTTCCAGCTTACTCTCTCAATCCGTAAAAGCATTGGTTTCCTCACCTCTTTGCCAACACAGGCTGTTATCAAGCTATAATTTCTCATAATTTTTTATTCTTTTAAGTCTGCTTGCTTAGTGACTCTTCTCATCCAACTGAGATAAAAATAAAAAAAAAGAGATAGTCTCATAAAATCCTGACAAGTAAGAGATTTACAAAAGAATTGGGGATTAGTTTACTGATCACATAATTATCATCCAAATGGGGATGCTGGAGACTGAAATGGGACCCAATTTACAATTAAAATGGGACAACAGGTGTAAAGCAGGACTGTCCTGGGCGTATATGGTATCCTAGGAATCACTTGTTATTATAGAAATGGGAATAGCAGGAGTAAACTAAAAAAAAAAAAAAAAAAAAGTCACATTCAGGAGAAATTAGGTGAAAAGGAATAAACTACTGAATTAATAAATAATGCATACGCAACCTATTTTCGGTCACTGGGAATGGTAATGGCAATTTATGCAGAAACAAACCCAGTGGACTAAAGGAAGCTTGTGTGTATGTGTGTATGATCTGACTTCTGTTCAATTCGTGCACTATTGCATTCCCCTGTGAGGCTGTCCTCACTCCTTCAGCCATCTTGCCCAGCCTTTTCCTCTTTCTCTGTTGTCATGTGTTGGGCTCTCAGGAAGCCAACTCTAGGGAGGAGTTTAGAATGCTGAATATGTACTAAGGTGTGTTTTTGGCATCAAGGAAAAGGAATGGAGACGAAGGGAGCAGGAATGGGCAGAATGAGAAATTGAGCTGTGATACAGACTCGATGAGGGTCTTGGCCCATCCCAGAGTTCAGGAACTGAAACAGTCTTTCAGAATTATCACCGACTGGCCTGAGATGGCCAAGTCTCCCCCTCCTCGCATGATCATTGAATGTGGCTGCTGCAGGAAAGGCTTGAGCTTGGATATGGCTGCTCTCTGCGGCAGGGACATTCTCCAAAGGGGCTGAGAGTTGCAGGCTGTCTGCTGACAGCATTCCCAGAAGCCGGGATACCAAGTCCTTCAATGGACAGGTATCAGGGTGACACACTGCAGTGTCAATCATATGTATCCACGCGGTCACTCAACAAAGATTATTCACCCTAAGTTACAAATGATTAAAGATGACATTACCATGTATATTGAATTTTTCACGTGAGAAAATAAGAAAAATAAATGAGTCAAATTGCAGAAGTGTGGTTATAGCTTTAGAATCAGAAAGACCTAAATCTGACTCCTGTCACTACCTATTATTTGCTGTAAGCTTCAGTTTCTTCATCTACAACGTGAGTGTGATAATGATTATTTCATGGGAATATTGTCCAAATTACTTTGTGTTTTATATAAAGAGTTTGCTGTGCCTAGTGCTTAGGAAACGTTCAGCTATGATGACTCCAGTGTTTAAAGTGCAATAATAAGGAGGAGAATCATGATCAGAAGTAGAAAGAGAAGAAGAAACTGATTAAATTTTAGTTGCAAGTATAATTTTTGTGTGGGAATGGGGTGTGGGGAGAGGATAAGATAGCTGTCCCAGAATATCTAAAGTATATAGCTGCTGATTCATCAAGCTATCATCCCTGTTACCATGTTATTATATTTACTATGCCAAATATAATATATGTAAACATGTAACATTTATAAAAAAAAAAAAAACATTTATATGATGTGAAAATGAAGTGCAGAATTTTTTCTCTCTAATGTGTACTTCTATGGAAAGATGGAAATGAAACAATATAAATAACCCTAAATGGACACTAGATGTGGGTGTCCAAACTCCCCTCGTAGGAGTTGTGAGACCCTCCACAGATCTCTTGGTTTCTAGCATGGGTTATGAGTCTGTCCTGCAGGTGCATGGCACAGAAAAATGCAACGTTTCTGGACAAATCAGAATCAATTGAGTGTATAGCCTACATTGCTTCATTGCAAGGTAGATGGGCTGGGGAGGGGACAGACACACATAAAAAATTAAAAATGAAGGGTCTCTATTTGCGGTCACTGAGAGAATCTGGTGGACTCATTCAGGTGAACAAGAGTCAGATTAAAGAGTGGAATCCTTCTAGCATTTAACCGTGCGTGGCTTGGATGGAGAAGTAAGCAGTTAAGAGCACAAAACCAGCATAGAAAATGATATGGAATGGTATCAAGGGGATAGAAAGAGAAAAGAAATTAATCCCGTAAAAATGTTGAATCGTTCAGATAGAGGTAATATTTCAGACAGAAAGGTAGTTGATGTAGAGATGCATAGACCTGCTGGAAAGCGTAGAGAAAAGCCAGCCGAAAAACAAGCCAAGGCAGCTTTTGTTGTATCACATATGTCGTTGCTTGAATAAATTAGGGAATCTTTGTTGGGGGACATTTTCCAGACCCCACTTCACAACTGATCCTTCTGAATTTTTCCTCCTTTTCATCCACAGCTTCTCTTGCACATTAGATCTGCTTCCACCCATGCTCTCTGTGGGAGTGAATCCCAAGACTTTTGCTGTCATCGTCTGACCTACCAGAAATTTTTCAACAGAAACTTCTAGATATCTTCATGATCCCTTTCTTTCATGAAAAAAAAAAAAAGCTTAAGTAGGCAAAAGCAATTATCTCCAGATTATTCAAGGAAAACATGTGCTTTTCTTCTCATTTACTCCCTTGAGAGCATCAAATTAGTGCTAATAGACTGTGTGCTGGTGTGAGAATTTCTCAGAACACCCAGCAGAATACTGTGGAGTACAACTTGGCGGATATATGAGCAAATGTAATGGAAGAAACGCACTGATGATAATCAGAACACTTTAATTGAAATTTTATTTACACAATTATGCACAGACTTGCTTCTCATATGACTTAGACAAAAAGCCTTTGCCTGCAACATTATCGATTTGGGGTTCTCACATACTTTTTTAAAAATACTTTAGAAACAGCCTCTCGCTTGGCTTTTAAAGATTGCAGTGGCTTCTTCTGTTCTTTCTGTCACTTCTAATTCTAATCATTGAGGAATTAGGGACACAAAACAGATTAATACAGGAGACGTTTTGTAAGTGGCTCTGTTTTAGCATTCTGAACAATCCCACTGAGATCCATGGGAAAAGCCAGCTTAGGGTCATTTGTAGCTACACTTGAAAAACTGGGAAAGTTTGGTGGGAAGACAGAGAATCTTAAATTAAGAATAAGACAGTTTGCCACTGCTTCAACTGATTCTTGAAGTACTGATCTTCAGATTTAAAATAAAACATCATAGTGTACAACCCACCCAGTGTGTGTTATCAACACGTAAAGTCTCCCCTAAAGTAATACTACCTTCCATAAAATGGTGTTTGAATAAAATAGTGTAATGCAATCATATCTCAAAATGGTCAAATTCTTTCCATCCACAAGGCTGCTACCATACTCCATATAACACTTTACTGATCTTTCCGTCGTTGAAACTTTTTGCTTCAAAAATCTCCTTACTGCAGTCAAAATGATCCATTTAAGACCCACATCTCACCTTAACCCACTGTTCAAGTTTTAATATTATTACTTTTTTTTCAACAAAAGAGGATCTCTTTTTAAATCTTCCCCTTCTACCCACCCCTTATCCTGAACTATTCCATACTTAGCTTCTTTAGAAAGAGAAAACATCAGCTTTTGTACCGCAAACAAAATGCAGACTCCTTTCCAGGTCTTTCCATAGTCTGGTTCCCACTTTGCTTGAACTCCCATCTCTGCCCAATTATGGTGGGGTTGCACTTGTCAATTTTTGGTTCCATAGAAGCTTCACATCTTTCACCTGTTAAGGCTCTTATCTGTGTTTTCATTTCCCCAGACCACTTTTCCCCTGGATTTCCATAAGGAGTCACCCTCTGGATGTAGATACTATTTTTATCTTTGCTTTACAGATGATGAAACTGAGGCCAGAGAGATTAAATAATTTGCCCAAAGACTAAAAGTGAGCAAGTGACAGTACTGGAATTAAAACTCCAGGGGTCTAACTCCAGAATTGGACTCTATCGCAATGAGATAACGGCTTCTTGCCCTTCCAGGTCTAGCTCTTAGATTAATGTCAGAAAGATGTTTCCTGACCTGCTTTACAGTAGGGTTGGCACCCATCCCTGGTTATCTTTCATTTCTTCATTTGTCTTCTCCATATAACTTATGTCTGTAACTATTTATCATGGTAGTTCAGTTTTGTTTTGTTTTTTAAATTTCACTATGCTATGAGGTTTCTGAGAGTAAAACCAAAATATACCAACATGTACTTTCCTTTAAATATAAGCACTCGCTCAATAATTTTTTGTTTGAAGTAACTGAGTCACTTTGGGAGGCCAGATAGGTACTGGATATACCTGTAAAACAAAGTTCTTTAATGCATAATAACTTCTGTTTTCTGATTTGTAAGCTAATTTCTGGTTTTAACAGCCACATTGCAAGGTTCTTTTTATGCAAAAATACTAAAGGCAGTAACACCAACTATAAAAACAATAGAAATGTTTGAAATACACAGGACAAATCACTTATCTTCTATCTTTAGGCTGTCTCCTTTTCTCCCTCAGCTTCACTTGTTTTCCCTGATTTGTTCTCCTTTTTTCTTACCCTTCTTGAAACCATCACCTTTAACTAGTTTCCAAAGCAGTGTTTCCACGGAAACTTCAGACTCTCAAGATATTTTGGAGTTAGGTCTAGAAAGAACCCAGACAGAGCTCATACTTTTATTGAACTGACCTGGCAAAATTAAAGGGGTGAATTCACATGACTTGAGTGGATAACTCTCTGAGAGTGCCAGTTTAAAAAAAAAAAAAAAATGCAACAGCAAAAAAAAAAAAAAAGTACAAAAATCCAACAAGTGTGATATATTATTAAAAACGTGGGAGGGGGGAGGCATTTATCTGACAGATCAGAGCCAGGAAAAACACTCCTGCACATTGGCCCATTTCTCCTCAAAATGTGTCTGGGGTGAAATGGAGCATCCTTTGTTTTACACAAAGAAAATAATTCAGGAGAATGACAGTTTAGTGATATATGTTATCATGGCTTAAAAGTCAATGGCCTCAAAAAAAGAAAAAAGTCAAATTTCAGTAACGTTGGAAACCTGAAGGACAAAAGGTTTTAAATATCACTTTTTAAAAAATATTGATCAAAAATGATTTTTTTTTTCCTCTTTTGAATAAGAAGGGAAGGTGTTACTACGAGATACTCTCTGATGAAGTCAAGAAATGAGGAGGACTCATAAAGAAGTGGGTGCACAGCACTCTGTGGGGAGATACAACAGCATCACACAGAAGAAACAGAGGTTGCAATGCATTGTCCTTCAGTTACTGAATTACACTCTCTGCACAGTTGGGAATATTTGTGGTTAGAAATCCTGTCCTTCCATCAGTGGTAAAAACATGGGCTCTCTGCTTTTGTTTTAAATGAGCGTAAAAGTCAAGTGCACTGTGGACTTTCTTAATGAACAGCAGAATGTTAAGAGTCCTTACTAAGGAAAATGTAGAAACTGAGGACTCTTTTGAAGCTGAAGAGAAATATTGGCCTGCTGCTAAAACCCTTTCTACTGTTTTCTACTGGAGCACTGTTGAATTCCTGAAGCTAGGTCATTACCGTATATTGACTTTTTACCCCTCATATTTATGCCATTTATGAACATGGTTGAGCATTTACAATGAGAGTAGGTGAGAGTAATACCTTCTCCGTTAATTTATAGATATTAAAACCCATTGCTGTATATTACATTATAAAAAAAAAATTATTATTATTTTACAGAATTTTGATTGACATTTTATTTGAAGTGTTCAAAGTACCAGAAAGTCACTGAGAAGAGGGCTTGAGGTTGGCACTGGTTAAAAAAGCAACGTTGAACTAATTTTAAAGTTTGCAATTAGCACAGATCACAGTGTGGCAAGTGAAAGTTTTAATGACAGACTGGCCAAGGCCTTGAGGTAAATTGTGCATAATTATTCATAACTGCTATTTTTGGCTTGCCTGATTTGTCCTAGACCCCCGCCAGAGGAAACAATTTGAAATAATTAGTGTACTACAGCATTGACAATGATGAATGTATTGAATACTTTTTGTGGCAAACATGGCTCTTGATAAGAAGCAGATAACTTTGGCAACTGTGGTATTTTTCATTGAATCTCTGAAAGTGGAAAGTTGTTGTTTTTGTTTTTCTGATTTTCCATAGGTTGTTTTTTTAAGTCAGTCTCTAAAGATTTCAATCTTTCTAGAGGCTAGGATTAAAAACAAACCAACAAATGAAATGAAAAAGAGCGTTTGTTGCTAAAAAACTTCTAAATTTCTTATTTATTTATACCCCATTTTTTACATGTTTAACGTTGAGAGTTGGAAGTATGGGATACTAAGTACAATTTCATGCTAATTCAGAAACTTCCTTTGAATTATAATTTCATGGAAAGTTTTTCAGAGTTTACTATATTAGATTAAAACCATATTGATGAAAAAAACACTCATAATGAACTGAATGCAATTTTTTTTTGGAAATAGAGCAGATTAGATAATTAGTACGCAGCCTAAGAATCTTAGTCATTTTTTTCTAAACATGTCTTGGGTAGTGTAAGAACAAAATGGATATGTAACCACATGCTAAATTCTTATCACCAGAAAAAGAAACTTACCTTTATATATAATGATATATAAAATGATTTTCAATGATTGTAATATATAAATTTGTTGAAATAGCTAAATTTGAATAATTCTTCCATCAGAAGATGAAGCTAAGAGAAAAAGAAAAGGCATCTTTTTAATCCACCATTCATAAATCTTATAAAGCCCTTTTCTTAATTAAGTAAATACTCAAAAACCTAATATATTCACATTTTTCAGTAGAATAGACACCAACAATTGTCTCTGTCATTCTCGGCTGGAGGTTTGGACAAACAGCCAGGCAATCTTTGATTTGATGAAAAAAACTCCAGCTCCTTAAGGTCACCAGAATCCAAAATTAGACTTAGCTTTTTCTAAATCCATAAAGTGATTTAAAAGTATAGAAAAATGGAATTTCCGGTCAACCTTTGAAATCATTATTCTAGGTGTGTTTTATCCCTCTGTTTATTGTATACATTATTTGCTCTATTTTAAACATAGTTTCTTAAGACATCCAAACTTCTGATAAAAACAACATAATTTCTTCTTACAGGTATCATATATTCATTTTCAGGTAGAAACAAATATACGTGTCTTTATATCACACATGCACACACAAGTTGTGTCTCAGTTGTGCTTCTGAAATACTTTGTCTAATCTAATTTTATCATTCTTTATTACTTTGAACCATGACAAAATTTTTTAAATGACACTTGCCTTTCATATTTAGAATGAATTACCATGTTAAATACTCTGCACATGGAAGATATTAACTCATTTACTGATTTTTATATATAATTAAACAGTTACTTTTTTCTAAGTTTTACCCTAAATGAAGAAGAAAAAAGCACAAATGTGATCAAGTGATTTTTTTTTTTCTGTGTATGCCTTCTGTAGTATCAAATATCATATATTTCCGAAGGCTGTTCCCCTAAACTTGAAAAAGCTGTTTCTGTATGTTTTGTTTGTTTGTGGGATCACAAAGCCATAAAAAGAAAGGCTTCTCTTGAGTTTGTTCTCTTGCCTTTTTATTCTTTGGCTTAAAAAATCTAAATACAGTGTATTTTCTGTAGTGTAAATCAAAGCATTGAGTCTACTTTACCTAAATCCAAATAAACCAAACCCATTGCCATGGAGTCAATTCTGACTCATAGTGAGCCTATAGGTCAGAGTAGAACTGCCCCATAGGGTTTCCAAGGAGCAGCTGGTGGATTTGAACTGCCGACATTTTGGTTAGTAGCCTAACACTTAACCTCTGCTCCACCAGGGCTCCTAAAAGACGTTGCTAATTAGGGTATCTGATAAAATTACTGGTAGTGATAGAAAGAGAGTCAGATGTGTGGCTTTGGAAGTCAGTAAACTCTAATATTGTGGTTATAGCCTCACGAACAAGATGTTGAATCACAGAAGCAGGATTTTCAAGTTTAAGCATGGGGTACTTGGTTCAGTCTGTGAGATAATTTCTATTTTCCTCTTAAGTAATTTATTAGGTGATTATATTACATTGTATCCAAATCTCTAAGGACACTTTCCCCTGGCTCTCCGTCCATATAGAAATGGAAGAACCGTACTCTGGCAGCGGAGGCTTCTACTATTCCTTGAATACATACAGTTTGGGGGCTAAGTGTGGCTAAGGACTGATTGCATATGAACTGGTGTCTTCCACAGTTTTCTTCTGTGCCCCCATGACATCTGTCTTTACTGAAGATAGAGAAAAAAGAGACAGTGCTGGGATCCTGAGCCCAGATAAAACTCAGGAATACTGAATCCTAAATATAAACTCTAATAAGATGTACGTTGCTGTATATACTATTTCTACATGCTTTTTAGAACACAAACTCTTGGGAATGCTATACCATTGAAGCTGAAGAAATCAAGAGACAATTTAGTTGAAATTCCTTTGTAATAATAAAATAGTAGATGAATATATGTTACTACTATTACCTAGGATTAAGCTCAGTCGTTTTCTTGTCTCACAGGCCATTAAAAATAAAAGATGTCTATGGAGTGAAACACGTGTGTTTACTCTATGTGAGCATTTTTCAGGAATTACAGTTTGATGGATCTTCTCAGCTAGATAAAGGGAAGAAAACTTTTAAAAGATTCAACTCTATAAGAAGGGGTTCTGCTTAGCATCATCTTGTGGCTAGGCACTGCAGGTCGGTACAAAACTAGCCTCGACATCACATGAAGATTTGAATGCTTCAATTCTATGGCAGTTGTTTAAAAAAACTATATAAAGAAGGAAGTACTTTACTCCCTAAAATAAAATGAAATTTTATATGAGAAGCCTACCTACTTCTGCGGTAAGTTCCTTGCAGTGCGATTTAAAATAAGCACGTCATATTTTTCAAATTCCTCTTCTCATTGGAAACCAGGCAGATCCAATTTTGCGGCAATAGCCCAATACTGAAATCTATGGCAATAGGAATTTTTTCAACTGATCAAGTATCACCAATCAGCACAATAAGAAGGAGCTGTTTTTTCCTTAAGTCAGAAGCAATGAATTCTGACGTACCATCCATCTAGCAGGCAGTGTGTGTGATAGTTTTTATTGTTGTTGTTGTCCTTCTTCTTACAAAAAGCAAATTGATACATAATTTTAAGGCTTATGTTGAATGAATGTGATAGGAGATAATATTAAAAACTCCATCTCACACAATGGCGATTGATAAAATAATGGGGAATAAAGAGCTGCCATAATTTATTCAGGATTATTCACTCACTTCTTAACTGCTCCAGGGTGTAACCTCAGGTCCTGTTTCCAAAATGTCCCATTTTTTTCTTCTGACATGCTTTTGCACAGTGCTGTTTTTTAAAATGTTATTATGGCCGATGTTCAAGTACCTGGGGTACTATGGAAATCCTCAGAAGGAGGCCGTTAAACAAAGCACAGCACAAAACCACAAAACCATCGCTTGACTTAAAACTCGTTTGCACAAGGAACCACCTTAGGATTGTAACAGTCTTGTTTAAATGTGAGCCTCCTGGAGACGTGCATATCATTGATAACATTTCCCTCGGGCCTTGGGTAAGTCTGACTGCTGTCTTTCACAGACAGAAGCCCTCTGTTTGGGTGGAAGGCATTTTAAAGCAGTTTCTGTGAGATAGATTGCAATTTCTCCTCTTGGCTTTTTATTTCTTCCTCCTCCCTAAACAACTGCCCCCTTCCTCTCTCCCCCTTTCACCCCCTTTAGTCTGAAGCCATCAATCCATGTATTTAAAATCTAGAAGGTTATTAGCATACTGTTATAAATGTTAATGTCCTGACACCAAGGATGGGTTTTTTCTTTTATGGGTGTTGTTGTGAACATTATGAGTTTAAATGGGGAAAATCTTCCCCATTCAGAGTGTCGCCCTGGCCCTTCATTCACATGTCAGGAGCCCATTGTGTGCCCAAACCTTGTCAGAGGCTTCTAGATGTTTAGTGGCAGCAGCTTGCCATTGAGAGCTGGGAAGAGGGGCGTTGGGGATGGGGGAAAGGCTGGCCCAGGCAGCCAGGTGGTGGCCAACTGGCCAGTAACTGACAGACAATTTAACCTAACTAGTTTGTACAGTGAGGCCTGCCGTTACAAAAGGCCCACATGTGTCCCTAGCAAGCTTCATTAACTCTTTTGGCTGGGGCTGTACTCCTCTGACATATTAATTAGTTGCAATGCTTTCTCTTACTCCAACTTAACCTTTCCTTTGGTCATTCAATTCAAGTGGATCCTTTGGAAGCTATTAGAAGAAAATGTATGCAAAATTACTGGAAAAAATTAGCTGTAGGAGAAGAGAAATATCCCTTATCACTGGACTGATTTTATATGTAACAATAATGATAAAATGAAAAAGGGCAACCATTAGCATTTCACTCAGAAAGGTGATCTATTCAGTATTGTTCATAAAAAGAGGATATTGATTAATATGCAATTAAGTAGATGAAATAGGTATAAAAAAGTCTTGCTTGCCTCTGTCTCTGTAGTGGAAATAAAGGGAAATGCTATGAAAACAATACTTTGAAATATTTTAAATTATTTTAATGATGAGAGGGACCTGATCTTGGGATAATAAATTGATTCAGGGTCTTCAGAAAATTTCAAAAGTTAAAAAAAAGTCTTAATAAAGAAAACATATAAACGTTTTAAAAATTATAAAAAGTGGAGTATTCAGAATTTATAAATATGTTTCATATATATATTCTGATAGAGAAGTGATCAGAGTTTATGTTTCATCTTGTCTAATTACATTTCATAATCAAGGGGTGTATTGTGTAAACTATGATTATAAATACATCCAGTGTTTAATGATGGATGAATTTAATTTGTATTTTTCATTTGTTTTACTTTTCAAACATTTCTTGGCAGAGGTATGCTATTGAAATAAATTAATTTAGGAAGTCCACAGGCCAAAAATTCATTGCAAAGAGCTACTCTTAGTAAGCAATAAATCTTCAGTTCCATAATACTTTTACCTTCACACACAGATCAGTTGCTTGTCAAGTCCATTGAGAGAATAAATTCAGCCTTGTTTCATCATTTTAAATTTTGTCATTCTTCCAACTTCAACTTACTATTTGGTTCCTATATGGGAACAAATGCAGTATGTTAGTTGTGTACTTAATGTTAATTACATGACTGTGTATTAGTTGTGTAGAAGCAATACTCTAAGAATAAATTTTGCCACCCTTTTTGAGTGCATTGCTAGAGAGAGAGAGAGGCTGCGTTTAAATCTGATCATAAACTCTGTCCTTGTTCCATTGGCCTGGTTAAATTGTTCTCAGTAGTATTTTGTTAGAACAACCTGTATTTAAGCTGATTGTAAAATAAGCGTATCTTGGACAATTCTTGTGACTTAAACGCATATTGGCTAGTTTTAAACTATGTAAAAATAGTATATTTTCACATTTTAAGAAAAAAGAAACTATCTCCTCAAACATTGGTGGTTGTTTCCTCACTAATGTTCAAGAAAAAAGAAAGTGACTTCAAAAGAAAGGTGGTACATGCTGGCTGTATGGTAGCAAAGATGCATCATGTTCTTGGGTGATTAATCTCATATGTCCATGCTTTGGGTTGTGTATTTTTGAGGAACAACATTGATATTGGAGACAGAAGCAAGAAAAATTGCTTCACCTATGTCTGAAGGTTCTCTAGAGAAGTAGAACCAGTGATACTATGTATATGTACCTGTTGTTAGTAGCTGTTGAGTTGATTCTAACCCATGGCGATCCCACGTGCTACAGAGTAGAACTGCTTCGTAGGGTTTTCTTGTCTGTAATCTTAGTGGCCAAAAAAGTTTATAAGGCAGCTCTGCTAATCAAATTGGTGGTTTGAACCCACCGAGCAGCTCCATGGGAGAAAGGCCTGGTGACCAGCTTCTGTAAAGATTTCACCCCCCCCAAAAAAAAACCCAATGAGGCAGTTCTACTCTGTCACATAGAGTTGCTATGAGTTGAAAATGACTGAAGGCATCTAACAACAATAACAATTTTAATGGAAGAAGATTGCCAGGCCTCCTATATTCTGTGGTTCAGCTGGGTGGATTTGAATCATCAACCTTTAGATCAGCAGTTTAGTGCAAACCTTTTGTGCCACCAAGGGACTATATATAAACACATACATGCATCTTGATATATGTTATCGTGAGTTGCTGTCAAGTCAGCTTTGACTCATGGAGACTTATGTATAACAAAACAAAACATTACCTGGTCTTGCCTTGTCTCCATGATCTTTGATGTGTTTGAGCCTAATGTTGAGGCTATTGCATCAATCCCTCTCATTGAGTGTTTGTCTTCCTGGAGTTTTGCTAACTCTTACTACTTTACCAAACATTATGCCCTTTTCTAGCAATTGGTCTTTCCTGATAATGTGTCCAAAGTAAGCAAGATTAAATCTTGCCATCCTCAATTCTAAAGAGCATTCCAGTTGTATTTCACATGTGTGTGTATATGTATATATATATATATATATATATGCCCTGGTGGCGCAGTGGTTAACTGATATGGCTTCTAAACAAGAGGTCGGCAGCTTGCATCCACCAGCCACCCCTTGGGAACCACATGGGGTAGTTCTACTCTGTCCTCTATGGTCTCTATGGGTCAGAATTGACTCCACAGCAATGAGTTTGGGTTTTTTTTTGGTTTATATATATATAATGATGAATAAGGGAGACTCAAGAAGAGTTGACACCTTTGAATTGTGGTGTTGGCGAAGAATATTGAATATACCATGGACTGCTTTGGGTTGGCCAAAAGAACGAATAAATCTGTCTTAGAAGAGGTACAGCCAGAATGCTCCTTAGAGGCAAGGATAGAGAGACTGCGTCTTACATACTTTGGACAAGTTGTCAGGAGAGATCAGTCCCTGGAGAAGGACATCATGCTTGGCAGAGTACAGGGTCAGCAGAAAAGAGCAAGACCCTCAACGAGGTGCATTGACACAGTGGCTGCAATAATGAGCTCAAGCATAACAATGATAGTAAGGATGGCTCAGGACCGGGCAGTGTTTCATTCTGTTGTGTATAGAGTCACTATGAGTCGGGACTGACTCGATGGCACCTAACAACAGCAATATATATATTATATATATATAGAGAGAGAGAGTTAGAGATTTTAATTTTGTGGGGAGCTGGGAAGCCCAAGATCTACAGGGCAGGCAGTAGTCTTGAGATTCCTGCAGACATACATCTCAAAATCAATAGGTGAGGCAATGGGAAGAGTGAAGAATGAGCTAATTCTTCCAAGACCCTTATTTACCGTCTGAAGGCAGAATATGCCCTAGTGAAAATTTCCTTTTTGCTTTTAAGGCCTTCAACTGATTGGATGAAACCCACCCACAGTATGGAGGGTAATATGCTTTACTTAAGACCAGGATCAGAATCAACTCTCAGTCAGCTGATTTTGGGTTAGCTACTTCGTAAGAGAGTCTAGACTAGTGTGTGATCAAACAACTGGGCACTATAGCCTAGCCAAGCTGACACATAAAATTAGCCATCACAGCCTATTACAGAAAACACACTTGAGAAGGTTACTATGTGAGAAAAATGACTCATTGGGTTGATTTATTGTTGTTACAGTTTTAATTTCCATTTATGCTCATTAAGGGTTCAAAAACCATGTATGTACATTTTCTACTGGTGAGAGCTGCACATTAAATATCAAGGAGTTTTAGGTTTTGTGGCATCCTCTCCTTGGTCCTAGGAGTTCTCATAAATTTACACAGCAATAAAATAGGGATGATGATACCTGTCTCCGTAAGTGTGTGTCTTCTTCATAATTAGGAAGTGATCTGAGTAGAATTGATATAGGCAAATATGCAAGTGTGGACATTATGAGTATTTCATTATTGTTTTTATTAGAGAAATGAGATGATTTGCAGATATCTACAATGAAATTATTATCTGTGGATAGGTTGGTCTGTTTGGTTTGTTTTTAATCCATTTCTATAAAGCATGTGCACTTAGATAATTTGCATATTACTTTAGGAAGTAAAATTATGAAAGATTGATTGGATAGAGGGCATTTGCTGAATATTCTAGCTAGTATGACATTTTTTCTAAGAATTTCTGTCTTGAATGTAAATCAGAATTTATTATTACCCTTATATTTCGAGCTATAAATTAGAAACAATAGATTTGGAAACATGCATCTTGATAAAAAGTTATTCTTTCTTTTTTATTAACCAAAGAGTTGAATTAGGAAACAAATACTAGAGTATGGTACCTATAAAGGTGACAATACTTTATAAAGGCAGGAGGTATAGAAAGAATTTATACTGGTCAATTTTAATTAGATGCCAATATTGATGAGATATTTTTGGTTCTCTCTATTTCTTTGGAATGGAAACCCTGGTGGCGTAGTGGCTAAGTGCTACGGCTGCTAACCAAAGGGTTGGCAGTTCGAATCCACCAGGTGCTCCTTGGAAACGCTACAGGGCAGTTCTGCTCTGTCCTGTAGGGTCGTTATGAGTTGGAATCGACTCGATGGCAGTGGGTTTTTGTTTTGTTTTGTTTTTTTTAATTTCTTTTTCAATCTAGTCAAGTGTAAGTCTAATGGCAATAGCATTTGCAAAGGAAAAACAAGTGACAGCAGTTTATGATTTGATGAGAGTTTATGAAGAAATTTTATACCAGTTTGGTATTCTCAGCTTAGTTGTTGTCGTTGTTAGGTGCCATCACGTTGGTTCTGACTCATATCAACTCTCTGTACAACAGAATGAAACACTGCCCAGTCCTCAGCCATCCTCACAATTGTTGCTATGTTTGAGCCCATTGTTGCAGCCACTGTATCAATCCATCTCTTTGAGAGTCTTCCTGTTTTTCATTGATCCTATACTTTAACAAACATGACGTCATTCTCCAGTGACTGGTCCTTGCTGATTACATGTCTAAAGCACATGAGATAAAATCTCAGCGTTCTCAATTCTAAGAAGGTTTCTGGCTATAAATCCAAGACAGATTTGTTTGCTCATCTGGCAGTCTATGGTATATCCAATATTCTTCACCAACACTCTAATTCAAATGTATAAATTCTTTTTCATTATGAGGCGATTGAAAATGCCATGGTTTGGATCAGGTGTACCTTAGTCTTCAAAGTGACATCCCTTGCTTTCTAACAGTTTAAAGAGTTTTTTTTTTTTTTTTTTTTTTTTGGCAGCAGATTTGCCCAATGCAATATTTTGCTTGATTTCTTGACTGTTGCTTCCATTGGCATTATTTGCAGATCCAAGTAAAATGAAATCCTTGACAACTTCAGTATTTTCTCCGTTTATTATGATGTTGTGTATTTGTCCAGTTGCAAGGATTTTTGTTTTATTTAAGTTGAGGTGTAGTCCATACTGAAGGCTATGGTCTTTGACATTCATCAGTAAGTGCTTCAAGTCCTCTTCACTTTCAGCAAGCAAGGTGTGTCATCTGCATATCACAGGTAACCTTTCTCCAATCCTGATGCTGAGTTCTTCATGTAGTCCAGTTTCTCAGATTATTTGCTCAGCATACGGATTGAACAAATATGGTCAAAGGATACACCCTGATGCACACCTTTCCTGATTTTAAACAACACAGTATCCCTTCGTTCTGTTCCAACGACTGCCTCTTGCTCTATGTACTTGTTCTGCATTAGGGCAATTAAGTGTTCTGGAATTCCTGTTCTTCAAAATGTTATCCATAATTCATCATGATCCGTATAATAAAACGACTTTGTATAGTTAATAAAACACGTGTAAACATCTTTCTGGGATTCCGTGGGAAGGGAAGATCCATATGACATTAACAATGACATCCCTAATTCCAGGTTCTCTTCTGAATTTCACTTGGATTTCTGGCAATTCTCTGTAAATGTACTGCCGCAACCATTTTTGAAATATCTTCAGCTAAATTTTACTTGTGTGTGATATTAATGACATTGTTCAGTAATTTCCACATTCTGTTGGATCACCTTTCTCTGGAATGAGCACAAATATGGCTCTCTTCTAGTTCGTTGGCCAGATAGCTGACATTCTCACGTATTGCATAACTTTTCGTTTTTTCCAAATATGCCAAGCTTTGAAAATCTGATGATGATAGATTCGTAGGGAAAAAAAAAAAAGTGATAGCATTTTTAAATTTGGCTCTGAAAGTTTCACCTGAGGTAATAAACATGAGTTGATTGTATTTGGCCTTAGAATGTTGTCTTTGAAAATATGCCCTTTACTATTTGATGTGATCCAAATTAATGCTTAAACAAAGTCAGTCACAAGTGCCAGCACTTGGTGATTTAAATTATAAAAATTATTGGTGTTTATAAGTACAATTTGCTCCAGGAAAATCTGAAACCCCTTTAAGGTGGAAAAGTGTCAACATTTAAAGACCTTTTATACAAGTTGTGGCCAGATTTCAAGATCACTTCCACGTACATCGATTTAAACTATTCATCTAAATGTCGTCCTGGTTTACAGGTGCAGTGGTCATTTATTAAATGGTCATTTATTAAAACACGTCATTTTAAGGAACAAAAACAGGAATGGATAAACATATATTTTAGTATGTAAAGGATTATTTTGAATCATGTTGAAATATTAAATTTTTAAAACTTTTTCATTAAAATGAACTAACTTTGATTTTTTTCTCATGGACTTTCTAGAGCATTATTCCTAAATATTAGTTATCAAAATTATCCCATGTAAATTATTCTGTTCATACAAATTAACAAACCTACTTTTCCAAAGGGAAAGTTTGCTCTTTAAAAAATCATTTTCGGTTTCTGAACCATGGCTATGATTCTATTATTCTTCTCTTATATTCTGACATATACTGTAGTAGTGTTAAAAAACGAAGAAGCAAAAAGAAAGGAAGAGAGAGCACAACCAAGGCAGGAACATTCTTGAAGACTTAATTTCTCCTGATTAGGCTTATTCTTTTTTATTTATGTTTTCATTTGTTCATTTATTTATTGCCACCACTACCCCCAATAGATACTACCTTGATTGCAGTTTTCTTTTTTTAATGGGAAAGTTCCAGGTTAGTTTTCAAAGATATTCTCAATTTTCCAATAGAGAAATTTTCTCCAAGTTTTTTTTTTTTTCTTTTTTAATTAATTTGTTTTAGTGATGCAAATTTTAATACATTCCAATTTAGGGATATAGGCTTCCTAACATAGTACTAAGAGTATAGATGTTGTAGTTCAAAAAGTTGACCTGGAAATACCTTTCCTGGACTTATTCTTTACTCTTGTCCCAGTCATTTAATCTTTCCATTAGTAAATTAACCTATAGAATTAATCGAGTTGTTGTTTGAGACAGTATTTTGTCAAGCACTTTACAAATATTAACACCCAGTGCCGTCGAGTCGATTCTGACTCATAGTGACCCTATAGGACAGAGTAGAACTGCCCCATAGAGTTTCCAAGGAGCGCCTGGCAGATTTGAACTGCCAGCCCTTTCGTTAGCAGCTGTGGCACTTAACCACTATGACACCAGGGTTTCCATACAAATATTAGCTGCCTGAAATATTGTTTAGAACAAGGAGGATTACAAATGTACTTAGCTATAAGTATACAAGTAAACGGGAACCCTGGTGGTGTAGTGGTTAAGTGCTACGCTGCTAACCAAAAGGTCAGCAGTTCAAATCCACCAGGGACTCCTTGGAAACTCTATGGGGCAGTTCTACTCTGTCCTACAGGGTCGCTATGAGTAGGAATCAACCTGATGGCAATGGGTTTGTTTTTGTTTTATACAAGTAAATACATAATAAAATATTAGTCATTGTCTGTATTTTTCTGTGTAAATTACTTGGAATTTATCTGGAATATCTTATAGGAAAACAAATTGAAGTGGATAAATAAATTTTAAAAAATTTGACTTTCAAAATATATTATAATTTTCTAAGCAAATCGAGATATATGCTGATATTGTTCTTAGTGTTTCAGGCATTTATACAACAAGACAGTACATACAATACAGATAAAGACACAGACAGGCATGCATGTAAGATTTTTCTGGACACTGATGAATAATTAATTTGGAAGACAGTTGCACATAATTAACATAAAGGACTTTGTGTGTCTGTCTGTCTGTCTGCCTGAGGTCTATCACTTTTCATAATTTTGTGGAATTATTTTAAGTGTTATAAAAATAGTTATTCTTCTTATATCTGATTCCCTGTCTTAAATGCTTTGCCTTCTAAGCATGTGCAGTATGCTGGTCAGCTACCTGCCAGCCATTCTATGCAGCAGATCTTCAAAAGACACTTGTCTGGGTGCTGTGCATGCCTTGGTGTGCACTGACAACTGAGTGCTGAAATCTCTGGGGGGCTTCCAGGAGTGACCGCGAGTCTGATGCCTTGGCTTGCCTGTCCACATTTGGACCTCGAGCAATAAAAAAGATTTATCTCATACATCTGCCTTCCCTCTTCTGATTTGGTGTTCTCTCTCCCATTGGTAAGGTTTCAGTAAATAACTTCAAAGACTGACACAGGCTGACAGCACGTTGCAGATGTCAAGTGTTAGCTTTCCCCTTTTCTCTTTAAGAGTTTATTTTTTGTCAAAAATTTCTGAAACTATCAGTTAGCTTGAAGATTTAGTTTGTTATAAAAGGATTTTGAGAAGAAACTCTCAGGAAATGTTTAAAAAAAAAGCCAATCTTCAAGTTGTTAGTTGAAATTACTGATTGCTAATTAAGTACACTTTTATCACAGCGCCCTGAATATCTCCTCTGGGAAATTTAAACTGTGGTCCTGATAACAATCCCATGTGCTTTATATTTGTATTACTCTTTTTTAATTCCTGCTATATTTCCTCTCATGCCACCTCTCCTTCCCTTACTCATTTTATTTCTCTCAGATTTAGCTAGTGTGTTATTCAAGTAAATGCTATTGGTTTGATTATATTATTTATTATACCCAGATTTCCCAAAAGAAGATTTGAAGTACCTTATTGAAAGCAAAAATATAATAAATCTAAGGCTCATAGGAAAAAAAATACCCCTAGAAAAGAAGCTAAGTATTGGAGCAAATTTAAAAGGAGGTAGAAAATACTGATATCTACAGATTGACAGATATTTTTATTTTTAAAATCATCATTGAACTTTTGTGTTGTTTGTGGATAGTTTCCAACTATTGAGTACAAGTATTCTACTAAACTCCCCAACGAATGATTTGATCCATAAACTGCTGTTAATTAGGAATGATTCACATTTTGACAGCTTATGTACGGGCTTTTAATTAAGAGGCATATGTAGCCTTCTTTTGCATACATTTCAATTCTGTTTTATTTATTGCAATAAACATAAATATGTTTGGTTTCCATCAGAACGTTCCAATTTTTTTTTTCCAGTAATATAGGACTAACATATAA
This sequence comes from Elephas maximus indicus, assembly GCF_024166365.1. Classification (NCBI taxonomy): domain Eukaryota; kingdom Metazoa; phylum Chordata; class Mammalia; order Proboscidea; family Elephantidae; genus Elephas; species Elephas maximus. The sequence continues at coordinate 61,925,048 of NC_064836.1, forward strand.
ATGAATGCTCTTAGAGAGCTTGTGATTCCACATATATTATAGTTGATGAAGGAATTAGAAATGCGACTCTGGCCCTTGGAGTCATATGTCATTGTAAAGATGCACCAACTGTTTTGAAAGAAGTCCTTGTTCTGAACTTTTAGACCTTGGGAAATAATGGCTCCTGTGAATTCGTTATTTATTACTGTAGATGGTACATTATCTATGAAGTTTGTGTCTGAGGATAGAGCTTGCTTTAGATGTTTTAAGTTTAGGTACATTAAAAATATGTATTTTAAGGGTTTTTGGTATTATTTAGTATTTATGATCTTCATGTTTTAATAATTAAAATACTAATATTTTTTCAAGACTGTTACATTTTAAAGAATCTGTATTTTAAAAAGCACTTCCAATGATTTTATCTCTATTTGCGGAGACAAATAAGTTGATATTATCTTTGTAGGGATTATTAAAGAAAAATAAAGGGCATGTTTTATATCAATTCCTGCTTCTTAGTAGAATCTAAATCTTTAGTCTGAAAGTTTTTCTGTATGTTTAGGGTTATAATTTTATTATTTGTAGCCACGTTATGTACATCCCATAATCTGATAGTCACTAAATATTTGTGGTATAAAGACTGTATAAAGTATTATTAACATGTCAGGCCTTTTTAAAAGCAAGGGGTGCAATATATATCAAGTATAGTTATGACAAAAGTAATTTATATTTTCTCTTTTTCACTTAAAATAATTTGTTATAACTAACCAAACATTTTTAAATTTTTTTTTCTGATTTCTTGCAGTGTTGAATTCTTTCACGTACATTTCCATATTTTGCCAAAGATCCAAATAAAAGTTGTGAAAAGATTTGAGAAATTAATGTGACTCTTTCTAATGTTTCCCTACTGTAATATCTATCATTGATATTTCTAATCTCTCTCTCACTTATTACTTGGGGGTAGGGTGTATTATCAGAGATTTTAAAATAAAGCTTAATTAAAGAAAAAAGAGGAGAGCTTTAAAAATGAGCTGCCGTCTGACTATTTTTTTCCGATATAATAGAACACCTACTCTATCACAACAGAGAAAAGAAATCCTGTGAACAATAGTGAATCTATGATCTTTGATCCAGTCTGTTAGAAGGGGAATGTAAAAAGTATAAAGTTCAAATCTTCTCTCATCTTTTTTGTTTGGACTGAGGTCACTGGTGGGGCAAAGCAGAGAACTATGTGGTTAAATGTAGTGAAGACAGTCTTTGAGCCAATGGCAAGCCTTCTGTTCAAATGCTGCCAATATTTTAAAGCTCTAACTACACTAGAACAACAACAACAAAAAACTTCAAAAAACGTGGGTAATGAAATCGTCTAACTCCTTTTTTTATTTCTCCTTTTTCCTGTTAACACAGAGAGTCACAAAGGTGTGTTACCAAGTCAAATACACTCACACTTGTAGATACATGTCCCCAGCAGGGTTTCGTTTCTGCTTAGTGCTGCGGTTTGGTGAAAAACCCTCTCATGTGTATAGTTGTTTTCATTGTTGAGCTTGTCACAGCATGAAGTCAGGGTCTCACGGAGAGCAGTTTTTTTTTTTTTTTTAATACCCTGAGACTTAGAGGCTAAGTAATTTGAATGTCTGAATATGCAGAAATAGGCCTCAAGTGTGGTTTATATAATATTCATATCAATTTCTGTTATCAAAGAATAGAAAAATTAAAATAACACAATGTAATCTGTAGTTGAGGGTGTTTTAGAAAATCTGGTCTTTTTGTTCCATGCTTTTTTAGAACAGAAAAAAAAAAACCAAAAACCCAAGTGCCGTAATAAAAATTCACAAATGCATCCAAAAAAACCAAACCCATTGCCATGGAGTCGATCCGTCTCATAGTGACCCTATAGGACAGAGTAGAACTGCCCCATAGGGTTTCCAAGGAGCGCCTGGTGGATTCCAACTGCAGACTTTTTGGTTGTCAGCCTTAACTCTTAAAATCACTATGCCACCGGGGTTTCCCACAAATGCATAGTATACCAATAATATAAAAATGATTTCAACCCAAAGCCTCCCTTTTCCTTCCATATATCTAAAATAGAAAGACCAGGCTTGAATGTGGAAAGGTTTAAGCATTGTCCTTTCTATGATTACAAAAACAGATGCATTTTTCTTCTATAGTTTTTCCACTATACCATAAACAGAATCAGGGATTAGTTTCTTGTGATTTTCAAGGCTGTGTACACTCAGGCCCCCAAAGAGAAAGATGAGCCCGTACCCTTAAATTTACGGTGTATATATTTACTGACTGGCATGCGATAGAAAACCTGGTTGGAAAGCCACAGCTTTATGATTCTGTGGGTCAAATGCTGTTTTGACATTATGTTTATTCTACAGTAATCAGCATATTAAACCGGGGAGAGTTTGCTCTTCTATGCAAAGCACAGACTACAAAAAGCGGCTGTTTAGTAGCATTGTAAGGCCAAGTGAGGTTAAGGTTTGCTTGCCTTGTGGTGCAGCTGATAAAACAATTGGGCCGCTTCCAAGATTCCTGGACTCCAGCTTTGTCATTTATTTTTCTCTGTCGTTATTTTTTTTCAAGAAAAAAAAAAAAAAAAAGGCCTATTTCCATGAAAGTCTGAGGTGGCAAACCTATATTTTACATGAATGAAAAACACTTTTTTTTGGTAAGTAAAATGCATGTGGAAATACTACAGCAAGTTCAGATTGTGTAATTTGTTAAGATTTAGTTATACAGGAGAAGATCAAATAATTTCCAGAAATAAAAAGGAGAGTTAAAAAGAGAGTGAGATTTTTGCCCTACAGCCTTTTTGACCCAGATAATAACACACCCAGGGAATGATGGACGACTTTAAACAGAATATTTTTCATACTCTTTAACATAGAGTAGTTAAATTTTTCTGTCATGGATTTGAAAATGGTTCCTTTTTATTTAAACATAGGTGGCCCTCTATTGTATCCGAGCAAAGTATATTTAGCATTTTTAAATGGTCCCCTCGTTTTATTATTTAAGCTAGTCTCTCACTCTGCCCTCTTCTGTTTATACTGCCGATCATTCTTACAGAATTTCCGTGAATTTACATGTATTCACTGGGTGTCTGCCTTGTCAGGATCATAGGAGGTATTTTAAAGAACAAAGAACAATCCCTGAAGAGTTTCTAATCTAGTTTAATAAACATGATGAAGGCACGCTGAATAAATGAACAATGTCATGCAGTTTAATTCTTCTGATTTCTACTGAAGAAGGATTTGTCTTATATCAGAATATAGAACTTCATTATATACCGTCTCATGAAGTTCAGTTCTGTACACTGATGAAAATGTTTTGAGGAGCCAGCAAGACGTTCAAAAGAATTTATTTGGTAGGTAATGAGTAACAACCTCAGAGGAAGATGCAGCCAAATGAACAATTAAAAACCACGTAACAGAGATGGTAATTGAGGGAGATGTTGAAGAACTGTGGTGTTTCAAACCTGTTTGAATTTCTTTATTTTTAGTGCTACAACCAATAAAAAGCCTACCTTAAATGTAGTCTACCAGTCGTTAGAAGGCATCAGGACTCTCTATGTAATTTGAGGGGCCACATTAATGATAAAAATATGGGGCCCTATGTTTGACAATTAAGATGGCGACAGTAAAACATTAAACCAAACATAAAAAAAAAAAAAAAGGCTCTTCTAAATGCAGTGTATGTGCAATTGTGCAGGTTGCCTGCCCATGAACCAGCCCCACAGATCAAGGCAGTTGAGTAAACGCCTCCAAAGTCAAACCTGGTTTCCAATTCTCCAAGTTATTGTTCCTTGGCAAAATGCTAGTACCTTCCTGAAGGGTTTCTGTGAAGATGAATGAGATACTGTGTGAAGTCCCTTTAAGTAGTGGTGGACACTTAAAGACCGCTTGATAAATGGTAATTATTTCCATTCTTATTTATGTTTTAGCTCAATTTCACTAGGATTTTCCTCTTCTTTACTGCTGATGCTATCATTAATTTCTCTTCTCTCCTTTTTTCTCTCCATGATCTTAATCAGCTTTCTCTTTCTCTCTCTCTTTTTCCACTGAAAGGTAAATATAGGTGTCACACCATCCTTCATTCCCTATAGCAAGGCCATGTCATACTGAGTGGTGGCACTTAGCTTTCCCTGCCTCTATTCTGAGAGCATTCTGTCACCGTATTTCCTAGGCATCTGTAAATGATCAGTCTGGGGTTATATAATTGCAATGGTGTAGTCTGTGTAGCACTGAAAATAAGGCTATTCCTCAGCCAGGTTTAAATAGATCAGAGTATCCTTTTAGAACAAGAGGTAGAAACACATCAATAGCTTGGTGTAGGGGATTTTATGGTTTGGATAGATGTTAAATTGACTTTCCATTTAGTCTACATATATTTCTACACATTTCAGTAGATAATGTCAAATAGATATGTCTTACATTGTATCATGAAGAGGAAAATCTTGAAATCCTTTGAATAATAGAAGGGAAAGTCGATCCCCTATAAAATTTGAGCAAGGAAAGTGTGGCTTTTATGGAAGATTTATTAGTACTATTATTTATCACGTGTGTGTTTGTAAGTGTGTGTGTATAAATTTCTTTTGTGTTACCTGAAAATAACCTGTGTATGTGAAAGTTGGAAAAAAAAAAATACAAACTTAACACATTACTTCTATAAAAATGTCAGAGAAGTAAGATGTCCCCCACTCCCTTTCTGTCATGTCTCTGTAATACAAAAATTTGTTTATTACTTTTTTCTAAAATCACCTGGTATTATTGCTTTTTAAAAAATGCTTTGAATGGAAAGTATTAGTGACACATATATGGTCTTTCTACAGGAATACATAAAGCAGGCATTGAAACTTATTACAATGACAGAGGTTCTAACAGTGGAAAACTGTTGATTACAAATGTGATTTTAATTTGAAGATTGAGGGAAGTAATTCTGTGAGTAAAATTTTCAAGATAATGACATCCAAGCTTTTTGATAATGCACCTTGATAATTAATTATTGAGCTTCTCACTGTATGAATATTTATAGAAATTTGTACTAAAAAACTAAACCTGTTGCCATAGAGTTGATTCTGACTCATGATGATTCTATAGGACAGAGTAGAACTGCCCCCATAGGGTTTCCAAGGAGCAGCTGATGGATTCCAACTGCTGACCTTTTGGTTGGCAGCTGAGTTCTCAACCACTGTGCCACCAGAACTCCATAGATATCTATAGATTTACTGAAGGTCCCTGAGTGGTGCAAATGATTTGCACTCAACTACTAACCAAAAGCTTGGCAGTTCAAATACACCCAATGGTGCATAGTAGAGAGGCTGGCTAGTTTACTTCTGCAAGATCACAGCCATTGAAAAATCTTTGGAAAGCAGTTCTACTCTGACATACATGGGTCACCATGAGTCAGAATTGACCTGGCTGGATTGGGTATAAATTTGCTTACTAAATGTATACATGTACCTCTGAATATATAATATACCTAAACATGCAGTAAAAGTTGAAATTAAATATAAATTGAAAGAAAAAAAAAACATAAATATGAGAGGAACTTCTAATATGTTCCTCCTGTCCATCATACCTTATTGAGATACGCTTAGCCCATTTTGGATAGCCCTAGTTCTTGCTCCAAGTGGCATCTTCAAGATTTGGTCTTTTCTCACTGCTGCAACCTGATATCCTCTTGTGATATCACACAAGCAAACACCCAAAGACACGTCGATGTTTTCCTGATCATGTTGTTGTTGTTAGGTGCTGTCTCATAGCGACCCTATGCACAACGGAACAAAACACTGCCCAGTCCTGCACCATCCTTACAATTGTTGTTATGCTTGAGCTCATTGTTGCAGCACTGTGTCAATCCATCTCGTTAAGAGTCTTCCTCTTTTCCGCTGACCCTGTACTCTGCCAAGCATGATGTCCTTCTCCAGGGACAGATCCCTCCTGACAACATGTCCAAAGTATGTCAGACGGAGTCTCGCTGTCCTTGCCTCTAAGGAGCATTCTGGCCATACTTCTTCCAAGACAGTCTTGTTCGTTCTTTTGGCAGTCCATGGTATATTCAATGTTCTTCATGAACACCACAATTCAAAGGTGTCAACTCTTCTTCTGTCTTCCTTATTCATTGTCCAGCTTTCACATGCATATGATGTGATTGAAAATACCATGGCTTGGGTCAGGCACACCTGATCGTAGGTGTGTTAAACCCACCAACCAAATCAAACCCGTTGCCATCGAGTCGATTCCAACTCATAGGGACCCTATAGAACAGAGTACAACTGCCCTGTAGAGTTTCCAAAGAGCACCTGGTGGATTCCAACTGCCAACCATTTGGTCAGCAGCAGTAGTACTTAACCACAAGGCCACCAGGGTTTCTATTAAGCCCACAGGAGCATACTATTTTCGATTATCTTTGTGCCTTTCTTCTCTATCCCTTAGGCCCTCACCAGATCATTACCTAACATTCTGAAATGCCCTGTAAGCATACGAACATGCACACCCTCTACATGCCCACCCTCTAATTGCCCATCCAATTTTTTCCTGGGGTGATTTAATCTAACTTAACAACAAAAATTTGTTTGAAGAGAATATACGTTCTGGGGCATTTCTATTGATATGATGATTCCTTTTAAAGAAAGTATGTTCCTTTAATTTTTTGAGCAGAAATCTTCAACTTTGCAGCTCTCTGTACTTTTTTTTTTTATGTCTTAAAAAGTAGCTGTGATTTTTTTAGGAATTTGGGAAGTAGCTACAGATTTTTATGGTGGGATCCTTTTTGAAATTCCCTTGCAAAACTCTAGGCTTAAATGTAATTACGATTACAAAAGTCTATAAATTTCTGCAGATTAAGGAGAAACATTGTAATTTAAATGATCAATTAAATATCCTGTGAATATTAAAAAAAATAATGTTTTAAGGACATAGTTTTTATAAACATTTTTACCTGTCATTTTTTTTCCCCGATACACTTCAAAGGCTTGATCTTTCCGTTTAGAATATTCACTCGATTCAGAGCAATATTTGGAATTTTTAGGATGCTGACATTCTTAATATGTTTCACAGATACGAGTCTTGGTATTCTTTGTATGCGAAGAGTAATGGTCTTTTTTGCTCAGTTTAGTCTCAGACAATTAAAAATTGAAAGAAACCAGCTGCCCTAAGGGAAAAACTTATTTTCCTTTGCATTTATGGGAACATTAGGACAAGCATGTAGAAGTAGTTGAGTGGCTGGTTGATTTGTTTGAGTGACTTCATCAAAATGGAGGCCCCTTGCACAGCAATGGTGTCTTAGTAGGTTCCAGGTCACAGGAATTTCTTGGCATCAAAACCATCATAGTCTATTGGCGCTTTAAAAGACCTCCATTCATTGGGTTGGTTGTTTACATTGGCATTAATCTAATTACATTCAGGTTGTTTTGAATTTTGTTTAGGTATGCCATAAGTGATTCTACTTTCAATAATCATATGCGCAAATTACAAAGTAGCACTCAATGGAGGACTTTTAAAATAAACAAGCACTGGAACAACCAAACTCTTGTGTTTTTCAGGAGTATAATCCAAAATACAAACACATGTTGAAGAGCTCTTTAAAAATCAGTGGAAGATACCGTACTTGAGGCACTCAAACTTTTTCATGCCAGAATTCCCCATACCCCTTCTGATTGCTAAAAGTAAATGAAACAAAACTCTCGAAAGTGGAATAGTTTTACCTTTTTTTTTTTTTCCCTCTTTTCTAATATGATGATGATGGAAAGTCAGATGGGAATATAAGGGGCCTAGGGAAGAGAGAAAGCAGCAGTAATATTAGAATATAAAACTGAGAACATACTTCTCCCATGATTAAATCATCTAAATGCTACCAAATCTTCTGTCCATTACCAACAAGGAGATTGGTATCTCCAGTTTGAAAAGCATTACCTTGATTCTTATATATCTAAAATAGAAAAACCAACTGTATTTTGAAGTTTTGTTTTTTCCCTGTTTCTGGATTCTTCCTCTCATGTGAGCTTTGTGCTTCATCTAGCCTGGTCTTCAAGACCAAGTTTGTAAAGAATCTTCAGCTGGTTCTGTGTATGTGTGTGGATGTACGTGTGTGCTGTGAAGACAGTGTATGACTGGGCACCTACAATCAGAGTATGGTAAAGGACCAAAACCTGGCGACATTATGGTGCCTCCTGATACATACTTCAATGTAAAAACAGTACCAGTAATGTAATTATAAGAAAGTTCAATGAAGTTCTAGGTTTTTCCCTGAAAATTTTTTCTTTATATGTATTTATATTCCCCCCCTTTTTTAATGTATCAAATAACATTTCAGATTTTGGAAATTAAAAAAAAAAAATTGATGACCTTGCTTTGCCATCTCCTAAGTACGTGTTGGTCTGTCTGATGGATAAGTCAGTACCAGGTGTGCAAGAATGGGACATTTAACTGGCTGATTATGCAGAAAAAAAGACTGATATTTGATATATATATGTAGTAAACCCTGGTGGCGTACTGGTAAAGTGCTACGGCTGCTAACCAAAAGGTCAGCAGTTTGAATCCACCAGGTGCTCCTTGGAAACTACAGGGCATTCTACTTTGTCCTATAGGGTCCTTATAAGTCAGAATCGATGTGACAACAATGGGTTTAGTTCTGATTTTGGTATACATGTAGTAAAAAAAAAACCCAAAAAATACATGTAGTAGATGAGAAAATAGAGACTTCAGAGTAGTTAAGTAATTTACCAAGTGTCATGTAGATATTGCTAGAATAGAACTAGAATTCAGGTTTCTTAGTTGTCCATTTTCTCCCCCAAATACTTCCCGATTGGATGAAGAACCACGTCTTTTATATTTTCTCTAGAGTTCAAACATGGCAAGTCTGTGGAGTATGTGGGATTTGAAGAGCGTGGTTTGACTCTCCAGTCGTGCTCTCTCATTTTTTATTTCTGAGGGTCCACACAATCCTCACACACCCTCCACCTTGTCAGCTATCAGAGCATTCACACAATTTTGCAAATGACTGTTCAGGCTTAATATACTACCACACTTGGGAGCACAGTCATTTTACAAGGATAAGTAGCCTGATCTAGAGAAAATAATGGCTTAGAAATGGAATTTCTGTTGCCTTTTGAAAAGTAGTATTTTGAAGGAAAGTTCGCTTTCTTGTCATTTCCTCAGATTTAAAACATATACTATCTGGTTTATAAGGAACACTTTTTTTCTTTCTTCTTTCTTTTCCTTCAGAGGTTGATGTCTACTGTTTGGTTCTAGCCATGAAAACTATTATACTTTTGATTTGTACGGTTAGTTGTTCCATCTTACTTCTCAAATGAACCTCTTGGTAAAATCTCGCTGTATTATCATGAGATATTAATCTGTCTTGACACTAAATTGTAGACTCCTTGAGAGCCTGATATTGTTTACTTTTTGAGGGTTTTTCCTCATAACTGGTATGGATATTTCCTTCTGAAACCTCATTCTTTGTCTCAAAGACCCTGGGGCCTGTCTATATACCTTTGTTCATCCATATAATGGTGTAAGCTTTACCCATCCATAAAGTTTAGAGCAGATGGTAAGCTTACAACATACCTACAACTTACTTCTGTTTTTTTTTTTCTTTTAAAAAGTCGGTTTCTCTATTATTTCAAAAGAAAAGCTGATTAAACTCATTTTCTACTGTCATAAATACAATTATGTGAAATAAGAACAAGTCAAATTTCACACTGAGAAATATTTTCTGATATTTTGTTAGTTGTGTTTGTGTAGTACTGCCAGTTACATTTATTAGCCCTAAATATTAAACAGCTGGCAGAATTCCATTGTATATAAATAAGACATTTGAGACCTGGACAAGTGCCATTTTGAATACAGCCAGCTGGTACTTTTTACAGTTTCATTCAGCCTAGCAGTACTGATTCCACAGTACATTCAGTGTTTAGGTAAATGACAATAGAAAAACAGGTTGTCAATTGGGAATTTCGTAGGAAATTCCATTGTGTAGAAATATAGTATTTCAAAGACTTGTTAAATCAAGGAAATGATCTGTTATGCACCTGTTTGTTGAATTTGTGGAATTGTTTTGTTACCTGAAGCTTTGTTTTTAATCTTTAATTTTCTGTGTGTCCATTTTGTAGAGTTCTGAGTGTGGCAGCCAAATGATCGTGTCTTTGTTTATTTTTTTCCTCTTCTAATAAAATTTAAATTCTTTGCTCTGATTTATTTTAATCCTAAAAATATATTGAACTGAACAAGAGTGTACAGTGAATGAATTCTCATGCTATATGGTGAATTTACTCTTTCAGGGTATAACAGACATTAATTTTTATTTTCACTGATATTTTTGTGTGTGTGCCCTATCTTTGTTAAATTACTATATAAAAGCCCTTTATCATGTTATTATATCAAATTAGTGTTTTCAAAATGTAAACATATAATATTTTTGCATTGACTAAGAGCACCCAGATAAGTATTGGTAAAATGACACACCCATTTCTGATAATAATATATCATAATATTTAATTTTCATAATATATAGTAAATGTCAATTTAAATTAAACACTGATTGGGATTGATAGGTATCAGTATAATCCTAAAAATATCCTCTTATTTTGATCCACCATGTGTATTCCTGGAATTAATTGGTAAATATAATTGGTAAATTTTGATGTACATTACTGTGTGCATATGTATGAAAAATCTAAATATTTTTCCTGAACTCAATTAAATTAAGCATCGACCTTGTCACTGTGGGCACTTATCTGAGATTATTGACCCTGACACAATTCTGTGACATCAGTTAAAGAACTGGGTTGAGGAACACAATATAGAAACTCTCCTAACTTGTTAGAAAATAGAGCTACTATATTTTAATTAACACTAAAAATCACTTGGCACCTCAATCTGTTTTCTTTGACAATTTTAAATAAATTTTAAATTCTGTAATAAATATATCCTAAATAAAAACAAGCAGTCTGGAGAAATGCGGTATTTCAATGGGAAACATAAAACAGGTTACTTTATATGGTAACAAAGACAGCTGTCTAATACGTGGAATTTTGTTTTTATTTATTTTGTGATTTAATGATTTGCATTATGAAAATAAATGGACTCATTCTTTTCCATGGTTACCCCTTTAGTATACATTCTCAACAAAATACTGTTGAAGAAACAAATAGATGAAGCACATCCAGTAGGAATATGCCAGCTAAGATCTCATTCTATAACTGCACGCATATGACATCCATGTTGGAAAATCAGTAGCTTAGTCTTTAGTCCTCACCTTTCTCATTTTGTAGGAGCATTTGACACAGCAGATCATTGACTTATTTTCTCTTTCTGGAAATGTTTTCTTCATTTGAATGTTGGAGCCATTTTCTTGGTTTTCCTATTGCTTTACTGGTCACTTCTTTTTAGACTGTTTTGCTGAATTTTCCTGAGTCTTGATTTCTAATAAATGAAGAACACCAGAACTCACTCTCCAAATTTCTCTTTTCATCTACAGTCGCTTCCAGTTTCACAATCTGTGTATTGACAGGTCTACATTATCTCTGGTTTCATCATGCACCTCAATTCCAGAGTCACTATGACAAAGGTTTATTGTCATTTTCCTTGGATGTCTGATAAGATTCACAATTAATATATCCAAAATACCTTGATATCCCTTCCCCAAGTCTGCTTGTCCTGTGGTTAATCTTTCCCATCTTGATAAATAGTTTTCTTCCTCAAATTACTCAGACCTCTGCTTATAACAATTTGTCAGAGCAGTAGTCCTGGACCACTCTATCCCTTTATCCTCCTTCATTTTTCATTAGCACCTCCTAGAATGTCAGTTGCATGAAACCGAGGACTTCGCTGTTTGGTTTGGTCACTGGCTCTATCCCCAGTCTCAAATGGTGTTGGGTTCATAATAGACTCTCAATAAATACTTTTGAATTAATTGAACATGAGGCTGTGATGAGTGCTTCTCAAGAGTTGAATGGAATCCAGTCTGCTTCAAAAGTGTTCATAAAGATTTCTGAAGGGGATAAATTTGAGTGTTTCTCAAGACTATGAAGAGATAAAATGGGAAGAATTCATCCTACACTATGAAATAAGAAATATACTTTAGACTATAACAGATATAAAGTGGGATTCTAGTATTCATGTCCAATCCCTTATTCCTAGGCAATGTTGTTAACTATACTAAGAGACCTAGCTCCATTCTAATCCACATTTCTGTTCTTGAAAAGTCCAGAACACTTTGTTGTGAGCTCTTCATTGCCCCATACCAACCTTCCCTAACGTGATCACTTTTATTTCAAAAGAGAATCTTTGCTTCCATTTTCAATAATCTTTCTATATCAACTGTTCTTAAAAAAAAAAAAAAAAAAAAAAAAATCCTTGTAAGGGCTCTATTTTTAACAATGGAATTAGTAAGAAAATATTAATTTTGTCCATTATGCTCCATAATGTATTCATACTATATGTTTTTCTGTGTACTGTAACCCTGGTATTTTCTATCCAGATATAATAATGGAAAGCAAATTTTAAGCTCAGCTCTTTCTATTTAGGAGCATAATTTCAACAGTAGGTCTGAGCTGAAAACAGGTCCTTCACTGTGCAGAAACCTGGACTCTAAGACACTTCTGTGCAACATTGTGAAGCATCCTCCATCTGTAGCAGGTCAAGGTTTATTGTTTAACCGTTTCATGACTGCTGAACGTAAGGCTACATTTGCTTCTTGGAAATATCTAGTTCATACAGGATATGTCCTGTTGAAATCAGGTCAAGCTGTCTTATCTCTCTAACACTTAGTAGAAGAAGGTGATAAAGGAAATATTTAATTTTTATGGACTTGTCGGCTTACAATAAAAAGTCGAAATCTTCATTTCTTTTCCTAATTCTCTTTAAAACTTTTTGTTTGTCAGGTGCATCTCTGAAAACAGATGAACCAGTCATTTCAGAGAATAATATGATAAATCAACCAATTAACTGAGTACCTATAAATACAACCTTTATTTGTATATTAAACTTTAGAGAAAGTTACATAAATGTTGACATTACATGGTTAAATGATTATCTGTTTCATTTTGTTCTTTTTACTGGTAATATTAAAACATAATTATTTTGCTTCAATTAGCTTAGCAAGCATTTATTGGGTGACCCTTGCCAGGTATTGTGCTAGACTAGGAGACAAAAAGGGCTGGTCTAATTTTGGCCACAGTGTTTATTAAATTCATACTATTGATATTCTCTCTAACTAACCAGAATTCCCTGACTCCTAAGTGTCCCCAACCAGATTTACACATTTATAGGGTCTGGCACCTATAAGTAAATGTTTTAAAGCATTAGGCTCGATTCTATAACAACACAGAGAATTTGTACTCTTACAGGTCATTTCATTTTGCCTACAGCGGAAGTATAACTTCTCTGGGGAAAAGTGTTTATACAAATCAGTGTAGTACATGGTAGCATATGCAATAGTAGAATTACTTAGGAAATGATGGAAGTACACACCTGAGAAGCAAGCAACTGATGGGGAGGGAAGAAAACCTTGCCAGACAAGGTGCCCTTTGAATTGGGTCTTAAAGATCAAAGAGCAAATCACTAAGCAGGCACTCAGGAGTAGCAAAGCAGGGGAAAGAGAATTTTGATGCCATATAAGTAGGAAAATGGCACAGAAGTGAATTTTGAAACTGTTAAAAAAAAAAAAAAAGGAAGATAAAGTAAGACAAGCAAAACCAAAACAGTAGAGAAACGTGATGAAGAGTACAGTCTGTGCACTAGACTCACTGGTTTCAAAACTCCTCTCTGCCATTTCCTAGTTGTGTGACTCCTGCAACCTGATCTTTTGATAGCTCAGTGGCCTCATCCATCAGAAAAATATGTTAATAATTTTTACCCTGTTGGTTAATTATGAGAATTAAATTAGATTATATATATATCAAGATCTTAGAATAGTGTTTGACCAATGAAAAATATTTGGTACATGAGATGTTGGGAACACCAGAAACTATAAAAACCTCAGACATTCTGTTCTGGAAACCTCACTACACGCTGCACTATTCATTAATTTACAGTCAACATCTACTATACTATTGCATGATTGTTAATGTCGAGAATGATGGACTCTGGGACTCTCAGACCCAGAATCATGGGGATAAAGGATTAATTGTCTTCAAAATAGCAAGGCCAAGATCTTAAAACAGGAAACTGCGATAATGAGTATAGATAAAATCTATTGCCTTCAAGTGGATTCCGACTCATAGTGACTCTATAGAACTGGGTAAAACTGCCTCATAGGGCTTCCAAGGTGGTAAATCTTTACAGAAGCAGACTACCACATCTTTCTCCCACAGAGCAGCTAGTGGATTCAAACCACTGACCTTTCCATTTATAGCCAAGCGCTTAACCACTGCTCCACCAGAGCTCTGAGTATGAATAAAGGTGTATATATAAAACATACATACATATTCTCTAAACTGTAAAATCACTGTTACCTTTCCAATGTAGTACTATGCTGCTGTTGTTATGAGTCAGCTGCAATTCATAACAACCTTATGTACAACAGAAAAAACGTTGCCCAGTCCAGTGCCATCCTCACAATCATTGATATGTTTGAGCTCATTGTTGTAGCCACTGTGTCAATCCATCTCTTTCAGGATCTTCCTCTTTTTTGCTTGACACTCTACTTTACCAAGCCTGTTACTTTTGGCAATTTTTTTTTGCAAAAGACCTCTTTAAAGTGTTAAAAGGCAAAGATGTTACTTTGTGAGGACTAGGGTGTACCTGACCTAAGCCATGGTATTTTCAGTTGCCTCCATTCAAAAGCTGTAAATGAATAAGGGAGACTGAAGAAGAATCGATGCATTTGAATTACGGTGTTAGTGTAGAGTATTGAGTATACCATGGGTTGCCAGAAGAACAAATAAATCTGTCTTGGAAGAAGTAGTACTAATAATCTGACTTAATTCCTTCATGTGAATTGGGTCCATATCTGAGTAGAGGATCATGATATAGAGAACAATCTGGTGCCTGTTATAATTTTAGGTGCCGTATAGTTCTAGATACCTAAAAATTCTGGAGGCATGTAATATTGGGTGAATAATATTAGGAACCCTCTTGCTCCGCATGCAGCACGAGCACAAACAACTGCTTTAAAATTTGCCAGCTTCAGTCTTGTTAGATCAGGAAAGCAGAAACCATTTGTCAGTGTCGAAATCTGAAGCAGAATTTAGCCAAGTATTTTCAAATAAATATATTTGGGCACATCTAAGGAGCCCCGGTAGCACAATATTTAAGCACTCGGTAGCACAACTGAAAGGTTGGCAGTTCAAACCCACCCAGCCACTCTGAGGGAGAAAGACCTGGTGGTCAGTCCCGTAAAGATTACAGTCTAGAAAACCAGGTGGGGCCGTACTGCTCCGTCATACGGGGTTGGTATGAATTGAGATCAACTCAGCGTACCTAACAACAACAAGTATTATCAATACCTAAACATTCAATTCACCTGTGAACATTCTCGGAAATCTTTTACAAAAGTGAACAAAAATTTACTCAGCTAGCAATACAGGTGTAATTGCATAAAGTTGCAGTTTACAGAAATATAACATTTATAACCACTAAATAATACATTCTGTTGCATAGTTTTGCTGTATGTTGCTCATATACCTGATATGGGAATATTTGAGATACCACACATTAATTAGCGGCTGAACTGCGAACAAAGAAAACAACTCTACGTACGAGTGATGACTTTTGGATACAAATTTTCAAAAAATATTTAAAATATTGCTCTGATCAGAATTCATAAGCCCTAACTGATTTTTTAATTTTTTTTAACTGATACCAGCCTTGGTATTACTTTGGGAGCAATTGTTACAATTTAATGTGCTTGGTTTTCACAATTCAGTGTGTCATTAGAACAATTTTGTCCATTCTTGATCTTTTTGATGAT
The DNA here is from genome assembly GCF_024166365.1 of Elephas maximus indicus. Lineage (NCBI taxonomy): Eukaryota > Metazoa > Chordata > Mammalia > Proboscidea > Elephantidae > Elephas > Elephas maximus. The sequence goes on from NC_064836.1 coordinate 61,940,945, forward strand.
ATCATATCAATTTTTCTTTGAACATTTTTTGTTACACCAAACAATGTTCTGAACAGTCATAATTTAGCTTCTTAATTTTCTGTCAATATGTTTACTTGGTATTTAATATTAGGGAAATAATATGGGACTATTTTTCCAAGCTCTAAAATGTTTGAATTTTCATTTGTTCCTAAATGCTTTGTGAACATCCCATGTATCACATTCATTTCTAATCCTGAACGTGGGGGTCTTCAAGATCCTAATTTATTTCATTGTTTTTGCTTCGATTTACATTCACTTTAATCTATGAAATTCAATACACTGTATGTTGTAGAATGTTTATGATTAGATCATAAATTTCATAGTGGAATGTATATCACTTACTCATTGTTTATGATTGTTTTATAGAGCAGGCTTGAAATAGGGCTAAATCCATTCTCAAATATTCTTCCACAAATGTAAACTTTCTTTTAAAAATCATATTTTTTCAGAACTTGTTAAGACCTACCCTTTATAGTACATAAATTGGTGTGCTTGCAAAATGGGTTTTCTCTAAAGAAATCAGTTTCATCTAAAAACATAACAATCCCATATATCTGCATTTTTCCAAACCCATTCATCTTTGCCTATATCTGAGGGGAATTTCTAATCAAAATTCCTTACAGATTTCTAGTAAATCAGAGTTCTATCAAAACGGATTTTGAAATTTCTCCCCCCTGCCTAGCAAAAGACAGTATGCTGTATTGACACTAATAAAGGACTGAGAGTAAGGAGACCTGGATATTGATCAAGATTAGTCCCTTAGTTAGTATTGTGACATTGACAGGTTTATCTCACTCCGTTCATGTCAATTTCTTCATCTGTAAAGGGAGTCCCAATGTTTTACTCTAATCCCTGTCCCTATAGAATTCATTTCATTTTTTCTGTTCAATAATAAACTTCAGAAAAAAAAAAAAAAACAATTACTGTCTCAACTTCTTCTCTACTATACACTTCTCAATCCCATGAAGTTTGAGGAAAACGTCTGCTACCTTATAAAGCCATTCTCTGAAGTCTTCAATATCCTCCTGTTTGCCAGTTCATTCTTCTTTGACCTTAAGCGTTTGACTCTAAAGTGTTCGCCATTAGCAACTGCGTCGTTCTCAAAGTTATCTCCGAGGTGTCTCTGGCACTGTGTTCTCCTTCCTCTAGTCTTACCTCTGTAAAGCTCCTTTTCCCAAGCAGTATTTACCATACTTAAGTTGGAGATTTTTTTTTTTTTTTGGTGGAAGGACATTTCAATACAGATGCTTTAAAAGAGCAATTTTTGTAATTTTCGCGTTTCTTTCATCAGCTCGTCTTTCTCTTCCTACCCTCTAAACATAAATATTACAGAATGCCGTTTCTGAAATTGCTTTTTTTCTTGTATTTTCTTCTTTTTTGATCATCTTAAGCATTTTCAAAGCTTTAATTAAGGGGGTCCAAAATCTGAATTTCTACTCTTTTTTTTTTTTTTTTTCCTGGCTTCTGGATGACCTCCTCCAACTTTGGAGAAGTCTTTGCCTGGGCTCCCTGTGGCATGTCAGACCCGGCCTGCAGTAGACAAAACTGCTCCTCTCCCTCACAAACTATTCTCGCACTTTTGCTGCCTCTCGCTGCCGTTGGCATTGTTATTTTTGAGTCATCAAGACAGGTTAGTGGAAATTAGGAAAGGTTTTGGAATCAAAGGGTTCTCAATTTAAATTCGAGCTCCATCATTTATCAGCTATCTGATTTGGGGGCACGTTATTGAACTCCTTATTAAGCTTTATTTGTCTCACCTGTACAATTGGTTGATGATCCACCTGCCACACAGGGTGGCCGGGAGGGTAAAATGATGCAACACAGAGAAAGCCCATTATCCAATAACTTCCATATAAAGTAGTCAATGTCATTATCAAATGGTACTTTAAAACTTCAGAGTGATTTTCAGCTTTTCAATTTACTCAATTCAGGTATCAGTTGCCAAACTACTGAAATATTACTTTCATTCAAACATTAATTAATCCGCTTGCTCATTTAATGAGTGGATTATGTGGGGACTGTCTTGGGTGCTAAGTATCAATAATGAGCAAATTGGCCAAGGTCCCATCACCTCTCCCTTAGCTTCTGCCAATGGCTCTCTGATTCATCTCCCTCCACTTCTCTAATCGATTCTAAACACTGTTGTCAAAGTAATGTCTCTAAATCTGGTCTTTGTTTAAATCTCTTGGAGTGCTCAAAAAACTTCAGTTACATTCCAAACCACCCGCATTCTCATCTCTGACTCCTTCTTCTCCTTTTCTGCTATTGTCTTTATAGCGACCAGTGATCCTGTGAAAATGTGAGTCTTGTCAGTCCTCTGATCAAATTCCAGCATTGCACTAAACTCTTCCAACACTTCCCCTTCTTCCCTTTTCCTTCTCACTTCCTGGGACATGCCAGAAACTCTCCCCAGGGCCTTTTACTTCTATTCCCTTTGCCTTGATAGTATCCATACTGTTTTACTCAAGCATCACCTTCCCAGGGAAATCTTCCTTCACCATGTGGTCCCTTTTCAGCTCTTTATTTCAAAGTATTTCTTCTTGGAGAGGTCTTCACCAGGCCACTCTTTCTAACCATTTCTCTTCTTCCCAGCATGCACAGCTGTTCCATCTCCTTTCTCTTCTTTATAGCTCCTTCTTTAAGCATACCACTATAAATATATATATATATACAAAAACATATATTTTACATCTTTATCTTATTTATTGTCCTTCTCTTACACTAGAATGTAAGGGCCTTGAGGAGAGAGATTTCATGCCATTTTGTTCACGGCTATAATTCCAGCACACTAACTCATAACATGTGCTTGATAAACACCAGTCGAATGAATCAATGGTAGACCAGCTTCATTTCTCACTGCAGCTACTTTGTGATGCCCAAAACTCAGTGTGCGTATTTGTATTTTTCTGCCTTTTCCTGTATTGTTTCTCCTGCCTGGAATGTACCCTTCTTTATCCTTTTCCATTCTCACTTTTTTCCGCTAGTCAAATTCCACTTATGTTTAATTTCTTGCCTGAATGTCACCTACGAGTTGCCAATTTCCTCCAGAGATAATTTCTCTTCCTCTAGGGCTTTGTGCCCTAGTGGCACAGTGGTTAAAGCACTCAGCTGCTAACCAAAAGTTTGACTGTCTAAAACCACCAGCCTATCTGTGGGAGTAAGATGTGGCAGTCTGCTTCCATAAAGATTTACAGCCTTAGGAAACCCTGTGGGGCAGTTCTGCTCTGTCCTACAGGGTCACTATGAGTTGGTCTCCAAGTCAGGCATTTTTTGGTTAGTGCTGTGGGTATTGCCACACTTTGATGGTGAATATCACATTTTCTGTCTCTCTCCTATACCCCACAACCAGTCCATCAAATCTTTTTCTCTACTGGAAAATGTTTCCAGATTCTGATCTACTCTTCCCGCTTCCAGCAATACTATCCTATCCATCCTCCAGCCTCTGTCACCTGGACTATTACAATAATCTAGTTATCACACTGCTTAGTGATCCATGTTCTTTGCAGTTGATTTTCCACATAGTAGTCTACAACATTTTTATAATGTGATTCAGATTGTGTCACTCCTCTGCCCACATTCTTTTTTTATTATTATTTTTTGGTGTTTATTTATTTATTGTGCTTTAAGGGAAAGCTTACGAATCAAATCAGTCTCTCATATAAAAAGTTATACACACCTTGCTATGTACTCCTAGCTGTTCTCCCCCAATGAGACAGCACATTCCTCCTTTCCACCCTGTATTCCCCATGTCAATTCAGCCAGGTCCTATTCGCCTCTTCCTTCTTATCTCGCCTCCAGACAGGAATTGCCCACATAGTCTCATGTGTCTACTTGAGCCAAGAAGCTCACTCCTCACCAGTATCATTATCTATCTTATAGTCCAGTCTGATCCCTGTCTGAAGAGTTGGCTTCAGGAATGGTTCCTATCTTGGACTAACAGAAGGTCTGGGGACCATGGCCTCCAGGGTCCCTCTAGTCTTAGTTAGACCATTAAATCTGGTCTTTTTACAAGAATTTGAAATCTGCATCCCACTGTTCTCCTACTCCATCAGTGTTCCCTGTCAGGTCTGCCCACGTTCTCTACTGAATCCTCATTTATCACAGAAGAAAATCCAAAGTCCCTCACATGGTCTACAAGGACCTTCATGGTCTTGCATCAATCTACCTCTCTGATCTAATGTTGCACCATTTCACCCCTGGATCACTCAATTCCAGTAGCCTTCTTGTTATGACTTGATTACTACAAGCACTTTCCTGTCTCCCAGCTGATTGTTTTTCTGTTCCCTCTACCTTGAATGCTCTATCCACAGATATTCTCTTGCCTTAGTTTTTCACAATGTCTGCTCATAAACATGATTTTCATCACACCACCTGTTACCTCTGCTGTCTTAGCCTCCTTTGATTTTTTTTTTTTTTCCTTCCTGGCAATTACCACAACCTCACCCATGATATGTTTGCTCTTTGTTTACTCTCAAGTAGAACATAAGCTCCATGAGAACAATAGTGACTCATATAAAGATGTGTTTCTCCATGTGCAAGTGGGTCTCCAGGGACTAGGACACTGCCTGATTCACAATGGATTTCTGTTGAATGAATGAATGAATAACTACCTAATTTAGTTTTGCACAAATGTATTTCCATTCTTATAACACAAGCTTTTCAAGGGCAGGAAACTGTGACTTCTGCATCTTTATTATCATACTAGTACTAGAAAACTATCCTGTACAATGTAAGTGCTTAATAAATATGTTTCAGTTAGTAGATAAAAGCTGTGTAAGGACTTATTAACTAGCAATATCATCCAGTAATCAACTAAGAAAAAAAAAAAAAACTAGACAATCCTTTAAGAAATGTAGTGTTATCATTCCCACTTTAGTCATGAGATAACTGACAAGATGGACTAAAAACACAATTTAAATAATATTTATTTTTGTTTTTACTGAACTAGAAAGTATGTTTATTGACATGTAATACAAAAAAGTTATAAAATTTTTATTAAAAAACAGAACCGTGAAAGGAAATGAGGTTAAATGTCTAAAGAAATGACAGAAGAACAGCACCTGATACAGTGTACAATACACTACAAATTTTACCCTTCTTTAGAATGGAAAATGCATCACAGATTAAAAAAAGACTCATTTATTATAAACATATGAAGCAGTCAAATATTCTGTTAACTTTTGTCCTTTCTATATTTATTACATTTAAAATGGTGAAACAAAGTACATGTATCAGAAATTGTGGTGGGATTAAATAAATTTAAAGAAATGTAGCCAATTAAAAAAGAACAGGAAACAGTGAAAGGTTGAATTTTAAAACATATTTCTATTATCTTACAGGGAAAAAAAATCACAAAATGATTTTGGCTTGCAGAATTATTTTGCCTACTCATTCATTACTTCTTTGAGAATGATGCAAGAACCAACTGCCCAGGAAAGCAAGTTATAATTTTACAAGAGACCCTTTTGGAAATTGAGCTGACATCCAATTGAAAGAGTAACTCTCTAAACTGTAAATTGGAGCCTTGGTGGCACAGCAGTTAAGAGCTCGGCTGATAACCAAAAGGTTGGTAGTTCAATTCCACCAGCTGCTCCTTGGAAACCCTATGGAGCAGTTCTATTCTGTCCTATAAGATTTCTATGAGTCAGAATCGACTTGACAGCAACGGGTTTGGTTTCTTGGTAAACTGTGAATTGTCTACCACTGTCATATGGTTTGTCCAACATCACTCCCCATTAAAGTTTATTTAGATGGCCTAAAAGATGCTACATTTTTTATTCTACCTCTTTCTATTCTTTATTTTACTTCAATGACATTCTTGGTTAGCTCACCGTTTTTGTTGTTGTTGTTAGGTCCCATTGAGTCAATTTTAACTATAGCTACCCCATGTGACAGAGTAGAACTGCCCCATAGAGTTTTTTAGACTGTAACCTTTATGGGAGCAGATTGCCAGGCCTTTCTCCCAAGGAGCTGCTGGGAGGATTTGAACCACAAACCTTTTGTTTAGCAGCCAAGAGCTTAATCATTGCACCATAGGGCTCCTCTTTAGCAGAATAATAATAATAAACATTTGTTTGCTGTTCCCCATGTACCACACATAGTACTCAAACCAAAAACACCAAACCCATTGCTATTGAGATGACTCCAACTCATAGCGACCCTACAGGACAGAGTAGAACTGCCCCATAGGGTTTCCATGGAGTGGCTGGTGGATTTGAATTGTAGACCTTTTTGTTAGCAGCTGAGCTCTTAACCACTGTGCTACCAGGGCTCCATAAAACGGCTTATACTTGAGAAAAACTCTCTCAAAACCTGCACTTATTTTGTTAAAAAATACACTTAGTTGTCTGAAGATCTGTGAAACTCAGCATATGTTCCACACGGACGTGAGTTAATTTCATTTCCGTCAGTGTGAGTGCTCCACAGGTATATTGTAAATTGCTATGAATTACTGTGGCTGTGACCCATTATCATAGCAGGAAATTACACGAATCTCACAACTGATATAAAATGAACTGCTGTCACTGCTACGCATTAATTTCTAAGTAGTTGGCCATTTGTAATAATTCTGTAAATGCCCATCTTAGCACAGTTTTCAGTCTAGACAAGTTAAGCCAATGTACATGGAATAGTCGCCCATTATTTTGAAGTAGTTATGCTGAATTCTAAAATTACCTTTCTGTTGAGCAATTTCACATTGAACATTTTTTCAAGAATTGGAACATGAGAATCTCATCGTCCTATTCCCTAATGTTCAGGGGAAATTTATTCTATAAAAAGTAAATCCTTTCGGCTATATGTGAATAGTAAAAATGAGAACATCTCTGATGAATATCACATATTTTCTTTCCTAGCTTTTATGAAATAATAAATACTTTATTAGATGATTTTTCAATCATACTGATCTCCGTGCTGAAGTGATTTTTAGGTAAAAACCGATTTTTAGGTAATGGTACGCTTTATGCTTATAACTTTAAAAACACATAATTTTACATTTATAAAATTCATTTACATTACACATAGAAATATCTCACTATTAAAAAATCATTCCCTTGCAGTGCAAATCATATTTTTCTTATCTTTCTTTTGATATTGGCACACTCCTTTCCTGCAGGAAAAATAACTTCAAATAGAAAGTTTAACTGAAAACTTTTGTCAAGAATGAATTTAGACAGTAGTCTCCCATGGTATATTTTATATTATACTTGTTACAAGTCAATACATCTGGCTAGAAATTCACTGTATTGGTATGTTTTTAAGCATTTTGCATCATTTTAAAAGTATTTTTACCCTGTTAGTGCTTCATATCCTAGGCTTTAAGATTGTTTTCCTTCATTTTGTGAAATTCTTTCACCATCTATTACAAAAATTTTTATCACAAATTTACTAACACATAGTTTCTAGAAATTTATTTCCCTGTCCTTTTTTTCTTTTAATTTTTTACAAAATATTTGTAAACCTGGAATGGGTCTTACTACTTCCTCAGTTAGGGGCACTCTCTGATGCATAGTAGTTTAGAGCACTGATCGCTTAAACCCAGTGCCTTAGGCAACCAAAAGCACGCCTCCATGCTTTGGCTCATCACATGCCATTTAATTTTAGTAAATCTTTTTAAGGTACAGATTTGGTGTTATGCACTTGACTAGGTGCTTGGGAAGGACAGATGATCCCAACTAGAGATGATATAGGGGAGAAAGAAATAAATAAGTCATATAAAATAGCAGAAGGTATCCTGTCTCCTTCATTACTGGTTGTCAGCACAGAGTCTGATACACAGTAGTTATTCAATAAATATTAATTCAATATTCTTGAAAGAAGGTACATGTGTCTAATGAGGATACACAGGAAAAAATTAAAGACATGCATTTATTTAATCCCATGATATGTATTTTTTTCTGTTGATGCTTGCAATCTTTTAGTGCAAATAGGTATTTTTCTGAAATGTGTTTTAGTGGTGAAAAAATTCTTATCTAATAAGCTGTCTTACTCTCTGCATGTGCAGAGATATACTACATGCATTCGTAAAAATATATAAAGAAAAAATGTTTCATTATAATCTTTTGGAAAATTTTCAAGGTACATTTATTCAACAGAGGTCATCATCTTAAGACCTCTTCTCTGGGTCTTTGTAGCAAGGCTTCAAACCAGTTTGAACCAGTTCAGTCATGGCCGATGAAACTAAACTGAAACAAACCTGAATTTTTACAATTTGGGTGATTTGGAATAATAACCGAAATGGGGAAAATTAAGGATTAAAACCCTGGAATGGGAGACTTGGAGGAGGCATAATGAGCACTTCCAGGAGCCTGATGTGTGAGGTTGGATTATCCGCAGGACTGTGGAGAGCGACGCGCCTCCAAAACCTTGCAATCTGCCACCATCTTTGAAGGGGCACCGCTGTTTCCGACACTGCTGAAAACTCAACAGGCAAGAGATTTGGTTGCTATACGCTGCCTTTATTGTCTAAGAGGGAGATTAGGTTTCCATCAGGGCTTCGACACATAATTTTTCCCATTTTATCTTTCAGTTCACCCAAATTATAAAAATTCGGGTCTGTACTGGTTTAGCTTCCCCAGCCATGATTGAACTGGGAATTACTGGTTCAAAGCCCTGCTTTGTAGTGGTTCTCCTGAGGCCCTCCTCATTTATTTTCTCTGGAGTGCTACCTCCCATTTCAGAGCCAACCATGCACCTCTCTTTAGTAGTTTTTTCACCATATCAAAGGAATCTAAGCCATTACATTTGGCATTGCCCGAATTGTCCCAGGTCTTTCTGTTCTAAGGGATCATCCATATAACCCCTGCCCCGTGCCCTATGTTCTACTCATTCTGGTGCCCAGTTTCTTAAAGAGGCTCTTTCTTCACTCATGTCCCTAAGTTTGCAAACACTTTCCTTCCTACCTGTGTGACCCCCTATGTCTACTTGTAGAAGTCCTCTCTGTCCAACTCCTCCATTTCTTCTTCCTTGATGCTTTCTCAGGGCCCTTGGTCCAGTGGTAATCCTTCCTTTTTCCACAGTTCCTCAAAAAGAAAGCATATCATCATCTGAGAGGGAGCCCCGGCATGCAGTGGTTGGGCGCTTGGCTGCTAACCGGCCACTCCAAGGGAGAAGGATGTGGCACTCTGCTTCCATAAAGATTTATAGCCTTGAAAACCCGAAAAGGCAGTTCTACTTTCTCCTATAGGGTCTTTATGAGTCCAGCAGGAACTTTTTGGATAACAAAAAATTCTGATTTATTTATCTTTTTTATTATCTACTAAAAAGTTTTCTAACCTATGCTTTTCTCGAGCCAAGCTCATTGCTCTCGAGTCAATTCTGACTCGTAGCAACCCTATAGGACAGAGTAGAACTGCCCCATAGGGTTTCCAAGGGGCGGCTGGTAGATTTGAACTGCTGACCTCTTGGTTAGCAGCTGAGCTCTTAATCACTGTGCCACCAGGGCTCCAGCCTTTTTACATAGAAATATTTAATCAATGTATGTAGAATTGAATGGAACTGTTATTATAAGGGGATTTTAGAAATCACAAATCACCACAGAAAATCACAGTGGGAAACTATCAAAATAGTAGCATGTCTGACACCAAGTCTTTCATTTATACCTGTAGAAATATGTGATTGAAGATAACCCACACACACTGTTTACATGTTTTTGTAGTGCACACATTTTGCATTTCCAACCAGATGTGAAATAGAATGCTATGATTAAATTTAATTTGTTATAATAATATCTTATCATTCTTTGTGGGGGGTAGAAGATGAGGTTATTCAGGTGGACATCTGGGCTTTGGCAAATCCGAATGAAACACCAGATAAGATTAGGGCTGAACAAAAAACAAAGAACAGGGTCGGGGCATCTGGATACTTTGGAGGTAGTTTCCGAGGAGACTCAGAAATCTTGGCAGCTGATACTGGAGAATTCCGTCAGGTCAAGTAGAGCTCAGAAGCTAAAAGTCCAGTTAGTCAAGGGGTATCTAGCATTGGTGCTGGTCTTAGTTATCTAGTGCTGGTAAACAGAAATACCACAGGTAGATGGCTTTAATAAACATAAATTTATTTTTCTCGCAGTTTAGGAGGCTAGATGTCCGAATTCAGGGCACCAGTTCTAAGGGAAGCCTTTCTGTCTGTGTCGGCTCTGGGGGAAGGTTCTTGTCTCTTCAGCTAGTTTCCTGGTTACTTGGAGATCACCATGTGACTTGGCTTCTGTCTTTCCCTATGTTTCTTCTGCTTGCTTGTTTAATCTCTTATATCTTGAGAGATTGACCCAAACTACACCCTGTTTCTGCCTCATTAACAAAGCCAATCCATTACCAAATGGGATTATAACCATAGGCACAAAGGTTAGGATTTACAACACAAATTTTGGGAGACACAATTCAATCCCTAACATTTCATCCTTTGGCACCCCAAAATTCATGTCATTGCCATATGCAAAACTCATTCACTCCATCACATCATCCCAAAGGTCTTAAATTCAACCCCAAGTCCAAAACCTCATCTTCTGAAATCATCTAAATCAAATAAAGGTGAAACCTTAGGCATATTCTATCCCAGGGAAAAGTCTCTTCATCTGTGAACTTGTGAAATCTAGAATATAAGTTATCTACTTTCAAAGTACAATGGTAGAGCAGATACAAGGTAGCGATTTCTGTTAAAAATGGGAGAAATTAGAGGGAAAGAAGCAATAACAGGCACTAAGCAAGTCCAAAAGCCATCAGAACATATTGCATTACCCCTCAAGACTTGAAAATAATCATTTGTTCTCTAAGACCATCTGGGCAATGGCCCCACCATCCTGACTTTGGGTGTTGGCCACACCCTCTGGATTCTGGGTGGAGGCCTCTCAGCTCTGGGCTTCAGCTCTGCCTTCCAGGCCCACTGGAATGGCAACTCTGCTCCTTGGGCTGTGGACGGGCCAATTTTTCTAGTCTATCTGAGTGGAAACCCGACTTCTTCAGCCCTGGCAGGCCCTGTTCTTCTGGCCCTTGGGTATGGCAGCCCCACCAGCTCAGCTTTGGGCAGCAGCTCCATCCCCTGTCACACCTTAATGGCAGCTGCATGCCCTGGAACAGAGTTGGCAAGGATCTGATTTTTTGAAAGCTTGAAGGCTGTGGCCCCACTCTTTGAAACTATGAAGGCCCTGCTTCCCGTGCCTTCCAACCATTCTGTTGATCTCTGAGCTGCTCCAGGGATGATTCTTTACTTTTTTTGGAGGACTACAGACCTGTTTCCTGCCTGTAAAATTCCAAGAAGCAGACAGCGTTCTCTCCTCTTGTTCTTTCTCAGTTCTCTTCAGTCTAATATAATGAGTTTTCTGCTGTGGGAGTCGGTTAGATCCATCAGTCACAGGCTTAATCTCTTAAAAAAAAATTCATGTAACCAAGTCCTTAGTGAACATTCTAGGACTGGTGTCTTAAGACTGTACAACAAAAATTTCCAAATCTTTAAGTTTTGTTTTTATTTTGCACAATTCCTTTTTAAGCTCATCTCTTCCCTCTTGAATTTTACTATAAGCGGCAAGGAGCAAACACGTGGCCTTTTTAAGATTTTGCTTAGAAATCTTCTTAGCCAGATATCCAAGTTCATCACTTACAAGTTCTACCTTCCATCAAACATTTGAACATAATTCAGACAAGTTCTTTGCCACTGCATAAAATGCATTGCCTTTCTCCCACTGTCCAAGTACATGTTCATCATTTTCTTTTAAAGCCTCACCAGAAGCACAGTTAACATCCACATTTCTAGCAACATTCTGTTGCTGGTACCATACGTATCCTATAAAATGATAGAGACTTTCTAATATAGCTCTCTTCACTTCCTTCTGAGACCTCATCAGAACGGCCTTTGACCTTCATAATTCTACCAACAATCTCTTCAAGGCAATCTAAGCTTTTACTATTAGACAACTTAAAACTCTTTCAGCCTCTATCCATTAAAAAAAAACCCAATTCCAAAACCAGTTTCACGTTGTAGGTATCTTAGAGTAGAACACCCCACACTCAGTATCAAATTTCTGCCTTTATTATTTAGTGCTGCTATAACAAAAATACCACAAATGGATGACTTTAACAAACTGAAATTTATTTTCTCACAGTGTAGGAGGCTAACAGCCTAAATTCAGGGTGCTTTCTCTAGGGGAAGGCTTTCTCTGTCAGCTCTTGGGGAAGGTCCTTGTTTCTTCAGCTTGTTTCCTGGTTGCTTGGAAATCTCCATGTGGCTTGGCATTAATCTTCCCCCATCGCTTTTCTGCTCACTTGTTTAATCTCTTTTATATTTCAAAAGAGATTGACTCAAGATTCATTCTACACGAATCCTGTCTCATTAACATATTGTGTGTTAATTACCAAATGGTATTATAGAGATTAGGATTTACAATACATATTTTGGGGGGACGCAATTCAATCCATACCAGTGCTCAACCTAAGAGGATTCCCTGGGTGGCATAAGTATCTAAACACTTGACTATTGACTGAAAGGATGGTGGTTCAACGCCCCCCCAGAAGCACCTAAAAAAAAGAGGTCTGGCAATCTGTTTATGAGTTCAGGTCTACTTGACAGCAACTTTTTTTTTTTTTTTTCAATCTTAGGGGTGCACTGACTGAAAAAAAAAAAAATCCAGAACACTTAATTGTGCTCTTGAGGAACCTTTGCATAGATCAAGAGGCAGTTATTCGGACAGAACAAGGGGTTACTGATTGGTTTAAAGTCAGGAAAGGTGTGCCTCAGGGTTATATTCTTTCACCATACCTATTCAATCTGTATGCTGAGCAAATAATATGAGAAGCTGGACTATATGAAGAACAACGGGGCATCGAGATTAGAGGAAGACTCATTAACAACCTGCGTTATGCAGATGACACAACCTTGCTTGCTGAAAGTGAAAAGGACTTGAGGCACTGACTAATGAAGATCAAAGACCACAGCCTTCAGTATGGATTGCACCTCAACATAAAAAAAAAAAAAAAATCCTCACAACTGGACCAATGAGCAACATCATGATATACGGAGAAAAGACTGAAGTTGTCAAGGATTTCATTTTACTTGGATCCACAATCAACAGCCATGGAAGCAGAAGTCAAGAAATCAAAAGACACATTGCATTGGGTAAATCTGCTGCAAAGGACCTCCCTAAAGAGTTGAAGAGCAAAGATGTCACCTTGAAGACTAAGGTGTGCCTGACCCAAGCCATGGTATTTTCAATTGCATCACATGCATGTGAAAGCTGGGCAATGAATAAGGAAGACCGAAGAAGAATTGATGTCTTTGAATTGTGGTGTTGGCGAAGAATATTGAATATACCACGGACTGCCAAAAGAACGAACAAGTCTGTCTTAGAGGAAGTACAACCGGAATGCTCCTCAGAGGCAAGGATGGCAAAACTGCATCTTACAAACTTGGGACATGTTGTCAGGAGGGATCAGTCCCTGGAGAAGGACATCATGCTTGGCAGAGTACAGGGTCAGCGGAAAAGAGGAAGGCCCTCAACGAGGTGGATTGACACAGTGGCTGCAACAACGAGCTCAAGCCTAACAACAATTGTAAGGATGGCGCCGGATGGTGCAGTGTTTCGTTCTGTTGTGCATAGGGTCGCTATGAGTCGGAACCGACTCGACGGCACCCAACAACAACAATAAGGGTGCATTAGAATCATCTGTGGAATTTCAAAACAATTTTTTTTTTTCTGAGTAAGGAACTAAATATTTAAAAAAAAAAAAAATTTTTTTTCCAGGATTGAGAACCATTGGTATAGAGGAATTAGACAGTCTATAGAGAGAGACATCAGAGACATTAGCTATTTGTCCACAAGTAGAAAGAGTCAAGGCAACAACCCCAAGATCCTAGTATAGTCCCATCTGAATCACTGATCCTCAGCTGTGAGAATAACTCAATCCAAGCCCCTAGAAGGGTGGAGTTGAGGGTATTGTACTTTTAGTTTTATTCTAGAGGCTTTAAGGAAGTAGAGAATGACTGAGAATGAAAATGGGGCCATCTGTGAGCCCAATTGTGAGGATTTAGGTAGAGACAGAGAATCTGAGGTAGGGACTGGTGATATTTGCTAATATAATCTAAGGATCCCCACACCCACAAGCTTCCTGGAGACACTTGTGCCTTTAATAGTCTGCATCTGTTATAACTTCAGGAAGTACTATGACCTGCCCAATATACCAGAGAATTCTGCACAGATATCATCCTGGGCCTCACTTTTCCTTTCAGTCTCCAAATCCCTTTTTGACTTTTCCTCATTAATCACCTCTGATCCTTTTACCTCTGTCCTGGTTTTCCAGCATTTTCAGTGTACTTTACCTAAACGGAAACCTCAGGGTATAATGGTTAAGTTGTGATGGCTGCTAACCAAAAGGTCGGCAGTTCAAATCCACCAGGCACTCCTTGGAAACTTTATGGGGCAGTTCTACTCTGTCCTATAGGGTCGCTATGAGTCGGAATCGACTCGACGGCAATGGGTTTTTTTTTGTTTACCTAAACTGGGAGGTTGTCCTGTTTATATTCAATAAGGCAATTCTAATATCATTATCAAATTCCTGTTGGAAGCATAGGAATTAAAGGTGGTATGGGGGAATGGGTAGATGTTGTAATAATTGTCAAGATTACAGGCCACAACCATGCTAGGCATGCCCTTCTGGGCATTTCTATCCTTAGGCTCTGGTCTACGATCTGGCTACTGATGTTGACTCTCCAACATCAAATCCCCATTTTCTCTCCCTTATCCCTGTGATCACTAACTTAATTATCTTATCTTCACTTTAACCAGAACAAGTACCCCCTTCTGCTTCTTCTAGAAAACTGTCATTAGCATACTTAGCAAACCTATTCTTTATTGTCTCAGCATTTTTAGAGTACTAAACCTTTTATTATTTATATATGTACACATACACATATATCTTTATATGTATCCATCTATATCTATGTTGTTAGGTGCCATAGAGTCAGTTCTGACTCATAGTGACCCTATACACAACAGAACTAAATACCGCTTGGTGTCCTGCATCATCTCATAATCTTTGCTATGCATGAGCACATTGTTGCAGCCACTGTGTCAATCTATCTCGTTGAAGGTCTTCCTCTTTTTCTCTGACCCTCTACTTTACTAAGCATGATGTCCTTCTACAGGGACTTGTCCCTCCTGATAACATGTCCAAAGTATGGGAGACAAAGTTTCGCCACCTTTGCTTCTAATGAGCATTCTAGTTGTTCTCCTTCCAAGGCAGATTTGTTTGTTCTTCTGGAAATTCAAGGTATATTGAATATTCTTTGCCAACACCATAATTCAAAGGCATAAATTCTTCTCTGGTCTTTCTTATTCACTGTCCAGTTTTACGTGCATTTGAGGCAATTGAAAATACCCTGGCTTGGGTCAGGTGCACCTTAGTCCTCAAAGTGACATCTTTGATTTATAACACTTTAAAGAGGTCTTTTACAGCAGATTTGCCCAATGCAATATGTTTGATTTCTTGACTGCTCCTTCCATGGGTGTTAATTGTTGATCTAGGTAAAATGGAATCCTTGACAACTCAATCTTTTCTCCATTTATCATGATGTTATTTACTGGTCCAGTTATGAGGATTTTTGTTTTCTTTATGTTGAAGTGTAATACATACTGAAGGCTGTGTTCTTTGATCTTCATCAGTAAGTGCTTCAAGTCCTCTTCACTTTCAGCAAGCAGGGTTGTGTCATCTGCATATAGCAGGTTGTTAATGAGTTTTTCTCCAATCCTGATTTCCCATTCGTCTTCATATACTCCAGCTTTTGGGATTATTTGCTCAGCATACGTATTGAATACCTATGGTCAAAGGATACAACCCCGATGCACTCTTTTCCTGACTTTAAACCATGAAGTATCCCCTTGTTTTGTTTATTTGAACAGCTGCCTCTTGGTCTATGTACACGTTCCTCATGAGTACAGTTAAGTGTTCTGGAATTCCCATTCTTCCCAGTGTTATCCATAATGTGTTATGATCCACACAAATACCGTTGCATAGTCAATAAAACAGAGGTAAACATCTTTCTGGAATTCTCTGCTTTCAGCCAGGATCCATCTATAGCTATATCTGTATCCATATCCGTATCCACATCTACATCTACATCTGCTTTTGAGACCAGAATAGGCTAAAAAAAAGTATTTATGAGTAAATGGAAATGCGGTATTTTTTTTTTTTTGTAGCTATATCTGTGCTCAACATTTACCACAACATCCTTACTGTAAGAGGTCATGAATCTCCACAGTTAAAATGTTGGTGCATAATTGATGCTCAAATGTTTCTAGTTTGAACACTGAATTTTGAAATAGTTATGGGTGTGTAAGGGGGAGAAATATGGGAGTAAGAAATATGGGTGTTGAAAAGAATAATGAGACAATGTCGCTTACAATGACTGAGTGCAAGATTGATTGTCACTAGGTTTTTATAGCGTGCAGAGCTATGTGTTTCTTATTAACCATTGAAATACAAAGAAAATGTTGGAAAGTAAGAACATTGGTAATGTCATTCTTTATATTATAATTTCCAAATTTCTAAGGAACTAGTGTGGAGTCTTTTAAGGTAAAAAAAAAAAAAAAACCATGAATTTATTTTTCCTAAAAAAAATTTTTCCTACGTGCTTAATATTTCCCAAATTGTGTTAGCCTATGCATTAAATGTATTGCAGTCTTTCCCTTCTTAGAGAAAATTTAAATAATTTTTAACCCTTACTCCCTGTTGGCAACTGGCTGAAAATGTTATCCCAGAGAACAATTAATATCAACAAGAGTATAAATCCTTAATTATTCTAATTGGGCTTTATCAGAACGGTAGTTATTAGGTGAAATGTTGATTAATTATTTAAAATATATATATATATTTTTTTTCTTGTTGACTCGATGACAAGAAAGTACGCTATCTAAAAAAAAAAAAACGCTATCTAGAAAATATAAATTAAGAGTCTCCTTAGTATCCTACATTTCCTTGGATGAAGGGCAGTTTTACTGTGATTAGGCAACTGGGGATAGATTTAAAATGACCTCTCTAGGAAGATAAAGGCTAGAAAAGTATTTTTTTATAGTTGCAATAATCCTGGGGTAGGGGGCGGCGGGGGGGAACCAAGGCACTCAGCTCTGAGTCTCAGTGTTCTAATAAGAAGAAGCTTGGAGTGGGAACCTGGAAGCCAGCCTAAAGACCAGAATTGTTGATTTTGAAGAATTTGAGCTTTAGGAAGTAGTTTGAGCTTCATGTATCTGTTCACCCTTTTTGCTGAAGATAATATTACTGTTGGGCATTCCTTGCAAAGATTGGTTTAAGGATTAAGGTAATGAAGAGAAATATGACTTGTACCACCCAATTCTATATGTCACCAATTCTACATACCCTCATTTTCTTTTTTCAAATTAGTCTTTGGATTATTACCATGGAAATATGTATTTTTAATAACTTATGAGCATCATACATTAGTTCTTGGAGTAGGAATAGGATAAACTTGGGCACTCTTTAAACTGATAAAATACAAGCAATGCAACCGCAGCTTCGATGATTTTTGTTGTTGCTGCTTTTACTGAAAAAAGATCGTCTAGGGATTTTAATTCTACTGTCTTTAGTCCTCAACAAATGCTAGAGTTAGAGACTTGCTGTTTTTGCAAGTGGTCTGAGATGGTAATCCACCATCACTTAGAGGCAATTTGGTCTTCATTACAAATTAATGAAGTGGTAATTGCTCTCTGCAACCTTTTATGTGCGGACCATGCTGGTGCTGTTTGCATTATCTCCCTGCAATTTATACTTCTGCATTCGAGGACTTGCGATAGCTTGCCAAATTAGCATTGAGAGGAAAAATGTGAAACTACAGTGAGATCTCCATAATTAAAATCATATTTCACTTCAAATTATGAAATCTCTACTTCGTGTGTCTTATATGATGTCTTGTAAAGTTCTGGTCACAGCAAGAGACATCTGCAGAAAATTAATCAGTCAAATACAAAATTATGTCTATTCTAATGAGGAAATCTTGACTTAAAAATGTAAAGTCAGTTTATCCTTTAGTAGCATGTTATGATCTAACTTTCTATAAAAAAGTATACAAAAAATCATTTGCTCTGGAATTTTTGCTAGCTTTGTGTTTACAATGCGATTGTAGCATCAGCGTGATGATAATAGGTAAGATTTCAACAAAATACTGATTTTAGCACTAGAGGTTTTTGGTACTCCAAACTTGTTTATTCTTTTTAAAAATTTCTGATATTAAACTAATTCACAAATTTTGTTTTGAATGCAACTTAAGTATTATAGGCACCTTCATTAAAATTCACAGAACTAACAGTCTCACCTAGATGTTCCTTCTTGGAAGCTCTCTGTATACTGTGTGTATAGAGTAGATGTTTGAAAATGGTATACTGGTGATTATTAAAAGTTACAAGGGAATGTCATCACTTTATATTAAGATAGAAACATATCTTGCATATTAGCTCTAGGGTTTTCTAAAAGAGTCACAATGTGTTCCCTTTTTGGATATTGAGTGTGACAATGAGGTCAAGCCAATTCTGCCTCGAGAAAATGAGTACCAATTTTATATTCTGGATTCTGACTGACCAAAATTGTTGAATAACCAAGATAGTACTTTTTGCTTGTTTTGTTGTTGTTTCGTTCTTTTGGTATGTAGAAGAGCTAGAGAAATTTTGAAGTAAAATTTTAAACCGTGTTTCTCAGACTGGCTGGAGTCCACAGATTGTTTTTGATAATTCAAAGACTCTAATGTAAATAATTTATTTGTCTCTAATGAGGCTTAAAGGCCAAGTAAATGTCATGTTTCCTTGCCTGTGGTTACCCTCAATGTAATAAATTAACATTTTACCTCACTTTGTGATTAAAAAAAAAAAAATTTTTTTAGATGTTATAAATTACAATTCGTCTGTGTCTTTCATATATAAAAATAAAAAATATATTGACACGTATTAATACTGTTGATTTAGCTGAAAAAAAAAGTGCTGAAAATCTACAGTTCCTGGTGTAAATAATTAACTCCTTTAATGGAGAAATATTTAGGAACACATTTCTTGTAAATTTTACAAGTATTTTATATTTTTATTCACAGAATGAAAATACATTCTCTAATAAAAACTTTTTTAAAAAAACTTTTGACTCCTATGAATGATTCCTCCCTATAATATGGGAAAAAATAATTTTAATGTATACCTTTAAAACAAAGTTTTATGCTGCAAATTATGGGAGATATTAGAGGTATGAAGCCCTGGTGGTACAGTGGTTAAGAGCTCGGCTAGTAACCAGAAGGTCAGCAGTTGGAACCCAGCCGCTCCTTGGAAACCCTCTGGGGCAGTTCTGCTCTGTCCTATAGTGTTGCTATGAGTCGGAATTGACTCCAACAAACAGTTTTTTTTTTTTTTTTTCGGTTTTATGAAGGGTATAAAATTTAGCAAATACATATGAAACAAAACTAAAAAATTCTAAATTAAACTTAGCATGTACCATGAAAAAAATTTACAAATGGATAGGGCATTCATAAAGGTATATATAAAGCAAAAAGCTTCTTATGAATGGTAGGGTTATGGAAGGTATTGGGGAGAAAAAAGCACAGTCCAGATGCGGTTATACCCTATTCAAGGGAGTAAAGGCCGATGAATTCAACACGTCTTTTGAAAACAATAAAGAATTCACCTTAATAAGAACGTAGTATGTGTAGGAGTGAGGCATATAATTCACTCATCTTGATGTCAGACTTAAAAAAAGAAAATGTAGGTTGGGCCCAGTTTTTGGAGAAACATGAATGACGAACTAAAGAGTTTGAAAATGATTGCATGGGTCCTGGGGAGCCAGAGATAGCAGACAACTTTGCATTCAAGAAAGTCATGGCAAAAAATGCATTTACCTGGCAGCAGTCAGCAAAATAGGGCATGGTAAAAAGAACCTGCACACACAGGGACAACAGTCAGAACAGCTGGTATGATAGTAGGATCCAAAGCAACATGAACAATCTGATCCTAACTCAGTTTATCCCCCCCAAAAACCCATTGCTGCGGAGTCAATTTTGATTCACAGTAACCCTATAGGACAGAGTAGAACTGCCCCATATGGTTTCCAAGGAGAGCCTGGTGGATTTGAACTGCTGACCTCTTTGGTTAGCAACCAAACACCTAACCACCGGACCACCAGGGCTTCTGTTTAAAGTTTATTGAAATCTGCTCTAAGGAACAAAAAGAGCAGTGCTTCACTGTTCTAAAAGTCTTAAGAATTTATTTATTTTTTTTGTGGTTTTACAGTGAGGAAACCTATATTAGGATAACTTGCTATAAGAAAACAAAACCAAAACCAAAAAACAAAATAGCAGCAATTGATTTCTTGCTCATGTAAAAGTCCAACATGGGTAAGAGATGCTGCAAATTAGGCAGTTCACTACGTTAGGGCTTCTGTTTTTCATACATAACTCTTAGGTTTATATTTTTTTTGCGGGGGGAAGAGGTGTTTTTAAATTTGTACTTCAATATTTTTCATGTTGTTAAGCACCCTCCAGTTTGTTCCGACTCATAGCGACCCTGTATACAACAGAACGAAACACTGCCCAGTCTTGCACCATCCTCGCAATTGTTGTTGTGCTTGTGCCCCTTTTTGCAGCTACTGTGTCGATCCATCTTGTTGAGGGTCTTCCTCTTTTTTGCTGACCCTCTACTTTACCAAGCACGATGTCCTTCTCCAGGGACTGGTCTCTACCGAATACATGTCTAAATTATGTGAAACAAAGTCTTGCCATTCCTGCTTACAAGGAGCATTCTGGCTGTACTTCTTCCAAAACAGATTTGTTCATTCTTCTGGCAGTCCATGGTATATTCCCCAATATGTAGTCATTGAAATGGCTAAGTATATTATGTTAAAAAAATATCATGTGTAACTATAATGGTTGTGAGATCACTTAGATTCAAATTGTTTTGCCATATGCCAGATTTTACCAAAACCTGACCCAAGTTGGGAAAAGATACTAAAGGTGAATTTTAGGTAGTGGCAGTTTTTCATTCACTTTTAAAATAAGGAAACAAACCAAAACAAAACAAAAAACAATCCAAAAGAAACAAACAAAACTATTTCATAGTGTCATTGGAGAGGACTGATTTGAGGTTTGAATCCTGGAATTGCTCAATCGTTAAGCCATTTTTCTCTGAACATACAAAGTATAATGCAATTCAAATATGTTCATCAAAAGTATAGATTGCTTTGTGTCACTGAACACGGAAAATCTTGCAAATAAGTTATAAAAAACTATGAAAAGAATGATATGGACTTACTCCACATCATTTTGGATAACTAACACTGAAGTTTCTGCTTATTTGGTCTATTGTTTTATAATTTCTGTGATGCCTTGTACATTCTCATCTTGTATTTATTGTGATTAACTCATTGATTCTGCCTCTCTTCTTTTTCCTTTGATTCTTCAGTGGGAAGAGATCAGTGGTGTTGATGAGCATTACACACCCATCCGGACTTACCAGGTGTGCAATGTCATGGATCATAGTCAAAATAATTGGCTAAGGACCAACTGGGTCCCCAGAAACTCAGCTCAGAAGATCTACGTGGAGCTCAAGTTCACTCTAAGGGACTGCAATAGCATTCCATTGGTCCTGGGAACTTGCAAGGAGACTTTTAACCTATACTACATGGAGTCTGATGATGACCATGGGGTCAAATTTCGAGAGCATCAGTTTACAAAGATTGACACCATTGCAGCTGATGAAAGTTTCACTCAAATGGATCTTGGGGACCGCATTCTTAAACTCAACACCGAGGTTAGAGAAGTAGGTCCTGTCAACAAAAAGGGATTTTATCTGGCCTTTCAAGACGTTGGTGCTTGTGTTGCCTTGGTGTCTGTGAGAGTGTACTTCAAAAAGTGCCCTTTTACAGTGAAGAATCTGGCTATGTTTCCAGACACAGTACCTATGGACTCACAGTCCCTGGTGGAAGTTAGAGGCTCTTGTGTTAACAATTCTAAGGAGGAAGATCCTCCAAGGATGTACTGCAGTACAGAAGGGGAATGGCTTGTACCCATTGGCAAATGCTCATGCAATGCCGGCTACGAAGAAAGAGGTTTTATGTGCCAAGGTAAGAGTCTTCTCTATGTCCTTAGAGTGCTATTGCTACTGACCTGTGACTTTATCATAGAGTGATTAGAAGAAATGAGCCTAGTTTCACTTGCAGCAAAACGTGCCTCAAACTCATGAGTCTGTTCGCAGACGAAGTTTATCCTGGCTGACATGTTGATTTTTGATTTATTGTAGAGATATTAATGTGTTTGATTATGAGTTGCTGCTTTACACCCCAGTCGAAGTGTTGTATATAGTGTTTTTAATGTTTTCTTGATAGTTATTGTCTCTAGGGGTCTAACTCTAGACCAACTGAGGAAAAAGAATTTCTGTGCCTTTTACTTAGAGGATAAAAGCATTGTTAGCCCTCAGATAATCTAATTCTAACAAAATTAGGTACTGTGGTGACTACATGTGTGTGTGTTAATCTGTGTCATGGCTTTGTTTACTTCACTGATATAAAATACGGCATTTTCCTCAGTGACAGTTGCTCATGTGTGAGTGTTTAGGTACAAAGCATTAGTCTTTAATAAAGAGTAGCTTATTTCAATATCTGGACTGGTGATTCAGCTTTTGATATATAGAGGAGTATTTTGTCCGTATAATACTTTGGTTTAAGCGCATATTTGATTCTTAATAGAGCATCAGAGAATCTGATCTATATAATCAAGTTGATTTTTATTAAAAACCTCTCTTCAATTGGAATAAAATGTATTAAAAAATCATGTTTCGTATAAATTTATGATATATCAGATGAAAACTCCCACTTAACGCAAACATTTGGTATTTAGCATTAGGCAAAGATTTGTGCTTAAGAACACACTGAAATTATTAAATTTTGAATGTGTAAATTAACTGTTCATTTGCTCTAATATGATCCCTGCTGAACTCATGTGTAAATGCACAGGAGGACTTCAATACATGGTTTGTTGTGGTGCCTTTATTTTTTGTCATACGCTGTCAAGGGAATGGATTTTGCTGTTTTCCTCATGGCCATTCAGTATTTTCAAGTCTATGTGGAAGAAATGACTACACTTTATATATAAATTGTCCTTTCTAATAATCTGAACAAAAGATAACATTTTGCTTTTTTACTATAGGCATAGTTTGTAGATTTTTTAAAGTGATAACAGAATGCACAGAGAGTTAACAAATAGTATACAGAATACTGTTACTAAGAATAGCTTCGAGAGTTCAAAAACTGAAACAACGTAAGCTACTACTTGCTTATGTGGAGAGAAAAAGTAGTCAACCATGGTATTCCATTTTGAATTGTATTCATCACTATAATATTTTATCACGATACTTAGTATTTGTAGGATTTACTTTAAATGAAATAATGAAGACCTAACTCAAGAGGGATTAAAAAATTATTCTTTCACTCTAATATGATTCCTGCTGAACTCATCCCTGATACCCCTCACTAGGAGAGGAATAGATGTATCTCCATGTCAATAATGTGTATCAATTTATGCAGAATTATGGCCTGGTGGTGCAGTGGTTAAGAGATTGGCTGCTAACCAGAAGGTTGGTAGTTCGAATCTACCAGGTGCTCCTTGGAAACTCTATGGGGCAGTTCTACTCTGTCCTGTAGGGTTGCTATGAGTTAGAATTGACTCGACGACAATGCGTTTATCACTTATGAAATAGTCTATGGCACAAGAAAACGGATCATAATGTGTTTGGATCTCAAATGATTTTTATATAATTCTTTATTCCTCACTAAGGTCATAAAAATTTTTTTTTTTTTAAGGTCATAAGAAATAGGAAAAAATAAGTAGCAGTGAGGTAAATAGAACTACATAAAATTGTTAATAGAAATAAATAAAACAAATTATTAGATTACATACTGTCTTGAGAACAAATGTTACTGGAATTATCAGAAATTACATTGTTATATCAGAAAGCTTCACATATGAATTCACAGTTGCTGCTTTCTTTTACCTAATTGTAATTTATTAAACCATTTCTCTAAAGTAACAATACACTATTCAATGCTATTCCCTATCAAGATTACTCCTAGAGATAACATTTGTGTCAAAGTTTTACATCCCTGATTCTTGTAGTTGGTCGTATTGAGGAAGGCCAACAGCATCTCGGTGATACAGTAACATTATGTTATCATGGAAATTTCTCCTCAGCTATTGAAAATACTGGTTTCAATATAAGAGACACATATAGAGTTTCCACATATAGAGCAACAGAAAGTTGTTCTCAGAAAAAGGCCTCACAAATTAATTAGCATAAATAATTATAGGAGAATCAAAGGTAGCACATAAAATGGCACATTTGGAAGAAAAATGGTGGACAGATTTCTTTAGCTTTGTAATTTAAAGGAAGAGCGTGTTTTTATGATCATATCTTGACATTCACTGGTGGTGTGGGCTAAGTTCTCACTCCCTCTGTTTCCCTCATCAGGAAAACTTTGTGTATTCAGGTTAGTGTACAAAGTGTCAAGGTATTTTACTTTGTCCTGATTTACATGTGGTATCTCTCAAGTCTAAACCAATTTTATTTTAACAAATATTTACTTTAATGTTTCAGTTTGTGACAATCTAATAGATCAATTCAATACTTAACCAGCCCTACAGCCTGGTATTTATACTAGTGTAGGCCAGCAAGGTTTGAGGCTTGTGATTTTGCTCTTGTTGTCGATGGTGGTGGTGTTTGTTGTTGTTGCTATTGTTTTGATTTCTATTTTTGCTTGTTTTTAATAAACCTGTAGACTTGTCATAAAATCTTGCCGTGACTCTTTGACAAATCACCTTTTAGAGGCAGAACTTCAATTCAGGACCACAGAGGAATGGTAACGCTTAGAAAAAGATTCAGAGGAGATAAGTCAACAAATTTTATGTGTTTCATAATAGTTTGTTTTTTAGGAAAGCAGTGAGTTTCTCTTTTCAAAAAGGATGGAACAATGCCTTTACTACTTTCTAGTTGGGGTTCCAGTTCTCCCAGATTTTAAAAGCCTCAGGATAATTTTATGACACAGTAGTCAGTGACCACGGTCTCTCTGTTGTCTAATACGGAGGAAAACAAGAATCATGCACCTTACTTTAACAGATATTTAATGAGTGCCTACTTCATTCTAAGCACTGTAATGAGGTTTTAAACTTTTTTTTTTTTTTAGCATTCGTTAGGTACTTAGTATATCCGACACTACTGATTTGCCAAGTAATCCCCATGGATTGCTTCATTTATTTCTCAAAATAACCTTTCACGTATATAGTATTATTATCCTCATTAGATGAATGAGAAAACTAAAGCTTTGAGTGGCTGAGTATCTTGCCTAAGGTCCATCAAAGAATAAGTGTTAGAACTGAGATCTAAAATCAGGCCATTTGATTGCAAGGGCTGCAGTATTAATCTCGACCAACACGACTTCCCTATGGTTTAGTTTAATGGTAAGAGATACAAGGAAGTCCTTCAAAGACATAAAGTCTACTGAAGTTAAAGTACTGTCTTTTGAAAGATGAGTAGGGCCTCAGACAGTAGGCCCAAAGTAACTAAGAATCTATTAATATAAGGCATATCTGTGTCAATTAATTCCCCATACCTTTCTGTTTCTATATTTTTAAAGAGTTAACAAGTAGAGTATCGTGTTACTTGGGGAAGGCTAAGGTTAGTCCAAACCAAACCAAACCCGTTGTGGTCAAGTTGATTGCCTCATAGCAACCCTATAAGACAGAGTAGAGCTGCCCCATAGAGTTTCCAAGAGTTTCTGGTGTATTCGAACGGCGGACCTTTTAGTTAGCAGCCATACCTCTTAACCATTACGCCACCAGGGTTTCCAAGGTTAGGCCAAGTGACATCAAATAAAATTTGGATATGTGGATTGCCAAGCATCGCAGATATGTAAATAGTCTACCAAATTTAATTCAATACCTATTTCTGACTGTCTATTAGTACAAAGTAAGTAATGTGCTAGGTATAGGGGAAATATAGATGAATATGTCATTGTATCTACCTTCTAGGAGCTCACAACCTAGTGTAGGAAACAGATACATAAATGAATTCTTTCAATGTAAGACAGACTCCTAAATCTGCTATTACTGTGCTTTGGCAGTTTAGGAGAGAGATTAGTTTAATAATGAGAATTGTTAATTAATAAAGGGAAGGCTTGGCACTAAGAGTTTAAGGACTCTTTCACTATTGTGCTTAGAAATTTTGGGGGGTAGGAAAAAAGGGCAAATTACCTTACACAGTTTACACATTCCAGAGTCAACCTTTATAATTTGTTTATTAAATTATGTCAACATCTCAGAATGTGTTGGAGTTCCATTAGAGTGCTGTCCTCTGAGTCCCTGACACAATGGAGCCTTATATAGTTTCTAAATTTTTTAATTAGGTCATTTTTCTTACTTTAGTAATGAAGTATTTTAAATTATTTATTCCACTCAAGCGAGAACATTGGAGCCCTCGTGGCACAGTGGTTAAGAGCTATAGCTGCTAACCAAAAGATCATCAGTTCAAATCCATCAGCTGCACCTTGGAAACCCTACAGGGCAGTTCTACTCTGTGAGTCAGAATCGACTGAAGGGCGACGAGATTTTGGTTTTAGGGAGAATATTGATACAGTTAAATTACAGTGAACTAAGTGATAAAAATGTGGTAATCATCATTTGATAGGAAAAATCATACGGATAAAATCTTTTGATTAAAAAAAATCACATTGGTCAATTTCAGAACTATAAATAAAATCAAAATTATCTTTTTACAAGGACCAGAATTCTAACTAGATATAGTTCTCATAAGTATGTATAATGCATACTCTCACAACACTCTACTTTTCCTGAAATGAGTTAAAGTAATGGGAAGTGTTCTTTGACCATTCAATGAGTCAGCATTTTTTGAGCTCCTAATGTGTGCCAAATGCACATAAAGAGAAAGATGAACATTATCACTACTAAATCAGTTTGGCTCTTAATTCATAAACGTGAGGGGTATTAAAATATTTTGATCTCTGCCTTTGAAGGAACACTGACTCAACTGATTTATTAAATAGAACTCCATTCAGAAATTAGCATGCCATGCAAACTCGAAACACAGAAAAAGCCAGCTAAAGCCAGCTCTAGGGCAGTATTGAGTACATATAACAATAAATGTGTGAAAATTGAAATGCACATAAAAGATAACTACAAAAAAATCAACTGACTGGGGGTAGTTTCAGGATTGTTGTTGTTAGGCACCATTGAGTCAGTTCCAACTCCTAGCAACCCCATGTACAACAGAGCAAGACACTGCCAGGTCCTGTGCCATCCTCAAAATTGTTGCTATGCTTGAGCTCATTGTTGCAACCATTGTGTTGGTCCATCTTACTGAGGGTCTTCCTTTTCTTCGCTGACCCTCTACCAAGCATGATGCTTTTCTCCAGGGACTGATCCCTCCTGATAACGTGTCCAAAGTGTATGAGGCGTAGTCTTGCCATCCTTGCTTCTCAGGAGCATTCTGGTTTTACTTCTTCTGAGACAGATTTGTTCATTCTTTTGGCAATCCGTGGTATATTCAATATTCTTCGCCAACACCATAGTTCAAAGGTGTCAATTCTTCTTTGGTATTCCTTATTCATCCTCCAGCTTTTGCATGCATATGAAGTGATTGAAAACAGCATGGCTTGGTCTGGGGCACCTTAGTCCTCAAGGTAACATCTTTGATTTTTTAACACTTGAAAAAGGCCTTTTGCAGCAGATTTGCCTAATGCAATGTGTCTTTTGACTTCTTGACTGCTGCTTCCATGGGTGTTGATTGTGGATCCAAGTAAAATTAAAGGATTAGTAAAACCCAAATCAAACCCACTTCTGTGGAGTCTATTTTGACTCATAGTGACCTGATAGGACAGAGTAGAACTACCTCATAGGGTTTCCAAAGCTGTAAATCTTTAAGGAAGCAGATTGCCACATCATTCTCCTGCAGAGCAGCTGGTGGATTCGAACTACTGACCTTTAAGTTAGCAGTCCATTGCTTTTACCGCTGTGCCACCAGGGATTAGTAAAGAAAGTAGGAAATCATGCATCAGAATTCGTTTACTAGAAGTTTCTCTACTAATCTTTTGAAAATATGGCTTTTATTTAAATAAGTTATCTTTCATAGTTAACTAAAGAGGAGAAAAAGTGTGTGTATCTCTTTTTATGTACCAGTTATGTGGCTTAAAGCTTATTTTTGGGGCAACTTCCTGGCATCTGGGCAAACTTGTTTTTACAAGATGTCAGTAATCCTCTTTTTAAAAAGGTGGTTGTTGTTGCCAACAAGCTGATTCTGACTCTTGAAAAATTATAATTATAAAGTAATTTATGAAAACTAAATCATCTGCTATTTTCTTTCAATCATTGACAATCAAGACTTCACATGATTTCTTTAACTTGGGACATCGTTAGTAGTTCTTACTTTCCAGCATAACTCTTCACTGAATGTTTTCAAGGTTGGCAGTTGTGAAAATTTGCATCAATACCAAGGGAATTTTGTGATCCTTTTTTTTTTTTTTAAATCCTGGGTAATGAATTATTTTATCTGCTTCAGCTTCGTTTGAAGAGAAGAAATGAGAATGTTAATGGCTTTTTGTATAGCCAATTAATTTCATTTGAGGCAGATACCAGGAGGTTACTATAAATATTCCTGCCGACAGAAACTTTGTTTAGACTTAGTGTACCAAATACCTTATTAATGTCACTGAAGAATCTGTTGGCCTGTGCTTTATCGCTGCACGTTCAACGTGGAATGCTGACTTTATTCCTTTTATTTTACATTAGCAGTTTAAGAGAAAAGTGTGTTTGATGAGATATAGGATGGCCATCTAGGCTTTTGATGACTGTTCAAAAGTTTGGTTCACTTATGACATATGACTCTAACACTTCTCCATTCATTTCTCTGTCATTTCAGACACTCTTTAAGTAAGCTGTCAAGGTTACAATAACAGGATGATTTAAAGATTCTGCTTACTCTGAGCTGGAAAAAATGCTCAGTAGAACATTCTTAGCACCTACCTGATTCGATGTGCATAGTCACAAAACACCTTCCAGAACTGCGATGTTCATATGTATTAAGGAATTCAGAAGTATTTCTTTCTAGTTATTTTCAGACTGGAAGCTACTTGGGGGGTGAGACTACATTTTGTCTTTTTTTTTTTTTTTTTAAGGTATATCTTGCCTAGAACCCAGCAGAGTCTAGTTGTGTAAGTCCTCAGTAGATCCTTACTGAATGGATAATTACAGGGAGATTTCCCTGCTAACTATGCATTCTTAGAATGTAATTACTAGAAAGAACATACTTTATCTTTGAATTCCATTACACTTTTCAGAATGCCTCACTCATTGTTGTCGTTAGTTGCCTTCAAGTTGATTATGACTCATGGAGGTCCCATGTGTGCAGAGTAGAACTGCTTCTTATTTTTTTCAAGTCTGACCTTTCAGAAGCACATCATCAGGCCTGTCCTCTGAGGTGCCTCTGGCTTGGATTTGAACTGTCAGCCTTGCAGCTAGTAGTCGAGGGCTCAACTGTTTGCACCATCCAAGTGCCTCCCGGAGACTCATGGGTGTCCTTGCTCATAAGGAAGTTCAATTTATCCACTTTGAAATGAGCCCATTTGACTATTAGATCACCTACAGTTGCAGCAAGTTAAGGCAAGATTCATCTTACCTACCATTATGGTCATGCATAGAAATGGTAAACGAAAAGAAATGGTAATACTTTATCTATTGTGCTATCTATGTTAAAAAAAAAATTAATACTTTTTTCTCTTTTATGAATTTATACTGAATATTATATGCTATGCGAACATCCATTGTCACTAGATACATATCTATAATAAAACAAAGATCTATTCTTGAAGAGGAGCCCTGGTGGCACAGTGGGTAAAGAGCTCAGCTGCTAACCAAAAAGTCAGCTGTTCACCAGCCGCTCCTTGGAAACCCTGTGAAGCAGTTCTACTCCGCCCTACAGGGTCGCTATGAGTCAGAATCAGCTTGACAGCAACAGGTTTGGTTCTTTTTTTTTTTGGTTTGATTCTTGAAGATGCTGAAACAAGTGTGGTATTTATGTCCCTTAAATTGATACACCTAGGGCTTCATGCATGGATTCATTCATAAAGACTGCACTGACCTTATCAGATTTCTTACGTGGAATTATGAAAAATTCATTTGTTTTTCCTGAGTTTAAAGAGACAGCTTTCCATTCCTACTTTTCGTTTAGCGGTTGGACACTCATGAATTTCCAAAGCAATTAATTTATTTTAATAAAAGATACGCCCCGATAATAAAAATGTAAGTAACTTGCAAATAACAAGCTAAACAAATACTTTATGACGACTTTATAATAGCTATAAAAACTTTGATTTATACAAGGTTCTATCTTTTCTCACAAACTTAAAAAAGTTAATAAACATATTGAAAACTTTCCTTTGTCTTTAATTTAGAGTTGGCATTTAATTGTTCTATTTAGCAAAAGGCTCTTTTCTCTGACAATGTTTGAGCACTTGGATTTAGTAGTCCCAGGAATATGGCTTATTAGCTGTGTGACTGAACCGTTTAAACCTCGGATTCCTCATCCACAATATGGAGGTAGCAGTATCTACCCTTGAGAACTGCCAAAGGATGTATTGCTTAGACCATTGCATAGTATTTAGCACTGGAGGAAAGTTGTTTGAAAGTCATCATTATTGTCAGTCATCAACATCATAGGATAGTGTTACTTTGCCCACTTTCTTGTTTCATCTGTGCGAAAACACTTATATATGACAAACTCACCCATACAGCAGTCTCTCTCTTATTTGGCTTTAGATCTTAGGGACACCTTGAGGGGGAGGAAATGTCTTTAATGAATTTATAGATTTATGAATGTATTATATTCATTGGTTGCTCACCTTTTTCCAAAGAAGATTTTAATTTTCTGAGATGACTTCATTTTTAGTTCACTTAACCCTCAATTCTATTCAATTATGGGTGATAATTCTACTATTTTACTTTTAGTTTGGGTTTTTCTTCTTCTAAACAGCAGCCACTCTTGATTTTTTCCGTCTGGCCTTTGATTCTGTCTCATATGCTTTCTACGAGTGGTGTTTTTTCACTGATTTTTAAAAAGGATCCTTGAAATTATAGAAGGACATTTTTATATAGTATGTTTAGAGAGGCTTTTATATTTTAATTTATTTGATTTAATAAAATATAGGTCAGGAAACAAACAATGGCAACAGCAAAATAAAATACAAATGCTACATTTCAAAAATGCTAAACCTAGATTTTACTCACACGGTGGTTACGTCCTGACATTCATTCTGTGAAAGACTAGATTAGATAGTTGGAGAGGATTTGACAATAAATAATGCCCTTGTCTGGCAGGTATCATGTGACTCAACACAATAAGGCAAGCAAGTCAATCTATTTTTCAAATCATTTATCTGACTCTAATTGTAACTATTTGATTTATTTTAAATATTTATTATGCACACTTAAGAATCACCTAAAACGAAAAAAAAAGGCAGTGGATAAAACATACCAAAAAAAGCCAAACCCACTGCCGTTGAGTCGTTTCTGACTCATAGCGACCCCATAGGACAGAGTAGAACTGCCCCATAGAGTTTCCAAGGAGCGCCTGGCGGATTCCAACTGCCAACTTCTTGGTTAGCAGCCGTAGCACTTAACCACTACACCACCAGGGTTTCCGGATAAAACATAGAACAGTATAAATGGCATGAAGTAAATGCCAAATGTGTTTATGTGAATTGCTTGTGTGATGTTATTGCAAATCTTCAAATTACGTCAGTGCGCTCTCTAAACGGAAACCCTGGTGGCGTAGGGGTTAAGTGCTACGGCTGCTAACCAAAAGGTCGGTAGTTCGAATCCGCCAGGCACTCCTTGGAAACTATGGGGCAGTTCTACTCTGTCCCATAGGGTCGCTATGAGTCAGAATCGACTGGACGGCAGTGGGTGGGTACTCTCTAAACAGTAATTAAAATTAAAAAAAAAAAAAACTTTTTAAATATGAAACAGAGGAAAAGTAAAGGAGTGTATTTGGTATGTGACTCTAAGTATTGTAGTTCGTTTTCGAGTCCATATGAAAATAAACAGCGTTTAACTATTACCACCGATTTGCATGTTTAAGCAGCTAGAAGAAATGTGAATTCTTTGTTCTGTATATAGAACAAATCAGATTATTTTGAGCAGTCTGAGACAATTTAATTGGAAACATATTGAGGAGAGATACGACCGTGGTTAAATTTAGCGGGTAGGAAGTGTTCATCTCTCACCATTTAAATACCTCAGAATAAGCACAAATTAAGTGATCAGCAATGAACCACCATAAAAGACCTTAAAAATTGTAGGCAGTTCCAAAAATGTTAGTAACGTTCTTACACTGGATTACAATTAAATGAGAGTTACAATATGTTTTAGTAAAATATGGACTGTTTTCCCTTATATGGGTTAACTTTAGTTATATAAATCTTTGGCTCAGTTGTTCAGTTGTTCAAAGAGGGAAAAACACTGAGGTGTTTGCTCATTAAATTTTACTTCTGTTCATCATAACCTGTAAGACCATCTTATTGGTCAATATTAAAGTATTTCCCAAAGAGGCTAATTTAGTTCACCATCATCCCTAATTAAGTGTCTGTAGGGTATTTGATTTTATGGTATCAAGGTTTTTTTTTTTTAACCATGCTAATCTCTGAACTTTCAGAGGCTTTATCTGATCCAGTGTTTCAAAAACACAAATAGCAATTTAGGTAACAAATATCCCAAATGCGTAGTCTTTGGGGAACAAAAGTAATTTGCTCATTGAGTAGTTTGAGAGTCAGTGGTGAAATATGGACTGCACTTCCCAGGAAGGTATTCACTATGGGTATCAAAGACATGAAAAAAAAAATTTAAGTTGTAGAAAGGAAAGTAGGTCTGATTATACTCGCAAGGGGTCGTTTTCATCACTGCATTTTCAGTTTCATTTCCAAAAAGATCAGAATATTGCTTTGCAGACCACTCGCTAAATGTCTATTACATGTAAACTCATCTGCAAAGAAATTAGAATTTTCCAAGGAAAAGCCGTATTCAAGTCCTTTTTCCTGTAAGAGCTGGAATATTGTCTATTTTGAATACATAAAAGATTATAGTTATTTGGGCATTTTAATGAGTATCACCTTGTCATATAGCTTGCGGATCTGCCATGGTAGTTTACTATCAAACCTAGCTGGACCCTGCAGGAAGTCTTGAAAAAAAAAAAAAATTTTTAAGTTAGACTACTTTGAGGTTTATATAGACAGCCTCTCTTGGTTATGATTTACTGTATACCATATTGCTGTATACTTTTTTAAAAAAGCTTTTATATATGACTTTTGCAAAGAACGTTCATCTTCAATTTTTCCAAATCTATGCTTTTCGTTTCTAGCTACTAGATATTATCATAGTTACTCTATTTTAAAATTTGAAGAATGCAATATAAACTTTTTAGAGAATGCGTGTAGATTCTGAAGAGTAATTATTGACATTTTCTTAATTTTCCAATTTATTTGTTTCATTGTTTTAAAAGTCACCCCCTCCTGAAGTAGAGAGAAGTGAATCCTATGCAAAATAAACTGAAAGCTACATTTATTTTTCTCCCTCTTAAAATACTTAGATTCTCTAAAATGTTTAGGTAATAGTTTCACAAAGATGGCTTGTCAGTACAGATTCATTGAACATTTTCCACCTTTTTTCCAGTGATTTCTTCCCCCACTTGTGTCTGTGTTTGGAGTTTTGACAATCCCTTATTAGTCCCAGAGCAGAACTTACAAGAGCTAATAAGGGTTTACATTACAGCTCTGGCAGCTGGTACTAAACTTTAATAGAGAGCAATTGTAGAGAGAAGTACAAGTTTTGATAATATTTGATGAAAGTGCTTTTAAAGTAAGAGCCATTTGGAAAGAATCATATGACTAGAAAGTCTGCATGTACACTCTACTGTTGCAGCTTCTCATCTTCCAGGATGTGGGCAGAAAAAAAAAAAGAGAGAGAGAAAAAAATCCTGTTGGCAGATAACTCTATAATCACTTATGGGTTCCTCTTTTAGGGAACAGATTCCATGATAGTAAAAAAGAAATTCCTGTTGATATCCACCACTTTTTCTGCAGTCCTCTAAGATGTGTAGCTGTTGATTGTCCTTTGGAAACACAATCACACTGTACACTGCTAATCACAGAGACCTTCTGTGACAGGAGACCCAGCACCCCAAGGGCGAGACTTCTAGAAAATGAAGCACATAAGCTTCATATGATCAGCTACATACTTTGGGTACTATAAAATAATAATAATAATAATAATAATGGCTTCTGATATTGAAAAACCCTGAATGGAAAATAACCCTGATCTACTGTTTTAGTGGTCAGTTACAGCACCCCAGGAGGCTGAACATAGACGCTGTAATTTAGAACAGATGCTTCTTTTTGACGTGAAGATTCACTGTCAACAAGGCAAGAGAAAGCATTGGCTACGGTGTGAGAGAATACCATCCTTGAGCTGATGCCTGAGAAACATGTAAAGTGTTGTGAGACTCCGAAACAAATCTGTGTCTAGAAATGCTTGGAAAGGAACATTTTTACTCTTCTGGTAGTTATTAAGGATGCAAATCTATATTTCAGAGCTTTGGGTCCATTTGCTGTCTACTGAATCCTGCTACATTGAAAATGGAATATTTCAATTTATCAGTCAACACGTGTTAAGTTTTTATGGCATGCATAACTGATTAATGTGCTGAATTGGGGTGAAGTAGAATAGAGCTTCTGCTCTCAAGAACCTTGGATTCTGGTGGGAATTTCCATATGAATACATATAATATTCACGGAAAAAAGTTGCTAAGTATGAAAGACTTCTAGAAACTCATCCAAACGTGTTGCTAAAATGTGATCAATGGAGGGGCTTCAATCCTTTGCAGTTAGATATTCAATTATTATTTTTATTTAAATTAATGAGTACCTACCTACTACCAGGGTCTAATTCTATTCACCGGTAATGTGGCATAATGTGAAAGAAAACAAGACAAAAGCCCCTGCCCTCAAGGAGCTTAGATTTCAGTGGAAATACCAAGAATTCAAATGCTAGTGTTGAACCACATTCTTCCAGTGTAACTAAGCCATAGAAATTTAAAGGCTACGTGGGGCGTAATTGCCCGCCAAGTGACATACGGCAGTATCTGAAGACATTATGGCCCTCACAGCTGCAAATATCCTACAATGCATAGGACAGTCGTCCACAACAAAGACTTATCTGGCCAAGCATGCCAACAGTATCAAGGTTGAGAAACCCTGGTTTAGACTAACTCTTTTATTTTACAGACATAAAAATCAAGGCTATAAGTCACATTACACATGACCAGGTGCCATCAGGTCGATTCTGACCTATGATGTCAGAGTAGAACTGTGCTCCGTGGAGTTTTCAATGGATGATTTTTCAGAAATAGATCACCAGACCTTTCTTCCAAGACACCTGTGGGTGGACTCGAATCTTCAACTTTTTGGTTAGCAGCCAAGCTCATTAACCTGTTGCGTCATTCTTACCTGTTGCCACTGAGTCAATTCCAACTCATAGCGACCCTATAGGACAGCGCAGTCCTGCTCCATAGGGTTCAGGAGGAGTGACTGGTGAATTTGAACTGCTGACCTTTTGGTTAGCAGCCGAGCTCTTAACTGCTGCACCACCAGGGCTCCTCATCACCCTTAGCAGAGTCTAAATTGGAACCTGTTTCAAACATCTTGTAATTGTATCTCAAGACAGATTCTTTCTGGGATTTAATGAGAAAATTATGTAACTTTTGAAGGTATGTGAAGTCTGGAAAGTGACACCTATACAAAGAGAAAAACAAAACTAAGATTATTTATCTGAGAGAAAAGAATAACGGTTTCAGGAATATTCACGTGAAGGAGGATATGTAACAGCAGTGAAAAAGCGTTAGTTACAAAGACCTGGACATAGAAAGTGACAGGCAGTGGCCAGAGTTTAGCAGTACAAGAACTGAGAATGTGAACAGTGTTACAAGAGATAACAAGGAGAAAGAATTTGGAATTTGAGGGCGTTTCCTGATGCAAAAAGCTCAGAAAGCTGTTAGGCACTTTTGTTCCCTTTTAGGATACTCTGAAATGCTGGCATGACATCAAATCTGTCTTTTGACTCCCTTTTTTTTTTTCCCCCCCCGTAATGTAATACTAACATAAAAATGGCAGGTAGTTGTGGATATACTACAGGATATATTGTATTCATAGTCTTTGTCTAAAAAGTTCCTGTGGTCTAGTTCCAGGACTGTTCCTTCTTTGGAAATTAGAGCAGTACCTCCATATGAGCTGTTTCTTTAAAAAATCGCCATTTTTGCCCTCTAGCATGTAACCGAGCCAAGCACTTCATTTAATCCTCACAGTGACCAGTGAGGTAGGTGGTATCATGGCCCCATTTCACATAAAAGGAAATTGGAGTCTTAAGACACGTTGGACGGTTATCCAAGGTCACAAGTAGTAAACGGGGAAACTGGGACTTGAGTGAGGAGCCTTTGTGCTTAAGCCCTGTTCCCTTTCCCATTGCCGTTGAGAAAATTCCGACTCATAGCGACCCCATAGGGCAGAGCAGAACTACCCTATAGGGTTTCCAAGAAGCGCCTGGTGGATTCGAGCTGCCGACATTTTGGTTAGCAGCTGCGCTCTTAAGCACTGCTCCACCAGGGCTGCTCCCTATTGTACAGGCCCCTGGGAAACAGGCTACTCGAAGCTCAGCAGCCTGCATTGTGAGAAACAGCTGGTAAAACTCCGGGCCTCATTTACTGTGAGGAAACTTTTCAGGACGTCACTCAATACTTTTCTCCGTGTCCTCTCTCTGAGATCCATCACAGACAGCTACCTTTGGGTTTCGTTCCAGGAGTGATTGTGCTCCCTCAGCTATTAGCTTATTTTCACTTTTGGACACTAGGACTCCTGTACAGTCTTGATGAAAGGGCAAAAAATTATGTCTTCTCCCATCAAATGGATACGCCCTTACAACATGCAGTATTTAATACTGACCTCGTTTTATTTTTTCCGTTGGTATTTCCTTCATAGAAAAGTGGTCTGTTCTTCAGCTTTAAAGATTATATTAGAATAATCTATTCCACCTTGAATTGTGGATGTCGTATCTCAAATGTAAGTCATAAATACATTTGAATTGCCATTTATTGATTTACTATTGTATACTCATTGATTAATATAATTATAACATTTAATCTCCAAGGAAGGCCTGATGATGTAAATATTATTAGCCACATCTTACCAGGGCCACACTAATAGAAGTTAGTAATTTGTTCCATGTCACAATGCCAGGTTGCAAAGTCAGGACTGTCTGACTCTGAAACTCAGACCTTATAATATAACAAGATCAATGATGGTTTTTTAAGTCATTATAAAATGAATATTCGCAAGTTCTCCCTGGCAAAGGGATGACTGGAGAACTTCTTTATTAGAGGTGAGAAGAAAGATCAGCAATGTGTATTTAAGGAGATGAGAACTTCTCACTCGTTAACATGATGCTCAACTCTTTTTTCAATATAAAAAAAAATTATTTTTTTAATATTATGCTTAACTCTTTCTTCAACATAAAAAGGGTCAGGAAAAACTGTAATGCCAAAATATTTTAACAGGGTGTCTCTGGCCTCTATTTTCTGGGCATGTGGACTCAAGTCATGCCTCTAATTACCTCTGCTTCTATTTCTATTGCCCCTTCTGGTGCTGAAGACGTGATTGATAGGAGATGATGGCAAGTGGGGAACCGGGGCTCAGAAAGACATTCATAACGTGCCCAATGTGTCTGCTTTCACAATATGCTCCATTATTAGCTTGACAGATCTCCAAGTGGCAGATTGGGAATGCATTTTGGAGATGGCTGACATATCTGCTAAACATACTGAGTTTTTTAAACAAATCATAAACACAGCCATTTATAAAAAATATGCACATGTATGTAAAATATGTACATGTATATGTACATGTGTTTCTACAGACCCATATAACACATATATAAAATATACCTGTATATGTATGTATGTATATTATATATATACAGATACACATATGTACTTGGCAGTACATACTTAGTACATATACATACTTAATAATGACAATACGTATCTTTATAAATTACTTAAAAATCTTTATTTCTAAAAATAAAGGAAGAGTGAAAGGTGAAATGAAATATCAAATTGAACTTCATATGTTGTTCAGCTGCTGCATCTTCTTATATTCTTTTGAATTCCTTTTAGAAAGAGGCAGCACGAAATAAGTTAATAAATATAATACACATAAATTCCAAAATCTGGAGGGATGGTACATAATCATAAATTTTTTCACTTTGTCTGGTAAATAAGTGGGGCACAAAATTTACGTCTTTCCTAAATTACTGATTGTGTTGTTGTATATGAAACTCATGTAGGAAGCTGTATTTTTTGGAAAATGTCATTGGTATTACAGACTACCAACTTCTGTGTTGCTATCAGGAATTGCTTAACCTTTAAAGCTTTCCAGAATCTAAATGTTTGAATAAAGCAACTATTTCTTTAATACTACAAAACTGCTTTAAAATGGTAATATTCAAAAATAAAAGTATTTCCCAGAGGGCTTTTACTGTTTATAATTATTATGTTTAAGTGACCAGATATACACTGCTTTATATACAAATTCATGTAATGATGTTGGGTGGAATAATGGTGTTCTACTAGTGCCTCAGTGGAGAGCTACTGAGAAAAGTAAGAGCAAAAAGTAAAAGGCAACTCTGTCCTCCGTAGGGTTGGTGGTTGCTCTTATTAGTGATGAAAAGGAAATGAGAAAATACATTGCCTTGCTTTTATTAAGCACAGTAGGCAAAGCAGATAAAAGTTTGAAAGCTCATTGAGCTGCCATGAAGAAATTTAAACATTGTTCGTATTGGCTGGTAGCCAAACTCATGCTGTAAACTCCAGGCAAGCGTCAAGATTACAGAGGAATTGTCAGCTCTATCCTTAGAGAATGGTGTCTGTACATTCTTAGTCCAGTAATAAACCTGAGATTTACCCAGCAGGGTTGGTGGGATTACATTTGTTTTACATGACTTGGTCTCCATATGAATTCACCACAAGGGAATCCCATAAGATTCCCTGGTATAAAAGGATGGTGAGCATGACTTTATATATCTGGATCTTACTTATATTAATTTATTATAATATCTTATATCTGTAAGTAAGTTTGGAATATGCGTGCCTTGACCTATATGATTTTCTAGTCGTCAGAATTAGGACAGAATCACAGAATATGATAGTAAAATATGAGTAGAAACTATGGTGTTAAAATGTGGGTGCTTAATCTTTAAAATGTGAAAAAAATCAAGCATGGTTATTGTTTTATGCTGCAATTTTTCTAAGATTAGTGGCTGTGATTTCCATTCCTTTGTAAAGCCTGATTCATAATCTGTAAACAATAGATGCACATTGTGTGACTGTTGATGAATCTTTTAACTCTTTGTCAATATTTGTATCTTTAAATAACATATGTACTGTATCAATATAAAATAGAAAGCGGAAAACAGTAGGAAATTGTGGGTGACTTTTTTTTATTCTTGAATGTAGGCACACAGAGTAAACTTAGGAACACATAACTCTAGACATTTGTTATTCCGTCAACTTTTTTATTCCAGATAATTATAGCATCTCTCCTATACAAATCATTTTCAGTACAAAGCTATTCAGAATTAAACATTATAAAAGAGAAATATAATCTAAATATTTGGCTGATCAACCATGCTAGTTAAGTAGGAAAAATATATATATAAACAAAACCTTTAGGATAGGTTAGTTGGAAAAGTTAATTAATAGTGCAATGATAAAGCCAATTCTGCTATCCCAGTTAACGTGCAGTTTGCCTCACACCACTTCATTGTTAAGCATTTTTCTATCTTTACATATTTTGAAAGGGAAATCTACAAAGAGAAAGTGACAGCAAAGTAATAACCTTAAATTCTGAAAAAGGAAGAAATTGGGAGAGCCATTAGTTTATATCAAAGATACTTACAAAGCGTACAAACTCTATGTCCTTTAAATGTTAAAGACAGTAGACATGAAAGTTAAAATAGTTGCTTAATTCCTCATACTCAGTAAAAAGTCTTCTGGGTTTTGTGATACTACCTCCTCAAGTCATCTACAGCTCACATTGTCCGTCCTGGAACATGTAGCTTAAGATACGAAAGATGTGAAGGGTTGTAACTTTTCAGGTACATTTTATTGGCTATTATGCTTTCAGTGGTCGGTTATAGCGCATGATTGTATGATGCCTCTTCAGTGAATGAATGAGAAGAAGGGATGCCTAAACCAAAAAAAAAAACAATCAAACCCAGTGCCGTCAAGTCGACTCTGACTCATAGCGACCCTATAAGACAGAGTAGAACTGCCCCATAGTTTCCAAGGAGCGCCTGGGGGATTCGAGCTGCCGACCCTTTGGTTAGCAGCCGTAGCACTTAACCACTGTGCCACCAGGGTTTCCAAGGAATGCCTATATAATCTAAAAAACCCGTTGCCATCAAGTTGACTCTGACTCAGCAACCCTGTAGGAGAGAGTAGAACTGCCCTGTAGGTTTTCCAAGGAGCAGCTCGTGGATTCGAACCACCGACCTTTTGGTTAGCAACCAAGCTCTTAACCACTGTGCCCCAGGGCTCCTATATAATCTTCCTAGGTTCTAAATGTGAGTCAGTAGTAAGCATATTCTACGAATCATCTGAGGTCACTTTATGCTTCCTCTGAGCACATTTGATATGTTTAAA
Source organism: Elephas maximus indicus (assembly GCF_024166365.1). Taxonomy (NCBI): domain Eukaryota; kingdom Metazoa; phylum Chordata; class Mammalia; order Proboscidea; family Elephantidae; genus Elephas; species Elephas maximus. Next base: position 61,981,782 of record NC_064836.1, read on the forward strand.
ACAATTTTCTGAAACTTCAATGTGTACAAAGGTAAATTGGTTGTAGCCCCTATATTTCCTGCCAACTATAAGATTTTATAAATCTTGATCACTGACATAGTCTATATTTTGTTTGACTTAAAAGTTACCATGTTCTTTAAACTTATTTCAGTTTATAAAATTAAGTCATAATAGCCCAATATTTCTCATAAAGTTGCTTTCCCCCCCAACCCCACCCAAATAATTTTACAGGAAATACTTTCTTCTCTTGTTAAGCTAGGAACCCAGTGGCAAGTATGTCTTCTATTTATGCTGGAAGATGTAGGTTATATAGTAAAGTTCTTGCCCTTTAATCTTAACAGCAACACTGAGCCTACCATATGTGAGACACATAACTATAACATGCTGAATGATTTTCTTTTAAAGTTGATGGGAGATCAGAAGCTGGAAATTGAAAAGGGGAAAGGAGCAGATAGAATCAGTGGAGTGAACATCACAACGGGCAGTCTGAGAATAGGACAAGAGACTGAAGGGCTGTGATAATAGGCGTGTTTCAAGTACACTGTGGGGCCACAGTCTTCTATGCCGAGTAAACCCTGAATGTATCACAGGACTGTGAAATGTGTAAAGCAAGTAGAGATACTCAGAGTCGAGAACTTCGGGTATCAACACATGTTCAAATTATATTCACTCCACTTTGGCAAAGAATTATGTAGTATATAATATGTTTTACAATGTTTTCCTTCACACAGAACAAAGATGGAGAGCATCGTTGCCTAGCACGATGGTGTAAATCAGAGGGCCCGGATATGATCTTGCCCTTACCTTTAATTAGCTGTGTAACTGTGGCCGGTTACTTAACCACTCTGGATCTCAGGTACCTCACATGTAAATTGGAGATAACAACAGCACCTCCTTTGTAGGGTTTTGGGGAGTATAAAGTGAAATAATGTACAAAAAGCGCTCCACACAGCTCCTGACTCATGAGAAATACTCAGTAAACGTTACCTTTTATAACAAGATTTAATCCTTAGCTTTGGGGAAAAGCTTAGCTGTTAGAAAGACTTTTTTCCTAGGAATTCCAGAAATCCAAGGCTTTAATATATGTCAAATAAAGGACAAAAAAAGAAATAAAATAAAATTTATTTTAAAAATATACAACTCATCTTATACAACATTTCTGTACTCTGAATTGGGAGAACTTCAATTCTTAAATATATTTAGCAGCTAGACTAATCCATGATTGGAGAGTTTTTCAGAAATAAATAGCTTTGCTTGGTAATTGGTTTTGATGGTCTGTCTAACATGGTTCAGGGCTGTTTCTTTTAAAACAAAGCATGTCATACCATTCTGAATTCTCTATAAATTATGAATTAACTTGCTGTGACAGTTTTTGTTTTGTTTTGCTTTGTTTTTGTTTCAAATAATGTAGAAAACCCATTCTTACTCATCTTATGCAATTATACATCCATTCTTATAATTAGCTACTTCACAAATGTCATGAAGTTTAAAGCTCACCCATGATTAAGGAGACTTAGTCACAGAAATTCCTAATATGCCTTCCATTGTATAAGATTCTAAGTATAAGGGAGGGGGAGAGAGAGAGAGAAGTATGTTAATATGCCTGTGGATAGTCAGGAAAGCAGAGGACAGATTATAAGGCAGAGAGAGAAAGAAGGAAGAGAGAGAATACGTAAACAATAACCTCGGTAAAAAAATAAATTAGTGAAAATCTGATACTCAAGATCACTTCAGTTAAATATATAATTGCTACATCTCATGAATACACAAACAAGTATATTCATATTTGAAATAATTTTAAAATATTATTTCTGAGTGTTTTTATTTCTTCCTTTTTTTTTTTTTCAAATAGAGAAACAGAAGTTCTCATGTAGGTATCCTAATTGTGGCTACTAAATGCTAAATTATTTTTTAAGTGAATTGGTTCAAAAAATGCCTTTGAGAAATAAGTAATAGCTCCTCTCTTGGAAATTCTGAAAATTGACCTCAGTCTTTGGAGGTATTCTTGTTTAGGTATTGAGAATATAAGCCCAAGGGATCACTTCCAGGTCTCTGATTCCTCATGTATCAATAGTAATTTATTTCCTGGGTGTTTGTTGAATAAACATTTAACTGAGGTAAGGAACCCGTTGGTCACTGAAGGCAGAATATTGAAGTCAGCATTCGGTATGTTAAGGAAAACATCTTATGAGTCATGATAATAAATTTCATTTCTGAAACTGGGAACAAAACTCCTCAAGTGCTCTGTAACCTTCCAGAAAAACTTGTCAGTTCTGTTTGTGTGTACTCAGGTACGAGAGGGTGCTTATGCAGATCTTTACCTGCGGTTTCAGGAGTTTGATATTGTTGTTTTTATTCAGTTAAACACTTCAGGAAATTTTACTATAATTCAGAGTGAGGATATCCCTTAACATAATGGTTATTATTTTGGGCAGTTTATTTATAATGTCTCATGTCCAAGAATGACTAACTCTTACATTAGGTTGTTGAAACTGGAAAGATTAAGTGCCTTAAGCTTCCAAAAATTAATTTAGTGAATTTCACATTTGCTGTCAGCACTGTGGTTCCTTTCACCAAAGTACACACTTTAGGGCTGTAAGTACAGTGAATTTACACGGTTGATCATAGTGTATTGTTCCTAATATTCATTTTGTTGGTAGTTCAATATTATGTTTGGCATGTGTGATAGCATCGTCAAGTAGATTTACTGTAACTTTGACTTTCTGTATCCATAGTTAGCAATGGCTGCTCTGTGAGACACATGGTCTCCTGATAAAATGCTTGCTGAGATTCCCATGTAAGCAATAAAACCAACAAAAATTTTCGACTGAAAACAAGTATTACCCATTGGTTGATATTCATGGACAGAGTGTGTGTAGTTGACAATGTGTACATAAATCATGCACAAAAGTGGAGAATAGAAAGCAAAATATTAAAGATGAAAACTTGACTCGGGTGTAGTGCTCTTTGGAAAAAAATATAAAACATGCTAATGGGAAAGGCTGCCAACACACGTATAGTGGATTGATTTCCTATCATTCACATACATGCCTAACAAACACAACATATTGACAAACTCATTATACTATGCATTGTGCACTTATAATTCAGTATTTTCAATAATAAATATTGAGAAGCACAATAACGATCTCATGTTCATTCAACTTAGAAAAATGTGTGCAGTAGGATTATTTCATCATCATATGGCATAAATTTGGCATGGTAAATTTTATATGTCATTATGGCTAGAGGAATTATTAGTTTATATATATGTATGTAAACATGTTAAAAAAAAAAAAACCTGTTGCCGTTCAGTCAATTCTGACTCATAGCGACCCTATAAGACAGAGGGGAACTGCCCCATAGGATTTCCAAGGAACACCTGGTAGATTCAAACTGCCCACCTTTTGGTTAGCAGCCATAGCTCTTAACCACTGCACCACTAGGGCTCCTTGAGCATTTATGGTTTTAAGGAAATTAATTTTCATATTCTCAATTTCCATAGGTGCTGAAGTTGACTTCTTTGAGAACTTGACTGTGTTTAAGCCCAAACTCTCAAGCCCTACTTTGTTTTCACAATTGCCCTTCTCCTTTTCTAAAGAAAAGCATTCATACCACCCTTCTGAATTCTTACCAAAATTCATGGCCTCTGGTTATAAGTGCTGAACAAAGGAGAATTTGCAGATTAGTGTTGAGAATATGGAAGAATGTGTATCAAATCTTATTTCAAGCCAAGTGCTTTTCAGTTGTTTGCTTTTGTCCAGATTGAAGGAAGACCTAATAAAGTTGTCAGTTGATAAATTAGTAAAAATCATTTTGATGATAAATCATGATGATATTTTAAGACATAACTCAAATTCAAAGAATCACTACACTGCTACATGGAAACTCTTTTCATCTCTATCTACTTATTTATGTGAACAGATTTCTCAGCGCTTACATATATAAAATGAAAACAATAGGAAATGAGTAATAACAATCCTAGTGGGAAAAAAAATGCCTAGTTCATTTCAGTGAGACATGAATTCTTAATAAAGTTTTACTGTATTAAAATAGTCTTGTAAAGGTATAATGTCTATATAGTTCTGGTCAGTCTTTACTAATTGTAATGATAAAACTTAGAAGAACAACTTCAGTCTTAAAGCATTATAATTGTAAGAAATATTTTTTACTTAATTTTATAGTATATTTTTTACTTAATTTTATAGTATATTTTTTATTATTGCAGCCAAATATGATAGGCCGATGAATATAAGATTTTTAAGCATAAAGACATATTAAAAAAAATTACCTTAGTATAATATTTTATTGCATTTATTGACTTTTTAAAAAATGTCAATATTTATAATATGCTGGAAATTATATCATTTCCTATAATTTTCACTCATGATGAAACATTTAAATGTTAATTTAAAAATGTATGAATCAGTACACAGATTTTTAAAAATATATCTTGAGGGGTATGTGTGTAATAAAAGTTGTTACTTCACGATTATAGGCCAATCACTTTATTTTACCAATGAAGAAAGTCAGTATCAATAAAGTAGTTAACTAGATCACCTCCCAGGTAGTTAGTAGCAGAACCCAAACTGGAAAGAAGGGACTCTGGGGAAGGGGGAGGTTTCTTGAAGAGTGTAACATATGAGCTAAATTTTGCTAGGTGAGATGGAGGAATGGCCTGTCAAGATACAGAAAGCTTTGAGGTAGGAGAAGTTTTCCATCTAGATTCATCATCTTCATCCCTGAACCATTAAAAAAAAAAACAAAACTCAATTTGCCTGAATTGTATAGTTTTCTTAGAAAGCATTGATATATAAGGTTGGAAAGTTATGTTGGGATCAGAAGGCCTTGGCCACAGATTTTATACTTTCTTCAAATATTGTATGTGGGGTTAGCAGTTGAAAGGTTTTGAATGGACTGGGGGAGAAAAAAGGTAAAGGACAGAATTTACAGGTAAGCACTGTGTTAGATGCTTTTGATGACCTCAGGTGATGTGATTTAGTCAAACACTATTTTATAGAAATCAGGTGCCATTTTACTTAGCTTCGCCTCCCGTCAGATTTTACACTGTGGATAGAGCTCACTGATCTGCCTCTTCTCTCTCTCTCTCCACACGCACGCACGCACGCACGCACGCACGCACGCACGCACGCACGCACACCTGAATTCCTGAGTCTGCTCATCACAAGGGCTTTATGCTTCAGGTTATGACCTTTTTTAAAGGAACAAGAAGAGCCCTCGTCACTGGCTTCCTCCCTGACTAAGTATCTATGCTTCTGTAATTTTTTTTCAATGATCCATTTATTCTAAATAAAACAAACTTACTAAATGCTTTTATTAATAACTTGTACTAAGAGGAATGGGACACATTTACTGATACAATTACCCTCCAGAGAATGACTATTTTAGTGCCACTTATTGAAGAAAAATTTAACGGCAATTCCTTTCAATATGTGACGTTATTAAATTATTTATTAAACAAAATGCCGACAACTTCTATCAGACCAAACTCTTAACTAAGTGCATTATTCAAAGCATATCATCATATTGTCAATACTTCCAATATTGTATGAATACATATCTAAGTACATAAAAAAAAAACGTAACTAAAATGAACCCGGCCTCGATTTTAGGTGAAACGACAGATTTTCTATAAAACACACAATTTAGAAAGAATTCAATTTCTTGAAGATCTTTCCCTGTATCTCTCCCTTCCTCTCTCCCTTCCTCTTTCCTTAAGTTACTAGTTTCATTGTTCCTTAAGTTACTAGTTTGTTGTTGTTGCTACTGTTATTTGTTTGTGTTTTCAGGGATAGAATGTTCTCAAACTTCAGTGTGCATGTGGATCACCTAAGGATATTGTTTAAAATGCAGATTCTGAGTTAGTAGGTCTGGGCTAGAGCCTGAGATTCTACATTTCTAGCAAGCTTCCAGGTTATGTGGATGCTGCTGGCTAGTGCTCGGGGAGTCTCCGGGTTGCAGAGTCCACCCAGGTGTGCTTCACCTCAGAAGAAAGGCTTGGCAATCTACTTACGGAAAATTAGCCATTAAAAATCGTACAGAGCACAGTTCTTCTCTGACACACATGGGGTTGCCATGTGTCAGAATTGACTTGACAGCAACCTGTTTTTTGATTGTTTGCTGGTCCTTAGACCACAGTGTGGTAAGGCTTTAGTAAAAAGACACATATCTACAATGGTTTAAAAAGATCCCCGTAAAGAAAATCATTCCAGTTATACCTATTTAAATAATGGAATGTAAAATCCTTGTGACTGGTCAAGAAAGTCCCATTTCTGGTCAGGTTAATTGCTTGGCCAAAGCCTTATTGCTGGTATTACGAGGGAGCCAGGCTGGCAGAGATGGAAGCAGCAGGTAGTTAGGTGTGTCGTGGCTGATGGGCCAGATTGATTGGCAGGCCAGATTGATGAAAGAACTGGAAAGACAAATTTACACTTGAAACAGAAAGGTATCAGAGGACTCTTAAATAATTTTAAGGCAAAAATAGCATGTTTGATATGTATAGTTTGAACAGAAAAATGTATAAATGCATCTTCTTTTAGAGATATGCTTGAATTATAGATCAATGGGAAAATTTAAGCACTAGTGAGGAAAGATAACTTTTTTAGTAAAGCAATTTAGGCACAGAGCCATTTTCCAATTTTATTCCAGATTAAATAATGGCACACAATTAATATTACAGTGTGCTACACAAAATATTCTCTTCAAGCTTGACAATAGTCTGGTAGCCAAGATAAATTGGCTCAGTTGTTAAGCATTTGGCTGCTAACCGAAAGGTCAGCGGTTGGAACCCGCCAGCCGCTCTGTGGGAGAAAGACCTAGCTATCTGCTCCCATAAAGAATACAGCTTAGGAAACCCTTTCGGGACAGTTCTATCTACCCTGTCATACAAGATCACGATAAGTCGGAACTGACTTGACGGCAATGGGTTTGCTTTTGTTTTTTTGTTTTGTTATAATTAATTCTAACAGGCTTCAAAAAGAATGAGATTCTTCTTTTTTCCGCCTACACTCCAGTCGAGAAAGGACTCTGGTATTTGCCTATCATTCATTCAGGTCATTTTCAGTATCAAAAGTAGACCCATGGATAGTATAAAAGTAGACCCAGGATCTTTCACAGAATCTTAGCTGTCAGCTTTCTTTTACTCTGATACCTGAATTCAATATGTATAAGGGAAGCTGTCTTTTCAGGTGATGAAAAAATGAACCACTGTTTATATCTAAAGGTGGTCAAGTTTAGATTTTAAATAAAATGCAGTAATTTCTGTCATTATGAAAGACCATAGACATTCCATGTCTAAATATTTATCCTACATAAATACAGTGGCACCTAAGATAACAAAAAGATTCAGATTTAAGAAGAGAATAATTTTTTTGCCCTGAGAATTAATCATACATTGTTTGCTTTGTCAAAATGACTGTTATTTCTGGAAACGAACTATTTACAAATTAGATAATTTTAGAAAGAAAAAGGGGGAGGCCTTATTTATTGGTGACATTCTTTGGTATAACAGGCACAATAATAATGCTGTCAATGTAGCTGAAATGCTTTCTCAAAGATATACATTGTCTCCTTACTTTTCTGTCTTTGGCATTGAACTAGCATGTGTAAATGAGGTTGTCTGCTCATTTTGCCCAGTTGTTAAGGCATGAACAGCAGGTCTTGCCTTTGGTACTGAGGCTATTCATAAGATCAAAGCTTTTAAAAATGTTTTCATTGTTATTGTTGTTGACATGACTTTTTGCCTCTACTTCGCCTGCTGAGGTGGACCCTCAGAACTTTGCACTGGCTGTTGTTTTTTCTCATCTGCTGAATTGCTGTTGGTTTGGAGACTGCAAGGGGAGAGTGAAAATGATATTGGTTCCTCAGTTAGAGTTGGCTATGGGTCTTATACTGTTTCTAACACAAGACTAAAGTATAGTGCTACCGCTCTCTGAGAGAAACAGTGGAAGGCATAGCTGAAATAAATGAATGCATTTTGGAGTTTGTCAGCTGGAAAAGGCTAAAGTTAACTAGCGGGAATTCTCTTACAGACTTTCAATTGCGTTTTCTGTCCTGCAAAGCAGATAGTAAGATTGCTGGAGACTACATAGCATAAGAATAATAATTCATTTATTTTTAGATCTTTAAGTTGATTTTGTCACTGATATTTAGAGGGATGCGTGTATCTTTGAAAGGCTATACCATGTGTCTTCCTTTTAACTCAGGTGCAATTGTATCACTACAACACATCATATAGATATAAAACTACACCATTTCCCCCCTCCATACATACCCAAGAAAAGCTTTTGTATGTATTCAGCCAGGGATATTTCCATAAAACACTTCAAAATGTTTAAAACCTGGAGATATTCTAAATTCATTTAAATGAGAATGGGTGAGTGAACTGTAGTACATTCACACGATGGAGTAAAGTCATGATGGCTGGGCTGCTTTGGAAATTATTTTTTATTAAAATCATAGCTGGAATGTGAGACACCCATTCCCTGCTCTAGAGAAATTCCTTGTGGGAGAGAACGTTGAAAGAAATAGAACAAGACTCATCGTGCTATTCTCTAGGAGGTGCGTATTGAGCCAGTGGACCACAGAGGTAGCTATTCTTGTAGTCAAGCTTGGGTGTAAAGATGGTGAATGATATATGTGTTCAATAGGCTAATATGAAAAAAAAGATGAAATATTGTCAAAATAGACACATATAAGTTTGTGCCAGGATTTCATGACCTGTTAACACTTAAACATTATTAGTTAAATATCTTTGTTTTTACACGTATGATATTATGGAGAATGTCCATGGTATGTGACAATTTTTGTAGTTCTCTGTAATGAAGGATTTACTATTTTCAAAATACAGTCAAGGAACTTAAGCTTCACTTTATGTTATTTTTAGTGAGAAGTGAGATTTTCATGAGCTTTTCAGAGAGCTCAAGCCTATATTACCCTATATTAAGTGCTTAAAAACTACCATATTCTTATGCAAATAACAGGCACCTTCTATGTTTGTTTGCCAACCTCTCCCTGTCCCCATGAGGCATTTTCATAAGCATGCTTTGCCAATTTTTTTAAACAGCAAAATGTGAAAAAAAAATTGGCATAGTGGTGCTTATAAAAATACCTCGTGGGGTGAGGGAGTGGTTGGCAAACAAAAGTAGAAGGCATACATTATTTGTGTGAAAACACAGTAAATAAATTGTTGCCTTAATTAACTGAGATTTTTATATTCCTTTATTCTTCATGGAAACCTCAAAAGCATGAAATTATTGGTTTTCAGTTGAGGTGGGACATAGATGGAAGGTGGAATGATGGAAGGAACTCTGATAAGATTGCACAAATCTGAACGGAACTCTCCATAGTATAGTTTAACAGGGTCACTTCTCAGGTAAACCAAAGGCAAAGAGTATAGGTTAGGTATTTAACAAATTACGTCATAAAAGAAAAAAAAAAATCTACCTTGAATTGATAATAAGTGAAAGATCAATTTAAATATAATTTTATAAAGTAATAATGATGTATAAGTAGAAATAAAAAACTGGAATAAAAAGTTCATTAAAGAAGGTAATTCTATAAAATCTTAGTATCAACAGAAAAGAGAATTTGATTTATACTGGAGCTTACATTAAAGGTTGATTTTATTAATTTTCCATTTGGCAGATGTTTTCATGGATTTTATTCAATAAAATCTTGTAAAGCTCTACAAAATCATGCAGAAAACCAATTATTTAAATGACACATTAAAGTACCACAATGCAGTCTGTGTGAATGGATTTCATTTGTATTTAATTGTTTATTTTCTGTCAGCTTTGTAACTAAGTAAGGTAATTTTGGTTGGTTATGATTTGACCCATGTGGAGAAATAAAACTTGACACTTCCTTCCTTGATAATGGGGGCTATTAGTTACTTGTAGAGGTGAATTTCTGCAGTGTGCTTAACTTAGGAGATGGTGAGGCTTTCCACCACGCTGTAGTGTTTGGATAGGCTTTGGCTAGATTGTTTTCAAGTTAAATGCTCTCCTGACACTCACTCATAACTTTGTAGAATAAAGAAATGTTCATGAAGAGTATACTCTTTTCTTGAATACAGTTTTGACATTCAAAAAGGGCAGAACAAAATGACTTTAAATGGCAATATGTAGTTTTAAATCTGATATCAAATATATTTTACACAAATGTATTTACACCTGTGCTAATAATTACTGTAACCAAACCAAAAAAAAAAAAACCAAACCCTTTGCCATTGAGCAGATTATGACTCACAGTGACCCTATTTAATTACTACAGCTTCATAGTATGTCCTGATATCTGGAAGGGCTAGTCTCTCTTTCCTCCCTTAATCTTCCTCACAGTTCTTGTTCTTTTTTTATTCATATATACTTGAGTCATGTCATGAAGTGCTATAGCAATCTCTGTTGAGATTTTTATCAGAATTTCTAAATCTACAGATAAATTAAAAATCAGCATTTTTAGAATATATTATCCTTATTCATGAACATGATATATATTTACACACATCTAATAAAACTTCTTTAATATATTTTGAAATAGTTTTATAATTTTTCTTTTAGGAACTTTACTAAACCTCAACATTAAAAAATTCATTTACATTAAAATAAAGAACTTTATTCATCACAATACATTTTAAGAGGGAAAAAATAATTACAAACTGAGAAAAATCCTCACCACATAACTAAAAAAAATACACACATTAGTAGTATCTATAGGATTTCAATGAATTTATAAATTAACAACCCAAAGAAAAATGAGCAAAAGTAGTAAACAGGCATTTTACTAAAAAGGAAATGTACGTGTCCTGTAGACATAGGAAAAAAAGTTCAATATCATCAACGGTCAGGGAAATGCAATTTACAAAGGCAATGTGTTTTTGCCCCTTGGATATTTCCAGTGCGATGGAAAATGTGGTTTCACATCTTCTAGTAGAGATTTAATACATCTCCTAAGAGTTTAATTGGTTTAACCACTTTGGAAAACAGTTCGACACAGTCACCTGAAAAAACTAAGCCTTTCTCTTCTAAATCTTCCCAAATATATACCCAAGAAAAACTCTTGCATATATTAAGCAAGAGTTATTTTTGTAAAGCATAATTCAAGCTATATAAGATATGGAAATGATCCAAAATCATTATGAGAGTGAATGAATGAACTGTAGTACATTCACACAATGGAATATTATACATCAAAATAAATAAAATATGATAATATGGAAAATATGGTTGAATCTTAGCAATATCATATTAAGTGCAAAGTGAGTCCTTAAAAGTTACATATATTATACACTCATTTCTAAATTTAAAGAAATGCAATTTTTTTTTAATTGTTAGAAGAAAAAAATATATGGAATTAGCCTACATACATATGTACAAGAAAAGAAAGCAAGGTTATGGTGAAAATGGGACTCAGAGTATTAATTACCTGAGCTGGAGGGCGATGGGTATAAGATGGGAAGGAGATGAAATCTGTGGTTATTGCCACATTCCTAATCCAGATGATGGGCTTAAATATGCTTGTTACATCATTATAGCAAACTATGAATGAATGAATGCATGGGCAAATGAATAAATACACAAACAAAACATAAATACATAAATGGTGGCCATACATGAGTCAATTAAAAAAGGTTTTTATAAACCAAGGATTATGTTTACTTCTGTGAGGTCAGTTCTAGTAAAGTGATATTCCATAATTGCCGCAAAATTGTATTTTTTGTTTTAGATGTTTTTCTAAGCTTTTCTGGTTATAACTTCAAGTGATTTAACAAGAGGCTAGTTAGTGGTGGGTGGATATTGTTTTGTGCACAAGAATAACTCTGACCTGTTATGATAAGTTGTGGTTAATTTTAGAGTTTCTAAGTGTATGTTAGAAAAAATAAGATTCAATTTGTATAATTAAAAACGTTCGTGAGAAGAAAAGATCAATTGGTTCTTGGCATATCAATGTCAAGGAATCAAAGCAAGATTTTTCTTACGGAGATACTTAAGGGAACAGCAATGACAATATTCAGTGTATTCTTTAAAAAATGAGTAGTAATTACTATTATTGAGTATGTTGCCTTCTGTTGTACATAGGGTCGCTAAGAGTCGGAACTGACTCGACGGCACCTAACAATAACAACAACAAGTATGTTGAGCATCTTCTTAAGTACTGAGAGCAAAGTATCTCTTTAAGGTGAGAAGACTCTACAACATGGAGTAACCACGTGGAAATGTGGGCCCTATTTCTCCTCAGCTTGCAAAGAACCAACATAAAGCATTCACATAACCAACTCAATGAAAACAATAGAAAACTGAGAAACGTTAGAAATTTTTGGTTATGCTAGTAGCTTGAAACTTTGTTAAGGTGTGTGAGACCTAATAGATTTCATAGTTGCTTTTTTTTCCTAAAGGCCTTAATAATATATTTTATGTATTCTTCAGCCTTTAGCCAGAACCACAATTAAGCCAGTCCCAGAATCAAGAAACTCTACCCACAGTTCTAACGTAAGAAATCCATTCTTGACTTTAATAGCCCTCAGTTTAGGGAAGTATTTCATTTTACTGATTATTTAAATATGGATAGTTGCCATTTATGTCAATTTATCCCTAAGCAATGTAAGTTTCGGAAAGCAATGTTGCCCAGGGAGATTCTTGAAATGGTGGTCTAAAATATGGACCTGATCTTTCTTCCTTTACTGCATTGTTAACCTCAACAAATTACTTACTTCATTTCTGTGAGTATAAATGCCAAATAGTAGTAAAACGATTTCAAATATTTAAAAATTAAACTATTTTACAAGTGTTTATAATGACCTATACCAAGGGCTTTATTATATTTGGGGGGAAAAGAAAACTTTCTAAGAGTTATTTGGTGGCCATGAATCTACCCTTTCTTATTCTCAGAAACAGAAACCAATTGTATTCTGTCTCAAACAGCTAGGTTTATATTAAGTTGGAGAAAAAAAATTCATACTCAGCATGGTAGAAATACATCTTAAATTTGGCCACATTTCCTTGCTTAGGAATATGATGTAAGAAGTTATACAGGGTGCTGGAGTGATTGAACACCTTTCATCTTTGATCTTTTTAGACTCTGCAGCTCAAAGTAAAAAAGAAAAAAAAAATGCCTCATATGTTGTGTCTACAACTGTATACATGCACTGTGGAATATCTGAAAAGCAATCAGTCCTCACGGAGAGAGGATTGTACCATTCAAAGTAATTGTTCTTTTTTTTTATTCCTGAGACCAATTCAAATAAATTGAGACAAAGGAGCACAGAGGAATATTTTGCCAATAACTTTTGATTGCTTTCCACATTGCAAAAAGCCAGTTTTATAATTTCTATGATTTTGTTCATCTCTCAATATCTGAGACAAAGAACTTTATTCTCACATTGAAACCATTCATCTTTTTAGAGGATTTTTCTTTAAGGAAAATATCTTAGCCAACAAAATCATCATAATAACTATCACTACATTGTAGGAATATTATAAAATTAAAGGTGCTGTCAATCTTAAAGCCTGAAGTCATTATTTGTACAGTATGTATTTTAACAGCAATAAAGCTTCAGGTTCAAATCACGTAGATGGGAAGTCACAGGAGAGTTGCTTTTTAATCATTTAGTCTTTCTCAATCCGTAGCTTGGGTTTATAGATCTGAACATGTCACAGACATTCATCACCATTGCCTCCTGTCTTTTTGTGGCCTTTAAAGCAGAGCATAATTCATCAGAAAAGAGTTTTCAGTAATCTCTGCATAGGGTAATTTGTCCTGTTTTCTGGTGTTCAAAGTGACAAATTGCATAGGTTGAGCTTCTGTGACTTAAATCGCAGACACTTGCATGTTTCCGTGTGCTCTGACATCTCCCTGGCTGACTTGATTTATAATAGTTGAGGTAGTGCAAAATTAAAAATTAATTAATTTGGGTGAATCGGTAATAAAGGGACTGAGCTGCTGTATTGAGATGTTAATAGGTCTATCGCAGAACTCCAGCCATCTGATGCTCCCCGGTAGCCAACAGCTGCAGTAGGCAAAACTGACAAGGGAGCATATTCAAGGGGAAGGCTCAAGAATTTGTCATCTAACCCCAGTGGGGCCAAGCAGGGGCTGCTCCTCCCAAGATTCTGGTTCTGGGATGAAAGCAGGTCAGATGGTTGAAATAACATGTTTGTATGGCCTTACTAGAGAATCTCTGTATAGAAGCACAGATATTGGACTCAGAACGTGATATTCTATTTTTCATAGAAAAGATTTCCTGAGCAGACTCCTGTAAAACTTCTCAGTGACTTCATTGACTATCTTCTTGGAGGAAATGCATAATTAATGCAATTAAGAATTTTTGAAATTCATGGGCTAAGTATTATGTAATTGTACATGTCTAATTTACATATTTTTTTAATATGTAATACGTTTGTTTCTTTTTAAAGAGTAAATTGCATTATTGGATGAGAAAGTTGTATTTTAAGACATATACATAAGAATGTACTCTGTTTTATGATAGCCAAATAAGTAAAATATCTCATTTGTAAAGTGCCTAGTTTAGGACATTTGTATATCTACCACGAAATAAATGTATAGTGTTTTCCTAATTTTGTAAAAAGAACATGCTCATTTTTGAGATTTTTAACAATTTCAATAGCATAAGAAGTTACTAAAAAACCATTCACATGCCATTTATGTAAGATTATGATTATTTGTTTGACAGGGAGATAAAATGATAGAAAAATACTGCTACAATAATAGAACTCACTCACAATTTATTGTCAATAAAAACAATACAAAGCACCACTGATTTAAATTTTTTAAAAAATGGCAGGCTGATTTGTATTATAACAATTTTTCTACTAATATTAGTTTCAATAGTTATTTGACTTACAGAACACATTTTGAGAAACAAGCTTTAAAAAGAAACTCTAAATTCATAAATGACAAAAGTAACACAATTCTTGAAAATTAAGCACATGGGTAAAAAACAAATACAATATTTAATTTTCTGTTAAAAAGTCATAATTTGTCCTTTCCTTTTTTTTTTACTTCTTTATTTTTCTGAAAAAGCATATTATGCACTTCATAGCTTCCTTGATAAAAGTATCCCTAGTCTGTTTATTTGAAGCAGTCAATATCTAGTCTAAATATAAAACAAAACAAAACAAAAATCCCAATCATTGGGTAAGAATGCAATTTTTAATGTTTCCCCTATTTGATTTCTTCTTGTTTGTCCTCAAGGAGAATGAAGAAATGGAGATTAGCTGTTTCACCCAGAACCCGATACCCATGTGTCTCTGGTGGGAATTTTCATACTAATTGCTAATCAGTCAATTAGCCAATCGTTGTTGACCTCCTGTAGCTAAATGTTAGATAATTGAAAATTGATTAGTGTTTGCCCCTGACCCAATGTCTTTAACTAAAATTTACATGGTGTTGGCAATTTTCATACACTCCTGAAATCCTGAAATAACTACTTCTGATACAACCACCGGAAACCCTGGTGGCACAGTGGTTAAGTGCTACGGCTGCTAACCAAAGAGTCGGCAGTTCGAATCCACCAGGCGCTCCTTGGAAACTCTGTGGGGCAGTTCTACTCTGTCCTATAGGGTCGCTATGAGCTGGAATTGATTCAATGGCACTGGGTTTGGGTTTTTTTTTGGTAATACAACCACCACCAATATCAATAACTACATCTCTATTATTTCTAATTCTAATATAACTACTAATGCTGCTACTACTATTAGATAACTACTACCATGACCACTACCAAAATATAAATAAATAACCAAATTCATTGCCGTCAAGTTGATTTTGACATATAGCAACCCTATAAGACAGAATAGAACTGCCCCTTAGGGTTTCCAAGGCTGTAATCTTTATGGAAGAGGAAGCAGACTGCCACGTCTTTCTCCCACGGACTGGTTGGTGGTTTTGAACTGGCTGGTTGGTTTGAACCACCTGGTGAATTTGAACCACCAGCATTTTGGTTGGCAGCTGAGGGCTTTATCCACTAAGCCACCAGGGCTCCCTACTAATATCTAGCATTTATTGAGTTCTTACTTTGTGCCAAGCATTGTCCTATCACTTGTTTATATCTATTTATACAATCAATCCTCATAACAACACTCTTTGCAAGGTATTATGATTTTGTCCATTTTAAAACCAAGAAAACATAGCTGGTTCATCAGTCAATGACTCTGAGAACTTCCTACATGGTTTTAGGAGTCCCTGAATGGTTAAGACCCTCAGTTGCCAATGAAAGCAGAGGTTCCAGTTCATGCAGAGGCACCTTGCAAGAAAGGTCTGGGGATCTACTTCCAAAAAATTAGCCATTTGAAAACCCTGTGAAGTACTGTTCTACTCTGACATATATGGAGTCAGCATGAATTGGAATTCACTGGATGGCAGCTGGTTAGTTGGTCGGTACATGTTTTTAAAAGAATGTAATGAACGCTCCATTCCTCATCTGAATAGTCCATTATTCCTTGGAACACAAACAAGGTATAAGAAGAAATATTGATGGTGTGGGTAAATAAAATTATACATCTCTACTTCAGAAAACAAGATTAAGTTGTTCTTTAGTGCAATAAAATGCTAATTTCAAACCTAGGATGATTCTTTTAAGGTGCTTTCCAATCAATGAGGATATGGAAGGAAATGTATAGTTGGCAGAGGTGGGAATCCAACTCCAAGTCTCAAAAAGAATGCCTTTATCTAAGTGCTGCAAATGCTGCAATATGAGCTGATGATTTAGAAAGCGGTTTCAAGTCGAGTTGTAATTCTACCGAGACAAGCATTCCCGATACAGGTTAAAATCCACAGACGATTCCTGTTAGAAATAATAACAACCATTTGTTAGGAGACACATATGGTTACTAATGTTGCAAGTAACTTCAGAATTATTCTAAAGTTCAACGTGAAAACCGTCCACAATTGTACACTGCTATAATTTTTTTTTTTATATCGTGTTTTAGCATTTCCCTTTTAAAACCTATTTTTATGATTTAAAATTAATCAAAACCCTTGAGGGGTTCTTAAACTCATTGTGTAGATTTTTAAAGCCAGTCTCCTTACCATCCAGTCGTTCTATCTATTCGGACTCACAGCGACCCTATAGGACGGAGTAGAACTGCCCCATAGGTTTTCCAAGGAGCAGCTGGTGAATTCAAACTGCAGACTTTTTGGTTAGCAGCCAAGCTCTTAACTACTGTGCCACCAGGGCTCCAGGTAAATGTAATCTTACTCCAAAGGGTCATTTATCTCCCTGCTTAAAATTACATAGTTTTCTATCAATTCTTTATTTACTAAAGTATCAGAAGAATTGCACTCAGGAAAAACTAGTTTCCCCCCCTTTCTATTTTCTCCTATACCACCTCTAACATTGCTTACACTTATAACTCACAAATACAGTGCTGCGATTTGGCTCTTAGGAGTATGATGATTTTGCATTTTCAAACAAAAAAATTTGCACTCACGTGCCAACATACATTTTTGCAGTAATGATTTTATGTTGCATGATTTATGCATAAGCTTTATTACTGAAAAAAACTGGCTCATAATATAGATTTTAACAAAAATCAAAACAGTTTGTTAAGTCAACAGTTCAGCTAGGTTTCCTGGAATGTTCATTTGTGAGAATTCAGAAGGATCATAACTGATTTCGTTGTATCTAGTGTTTATTTTGCTTATGTATTTCAACTTTAATAAGGCATCCTGGAATATATGTTCATATTTTAAAATTTATATACTGTAGTGTTAAAAGGGTATGAATTTATTGTATCATATGGATCACATTTTTTTGTACATTCATATTTGATTTTTTTTTCCAAGTTAAAGGAAGATGGGAAACTTGTAAAAATGTTTGTATATGGTCCATTGATTATTGAAACAACTATGTTTTATCTTTTCTGTATTTCAATTTACAAAGGTATTAATTTAGTGATTATAAAAGTTGTAGTGGTAGCTCCATAAATACTAATATGAGAAAAGAGGTGGAATAGAAACTATAGAGAAATTTAAACATCACCTTTGTTTTTGTATTAAAATATTTTTGGCTGTATTTCTAGTATATGACCGCAATACTCATAACAGTGGTGTTGATAAGCAACTTTGTCAGTGGCCACAGTGTCAGCATTTCTTTGGCTGCACACGGCCCTGTTGAATGATGTTGTTGGGGGTCTTGGCTTTTTAATTCTTCCAGTGCCTGCCTAGTGTGTTAAGCATTTGGTTTTGGAAATGAAGTGCCACGTTTCCTTATGAAAATGCGGTTGAGCAGATTGTGTGGGGCTAAGTTCAACGGCAGTTAACCCTGCAAATCGGCAGTTATACTCCCATCACTGAGTATCACTCAGGCCAATCTGAGTTATTAAAGAGGACTAGAGAAAAGGGAAGGATGGTGGGGCATTCACGGAGAATCAGTAAAAAAAGAATAACTGACCCAAAATATCAGTGCCTGTAATGGTTTTGATTTACTTTCTCTTCATTTCTTTTAAAAGGTAAATAGCATAGGTCATGCCAATTCTACTAATAACTAGTACACATGTGAGTTTTTCTTTTTTTCAACTTCGAGTCACTTCAAAAATTAATTCATCCATTATGTCTTTATACTTATGAGATTAATTAAGCTATTAGAAACTCTTGATAAATTCTAGAATATCCACATATATAATTAAGAGAAGAATAGTTGAAGGAAAGAGAGTAGGAGAAAACATATTTATGTGTGTCCTATTTTTCTTCTTAAACATTTCGTAGCTAATAATCTTAAAAATAGCATTATGCTATCTTCAAGTATATATACTAATCAAAACTTATGAGAGTGTCTTTTCATATATTTTAAATGGTTGATGTTACAAATATTTTTTTAAAAATCATTTTTATACATCGCCCAAGAAGTTATTTTCACCTTGAGCTTACCAAAAGAAAAATTAAGTTTCTTGATGTCAACTGTCCTGTGGAGATAGAGCAAATATAGAAATCCAGTTGAATTCCATAATTGGGAAAAATCCTACTGCAATGGACAAGATTAATCTATAACACCCTCTGGGAAGTGTGAATTCAATCTGATGTTTCTGGAGAGCCGGTACAGATGACCGTGTACACCATAGAACTGCCAGTCCAGCTACAGCTACTGCTGTTAGAGTGCTAACCTCGGCTGCTTAAATGCATTTTGCTTTAGGTTAAAAAGCCTTTAGGGAAGTGGGTCAAATTGTAAAAGGACAGCACGTCCCAACTCCTCGCAGATGATGTAAAAGTAAGAACATAATAATGTTACTTAAAACCTGCAAGATACAAGATCATTTAGAAACACTAGTATGGCGTATCTCGGGAGGATAAATTAGATCCACAGTTGGGTGCTGGCAAAGTCTTTTACTGCAATGATAGACTGGAACACTGATTTCTCCTTCCATTTTTCTGGTGCCATGTGGCTCTGGTATGCTCAATTTAAACTATAGTGACTTTTCAAAGGGAATCGCTCTGAATCATTGACGATATCTTCATATATAAGGAGGGATTGTTCCAACTATGCCATGTTTTGCGCTTTAGACCATATTATTCTGAAGACTCTAACATGGCTGAGAAACATCTCACTGGGCTAAAATCTCTTATAAACACTTCCATTTCCAATGCAATAGTGACATTTTGAAGCTTATATTTTATTTATGAGGAAAATAGTGTTTTAGACGCTAAAATGCTTTTAAAAATCCTCTCTTAAAAAGTATAAAGTAAACCCTTACAATTCACTAAATTATATTATAAACTGACTATTTCATATGCTTCAATTTTTGAGAAAAAATAAGGTGTCAAATTGAAATTTTGAATTTTTCAAATGTAACCTTGATGTTTAAAAGTTATTTCTAAGGAAAGCAGAGTAGCATTGTGATGGTCCCTGCATCACTTTGATGTGACATAGGACATAGCTCTCTGTACCAAGATCCTCTATTGAATAGGTCTGACCCCCTGCTGGCCTATTGCTTTGACCCTCCCGCTAGTTTGGGTCAAAGAGCTTGCAAGGGACACAATGAAGTCGCCATCATTTCCATAGGCAGTGGCAGTTCAATTATTTTATATGTGAATATACTGGATCACAATTGCCACCTTGAGCTTTAGATAATACAGTGGCATGCTTTCAATCATTTTCCTTTGACAGAAATTTGAACAGAAGCTAAAAAAAGTGAAATATGCATTGCAGCAATATGCATTTGGAGTTGCCTCAGAAATTTATTGCTAGTATTTTACTGGTTTAAATATATTACTGATTTTGTCCCCTATTACCTTTGAAATCATTAAGAACTAGTGTTGGTTAAATGTTCTTTGGAACAGCATATTTCCTTGTTTGATAATCTGAAACCGACATGCTTGTTTTAGAAATTCTTGCTGATGCTTGCCATTATCATATATATGGTTGATGCTATGAATATGAAAAAGCGATCTTTGTACACTGCCAAAGAGACTGTTTCACCTTGATTTGATTTAAAAAGAAAAGAAAGAAAAAGAAATTAAAAGGCCTCTTATGTCAATAAAAGCAAGAGTAAGTATTAGCATATAGTGCACAGGACTGGAGGTAATTTTTGGCTGAGTCTCTTAATAAGGATTTTTAGTACCATTCAATGAATATTAGAGAGTATCTGCTCTATGCCAGTAGTTTTCTAGAGACTGAGGATAATTACAAAGATAAATGATCTCTAGTCATTATTCCCAAAGATCTCTCAGTATTGGTGTTAGGTAAAGAATTACCTTATATAGAGAAATTTGGCCTTTGTCCTTGGTTCCTGAGAAATAACCCTTGGAATTTCCTGAGTAACTGAGACTCCTTTATTAGCTAAGATACCTGGATAATACTTGAGAGTTTGTACAAATGAGTAGGGAGCTTGCCAGGCACAAAGACCACCAGGTGGCCTGTTATCAACTGACCTCAAGGAGGAGTGGGGCATGATTTAGTCAATCATGACTATGCAATGAGGACCCGATGATGCTTATGCAATGAAGCTTCAATCATGACTATGTCATGAAGCCAACAAAGGCTCTGGACATGGAAGCTCCTAGGGGCTTCCCACTTGGTGAAACACATTGAAGCAGGTAGGAGGTTAGTGAACTTATGGGATATGGAAGTTTCATGTAGGGAGCCCTTCTAGACCTCACCCTATGCATCTCTTTGTATCCTTTTCTGCTGTAATAAAGTTATAATCATAAGTATACAACTTTCTGTGAGTTCTGTGAGTTGTTCCAGTGAATTATAGAATCTAAGGGAGTAGTGGGAGGCGGCAGGGTAGAAATGAATGGGGCAAGGAACCCCTGAGCTTACATCTGGTATCCTGAGGGAGTAGAGGGAACTCCCAAATTTGAAGGAACCAGGTCAGAAGTAAGGGGTTCTAGGGGTGAGGGCCTAAGCTTGTGGCCACTGGCATCCTGAAGGGAGTAGTGGGAAAACCCTGCGTTTGTAGTGAGGATATCATATGGACTCTCAAACTTCAGGCTGGAATCTGAAGCACTAAGTCTACTTAGTAGTCTTGAGGGCTGTGTCCTTTAAATTGTGAGATTTAACCTAACTCCAGGTGGTTAGGGGCAGAGGAGGAAATGCTGCATGGACAACTAGCATCAGAACTGAGCAGAGATATGGATAGTGGAGGTTTTGATTTATGTTGATTGATTATTTTTCTCATAGTTGATGTCAGAAAAAAGTGAATTCGATTTGATTTTTATACTGAATAGGGGATAAGAATAGGAAGGGAACAAGTAAGGAAAATCATTTGAAGGCAATGCTGTACACCAACAGATAAGCAGATACTATCCCCTGAGATTAGAAAAGACTCAGCCCAAGATGAGGGGATGGGAGATAATTCCAAAGAGGAGATAAACTTAAGGTGAAACTTAAAGAAGTAGTAAGAGATAATCAGGCAATAAAAGATGACGATAGATAGAGGAATCTGAAATAATATCTTGACAAACATCTAGAGGGTAAGAAATAACAAGAGGTATTAAAGTATCCAAGCATTTTGGTATTGTTGAAATATAAATTATGAGGGGTGGAAAATGTTATCTGGAAAATAAAAGGACACGCTTAAGGTAATAGCTCACATACCATCATCCTAGGAGCTTTAATTTTATTTGAGTGTGTGTGTGTATGAAGGTTTTTTTGTTTTGTTTTGTTTTTCCAGGTGGGGGGTGTTTTATTGAGCATGTTGAAACAAACAAGTGACATATATGAATGTTGTGGGAGGGAAGTTAGAGAGGCAAAAATGTAGACTATAACAGTTGTCAGTTCAAGAACTGGTGATGACTCTATCTAGACCAGTTTTGTAAAACTTTTTCTTAATCTAACGGAATAGAATTCTTAAATAAGTTATAATATCATCTCCCTGTACATTTTCACCATGAAAAGTCCTGCCCATTTTCTCCCTGTGGTATCATATAGAAATGGTGTTCTCCGAGTTCACAACATGGACCTCCAGTTACCAGCCCAATAATTTTTTTCTTAATTCTGACCTTTCCTGACCTCTCAGAAGCAAGTGCCTTAATAATCACCAGTCTCCTCTGAACAGACTTTTTCACTGCTTTATCATCCCTGATCTTGTAGGCATCACCATTATATGGCTCTACATGACTGTTTTCTAGAACTGAAGACGTCGATTTCCAGTTGTCAGTACTCTGTCTCCATTTTTATTTTCCTTTGGGATTTTGGTGTCTCAGATCCTTTAAAATGTCATTAGTAGTTGGGATCCATTTGGGTATTATAATAATAGATGCCCTTAGTTCAACCACCTTAAGCAATAATGAAAATGCCTACAAATTTGCATAACAGGAAGTCCAAGATAAGATGCATTTCAGGACGCATTGTCACAAAAGCTCATTAAGATCAATCACAATGAACCCAGAATCTTTCTTCAATCTAATCCCTACAACTTCATCATAGGGATCTGGTAGTAATTTGATTGCGGCAATTCTAAGCATTGTACCTTCCAAGATTTTCTCTTAGAAAAGAGGATGTTTTCCCCAGACTCCCATTAGCAGACATTGCACATATTGTATTGACCAGTGTGAAGTCACATGGCCATTACCGAACCAGTCACTGTCCTAAGACAATTCTTCCTCCATTCAAAAACCACTGGTTGAATCGCCTTCCTCTGAGGTTTGTTGCTGCATGCGGGAAGGAGGAGTAGATAGATGGGTAACTGAGAGTGTGTTAGAAAGTAAGAAGATGAAGATGGTTGCTCAGTTAGCAAACACAATTGTCCATACAGTACACTTTCAGCTATTTAATATCATCAACTTTTTTCTTATCATATTTACATTAAAAAAAATCACACTTTGAAGAAATGTGCTTATGCCCTTTTCAAAGGAAAAATAACCTCAAGTAATGCTTCCGGATGCAAGTAAGTTCAGGAGCCCGTATGGCTCTTCATTGTCCAGTAACCATGGCTAAAAGAGAAGTTATTTACCCTCAGCACATCCATTGTACAAATTTGGTTAAGAACCTGTTTGCTTCTACGTAAATTCCTGTTCTTCAGAGGACAGAATGGGAGACCATGTGCACAACTTCATAGCACATTGTACATATCAAATTCTTCCAAACAGGAAAAGCAATGAAACCTTGTTCTGTTATGAAATAAATACCTTGGTTAGCCTATGTGTCAGCCCTTATGTGCAGGGATTTCAATCTGGTCCAAATATTCATTTTCAGTCTACATTTCTCAGTATCCCTTGCTGTTAGATCAGCAGCACAAGACTAGTTCTGGCCAATGAGCTGTGAATGAAAGTGACCAGTGTCACTTCTGGGCCGAGGGAGTTAAGAGCTGTGTTTCTTCATCCACCTATCCCCATTGCCATGGAAACTTTGTATTTTTGAAATAATCTCCCTCATCCATTTGTCGTCAAAGTCCTCTTGGTTGTTGTTTTATAGCATCCTATATAATATAAGCAATCCTGGTGGCATAGTGGTTAAGAGCTACGGTTGCTGAGCAAAAGATCAGCACTTCAAATCCACCAGGCGCTCCCTGGAAACTCTGTGGGGCAGTTCTATTCTGTCCTATAGGGTCACAATGAGTTGGAATCAACTCAAGGGCACTGAGTTTGGTTTTTGGTATATACGATATGAGCAATCCTAGGGGCTGACCACCATTAGTATCATCACTTCCTGTATTTGGTCTGTAATTGATTTAGATATTGAACTGTGATATTCTATTTTTGGCTAAGCTGAGAGTTTCTTGGGCAGTGCAGCTTCCTTCAATCAGCTTCTGCTCAGTCAATTGTTTAGGCATAGACTTTAAATCTAAGATTTTCTTATACTGCTAAACTTTTGCCCTGCTTATATATCGAGTTAATAACCTCCATTTTGAAGTAATTCAAATAATAATAATTCATTTCTGGCCAACATGTGGCCATTCCGCTAATATCTTGAAATCCACTTCACCCCCATTATGCCTACTGCTACAAACCTGGTAGATTCTCAGTTGGTACCCCAATATATAAGAAAAAATATTGCAGCCAATCACTTGCAAAATGAAAGTTACATGACAAGTGTTATCAACTTCCTAACCAACAAGAGTGGGGTGTTCCTGTTCTAGGCTGGATTTCTTCTACGTAGTCAATCCCCATGTTTTAATGTTTGTTGGCTGAAGTTCCACGTTTCTCATACCAAATTCTTGAATAAGGACAGCAGTCAGTTTGTTTTACAACTAGGTATGCTGATTGTTTTCTTCCAAAACCAAAGTTAATATCCTTCCTAGAAAATAGCCCTGCTGAACCACTTAGCAAACGCTCCTTTATCTTCTGCTTGCAACCATGGAGGCTTTCTTGACTCGCTCATCCTCACACATCTCTCAGTTGATTCCTTCCCTCATATTTACTGGTCTGTGTGCATATCTTTCACCCTATCTCAGGGCCTCAGTTACTCTTACATATATTACCACAGTAGCCTCCTAATTGTCTTTTTTCATCTCCTGTGTCTCCCTGCTTTGTCTAGACTGTGAAGAACTGTAAAAATCAATTTCTACAATTTGTTGCTCTGGTTATTTTACTCCCTTTCTGTAGTCTGCAGGGTCTTCCGTTGCCTGCCAAGCTCCTCATATTGGTGTTCAAGAGCCTGGTCTCAATTACCTTTGGTTCTTGTTCCAGCCACTGTCCTGTACTGACCTAATACTTCCACCAAACTGAAGGTCCCTCTTACTCAGAGTTTACCAAACTAGATGCACTAACTATATCAGAATTTCCTTAAAATATCCGATTCTGTCTCATCCTTGCACAATACTTAGGCTTTCCTCTACTACTCTCTTTCTTGGGATAGTCCTGGTTGTAAAATTTCTACTATTTTTCTTCAGTATTTGATCTCAAATACTACTTCTATGTGAAGCCTCAACTGATCCCTATAATGGGGTAAATTTCTTCCAGTTAATGTTAGATGATGTCTTTCTATAAGACTGTAAACTTGACAACAAAGATTAGTCATGTCAAGTCATGTAAGCTTGCAGCGCTCTCGTGAGGTTTCATGGATAGGAAACAGTAACAACAATATTTCATGGAACTGCTAGGAACATTAGGTGTGGAATTAGTTGTCTGGGGCCGTGAAACAAAAAGTTCAGCCTTAGAAATAAGCCGTTAGTTGTGTTGAATCACGCATAAGGCTTTTGATCTTGAAAATTTGGAAGTCTTGAAAAATTCAGTAATCAAAGTTCTAGAATACTCATATCAAACCATTATTTTTAAACCATATCCTCCCTGATTAAAAACAAAACACGAACAGGAAAAATAAAAACACTCTTGAATCAGTTACTTTCAAATAGATTATAATTGTTTCTTTAAAGAAGGAAATTAATACAATGATTTATAGAAAATGCTCAATATTTCAATCATGGTAACAATTCAATCATAGTTACAAAGCTAATATATATAAAAGTTGGCAATGCTATATGAGGAAGGTTACTAAAATTTACAAAGACACAGTATATGTTAGATGTATTTACATGATATCTTCTTTAAAATACATAAACCCCTGAAGGTGGGTGATATGAATCTAATTAATAGAGACAAAACCTAAAAATCAGAAATACTAAGTAATATCTAATTAGTAAACTGTGCAAATCTTATTTAAACACAAGTCAGTCTGATTACTGAGCCCGTGCTTCGTCCACTAGATCACATGGTCATAAAGACAAATATATTAAAAAATAAAGTAAAATTCACTAACAGTAATGAATTGTCATTTTCATTTTATAACACTCTGATTTTTTGTTAATTTGTCTTAGTTAAAGAGACAAAGTTAATCCATTGGTGTGTCTTGCTTCATTGTGTTCCTAGAAGTTGTGTCCGGATGAAAAAAACTCCAGTTGATTATTATAGCCATACATCCTATTTACTGGAAAAATACACTGAGGAATTTTATCATAATATCTCTATTTTTATATATTTCATATGTTCATTGTTAATCACAGTATTTGTGTTGTTTCGTTTGAATTTACTCTTTTAAATGGAGACTACACGGATGAAAATAATTATGGCACATATAACCTACGAGAAAGAAAATCATGAATTATACTTTGAGTCTTAGTTTCTACAGATGTTCTATTCAGGAATAATAAGTTATGGAGGAAAAACATGCCATAGTTATAGGTATATTTCTCTTAAGGAGAAATATGAAATATTTGCAGAGCAAATGCAATTCCATATATTTCTCATACTATAAACCATTTCCAAATTCCTACATATACTTGCCAAAAACAATGATAATTAATAATCCATTGAATTCTTTGAGAAAAGTTGAATTCCAGGACTGGTTTGGACTCTACTTAAACATATATTATGCTAGACTAAGTTCCAGAAGAGAAAATATTTTATATTTTTGGCTATATTTTTTAAAGGAAAGAAAGAAAGAAAAAATCCCCAAGTATAGAACAAAGGCAAAATAGATTTGGTAAAAGAAAAAAATCCATACCCTTTATTAAATTCCAAGACACTTTTTCAAAGTCCATATTAATTAGGAAGTATTAAATTTTTGTCCATTCATATAGCTTAAAGATTGTTCAAAATTTTTATGCTCTTGCCTTAATAGATATCAATGGCAGGTACAATATGGTTTGTTTGCAAGGAGTCCATTGTTCACAGTTAAAATTTTACATGTATATAGGTCCTCTTTATTTACATATTAAATATAATATATGTATTTCCTTTTATTTAGTGTGATAATATAAAAGATAAAAATAATTTAGCTAAAACATTGATTGCCTTTACCCAATGTCTAAACTGGTTTGCTTTAAAAATTACTTTACTCTTCCCTTCCCCTGGCTTCGGTCATTCCCTACTGCCAGATGTCATTTAGTTATTCCAAGCA
The DNA here is from genome assembly GCF_024166365.1 of Elephas maximus indicus. NCBI lineage: Eukaryota > Metazoa > Chordata > Mammalia > Proboscidea > Elephantidae > Elephas > Elephas maximus. Next base: position 62,009,092 of record NC_064836.1, read on the forward strand.
ATAGAATAAGATTTATGCTTTGACAAATGGAGAGGTGAAACTCTGGTTAAAAGAGCTCTGCAAATGATACTTCTGATCCCAGCAGGGGTTATTGGCTAACATTAAAAAGAAGAAAAGCAAAGTTTTCTCTGTTAATAACTGTAAATTATATGCTGTAGCATTCTGTCCTTTTTTTTTTCTTTTTGTCTTTTTCCAGTGACTAACCGTACCTCACTTTAGGTATAATATCCCTTAAGTACATGATTGAAATTGATATAAGACATTTATATTTGGGGAACTCTTGAGGTTTTCTTTGAAAAGAATGGATTTACAAGATTGAAAGATACACGTAATTTACACCCAGTCCACACCCTCCTTGCCACCTCAAAGTTACACTTTGTTTTAACATTAAAGGAAAGTTCTCACAAACACGCCTAGCTTAGTGTAGCCTTTAATCATAAAAGCACTCTTCCATTCATTCCCTTAGCCTCTCTGAAAAGATGTATTATACTTTTAACTTTGAAGGGCATGCGTGTATTTGTTAGAAAGGAATACTTACACAGAAGCTGGTGATCCGTTGTCAATTTCTTAGGCACATGTAAATCTTAAGATAATATTTTTTAAAAATAGGAGCAATTTAGGGATATGTCGATAAATTTTCTTAAGCACCAACTTCTTTTCAGGTTGGCTTACACACTGAAATTAATCACTTAATAGGGAAGATACCAGTGAAAGAAAAATTTAAAATTAAGAAAATATGATTTGAAATTATAGGGTTGGTGGTTAGTTTATTTGCAATAGAGAAAATATAGTAAAATAGGAAGAACTTTTTTTTTTTTTTTCTTTAACAGTAGCAAAAGCATACGATATGTGGGCCTCACGATCTTGCACTTTCAGTATGTTGGGATCCTAAATACCTGCTTCCCTTCAGTATTTTTAATAGTACAAATTTTAGAGGAAAATTACAGAAAGGAAAGTTTAACCTTCTTAATTAGAGCCCTCATAAATAGTATCAAATGTATCCATTTGCATTGATCATTGATCCCTGCAACTTTATAGAAAAAGATACCAGAAAATATGATAAATAATATTCTCACTTTACTTTTAGCCCTTTGCATCTAAATATTTTTCTACACTAAAATAACCTGTTTACTTCATATTTAGACCCCCACACCTAATAACAATATGAAGTTCTATAAGCTTTTATGAAAATGCTTTGGAATTAGCTTTGCTTAGTTAAAAATTGGTGTCAGCAGCTGATAACGATATATGCCAGAAATCATTTTTATCTGCATTGATTAAACAGAATAATTTTTATATATTCAGCTTTGTGGTGAGTATGATTTCTTCTGTTATTCGAAATAACACGAGGTCAGACAATAGATAAATCTATTTATAATCCTTGTCTAGTGAATCCTGTCATTTTTGTGCTGTAACAAACAGTTTAAAATTTCCTTTCTGTTTAACAAACTCTATACAGAGGTACTTTGTTCTGTGTAAGTAAAACAAAACCTTTTGAAGGACCAACATGTTGATGGCATATAATATACTTAGGCCATCCTTCAAAGTGTGAACGTCTCATTGAGAAATGTCCCTTAGTTACAAATTGCCAGTAGAGCTGGAGACTTCAACTCCAAGCAGAGGTGGCGAGAAATCTCAATTCCCAACTACTAAAGGGTTTCCTTGGAAACCCTCGTGGTGTAGTGGTTAAGTGCTGCAGCAGCTAACCAAAGGTCGGCAGTTCAAATCCACCAGGTGCTCCTTGGAAACTCTACAGGGCAGTTCTACTCTGTCCTATAAGGTCACTATGAGTTGGAATCGACTCGACGGCAACAGGTTTGGTTTTGGTTTTTGAAGGCACATTTTAAACAGCATTCAATAACTTTAACTTTTCAATAACTTTAACAGAACAGGGTTGTTCTATTACATGAGCAATATGGCATGAGGTGTTAGAGAATGATAAGAAAAGGGAGATTTTTTGTGACTTTTGTATCTATCAATTGTATTATAGGATAGTTTCCCATAGATTTCTATTTAAACCAAGTCTTCGAATCCAATGAATTGTTTAGTAACTCAAACAGATAATAGAGAAACCCATGTATGAGCTTATCTTAAAATCTTCAGTTATTTTACAACATTAAGCCAATGGAAAAATGCTTCCTCAGATCCAAGCAATTAACTTATAAAAGCATGTTGAGATCAGAAATTTAATAAAAAAACTTCCCTGCCTTGGCAAATGTTTTTGTAAAAGAACTTTCATAAAATAATCAGATATTACAGTTTTCTTATACATAGCAGATACTTTTAGTATTAATTTTATACCTACTTCAGATTAAGACAGAAACCCACAGTTACATGCTATCACATGTATAAGGATACATGTCATTATCAACAAAAGAATTTTTTTGTTATTTTTATCTGGCATTTTTGCTTCAACTTAGGTCTCCTATAACATAGTCACAAGTGTGAGCGGCCCTACTTACTCTTCTGTTTATTGAGGACTTTGCTTAAATCAGGGCTTGGTGAACTATGACCAACAAGCCAAATCCTGCCTGCCATTTGTTTTGTAAATAAAATTTTATTGAAACACAGATATGTTCTTTTTTTTTTTTTAGCATATTTTCCATGGCTGCTTTCACACGGAAGCAGCAGTAGTTGTCACAGAAACTGTGTGACCTGCAAAGCCTAAAATATTTGTTATCTGGCTTTTTACCAAAAAAGATTGTTGGCTCTTGCCTTAGATAAAACTCTATGGATCTAGTCCACTAAGAATATCCCTAGATAGGTTCATTGGGGTTAAAGGAGTTTCTTGTTAGTGTATGGCTTTCAAGCCTAGAGTCTTGATGAGGGACTTAAAATAGTTCAAAATGCAGCCTATCCCTCCAAGCTCCAATCTTTTTACCTCATTCCACTTTTTTTTTTTTTCCATAGTCCTTATAAGCTTCTATTAACCCAGCACCCAGTGCCATCGAGTCGATTCCGACTCATAGCGACCCTATAGGACAGAGTAGAACTGCCCCATAGAGTTTCCATTATATTAGTAATGATGGTTTTAGCCATTATGTTTACTCTTTTTTGTCTGTCTTTCTGGCTAGAATGTAAGCTGCATCAGGGCAAGGATCTTTATTTTGTTTGTAGCTGATACAAAGTGGCTAGAAAAATACTTAGAGTATGTAGAAAAAAAAAATTTTTTTCTTTTTTTTTTGGACAGTCATTAAATATGTGTTGAATTAATTAATAAAACCTGCAATTTAAGTCATGGAAGTTTCTTAGTAAGAGGTGGAACAGACACTGCTTGATGTAAGTTCTGTTTTTTGATCACTTTCTGGGTGAAAGATTGATTTAAAGCTCTGACAAGAAACAAATAAATAGTATTGTTCATTTTGCTGCTGCAAGCGCTTTTGGCAGCCCATAGCATTACTTCTTTCTGTGCCTCTTTGTGTTGCACACAGCCGAACGCTCCCTCTGTGCTCAGCCTTCCACACCAAGCTGGCTTCGTGAACGGCTGCCGTTTCCCATTGTTCCCTGATAGGACTCTGCGGACCTCTGCAGTGTTGCCATGAAATCTTCGACGCCGCCCTGCGATTGCTCGGTACAGAGCAGCTGCTTAGGCGTCCTGCTGTCCTCCATGCTCTGCACTTCTCCTCCTGTGGAATTATATTCCAACAAACAAAGGGTAGCGGCATGCTGGCTGAGTTTGCTCTTCTTCTTACTGTGCCATTTGATTTTCAGTAAGGTTTGCTGGTGGATGAGGAGATGACACATCAAGCCAGTTGTGTCCTTTGTTATCAGGGCCAGTCTTCAAGAAGCTGTGCTTTCGTTCTTGTTTGGAAGTCTGCTAAAGATGATTTACATTTTAGAATCTTAGCATTATTTGATTTCATTATTTTAGTATTTGTATATTCATTTAGATACATTTAGAAATGTTGAAACTCATTGTTTGGGTGGTCATGACACCGGCATTTTTTTTTTTTTTTTTCTGTCAGAATGCTCACCCCATCCCCTGCTTCCTTCTTTGTCCATTCGGCTCCATTCAGTACCTCAGGCGTTAGGTAAATGCCATCCGCACGCAGGGCCATTCCCTTGCCACTGAATTGAAAATATACTCTTACTTGTTCTTCTCTATGACCAAACCCTGCACAGAATTTGATATTTTCTATGTATTTTTGAATTGTGTTGTTTGTCTCTTTCCCATTGGCCTGCAGACTCTGTGAGAGTACATCTCCATGGTTCACCACTATGGATAGCCCAGGACCTAACCCAGGGTTGGTATATGATAGGTGCTCAAATAGATATTTCACAGATAAATCACTACTTGACAAAATTAAGTTTCAGATGCTATCATACACACAAAACAGTATTAGAACAAAAAGTGACCACAAGTATCAGGTATTGACTTACCACTCCTGCAGACTGTACTTACACTATTCTTTGAAAGTCATTTTCAATCATTTTATATTTTTGAGTACTAATTTAAAAAATCAGTCTTCACACACACAGACATCGACACGTGTATAAACACACATTTATTATAGCATTGTAAATAAATTGTCAGTGCTATTTGTCTTAGTCGCCTAGTGCAGCTGTAACAGAAATACCACAAGTGGATGGCTTTAACAAAGAGAAATTTGTTTTCTCACAGTCTAGGAGGCTAGAAGTCCAAATTCAGGGCATCAGCTCCAGGAGAAGGCTTTCTCTGTCAGCTCTAGAGAGAGGCCCTTCTCATCAATCTTCCCCTGGACTAGGAGCTTCTCCATGCAGGAACCCGGGGTCCAAAGGATGTGCTCTGCTCCTGGTACTGCTTTCTGGGTGGTATGAGGTCACCTTCTCTGCTCGCTTCCCTTTCCTTGTATCTCTTGTAAGATAAAAGGTGGTGCAGGCCACAATCCAGGGAAACTGCTTTTACATTCGATCAGGGGTGTGACCTGAGCAATTGTGTTACAATCCCGCCCTAATCCTCTTTAGCACAAAATTACAATCACAAAATGGAGGACAACCACACAATACTAGGAATCATGGCCTAGCCAAGTTGACAGGTATTTTGGGGGGACACAATTCAATCCATGACAGTATTTAAATTGCTTATCTGACTGAATTCCCACAACCAAAAATAAACACATAGAATATGGAATATTTTAAAGCCACTGTTGTTTTTTCTCACTGGAAAGAAACCAACTAATATTACAACTAACCTTAGAAGAAACTGTCGTATTTATATGTACCTAGCCTACCAAAGTAAGACATTCTTTAACTTGAAAAAGCTTAAATTGGAAACCAATTGTAATTCTTCACAGACCTTTGAAATCAGTATCTACGCATATGTCAGACAAAGTATTTCAGGGTATGTAAAAATGGAAATCTGTCTTCGTCACTAAATGAAAAGGCAGAAGATGTTGCTCAACGCTGACCAAATTTTAGTTACATGTTTATTATTAGAGTGCTCTTCAGAGCCTCCTACTATTGACTTTGCCTCCTATGTTCCCTTCCTCACCAACTCCCACTTCACTCAGTGGAATCTTATCAACTTTTTTTTCTTTAAATAATATTTTACTGTGTTTTCAGTGAAAGTTTACACAGTAAATTAGGTTTCCAGTTGACAATTTTTATATAAATTGTTTGGTGACATTAGTTACGTTTTTCACAAGGTGTCAACCTACTCTTTAATTGTGTTCTGGTTGTTCTTTTTCCCTATTATCTTTTAGTCTCAATTTAACTATTAAATATTCTGAAGTAGATTAGGTCATATTCTGAAGTAGATTAGGTCCATTCAGTAGGCATCCTTATATAAACTCTCATCTGCCCTTTTGCTCACCAGCACTCGTCACAATGAAATAAATTCTAAAATAAATATTTAATGGCTGTATTCCCAAGTAGAAGGCAAACTATAGCGATCAGAAGGCAGTATGTGCCTTGTTTACTGTTACATTACCAAAGTACACACCCTTGCTTGGTACATACTAGGCTTCAAGAAATAATTAATTAATTAATTAAAACAGAATTGGGATTCCACCTTCAAAGAAAAGCAACATGAGTTTTATACACCGTGAGTGAAAATAATGACTTGAACAAAATGCCATGTAGTCATCTCAAAGATTCATCAAAAACATTGAACTGTACACATAAAAACTGTTGAATTGTATGTCCTGCTGCACATATTCTCAACAACAAAAATAAAATAAATTATTAAAAAATACTGATGAAATGGAAACTTGCATTTTTAAGTGATTTTAAGATTCTGGACAAACCCAGAAAAACCAAACCCACTGCTGTCGAGTCAATTGACTCATAGCGACCCTATAGGAGAGTAGAACTGCCCCATAAAGTTTCCAAGGAGCACCTGGTGGATTCGAACTGCCGACCTCTTGGTTAGAAGCTGTAGCACTTAACCACTATACCACCAGGTTTTCCAGATTCTGGACTGGATGGAGAACTTTTAAAAATTATTAATAAAACTTCTTGAAATTGATTTAAAAAAATAAAAATCATTTTCTGCATTGATAGAGACTATCCCACTAAGATTTTTGCAGTCTAACTTAATATTGTTAGTATCATCATTTCCCCAGGGTAAAGGTGTCTCCAAAATTATAATTGTAAATGAAAAACACAACAAGCTATTTTCTTTCAAATAATCTTTCTTCTAAAGTTACGTTTCCCAAAACTGGTGTTACTGTTTTGGGGAAAAGTATAGTAGAATCAATTGCTTAACTTCCAACCCAATAGCTAAAGTCATGATATAGGCAGTATCCTGCTTCTTGGGTCATGTGAGCATTACGAAACCTAGTAAATTCTAAACAGAAGTCTTGTGCAATGAACAAGAACTGACTGGATACTTGAACAATCTTTCCTCTTGCCTCCCTCTCCTCCATGTTGACGTTTCCCTGACTTCAGTGAAGCATGATACCGCTTGTTATAGAGTCCATTAAGACTCATAGCAACCCAAAGGACAGAGCAGAATTGCCCCATAGCGTTCCCAAGGAGCCACTGTTGGATTCATATCGCTGACCTTTTGGTTTGCAGTCAAGATCCTAACTATTGTGCTACCAGGGTTCCGTGATACTAGGAAGACATTCCTGTGAACATATCCAACAAAGTGACTTCTATTTCCCATTTCTACTTTAGAAAGTTTCAGGATTGGAGTTAGAAATTTGCTTGGGAGCTTGTTATGACTCAGGACTTTCCAGTCTGATGGACATTGCCAGAAAATACCAAAAAAAAAAAAAAAAAAAGCAAACCAAACCCACTGCTGTTGAGTCGATTCCGACTCATAGCAACCCTATATGACAGAATAGAACTGCCCTATAGAGTTTCCAAGGAGCGCCTGCTGGATTCAAACTTCTGACCTTTTGGTTAGCAGCTGTAGCTTTTAACCCCTATGCCACCAGGGTTTCTAGAAAATACCTAAATACCTTTAAATTCTAGCTTGACCTTAACTCTGCCTCCTGGATACCTTTACTCCCAAAGTACTCCAGCGATGCCTAATGCAGCGAAGGAAGACACTCCAAGCTCATTTACTAATAGCAATATAAAGTGTAAACTCATTAATGTTTATAAAATTCTGTGAGATAGACACTGTCCTTAATTCCATTTTACAGGCAAGGAAACTGAGATGTAGAGTTAAAGTCACTTGTGCAAGGTCACACAACTATTAATCAAAACATACAGGATTTGACCCTAGGCCAAGTGGCTCCCTCCAACTACTACAGCCCTCATGTTCAGAACTTGGAAATTGTAGGTTCGTTTATGCCAGCTTAGTTCCCACCTAGCTGTATTTATCTTCATATTAACAGGCCTTAAAAAGTTCTGTTTCTCATTTTAGGTGGGTCAACATTGAACTGAGGATTTATGTTCAATTGCAGCCCAATTCATAAATCAATGAACTCCAATTACTTCTTTCGATTTTGACAGAGTCTCTTGCTTTTTATATATAAATGTCTATAGAAGGCTTCTTAATTTCCTTCCAACTCTGAGGATATAATTTTCTTAAGCAGTTAGCATATTCAATCATTGGAGATGACTTTAATTTTTCCTTTATACTTTATATTTCTTCATATTTTCATTTTCTCCCTTGATTGCTCTAATTCTTGGATATTACTATTCTGACTATAAACAAGATTTATTAAAATGTATATCATGAAAAATAAATCAACTCAGAAACACATAAGACTAGATTAGAACTAAAATGAACAATGGAAATGATTGTGATCATTTACTAAACCCAAAATAACATCCTCTAACGCCATTTTAATGTGTTCTAGAATATTTTTTTCTTCAGGAACAGAGACTCACCTATGCAACCTTGAAAGAGCTAAGACCTTTGGAAGCCAATGACCTTTAAAAAAGATTTAAAATAGCATTTCAAATAAAATTGTCTAATTTCTTCTACCATCTCTTCTCATCTTCTCCTTGGGCGCATTCATAAACAAAATTTTGCAGAGTATAAGCAAACTGGGTGGAAGAAAAATCAGCCTCTTTTGTAAAGCAGAGATTGAAATGAATTTGAATAAAACATGCAGCTGACAAAAGTGAGGACTAGACAGGATCGCTGGGTAAAGTAAGCTTATGTTGCCAAACTTTATATCATAAAAGTTATAAAAAACAATGATAGGACATTGAAGACATTTAATAAGATGGTGAGCATCATCATAATTCCCTTTGTAATTGCGTTTTAAAAAAAAAGTCTGCATTTGAATTGGAAGGGAACAAGGGTTGACTCAAAGCATATAATTAATTATCCTCGGTTATTTTACACTGTGGCTAATTCAGATGTTACTGTCTCAGGCAGAGAGGGAGAAACTTGATTTATTCAGTCTGGAATCCTATTCTCATTAAAAAGAAAGGCTCAGCATCTACTGACTGACACAAGGCACAGCCCTGCCGTTCTCCCTGGAAGACAGGAAGTAGAATAGCAAAGAAGGGATGTTTTAAAATCAGCATGAAAAGTCTTTCATTTTGGAGGAAGGTATATTAATGGTAAAAGCTTGGTGGTAAGATATTGCTGTTTAGCTTATTAATTTTTAAAAATGGCTTTACAAAGACTGTCCTGGTATGGGTTCAAACAAAATGTCAAGCATTGGCTTCTTTCTGGTTGTGCTTTGACTTAAATATATATATATATATTTTAAAAAAAAACATATATATGTGCACTAAACCAAACCCATTGCTGTTGAGTCAATTCGGACTCACAGTGGCCCTATAGAACAGAGTAGAACTGGTCCATAGCGTTTCTAAGGAGTGCCTAGTGGATTTGAACTGCCAGCCGTTTGGTTAATAGCCAGAGTAAAACTGCCCCATAGGGTTTTCTCTTTACAAGAGCTGATCCCTAGGTCTTTTCTCCTGGAGAGCAGCTGGTGGGTTCAAACCATCAACCTTCGTGAGTTAGCAGCCAAGCTCTGAAGCATTGAGGGCACTCCCCCGCCCCTTCTTTCTCTGTCTCTGCAAATAAATAAAAAGTTGAGATGGATAACAAAAAAAGACTTAAATTGTTGCATTAGAATGTTAACAGTTCCTGAGATGAGCCTGAGTTTAAGTTTGCAAAAAGAACAGAAAAACCAATAGGATAATTTTTTTTTTTTTTTTTTTTAAACAGTGCGATTCCATTAAGCTATGTTAGTAATTTTAACCGGTTTGAAGCTCTTTTTGTTAGCTCATTTCACATTGACCTTCAATAAAGTTTCTGCCAAATGGTTACAATGATGGAAAAGATATGTGAAATGCCTAATAGCTAGGATGTGCTTACCAGTGTTAGTCAAGACAAAATTTGAAGTTAATTATTTGTGGAAGGTTAGTGTAACTTTATCCACCGCTCCTAGGGATGCATTTAAATGCCAAAAGAAACAACTCACTTGCCCAGGCCACACAAGCCAGTAGTACTGAGGTGGTGTTTGGGAGGGATTAAAATTCACAACTTCTGATGCCTAGTCCCCTAGGCCACACCCCTTTCAAATCGTCCCCAGTAGATCAACTTTCTCCTTTCTGAAAACACATGTTACCTAATGATAGTGTTGCTGAAAGATGGGTTTTTTCTATGTTCGTGTGGCTAATCTTCATTTTTTAATAAGAAAGTATCACGCATCTTAAAGGTCACTGCATTCTCAAAAATTTGTATTTCCGAGGTCGTAAAAACTGCAAATTTGATCCCTTTCCCCCACCCATTTTTCTCTTTCTTTTATTCCTTAGTGGGAGTGGTCTATCTGTTTTTCATGTTTCTGTTTTTATTTTTTTAGCCACCAAAATTTTTCTTACATAATCAATGTTTTTGAAAGTGAGGAAATTGAATGTATTTTCAGGATTGTAGACAGTAAGAAGACTAGTATAAATTATATCGATGACACATTAAAAGAGAAAGCCTAACTGCTGATTTTTCTGGAAAAAAAAATTGTCTATTCCTTTAGCACTTTAGCTGGAGCAGTAAATCAGCTGAGGTATTAGAATTTTACAATGTTCTTTGAGGAAGGTGAAATTTATTATTAGCTTTTATATACTCCATTATTTTCACAAAGTGCTATAAAATAATTTTACTAGTTATTCTTTTCAACCTTCCTGTGTTGTGGTGTATGATATAATTTTTCTTATTTATAAGTCAGAAAAAAAAAAAAAGCTGAGGTCAAAGCAAGGTTTTGTGTCTTATTCAAGGTCCCACAATAAGCCTCTGAGCATTAGTTAGAATTGAAAACAAATAATACATTTTATGGTATGACGATTTCTAGTTTTCCACTCTTAACCATCATAACCTAATGCAAATATTACTTTTGTAAGTAGATTGACCAATAATAAGAGCTTTTAAGCATTTAATGGTTATTGTGTGCCAGGCTAGTTGTTGTAAATTATTTAATTCTCACAACAACCCTTTGAAGAAGACTTATTTTACAAAGAGGCTGGGGTACAGAGAACATAAATGGCCTGTTTGTACACAATGAGTCTAGAGCAGTGGTTTAGAGCGGGAGACCTCAAAGTACCCACGCCAGCAGCTCAGTAACACAGGGACCTTTGTTAGAAACGCTGCTCCTCAGGCCTCATCCCACACCGACTGAGTCACAACTGGAGATAGGGCCCAACAATGTTTTGTTTTGTTTTACAGGTGATTTTGATATAGCCTGAGAATCTCTGGTTTAGAAGATAGATTCTAGAGGTAGATTGCTTGGTTTGAAGTCACAGGTTTTTCATTTACAAGCTGTGTGACTTCAACTCATTGATTTCTCAGGACCTGAGTTGGGTTATCTTTAGAATGTGAGTGATGTTAATAGTACTTCTTTGGTGGTCTTGTCACAAGAATTAAATGTATATATAAAGTAGGCCTCAGGCATCTAGTTTATCTTCTGTGATTAAAAAATCCAAAACTTAATTTTCTTATCAATTGGATCTTAATTAATAATACAAGGTCATTAATACGATACATTAAAACTTTCTGCTTGGTGCCAGGCGTTTAGTAAATGGTCAGTTTCTGGGGTATCATATTATTAATTATATTATTATTATTACTATCATTTCCAATCATTATTTGACTTGTGGAAGACTAGGTTTACCTTTGACCTTTTGCTCAGAAATCCCTTTCTACCATCCTTTTGACAGGACTTCTTTCCACTGTCTTTTTGCTTGTGCCCATCTGCCTTTGGCCAGCTGTTGGTCCACCTGTTCTTTATAACTAACAGAGGTAGCACGTGGACAGCTTCTCCTGACCTACAGCCAGCCTGGCCCTCATTTCTATCTTATTTCTTGAAGAAGAGATACAACGGAGTGTTAAATTATGTCATTTGAGTATGGATTTAGTCCTTGTGTAACATTATAAGTTTGTGGCCCGTCTTACTTGGTGCCTTTATTTTAGTTAAAGTCAATTAAAGTTATACTAAAGAATATGCATGTTATCAGATGGTGTTTATGCCTCATGGTTGTAACTTTTTGTATACATCCAATGAGAACTTTCAAACATGATTCCCTACAAAATTTCCCTTGTACGTCATTTTTCTCTTTTCCTGTTTTTTTCTTGTAAAAACAGTCTATGATTTGATTACAACAACAACAACAACAACAAAACTGTGTTACTCCATCAGTAAATATGTTCTCAAGCTGCAGAAATTATGGTTTTCATTAGATTAATCAAGTAGGGAAACTAATGTAGAATAATGCCGTCCCTTCCACACATTTGTAGCTTTTGTACTCATGAAGTACAGATTATTCTCAGTATTGATTACTCCTTATTGATTTATAGGACCCCTGGTGGCTCAGTGGTTAAGCATTTGGCTGCTAACCAAAAGGTCGGCAGTTCGAATCCACCAGCTAGTCCTTAGAAACCCTATGGGGCAGTTCTACTCTGTGGGTTTATTATTATTATTATTGAATTGATTATATCTCTGCTTGTGTATCTAGACAAAAAAAAAAACAATCTGTTTAATTCTTCAAGGAGCGTTCAGCCCAGTAAAACTGAAAAAAGGACAGGTTTAAATATCAAGTCACTCTATTACCTTTTTGAATATCCAGGAAGGCGCAGGTTAAAAAAAAAAAAAGTCTAGGGCAGTTTAGAATGGTGTTTTAACAAATCTGAACAAAGGATTTTTTTCTTCCCAAGTATAGAACAAAGTTGGATATTTCTGAATGGTCTCCATATTGTATGCCTGTAGGTACGTAGGTATGCATTTCACTGCAATTTTACAAGATTGGATTTCACATGGGGGAGTCAAGAGACCTGAATGAGTGTAGCCTTGTCTGGTCTTCATTGTCCTTGGAATCTGATCATCTCAAGATGCTTTAGAGCTCTGGATTTACGTTCAAATATTTTATTTAACTGGTAATATATACAAACAATAAAAAAAAATAGTATTTTTCCATGCCCCCATTTTTCTCCAATCATACTGAAAATTATAGTTCACCATAATGTGCTGAAATAGAGGAAAGAGAAGGGAGATGAGGAGGAGGAGGAAGAAAAGGAAGAAGAGAAGAAACTACTAGATAAAAGGGAAAAAATGCTTACAAATGAATCACTTTAGACTTCATTGTTTATCAGCTACATATCCAACTTTGAGGTATTAGCTACAAAAATAAATTATAATGCCTACTGAAATTTTAAATCATAAAAACCTTACTATATCATATAATTTAGTGGATATGCCACACAATTGTGGTTGTTAAATGTGTCAAAGAATTTTAATTCATTAATAGTTGTTAGACAATGAAAAATAAGACATATTCTATGATAGCCTATAAGTGCCCATGTGTGTTTGTAATGAGACAAAGAACAATGCTAAGTGAAATAATGTTTCTCATCTTCTAGTTGTGAGAATTGCATGTTAAACACACTAAATTATTTATTCCATTTAATGTCTTCTGTCTTGTACCTGATTTCCCTTTATTTATACCCTTTTTCACTTTGTCGAAGTTCACATTCATAATCTGTGACTTTTAAAAGTAGCAGGGTACGTGGAAAGTTGGTTTATTAATAATGGGACACTAAAGTTAATTATTTTTCACCAGCTGGTAATGCAAAGAGGTTTTTTAAAGTCAACATATAAATCTAGGGGACATTTAATGGAACTGGTGTTCCTGCAAGGTAAATGCAAAAGACTCAAGAAACTGCATGCCTCTGGCTTGAAATACTTTCTAGCTTTATTATTTATTCCAAAATTAAAATCTTTATTAATTGGTTATATATTCATTAATGAAAATGACTGTCTCCCCTATCTAAGTATGCAATTTACTCAGCCAAAAATACATCTGTTATCACTGGAAGATAGTTTTCAACTTATCTGGTAATTTCTTAATGTTGTAAGCATTGTCAGTCAATGGGTTTGGTTTCTTATTCTAACTCCTTTAGCACTAACCATGTTCTCCTAAAAATGTTACTTTATCTTTCTAAGCCTCACTTTGCTTATGTGTTAACTGAAGATAGAAATGCTTGTAAATACCTGACAGGGAGGAACAAATGAGATAAATTAAGCAAACCAGCTGCAGTAGAGTCAATTCTGACCCATGGTGACCCTATAGGACGGAGTAGAGCTGCCCGCATAGGGTTTCCAAGGAGCGCCTGGTGGATTTGAACCATTGACCTTTTGGTTAGCAGCTGCAGCTCTTAACCACTACGCCACCAGGGTTTCCAAATTAAACAAAATAGCCTTAAATGGCTGTATGAATGTAAATCATTGGGGTGTTCACTTTTGGGTCCATTTCTGCATTCACATATTCATTTCATATCTTTTACTGCTTATACCTTAGATGAAACTTCATACTAACAGAAGAGTAACCAACTTCTTTCTTTTTACCCATTTTAATTAGCTTTATTTGAAAAATTTTCCTTAGAAGAGAGCTTTCAATAGATATAATCCATGTGAATGAATGATTTTCTAGTGGAAACTGGATAGGCAAAAAATATGCTCAGAGCATGAAGATACTCAGTTGTAGTTTACATTTATTATTTCCCATTTACCCACCATCCTCCCATTTTGTCCAGCCTCAACAGATAAACTATATTTTTTTTTCCTTTCTTGTACTTTAAATGAATTTACCTTTCAAAACTTCCAGAAATCCTTTCATCTTTATCACTTCTTCACAAAAGTTCTCTACTACTTTATAAACATATTGAACTTAAATGGATGAACTAAATGATTTCGAAGCAACATGCAAGTATATTTAGGGAAAAGAATAAAGGCAATTTATTGAAATAAAATCACCAGATTCTTTGTCTAATGATGTGTATTAAATTCTAACATTTTCTTAGCCAATGTACCATCAGGGATCTAAGGAATACTATCAGAATCAGAAAACCAGACTTCTGTGAATTAATAGAGAACACAAGATCAAGTCTGAAAGTGATATCAGTTGTGTCAATTAAAATCGTTTACCTAGAAGTCAAAATCAATACCCTTACGTACCCGTCATTTTTGATGTAGTCCATTTAACATCTGCCTTGTACCTTTTCGTGTCAGTGTTTTCGGCTCTTTTCAAGGCTGGAATCTTTTTAGGTCAGTAACTAATGAGGTAGATGAAGGTGGTTTGAGAGAGAAAATTTCAAAGAACTGAAGCCAGTAATCATACATAATTTCCACCAACCTACCCTTCATTCATTCTTCAAATGAGTGAGATTGTCTTCTTTCCTGTCTGTGTGTATCACAGGTTTCATGCTACCATTTCACTAGTGTGAAAAGTATGTCAGGCACACTTTACATAACTGTTATTTCTAACTCTCTCAACAGCCTGTTTGGTAGGCATTAATACCTTCAGAATTTTACCAATAAGGAAACTGAAGCTCCTAGTGGCTTTGCACTGTTGAACGTTGAACAGCTAGAAAGTAGTTTAATTAAAATGAAATTCAATTCTGATCGACTTCAAAGTCCATATTGTTTCACTACATCAGGTTTTATATACATCAACAAAAATCCTTCTACTGGATATGCTACAAAACAGTTCTTGGGGAGCAGTATCAATTGTAGATACACCTGGAATATCATGTTCTTCGAAAATCACTGACAGCTTCTAAGAGCAAAGAGGTATAACAAAAGAAAAAACACCAAAAACAACTCATTGGTCCTGGTACTCAGATTTTCCTACAGTTTAGGCATCCTTATTGTACAGGAAATTGGATCTCCCTTGACAAATATTGTTGTTGTTGTTGTTAGTTGATTAGTTGCTGTCAGGCCAGCTTCAACTCATGGTGTCCTTAGGTATAACAGAATGAAAGCATGTTTTTGTTGTTATTAGTTGCCATCGAATCAGTTCTGACTCATGGCAACCTTATATACAACTGTCCAAAAAACTGCCTGGTCCTGTGCCATCCTCACAATTGTTATGCTTGAGCCCTTTGTTGGAGTCACTGTGTCAGCCCATCTCGTTGGAGCTCTTCCTCATTTTCACTGACCCTCTACTTTACCAAGCATGATGTCGTTCTCCAAGGACTGGTCGCTCCTGATAACGTGTCCAAAGTACATGTGAGATGAAGTCTCGCCATCCTTGCTTCTAAGGAGCATTCAGGCTGTACTGCTTCCAAGATTTGTTCGTTTTTCTGGCAGTCCCTGGTATATTCAATATTCTTTGCCAACACCATAATTCAAATGCATCAATTCCTCTTCAGTCTTCTCTATTCATTATCCAGCTTTCACACGTGTATGAGGTGACGCAAAATACCATGGTTTGGGTCAGGCTCACGTTAGTCTTCAAAGCGATATCTTAGCTTTTTAACACTTTAACAAGGTCTTTTGCAGCAGATTTGCCCAAAGTAATGCGTCATTTGATTTCTTAACTGCTGCTTCTGTGGGCGTTAATTGTGGATCCAAGTAAAATGAAATCATTGACAACTTCAATCTTTTCTCCATTTATCATGCATGATGTTGCTTATTGGTCCGGCCGTGACGATTTTTGTTTTCTTTATGTTGAAGTGTAATCCATACCGAAGGTTGTGGTATTTTTGATCTTCATCAGTAAGTGCTTCAAGTTCTCTTAACTTTCAGCAAGCAAGCTGATGTCATTTGCATATCACAGGTTGTTAATGAGTCGTCTTCTAACCCTGATGCCTCATTCTTCATATAGTTGAACTTCTTGGATTATTTGCTCAGCATGCAGATTGAACAGGTATAGCGAAAGGATACAACCCTGACTCACACCTTTCCTGATTTTAAGCCAAACAGCGTCCCCTTGTTCTGTTTGAACAACTGCCTCTTGGTCTATGTACTGGTTCCTCATGAGCACGATTAAGTGTTCTGGAATTCCCATGCACTGTTACCCATAATTTGTTATGATCCATACAGTCAAATGCTATTGCATAGTCAATAAAACACAAGTAGACATCTTTCTGGTATTCTCTGCTTTCAGCCAAGATTCATCTGACATCTGCAACAATATCCCTCGTTCCATGTCCTCTACTGAATCCGGCAGGAACTTCTGGGAGTTCTCCGTTAATGTACTGCTACATCCATTTTTTAATTATCTTCAGCATGATTTTACTTTCTCCATCAACCAGTTCCACAGATGCAGTCATTTTGATTCCTCTGTATTCCATCTGGTGACATCCGTATATATAGTCACCATTTTTGGTGTTGAAAAACGGTATTTCCATTGAATAAATCATTGGTCTTCAAAAATTCTATCATACAATCTATCATTTCTATCACCAAGGTCATATTTTCCAACTACTGGTCCTTTTTCTTTGTTTCAAACTTTCTCATTCCAATCACCAGTAATTATCAATGCATCTTGATTGCATATTTGATCAATTTCAGACTGCAGAAGTTGGAAAAAAATCTTCAATTTTTTCATCTTAGGCATTAGTGGTTGCTTCATAAATTTGAATAATAGTCATATTAGTTGGCCTTCCTTGTAGGCAAATGTATATTATTCTCTCACTGACAGCATTATATTTCAGGGTAGATCTTGAAATGTTCTCTTTGACAATGAATTCCATGCCACTCCTCATCAATTTGTCATTCTCGGCATAGTAAACCATATGATCAATCCAGTTGAAAATGGGCGATTCCAGTGTCCATTTCAGCTCACTAATGCCAGTATATCAGTCTTGAAGTGTTCCATTTCATTTTTGACAACTTTCAATTTTCCTTGATTCATACTTCATACATCCCACTTTCCATTTATTAGGAGATGTTTTCAGCTATTTCTTCTAATTTTGAGTCATTGGTACTGGTACTAAGGTTGAAACTGGATTTATAGAGGGAACTGGATTTCCCTCTGCAAATGTTGTTATTGTTGTTGTTAGTTGCTGTCAAGTTAGCTTCAACTCATGGCATCCTTATGTGTAACAAAACGAATTTACTTTCCCTACATTTCACAGTGTACAACCAGGAAAATAGAGATTCCTAGTCATAAAATTCATAACTTGTGTGAGTTCAAAGCCTTCATTTGTAAAAAGTAAGGATTAGGATTCTTATCTCTCTTGGATGCTAAGAACTTCAAGTGAAAGCACATTTTACAATAAAAGTCCCTAATCCCTTTACAAATATGTTACTCCCATCAACCCCAATACTTTTTCAGTAATATATTGAAGTGCTTCAATCTTTTCCACAATTTAGAGATGAAAAGATAAAATATGTAGTTTATATGATTTTATATATAGTTTTTCAGATTTGGTATAAGTAATCTGAGTCTGTGTCATGGAAAATTTGATTTTTTTTATTTATCGAATAACGATTTATTGAGATCCTACCAAGAGTTATGCACTTTGCTGAGGACTGGTACTAAAATCACCAATAAAGCAAACTCTCTTCCCTAATACGATGCAATACGATACAGTACAATACAGTGCCTATGCTGTGATAACCCGAGAGATAAACATGATCAAGTTCTGGAATGGCACAGAAGGTGAAGCCTGAGCTGAGGGATGACATAGTGAAAGGGACTGGCAAGAGAACTCAGAGGGAAACGTTCTTACAGAAAAGGTGAGGCACGAGTGCAAGGCATACCGAAAGAATCAGGAAAATTGTAACACCTGCGTTTTTATAATAGATGCTCTCACAGGTATGCGTCTTCTATGATGGTCCATGCTCTCAAGTTATATACAGATAATTTCTGTTCCAGAACATATTCTAAGCGATTATCGATGTCACAGAAGAACCATCCGTAAAAAATTACCTAACTTTTAATCAAATAAAAGTATGAGGGAAGCTTATACCACCTTCTCTTAATCCCTTTGTCCTCAGATGGGTTATCTTTGGAGCATTGTACTGCACAGAGCCAGGGTGCCTCTGCCTGGGTGCTTAAATTATTGATCGAAACTGTCATTACCAATTCTTCAAAGGAGTTGCATTTTGATTGAGTAGAAAGGAATGTTTAAATGGATACCTGACTGTGAAGAGAATGGTTTTGCAAATTTCTCCGCACTCTTCCTAATTAAAGTTCATACAGTATTGCAGGATAACTTGTTCTCTTCTATTTTTAATACCACACTTTAAAATGTGCATAGAAATGACAAACACAGGAGTCAAAAGCAGCAGAGATTGATAACAGTCCTACTTCTCTTAGATGTTATTTGGGGGTGGGAGAAGAACTTTTATGAAATTGGTTTGATTAAGTGAGAGGGTAAGTTTTACCAGGCTTTCCATATTTGGAAGAGAGATTTATGATTCTAATCTGAATAGCCCTCTCAGGAAGTCTAGGTTCCCACAGAACACAGGAAATGATGTATTTTTCTGTAACACCAAAGGACACATGTATTAAAGAGGATATCTGAAAGTCAGTCTGTTTTGAAGCAATTCAGCTGCACTATTAACTTAAATAGATCATAGCAACTTTTATAGTTTCCAAAGTGATATTAAAGATCAATTTAACAGTTTTTAACAATTAGATCCCTTTGAAGATGTCATCTTGTAAAGCGCATGATTAATTGCATGGATATCCGTGTGAAGTAGCACTGTCTACCCTATCTCCAAGAAACGTGCTAGAGGCACGTGGAGTAACCAAAACTTCAGAGGCCACATTATTTCTGTTTGCTACTGTCTTACCAACTTTCATGTCCAGGGAGTGACATAATTTCAAGGCATTATGTTTTCACTGAAAACTGCTAATTCCTTTCCCTGAATGGATGACTCAGTTGTCTTAACACAAATAATAATAAAAACTGACTTTCAGTTTTAAAGTGCAATGATTACCTGTACAATTTAAGAATTAATTATATCTAAAATACTCTATAATGCAACTGCATAAAAATTCCTTTAATCTTGGGAATATATTTCTAGCCAATACTACAATTACCATTTCATGCATTGAAAACTTTCATAGATCACCTTCATTGTATGGGTATACTATAAACTTGCTATTTGGAATTTATAAAATCTAAATATGCGTGAAAAGGTAATGGACAAAACAAAGATAAATTGGCAGGACAACTGTAGGTCACTATAAGTCGGAATCGACTCGACTGGACTGGGTAGGTTTTTTTGGTTCAACTGTAGTTGAGAACTAGGTGACAATATTTGAGTGGTTCTAGGCCACTGAAAATATGATGCTTTTTTAAAAAAGTGTTTTTACTTATGCATTTCAAGATATGTTACTATGAAGCTAGCACACCCTGGAGTGCTTTTATTTCATAGGTTTATAGTTCAAACTCTAAACCACCCATTTTAACGGGGAAAATGATTCCAGTGTTTTCTATTTGTTGTCATAATATGATGCCCTAGTGTTTTCTTGTTCTCTCTAGAAATTTCCTGAGCCTTGGTTTTCAGTGACTATTCATTTTCACATTTATAGAATCTCCCAAGTATGAGATAATATAACTTAAAGCATTGTTTCCTTTTTTCTCCTTTTAAAAAATCTTTTACACAATGATTCTCTGTTGGTCCCTCCTTGGATGGTGAGTATAGTTTCAATGGGGTGTTTAATTCTTTTACTGCTCACGCCACAGTTAGGAGGTTGGCTGCAGCTGCCTTTCCAAAGAAGGCTCACAAGGTTTGTCTTGAATATGTTTTATTTCTTGACAAAGATCTTTGCTTTTACAAGCTTTATGATGGGTTTATACTTTTTACAAGATGCCTTTTTAAAAACATGTATAATTCCCCAGCAGTCCTTTAAAATAGAGTCAAAATACTTTTCTTTTGGAGGACTTTTACCCCAAAGGCTAGTACGTTATATATATTTCCTGCCTTACTTTTCATTTTAAAAAGATTTATTCTTAATCCCAGGCACATTGGACCATTATTCAGCCAGAGTATCAGGTTTTCTCGGCCTCAGTGGCATACTGGCGGCCTACATCTTGCCATAAGAGTAGCTCGAAGCAGGTCTCTGCCCTGTAGGTGGTTTAAGCCAGAGAAGTTTGACTCTTCCAGGTGGGAAATCAACCTGTCAGGAAAAGTCATGGAGACATGATTAGTTTACTAACTTCATTAAATGAAAACGTTTGCAACACAGGGTTCCCTTTGCTCTCAGTGTCTGCCATTGCTAAACAATCCAGTGTTTCAGGGGCTGAGTGGAATGCCATGTGTACTCCCAGCAGGAGGACATTCCAGAAGGCCTGTGGGTTTCCTTTACCTTGTGATCTTGCAGACTTCATGTTCCATGTGCTATTCTGGTGATTCCTTCTTCCCTCCCTTTCTCAATAACCTACAACCACGGGTACACTAATTAGAAATAAAATGAACTGGAGGTTGCTCTACTCTTTTTGGATCTTGATAAATCTTTTTTAGGTTATACGTATTACCAGCTTCTCGAGTATAGCATTTCTAATGGCTAGGCCCTTTAGGCCCATCACCCCTGAGATTTGCCTTAATTTCCTAGAAGCAATTCTCTAAAATGAGTGCAAATTAGCTGTTTAAAAAAAAAAAAAAAAGATTTCATTACTCCAAATGCCACATGTTGGGTGTGGGGTGCTCTTGAGCTCTTATTTAAGTGTGTTCAGAACTGCATCCTTCTGACTTGAAGATTGCTAGGTATGCATTCAACTTGCTTGCTGGTAGTTTAAACTGGAAAATTTGAACCAAATGTGTATGTAGTGTTCTCCTCACCCTCCTCCATCCACCCAGGTTTTAAATAGCAGACAGATCATTTAAATGCTAGGAGTAGCCTATTATTTTAAAATCATTTTCTATTTTAAAATGCTAGGAGTAACCTTTGATTTTCTACTTAAAATCATTTCAGTAACGATGTCCAATGACTAAACTCTTGTTTTCTTAGAGAATTTTTTTTTTAATAATCACACAGACACACATAAGACCTCATTGAAGTAGGAAGAAATAAATTTTCTTGTCCTGAGTAATGAATTTTAAAGAAGAGTCCTTTCTTATTAATGGAATTCACACACTCTGTTTACCGTTCTAGAAAGAGTTAGAGAACAGATCAGTAACAAGCACTTATCTACACTTTAATATTTAAAGTTCTTGAATAAGATATGATTCATGTGCTACCTACAGTTAATTAAGCTTTACACTTCCTTTTTTATACAGCTGTCTATAATTGTTTAATGAGTGTTTAATAAATGTCCAAAATGTATGGTGCTAAAATTTCAAATGAATGACTCCATTTCTTTAGTATTCAGTGAAGTAAGCTAGTCTGTAAGCTGATTTTTAATATAAGACTTTGGCTACTTGATTTTTTTTTTTTTTTTTAACAACTAAGCATTTCTTAATAAGGCCATTTGTCTCAACAGTGAAAGCTATAATATTTCTCTAGTACAATCCTGAGGTAAAGGTAGGATGAATGGATTATATATTTGACAACTACTTTATCTTCCTATTAATTGTTGGCTATAGTCCATATACATAGTCCTCTTTACTAAGTGGTCAATTATTATCAAAGCAAAATAACAATATAAAATATCTGAGCCCTCGGGATTAGTATACACTGCTTTCGGAAAAGCCAGTCTAGATTAGATAGAATGTGAAAAGAGGATATTTAATAATACAAAATCATCCTTATTAAACACATAAAATCATAATATTTGACAGTGTTCTTTTGTCATCCCAAGACGTGAACTTTTATTCATCCCACTTGTAAACTCAGAAGCAATTAAACATGCATATAACTATATAAAAGTATATAAAACTAAGTACAATGTTTCCACAACCTTATTTTAGGTGCACGTGTGTGTGTGTATGTATGTGTGTGTGTGTGTGTCCATGTGCATGACAGGAAACTATAAAATATTACATCAAAATAGCTAGATATAGAATTGATGTAATGGCATACAAAATAAAATTACAGGCTTCTACTTTTTGGAAATATGGATGGATTTTTTTAGTAAAGTTTTCAATTTTATGATAACTTTTGAATAGTATTTTGTAGAAAGCACTGCTATTTCAGGTAGGAATCCAGATGAACCTTTTTTATAGAGGACTTAGGGAGAATTTACTATAGAGTCTGTCTATAGCTCAATGATTCTGGTATAGAGAAAGCATCCTGGAATTAATAGTAATCAATATAAAAGGCTCCAGAGGATTGGAAAGAAAAATGGGGCTGGGTTGTTCAAGGGGTGGCACTGTCACCATGTCTCCTCTGCCTGTTATACAGCTTACACAAATCAAGGCCCTTGAGTAGTGACAAGTGATGTTTCTATTCCCATCAATCAGCACTGAGCAAACTCTTCTAGAGGGAATGATTGCTTTTTAGAGAGTCAAGTAGGGTATAATTGGGTTGCAGTTGAATTAAAGGATCCATCAATCCAATTATAAGGCATGGCTCTGTACACGAAGTAATCTGTACTCTATTTATGCACACCTCACCTATATACATAGCTGTGAAATATATAATGGAAATACCACTTAGTAATGAGTGTAACGCAACCATACATATAGTATAGAAACACATTACAAACTCTGCCTTCAGTGCAAATATAACTTGTTACCTTATTATGAATAAGGTAAATTTTGAGTTATTTTCCTAGAAGTGGGAACAGATTTGTGCTGAAACATCTCGGTCTTGTCACATAATCATGATCCTTGTGATTAGACTTATATATTTTACCTGGTAAGAGTAGGCAACTCCCGGTTTTAATTCTTTATTGTTTAGGAAATATTCAGTAGTGTGGTGGTCACACACTATCTAGCCATATAAAAAAATTCACAAGATATTATAGTCATTTTATACATGAGAAAATCGAAGATTAGAGAGGTTAATTATCTGACACAAGACCACATGAGTGTGAGCCTTCTAAGCCAAGATATGAAGGCAACTCTCTTTGACATGGAAACTAGCTCTATTTTCATTGCAGTAAGTTGCCTCCATTATTAACGCTGTGATCTAATAAATGAATTGCGGTGTACTTTATTTACGAACTTATGGCCAATCTTTAATTCTTTCTTGTTGTTGTTTTTGGGTGCCATGGAGTGAGTTCCGACTCACAGTGGCCCCCATGTGACAGATTAGAACTGCCCCTTACGGTTTCCTAGGCTGTAATCTTTATGAAAGCAGATCATCTCATCTTTCTCCCACTGAGCTGTTGGTGGGTTCAAACCAGCAAAGTTTAGGTTAGCAACCCAGTTCTTAACTGTTGCACCACCAAAGGAAAACCAAAACCATTGCCATTGGGTCGATTCCAACCTATAACAACCCCATAAGACAGAGTAGAGCTTCCCCATAGTGTTTCCAAGGGTGTAATCTTTATGGAAGCAGATTACCACATCTTTCTCCCATGGAGTGGCTGGTGCTTTTGAACTGCCCACCTTAGCCACTTTAGCTAAGCATTTTAACCACTGAGACACCCAAACCAAAAAAAAAAAAAAAAAAAAAACCCTTTCCAAAGAGTCAATTCCAACTCATAGCGACCCTATATGACAGAGCAAAATTGCCCCACGGTCTTTCCTAGACTGTAATCTTTATGGAAGCAAATTGCCAGGTCTTTTCTCCTGTGGAGCCACTGGTTGATCTGATCCTCCAGCCTTTTGGTTAACAGCCAAGCTCTTGACCATTGTACCACCAGGGCTCTTTGAAGAATCACCAGGAGGCTGTTTTACCAGGACATCATATGATCTTCAACAGGACATCCAGGTTGCATTCAGTTATCACAACCCACTCCAAATTACTTCTATGTTTTTTTGCCCCTAATCAAGTTAGGAATACAGGAATGCTTTCTGGAATGTATTTGGTCTTTAGTGGAAAATGCCAAGGGCAATTGCTCAGCACACTATACTACATGGGTTCTGGGGGAAAATCATTTAGAACATACTTACATTTTCCATTTTGCCTTGCTATAACAAATTTTGTTTCACCCTGGAGCTTTCCAGGGGAGTTGTGAACTGGGAAGCTGCCATGCTAAACAATTCTCTGGGCTTTATACCATCGAGAAAGAAATTATCCATGGCAATCTTTATACTCCATGTATATGTGTATAAGAACGTGATGATATATAAGTACTTATTTCTAGCATTTTCTTATTACTGGGTTGGTGTGAAAAGATTTAGTTGCATTTTTGAAATTATAATGATTATTAGAAGCACAGATGATGTAGGCTATATATTAAACAATTCACTAACTTACCTGTGATGAACCTTTTATTTAGTCTTCCACTCAACACTGTTTTATTGAATATCTGCTATGTGACAGACATACATTTAGTAGCAGATCCATAGTGAGTAAATATAGACACTGTCTTGACTTTTCTAGCATGTTGAATCTTTAAACAAAATATTATCCAAATAATGATTTAATTAGACTTGTGATGGTTATGATAACCTATTCTCGATGGTCACTGAGATGTGACAGTTAAGCTGATATTCTGCAAATATTAAGCATTTATTGAGTAAATATATGTAAATACATATGTCAAATACTGTTATGGGTGTTGGAGAAATAGAAGTCAACAAAACATAGGTGTTTATTCTCTGATATAGAAGCCATCAGACTATGACCTTGTAAATTAATCATAGACAACCTTTTTTTTTCTTTTGCTGTCTACCATTCATTTAAGAGTTTCTCTTCTGCTTTTTGTTTATTTTCCTACCCCAAACACTTTCTCACACAATAGGAAAGTTATACTCCATTTATCTATGCTTATGGGGATTCATAACTCATTGCCTTTAAAAGCAGATAATTTTATTTAATTGCACACCATATTTTTATCCAAGTTTTAATTCATTACATTGTATTTTTTAAGATCCATAATCAATTACAAATACCAATACTGGGATTTAAACATAACCAGTGAATAAACCTGAAAACAAAGTGACTTATTGGAACACACACACAGCCAATAGGCTGCCTTTCCTCTGCAGAGTAAAACGAGCGCTAAAGGAAAGGTCAGCAGTCCGAATCCACCATTCACTCTGCGGGAGAACAATGTGACAGTTTGCTTCCCTAAAGACTTACAGCCTTGAAAACCCTATAAGGCAGTTCTACGCTATTCTGTTTGGTTGGCAGCGGTCCTATGAGTTGGAATCAACTCAAGGGCAACAGATTTGGTGTTGTAACAGATAATAGCAAAACTGAAATGGGTTATGACTTTTTAAATATAATCATATAAATTATTGTGAGCCATGCTGATTTGCATGGTCATGCTTACTGATACTTGAATAGTGGTCAGAAACCTTTGAAAGGCTTTGCCTTTATTTCATGAATTTACATTGTGTGTGTGTGTGTATGTAATTTTTACAGTTGTGAGTTTCTGTACAATATTTGATACAGGAGTAGTCATACAAAAGAATTATTGTACAACCAGTCAATACAAATAACTATGTTTGGAGTACAGGTGTAAGGAGTTGCTTTCAGTTGAAGTAATAGGGCATGAACAAGTTTTAGCTCGTCATTATTTGTAATTAAAAGACATTGCTGCAGAAGAAGTAGAATCTATAGCAAAGTGGAAAAAAAAATATTTAAACTGGTAAGGGACATCAGATTTTTTGAAGTTTCAAACCCTTATTAAGCCTGAATCTTCAGGGAATTCTACATAGGAAGCTTCCTGAAGCAGATAGAAAAAGTAATGTTTCCTTGTTCCTGACATTTATCCTGTGGGGACCGGTGAGGGCGTGACGGTGGGGGATAGAGTATCTGAATAAGAGAAAATAACACACACAAAAAAAACCCTTTGAGCCCATTCCAACTCATTGTGACCGTATAAGACAGAGTAGAGCTGCCCCATATGGTTTCCAAGGGTGTAATCCTTAGAAAAGCAGACTGCTACATCTTTCTTCCAGGGAGCAGCTGAATCACCAGCCTTTCGGTTAACAGTGGAGTTCTTAACCACTGCACCACACCAAGGCTCTTTAGAACGTAACACAATTGATCCATGTATGCTTCTGCTAATCTTCCCAAGGCAAACTACTAATGGTAACATTATTTTTACTTTGCAGAAAATAAAAAAGCTCTGCTAATATTCATATAGAAGTATAAATAACCAAAAACCATTCTGTCTCATAGCGATCCTATAGGACAGAGTAGAACTGGCCCATAGAGCTTTCACAGCTATAAAACTATGCGGAAGCAGACTGCTACATCTTTCTCTGTGGAGCAGCCGTGGATTCCAGTAGCGGACCCTTTGGTTCACAGCCAAGTTCTTTAACCATTGCACCTCCAGGGCCCCTAAGCCATTCCCCAAATGTCAGCACCATTTTTATCTAAATATGCAAGTTCCAGCATACTAAAGATAAGAAAAGGTTTTTCTGAAATATAATTTGGAAACAATTTAAGTTAGTTCTGAGATATAAACAGAAATCATGGTCTGATATAAAGTATGCTGGGATTTTATTAGGTGAATATATCATTTTTACCCTTAACACTCCACCAACGACTTACTTTAAATTTGTTGAATGTGTCACTGAGGCTCTGTGTCCTGTTTCCTTGATGCTAGTAATGAAGGCATTTCACATAGGCACTGGCACACATCTTAAGAGCAGAAGCATGATAACTAAATGACAGGCCAACCTGCTTTGAGTAGAAGCATGATAACTAAATGATGGGCCCACCTGGTTTCCCCTGATTACTTTCTCCATGTGGAAAATGATAAGTCTCCATTCTCTTCCAGCTGTTAGTGATCTTTTAAAAAAACAAAACTTGGAGGATATCACTTCCCTCCACCCTCCCGTTCAACAGCCATCAGTGGCTTCCTGGTGTACCTAAAGAGAAAGTCAACGTTTTACCATAGGCTGTTGTTGTTATTACAACTCATGGAGACCCCACATATAACAAAACAAAACCTTGTGTTGTGCTCATGATTGTGGGTATGCTCGAGTCCATTGTTGTGACTACTGTGTATTTTGAGAGCCTTCTATCCAAGGGGGCTCATCTTCCAGCATTATATTGTGTTGTGATCCATAAGGTTTTTATTGGCTAATCTTCTAAGGTAGTTATCCAGGCCTTTCTTCCCAGTCTGTCTTAGTCTGGAAGCACCACTGAATCCTGTCCATCATGGGTGACTCAGCTGGTACTTGAAATACTGGTGGCATAGCTTCCCGCATCACAGAACACAAAAGCCACCACAGTATCACAAATGGACAGACGGATGGAGGTACCATAGCCTAGAAAGCCCAAAATGACTGTCCCTCCTGCCTTAGCGTTTATCTCCTTCCCCGTCCCCCTCTCTTGCTTTGCACCAACGATGCTTCTCCCAGCTTTACTGACATGCAATTAGAACATTCCTTCTAAAATACAAGTCAGATAGTGTCACTCCTCTCTGTTTGAAGGCTGGCAGTTGTTAAGGTCATTACCTCTGCCTAGAATTCTCTGCCTCCAGATTTTCAGTCTCTCAATACTGGGGACTCAGAACAAATGTTACTCCTCAAAAAACCTACCTGGGCTACATTTATTTATTTGTTCATTCACTTAATAAACATTGAATGAACGTTTATTTGCTGGGCAATTACCTATGCAGTTGGAATACCGTGGTAAATAAAACAGACAAAAATCTCCGTCTTCATGATATTTATACCTTAAGGAGAAGAGAAAGAAAATCAAAAAGACCAAACCCATTGTCCGCCAGTCAATTCCAACTCATAACAACCCTATAGGACAGAGTAGAACTGCCCTCTAGGGTTTCCAAAGCTGTAATCTTTACAGAAGCAGACGCCACATCTTTCTCCTGCAGGGTGTCCGGTGGATTTGAACTACCAACCTTTTAGTTAGCAGACAAGCTCTTGAACACTGTGCCACCAGGGCTCCTTAGAAGAGAAATAGTAAATAAAATGCATAAATCTCTTAGAAGATAATAGCTTTTATTATCTTAGAAGATAATAGCAAAATAAAGCAGAGATGGAAAATGCAAAGTTCTAGGGTTGGAGATGCAATTATAAGTAGGATGATTAAGGAGAGCTTCATTGAGAAGATGACGGTTCAGCAAAGCCTTGAAGGAATTGAGAAAGCAAACCATGGTGATAACGGAGAACACTTGCCACCCCTTTGCAGAAAAACAAAGGCCCTGAATATTAAGGAGGTCAGTTTGCTTGGATCGGAGTGAGGAAGAGGGCCGGGGTTTTGATGAGGTAGGGCTTTGCACACTGAGACTTTGGCTTTTATTCTGAGTGAAATCAAAGAGCATGCAGGCTTTGAACAGAGGAGGCACGTGGTCCCGTTTTTGCCTGTGCTGGCTACTGTGTTGGAATTTAGCTGTAGTAGATAAAGATGAAACCAGGGAGACCTATAGGAAGGTTTTCCAGTAATTCAATCAAGAAATCATGGTGTCTTGTAATGGTGGCAACAGTGGAGGTGGTGAGCACTGGTAAAATACTGGATGTGTTTTGAAGATAGAATTAACAGGATTTGCTGTTTGTTTGGCTATATGACGAGAAAAAAAGAGATGAGTAAAGGATAGCTCCAGGGTGTTGGGGGCCGAATAATGGGAAATGTCAGTTACTGTACTGAGAAATAGTGCTAGTGTAACAAGTCTGAGGAAGATGACACTGGGGAGTTATATTTAAGCCCTGAGCCTGGGTGAGGTAATGGTGGAAGGGAATATAAACGGAGCAGAGATGAAATGCAAAAACTGAGCCTTGATTCACTCCCACACTAAGGGGTTATGCATATGAGCAAGTAAAAGCCCTTTTTCCCACTCTACTCTCCTACCTCTCTTAAACTCTGTCATAAACCCTTGTTTGATTTTCTCACCAGTTCTTGTCTCTACCTGAAAATATTCATTTTTTATATTTCCTTGATACCATTTTTTTACCCCCACAAGATGGTAAGCTTTATGAAAGCAGGAATATGGTCTACCTTATTCACAGAACCCTGATGCCTGAGGAGTCTTCTAAAAACATTTTTTGAAAGAATGACTTATTTTTTACAACTATCCTTGGCTATAAGAGGAAAAAACATTTAAAGGTACAGAAGTGTCCTGACAGAAAAATAACAGTTACCATTTAGTGGGTGCAAACACTGTTCTCCATGTTTACATGTGATGAAGCTATTTAGATGGCAGAACAAGCCTGAAAGATACGTATTGTTCTTATTTTCATGGTACAAGCAGGATAACTAAATTCTAAGTACCTTGCAGAAGTTATGTGGACTGTAGTAAGTCTGCTACACATGTTTGTTGGTGCCTTTTTACCACCATATTGATGCTTCTCAATAGAAAGAAGTGATAATGGTGAGCTCAATAAATATCTTAGTCTGGGTTCTCTAGAGAAGAAAAACCAGTGAAGTGTAAATATATATATATGTAGAAATAGAGAGATAGGCAGACAGACAGACATATATGTATATATATAGAGAGAGAGAGATTTATTGCAACAAAATGGCTCACGTGGTTGTAGAGGCTGGCAAGTCCCAGATCCACAGTTCGGCGTCAGGCTAGAGGCTTCTCCTGACTCATGTGGTTTCAGGGGCGACGAACTTACAATTGGCAGGTCAGACGACAGGCTGTTGGCTCATGGGGCTGCAAAATCTGGCGAATCCCCAAATCAGCAGGTCAGATGGCAGGCTACTGGCTTCCAGGGCTGGAGAAGCAGATGAACCCCAGAACTGGCAGGTCAGACCATAGGCTGCTAGTTTAAGTCCCAAAATCCGGAGGCCATTAATGAAGAGCCAGATGCAGATTCCAGAGCAAGGGAGAGCTTTACCAGTGCATCCATAAATATTTGATGTAGGTCACACCCTCAAGGAAACTCTCCTTACATCAGATAAGGCAATGATTTCAGTTAGGCTGTGACTTGAGCAGCGCCCTTTTGTAAGGCTCTGACTCAAAATACACCCCACACTAATCCTGCCTCATTAATATATAGAAGTTTAGGATTTATAACACATAAAATGGGGGATTATTACACAGTACCACAAAATGGAGGAAAGTGACACAATACTGGGAATCATAGCCTAGCCAAGTTGAAACATTAGCCAGCACAATAAAAGTGTAACATTTACAAGATTTGGACATGGTCATGGCTGACCCAGCTACAATAGGGTTTGGTAATAGCTAAGAAGGAAAGAGAAGCATAACCATCTGGAATAACTGTAATAGTCTGGGGTTATATGTTGTAGAGGCATCAAGTTAATTAAAACTTCCCCCTCTCAAAAAAAAAAAAAATTAGGATAAAGAAATGGAAAGAAAGCAGAAGAGTGAGGGATCATATTTAACTTACCATTAAGAATTTTTTAGAACCTGGAAAGCTTCATAAGAATCACTGAGTTCAACACCTTTTTTTTCAGATGGGGAAACTGAGGAAATGACCTTAGTTTACACAGACAGGTATTGGCCTAAATGAGTGGTGAATTCTACCTCAGCTGTTCCTTCTCCACACCCCATTATTCTCCCTAGGTGGGACATTGACCTTGAGTTTTTCTTAGAAGAAAATGCACATAATTGTTCATCTTCTATTTTTTCCTTCCTGTTGGCTAAACTATATCTGAATATGGTAATATAATTTAGATTACTATTCCAGTTATAGAGATGTGTACCTAGATGATAAGAAAACACACTAAAAGTTAATTTTTGAAAAAAAAGTAGAAAGTAATCTAAGAATCACGTGCTTTCTAACAAAAAAATGACTTGCCAAAAACTGCAAAAGGATACAATTTTTTAAAAACACTTGTTCAGTTCAGTGTTTATGTACAGTAGTTACCATGATGAAAAATAATTTCTCACATGCACAGTCAGTGTTGTATATTCAGCCTAGTGTATATACACATTCGTTTTTTAAAATATAATGCTCTCTCTGAGCAAAACTTCTTTCTAAATGGATGTGTCATACTATTACTTGGTAGGACGTGAATGATTACAGCCTTAAACTGGTAACATGCCTTCCTGACACAAATAGAAGACTACGATGCTGTATAATGTTGACATTTATAGCCACTTTCATAGACTTTATCTCAAATCCTTGAGTGGATACAAAGTGTATTGTATATCTATTTTAAAGTGCCCGTGTGTGGACAAGCACAGCAACCATTATGCGATGGAAAGTGTTATAGACTCCAGTGTTCCATTACTGTTGGTTGTTTTACAGCCAATGAAGATATGTACTTGAACCAATACTCCTATGCCAGCGGCGACTGATGGCTATAACCTCACAATATTCTCAGATGACAAACCCAACCAAAGGTCCCTATAATTAGACTGATAATAAATGCTGTTTATGAAAGTCTTTGAAAATTACTAGGCATAATACATTGAAAAGCACTATAATGGTTGCATAAACAATATTGCATTTCTTCAGTGTTGCAGAAGAATGAGGCTTTATGGTTTAAAGAACGGCCAATATAATTACAGACAATACCTCAAAATGTAAAGCATGCTTACTTAAACTGAGTGATGGAAATGCTTCTGAATATTTTAAAATGCTATTTGGTCTTTGTAAATAAAGAACCCTGAAGATATTTTCAACGTATATTGATGACGAAGTATCATCTGAGGACAAGTTAATTATTATATAACAATTACTGGCATGTAGTGGTGCCTGGGTGACACAAACGGTTTGCTCTCAGCTACTAACTGAGAGGTTGGCAGTGCCAATCTACCAAGCAGCACCACAGAAGGAAGGCTTGGCAATATACTTCTGTAAGATTACAGCCATTGAAACCCTGTGGAACACAGTTCTACGCTGACACAGATAGGGTCACCAGAATTCAGAATTGATTCTACTACAATGGGTTTGGTTTATTGGTATGACAGGCAAGTTTCAAGTGCTTTACATATATTCAGAATTGACTGGATGGCAATGGGCTCAGGTTATGTATATTAATCCATGTAGTTATCGAAAGAATCCTATGAAGTGAGTACTATTGTTAGCCTTATCTTACAAGCTAAGTAACTGAAATGCAGAGAGGTGAACTGACATGCTCAAGGTCATAGAGCTAGTACATGATACCACATACCATCAGGGATCATTGAGATGTGTACCAGAATCATTGCCATGGAGTCAATTCTGACTCATGGTGTGTCAGAGTGGAAGTGTGTTTCGTAGGGTTCTCTGACTGATTTTTTGGAAGTAGATCATCAGGCTTTTCTTCAGAGGTACTTCTGGGTGAACTCAAACCTCCAACACTGAGACTTGCAGAGGTGTGTAGATCTTAGCTTTTCTGTGCCTAAATTCCTTTAGATAGGGTGGAGAACTGGGCTTGTAGAAAGAAACTGAGGCTCTTTGCTCCTACTGACAGCTCAGAATGCTAATTAGGTAATGGTATTAAAGTTGGTACTAAAAATCAGCTCTTTCAGAATTTGCTCCTGAGGGTGTTCTATGAATATGAAAGAAATTGTATGAAGTTTATTAAAGTAATCATCCTTTATAATGGGATCATGGAGCAGATAGACTGTACTAGGCAGGTTTAACTGAGAGCCTTGAGCTAATTTTTTATTCTGTTAAATTTCTCTGAGAAGAAGAAACACACACACACACACACAAACACACTGGTGATTTTATGTTGTCGTCAGTATTAGCTGGTGTCCAGTTGGCCCCCAACTCAAAGTGACCCCATCACAATGGAACAAAATGCTACCTGGTTCTGTGCCATTCCCCTGATCCATTGCAGTTTGGACCCTTGTGATCCATAGGATTTTCACTGGCTGATGTTTGGAAGTAGATCACCGGATCTTTTTCCTAGTCTGTCTTAGTATGGAAGCTCTGCTGAAACTTGATTACCATTACAGCAGCATGCAAGCCCCCACTGAGGGATGACTGGTGGCTGTGCTTGAGGTGCATCGTCCTGGAACTGGACATGAGTATTCCACACGGAAGGTGAGAATTCTACCACTGAGCTACCAAGATCCCCTTGTGAATACACACACACACATTATTGTTTGTTTTAATTAGTTTTTTTGTATTTATGCTAGAAATCAGATTTTCATATAATTTTATGAATTCTCCTTGATGGCGAGGTATTACTTAAAAGGATAAATATATACGACTGTGTGTATGTGTGTGTACTCATGTGTGGAGGTAGAAAAGAGAGCTGAGACTTACAAAGACACATGCCCACAAAAGGGAAAAGAAATGCATGGAGTGTTTATAACCGAACAATCATCTTTCTTTATAAACTTATCAAAGTAGTGAATATTTAATTATTTTAAGTGATTCTATGATTATTTCTGGAGTCCCTGGGTGTGCAAACAGTTAACGTGCTCAGCTGCTAACTGAAAGGCTGGGGGCGACTTGGACAAAAATGCCTGGAATTTATTTCAAAAAAATCAGCCACTGAAAACCCTGTGGAGCACGGGTCTACTCTGACTCACATGGGGTCACCATTAATCGGAATCAACCAGAAAGCAACTGGTTATTATTTTTTCAATGATCATTTGAGACTTTCTGCCAAATTTGCTTTGATGTACTCCACACTCCTTCTCTCTGATGGATTACAAAATAAAAATAGTTTTGAATATGCTGTCTCATCAGTTTTGTGTAGAGAAAATGTGTTTTTACACATGTAGTGTGTAGTATGCATAGGGTAGAAAAAATGTACATAGCACCTCGGAAATACGCTTGAAAATATATTGTAATATAATATAAAATATAATCGTAAGTTATGACAAAGAACTGTCATGAGTGTTAGTTGAAAAGGCCTTTAGTTATTCTTCTTTTTCTCTATTTTTATATTTTGTTATAATTAAAAGCAAAATTCACCTGCTGTTGGTTAACAGTGAAACTACATCTTTTTGCCAAGAAGTGTAAAGACATATTCATAAATAAAATTCACGTATATCCATCAGTTTTAAACACTGATTTTCAAGGCTTTAGCAATGCTTAGTGAATTGGTCTTCACTGTTGCTGCGTGATGAATTATTCAGATGAAAAACTTAACCGTAATTACCTGCTGATAAAAGGATCTAGAAGGCAGCTTTCATTCTATTTTAGACTTATACGGTGTATTTTGTAATCAAAATAAATTAAGTTAAACTCACAAATGTGTATTATTAGTGTGATGTAATGATCGTTTTATGTGTTATGTATTTTTAATAGCAGATTTCTTTGAGAAAAGAACTGTGATCACAAAGAATCGATTGAGTTGAATGAAGTGGCTTGGTTCCTTCCTTGCCAGACTCCAAGCACCTGGATGACTGGATGCATGCCTGTGTCTCTATATAGCTGTTGTAGACAGCATGATGTGTGACTCATCTCTAGAATTTTCTATTCAGTGAATAAGTGAAGTCAGGGTTCCCAAGTCCAATTAATGCATTTACTTACTCTATGGCCTTGAGTGAGTCAGTAAACCTTGCTCACCCCTAATATTATCATTTATATAGTAGAAGGTGGGTCTAGATTCCCTTTGGTGTTCCTCCCCCTCTCATGTGCTTTGATCACAGGACTTTATAGGTAAAATAATTTAAGACATAGTTACAGAGGGAAGATAATTTTCTGAACATATTTTCATTTTCTGTTTGTATTATAGAGGAAGAGAAGTCTGTACTACACTAGGTTCAAAGGTATGCAGAATTTACAGCTTTTTTTATATAGAAATCCCAGTAAAAAACCCAGTGCCGTCGAATATATAGAAATATTCTCTAAAAACTATATGTTGTGAATGAGAGAGAGAGCACATTTGCAGCTGTTTTCTAAATTAACACGTGATGTAGAGTTAAAAAAAAATTTTTTTAGTAGAGTTGCCTTCCCTAACAATAGAAAAAAGTGAGAAAAAATGCAAGTTATTTACAGGATTCCTGAGTAAATAGGAGAGGGCATATATAACTTACGGTCAATGGTAGGCACTTAAGGCTGGAGAGTTATTACTAAATCACTAAGGACCTTGAAGTGTGATGTTGCATGAGATTATGTGTAAGGATCATTTGCTCCACTTTATGACGCTGTCACTTAAAAGATCAGAACTTTCCACTCTGTGAGGCTAAAAGTTTGGTCTGCTTTATAGGATATGTGCCAGCTGGCCAGGATAAATGAAGAAATCTGCTTTCTCAATGAACTTGTGATAATCTATGCCCTTCAATCTACTTTTTAAAGCAAGGTTATGCTGGATGTTGGCAGCATCAATGTTGGGAAACAGAGATGAATGTCGACTATCTAGCAATCAAATTCATATTGAGCTGATGGACTCTCATGCTCTGGCGCCCAATGAGATTGGGGGTTCTCTGAGACTAGTAAGACTAATTATTTCTGTAGTTCTAGGAAAGTTGGTAGAAACGCACCATAATTCTTTCCAAAAAGCCCTGTAATAAAACATGCAGGGTCGTTTATTGGGATGGTAGAGGAGGAAAGTCAGTTATAATGATTAATTGACCTAAGCTTTTACATGATGCTTAGAAAACACAACTTAGGGCATTGCCTAAAATCCCCTACTTGCAGATGCTATTAATTAACCCTTATTTCATTTTTCAAATTTATGAATATATGAATACATACAGGATAACAACTCTTACCCATATGCGATCTACAGAAAGCACCAGTTGAAGTCCCTACAATTCCTGCTAAGGTCTTTGCAAAGTCCCCAGTGTTTCACTTAATTTTCTTTAAGCTTGCTCTCCCTCTGAATGTGCGCGCATACACACACACGAAAGATGACTGCTGAAATTTATTCCAAATTTCAACTCTTTGAACTAAAAACACTTTCATATACGAATCTTTTTTAAATAGATATATGATTCATTTCCTTCGAGTGGTTGGATCATGTGGTATTTAACCTGTTAAGAAAGTGCCAAATGTTTTCCAAAGCATTTAAGACATTTATTACTCGTGCCAGCAGGGAGTGTGAATTTTGGTTTCTTTACATCCTCACCAGCCCTTGGCATGGCCAGTCTTTCTGATTTTAATCATTGTAATAGGTGTGTATTGGTATCTCACTGGAGTTTTTATTTCCATTTGCACAAAACTAATGATGCAGAGCATCTTTTCCTGTTCTCATTTGACATCTGTATAACTTCTTTGTTAAAATATCTGTTTAAATATTTTTTCCATTTTTAGGCAGTTTTTAAATTTTTTTTGCCAAGGTAGTTTGAGAGTTTTTATGTGCAGTCTAGACACAAGTCCTTTATCAAATATTTGATTTGTAGCTCTTTTCTCCCAGTCTGTGGTTTTCTTTTCATTCTCCTAATAGAATCTTTTGAAGAGCAGAGTTTTAATTTTTGATGAAGTACAATTTATCATTTTACCCTTTTATTGATTGCACTTTCGTTATCATGTGTAAGATAACCATATATAAGAAATCTTTCTCTATCCCAGGAGTTGGCAAGCTTTTTCCTAAAAAGGTCAGTTAGTGAATAACTGAAGCTTTGTACACCATGTAGCTTCTGCCTCAACCAGTCATCTCTGCCTTTGTAGTATGAAAGCTCTCACACCACACACAATCAAGGAATGAACGAGCACAGCTGAGATCCAGTAATTTTTTATAGAAATTTATATTTCATATAATTTGCATGTATCATAAGATATTATTCATTTAATTTTTTTTTCAATTATTTAAAAATATAAAATTTGCTCTCAGCTTGAATTACATAAAAAACAGTTGAAGGGCCAGATTTGGCCTGTGGGCTATAGGTTGCCTACCTCTGTCTTAACCCAAGGTCACAATAATTTTCTCCTATGTCTTCTTCTAGAAGTTTTATAGTTTTGGATTTTAGAATTATGATTCATTTGGGTCAATTTTTTTTTTAATGTGGTATGAAGTTCATCCTTTTGCAAATGGCTATCTAATTTTTATAGCAGCATTCTTTTGAAATGACTGTGCTTTCTCCACTAAATTACCTTTGACCTTTGTAGAAAATCATTTATCAGTACATGTGACAGTCTATTACTGGTCTCTACTCTGTTCTGTTTATCTTTTTTTTTTTTTTTAATTTTTTTTTATATATAATTTAAGTGCAAGTTTACAAATCAAGTCAGTATCCCACACAAAAACCTATATACACCTTGCTACATACTTCCAGTTACTCTCCCCCTAATGAGACAGCCTGCTCTCTCCCTCAACTCTCTCTTTTCATGTCCATTTTGCCAGCTTCTAACCCCCTCTATTCTCTCATCTCTCCTCCAGGCAGGAGATGCCAACATAGTCTCAAGTGTCCACCTGATCGAAGAAGCTCACGCCTCACCAGCATCCCTCTCCAACCCATTGTCCAGTCCAATCCATGTCTGAAGAGTTGGCTTTGGGAATGATTCCTGTCCTGGGCCAACAGAAGGTCTGGAGGCCATGACCACTGTGGTCCTTCTAGTCTCAGTCAGACCATTAAATGTGGTCTTTTTATGAGAATTTGGTGTCTGCATCCCACTGCTCTCCTGCTCCCTCAGGGGTTCTCTGTTGTGTTTCCTGTCACGGCAGTCATCGGTTGTGGCCAGCACGATCTAGTTCTTCTGGTCTCAGGGTGATGTAGTCTCTGGTTCATGTGGTCCTTTCTGTTTCTTGGGCTCGTAATTACCTTGTTTCCTTGGTGTTCTTCATTCTCCTTTGATCCAGGTGGGTTGAGACCAATTGATGCATCTTAGATGGTTGCTTGCTAGTGTTTAAGACCCCAGACGCCACTCTTCAAAGTGGGATGCAGAATGTTTTCTTAATAGATTTTATTGTGCCAATTGACTTAGATGTCCCCTGAAACCATGGTCCCCAAATCCCCATCTCTGCTACACTGGCCTTTGAAGTATTCAGTTTATTCAGGAAACTTCTTTGCTTTTGGTTTAGTCCAGTTGTGCTGACCTCCCCTGTATTGTGTGTTGTCTTTCCCTTCACCTAAAGTAGTTCTTATCTACTATCTAATTAGTGAATACCCCTCTCCCTGCCTCCCTCCCTCCCCCCTCTCTTTACCACAAAAGAATGTTTTCTTCTCGGTTAAAACTATTTCTCAAGTTCTTGTCATAGTGGTCTTAAACAATATTTGTTCTTTTGCAACTGATGCCTTCCAGGTTCCTCCATGTTATGAAATGTTTCACAGATTCCTCACTGTCCTTTATCAATGAGTAGTAGCATTCCATTGTGTGAATATACTATAATTTATTTATCCATTCATCCATTGATGGGCACATTGGTTGCTTCCATCTTTTTGCTATTGTAAACGGTGCTGCATATATCTGTTCGTATAAAGGCCCCTATTTCTCTAGGATATATTCCGAGGAGTGGGATTGCTGGATCATATGGTAGTTCTATTTCTAGCTTTTTAAGGTAGCACCAAATCGATATCCAAAATGGTTGTATCATATGACATTACCACCAGCAGTGTATAAGTGTTCCAATCTCTCCACAACCTCAACAACATTTATTATTTTGTGTTTTTTGGATTAATGCCAGCCTTGTTGGAGTGAGATGAAATCTCATTATAGTTTTGATCTTCATTTCTCTAATAGCTAATGATGGTGAACATTTCCTCATGTATCTGTTAGCTACCTGAATGTCTTCTTTAGTGAAGTGTCTATTCATATCTTTTGCCCATTTTTAATTGGGTTATTTGTCTTTTTGTAGCTGCATTTTTGCAGTATCACGTAGACTTTAGAGATCAGGCGCTGATCAGAAATGTCAGCTAAAAACTTTTTCCCAGTCTATAGGTAGTCTTTTTACTCTTTTGGTGAAGTCTTTGGAAGAACATAGGTGTTTGATTATTAGGAGCCCCCAGTTATCTAGTTTTTCTTCTGCATTCTTAATAATGTTTTGTATACTGTTTATGCCATGTATTGGGGCTCCTAATGTTGTACCTATTTTTTCTTCCATGATCTTTATCGTTTTCGATTTTATATTCAGGTCTTTGATCCATTTTGAGCTCGTTTTTGTGCATGGAGTGAGGTATGGGTCTTGTTTTATTTTTTTGCAGATGGATATCCAGTTATGCCAGCACCATTTGTTAAAAAGACTGTCTTTTCCCCATTTAACTGTTTTGGGGCCTTTGTCAAATATCAACCGCTTATATGTGGATGGATTTATGCCTGGATTCTCAGTTCTGTTCCACTGGTCTATGTGTCTGTTGTACCAGTACCAGGCTGTTTTGACTACTGTGGCAGTATAATAGGTTCTAAAATCAGGTAAAGTAAGGCCTCCCACTTTGTTCTTCTTTTTCAGTAATGCCATATTTATCCGGGGCCTCTTTCCCTTCCATATGAAGTTGGTGATTTGTTTCTCCATCTCATCGTTGGGATTTGGATCAGAATTGCATTAAATGTATAGATCGCTTCTGGTAGAATAGACATTTTTATAATGTTAAATCTTCCTATCCATAAGCAAGGTATGTTTTTCCACTAAAGTAAGTCTCTTTTGCTTTCTTGCAGAAGTGTACTGTAGTTTTCTTTGTAGAAGTCTTTTACATCTCTGGTAAGATTTATTCCTAAATATTTTATCTTCTTGGGGGCTACTGTAAATGGCATTGATTTGGTGATTTCCTCTTCGATGTTCTTTTTCCTGGTGTAGAGGAATCCAACTGATTTTTGTGTGTTTATCGCGTATCCCGATACTCTGCTGAACTCTTCTATTAGTTTCAGTAGCTTTCTGGAGGATTCCTTAGGGTTTTCTGTGTATAAGATCATGTCATCTGCAAATAGAGATACTTTGACTTCTTCCTTGCCAATCTGGATGCACTTTATTTCTTTATCTAGCCTAATTGCTCTGGCTAGGCCTTCCAGCAGAATGTTGAATAAGAGTGGTGATAAAGGACATCCTTGTCTGGTTCCTGATCTCAATGGGAATGCTTTCAGGCTCTCTCCATTTAGGGTGATGTTGGCTGTTGGCTTTGTATAAATGCCCTTTATTATGTTGAGGAATTTTCCTTCTATTCCTATTTTGCTGAGAGTTTTTTATCATGAATGAGTGTTGAACTTTGTCAAATGCCTTTTCTGCATCAGTTGATAAAATCATGTGATTCTTGTCTTTTGTTTTATTTATGCAGTGGATTACATTAATTGTTTTTCTAATATTGAACCATCCCTGCATTCCTGGTATGAATCCCACTTGGTCATGGTGAATTACTTTTTGATATGTTGTTGAATTTTATTGGCTAGAATTTTGTTGAGGATTTTTGCATCTACATTCACGAGGGAGATAGTTCTATAATTTTCTTTTCTTGTGGTGTCTTTACCTGGTTTTGGTATCAAGGATATGGTGGCTTCATAGAATGAGTTTGGTAGTATTCTGTCCTTTTCTATGCTCTGAAATACCTTTAGTAGTAGTGGTGTTAACTCTTCTCTGAAAGTTTGGTAGAGCTCTGCAGTGAAGCCGTCTGGACCAGGGCTTTTTTTTGTTGGGAGTTTTTTTGATTACCTGTTCAATCTCTTCTTTTGTTATGGGTCTATTTAGTTCTACCTCTGTTTGTGTTAGTTTAGGTAGGTAGTGTCTTTCTAGAAATTCATCCATTTCTTCTACATTTTCAAATTTGTTTGAGTATAGCATTTCATAGTAATCTGATATGATTCTTTTAATTTCACTTGGGTCTGTTGTAATATCACCCTTCTTATTTGTTATTCAGGTTATTTGCTTCCTCTCCTGTTTTTCTTTTGTCAGTTTGGCCAGTGGTTTATCAATTTTGTTGATTTTTTAAAAAAAACAGCTTTTGGTCTTGTTAATTCTTTCAATTGTTTTTCTTTTTCTATTCCATTTAGTTCAGCTCTGATTTTTATTACTTGTTTTCTTATAGTGCCTGTGGGTTTCTTTTGTTGCTCTCTTTCTCTTTGTTCAAGTCGTAGGGATAATTCTTTGATTTGGGCCCTTTCTTCTTTTTGGATGTGTGCATTTATTGATATAAATTGGCCTCTGAGCTCTGCTTTTGTTGTGGCCCAAAGGTTCTGATAGGAAGTGTTTTATTCTCATTGGATTCCACGAATTTCTTTATTCCATCCTTAATGTTGTCTATAATCCAGTCTTTTTTGAGCAGGGTATTGTTCAGTTTCCAAGTGTTTGATTTCTTTTCCCTGCTTTTCCTGTTTTGATTTCCACTTTTATGGCCTTATGGTCAGAGAAGATGCTTTGTAATATTTCAGTGTTTTGGATTCTGCTAAGGCTTGCTTTATGACCTAATATGTGGTCTATTCTAGAGAATGTTCCATGTGCACTAGAAAAGAAAGTATACTTGGTTGCCATTGGGTGGAGTGTTCTGTATATGTCTATGAGGTCAAGTTGGTTGATTGTGGCATTTAGATCTTCTGTGTCTTTACTGAGCTTTCTGGATGTCCTGTCGTTCACTGAAAGTGGTACGTTGAAGTATCCTACTATTATTGTGGAGCTGTCTATCTCACTTTTCAGTGCTGATGGAGTTTGTTTTATGTATCTTGCAGCCCTCTCATGGGGTGCATAAATATTTAATATGGTTATATCTTCTTGGTGTATTGTCTCTTTAATCATTATATAGTGTCCTTCCTTATCCTTTCTGATGGATTTAACTTTAAAGTCTATTTTGTCAGAAATTAATATTGCCACTCCTGCTCTTTTTTGGTTGTTGTTCGCTATGGTTTTTTTCATCCTTTGAGTTTTATTTTTTTGTGTGTGTCTCTAAGTCTAAGGTCTCTTGTAGGCAGCATATAGATGGATCTTGTTTTTTAATCCATTCTTCCACTCTCTGTGTCTTTATTGGTGCATTTAGTCCCTTTACATTCAGGGTAATTTTGGATAGGTATGAATTTAGTGCTATCAGTTTGATATCTTTTTTTGTGTGTTGTTGACAGTTTGTTTTTCCCCCTTAATTTTATGTGCTGAGTAGATTGTCTTTATATATTGTCCTTTCCTCATATTTTTTGCTGTTGATTTTGT
This sequence comes from Elephas maximus indicus, assembly GCF_024166365.1. NCBI lineage: Eukaryota > Metazoa > Chordata > Mammalia > Proboscidea > Elephantidae > Elephas > Elephas maximus. Next base: position 62,051,488 of record NC_064836.1, read on the forward strand.
TTCTGCCAAGTCTATATTGTTTTCTTGTGTTTTATTTTGATGAGTAGGATAGTTTGTCTCCTTTGTGGTTACCTTATTATTTACCCCTCTTTTTCTAAATTTAAACCTAACTTTTATTTCTTCGTATCACCATATCTTCCTCTCCATTTGGAAGGAGTATGATTACATTTCTTAGTCCCTGTTTATTATTTTAATGTTGTCTTCTTTTATATAATAACATTGCTGCTACCCAGTTTTGACCTTTTTTTTTTTTATATATAATCTTGCTTTGTATTTTTGGTTTTCCCTGACTCACTTGACTTCTGGTTGCTCTGCCTAGTGTTCTAGTCCTGGGTTGATACCTAATATAATTGATTGTGTATCCAAAGAACTCCCTTTAGTATTTCTTGTAATTTTGGTTTGGTTTTTATGAATTCCCTAAATTTGTGTTTATCTGGAAATGTCTTAATTTCACCTTCATTTTTAAGAGATAGTTTTGCTGGATATATGATTCTTGGCAGGCAATTTTTTCCTTCAGTTTTTTAAATATGTCATCCCATTTTTTTTTATTGCCTTCTTGCCTGCATGGTTTTTGCTGAGTAGTCCAAGATTATTCTTATTGGCAATCCTTTGTAGGTGACTTTTTGTTTATCCCTCACTGCTCTTATAATTCTCTCTTTATCTTTGGTTTTGGCAAGTTTGATTATAATATGTCTTGGTGACTTTCTTTTAACATCTACCTTATGTGGAGTTTGATAAGCATCTTGGATAGATATCCTCTCATCTTTCACAATATCAGGGAAGTTTTTCTGCCAACAAATCTTCAATAATTTTCTCTGTATTTTCTACTATGCCTCCCTGTTCTGGTACTCCAATCACTCGTAGGTTATTTCTCTTGATAGAGTCCCACGTGATTCTTAAGGTTTCTTCATTTTTTTTTTACTTCTTTTATCAGATTTTTCATTAAATACATTAGTGCCAAGTGATTTATCTTTGAGTTCAGAAATTCTAGCTTCTAGTAGCTCAATTCTGCTCCTCTGACTTGCTATTGAGTTGTCTACTTCTGTAATTTTATTGTTAATCTTGTGAATTTCTGATTGCTGCCTGTCTATGGATGTTTCCAGCTTATTAAACTTTTCATTATGTTCCTGAATAATCTTTCTAATTTCTTCAATTGCTTTATCTGTGTGTTCCTTGGCTTGTTCTGTGTATTGCCTCATTTTCTCCCTGATGTTTTGAAGGGTTCTGTATATTAAACGTTTGTATTCTGGCTCTGGTAATCCCAGGAATGCACTTTCCTCTAGAAGGTCCCTGGATTTTTTGTTTTGAGAGCCTGTTGAGGTGATCATGGTCTGTTTCTTTATGTGACTTGATATTAACTGTTGTTTCCAAGCCATCTATAAATTATTGTATTAGTTTATGCTTGGTTACTGTGTCGTAGCTTCTTGCTTTGTTTTGTTTTGATATACCCCATGGGTTGCTTGAGTGAGCTAGCTTGATTATTTTCGCCTTTGGATGTCTGATGTCCTGTCCCCACATGGCTAGAGCTGTTATCAGGTATATCAGCCTAGAAGTCCATTCAGTTTTCTTGTATGAATTCAGCTCAGGTTTCCAGGTAGCTGATCATCAAGTGTGTGGTACAGGCTCTGCCCTACAGTCTCAGAGGGGCAGGGGTGATTGACATATATACTGGTATCTGATTGCAGCAGGGTTCTTTGAACAAGGCTTTGAATAAGGCAGGGGGCTGAGAACCGACCCCCAAGTGTCTGAGGAAAGCACGTCCCTGTTCTCTAGAGTGTACAGGTGGGTGGGTTCTGCAGACGGACCATGTGCACTCAAAGTTTTTGGTTGTAAGGACTGGTAGGTACCAGTTATCTTTGGACCCCGTCACAGGTGGCTCGGCGACGTGACTGGAGCTACCAGTCCTTAGGTCCCTGATGTGAGTAGGTGAGGACCTTGTTTAACAGGCAAAGCAATGTCAAACATCAAACACCTATATCTCCACTGCACAGCTGAAACAGTTGGAGTCTGCCAACGAGGGCCGGTTCTCCTGAAATAGGCCCACACAGGTCCATGTGGAAGGGAAATGTGCTCAAAGTCCACGGACAGTTTATGCCTGGACAGGAGCTGCTTCTGTCCTCAACTCCCCTGGTTAGTGGAGCTAGCAAATTATCTTTTCCCCCCAGTTGCAATTTTTTTCCTTCCCTAAGGCCAGGAGGATGGCTCTAGGTGCTCAACAGTGCCTGTCTCAGGCCCAGGGAATTCAGATGCTGGAGCCGGCTTGGGGGTGGGGGTGTGCGGTAAAATATACGCGAGTACTTAGCTTTTGCCTAAAGTGCCGTTCTTCTCAGGTTCTGGAGGTGTGAGTAGGCTGTGTGGCTGGCTGCTTCTCCCTGAGGAGACTGGGGCTGAATGCTAGTACCAGCCTGCTGCCGCTGCTACTCCAGAAATGGTGCCTGAGGGCTCCCCACGATTCAGGTCCGGTAACTCCGCTCCGCTTCTGAACAGTCTCTTCCTCCCCCCGCCCCTCCCCACTTGTCACAAATATACTCGTTTCACTTGTTTTTTCAGGTCTTTGTTGTAAAGAGGGCTCGCTGGAAGCATCTGTCCATTCCGCCATCTTGGCTCCGCCTACTGTTTATCTGCTTTTTATCTGTCTTAACATCAGTACCACCCTGTCTTGAACTATGTATTGAAATCAGTAGGGAGAAACAAAATTCTCCAAATTTGTTCTTCTCTTTTAAATATAATCGAATAGATGTAGGGCTATTTAGGAGCCCTGGTAGCACAGTGGTCAAGAGCGTGGCTGCTAACCAAAAAGTTGGCAGTTTGAATTCACCAACCACTTCCTGGAAACCCTATGGGACAGTTCTATTCTGTCCTGTAGAGTTCCTATGAGTCAGAATTGACTTGATGGTAAGAGGTTTTGTTTTGTTTTAGGTCTATTTAGGTTATCTGTTTCTTCTTGAGTGAGCTTTATAGCTTGGACCTTTCAAGGAATTTTTCCATTTCGTATAAGTTGTCAAATTTATTGGAATAAAAATTTTCATAATATCCATTTAATATTTTTGTGACATCTGTAGAGTATGCAGTAATGTCATATGTATATATACACACACGTATGTGTTTACATATATACATATGTGTTTTGGTTTGATTTTTGGTTGTTTCATATGGGATGGTAAATCCAGTTACTGTTAGGATATCTTGGCTAGAAGCCAAGAATTGTGTTTTGTTATTTATATAATCTCTTAAAATTATTTATTGAGATTTTTTTGAATTATATATTTTTAATTATATATTACAGGAGATGAGAAAGACATAAAATCCTATAAAATAGTGAGTGTGCTGCATGTTATCTTAAAAATCAGCAAAAGATAAGGAATGTGTGTTAATTATCACAGAATATAAACTAAAACAATTTATGAGTAAGCACCAAATGAACTGTAAAGACAAGACTTCAAGATATTCAGAGATGCCTTTCCAGAGAAGGTGGTAGGGTTGGAAAGCTTTCTGTAGTTGGTGTGGAATTTTTGGAGAAAGTCTCTCCATCCATGTGAACGTTATTAAATAAAGGTATGTTGTTTAGAATGATCCAAGAAGAGATAAATTTAAGTCAGAGGACAGTAAAGGATGATACATTTGGAAAAGTAAGTAAAGTCTAGATTTTTTAAATGTTGCCATTTTACAGGAAGCAACATGTAAACCATTAAAAATTTTGAAAAAGGTTTGTAATAAGATGATGAAAACCATTTTGAAAAAGAATAACCAGGTTGCAGTGATAGGCATCTGAAGGAATGGAAGACCAGTAGGAAAACCACGAGATTGATCCAAGCTGAACTAATGTGCTGGTAATGTGTTTGAAAAGAAAAGACGGACAGGAGAGGCATTGCATAGTATAAACTGGCAGTGGTCGATGATTGACTACTTTCAGGGTGAGAAAAGGAGAAGTTTCAAAGATGATTGCATTTTAGATAAAAGAGCATAATGAAACAAACAACAGAAAATGGAAGACCAGGAGAACTAAGTCTGGAAAACTAAAAGTAAATGAACCAAAGAAAAATAATTTTAAAAAAAGATAGCATAATAAAAATATAAGAAATAGAAAAATGTTCATTAAATGAGCAATATATCCAGGCCCTGTGCAAAACTCTTCACATGGACCTCATCATTTAATCATCACAGCACTATTATGAAGTTCTATGATTATCTGCAATTTAAAAATGAAAAGTGCCATAAGTGTTTTGCCCAAGGGTACAGCAAGGAGGTGGTGGGGCCGGGATTTGAATCTCAGTGTGTCCAACTCCAGAACCCAGTCTCTAAGCATAAACTTAAAGCAAACATGTTGGGCAGACGTTTGTCTTACATTGTACACAAAACAGGAAAATGTAATCAATTTGTAAAATATCCAGCTTTAAGAACAATTTTGGTGACTCTGAATAATGATTACTCTCGTATCTCTGCTTAGCCACAATCTGAGATAGTGTTACAGTGTGTCTGCGTGTCTCCGTATCATTTGTATCAATTCATCTCTTGGACATGAGAAGATAGTCACATTTTTGTTGTCACGCTATTTTTCAGACCCTAAGGTAAACAAAGAAAGTAAAGTATTAATACTACTACTTACCAGGACTTGAACCACACTAGATTTATGTCTTGAGTAATTGTGATTATTTTGTTTATTATCTAGCTACTCAGTAAATCTTCTAATTGACAAGGAACTATTAAGTTCTCAATCCCATGTCTTTACTTTCCACGTTAGATTATATTTTTTTTGTTGTTCAAGAAGGCGGTAAGTGTTCTCTGCAACTCATTTCTTTCTCTGAGGTAAAAGAAGTATAGTTAGTGTCAGCATAAGTCGCTCGTGCAGCCCATTTCACATTGCCAAAATGTGTAAAATGTGATATTCTGACAATGATACAGGCATACACACGTGCACACATGCAGAGTTAAGATGCAGAGAAAAAATGAGAAGACTGAATTACTTAGAACTTATACTATGGTTCAGACAAAATAGCAAACACTTAATTTAGACAATCTCCTGTAATGCTCTTAACGGTTATCTTTATTGTCTGAAACTTGCCCAAGGTCACTCAGGTAATAAGCATTGGGACCAGATTTTTAACCTTCACTGACTTCAAAATTCCAGTTTTTAACCACAGTGTCACACTGCTCTGTACCAAGATATAGAGTCAATACAGTGTCTGCCATTTATTTTAATTAAGGAAATTCTAAGTGGTGAAGCCATTTTTTTTTAAAGGGAAACTTCTCAAATAAAAATCACAGCTTATGTCTTCTTACCCTATTGCCATACCTGCTCCCCAGAGACCTCTCACTCTCTTTCCTCTCTTTCACTTTTAAGTTACCTCACTTGTGAGACCTGGTTATCCAGTTATGAGACTGATGTTTTCATGAAAAACATGCCTTTAGATTCTATGGACTGTTCTTTAAATAAATGCAATAGTAACAAATTTTTATTTTTCCTAAGTTGAATTTCACTTTTTATAGTGGCTAGCTTTTTATGCAGTACCAAATCTGGCAGCTAAAATAAATAACAACAACAAAAAAAAAGCCATTTGGGGTAAAAAAAAAAAAAATGAGGCAGGGACATAAAGCACTGAGGGCAATTTTCTCATATGGCTTGTAAAATCTCTCTTAGGGCAATGTCAAAAAAAGAATTTCCAAAATTATTTTTGTTACAGAGCATGGTAGAATAAATTTGCAGCATTCTTGATTTTTCATTTTTAAGTTGCTGCACTGATTTGGAATTTTATTTTTTTTTAATGGGAAAATCTGATAATGCCACTGATAGCCACTGAGCTCACTTGGAACACAGACTAACATGTTTACTACACACAGGGGCTTAATAAATGCCTCTCTCCAAAATAAAGCTGGGTTTCATACTCATCCCACTGAGTCACTAGATACCTTAATTTACATGTTTACATGTCTCCGTGCTTGTGGATGCTTATTCTGATTTCAGCACCTTTATTCACAAAATGGAGCCCTAGCTCAGCTGCTAACCAAAAGGTCAGCAGTTGGAATTCCCTGGGCGCTCCTCAGGAAACAAAACCTATGGGGCATTTCTTCTCTGTCCTATTGGGTCTATATAAGTCAGAATTGACTCGATGGTAATGGCTTTTTTTTTTTTATTCACAAAATAATTTTAATAGTCTGAATCCTAATGTATTAATAGTTATCTGCAGTAAATATAAATTGTTATGTGAGTGGAGAGTGGTGTAAATTGAGAGTTAAGCATAAAATACCAAGGGATACTTTGAGTTGAATTCGTAATTTCTTCCATAAATTTTCATGAATGGGAATGTACTCTAATTTTAGATCTAAAAAGCTCAACACAAAAGAACATACCCTGGAATGGAAGCCTAGGATTTTGTAATATCTGTGTTGATAATCTCTGTTAAAAGTAGTGAGTAAAGTTTAAAAAAAAATCAGCAGGGACACAGGAACTTGAAGCAAAATATGGTGTGGTTACTTTATCAATACTGACCTTCTTAGCTTTGGGGATACTCAAGTAAGCAATGAAAAATAAAGTGAAATGTTACTGCCTCATCACCTTAGAGAAATTGCTACCTTTCAGAATGGAAAGACTCTTGTCTTTTGAACTGTCCTTTCATCATAGCTTCAGCTTTTTAACTTAATTTTTAAATCTATAAAATCTAAAAATTTGTGTCATTTACAATCCACTTAGTCCATATCCTAAAGTCAAAAATATTTATATTGCAGCATAATTTTAAATTTTGATACTGACTAAAATCTTCTATACCACTCCTTGCTTAACAAGGTTACGTTCCAAAGAATATCAGCGTTATACGAGAGATTGGTCATCTTGCCTGTCTTTGGGGCTGATGCACTCTGCACTCCGAGCCCCAGCTCCCCCCCCCACCCCCCAACACCCCGGTAGCCCACTGCTCTTCTTGCGCCCCAGGGCATCTCTCCGGATGCAAGTGGCGAGGTGGGCTCTCTGCAGAATCCACAGGGGTTGGGGGGCGGGGTGTCAGTGGTGGGGGCGGGGGATTTTCCAGCACCTCTGGAGCACCATCACCTAGCCAGACTGCAGGCCTCAGAGCGGACCCCAGCACCTCGCCCCTGTACTTTCCCGCTCTCCACCTGCCCTGGAGAGGGGCCTCAGCGCCGGCGGCTAGGTAAGGCCAGGCCACCTGGGCCCAGCGGAGGCTGCGGAGGTGGCAGAGTCCTCTTTGTAAGAAGAGACTTCCAAGCCCCCAAGCTGACTCCTGTGGCCCCAGTGGAGCCGTGTCCTGTGCGCTGCTCGCCTGCCCCACGGTGCCCCCAGTCAGCTACTCTGCACAACTTGGGTAACAAACCACCAGGGACTGCCCTCTGGCAAACTTAGCCCTCCTTCTCCTCCCCCTCTCACCTCAGCTCCTTGTTAATGCGCAAAATAGTAGGATAGTAGTTTTTTTCTGTTGTTATAAATGCAAAATGTCGGATAACGCAATAGTCGATAAGTGAGGAGTAGGTGGACATGGTGGCATAAGGTTTCCTACTTAGCAGTTCCTTTGCCTGCTATTGGTAATCTTTTCATCTGCTTCATAGCAGTCTCTCTTTTCAGTTTTACTCTAGTTGATATAAAAGGAGTTCTAACATTTTACCTTGCCTTGTGGGAGGTATGAAAGCCTTGTATCCTGCATCCATTTGAGGAGTTTGACTCTGACCTAACTCAGCAGAAGTTGTGAATAGGGAACTGAGTAGGTGGAAATGATTAGAAAATTAGAGTCAGGAGCAAAGTGGTGAAATATATTAGATGTGAATGAAGAATACCATATGATATTCATTTCATATTGTATGTATTGTGGCTGCTTATTTTTCTAATATCCTTCTCCCACACGTTTTAAACTATTTTTAAAAATCTTTAAAATGTTGTTATATTTTCTGAATTTAGAATCTATCCTGTTTCCTGTTAGGATGCTTGCTTTTACTCTCCAAAAGTTAGGCAGTAGATGCTCGTTTATCTCTCTTGTTCTCAATGACATTAGAATTTCAAAAGCAATATTGTATGGTCTTGTAGCAGTATTTATTGCTGGATTATTCATAGTAACATTTGATCTTATTCTTTTCATATAAGCAGAATAAATAGCAGTCAAGAACTGTGTAACTGTTCTCCTTGCTTTTGTTTAAACTATATTTTGTGCCATTTAAAATAATTTTTACCCTCCACACTCTACATCTTTTTTATTGTTGTTGTTTTTAGTTCCTGGTATTGCTCCTTTCCATTATTCCCCCAGTATCCTCTCCAGAGTGTCTTTTCCTGACCCGTCTTCTTTGAACATTTTCTCTTCAATTCAAGGAGGTGGTCCTGAGATGGAAAACCTGATATCTGGAATAAAGGAACGGTAGGAGAGAGAAAGGAAGGGAGGGGGGAAAATCATGAGAGAGGAAGACAGGAAAGTAAAAGATAATTTATGAAATTGAAACAGGTTACAATACATTTTTATTAACTCTTACACGAGTTTATAAATATCAGTTCCTGCTGTATAAAAAATGTGAAAGAGGGAATTTAGTCCCCGTTTAAGAGGATATCTGTGAGATATTTTGTTTATCAGGAGCATTTCGAACAAATAGCTATGTCATGCTGCTTTTATTAGTCTTTATAACGTATTTGGGATTTTAAAAATAAAGCAATATATATATTTTTTTAATGGTATAAATGTTGGACTTCTTAAAGCAAGCAGTTTCAGTACAGAGAGCTTCCTGTACTCACAAGCAGATTGTTTTGTGCACCTTTGTGTTATGTCCAGAGTGACTAAGGGGAGTTTAAACTTGCAGTCCCTTCATGTATTTCCACCAACTAAGAGTGTGAGCTGATCCTACAAAGATTTAGATCCAGGCTTACTTTTCTTTTCCTTTCTGATTTACAAACTACTGAACATCTTTAGACCATTTTCTTCTGCACTGACAGCCTTTTGAAACCTGAAGCTAAGAGAACTCTAAGTTCTTGCAATATCCCCAGCCCTTGCTTTGCTACTCACTTGGATGTTCAAATTTCAAGTCTTGAATCTTTGGAACCAGCTGTGGCTTTTGATAAAACTTTCGTCATACTTACTCTTTTAGCAACAAACTCCCCAATTGTTATCTAGTCCAGTATGAACTGTATTTTCACCTCAATTTTAGCCAATCTTAACCATCTGTTACCTATTCTTGACACAAACCAAAAACCAAACCTGTTACCATTGAGTCAATTCTGACTTGCGGTAACTTTATGTTTACGGAGTAGAACTGCTCTGTAGGGTTTTCTTGGCTGTACTCTTTACGGGGAGCCCCGGTTGTGCAGTGGTTAAGAGCTTGGCTGCTAAGGAAAAGGGTGACAGTTCAAACTCACCAGCCACTCCTTGAAAACCCTATAGGGCAGTTTTACTGTGTGCTATAGGATTAGGATTGCTCTGAATTGGAATCTACTCAATGGCAAGTTTGGGCCCTCTTTTTTTTTTTTTTTTGACACTTTATGGAAACAGATTGCCAGGTGTTTCTTCTTTGGCACCACTGGATGGGTTCGAACCGCCAACCTTTAGGTTAGCAGTGAATCCAAACCACAGCCATGATATTTCTTAAATTAGCATATCCATGTTTTTTCTCTGCTCAATAACCTCCAATATATTCTCCATTTACTCAAAATGGAAACCAAAATTCTTACACTGACTTTAGAAACTGTATGCGGTTTGACTTTCAAGACTCATCTCCTATTATTCTCCCCCTTAGCCCTACTATCTCTGGTGATACAAATGGTTAACATACTTGCCTACTAACCCAGAGGCTCCTCAGAAGAACAACCTGGCAATCTACTTCCAAAAAACCAGCCAATGAAAAACCCATGGAGCCCAGTCCTACTCTGACTCTCCTGGGGTCACCACAAATCAGAGTCCACTCAACAACAACTTTTTTTTTTTTTTTTTTCAGTTCCACCACTCTGGGCATATTGGCCTCCTTGATGTTCTTCAAAATGCTCCCATCCTAGGGTTTAGCTCTGGATGTTTGCTCTGCCAGGAAGGATCTTTACCCAGATACCTTCAAGTTTAACACCTCGCTTAAGTGTTTGTTCAAATCAAGACAAGCTGACAGCCCTGTTCAAAATATTCCCCTCACACATGCAGTTACTTTTCAAACTTCTCAATTTATTTGCCATTTTCCCATATTAGTCACTATTGTAGATAATAAAAAGTATAATATACATATTTTTATGTTGAATACCTATTTTTCTTTTTCCTTTCTTCTTCCGCCTTCTCATGTTCCTCTATTCACTGCACACTACACCTTAAGCTCCGTTAGGGCAGAGCTCTCCGTTCCACTAGTCGTTGAGCTCTAAGCATCTTGACAAGTTTGTAGAACACAGTTTTCTCTCAATAAATATTTGATGAATTTTTTGAAATGAAGGTATTTCCAGAAGTGGCATTAGGTTAGTGGGCATTTAATTTCATGCTAGTCTTCTCTAGGTACGTAATTAAGAGATCATTCATTTCAAGGATTGTTTTTTTAGTTTTTTATGATTATTGAAAGCTGCATCGGCATAGCAATTTTTCTATGACAAATGACTCTCTCTTGCATTGGGAATAATTTTTATTGTTAAATAATTTGTCCTGTATATATTTGCAATGGGTCCCTGGGTTGCACAAACCCATCCATTGCTACTGTGGAAGAAAAAGCCTGGTGATCTGCTTCTGTAAAGGTTATAGGTAAGAAAATCTTAGGGAGCACAGTTCTACTGCGTAATACGTGGAGTCACCATGAGTTGGACTCAACATGGTGGCACAAGACAACATACTCACAATATTTTCTCACACTTCTCACAACTTTTTCATATTTTATTATCTCTTTTCTTCTTCTGTTACAATCATCTCATTCTGAATAACATTTCAATGCTGTCTATGATTTAGTGCTTTTGCAAATGATGAGTTGTTTAGCATAATACATCAAAATTGCTATAGTCTAAGAAAAAAATGTAAAGACCAGGAAAACATTATTGAGCATGACAAATAATGTCATCTGTTAACAGAAGACAGGGTTGACATACGTTCAATCTGATTTTATTCTATGAAGACTTGTAAGTTCAAAGTTCTTGAATACAGGCACTTCTTTTTTGCATACGCCATGTAGAGTCAAGAACACTGGATTGATATTTAGGAAATCATAAGTAGAAATCCCTCAGCACTACTAGGTTTGATTGTATAACATGAATAGGTCACTTCACACCTCTGAAACTTATTCTTTTTTTTTAATTGAGTTTTTGGTGAAAGATTACACAACAAGTTAGGTTCTCATTTGACAATTTTTGCAGAAATTGTTCAGCGACATTAATTATATTTATCACAATGTGTCAATATTCTATTTAATTGTGTTGTGTTCATTCCATTTCCAGTATTGTAGTTTCCCTGTCCCCTTATTGTCTCATCTTTGCTTTTGAGTAATTCTTTTGGTCTTATACTGATGTTTTTTAAGTAGAGCACCGATCTTACATGTAATATCCTTTATTTTGTGTGCCACTCTGCTATTTCGCTAAAGGGTGATCTCAAGGGATAGGCTCGGTTTTAGGTGAAATTTATTCTTTAATATCTTGTTTACCTCTAAAATTCAGTGATTCTACTATATCTTTGAGGTTCTTGATTATTAGAAGAAAAAGGAAAATGTGCCTTTTCTGACCCTAGTGTTTGCATCATTTTTCGTGTAAACCATGTCCACCCCTTGGTTGCTCCCACTTTCCGATTACTGCCTCTCTGGATTTGACATTAGTCTCCTTACAATCTGTGTCCAAGCAGACTGTGTGGCTTTATGTTACAGTACAGAGAATAAAACTCAATGGAAAGCAGACTGCTTGTATTTTTTTTCTTATTTTTCTGACAAGTTAGCAATAAAACATCAAGCCAAATGGTATGTAGAACAAAAGTAATGTTCATGGAGAGTTATATTTCCTAGAAGGGGAGAAGTAGGTAGAAAGTGAAAGGACTGCTGTGGTGTGTAATTATGATTGAGGAACGTAGAAGGTAAATCTTCTCAGATGTCGCTATAAAATAGTTACCCTCATCATCACGAGTGTTTGTTGAGTGCCCACTGTGATCCAGGTACTGTTCTAAGTACATTTATTCACTCTTAGTCTCCACAACCATAGTGTGAAGAAGTTAGTGTTACAATCTCCATTATACAGATGCTAAAACTAAGGCACAGAAGAGGTTAAGTAATTTGCTTAAGGTTACCAAACTTATAAATAGTGAAGCCAGAATTCTAACCAAGTTTGTCTGGCTTAAAAGCCCATTTTCGTAATTACTATACTGTTTTGGTTTTTATCCTACCCATTAAACTATGAGCAGAGAATTTAAGTCACCCAAGACAAGGTGATTAAGTCTATTGAAATCATCATGAAACACAAAAGTTGAAGGTGTTAGATGATGCTGTCAATGTGCTGTGGTTAGAACAAAATAAATGTTAGCACTGGCCTTCAGAACATTTGATTTTCCCATTTTAATCATCTTAACAAACGTAGCCCAGAAAGTACTTAGTGAACATATTAAAGTCCTAAATCACAAATTATAATTGAATTTTGGGTAAGACGTTTGGGAAACAAAGATATGAACTGTATAATGGCAGTGAAATTAATGATACAAAACTCAGGTCTGATAGATGATCACAGACTTTTCCAGGCCAGCTCACCTAAGCTCAGTCTAGCCATGCATTCATAGCAAATTGTGTATAATCCTCAGAAAAGCCCTGTGGGTTTGGATCTGTTTGGACTAGCATGGCTGGTCTGAAAGCAAAGAGTAGAAGCCTGTGTCTTCTACTGCTTGTCAAGTGGATACTTGCCAACTATAAAGTTCGTCCTTTTGAATTTGGCATAATTCTTTCTTGATGAAGCACCTTTCAGGAATTTTGTTGGCTCAGAATGAAGAAAGAAGTCTCAGAATTGAAAAATTTTCACATTGACATAATTGTCTATTATGCTTACAAGTTTCAAAACAGTAGACTTACACTTGCAATTTTAAGTATAAGAGTACAGTGGTCTGACATTAAAACATACTAATATGTTTTTTTTTTTTAATATATGTGTAATGCTATAAGTGAGTGCCTTTTGCTAGATTTCAGAAACTTCGAAAAATTCCATTCCCTGTGGCTTATTATCTGTGGCATAGGTTTTCAAAGCCTCTCCTCTGTGTTTATATTGCACCCCATATTTTTGTCAACTAGCTGTACTAAAATTAAAGTGATGATGGTGATGATGATGGTAAATAATTTAGCATAACAATGGATCCCAAGAAAACCTAAAAAATGTAAAAGTTATTTGTGTGTTTTTAAGAAGGAAACAGAGAGAATTCTTGGCAGCCAGTTTTAGGGTAGCTTTGAGATTTTCCAGTACACAGAAGCCTGATCCAAAGAATTGTGAGTTCCTAAATTTAATGAGAACCAAAGAAAGCAAAATCCACCAAATCAAACAGAAAATAGAAGTCTGAAGAAATTAAAAAGGTAATGGTTTTGATTATTCAGTTGGTAACATGACTAGATCGGTTAATAGGATGGAAAAAGTCAGAAGGTTAACTACTTATAAATATTGTTTTAAATTGCAAAACCCATATGCAATCACTAAAATAGTAACTATGCTTGTGTTTGTGAGATTAGAGATCATCTCCTGTTGACTGTATTTAATTTTCTTCCATGTACTTCCCAAAATTTCTTTAATACAGTAAGTTTGGTTTTATAAACTGAATAAAAGTTAGCTGAAAGTAGTTACTAGAATTGAAAATTGAGCACTTAGAGTATAATCATTAAAAGCATATTGATTGCCTGAAATTATCTAACGAGGTCTTTACGATTTTTTTAATGTTCTTTCCCTCAGTTAAGGAACGACTAAGTATTTGTTCCACTCTCCGCCGGTCAGTTTGTCATACTGTGGTGGCTTGCATGTTGCTATAGTATTGGAAGCTATGCCACTGTTATTTCACTGGCAGAGTCACTCAGTTTCATTGGAGTTTCCGGACTAAGACAGAGTAGGAAGAAAAGCCTGGAGATCATTTCCAAAAATTAGTCAATGAAAATCTAATGTATCACAACATTGTCTGACTCACTTGCTTTGGACATGTTATCAGGATGGATCAATTGCTAGAAGAGGACATAATGTTTGGTGAAGTAGAAGGCCACTGAGGTCATAGGAGGTTCTTAATGAGATGGATTGGCACTGTAGCTACAGCAATGGACTCAAACACACTCGCAATTGTGAGAATGACACAGGACTGGGAAGTGTTTCGTTGTTGTACTTAAAGTTACCATGAATCAGAGTCAACTCGACAGCAGCTGACAGCAATAAGAAGTATTTGTTGTGTTTGTATTATGTGTTTGGCCCTGTGTTAAATGATATGAAAGGTTTGGAGGAAGTCCCTTTTATTGAAGATTAACTGAGCACAAAAAACAAAGCTATATATAAGTAAAACCAAATTGTGTTGTTCAATTAATAATATGATATTACCTCATTAGATTAAGAGAATACAAAATAATAAGAGGAAACAAAGCTTTAGAAAGGAGGGCCAATATCAACTGGAACCCTTAGAGGTGAGAGCTGAATAGGAGTTTGAAAGATGAAGCTGGCTGTAACTAAGATTAGAGGGTGGGGGGGTGGCAGGTGTACAATGGAGCATATAAGGAACTGAGGAGTAGGGACCAACTGAGTATATTAAAATGAAAGTTATACCGAGGATTCTAACCAGAGCAGTAGAAGGTAAGCAGGAATAAGACAAAAGGGGACAGATAATTTATGGACTAGAGCTAAGAGGAGGTATTTAAATTTATCCAATGATTTGCAACTATAGATTTTGAGCAGAGAAATGACATTCAGTTTAGCAAATATAATGAACCTGTGTAAGGTGGAAACATATTGAGAAGGAAAGAGAGATAGAAATGTGGTAAGACTGCACCTCATCAAAAGCAGAAAACTTGCAAGGCTCAAAAAAAAAAAAAAGACAGTATCATCAACTTCTGGCTCTCACAGCTTTCACTGTAACTGGTCAGCTCATGAGAGTGTGATGTACAGGTTTGTGGAGTAGTTAACATATTTTTGTAAAGGAAACTGGGGATAACAGTCTGAATGAAACTCAGTAATATTAGATTAATGAATTATGGCAATTAGTATTGAAAGCACATGTAAAGTGGATTGGATAGCAAAGGCAATGATTCATGAAGGCATTCAATCTTTTCGCAGACTACCTTTTTAATCTGATGGATCACTCTTTCCTAATCACAGCATTTAGGAGGCAAACAAAGGAAGATTCTTAAAAAGTATTCAAGAAGTTGGAAAGTAAAAGGAAAGAGTAGTATCTCAGCACCCAAGATTAGGAAAACTTTCAAAATTGAGGAATAGTGAAAGTATCATAAGGTACATAAGAGACCAAGAAGATTAGTAAAGAAAAATCACCATTGGATTAGAAATTAGGAGATCATTCATCATTGTAATAGATAGAAAGCATTAAAAGTTACATCATAACTTTGATGTGGAGAAGGAGACTAGAAGATGATACTAGTTTGCTTTGTTTAGGAAAACAGTATCTAAACTTGTCTATAAACCATTAGAGAAGAGGTTAACAAGTAGAGATACATTATAATTGATGATGTCTAAAATAGGAGAAATGGAGAGGACTAGCAATACAAGTGTAGGCATTACCAATTGTTTTGATCAAAGATTCAATAGGAGAATCCTGATCAAAAGGGGGAAAACGTGGAACAGAGTTTCATAATTTTCAATGGAATCCAGACTTTCTGGAGCCATGGAGGCTGGATGAACCCCCAAAACCATTACCCTGAGATAATCTTTAAACTTTGAACCTTAAACCAAAACTATTCCCTGAAGTTTTTGTTGAACCAAAAATAGCTTGTCTTAATAAATATGTCTGCCTTGAACATTATGCTTTTTTCTACGGGAGATCAAATTGACACCTGCAAATTGAAAATTTCCATGAGAAGCTTAGCAGCCTTGAGTTTAAATCAGTGGCAGTGGTACAATTTGGAGAAAGATGGCAAGAATGTTTGCACAATTTAAAGAATGTTATCAGTGTCACTGAGTTGTACATGTACAGATTGTTGAAATGGTGTATGACGGTGCATATTTTCACTAAAATTTGAAAAGATTAAAAAAAGGATGCAGGTGGAGGAAAAATAAGAGTTGCAGAGTAATAATTCTCAGTTTTGGCCTCTCAAAGTAATGAGATTTTCTCTGATTACTATCATGTACTTTCAATTTCTTGCCATTTCTGTAGTGGGTGAACAGACAAACATAGACATATATCTGAATCTTTATTAGCCTACCCCACATATTTAGGCACCAGAGCACTAAACGTAGCTAGACTGGTCTCCTTTACTCTGTCTATAATTATGATTCAAATTCATTTATTTGATAGCCTTCAAAAAGGAGTATTTTTTGTTTCATTGCCAAACCTGTGAGCCCTGGGTCAATAGTAAGTTGGTTTTCTAAATTCAACAAATAACTGAACATATAGTAAATAATTTAGTAATAACTGAACACAGTGTTAAAGAAGATCTTAAAAGATACTTGGATCCATCACTCCTTTCTTCTTTTCACACAATAAAATGCCTCCATAAAAAGTATTCTTTTCTATATTACAACTCTCATATCCTGTGGTTTTTATCACTACAAGTCCCAAACCTTGTGAATTAAAGCTCAGAAGAGAACTGGATACGTTTCCTCAGAATTGAGAATCTTACATTAAGTCGGTGCTCTGATGGAAAACTCACAGGGTGATCTTCACATGCCTTTAATCTCTACGTCCTCAGTAGAAAGTGGCACGGTTTCTGAAATGTGCGCTGGCTGTCTCTCAGCAGAGTTTTTAATGAGCTGGTGCCTGCACAGCCCTGTGAGTGTTTTAAACTGGGATTCTTTCTACAAAAAGTAGACACATGAAAGTAAAAGACAAGTGAATAAAAGCATAATAGACCATGTGAGTACTAATTTGCAGGGATTGGAAAAACGTAAACGACAATAATAGCATTAAAGAAAATGTAGACATTGAAGGCATTGTCACAGTTATCTGTTAAATGCACAAAGTAATGTCAGACTTCTTGGGAAAAGTCATGAAATGCTTTCCTAAAAAAAGTTAATATTCATACAGTGTTTCTAAGATGTCTCGTCTCAAGGATAAATAGGTTAAAGGAAAAGCCCTTTGTGGAGACAAAAATTATTTTAGCTCATTCCCTTCTTGATATACTGTACTTGGTACATTTACTTGTCTCTTACCCCAATCGCTTCTCCAACTAGGATGAATACATTCTGTTAAATAAATCGCCTACTCATTAGAAAGGAATTCCTAGAAGTCAAAAAAGAAAGTGAATCTCCTAATAACACATCTTTATGCCTTGTCAGCTATTTCAACATAAGACTTCGGTGACTTTGTTGGAATGCTAACTTTTGTGATAGATCTATAAAGTACTGACAATTTTTAGTCTTTGTGGAGCATCTTAGACTGTAATTGTAAACTTTTTTTTTTTTTTTTTTTGCAAGTATAGTACATAGTAATTTGGAGCACAGGCTCTGGAGCCAAAATGTCTGGGTTCTTACCCTGACTCTACCACTTCCTAGCTAAAACTCTGACCCTGTGCCGTCGACCTAGTTCCTATCAATATGGTCTAGTTAGTTCACCTCTCTATCTGTTAGTTTCCCCATCTGTAAAATGGGGCACACAATTGTACTGTTACAATAGATTTCAGTGAAAAGTAAATAAAGTGGCAGGGACACACTTGGGTACACTAACTTACAAAAAAATTGCATTTACTAATCCAAAGAATAAGCATTCTTAAAAATAATCACTATTATTACTTTACAGTTTTTTTTTTTTTTTTTTGGCCAATGAAAAAATACACACATATATAATGAGCCTCCTTATACTAAAAAAGGAATAAAATTTATTTCAGATTCTGAATTACAAAGAGAAGAAATCTAAAATGTAAGCTTTTAACTTCAGTACATTTTCCTTTGTTCTCCTAACTACTATCCTTGACGAGGGAGTGCTGACATTTTGGAGAAATGGACTTTTTGTTGAATATTTCAATTTCTTTGTTCTTGTTTTTTACATTTACCATGCCAACCAACGGGATAAGTGAAACCATACAAACTTTGGTGTATAAAATGGGACCAAAAGGTGATGTTGTGATTTGAGTAATACACAAGGACTTAAAAATTCTGCATTTTGTTTCCCTGTATATCACTCACTTAGACTGGAAAGAAACAAATTATAATCATAATTGAGTCAAGACATATTCAGAACTTTCAGATGTTCTCAAGTTTAACATTCCCTTCAGTGCTAGCCAAATATCCCAATACATTTAAGCATTCTATGGTCCAAGTCATCAATTGTCTTTGAAAATTCTTGTTTATTATTCTGGCTTATGAGTTGTCTTTCTTCAACAAATGCCAAGTCTGGAATGATTTTTTAAGTGTCTATAGCATTAATATTTCCAAGGGACTCTTTAACCTCAGTATGCATCCTTGGCACAAGCACTTGCATTTTTAACACTTGATAGCTGGCAATATAACTTGGAATATTTTCCATGTAGTGTCTGATAAATATTCTGAGATTTGTTGACTGATGTGCAATGGCCAAGAATATTGAAAAGTGGCTTTGGGCATGGTGCAAGTTATGCGTGATTTTGTAGAAAAATAGAGGAAAGGGGAGACACAGAAAAAAAAAAAAGTCTTAAAAAATTCAATATCAGTTTTAAAGTCCTGAATTGGGAAATACGGAATCAACTCTATGGCTTATGAAAATCTTGGCACCTCACTTTCCTTGATCAGCACATTCTTCCATCTTTTTTTTTTTTTTTTTTTTGGTTCTGCATCTTTCTGGTCTTTTGGCTATGTATATTTGTGACCTTTGGTAGAATAATAAAATCAAATGTAATGTGTGATGTATTGCTGAAAGACAAGATATTTAAGGGTTATATTGCTTGTCTTATATTTTTATTCATAAATATCACACATTTTAATAAAAGTTCTGTGAAGTTGGGGAGGGTGCTTTTCAGAGGCAGCCGAAAATGTAAAAGTTCATCCATGGTTATGAGGATACAAATAGAGAAGGATAAAAGTAACTATTTGTAGATTCCTTAGGAAACCCTGGTGGCGTAGTGGTTAAGTGCTAGGGCTGCTAGCCAAAAGGTTGGTGGTTTGAATCCACCAGGCGCTCCTTGAAAACTCTATGGGGCTCTACCCTGTCCTCTAGGGTTGCTATGAGTCAGAATCGACTCAATGGCAACGGGTTTGGTTTTTAGTTTTTTTAGGATTTTCTACATAGACAGGCATGTGATCTGCAAATAAAGACAGTTTTTAAGTCATTCTTTCTAATCTTTAGAGCTCAGCCGCTAACCAAAGGTGGGCAGTTAAGAATCCACCAGCAGTTCTACTGTATCCTATAGGGTCGCTATGAGTCGGAATCAACTCGACAGCAATGGTTTTTTCTAATCTTTATCTTTTGTCTGTTTTTTGCATAATGTGTTTTTGTGCCATGTTTCTATGTTTACATTTATAAGCACTATTTCTTCCTACTGTGTTGATGACCTTTTCCTTATGCCCCTATTTATGTCTGGTAATTTTCATTTCTTTAAAGTCTATTATGTCTGGTGTTACTATAAACCCATTGCCTTTGAGTGAACTTGGATTCATAGCAACTCTATAGAAGAGAGTAGAATCTTACATTAGAGATGTAAGGCTTCCAAGGAGTGACTGGCAGGTTCAAACTGCCAACCTTTTGCTTAGCAGCCTGAGCTCTTAACCACTGTACCACCAGAGCTCCAATATTATAGTTACTCCAATTTTCTTATGCTACTATTTGCATGGTGTATTTTTTCCATGTTTTCACTTTCAACTTACCATTGTTTTTGAATTTAAAGTGCATTTCTTATAGATAGCTTAGAAATGGATCTTGTATTTTTTTAATTCTGTCTACCAAACTCATATTATGAGTCAGAATCGACTCGACGGCAGTGGGTTTTTTTAGTGGTCTACCAAACTGTGCCGTTTCTTAAGAACGTTAGTCCATTCATTTTTAATGTAAAATTTAATATGTTTGAATTTAAGTCTGCCATCTTGCTGTTTGCTTTTTCTACTTGTTCAAATGCTTTTTTGTCCCTCTGTTCCTGTTTTAACCTTTTACGTTTTCCTACACCATCAGGTTAATACAAACATTAGCTAGTATATCATCTTAATTCCTCTATTCATTTTTTCTGGTGGTGCCATGGTTAAGCATTCGGTGGCTAACCAAAAAGTTGGCAGTTTGAACCCATCCAGCAGCTCTGTGGTAGAAAGATGGGGCAATCAACTCCCATAAAGATTACAGCCTCAAAAACCCTATAGGGAAGTTGTACTCTGTCACATGGGGTTGCCATGAGTCAAAAATTGACTTGGTGGCAACAACAACAACATTCACATTTTAACTATACTTGTTTGCTCTTCTTTTTAGTGCTTCCTGTAGTGACATCAGTACTCATCTTTTATTTGTTACCATCTATGTCAAGTTGATACAGATTTACTTCTGTTAAAATATAGGAAGTTTTCATAAGTATAGCTCCTCCTCTCTTACCCCCATGACATCGTTGTCATATATATTGCATAACATGTGTTATAAAGCCAAAAATACAGTCTTATTACATTTGCTTTAACCAGTCATGTGTCTTTTGAGTAATTTGAGAATAAAAAATATATTATTAATGAATAGTAACAGAAGGGGAAAAGAACATCAGTTATGAGACTTCTACTGTGTTTTGCTTGTCAAACGAGCTGTTTAACACCACATATTGTTGTTCAAAGTACTCATCAGTAAAACAAAAAGAATTATTTTTTATTATCATGGGAGGTACTTATTTTTTGTAAACTATTCTTGTGGAATTTCTGATTGGATTTTATGATAGTATAAATGTGGAATTGAGCTAATTTTAGTATTTATTATTACATTTATACATACACAAAGAATTAATATTTTATACTGTTTCTTATTTTACAAAGCATTTCAATATGCAGTTTCCCATATGATTATATTTAAGGGTCTACAAAATTTTACATATGAAGCAAATATGCTCTGAGAGTTCAAATCCTCTGTCAAGTTATTTAGTCAAATTTCAAATTTTGTCAAATTTAGTCACCTCCCTTGCCATAAAATTATCAGCATAAGGTCAAATCAATCTTTTTTGAGCCTATATAAAATGCTGCCTGTCTTAGTCATCTAGAACTGCTGTAACAGAAATACCACAAGTGGATGGCTTTAACAAACAGAAGTTTATCCTCTCACAGTCCAGTAATCTAGAGGTCCGAATTCAGGGCACCGGTTCCAGGGGAAGGCCCTCTTTCTCTGTTGGCTCTGGAGGAAGGTCCCTGTCATCAGTCTTCCCTTGGTCTGGCAGCATCAGTGCAAGAACCTTGGGTCCAAAGGATGCACTCTACTTCCCGGCATGCCTTCTTGGTGGTATGAGGCTCCTGTGTCTCTCTGCTTCCCTCTCTCTTTTATACCTCAATAGAGATTGGCTTAAGATACTATCTAATCTTGTCGACCTCATCAACATTACTGACAGTAATCCATCTTATTACATCATAGTGATAGGGTTTACAACGCATAGGGAAATCACATCAGAAGATAAAATGATAGGCAGTCATACAAGGGAATCATGACCTAGCCAAGTTAACAGATATTTGGGGGGGACACAAGTCAATCCATGACACTACTTTTCTCATTTTTAGTTTCTCATCAGTACTCTTTTGTTTTGGTTTGGCTTTATTGTGATACTGTAAGTATGGGACTAATTTTTTTTTTAATGTATAAATTTTGGGCCCTTAAGATAACATGGGAATGAATTAGATACTTTCTTCAAACAGTGGGGAGTCATCAAAATAGTGGGGATCAATGGTGATGTAATGCAAAGCAATTTATGATGTGTTTATCAAAGATCCAAAGCACACAGGCTGTAAAGTGAAAGCTTGTGGACATAAATCCTGAAAGGATACAAATGAAGAAATATATTTCCATGGCTCTGCCTCATTTCCAGAGCCCGGTGATAGTCCTGCTGTTCTCAGCATGCTACTCAATGATGACCTCATCTGTAACGTAAGATGCATTAAACTATCTGGCACCTAGATGGCACTCTACAAAATATAAACATAGTGCTTTCAAATGGTCCATAAAGTCTGACTAAAAAGCTTACAGATTTGTAATAGAAATACCTGTTACATCATTACATCATTTGGTACACCCAGCAAATTACTCCCTAATTATATATTTCGGAAAAAATCATATATGTGATGTGTGTGTGTGAATATGTGTATAGAAATAATTTACTATTCTTATTTTATTTTATGCATTTTTAAAAATGCAATGTCCTTTGACAGGAGTTTATGCCAAGAAAGATGGGCTTGAATAGAACAGTAATTGGGGAACCTGCTTTGTTTATGAATCAGCTATATTATATAATGCAAAGGAGAGCTACAGTCCAGAGCTCAGTGGACAAAAACACTTCAGTGCACCTTTAGGAATAAATAAAAGCTTTTTTGCCCTGTGGATGATAGAGACTCACACAAATGTGTTACCATTGATCTAGTTTAGCAATGACATGTAATCTTGTTTTAGGAGAATCTTCCCTAAGGTTGAATGAATATCACCCTCCCTTTCAATTTAGAATGCTTGAAACCTGTGAAGGGAATTTTGTTTAAAAAAAAAAAAAACGCTGTTGCCATCTTTACTATCAAACCTTTAGTAATTCTGCTTGGTTCCTTTTCTGTAGGCCTTATAATGGATTTGCCTTGTAGGTAGTTTCATGGAGAAAAGCCAAAGGCAAAGGTACTAAAATAATAGGTGCCAACGAGTTTAATTATAAAAAAGCAGGGTTTCAGATAAAAGGTTTATTCTCATTTCAGAATTTAATTTTCTAGTCGGCATTATTCCTTGAAAATGCAAACCTGGGATGCATCCCTAAAGTGTTATAATAGGAAAAACCTGTCCACTGAGGTGTTAGTCATTGAAGGGACTGATTGAGTGGAGTGACTGTTAACCTAGACATAGAGGCAGGGAGAATGAATAGGTCATATTTTTGTGTCCACTAGAAAACCCCCAGTGAGATGAATTCACACAGTGCCTGCACCGATGGGTTCATATAGCAGCAATTGCGAGGATGGCTCAGGACTGGGCAGTGTTTTGTTCTGTTGTGCGTAGTGTCGCCAACTCGATGGCACCTAACAACGACAGCAGAAATGCCTTTTATGATAATATAAATGTCAGAGATGTTCCTTGAAAGGAATCATGCTGAAAGACAAGTTCTCTTAAAATCTGCTTCTAGCCTGGGAGACATTACGAGGAAGAAAGAGTTATTCTGTTTTAACTGTTTGAAATCCTATAGCCGGCGCAAAAGTAAACACAGGAGGATAAATTCATCCTGAATTATGGATGCTGTGTGCTATTTTCACGGCACCAGGTGGGAATGTTAACACTTAATCAGTCTCTCTGGCACTATTTCATCTCCATGTTGCCAGCTTTATCAATGTGAAAGATGCTTTGATCCTCTTCTGTAGTGTCAAGAACAACAGGCCACAGCACCAGTGACATTCCAATCAGTGGGGCATCAGTTCGCATTAGATGTTGTCAGATATGATATTTCACTAACACATTTTGACAACATATGGCATAACACAGGGACCGCTCTATCTATCCATCCATCCATTTATCTTTCTACCTATTTATCATCTATCTATCAATCTGTATTTCCTTAGGTCTTAAAATGGAGACAAAGCACTTTCTATCACAAACTTGAAGTTTAAGACCTAATGTTCTAGATTTTGAAGGCAGAAAGAAATCTTTTCTCTGAAAATGTGATACAGCTCTCTTTTTGGTTGTG
Source organism: Elephas maximus indicus (assembly GCF_024166365.1). Classification (NCBI taxonomy): domain Eukaryota; kingdom Metazoa; phylum Chordata; class Mammalia; order Proboscidea; family Elephantidae; genus Elephas; species Elephas maximus. The sequence goes on from NC_064836.1 coordinate 62,075,350, forward strand.
TTTAATACCATTTCATGTAAAAGAACATTCTTAGATTTCGAACACACTTGATAGTTACTTCATGTTGAAGTGATACTATTGAAAATTCTAAGACGGCAAGGAAGTAACGTGATGAAATATAACCATTATATAATAATAAAAGCTCTTGTTTAGTAAGTACTCACTTTGTGTCAGACACTTTATGAATAGTCACTTAAAAGTTAACAACTACTCTCTGAGATAGACATTTATGTATTCCTTAAACCCAGTGCCATCGAGTCGATTCCGACTCATAGTGACCCTATAGAACAGAGTAGAACTGCCTCATAGAGTTTCCAAGGAACGCCTGGCGGATTCGAACTGCCGACCCCTTGGTTAGCAGCTGTAGCACTTAACCACTACACCACCAGGGTTTCCGTGTATTCCTTACACATATGAAAATTAAGTTCAGAGAAGTTGAGTAACTTCTTCAGTATCACTCAGAAAGTGGCAGAGCTCTGATTTTCCTTGAGGTCCAACCTCACCACACTCATGTTCTTTTCCTTCTACTGTCACTCAAGGCTGTCTTGCCCCTTTTAAAAATCTACTAAACTACTTAAAATATTAGCTTATATAAAATTACCATGAAATTAGAAAAATAAAAATGCTTTACCACAACTAAAGGAAAAATGTTGCAGTGTGATACAAGATAAGGGTCATAGAAAGTCAGGTTGAAACAATTCAAAACATCTCCACAGTTAGAGTTATTCTTCTGAGTTGCCATTCCCTTTATTATTAAATAATCAGTCAAGCAAGCTAGAAGTTGCAACACCCTAATGTTGTCAGCTAGTAGAAAGGAAAAGAAAGGACTGATAAATACTAACCAACCATTTGCCGTTAAGTCCGCTCTGACTCATGGTGACCCCGTGTGTGTCAGAGTAGAACTGTGTTCCATACAGCCTTCAACGGCTGATTTTTCAGAAGAGATTGCCAGGCCTTCTCTCCAGGCACCTGTAGGTGAACCTGAGTCTCTAACCATTCAGTTATCGGTCAAGCATGTTAACCATTTTGTACCACCCAGTAAATCCAAGACAGATTTTGAGCATAAAACAAATTCAGATATGGGTGTGTTCACGTCTGGCCTGTATTGCCAGTGGAAAGAGCATGATATTACTAGGGAATATGAGTTAGGAGAGATATGTGTAAAGAGAAAGATGAGCGAAACTAGTAAAATACTCTTAAATAAAAATTACAGCCTACCCACTGGTTCCATAAAGGCTGATTCTAATCACTACTCCATATTGATGAAAAGTCTCTTGTTGTGTATTGACCTGTAAAGTCAGACAATGAGATGTCCTGGATAGAAAGTAAATAATCATTTTGCATTATAACATCAAGGGAATACTAAGGCCCCTCCATTTCCCTTTTAAAATATACATACAACTCCTTTTGATAATGCGAAGTAATAATTTGAGTGGATTCTATCTAATCAATATGTAAAAGACAGATTAGAATTTTTCCTAAGGTTATTTTTACATTTGAAAAATATAGAGCATGTTGTATTATGCCCAAAATAACTCCAACAGATGGGGTAATGCATTCTTTTGCATCACTTCTACATAAGCTGTATTCTTTGAGGTTTTTACATGGTTTAAAAGGTGATTTTATAGGTTGAAATATTGTCCTTTCTAGTTTTATGACCAGGGCAAAACAGTACTGGTCTGGAATGCATGTAATATTGCACACGGGGTTAATTAGGTTAGGGAAGAATTAATTTGTAACAATTTCCGTTACTTGACAGGCATCAATAATATTGTATATTACTTGCATTCCAGACATCAGCATACTGCCATGACCCAGTCAAATTCAATTTAGGAAAATCTTGGATCATATAAATATTTTATTATTGATTTTTTGGAACATATTTTACAATCAGATATGGCCATAAAAAAGGATAATAACTTGAAGAAATATTTTTAGAAAGCTATACTGTTGATGAATGGGAATCAGGCTTTCAAAAGTAGTGAAAAAAGAACTTGATGTCCCCGTCCTGAGATGAGATGATAAGGCATAATTTTGTCCATTATTAAAAGCTACTAAAGAAGTTCCTTTTCTAAGCAACCTGAACAATAAGGCTTGTTTATCTTTTTAAATAATTCACTTAAATGATCATTGGTGGGACTGTGATACTCTTATTTATTAGCATCTAGCACAGTTTTTTTTTTTTTTTTAGCACAGTGGTTCACTATAAGTTGGAATTGACTCGACAGCAGTGGGTTTGATTTGGGCTTAGCACAGTGGTTAAAGCACTTGGCTGCCAACCAGAAGGTCTGTGGTTCAAATCCACCACTGCTTCACGGGGGAAAGATGTGGCTGGCAGTCTCCTCCTGTAAAGATCACACACAGCCTTGGAAACCCTATGGGGCAGTTCTCCTCTGTCCTATATAGGGTCGCTATAAGCCAGAATCTACTTGACAGCAATGGGTTTGGTTTGGTTTTAGCACATAAAGTCTCCCCATTCTTGGACTGGATGGTATTTTAGGAGGGTCTGTTGATGGTTTAGTAATTAGGTTACCTTGGCTTATTGTCAAACACTTTCATTTCAGACAGTTTTCACCTGAGTGATTTGACTTCTTCTAAAAGCTCTTCCATGTATCCAGGCCCCCATTCATTGCACATAATGATCAGATCAACAATGTCAGGCTAAGTTGATGACGAAGAGTTATGTTGATGGCATCTACTGTTAAATGCATTGTGCTTCAAAACAAAAGCTTATGTTCATAAAACACCTAACTGGAGAACTTCTGATTATGGAAGTGCCAAGCAGAATCTAATGACAAGGTATAAAAATACAAAAGTGACATCACTACAGAGAATAACTTCTAATGATCAAGGAATTTCTTTTTGGATGATGAAAATTTCTAAAATTAGATTGTGTTGAGCGTTGCATAACTCTAAATGTTCTAAAAAACATTAAATTGTAGCCTTTAATGGGTGAATTGTATTATTTTTTAATTATATTTTATTAAAGATTTGTTTAAAAAAATGGCATCACTGCAGAAAGAGTTATAAATCACAAGAATTGCTATTAGTAGTGTATTTCTTGTTCTATCTATATTTGAAGAGGTGTAACATGTTACACAAATATTTATACTGTGTTAATTGCATTTAAACAATTTAATGGAATCAGAATTATGCATGCATGCATGTGTGCACACGTATGCACACACACACACGCACACACCTTAACAAAGGAATGACAAATGTTGATATATCGTATGTTTCGTAGATCTAGAAGACTGATTGCTCAATCCAGATTTCCTTGTTTCTCACACTTTTCATATTTTATTAAGCATAGTTTGCTCTTGCCCATCCTCTTGTTGCATGGCACAAATAGTTTGTGCTAAACTATTCAAGGAAAGGTTGGAGGTTCAAATCCATCCCGCAGTGCCACGGAAGAAAGGCTTGGTAATCTATTTCCATAGGTTACAACCGTTGAAAATCCTAGGAAGTACAGTTCTACTCTGAAACATGCAGGCTAACTATGAGCTGGAATCAACTCAATGACAACGGGTTTAGTATCTATATACCCCATTGATCACTCTCTGTATCTCCTTTCCTGGTATTATTTTCTTATTCTCCAGAGTCCAAAAATTAGAGAGTTTTCTAAACTTATGTTCATAAGTGTAATTTCTTTTTTTTCTGTACTTTTCTGACATAGAATCTTAGAACTTTTGGAGACAGCAGTTGAGAGAGCAAGAGAGGTGGGGAGGAGCCAACATTATAGTATGACTAATGTGTACTAAAAAAAAAAGTGTACTAGGTACTATAAATGTACACACCTATACATGCCACATCTGTGTATGTATTGAAGTTATTATTGAATTTTGAAGTTAATTTTGTTCCGTTAATATTAATTTTGTTTCATACAGTGCTAAGATATTTACTATACAAGAATTTATAGGATATAAGTCCTTCCTTAAATTAATTTTCAGTCTAACAGAACCAAGAGCCCCACAGAGAGATAACGGCAATATAATATACTAAGGTAGAGCACACCCAATGTTAAAATTGCAAAGAGAAGAACCATATCATTATTAGCGCATCGGTCAGGGGTTGAGAACTTTGAAGCATATTCAGATTAAACACAATGACAATCCCCATGGAACCGTGTACTGAGGAGGCAAACCTGCCCCCAAACGTCAACCTGTTCTGTCCAGGAGGCAGGCTTATCCTGGGTGAAGAAATGGGGCCTCAGATGGCCTAAATTGATGCCATCATATGTGGAAATACCTTCTTCCTCTTTTAATTTCTAGCTACCGTGCCAATTCCCTACAAATAAAAAACGTTAATTCCTTTTCAGCAGAGACTCATGAATTAATATCTTGCTGTTAATATGCTTTCTATAAATAATTGTGGCAATACATTTAAAGTACTCTCATGTTTCATCTTGATAAGTAATGGTATATATATATATACCCTTACTATGAAGCATTTATAAATACCAATTTATTCTGTTATTGTAAAAATATGTTTTTTAAGCAATGGCTGTATTCATAGTGTTCGTAATTCTGAGTACTAGAAAAGATCTAATATTGAAAAGATTGTGTAATTCTAAGAAGGGTAGCTCATTCTTTTATTCTTATTATTATATTACTGGTATTACTAATAGCACTTAGAAGAAAGATAGATGTACGTGCATGCATAAAGAATTCAGATGTGAAGTAATGGAGGAAACCAAATGAAAGCTACGACTCCCTGTTATTATCTTCCCACAACACCCCGAGTCTTTCACTTCATCTGATACAGCAATGTTTCAGCGGGCTCCAGCTGTGGTCAGAATGGTGTTCATTGCGTGCTATTCCCAAGTGCTCAAAAGGTGTTTAATTTTCAAGTTGAAGTTGACACGGAGGAATAGAAATTCAGCAAATGGAAGAGGAACTTGAGATAAGAAACTGAAGGTGACTACAGAGATATTATCTTTGGTTTAAGGGAAATATATTCTCCAATGCAGTCACTGAACCATCTTGTGTCAACTTCTAATCTGAGGGGACCAATGATAAATAAAAGAGGAGGTCAATTTATTCTAGGATTTTAAATAAAACTGTCCTGTGGATTTTTTTAATCATCATCATTATTATTATTAGCCCCAGGTTATGGGCAAGAGTTTAGTTATTTATTTTATAACCTTATTTGGACTTAACTATGTACTTATTTGGAAACTCTGGGGGCATAGTGGTTAAGTGCTATGGCTGCTAACCAAAAGGTTGGCAGTTTGAATCCACCAGGCACTCCTTGGAAACTCTCTGGGGCAGTTCTACTCTGTCCTATAGGTCGCTATGAGTCAGAACTGACTCGACAGCAGTGGATGTACTTATTTAGGATCTTGGTCCGTAAATATGAGTCATTAGGTTGCTATGAATAAACATAAGTATACAAAGCCTGAGAGAAAGTGTTTGGGAATCTTTCCCAATGTCTGAAAAATTATTATTGGAATATTTAAGCATAATAATGTGGACTAAAATCATTTTATTCATGTGATAAATAAGGAACAACCTATCTCTAAGAATAATTACTATATACCTCTCTATAAGGTAAAGTTAAAAAAAAAAAAGGGCTCCTAAAATGGAACCTATATTGTCTTGGCTATTGAAAAGTTAATCTCGTACCTACAGTAATGGACGGAGGAATGAATGATGAGTAATTTAAAATTGGGGATAGGTGCCTGTTTTGTCTCTGCTTCTCCACAAGAAAATCCCAGTTTTCAATATATGAATGTATGTATAAGAACAAAATATTATTCAGAGCATGTGCATCCCAGGTTGAATCACTCAGTTGAACAAGGAAAAAATTGTGTGCTGCTGTTAAAATTCTAGTAGAAGAAAGCCCAAGGCTGTGAGCATAATGAGCGCTGCCTGTGGTTTGGAGAAGGCATGGTGTAGAGTCCGTCTTCACCGCCCACTGTCTCTGGGACCTGGGTCAAGTTCCATCAAAATAAAACGCTACCCAGCTAGATAGTGCTACTTCTTAACCTAGGGCTGCTTTTTCTTCTATGTGAGAGGATATAGTTGAATAGGGAAATTATGCTTTTAGTTATAACTCATTTAAAATTGTTTTTCGGCTCTAAGAGAGCTGTTGATGACCCTTCATTGATTTAGTTTTGCAGTTTTAAGGGTGCAGCATTTCTTGCTATCCCTTTAGAAGCACCAAAATAGTCTCCTTCTTATTCACTGATTGTTTGTGGTCTAAGGAACGTTTAATTTATTACTTCATGTGAGTAAACAGAAAGAGGTTAACCAGAAACAGGAAAGAGTGCAGTAGAGCCTTGTAAACCAGGGGGCGGGGGTGGAACAAAGCAGAACGTTTATAAGTGTACCTAAATGTACCACAGGTTAAACTGAATTATTAAATATTAAATAAATAAATGCCTTAAGAGTATCATACCACTTACTGTGTTACTTTTGAAAATCAAGAAAATGGGGACGTTTTGTTAAAATAGAAATCTATAAATGGTGTTAAGTTTCTTGGTGGAAAGTCGTTCAAAAAACTTCACTGTTGTTCCTAATACTATGGTGTTCAGATGTATGAGTATATTGACTTCACCTTATGCAGTTTGGGACTGAATTATCTTGTTTCTGAGATTTCAATTGTATTCAAATTAAGTCTAGAATTTTGGGTAGAATTTGGTGGAATTCTAACACAAACTACTCAAATGAATCTACTTTTTATGGGAAAAAGTCCATTGAAAAAACAGACTGCACAAGAAACAGTATAACTTATCTTATTCAAGAGAGTTTCCTACTTGGCACCAAAGAATTATTCATGTATCCATCAGGTCTTTGGAATTAATTCTGTGATCACCAAAAAGAGCCTGCCAATTATTGCCATATGTGAATGTGGTTTTTGTAATCTGGACGCTTATCCCCTAGGATTTGGGTTAATAGCTCTAGTCTTTTACTTCTCATTAACTGTCAGAAAAGCTATCAGACAGAAGAGACATCAATCAGTGCCAACATGATACAGATTTGGACAACTGACTGAACGTTGAAAGGCTCAGGATCACCTTAGGTTCCTCTGTACTTACTGAGGAATAAGACTCAGGAAAAATAAAGTATTTCAAAGTCAGATATGTTTTGAAACTCAGTAAAGAAAGGCTCCTTCCAGACGTGAGGACAAGATGTGAAGGGAAGGCAGCCAAGTTCATAAGTGTTTGCTAGTGCATATGACAACCAAAAAAATAAAAAATTACCAGTATTGAGGTGGGAAGAATAAATCTATTTATGGAAGGAAAGAGACTTTGAGCTATAAAGTCGGAAGTAATCATTTCAAGTACCCTAGAAGGGACCCATTCATCTTTGGTCCTTCTACCACTAAATGCCAGGATTTCAGAGGAGAGTAAAGGCATGAATTACGTGTGATCTGTGACCAGATGGACTGCCATATCAACCAGCAACCATGGGCAAAAATTTCTCTGTTTTGTCTATGTATATAAAAAGTTTTGCAGACATAATATGTCTTTGGATATATCCAGGGTCAAAAAGTGATCATCGAAGCTAATGTATATAGCAAATAACTTCTCACCTATCTGTGAATAACATGCTTGGCAAGAGGTTGCTGGGTTTATATTTTTGTGAATTTTATGAAATAATATAATTTTAGCAGAAAAGGATATTACTATACTGTTCCAAGGAGAAACAAGTTCTTAATACATCTCAAAAAGTAGAAAACTAAAAAAAAAAAAAAAACCACAACTGTGGTTTAATAGTGTTACTATACATTAACAGATCTATTGATTTGTACCAGCAAACGAAAACCAAGCCTGTTGTCGTCAAGTCGATTCTGACTCAAACATTATGAAAATGTTTACTTATATATATCTTAAAATAATTACTAATTTCTAACATTTTTTGGAGACTTATACTCTGTGGGATAAAGAAGCTAGTTTTTATCCTAAGGAAAATGGCCTATGTCCATGGCTCCAGAGAAATAACCTTTGGAATAATTTTGGTGTCTCGGTCTGGGACTTCCAGGCCACACCTGAAGATTTGTACTAGGAAATGTGGCTGGCCAGACAGAAAGACTCACCTGCGTGATTTAGGCTATGATGCAGGATTGGCCAATAAAAGCCCAAAACACTAAGACTCAGTTTCCTGTAGGTAAAGAGAGAAAGATACACCCTCTCTGAGACATGGCAGCTCTACATCGGGAAACTTCCGAAACTTGCCTTTGCATCTCTTTTTTATGATGACCTGACTATATGCTTTTACTATAATAAAAACGATAGTCATAAGTATAATATCTTCTGTGAGTTCTATGAGTCATTCCAGGGACTTCACAAACCCAAGGTTGGCACCCTTTTAATTCGTAAGATCTGACCAAGCCCAGGGTGGTTAGGGACAGAGAAAGAGTGCTGTGTGGGCAGCTGGTGTCTGAAATGATGGAGAATCGGGAACATGGGGATATGATTGATTTCCGCCTTCTGGGATTTGGCTTTATGCTGATTCTCATCCACAAAGCTATTGTTGTACACTCTCATTTATTTCTTACAAAATCCAATTAGTGGGGTTCTTTTACTATTCCCATTTGATGCCCAGAAACTGAGGCATAAAAAGGCTTTGTAACTTGCTCAGTTGCGTAGGTAGTAAGTGGCAGAGTCAAGATTTGAATCTAGACTATGGTCCTGTGCTCTTAACGATTGCAATATGCATATCAAAATAACATCTCCTACTGAATCACCAACACTGAGGCTGAATTTTAAATTGTCATTTTTGGTATGTTTGTAATTCATCTTTCTTAATTTGTGATAAATGACGTATGTTACCAAAATCAGGCAGAAGTTGAGGTCCGTGAAATAGAAACAGTTTTGTTTTATTTTTGAAGCCATGTGTCTGTTTCATGTGGAAATTAAAATGTTTTCTGGTTTAATTACCACAATGTTCTTAGAAGATAAATTGTCCGATACAATAAAGACATTTTGTTTTTCTTATGTGTTGGTGGAGTGGAAGATGTCTGCGCCGATATTTTATGTCTTTTTACATAAAAAGCTATATAATGCTTGATCAAGTAGACATCTCTGTTAACCCGTTATTATTGGTACCCAACTTCATTTGGTGTCAATAAGCAAAAAACCTCTATGACATGGCTTTAGTTTTAAAGAAAAATTAAACAGAATTTTCCTTAAGATGAAAATATTGAAATCAATTTCTTTGAAGTGCAAATCCTATAAATACCACCAACTTAGTACGTTGGCTAACTCAATGTAATATATACAAAACTCAACTCATGTCTTTTCCCATATTTCCATTCTCTAACTTAGGAAATGGGAATAGTACCCAACTGCTCAAAATCAGTAGCCTGGATGTCAGTCTTTATTTTTTCTTCCACCTTATGCGCTTCATCAAATTTATCTTCAAGAACTATTGATATGATCTGCTTCTATGTCTATCACCATCTATTTCTCTAATCTATGCCATATCATCTCTTATTTGGGTTATTCCAGTAGTCTCCTGTCTCCTCCATTCTTATCATCTCTTATTTGGTTTGTTTCAGGAGTCTGTTATCTACGCCATTCTTGACTCAGCTGAATCCATTTTCCCCACAGGAGCAAGAATGAATTGTTTGAAATGTACATCTGATTATGATATAACTCATACATAAAAGCTTTCAATGAACTTTCAGAACACTTAATATATTAAAACAAACCCTGCAAGATGCTGCATGACCTGATGGATCTGCATGCCTCCCTAGACCAAACTGAGGCCCACACATCGTCTCTGTGCCACTTATACTTTTTTCCTTTCATTTTCATAAACTCTTTTCTGCCTTAAGACTTTAACCCTAGAGTGATCTGCCTTCTACCCTTTGCCTCTGCCTTTTACATATCATCATCTAAATCCTTTAGTGCCTTGTACATATCACAGAAAATGGTAGAACTTATTTTTTTATAACTGGAAGGTACAACATACCATTATTACTGCTATTTTTCAATTTGAAATTTAATTATTCCTTTTATTTTCTAAACTAAAGACATTCAGTTGGGGAAAAAGAAAAGATAAACAAGTTTCTTTAGCAAATATACCTCATATTCTCATTTATCCTGGGAAACTTTGCTTAGACATACTTGAAGAATTTTTTTTTAATTATTCTAAGCATTCTTTAAATGCTTGGAAGAAAACTGGAGAGTCTGCTTTGTGTCTAGTATTTACGATTTATGTTATTATTAACATACATGTGGTTATATATTATGTATATATTGCATACATTATATATATATATATATCCGTATTAGCACCCAATGAAACACATTAAATATCTTAAGAAAAGTGTCCATCTTCTTCCTATTTTTCCATCATAAAACTTCATGATTCATTCCTAGCATAAGGCTGGTTCTTCAAAGGAAAATTGTGTATACTAAAATGTCTATGATTGGTTGAGCCTTGTAATGGAGCATAGGAAATACAATAATAGGGCACTGCAATGGAGAGATGGAGAAGACTTCCTTTCTTACCTCAAAACTTATTGGTTGCCTCACATGAGCCAAGCATGATAGTAGATACCAAGGAATAAAGGATTTTAAAAAAAAATTCCCACAAAGTGCTCATTATCTTACCTATCACACCGTAATAATATGGTAGATGTTGAGTTTTAAATAGCAGAATGTGTTTTATGCGTGTGCTTTCTGAAAACTTGATTATACCTATAATGTTTAGTTTCTATGTAGGTCTGATAACTATAATGCCTTACAGGAGATGTCAGTTACGAATTGAGCAAGTACAGCACAGTATTTAGAAAGAAGGGTATCATCGGATAGTTGAAATTTTCATCTGGCCTGTAAGCATCAGCTGGTGAAATGTGAAGGCAATCAGCAATGAGTGCTGGAGTATGCGTTTAGATAGTTCCAGCTGTTACTGAGCATGAACGTAACTAGTCACATAAATTCCATTCTTCCTTTCAGATCTAGCTTCCCACTATATCTCATCAAGTAAATTGAAAAGTACTAAGAAATTAGTATTTCCTCAGAAGGAAAATTATATGGATTCCAACTGTTGTATATTGTGTTGAAGGCACATCAGATGGATTATCTTTAGTTCTTGGTTAATAAGAAATGTATTGGTTTGTAAATTGTCACTTAGGTATGCTAAAAGTGTAATCAGCGTGATAAGTACAGATTGGGGGTAGTACTGAAGACTTTCCTAGGCGTCTTTTCTAAAGTTCATCAAATCTACCATAAGTCATGGTAAAGGTTGTTGGTTTTGTTTTCCATGTTTGTTGGCATCTGAGCATTTGTTCTTCAGAGCCTTTGAAGACTTTGAGACTTTGAAGAGCTCCAAATACAACGTTATATTTTAGTGTACATTTATAGTGTACAAAATTGAATATTTCATTGTCCTAGGCTACTTGAGAATTCTTAATGCGTAATTTTTTTAACGTACTAAAGCAATATAAAGTGGAATTGCATTAGTCCTTATAGTTTTGGATTGAGAACTATTTATGGATGCTTTGTCTTCTACACGGTAAAGCTCCTTATTTCAGCTGATAACATAGTCAAACTGGATAGTTCATTCTATGGTAAGCAGGCTGATTTCCTTGCAAAGGAATCCAGCCCACAAATACCTTTCTAGCAAGCCTATAACAGTTAAGCATTCTCTGCTCCTAATGGCTAGACTTTCCTTCCATTGGAACCAATCACCTGACTAGACATAAAAAAAAAAAAAAATTTTTTTTTTTTTTTACTAACAAGTACTGTGATAAAATGAGATAATCAATTTACCTGTGTCCCTGTGAGACCTGTCTATATCTTTATAATCACATATCACATTGTTACATTACTTTTGGATAATGAGTCTGTCGTTAATCCTAGATTAGCTAATATATTTAAAATTTGCAGAGATGACAAGAAATTGGATGCAAAATCACACAAATATCTATGACTTATGCAGCAAAGAGCAAGCTTCGAAAGCCCTCAGCCTTAGGTTTGAATTCCAATTATAATGCTTAATAGTGGGATAAATAGTCAACATACTTGTTATCTTAAGCCTTCACCATCTCATCAAGCAGCAAGGATAATACCTGTCTCACATGATTGTTTTAAGTACAGAAGTGAAACACAAGAGCAATGCTAGGCATGAAATTGTTCAGTAAATGTTATTTGTTGCATTGCATGGAGGCGAAAACTGTTCTTTCTAAGTAAGGTCTGGTGAAGGTGATGCAACAGGGCAACCCAAACTGCTGGGGTTTCAAAGACAAAATATTTACTGGTGGGATAAGATGTGACTCAGTGTTAGGAGGCTTTGTTTCTCATCCTGTTCCCAATCCCTCATGTTCTGTAGGCTTCTCATTCTAGTACTGAACCCGCAAATTTGCAGAATATAAAAGAAAAACAAATATCTTGAATGAATTTCTCAGGTCAATGAACACGATTTTAAAAAGTGACTATACAGAACAGAATATATAATCATCTTCACTCTGAAGAAACATTTCCAAAATGTACTCAATGGTTTAAATTAGAGAAACTCACTCTCTCTCTCACACCCCAGATGTAATACCCACAGAGATACACTCATTCTGTCCCTCTTCTTTCAAGAGTGGCAACACTGAGTACAAAGGATTGCTGAATCTGAGGTTATACAAAATGACTTTACAGAGTGAACAAAACTAGCAGACATCCTTCTACTATTATTCTTTGTACTTATGTTCCAAATTCCTAATGTGTCCCTATTTTTGTTATATGAACTGTATTACAAGGGTACCATCTATAAGCAATATGTTTTAATATTTTCTAGTCTTTCTCCCATTCTTATTCTTTAATTCTCTTTTCTACTCAGATTTAATTTTATTATTGTTGTAATGCATCTCCCAAGTTGAATGTGAAGTTCTAGGACAATACAGAGTCATAAATGTGAAAAGAAAAAAAAAAAGCTTATATCTATACTTAGAAATTACACACTTTAAGGAATGCAATTCTTAAAGTTCAAGGTTGTGCAAATGCATCTTAAATTCTTGGCATATTTGATTTTCATGACACCATTAAATGCTTCTATATATTGCTGTGACACCTGCTCATGACATTCTTCCATACACTCGAGAGGTTTCTTTCCACCTTAATTGTAGGGAATATCTTTGTATATTTGACATACAATTTATAATAGGTTTACAAATTTAAAACTTTGCAGAGGCAAGTTTGTATTTGAAAAACTACTTTTATGAAAGTTGAAAAATAACCTTTTCTTGAATAGGATGGAATTCATTTTATGTAAAATGCAAATACGTAAACATAGTATTCTACTCAATTACAAAATTTGTGTCTCCCTTAATAGTTTCAAAATAAATTATTAGTTTATGCTTTGGAAGAGTCATTGAGTTTTCTGATCCATTTGGGCATCAATTTATGATGATTTTTATGTTTTCCTGGTTAAATCCATTCTCTCCATTTAGGGAGTGAATTTCAGAATACCTTGAATAGAAATCTCCTTTTATCTTGGAGCAAATATCATAAACATATCAAAAATAAATGAAAAATGATACCAAACTGCATTAACCCATTTTATATTTTTCCTATATTATAAATAATTGGCTGTTAGGCATTAAGTTACTGAAAACAAATGTTGAATACTTTTAAATTGTAAACTTTCCTACTTGGTAATACTTTCTGATCATAAAGGAAATAGTACATAAATGGCACAGTACAAGTTTTTTTTTAATTTTAAAATTTTTTAAATTTAAATCATTTTAAACCATAATATCACCTAAGTCACTTTAATAAACTTTTGAAAATTAAAATGGAATGAAAAGCTGATAAGATTAAATGTTAAGGGATAAATTTCGAAGTTATGGAGTTATTTCCTCAGGACAGTATTTTAAAATATATTTAAAAAGAATAGCCAATTTAAAGGACTTGTGATAAAATACAATGTGGTCACCATTCCTCAGAACTCTAGATGGTCATCTTCTCTTTTAGAGATTGGATAATTAACAACTAAAACCAAACACCTGTTGCCACTGAATTGATTCTGACTCTATAGGACAGAGTAGAACTGTCCCATAGAGTTTCCAAGGAGCACCTGATGGATTCCAACTGCTTACCTTTTGCTTAGCAGCCATAGCTCTTAACCAGTACTTCATCAGGGTTTCCAGTTAACAACTAGAGAGGAAATATTTTTGGATTGTGCCTTGTCCTTTTCAGAAAGTTATTTTTCCATTATTACCGTGAGTTTTCCACGTTTTATAAGTATTCAGTTAAATCCAGGATTTTAAAATTTCTGTTATTTTCTGTACAGATTTCACCAAGTGGGGGTATAATTAAGTGATATTGAAGTGTGCAGCTTACATTAGTCGGGCTATCAACACTTGCAATGAAACATAACTCCCCCCCATGTTGCATTTTTAAAGAAAATTTTTTAAAAGAAAAAGATAATAATAAAGCAAGAGCTAATAAAAAACTGTGGTGTATCCGTATGTAAATGTGTGTGTGGGGTAGACATAGAGAAAATTATATATATATATATATATATATATATATATATAAAACAAACAAAAACAAACTCGTTGCCTATGAGTTGGTTCCAACTCATAGCAACCTTATACATCAGAGTAGAACTGCCCCATAGGGTTCCCAGGGAGTGGCTGGTAAATTCGAACTGCCAACCTTTTGGTTACCAGCCAAACACTTAATCACTGGCACCACCAGGGCACCATATATAAATGTATGTATATTTAAGTGCAACATATGGACCATATTTAGTTATGTACTTTACATATACATGATATGCACTCAAGCTCACCCAGACTCAAGCTCAAGTTATTTATAATTTGACTCAAAATGAGAAGAAACAGTTGCAAACATCTACTAATAATTGAAACATGGAATGTATGAAGTATAAATCTAGGAAACTTAGAAGCTGTCAAAAATGAAATAGATTCTTGAAGATCAATATCCCAGGCATTAGTGAGCTGAAATGGACTGGTAATGGCCATTTTAAAATGGATAATCATATGGTCTACTATGCTGGGAATGACAGATTGAATAGGAAGAGTGTCACATTCATTGTCAAAAAGAATATTTCAAGATCTATCCTGAAGTACAATGCTGTCAGTGATTGCGTAATACCCATACGCCTACAAGGAAAACAAGTTAATACGACTATTATTCAAATTTAAGCACCAAACACTAATGTCAAAGATGAAGATATTGAAAATTTTTACCAATTGCTGGAGTCTGAAATTGATAATACAATCAAGATGCAGTAATAACTATTGGTGATTGCAATGGAAATGTTGGAAACAAAAAGGACCAGTAATTGTAAATATTGCCTTGGTCATAGAAGCAATGCCAGAGATCTCATGACTGAATTTTGCAAGACCAATGACCTATTCATTGGAAATATCTTTTTCAACAACATAAACAGTAACTATGCACATGTACCTCACCAAATGGAATACGCAGGAATCAAATCAACTACGTCTGTGGAAAGATATGGTGGAAAAGCTCAATATCATCAGTCAGAACAAGGCCAGGGGCCGACTGCAGAACAGACCATGAATTGCTCATATTCAAGTTCAAGTTGAAGCTGAAGAAAATTAAAAAAAGTCCATAAGAGCCAAAGTACAACTTGAGTATATCCCACCTGAAATTAGAGACCAACTCAAGAATAGGTTTGACAAATCAAACACTAAAGACCAAAGACCAGATGAGTTGTGGAATGACATCAAGGACATCATACATGAAGAAAGCAAGAGGTTATTAAAAAGATGGGAAAGAAAGAAAAGACCAAAATGGATGTCAGAAGAGACTCTGAAAGTTGCTCTTGAACATAGAGGAACCAAAGTGAAAGTAAGAAATGATGAATTAAAAGAGCTGAGCAAGAGGTTGGGAAAGATGGTGGAAAGGACACTCCCATTAACTCTCCTAGCAGCTAACTTATTGAACAATGAATAAAAACAAGCACAGACTGAGTTCTCATAACTCCAGACAGCAGCTGAGGTATTGGAAAGTTGGGGAGAGTCCAGAAGCAGGGGAGAGGAGGAAAGGGGTCAGCTCAGATCCCACCTGCTAACATCAGGTGTGCTCGCTCATAGCAGTCATTTTGGGATGATGATGGATAACACCCCAAACACAGAACATAGAAAAGAAGCTAATATGAGGAAGCTCTAACCTGATTTTTTTTTAAGGCAACATAAATTGGCTGTGGGAGTTTGCAGGCCACTCAGTTGGGATAGGGCAGAGGGAGAACATAGCATTGTGTGAGAGTGCTCTTGAATCTCACTAAGGCCCCAGATGGATGGGCACTAGAACTGGGAGGAACTGAAAGGGCAACAGGATGAGGGAGGTACTTCACACTAACAGGGACAAAGGAAACCACCCATAGTGGAGCACTATGGGAGCGTCTGTTCAGGGGCACCAGTAAGGGAAAGACATAGAGAGTCCCAAACCATCACCACAGAATGTCAAGCCCCACTGCTTATGGGAGAATCTCAGAACAACTAATTTTCCTTCCCCTCCTGCATATACGTGTAGAATTCCAGAGACCATGCATACAGAACCCCTGCATCAGCACTGAAAAAATCCTAAGAATGAGTGCCATTTAGTGGTTCTAAGGAGAAGATACCAAGCCAGCTGCCACTGGGTCCTTCTGACTCACAGTGAACCTGTGGGGCTGAGGGGAACAGCCCCGCAGGTTCATGACGTGGTCCCCAGACTTGGGGTTGACAGCTGGGTGCTTGGCTGCTGTGCCACCAGGGCACCCAATCAGAAAATACAGCACTATAAGTAGAATTAAAAAAAAAAAAGATAACAAAATGGCCCAAGTTCAACAAAAGTTAGTAAAACACATGAAATCACAAGGGAAGAAGGAACAATCCAAAACAAAACATAAAGAAGAGGCAATCTCTCCTATGGAAGCCAGAATAATGCAAAGAATTGATAATTTTCAGACTATGGTGCTAGATGTTTAAAGAAAGCAAAAAGCACACAGGAAATAAACTAGTGGAGTTAGGTAACAAATGGAGGAACAAAATGAAGGGCTTAGCAAAGAAATTGAGACCATTAAAAAAAACTACTGGAAATGAAAAAGTAAGAGAAACACTCAAAAATAGAGTTGAATAAACAGAAGACAGACTAAGTGAACTAGAAGACAAAATAACTGAATTTATCAAGTCTAATTTTTTTTTAAAGAGAAACAAAAATAAAATAACAAAGAAAAAGGGAACAACATAAAAGGAAATGTAAGATTCAATTAAGAAAAGTGGCACTAGAATTATTGGAATCCCAGAGCACCAAGAAATGTAAGATTCAATTAAGAAAAGTGGCATTAGAATTATTGGAATCCCAGAGCACCAAGACAACAATAAAGCCATGGAAACCATCTTCCAAGAGATATCAGAGAGAATTTCCCAGACCTGAACAGATAACCAAGCCTACAGATACAGGAAGCAACACAAACCCCAATCATAAGAGACACAAAAAGATCAACTCTGTGACATATCCTAATACAATTCTTGAAAACTGAAGACGAGGAGAGAATTCTGAAAGCAGCAAGAGAAAACCGCATTATCACATACCAAGGGTCTTTCATAAGACCCAATACATATTTCTCCCCAGAAATTCTAGAGGTCAGAAGACAATGGAGTGACATATATCAAATATCGAATGAGAAAATTGCCAATGAAGAATTCTTTAACAAGCAAAGTTGTCATTCAAAGATGAATAGGAAATCAAGACATTCCCAAACAGAAACTCTAGAAATTTGCAACTACCAGGCAAGCTTTGAAAATGTTACTCAATGAAGTACTCCAAATGGAAAGGCAACAGAATTAAAAAATAAGTACAAAGTAAACTTACCGAATATAGGTTGTATATTGAAATTAATGGAGGCACACCAACAGAAATGGGGGAGGGAGGGCCGTATTAGGAATACATTTATTATATTAAGGTGGTCTGTTAACTGTTGTTCAAAAACGTTATAAGTTGTGTAATGTAATATACCTGGTAGCCACTAGGAACTCACCAAGAAGAAACATTCAGAATACAAGAAGGAAGATTAAATAAAGGGGGTCATTGCAAGAAAGCATCCAAATACAAACAAAAACAGAAAAATTAGAATAAATAGGAAAAAAAGAAGATACGAATCACTCAAAAAAGAAACAGCAAAATGTTTGAAGTAGACATTATGTTTTCTGTAATAATCTTAAGTATAAATGGCCTAAACACCCTATGCAAAAGGCAGAGAGTGGTAGTATGGATAAACAACAATAATAATGAAAAAAAAACCCCATCCTTTTGTTATCTAAAAGAAACGTATCTTTAGATTTAAGGACACAAAGAGACTGAAAATAAAAGGATGGAGAAAAATATTCTATGCAACCAGTATACAAAAAAGCGCAGGATTGGCCATACTGACAGTACATGAAATAGACTTTAAATCAAAATCTACTAAAAGAGATAAAGAGGACACTACATAATAATACAAGCATCAATGCAACAAAAAGACATAACAATTATAATAAATGTATATGCACCTAACAGCAATGTACCAAAATACATGAAACAAATACTGAACAATATGAAAGAAGAAATAGATAATGCTACAATAATAATAGGGGACTTCAATACACCACTTTCAATTATAGACAAAAACACCTAAAAAGAAGATCACTAAGGACATTGAGAACATAATACCATAAACTGGTTGGACCTGGCGGACATATATAAAACACTCCACCAATGTCAGAACAATACACATTCTTCTCCAGCACACAGATCATTTTACTAAATAGACCATATACTAGGACACAAAAAAAGTCTCAACAAATTTAAAAAGATTAAAATCATGCAAAGCATCTTCTCTGACCATAGTGGTATGAAGCTAGAAATCAACAACAGGATAAATAAGAACAAAAGAATAAATACATGGAAACTAAATAATACACTACTTTTTTTTTTTTTTTTTTAAATACTATTGGATTGTACAGGCAATCCAAAGTAAAATTTAAAAAAATCCTAGAATCAAATGAATATGAGAACACAACATATCAAAACCTTTGGGTCAGAGCAAGAGCAGTACTCAGAGGGAAATTTATAGCAATTAACGCCTACTTTAAAAAAGAAGAAAGATCCAAAATCATTAACTGAAACCAAGAACTTGAAAAAATGGAAAAGGAAGAGCAAAAGAAGGCAAAAACTACCAAAAAAAGAAAATAGAAATAATACAGATCAGGGGAGAAATAAATGAAATTGAAAATAGAAAACCAATTGGAAGAATTAGCACAACCAGAAGTTGATTCTTTGAAAAGATCAATAAAATACAAAAACCCAGTGATTAGGGTGACAATAGGAAAAAAGACTGGAAAAGCAAATAACCAAATTAAGAAATTAAATTGGTGACATTACAACTGATGCAACAGAAATAAAGAAAATCCTAAATGAATACTATGAAAAATTATACCTCAGCAAATGTGAAAACCAAGATGAAATGGAAAAATTCCTAGAAATACACTACCTACCCAAACTAACACAAACATAGGTAGGAAATTTAAACAGACCCATTACAAAAGAAGAGATAGAAGATGTCATCAAAAAACTGCCAAAAAAAGAAAAAAAAAAAAAAATCCCAGGACCAGATGGCTACACTGGAGAGTTCTACCAAACATTCAGAGAAGTGTTAACACCAATCCTACTCAACCTCTTCAAAAACATACGAGAGGAAGGAACACTACTCAACTCTTTCTATGAAGGCAGGATAACACTGATAACTAAACAAAGAAAAGACATAATAAAAAAGAAAATGACAGACCAATTCCCTTATGAATATAGATGAAAATTTTTTCAAAAAATTCTAGCCAACAGATTTCAGCAACTTATCAAAGATATCATACACCATTACCAAGTGGGATTCATACCAGGATTACAAAGGTGGTTCAACATTGGAAAATTAGTCAATGTAATCTGCCACATAAATAAAACAAAGGAGAAGAACCATATGATCATATCAATTGATGCAGGAAAAGCATTTGATAAAATTCAACAGTTTCCTGATAAAAACTCTCTGCAAAATTGGAATAGAAGGGAGATTTTTCAACATAATTAAGGGCATACAAGGAAAACCAACAGCCAACATTATACTCAACAGAGAAAGGCTGAGAGCCTGTTATGGATTGAATTGTGTCATCCAAAAATGTGTGTCAACTTGGCTAGGGCATAATTCCCAGTATTGTGTGGTTTTCCTCTATTTTGTGATCTGATGTATTTATTCTATGTGGTATAAATCCTAACCTCTGTGTTGTTGATGAGGCAGGATTAGAGGTAGTTTTGTTAATGAGGCAGGACGAAATCTACAGGATTAGGTTGTGTCTTGAGTCAATCTTTTTGAGATATAAAAGAGACAATTGAGCAGAGGAGAGGCCTCATACCAACAAGAAAGAAGCTCTGAGAGTGGAGCTCATTCTTTGGACCGGGGGTTCCTGCGTTGAGAAGCTCCTAGACCAGGGGAAGATTGATGACAAGCACCCTCCCCCAGAACCAACAGAGAAAGAAAATATTCCCAGGGAACTGACACCCTGAATTGGGACTTCTAGTCTCTTAGACTGTAAGAGAATAAATTTATGTTTATTAAAACCAACCACTTGTGGTATTTCTGTTATAGCAGCACTAGATAACTAAGACAAAACCCCTATCCTCTGCTGATGTGACTGTGAAATTGTATAACCACTATGAAAAACTGTATGGTGCTTTCTCAAAAAACTGGAAATAGAACTACACTATGATCCAGCAACCCTACTTCTAAGTATATACCCTAGAAATTACAATATGAACAGACATTAGCACACCTATGTTCATTGCTGTTTTATTCACAATAGCAAATAAATGGAAACAAAAAATGAAATAAGCTTTCAAAGGGCTGCTTGAGAAGATAAAGCATTAAAATGAAATGTGCAAAGAACTGGAGGTAAAAAAACAAAAGGGAATTATACCTTCAGCATTTCTCAAGTGGAAAGAACTGAAGAAAATATTCAAGCCTTCAGTTGCGATATTAAAGGATTCTATGGGCAAAATACTGAATGACAAGGAAGCATCAAAAGAAGGTGGAAGGGATATACAGAGCCACCGTACCAAAAGGTCGACATTCAGCCATTTCAGGAGGTAGCATATGATCAAGAACTGGTGCTACTGAATAAAGAAGTCCAAGCTGCACCGAAGGCATTGGTGAAAAACAAGGCTCCAGGAATTGATGGAATACCAATTGAGATGTTTCAAAAAATGGATGCAACACTGGAAGCACTCACTTGTCTATGCCAGGAAATTTGGAAGACATCTAGTTGGCCAACTGACTGGAAGAGATGCATATTTGGGCCCATTCCAAAGAAAGTGATCCAACAGAATGAGGAAATTATCTAACAATATCATTAATATCACATGCAAGTAGAATTTTGCTAGAGATAATTAAAAAAAAAAAGGTTGCAGCAGTACATTGACAGGGAACTGCCAGAAATTGAAGCCAGATTCAAAAGAGGATTTGGAACTAGGGATACTATTGCTAATATCAGATGGATCTTGGCTGAAAACAGAGAATACAAGAATGATGTTTACCTGTGTATCATTGACTATGCAAAGGCATTAGACTGTGTGAATCATAACAACTTATGCATAACATTGAGAAAAATGGGAATTCCAGAACACTTAATCGTGCTCACCTGGAACCTGTACAGAAACCAAGAGGCAGTGGTTTGGCCAGAACTAAGGGATACTGTGTGGTTTAAAATCAGGAAAGATGTGTGTCAGGGTTGTATCCTTTCACCATACTTATTCAATCTGTATGCTGAAGAAATAATCCAAGAAACTGAGTTATATGAAGAACTCAGCATCAGAATTGAAGAAAGACCAATGTCGTCTTCATTGCAACTACCTTTTTTCAACAACATAAATGGTGTGGACCTCACCAGACAGAATACACAGGAATCAAATTGACTACATTTGTGGAAAGAGATGATGGAGAAGCTACATATCAGTCAGAAGAAGGCAAAAGGCCAGCTGCAGAACAGATTATCAATTGCTCATATTCAAGTTGAAGTGGAAGAAAATTAGAGTAAGTCCACAAAAGCCAAAATATGACCTTGAGTATGTTCCACTTGAATTTATAGACGATCTAAAGAATAGATTTGACACACCGAACACTAACGACCAAAGAACAGGTGAGTTGTGGGATGACATTTAAGGACATTATACATGAAGAAAACAAAAAGTCATTAAAAAACAGGAAAGAAAGAGGAGACCAAAATGGATGTCAGAAGAGACTCAGCTTATTTGGTCAGCATACAGATTGAATAAGTATGGTGAAAGGATACAACCCTGACGCACACTTTTCCTGACTCTAAACCATGCAGTATTCCCTTGTTCTGTGCAAACGACTGCCTCTTGGTCTATGTACAGATTTCACATGAGCACAGTTAAGTGTCCTGGAATTCCCATTCTTTGCAGTGTTATCCATAATTTGTTATGATCCACACAGTCGAGTATCTTCACATAGTCGATAAAACACAGGTAAACATCTTTCTGGTGTTCTCTGCTTTCAGCCAAGATCTACCTGACGTCAGCGATTCAATCAAATCTTCAGGCTCCATTTCTAATTCTAGTTCTCTTACCATTTCTACCACATCTGCAGTTACTTCCTCCACTGAAGTCTTGAACCCCTCAAAGTTATCCATGAGAGTTGGAACCAACTAACTTCTTCCAAGCTCCTGTTAATGTTGATATTTTTACCTCCTCCCATGAATTACAAATGTTCTTAATGGCATCTAGAATGGTGAATCATCTCCAGAAGATTTTCAATTTACTTTGCCCAGGTCCATCAGAGGAATCACTGTGTATGGCAGCTATAGCCTTACAAAATATATTTCCTAAATGATAAATTTTAACATTTAAATTACTCCTTGATCTGTGGGCTGTAGAATGGATTTTATGTTAGCAGCCATGAAAACAACATTAACGTCCTTGTATATCTCCATCAGAGCTCTTGGGTGACCAGGTGCATTGTCAATAAGCAGTAATATTTTAAAAGAAATCTTTTTTTTTTTTTTCTCCAGAACAGTAAGTCTCAACAGTGGGCTTAAAGTATTCAGTAAACCATGTTGTAAACAGATGTGCTGTCATCCAGGCTTTGTTGTTTCATTTATAGAGCACAGCAGAGTAGATTTAGAATAATTCTTAAGGGACCTAGGAAATTTGGAATAATAAATGAGGACTAGTTTCAGTTTAAAGTCACTAGCTGCATTAGACCCTAACAAGAGAGTCAACCTGTCCTTTGAAGCTTTGAACCCAGGCATTTTCTCCTCTTTAGCCATGAAAGTCGTAGATGCCATCTTCTTCCAATGTAAGGCTGTTTCGTCTGTACTGAAAACCTGTTGTTTAGTACAGCCACCTTCATCAGTTATCTTAGCTCTTCTGAATAGTTTGCTATAACTTCTACATCAGCATTTGCTGATTTACCTTGAACTTTTATGTTATGGAAATGGCTTCTTCCCTTAAACCTCATGAACCAACCTCTGCTAGCTTCAAACTTTTCTTCTGAAGCTTCCTAACCTCTCTCAGCCTTAATAGAATTGAAGAGAGTTTGGGTCTTGCTTTGGATTAGGCTTTAGCTTAAGGAAATGTTATGGCTAGTCAGATCTTCTATCCAGACCACTAAAACTTTCTCCAAATCAGCAAAAAGGTTAATTTGCTTTCTTATCATTTGTGTGTGTTCACTGGAGTAGCACTTTTATTTTCCTTTAAGAACTTTTCTTTTGCATTCATGACTTGGCTAACTGTTTGATGCAAGAGGCCTAAATTTTGGCCTGTCTCAGCTTTCAATATGCCTTCCTCACTAAGCTTAATCATTTCTAACTTTTGATTTAAAGTGAGAGACATGTGAGTCTTCCTCTCACTTGAACATTTAGAGGGCATCGTAGGGTTATTAACTGGCCTAATTTCAATATTGTCATGTCCAGGGAATAGGGAGGCCTGAGGAGAGGGAGAGAGATGGGGGAATGGCTGGTCAGTGGAGCAGTCAGAACACATGCAATATTTATTGATTTAGTCCTCTGTCTTACATGGGCACAGTTTGTAGTGCCCCAAAACAATTGCAATAGTAACATTGAAGATCAGTGATCACAGATCACCATAACAGATATAATAATAATGAAAAGTTTGAAATACTCCAAGAATTACTGAAACATGACACAGTCATGATGCAAGCACTTGCTGTGGAAAAAATGTCCTTGATAGACTTGCTTGAGGTAGGGTTGCCACAAACCCTCAATTTGTAAAAAATGCAGTATCTGTGAAGCAAAATAAAGCAAAGCACAATAAAGCAAGATATGCGTGTATATATATATATACACACACACACATATGTATACATATGTATATATATAATATATGTATATATATATAGCTGCTAACCAAGAGGTTGGCAGTTTGGATCCACAGGCGCTCCTTGCAAACCCTGTGGGGCAGTTCTGCTCTATCTGATAGGGTTGCTATGAGTCGTAATCGATTCCATGGCAACGGGTTGTTTGTTACAGTTGTTATATATATAAAACACACACACTACATATTAATTGACTAAAGTTGAATAAAGTGTTTTGATTTTTTTGTGTATGTACAACCAATAATTTGATCCTAAAACCTCTTTGATATTTTATGATTTTCATTAAATGATGATATTCTTCTTGATGAATAAAAAAGTACAGATACTGGGGTTCCAACAGAGGGTCCTGGACAGAGCAGGAGAAGAATGTAGAATGAATGATCAAATTCACAAAAATGACCAGACTTACTGATCTGATAGAAACTGGAGGAACCCCAGAGGCTATCGTCATCAGCCCCTCTTCTGACTCAGACTTCAAGCCATTCCCAAAGTTCACCTTTCAGCCAAAGATTAGGCAGGCTTATAAGACAAACAGAGCCCTGGTGGCACAGTGGCTAAGAGCTCAGCTGCTAACCAGACGGACGGCAGTGAGAATCTGCCTGCTGCTACTCGGAAACCCTATGGGGCAGCTCTACTCTGTCCTGTTGGGTCACTATGAGTTGGAATCAACTCGGTGGTAACGGGTACTCTCAGAATGTATGGTTCTTCCTTAAAAGTGGAAGATATCTGGAAATCCGGTAAAACACAGTGTTCTTGTGATCAGGGACTGTTTTAGCATTCTCTTTTTACTGAATGTAAATTGGACATATTTCAGTATTACTGGCACCTGTCTTGCTAAATCTGATGGAACAAAAACAAACACAATGAAGTCTTGGTGCCGAGCTATCTTTGGGGCATACTAGATTGTGATTGATTCTGCAGTGTTCAATGGTGTGGTGGCATTTTGCCTTAGGCCTTTTTTATTGAACAGCGGAAGGAACAGAAGAAGGAAACACTTGATCACTTTGTAAATGCTGCACATTGCAGGCGACGTTTAATGACTGAATGTAGCCACTTCCAGTGTATTGAAATGCCTAGGCCTTGCCTCAAAGCATTGTACCTCTATTCAGATGGCAAAGAATAAAGTTCCTGTAAGATTGGGGAGTGCAGCTCATTTTGTGAATAAATAGTTGCTTTGACCTTGTACTGGCAAATAGACCCTGTCAGACCAGAAATCACAAGGCCAGGAAATCATCTGTTTAGTCAGTGCTGGTTCTGGTCATTAGTTTGTGTTGACGGGTGGGAACTGGTAATACAGTCCTGTGTATATGGGGCTAAGGTCTAAATACTAAAAGACCTCTATTTACCAACAGCTTTATTTTTTAATTTAAAGTTAATTCAAATTGAAATGAGCCTTTTAACCCTTAATTGGGACCAGGCTTCCTTTTAAAAGTCAACCGCCTTAGTCAACTGGAGACAAAATTCACTTTGCAATTGAAAGGCTGTCTACTTTCTTTCAACAGTAGCCACCACGGTTTACTAAGTGCATTTGTTTTCCCTTCACTATGGTAACTTTACCCGCTCCCTGTCTCAGCATAGCTCAAACCCATCAATTACAACTTAGAGGAAAGTGCTATGTGCGTTGGGAATGAGGCCAAGATAAAAATCTTGAAGCTCTACTATAATTATTATTCATTGTATAGGTAGTGCTCATAATACTCCCAATTTTGTGTGTGTGTGTGTTTTAATTTATTATTTTCCTGAGTTGGCAGTTGGTTATTTTACTCCCCTGAAGACTTGGAGTATTTAGTTCCTGTTTCATTGTATCTTCATCATAAAAATGAAATTAACAGGCTCCTGAAATATTCCTAAATCATTCACTATAAATTGGTATTATTTTGCCTACCTTGTATTATTTTATTCATATTTTTAGAGTTTCCCAAAGGAAAATTAACATTTGTCAGGGGCCTCGTCTTATTTGTTCTACTCTGGCCCATCCTGGAGTTTTTCATTAAGCTTTGGGATTTGCTCAATGAGTAAGCAAGCATGTCCTGGGTACTTAAAAGAAAGTTAAAGCCTAGATTACCAAGAAAAAGGCTAACAAAACCTTACTTCAGCCTGACAAAAGGGAAATGTATTCCTCTTTAAATTGTATTTTCAAAGCTGCATTCATTTTCCTATTGTCATTGAAAGAAAAATAATACATCAGCTTATGTTTTCAAAATTTAAAAGAAAATTACTATTAATATGTTTTTACTATTAATTACTGTGATAAAATCCCCAGACTTCTAAACAATCAATCTTATATGCAAAAAAGAAGTGTATAATCAAGTATAACATAATTATGTTTCTGGTTAAGATGAAAGTATAATAATAGGGAATTACTTATTTGGCAATCAATTTATCTTTCAAACTATTCAACCATGAAATCAATGTGTCCTTTGAATATGTACTGCCCTGAAGGAGGAAACCAGTGCAAAAGGTTGAAAAAAAAAAAATCTGTCATTTCTTTTTCAAAAATATTTTTTAGTTCAAAAGAGAACCTTATTTCCTTGTCTTGTTGCCATACCTGATTTTTACAATTTCAACGGTCGCTTTTAATCCTTAAAGCAATGATGAAAGTAAAGCTACTACTTTGCTCCTTTTTAAAAATTCTTCCTTTTAAAATGCACTACGATCCATGCAAACCTGGAGACATATTATTAACCTTTTCAAGAGTGTAGCCTGAAGAGCCTTCTGAGATAACTTAATCGACACCCCTCACTTGGTAAGTGGAGAAATTGAAGTCCAGAGAAAGACAATGGTTTTTAAATTACTCATTCATTTAACAAATGCCTCTGATCAACTGCTTTGTGCTAAACAGTACTAGATACTGGGCACACAAAACAGAAGTGGAAATAACTGCTCAGGGTCCAAACTGGGAATACATAATCACAAAAAATTCAACCTCGGAGTTATTTACACAAGAGGAAGTCACTATCTAACCACCTCATTAAACTCTGAGAAGTTGTGGTCAGTGACTTTGAGACAATTTACCTCTTTGTTAGTTAAGACTAGATCAGAACCAACATTTCTTCCTCCTAGTCCAGAGCTTTTCCTATATCATGCTGAAAACACCTTAAAGCGCTGAGATATAAAAAAGAGAAAGCAAGGGATTTTTTCAAGAGGTAACGTAAATGCTGTGTAGAAAAGTATCTTGCTCACACCATACACAAGCACCGGTGCAGGATCAAAGACCAAAATGTGAAACCAATGCCATGAAATTCTTACAAGAAATATAGGAGTGAGGCTGTAGGTGCTAGTTTTTCATATCAACTATCAGATAGGACAATAGAAGCATGAACAGCCCAAGATAAATTAGATAAATGGAACTTCATAAATATTACATACTTTTGTTCATCAAAGATATATCAAAAAATGAAAAGACATCTTACAGACTGTGAGAAAATTCTGAGAACTGTGTCTTGATAAGGGTTTAATAATAAAAAGAATATTTCAAGTTCTGTCCTGAAGTGCAACACTGTCAGTGATAGCATAATATCCGTACATCTACAAGGAAGATCAGTTAATACGGCAATTATTCAAATTTATGCACCAGCCACTAATGCCAAAGATGAAGAAATTTAAGATTTTTACCAGCTTCTGCAGCCTGAAATTGATCAAACGTGCAGTGAAGATACAGTGATAATTATTGGTGAGTGGAATGTGCAAGCTGAAAACAGAAGAAGGATCTGTAGCTGGAAAAAAAGGCCTTGGCAATAGAAATGATGCCAGGGATATCATGCTAGAGATTTCCAAAACCAGCGGCTTATTCACTGGAAATATCTTCTTTCAACAACATAAACGACAAGTATACACATGGACATTCCTGGATGGAATACACAGGAATCAAACCGACTACATCTGTGAAAAGAGATGGTAAGAAGCTCAATATCATCAGCCAGAATGAGGCCAGCGGCCAACTGTGGAACAGACCATCAATTACTCATATGCAAGTTCAAACTGAAGCTGAAGAAAATGAGAAAAAGTTCATGAGAGCCAAAGTATGATCTTGAGTGTATCCCACCTGAATTTAGAGACCATTTCGAGAATAGATTTGACACATTGAGCAATAATGAACAAAGACCAGAGACTTGTGGAAGGACATCATATATGAAGAAAGCAAAAGTTCATTAAAAAGACAGAAAAGAGACAAAAGGTCAAAATGGGTGTCAGAAAAGGCTCTGAAACTTACTCTTGAACCATAGAGTAATTAAAGGGAAAGTAAAAAATGATGAAGTAAAAGAGCTGAAAAGGGGATTTCAGAGGGCAGCTAGAGAAGACCAAGTAAAGTATTGTAATGAAATGTGTGAAGAACTGGAGTTATAGAACCAAGAGGGAAGAACACACATGGCCTTTCTCAAGCTGAAAGAACTGAGGAAAAAATTCAAGCCCTGAGATGCAATACTGAAGCCCTGGTGGCAGCATGGTTAAGTGTTTGACTGCTAACCAAAAAGGTCAGCAGTTTGAATCCACCAGCTGCTCCCTGGAAACCCTATGGGGCAATTTTACTCTGTTCTATAGGGTCGCTATGAGTCGAAATCAACTCAACAGGTAATCATTTTTTTTTAGATGGGCAAAAAATTAAACAACACAGGAAGCATCAAAAGAAGATGAAAGGAATTCACAGAGTCACTGTACTAAAAATAATTAATTGATGTTCAGCCATTTCAGGTGGTACCATATGATCAAGAACCTATGGTACTGAAGGAAGAAGTCCAGTCTGCACTGAAGGCATTATCTAAAAACAAGGCTCCAGGAATTGATGGAACACAAATTAAGATATTTCAACAAACAGACGCAGCTCTGGAATCGCTCATTCATTTATGCCAAGAAATTTGAAAGAGAGCTACACAGACAACTGACTGGAAGAGATCTATATTTGTACCCATTCCAAAGAAAAGTGATCCAACAGAATTCGAAAATTGACGAACAGTATAGTTAATATCATAGTTAAGTAAACTTTTGCTGCAGGTCGTTCAAAAACGGTTTTAGCAGTACACCACCAGCAAAATGACAGAAATTCAAGCCAGATTCAGAAGGAGGATATGTAATGAGGGGTATCATTGCTGTTGTTAAATGGATCTTGGCTGTAAATAGAGAATACCAGAAAGATGTTTACCTGTGTTTTGTTGACTATACAAAGGCATTCAACTGTGTGGCTCATAACAAATTATGGATAACATTTCAAAGAATGGGAATTCCGGAACACTTAATTATACTCATGAGGAATCTGCACATAGATCAAGAGGCAGTCGTTCAAACAGAACAAGGGGATACTGCGTGGCTTAAAATCAGGAAAGGTATGTGTTGGGTCTGTATCCCTTCACCATACTTATTCAATCTGTATGCTGAGCAAATAATCTGGAAGCTGAACTTTATAAAGAAGAACTTGGTGTCAGGATTGGAGGAAGACTCAACAACCTGCTATATGCAGATGACACAACCTTTCTTTCGGAAAGTGAAGAGGACTTGAAGCACTTATTAATAAAGATTAAAGACTACTGCCTTCAGTATGGATTACACCTATACAAAAATAGAAAACAAAAATCCTCACAACTGAACCAATAAGCAGCATCATGATAAATGGAGAAAATAATGAAGTTGTCAAGGATTTCATTTTACTTGGATCCACAATCAATGCCCATGCAGCCAAGAAATCAAACAATGTATTGCATTGGGTCAATCTGCTGCAAAAGGCTTCTCTAAGGTGTTAAAAAACAAAGATGTCATCTGAGAACTGAGATGCGCCTCACCAAGCATTCTTAATTGCCTTATATGTATGCAAAATCTGGGCAATGAATAAGGAGGACTGAAGAAGAATTGATACATTTGAATTACGGTATTGGTGAAGAATATTGATAATACCATGAACTTCCAGAACAAACAAATCTGTCTTAGAAGTACAGCCAGGATGCTCCTTAGAAGCGAGGATGGTGAGAGTTTGTCTCACGTACATTAAATATGTTTTCAGGAGGGACCAGACCCTGGAGAAGACATTATGCCATTATGCTCAGTAGAGAGTCAACAAAAAAGAAGAAGCCCCTCAGCAAGATGAACTGACATAGTGGTTGCGAAAATGAGCTGGAACATAGCAGTGGTTGTGTGGATGGCGCAGGACCAGGTAGTATTTTGTTCTGTTGTACGTGGGGTTGCCAGTGGTCCTAACCAACTCAAGGGCACCTAACAACAACAACAACACTTGTAGTAAGAAGGGAAAATTACTTGTATTCCTCACAGATGAATGTGTCATCTTATTCTTGGTTGACGTGCTCTTTCTTTCCAAGAAAAAACAGTCTTGGCCATCTGCCCATACTAATGCTAGACATCAAATAACAAGTCCAAGTGAAAGACACATAGAAAGAGCATTAACCTTTCTGAGATCTGTTATTACTAGGGAGAGATAATAAAAGAGTTGGATTTTAAAAAATTAAATCATGATTTTAGATGACTGTTCTTCATGTTATACCAACAGTTTGGAATTAGTAGGAAAATGATTTATGTTTTATGAAGTGTAATTTGCTTTCAATATTTAATTTATATATAATTAAAAGCAGAAAAAAATCTCTTGTTTGTCCAGACTATATTTTTTAATTTGTTTGTCATCTCGCACATGGCACTGTAAAATGAAAAGACTAATACCTGCCTTCGTCATTTCAACAGAAGTGCTATTAGGTCCAGTTGAGATGGCATCCAGTAGAGATGTTATCATCTCTAAGGATGTTATTAAGTCAGAATTAGGTAAAGTTTAGTTACTAGTTTGAGTCAGATTCTTAATCTTTAGGTTTATTGACTATAAGCACCTTCAAGTTACTATCAGTAATCCTGGTAAATGGTGTTGTAGTTAAGAAGTGATTCTGTGATGGTGCCTGACTAACACTATCAACCTTTCTGACCAGGGACGCATAGAAGGTCCTGGTTAGAATGGAAGAAAAATGTAAAACAAAGCTCAAATTCATTAAAAAAACCAGACTTACTGGACTGATAGACTAGAGAAACACCTGAGATTACCACCTTCAGATACCCTTTTAACCTGGAAGTGAAGCCACTAGTGGAGGTCACCTTTCAGCCAAGTAACAGAGTGGCCTATAAAATAAATAATAACACCCATGAGGAATGCTCTCCTTAATCAACCATAAGAGACCAAAGGGTCAACATTTACACAAAAGCAAAGATGAGAAGGCAAGGAGGGACAGGGAAAATGGATGGATGGAAACAGGGTAGGCAGGGGTAGAAATGGTGAAGAGAGCTGACACATCGCTGGGATTGTAACCAACGTCACAGAACAACTTGTGTATGACTTGTTGAATGGAAATCTAATTTGCTGTGTAAACTTTCACCTGGAACACAATAAAATTTCAGAAAAGGAAGTGATGATGTGATTTTATTTTCTTTACATTTCACATACTGTAGCTATTCCTTATATCAACGAAAAGTGACTGAGTGGTGAGTGCCTTTATGCTAAAAAAAAAAAAAAATGATGTAAAAACCATAAAAGCCTCTAATAAAAACACACAGATAAACTTGCAAGCAAACAATATAACAAACAACATCGCAGCGCTTAAGCTTATTCTGTTAAAGACTCAGAGTGGCCTCTTGCAAATTTAAAAGTATTAAAAGATGAGTTAAATTGAACCCAGAAACTAAGTGCACATTTTGTTTATGAACTTTATATCAGTTCCCCTCGAGGCACCATGACATGGAATGAGAGTGGAAGTTCCTGACTTAAGGACAATGTTAACAAGTTTATATTCTCATTCTGTGTTTGGTTAGGGCAGTGGAATTTATTTCAAGGAAACTCATTGTGGCATCAAAAGTTGTTCAGTACAATGTAAAATCGTCCTAGAGCAGCCATTCTTTGTAGAAATTAGAAAGCAGCAATTCTAGCTAATGATTGCTGTTATTTGAAGTTATTCTAATGTATCTCCTGGCAGTCTATGTATATTTTATTTTATGACAGGAGACTTCAATAGAGAGGTATATTATTATGCATATAACGTGCATTATCTTCAGAAAAGCATTGAGTGATGATGGTAAAGACAATCTGCAGGACTGATATGTAGGTGCTTTAAGCCATCAAATCTCAATATAGCATTTAAACCAGTGCCCAACAAGCAGTCACAGAAAACATGTCATTCAGAGATAAGTCCTGAAAGAAGGTAGAAAACATAAAGTTAAGAAAAGAGCCTTCCTTTAGTAACAATTCACAACTACCTCAGTTTAAATAGAAACTGTAACTCCTCTGTTTTTCAAATATAAATGAGGGACTATATTTAAATCATTATTTTAGACCTTTGCTCTAGAAGTTAAGGCACAACTCTGGCCAGGCAGGAAAAAAAAGAAAAATTCATAGCGCATGAGCATTGTGCATCAAGAGTCTTAAAATATAGGTAAGCCCACAGTTTCTTCCTTCAGTTGCTTACCATTTGTGGGGAAAAGGTTGTACACACACAGAGCAATTAGTAATGTATGCTGGTAACTGCAATGCAGATAGCATCCAGATTGCATCATGTTTAAAATAAGCAATGACTACATGGTGACATGGTTTTGCTTTATTTTCTCCACAAATAGTCCAATGCCAAGTAAAGCTGTGAAAACACGAGCTGGAAATTTCATCATACACGAGTGCCAAAATAATCTAAATCTTGTAGGTTTTCCCTCCCCTCCCCCTTAACATTTGGTGCAAATACAAATATATATGTGAAAGAGCTACACTGGGCCACGTTATTTGCTTCTCTAATTCTGGAAGGAAAAAATGGATTTTTTTTTTCATGACAATTACATGTTCTAATGCCCTGAAATCAGTTTTATGTATTTTCAAGCTAGGTTTTCAAAATCATGACGACATTTTAATAGCGTCATTTTGTTTCTAGCTTGTCAACCGGGTTTCTACAAGGCTTCCGCTGGTAATATGAAGTGCGCCAAGTGCCCACCTCACAGTTCTACGCATGAAGATGGTTCAGTGAACTGCAGGTGTGAGAATAATTACTTCCGAGCAGACAAAGACCCTCCATCCATGGCTTGTACCCGTGAGTAGTTTTGCTGCAACCCATGCCGCCATGTTTGTTTTGTTTTGATTTTTCTTGTGATTGTCCTTTTTCTTTCTTTCTTTTTTTTTTTTAAGCATTTGGACCATTTCCTTCCTATATCCATGTGCAAATTGAAAGCTTTCTCTGCTTCAGTCTCCATGCTTGCCTCACCACAAATGCAACATTTATCACACGAAATGAATGAGTTTTTAAAGCACTTCCTCCAACAAGACCCCTAGGAAGAAAAAAAAAAAATCTGTATCTTGTTTTAGATCTTGTGTTATATTTGACAGGATAAGGGAGGTTGTACGCATGGAATTTATGTTTTTACGTTTCTATTCCCTGTTGCTGTGCGTTGGTCATAGGTTACAGAGAAAAAGGACGAAGATTTATAAAACTAATACTAACGTTTTCATAACTACTCACAAGGGCATTGAATTCACTGGTAAAGTCCTTTGTGAGATTTTGTGAATGCATCCTCAACCTCGACTCTGAACTTCTCCATTCATATCTTGGGGAGGACAGTGCTCTTGAATCCATGTGTCTCTAATCTCATGGGCCCTCTAAGGACGAATTAAGAGTAGATAATAAAGACAGGATGGTTATTTACCTTTTCAGTTCCATTGTGAATTATCTATTTCCCTTGTAGTAGAAAACAGAAGTGAGGCTCATTAATCTTTGTTGAACTACTTTGCAGGCCCTCCATCTGCACCAAGAAATGTTATCTCTAATATAAACGAGACCTCGGTAATCCTGGACTGGAGTTGGCCCCTAGACACAGGAGGCCGGAAAGATGTTACCTTCAACATCATGTGTAAAAAATGTGGGTGGAATGTAAAACAGTGTGAGCCATGCAGCCCAAATGTCCGCTTCCTCCCTCGACAGTTTGGACTCACCAACACCACGGTGACAGTGACAGACCTCCTGGCACACACTAACTACACCTTTGAGATTGATGCCATTAACGGGGTGTCAGAGCTGAGCTCACCTCCAAGACAGTTTGCTGCAGTCAGCATCACAACTAACCAGGCAGGTGAGTACATTGTGGATGCTTTTTACTCCTGCCATATGAAAATCAACTGACAGTTTTAACAGAGATCGTGAAAACAAGAGGAAAAGTAATTGAAAGAGCCCCAAGATTTTCTCTCCTATAATTTTTGGACAGTTATGGTACGTTAAATAATTCAGTTTAATTCTTCAGATGAGAATAAACCCTATATGTTAACTGGCTTTTTAAACTAGACTAGTTCATTGCTTCCTAATTTGGAATCCTTGAAGTGTTGGGGGCTTTGTGATAGCAATAGTGAGGCTCCTTGAAACATTCTCATTTTCTAAAGAACTTAACAGATATTGATCCTTAGTTTGAAAAAGGTTATGTAGGATATTTAAAACTATACCTTTCCTTTAGTTATAATTATATCAGAATTTTTTATATAATTATTCAGTTATTTTATGCACTTAGGAATCTTCGGTTGATAGTTGTGTATCTCTGATTAGTTAAATATGAGGTAACTAATCAATATTATTTAATAGTTATAGATTTGTATTTTAAAAAATTGAAAATTTGGGATTTACGGAGAAGCATAGTAAAAAGAGGCTTGGACAAGAGTTGGAATCACTGGTCTTAAAATTCCTCATACGAATTGTTAGGTAATTTCACTGATCTTAGTTTCTGCTGACAATTTTTCCCAATTGAAAACAAATTGCCAACATTGACAGATTGAAAATAAAACCCTTTAATATAGAACGGAAAATTTAAGTACTTCCCACCTTTCTTCGTATTATATCCACAACTTTCCCTTTTTCTTTATCTTTAACCAATCTTGTTCTTTCAATTTTTTCTTACCATTGGCCTAAAGGATATGCCTGCCACTTTTTATGCCTCTGGACCTCAGGGGTAAGGCGTTATTCAGGTTTAATGCATCTAGCATCAAGGTAGGTCCTTTTCGAAGTGCGTGAAGCTCAGCAGACCAGAGCTGAGGCCTCATTGTTGTGTAAGTCGAGTGTTCTATTGGGTGATGCTACCTGGATATGTTAGTTTTTTAAACTTTTGCCTTTTTTTTCCCTTTATTCCTGTGAGATAAGGCTTGCAAGCATTAAATATGATTTTCCTGGGTGATAGTTAGGGAACCCTGAAGGATTTGTTTTGGTTTTTCTGTGTTATACTTGGAAAACCAAAGTTTTCCTATGTAACCCAATGGAAAGTCTCCAGCAATAAGTTATCTACCTAGTTCTCAGTGCCATACTGTCATGCTATGGGTTGTGACACCAAAGTGCCACTCATCTTGCTGGCAGATTGTATTGCCAAATCATATTTCTCAAAACCCATATTACAACCAAAAATTGAAACACACTCAGTTAGCAAGCATGCATTCCAATATTGAAAACATGTGCCATCAAAAAAAAAAAAAAAAAAAAATTGGTAATGAAAGGCTTAAGCGTTCTGTGTTTTCTTGCTCTCTATTAATTTTTGTAACTTTTTTAAAATAACCTATGGTGTTTTTTTTTTTTTTAACAGTGTGGCGTCTAAAATTACTTACAAGATTTTTTTTTGTGATTGTCTATCCCCCTTGAAAAAAAGGAGGTGGGGAGACTCGCAATTAAAGATCTACAAATGATACTCCTTTGAGATATAACAATTATTTTTCAATATTAATAGCTATGATGAATAAATAATAAAGTTTTATTTTGTAATAAAACGGTGCTTACACAATTGTAGATAATTTTTGCTACAGGATATGATAATTAGGAATACATTCTGAGTAATTCAGATCAGAAGTACTATTGTATTATTTTTCCATAAACAAATAAAAACTGGAGCCAAATATGGGGGGTGGGGGGAAGAGACAGGATGCCACCCTGACAACACTTTAACTAGAAATAGAAGTTCCCATGTCTGTTCCCAGTTGAGGTCACCCTGAGCAGGCAGTCAGAACTGATTGTAAACAGGGCTTCTGATCTGCTTTTGGCTTATGTTATGGAAGTCCCTCTACACTGTGGGAAGCCCTGGTGGCACAGTGGTAAAGTGTTGGGCTGCTAACCAAAAAGTCAGCAGTTCGAATCCACCATCCGCTCCTTGGAAACCCTATGGGGTAGTTATACTCTGTTCTGTAGGGCCACTATAAGTTGGAATTGACTCAACTGACAATGGGTTTTGGTCTACTCTGTAGTAGGAATTGCCCTTTGTACTGGATGTTGGCGGGAAAGGGCAAAGAGATCTGACTAAATTCTCTCGTCAGGTGGAAAACCCCATTGCTGTCCAGTCATAGCGACCCTATGGGACAAAGTAGAACTGCCCTGTAGGGTTTCCAAGAAGTGCCTGGTGGGTTTGAACTGCTGACTTGTTGGTTAGGAGCTGAGCTCTTAACCACTGTGTCACCAGGGCTTAGGGCAGTCAAATAACTAGTTACAAAACTCAGACTTTCTGTTTCTCTCACATCTTGGTTTAACAAAGTCCGTTAAATTACCCAAGGACACACAGTCAATAAGTGTCAACACAGGGGTAATATTCAGCAAATATTCACTGGTATGACTCTGCTGGCTGTTAAAATAATGAATTACTTAGAAACTGGCTGGCATAGCAATGTATCTATACTGATTAATTCCTCCAGTGCTCTGATAAACCCTCTAAATCAGTATTCCACATCCACCTCATTCTCACCATAATCCAGCCAGCAAAGGTTTAAACCCTGGCCTAAGAGGGGTCTCCAGAGCCCTGCACTGGCACCCGCCCCCCACCCCTTGACAGATCCGTGTTCCGTGCCGCACCGATTGTTAGAGATTTTGAATTTAACCACGTTCAGATATGGATCATTCTGACCCCAAATCCCTTTTTTTATTCCCACTTTGCTTCTGGTCTCATATATTGGTAAAGATCTTATACTTTGGTCTACCACGGTGATAAATAAACTTTATTTGTGGAAAAGACATGACTTTTAAATGAAGTGTGCTCAGGTATTTTTTAAATCTTGCTTACTGAATCTGTAATTTCTTCTGCTTAGCTAGATCCCAGACCAACCAGCATAGGCTTTTGCTTTGATTCGGTTGGCGATAACAATATTTACACTTTGATGGATGATAGGGAAAATTTGTAACTTAGGTTTATTTAACTGTCTTCCATGAGGAAAAAAATAATGAGGAATGCTGTTGCTATGTAGCTCATGATTATAGCTTCTCAGATTCAGTGAACACAGGAATTTAAAGAAATTATAATGATGTGGCAAATGGCTTTCCCAAATCCTATATTTCAAGCTGATTTACTACCTTGTTTAAAATAGGAGTATCAATCTGAGTTATAATTATCTCTTAAGTCAAACAGGAACGAAGAAAAACAAGCAAAAACTCCTTGTATCCTGTCTTATCGTTCCCCTCTTGCTTTCTGACAATGCATTTGTCAGGAAAATAATAGTTCCAAGTATATACAGTAAATGAATCTAGGTAAAATGGCAACCAAGAGCAGGCCAAGACACTAAAAAATAAATGGGGTTGATGCTTTGGCCCTCCCTGTTACAAATCACAGGGTAAGACAGAGATTCAACAGGGATGATATCAGTTACTCTTCCCAGCCCCTCTCCCATGAAAGAAGAAAGAAAGAAAAGTCTACTATTTGCACCACCAGGCATTTTGTATATTTCTTTTCAGGGTATCTGTAATTTTTTTTTTTATGTGCCTGGGGAGGTGGAGGTCTTTGTTCCACCTTCAAATCCCCAGGGTAAGATATATAAGAGAGATTAGAAGCCTTGCCATTTCTGCAGGGAGTGTTTCTTTGTTTTGCTTTATTTTCCTTCTTGTGAAGGTTAATGGACTGGTAGCCTTGAAAAATGAGCTCCCTGCCACTGGGAAGATATGGCTGTGACAGATACGATGCCATGGTGTTTAAATTCCTCCTAGTCTATCTTCCACATGGGTATAAAGGAGAAACGTGAATGTGTGCCTTTTAATTTTCCTGGTGAGATTGAGTTTGTTGATTTTTCTCTTGATTACATTGCAAAAGCTTTGTGATGACCACATGATAAGGCGCCTTCTAAATTGTAGAGGATTATGTTGTAAATTTGGATATTTGTTCTCAGCTCTCAATCCTTTCACAAAGTATGTCAGTGAGATAAAAACCATGGCCTCTGGATAAAGATTGTAGCCCTGCCCTCATCACTCAAACAAGCAGAGAAAGAATTGCAAAAGCAAAACAAAAATTGGCAGACTTAGAACTTGATGTAAATTGCTATGCTATTTTTTTGTTTTCGT
Organism: Elephas maximus indicus; assembly: GCF_024166365.1. Classification (NCBI taxonomy): domain Eukaryota; kingdom Metazoa; phylum Chordata; class Mammalia; order Proboscidea; family Elephantidae; genus Elephas; species Elephas maximus. The sequence goes on from NC_064836.1 coordinate 62,113,994, forward strand.
CCTTAGGATGAGTGCATTTACCCTTTACTTCCAGAAACAATCATTCCACTAGTGCAGTATTTGCCTGTTTATTCTCAGCCTCTTATAGGATCTGCCCACCCCTTTTTTTTTCCCACTATCCTATTGACTGTGATGATCCCAGACTGTTGTTGTTGTTGTTGTTAGGTGCCGTGGAGTCGGTTCCGACTCATAGCGACCCTATGCGCAACAGAACGAAACACTGCCCGTCCTGCGCCACCCTTACAATCGTTGATCCCAGACTAAAATGGCGGAAACTAATAGAGCCTTCAGGGGCTTTGGAGTTTCGGAGCCTACCCTTTTCCCATTTAACAGCTGGAAAACTGAGATCTCAAGAAGATATGTGACTTTTCCCACATTTCATCAAGGGATAAAACTATCACTTATGTCTTCCAAGCTGAACTCCATTTTCAACTCCTATTCTACTATTTCTACCATCCTGCGATACATGCTATTAAACCACAAAAAATAATGCTGCCTAGGAGACAGAGAGGGGCCTTTCTGGGAGAATCTGCTTTAACCTCTGTTGTCCACTCTAAACCTGGTCCTTGCTGCTCTGCCATTCATCACAGGATTGCTTAGGGGTATTCTGCATGAGAATTTCCTTATCATCTCCACCCTTCCAACACCTACGGCGATCCTTCACTCCCTCGTTCTCCACAGATGATTTTTTCCTCCTAACTTATTAAGACTATAAAGTTTAAGAGGGAAAAGAAAGTGTTATCTCCCCCTTCCCTAAATCTATTGCCCTAACGTGTACTCACTAACTCCCATAGATTCTTGACTCAAGAATGTGCGGTCTTCCCCTTCTAGGATCTTTTTGAAGCACGTTCCTAGCTCTTTTCTTTTTGCCTTTTATGTTGTGCAGGTTTTTCTTCATCCTAGTGGAAGAGATAAATAAGTAAACAACAGCAGTAAAAGCAACAAGAGCAACACACACTTTACAAATTGTTGAAGTGTTTCTTGGTGATCTCATTCTATTTCACTCCTAACTTTCAGTTTATGGTTAGACATGTTCATAGATTAACCCTTACTTCTCTATCTGCTCTCTCATCTGCACTCCTGCCTTTCCACTCCTGTAGCCTGGTTTCGGCCCTCGCTCAAAAATAAGTCCCTTCCTGAGGATCAGTGATAATTTCCTATCTGTGTCTCTTTATGTTAAATTGAATGTAATTGCTAGGGAGGATATAAATTTGATGAGGACATGAACCTTTTCTGAATGTTTCATGTTCATATATCTAGGAATTAGAACATGCCTTCTAGCACATTGTACCAATCAAATATTTGTTAAATGAATGAATGATTGTCTAATGGAAATTTCCGTCACCTGATAATTAGAACATATTCTCCCTCAAGCCATTTTTTACATCTTTTCCCTCTCTCTCTCTCCACTAGTGAGACCACCGCTTTCTCCAGCTTACCAGATTCAGACATTTGGAATCATCTTTGATTCACCTTCTACATTTATGAAGTCTTCATATGCTACTGATTTTTCCTTTAAATTGTTATGAATCCTCAAACCTTGTCTATTCTTAGTGTCAGATTTTTTCTTTTTTCAATCCTGGCTATGATGTTTGTGTGTAAATACTCTGATAATTTATAATAGTCCTTTTTTAGTTGTTTTAAGATTCCAAGGTAAAAGAGAAGAGGAACTAAAATACATTAATTTAGAGAAAAATATCATATTGCCTAGCAGCTTCTTTCCACTGAGATATTTGTAAAAAGGGATAATGAATTAACGAATATATTTGAGTGTCTCTGGTATGTTCATATAATGTATGGTTCCAGCCATGCAGGAACTTACAATGTAACTACAGATTTTTTTAATTTTAAATGGTAGAATCAAATAAACTTGCACAAGACACTATGTAATTAAATGAAGAAATAGCAGTATGATCATTTTAGGGAAACCTTTTGAGGGAAGAGTTTAGATGAATTTGAAATATAGAAATAAATTAAATAGGTATAGAAAAAGGGAAGAACACACCAAATATTGGACACTTGAGTTCCCTGAATAAGTAGTCTGAAGACTAGTCTGACAAGAAGAGATGGTCATTATTGACAGCGAATCAGGTTGGATAGGTGAGCAAGGTCAAGCAACTTGAAAATTAGGTGGTGGGGTATTAGAGAAGGGGTGACACACATTTTGAGTAGAAGAGTAACCTCATTCAATCTACTTTTAGGAAACAATTTTGAAAAGGGTAAGAAAAAGAGTCATTAAGATTTCAGTCACACAGATGAATGACATCATAGGATTTAAATGATTATTGTTACTGAAATTGTTATTTTCAAGTCTAAAATAGCAAGTTTTAAAATTTTGGATCAAAAAATTTAGCCAGAAAGAGTAAGTTTTAGGGGTTTTTTTTTTTACTTTTCCTATTTGGACTCTTGCTTGGCCAGATGGATGATGTTGAAGTACCAGCAGTCCTAGAAATGTTTTGCCTAGGAGCGCTACAGTGAAAATGAAGTGTTACCTGGAGACTTCAGTAAATGTCATCACTTTTCTCTCAATTTACATTAATTGAAGGAGATGAGAATAGGGATGTTATGAACTTCATTTATGTAACTCCATTCCCTGTGTCCTGACATCTCTGTCAATCCAACATTTTCTTCTTCAGTAACCCTCCCTTCCCTTGAATTTTTTGTTCCAGGCATACACATTTATATATGTGTATATATATATATATATTTTTTTTTCCTGGTTTAACTTAAACCTTCTCTATCTCTCAAGACTAACCCAACCTCATTCTTTACCTGGAGTAAATCTATCTTTTCCTCCTCTTTCACTTTACCCCATTTAAATTACGCATGCATGTGTACAATTTCTATTCTAAATTTTGATTTGTTTGCATGTTATCTCCTCTGTTAAACTGTAATGCACGTAACCTGAGTGGTTTATTTTTATCTTTTATTTTGCAATCATTTTAGACTTATGGAGATGATGTAAAATACTACAAATAATTTGTGTATACCTTCACCCAGATTCCTCAAAAGTTAACCTTTTATCACATTTGGTTGATCGTTGTCTCCCTCATCTTTCCATAGATATATAGATAACTGTCCCAAGTCATGGTGACCACGTGTGCGTCTGAGTAAAACTGCTCCTTAGGGTTTTCGAGGGCTGATTTTTCAGAAGTCAATCGTCAGGTCTTTCTTCCAAGAAGCCTCTGAGCGGACTGAAACCTCCAAATCTTTCAGTTAGCGTCCAAGCGCCTTACCTATTTGCACCATCCAGAGACTCCCATATTTTGGTAGATATTATTTATTTATGAACTATTTGAGAGCAGGTTGCAAGCACCAGCTTTTTACACAAATGATGGAGCTCTGGTGATGCAGTGGTTAAAAGCTCGGCTATTAACCAAAAGGTTAGCAGTTCTAATTTACCATCCGCTTCTTTAAAACCCTATGTGGCAGTTAGAGTCGCTATGAGTTGAAATAGACTCCATGGCAATGGGTTATTTTGGTAGTGCTTGCATTCTGTATTTTTGCCAACTGCACCCTCCTGTCCCCCTCTTAGGTATTTTCTCAAGTATATATATTAGCATAGTGCCCCAGTGAAAATACCTGGGAGTAAGGAAGTAGGCAAAAAGAGACATAGAACTTGAGTTATTTGCATAAAAATATATAATACTCCTTCACTCCTAAATACTTAAATGTGAATTTCCTAAAACAATGATACTCTCATATAACCTCAGCAAAATTATCAAAAATAAAACATTAATGTTTTTCTGTACCAGCAGATCTTATTCAGCCTTGGTCAACTGTTCCTCTAATGTCCTTTTAGCAAAAAGGAATTAATTTCCTGTTTACCTTCAGATTCTATCCATAAAGTAAAAACCAAACCCATTGCCTTCAAGTCAGTTGCAACTCACAGCGACCCTATATAAGATCCATAATATAGTTGCAATCAGAAATATTGAATAAATAAATGATTTTCTGTAAGTTCAAGAAGGTAGAAAATTGCAAAGGGAAAGGTAACTAACACTTATTGATGACTTTTAGTTGCTTAATATTACTCTAGAAATTTCACAGTTGTCACCACATGAAAAAATGACCAGCTAAAATTATCATTTTAAATAAAGAGAAAATGACTTAGTTAGTTTTATTTCGATTTCACATTGTAGAACCATTAATTATACAAAGAAGATAGTGTCTTAGAGACTATTGGATATAATGAAATATTGTAGTCCTAGGCTTTAGATATCATGGCCTCTAGCCTACTGCGTCCCACTGAATTTGGTAATCTTAGACCAGAGAACGCCCTTGCTTTCCTGTGTTCACACATTGCAAAGGGATTGAACTAGAAACTCAATCATAATTATTCCTGTTTCACTGGACTAAAACTCAGAGCTTCATTAGTAAAATAATTTTAACAAGCTGGCCCTTAAAGTCACTGTTATGAACTCATTCCTGGTAAGGGACTTTAAGAATTTTTCTCACCTATAGTTCTCTTGGAAACCCTGGTGGCGTAGTGGTTAAATGCTACGGCTGCTAACCAAGAGTGCAGCAGTTCAAATCCACCAGACGGCGCTTGGAAACCCTATGGGACAGTTCTATTCTGTCCTATGGGGTTGCCATGAGTCGGAATCGACTCGACAGCAGTAGGTTTGGTTTTTGGTTTATAGTTCTCTCTCATGTTATTTCACAGAACAAAGTAACATCATTTACTATATTGAAAAAAAAAAGTATCTTTACTAAATCTTGAATAAGCTATTAAATTTTTTTTTTTTAGTAGATACTCTTTATAAATGAGCCCTGGGCTAAGTTTAGAATCCACTCCAATTTCTTGCTTTGAAAACAGATATTGCTAAATCTCCTCTCTTCTTTATTGCGAGACGTATTTCCTTCATACCCAAACCCAGTGCCGTCAAGTGGATTCCGACTCACAGAGACCCTATAGGACAGAGTAGAGCTGCCCCATAGTTTCCAAGGAGCGCCTGACAGATTTGAACTTTGGACCTTTTGGTTAGCAGCCGTAGTACTTAACCACTATGCCACCAGGGTTTGCATCTCCTTCATAGACCTTGTTATTTTGTTGGGATTTAGGAAGCATATGTAGATGTGAGGGTGTAAGACTTCATTTCACAGACAGCCAATTAAGAGTTCATGTTTTGAAATAAAGTTGCAAAAGGGGTTTATAGCTATTTAAATATTAGCACATATTGGTGTAGTTCCTAAAGAAATTTGTGTCGTTGTGCAATTATGCTTCCTGGAAGTAAATCAGGAGCCCTGGTGATTAAGCACTCTTCTGCTAATCGGAAGTTGGTGGTCCGAACCCACTGGCCACTGTGCTGTAGAGAGATGTGGCGATCTGCTTTCATAAGATTACACCCTTGGGAACCCTATGGGGCAGTTCTACCCTGTCCTATAGGGTCACTATGAGTTGGAGTCCACTCGACGACAATGTTTGGTTTTCTTGGAAGTAAATTAGACAGAAGAATGAACATGGATTGTTTCAGAACATGTAGCAAGGCACTTTGTAACATGAGTAAATTTGGAGATTCAGAAAGTTAAAACATAATTAAAACCACCTACCAACATTTTTTTTTTTTTACCAACATAGTGGGGTTCATATAACTCCGGTAATACGCCCTGATGAATCCTGTCCCAGAGGATTCTGAATCAGGCCCAGAGATTGTAAGTGGATATACGCAATATAATTTCCATGGTGAATTGTACATGTGTGGTAATGTGGCTCCTTCCTTTCTGATTTGAAATCGATGCAGAGAGCTGTGCACCTGGGAATTGGGTTGTGTGAGCTGCAGTGATATGTCACAGTGTGCCTGGAGCTCCACATCGTTTAACACATTAATGATGACGTTCAGCCTTCACACCCTGATATGGAGGCGTATTACATACCTGCAGCATGAGCAATAAGCTGAACAAAAGCAGAACCATACATTGTCCTGACAGCTATTCAAAATCTTTATAGGAGTTTGAAGCTGCAACAGTATGGGGAACCTGCAAATAGAGACACTTTTGGAGCTTTCAGGATCTAAATTGAATTCTCATCCAGTCTTCATTTCTGATTCTTAATACAACTCTAAATAATGGAGCGGACATGTGCCTGGAGGGGTATGGTTACTATTTTCAAGAGGGCTTCTCCGAAACGGTGCTCACAAAAATGGGAGTATCAGCAACCAGCTAGAGGAGGGAATATGATGTTAAGTAAAAAAAAAAGCAGGTAATAATCAAGGCTGAAACAGCCATTTAAGGCTGCCTTGTTACATCTTCATTCTTTTAAGAGCAAAACACATGTATGTAACAGAAATAGTTTTTTTATTTTCATTTTCCCTTAAGGAGATTAAGCTACACATTGTTAATCTCAAGACATAGTAATGATGATAATTTACCTTTTAAATCTGATGCCCCCTTCTAGGGTCAAGTTAAGTTAAATATAGAAGGTCCTTAGGGAATAATTGCAATATATGCAGATAATTAAAATATTGAATAAATGCAAATATTTAGAAGGAAAAGATGCTCTGTTCTAAAAAACAAAAATCTTACTACCTCAGGCCATATGCTTTCATAATAAACTCTTAATTAAACTTCAGTATCTCCAAAAATATTACCTCAGTGTTAATAATTATTATGTAGTCCAGGATCCTGACTTCATAATCCTACTAGTCTATACAGCACTGTTCTCCAAATTGAAAAAGAAGCGTTCCTTCCTCCAGTGACTTTACTGCCATCTGTCAGAATATTGTTGCAATAAATATCCAGATCTGTACGACTATGATGTATGGCACCCCCATATGTAGGGGCTCAGAAATTCATACCAAGCAGAAGAATGTCAAAGTCAAAGATAGGAAACTCATGGTTTCTACCTCTTTTCATCAGTTATAATTGCTGATGTAACTCCTGTTAATATAACTAGCACTGTGTGGCTCTGTGTACTGGTCCTTTACCTAATTATCTGTTTTATTCCTTACAGCAAGTTGTCAAATATTTGTCAAAGAAATTGCCTAATTTTGGAGCTTTGGGTATAAAACTCCAAAATGTCTGCTCTTCACTGTTAGAATATTATTATTCCTATGGCTCAGAATGGAAAGACTTTGTACCAAATATAAGGAAACTGAAAAACAATATATATATATATGGGGGTGGTGTAAAGGTGGTTATCATATTCTTGTAAAATCTTGGCTGCCTGGCATACAGACTGCATAATTTTCCTTTTAAATCACAATTTTGAATGATTTGAGCAATGCTGACAAAAACCTGACTTGTTTTATTGAGAAGCCATTTATCCAAACCTTTTTTTTTTTTCTAGCCAAAAACCAAACAGCAAATATCTTCAGCTTCTAAACCAAAAAAATCCAAACCCGTTGCTGTCGAGTAGGTAGTGACCCTATAGGACAGCGTAGAACTGCCCCATAGAGTTTCCAAGGAGTGCCTGGTGGATTCGAACTGCCAGCCTTTTGGTAAGCAGCCGAACTCTTAACCACTGCACCACCAGGGTTCCCAAGCTTCTCAAGTAGCTTTGAAAGATTGTGTTTATTCAGACTGAAGGTTAATTTAAAAGCATTTATCCTGACAATTTTTTATCATCATAACTAACTTCTTAAATCTTTTTATTTTCATTCCAGTAGGCAAAAATAAATTTAATTATAAAACCAACCAAAAAAAAGAAAAAGCTGTCTTTATCAGAACTTTGTCCAAGAAAAATGCTTTAAAGAGGAGACTGTGTGGCAGAGTAGGAAGAATTCTGGAATATTTGTCCAAAGAAGTGAATGCTCATCTAAGCTCCCATTCTTTGGTTTGGGGCTCTGAATAGGTCACACACCGTAAGGATTATTTCATCATTTTGTAAAATTAAAAGGTTAGGCTAGCTCATTTCTAACTTTCCTTCCAGTTGTGTATTAATACAAACTTTGCCATCCAATCATGGAAAATAATCTAATGCTAATTTAAAATGGAAGCAAATATGATTGGCAAAAACAGTGTGTGAAGGACAAAATGGTAGAGGGTAGTGACAAAGTCCAAAAGCAGGAACTGCCACCTCCTAGTCATGTGAGTATTTTCTGTATTTTTAAATTTGCTTTGTGTTGTTTGTTTTTGCGTCCATTCTCAGTCTTGTTTCAAAATGAATGTCAGGCAGTTATTGGACTACGCTTGATTTCCTGGAATCTTTACCTCCTTTTTGAAATTGATACAATAATTACCACACAGGGATTGTTGTAAGGGCTGAATAAATGGAGAGAAAGCCAATGTGACCAAGGGGATGCTAAAGAAGCCCTTGTGCTCTGTCTCCATCTCCATCATGCTGCTCCATTGATCCTGCTCTCTCTGCAGGATACAGAGATTCTTCTTTAAAATAAACCAAAAATAACATATAAATAAATATTAGAATGTGTGAGGTCAAGTTCTGAAAAATCCTTCTTTGGGGCGATTGTCCTAGGCACCATTCTTCTCAAAATTGTGATTCGTATGTGTGATGCGTAACAAAGCAGACCATTCTATCTTTATTCATTACACACACACATACACACATTTATATCCATGTCTATTTCTATACAACTTTTGTGCCTGCAGTGAGGCACCCATGAGGAAGTCTAGTGGAAATGTCTGTGTCTAGTAGGAAGCTGGCTATGTCTATACTTCTGATATTTAGGGTAGGACAGAACCCAAGGTGAGCATAGATTAAAGAGTTTGGAAAGACAAAGAGACAGGAGATAATAGAGGTCTGCAAAGATTAAAAAAAGAAATGATCAGACATGTAGGAAGAAACTGGGCGATAGAAAGAATATTCTATCAAACATTCCTAGATAAAAAAGAGTTAAGCTAAAATAAACTTTTATCAAGGACCATATTGTGACAGCAAGTAATTAAAGATTTCAAAATTACCCAGGAAATGTTAACCTTTTACTTTCATAATAGAATATTAAGGATTTTGGAAAATACATTTTAGTAAGTGTATTTCCAAGAAAAGAAAATTTTGAATGTCCTTAAAAAAAAAAAATACATTGACCCCAGAAACTAAAGAAATTTGTACTCAGTTCATCATGTTCCTTTAACACACTTTTAGGCAGAGTTGGTCCATCTTTGTCCATTGATGAAGGGTGATTGTATGTATATCATCTAACCAAACCAAACCAAACGCATTACCATGGAGTCAATTTGACTCATAGTGACCATATAGGACAGAGTAGAACTGCCTCATAGGGTTTCCAGGGAGTGACTGGTGGATTCAAACTGCCGACCTCTGGATTAGCAGCTGGATGCTTAACCACTGTACCACCAGGGCACAGTATGTCATCTAAGGAAGAGTATATATATTTCAGTACTTACCTATGTTCAACACACCAAGGAGCAATGTTCTTTATTTCTGTTTCCATGAACAAAGTTTGTATTTCACTTATCTTAAAATGCTTTCAAAAAGATTTTCGTGGTTGACATCTGAGATACATTGCCTACTGTTCCATTGGCTCCTAATAAAAGACTTGGTTTTAGAACATGCCACCGCCTTTCTTGATTTAAATTGATATATCAGAAGAATTTGTTTTAATTTTAAAAAATTATTTCTGAAAGAAATGTTTGAAAAATTAGTTCTATTTTGCCTTGCTTGATATGTTTTCATTCTAAGCTATTTTCATAAATATGTCTTATTGCAGATATAAAACACATGGGTGAAGTCCACGTTAAAAGTCCAATACGAAACATCTAGACGAAGAGCTAGGTTTTGCAATACCTTGTTGTTTATGTGTGTGTATTTTTTTATGTGTGTGTGTTTGAGTATATGTGTATGTGTATCACTATTAAGAGAAATATATAGTTCCAAAAAGAGTTAAATCTATGAAGTCTAAGAGATCTGAGTGAAGGAATCATTTTTATTCCACTAAATTATTTGAACTTAGATAAATGTTTTATGGTTAATCATCTCATCTATTAAATAATGATTGTATCTACATTGGGTTGTTGTGAATGTAAGAAAAATGCATAAGTAGGTACCTCATATGACACTGGCTTGAGTGATCAATACTCGGTAGTTAGCATCTTTAATGAATATTGGGAACATTAAGCAACTCTTGAGGTTAAGATCAAAATAACTTTCAGGATAACTCCTGATTTTTTATGGCAGTAAATAACACACTTGATTAAATGCTTTTTTCCTGTTCCCTAGACATTCACTAGGAGGCCTGGTGACGTGGTAGTTAAAGCTCTAGGCTGCTAACCTAAAGGTCTGTTGTTCAAAGCCACCAGATAACTCCTGGAGAGAGAGAGAGATGTGGCAGTCTGCTTTCATGAAGAATTACAGCCTTGGAAACCCTATAGGACAGTTCTACTCTGTCTTATAAGGCCACTATGAGTTGGAATCAACTCGATGACAATGGGTTTAGTTTTTTTTTTTTTTTTTTAAAGCACTGACTGAGCACTTAGTATGAGTCAGGTATGAGGTTGAATGCACTCTGAATAAAATGATGATTGAGACGTGGTTTCTATCTTCAAGGAGCTCTCAGTTAGTAGGCGATCTTAAGGTTTTTAAGAATGCAGAATGAAATTGATTGGTTTGGCCAAGAAAAGGCAGGCAAGGGCTGCCAGCTGTCAGGAGACTTCAACAAGCATCACCATCTCAGTGAAACAGATTACCCAATGTAACAGATTTATCTTGAATTCACATATAATACCATATTATTTATATTAGTGTCAACTTTCCTTTTTTTTTTTTCTTTTTACTACTAAACTACAAAACAGAAACAGAAAATCTACCTTTTAAGAAGTGGTGCTAAACAACACCAAGTTGTCGTTGTTAGGTGCTGTTGAGTTGATTCCAACTCGTAGCAGCAGAACGAAACACTTCCCGGTCCTGTGCCATCCTCACTATCATTGCAACGTTTGAGCCATTGTTGCAGCCACTCTGTCAGTCCATCTTGTCGAAGATCTTCCTTGTTTTTGCTGACCCTCTACTTTACCAAGCATGATATCTTTCTCCAGTGTCTGGTCCTTCCTAATAACCTGTCCGAAGTACGAAAGACACACTTCTTCCAAGACAGAATTTGTTTGTTCTTCTGGCAGTCCCTGGCATATTCGATATGCTTTGCCCACACCATTATTCGAAGGCATCAATTCTTTTTCAGTCTTCCTTATTCTCTGTCCAACTTTCACATGCACATGAGGCCACTGAAAACACCATGGCTTGAGTAAGGCACACTTTAGTCCTGAAAGTGACATCTTCGCTTTTCAACACTTTAAAGAGGCCTTTTGCAGCAGATTTGCCCAATGCAACGTGTTGTTTGATTTCTTGACTGCTCCTATCATGGGCATCCATTGTGGATCCAAGAAAAATGAATCCTTGGCCACTTCAGTATTTTCTCCAAAAAGCAACATCATGATAAACAGAAAAAACACCTTACTCTCCAAAATCTTTCACTAAGACAAAGAAGCAAAAGTAATCAAATCCTCCAGATACTGTAGAAATTAAGTGATATTTTCATATGTTGTTTAATGGTCTCTCAAATATATCAGTGTGTGTGAAATACTCAAAATATATGAACTTAAAATAATGAAATGAGATTTAACATTTGGAATGTCTAGTGAAACCCTCCATTTCAGTCTTCCTTATTTACCCATCTTTCTGTCCATCCATATAGCTGCTGATCAATCAAGTTCTTTGTTATTGCTGTGAAATGAAGTATTCTATTTAGTTAAATATTCAAATCGATAGGCAATTACCACATAAAGAATACTGAATTATGGTACACTAAAATAAGATCAGGAACTGATGGTACTGAAGCAAGAAGTCCAAGCTGCTCTGAAGGCATTGGTGAAAAACAAGGCTCCAGGAATTGATGGAGTATCAATTGAGATGTGTCAACAAACAGATGGCAGTGCTGGAGGTGCTCACTCATCTATGCCAAGAAATGTGGAAGACAGCTTCCTGGCCAACTGACTGGAAGAGATCCATATTTATGTCTATTCCCAAGAAAGGTGATCCAACTGAATGTGGAAATTATAGAACAATATCATTACTATCACCTGCAAGCAAAATTTTGCTGAAGATCATTCAAAAATGGCTGCAGCAGTATATCAACAAGGAACGCCAGAAATTTAGGCCAGTTTCAGAAGAGGACGTGGAACCAGGGATATCATTGCTGATGTCAGATGGATCCTGGCTGAAAGCAGAGAATACCGGAAGGATGTTTACCTGTGTTTTATTGACTATGCAAAGGCATTTGACTGTGTGGATCATAACAAACTATGGATAACACTGTGAAGAAGGGGAATTCTAGAACACTTTATTGTGCTCATGAGGAACCTTTACATAGATCAAGAGGCAGTTGTTCGGATACTGACTGGTTTAAAGTCAGGAAAGGTGTGCATCGGGGTTGTATTCTTTCACTATACCTATTTAATCTGTATGCTGAGAAAATAATATGAGAAGCTGGACTATATGAAGAAGAACGGGGCACCAGGATTGGAGGAAGACTCATTAACAACCTGCATTATGCAGATGACACAACCTTGCTTGCTGAAAGTGAAGAGGACTTGAAGCACCTACTAATGAAGATCAAAGACCACAGCCTTCAGTATGGATTACACTTCAACATAAAGAAAACAAAAATCCTCACAACTGGACCCATGAGCAACATCATGATAAATGGAGAAAAGATTGAAGCTGTCAAGGATTTCATTTTACTTGGGTCCACAATTAACAGCCATGGAAGCAGCAGTCAAGAAATCAAAAGATGCATTGCATTGGGCAAATCTGCTGCAAAGGGCCTCTTTAAAGTGTTGAAGAGCAAAGATGTCACCCTGAAGACTAAGGTGCACCTGACCCAAGCCATGGTATTTTCAGTCACATCATATGCATGTGAAAACTGGACAATGAATAAGGAAGACTGAAGAACTGATCCCTTTGAATTGTGTTGGCAAAGAATATTGAATATATCATGGACTGCCAGAAGAATGAACACATTCTGTCTTGGAAGAAACACAGCCAGAATGCTCCTTGGAAGCGAGGATGGCAAGACTTCACCTCACATGCTTTGGACATGTTATCAGGAGGGATCAGTCCTTGGAGAAGGACATCATGCTTGGTAAAGTAGAGGGTCAGCAAAAATGAGGAAGACCCTCGACGAGGCAGATTTACATATTGGCTACAACAATGGGCTCAAACATGGCAATGATTGTGAGGATGACACACGATCGAGCAGTATTTCCTTCTGCTGTACTTAAGGTCCCTATGAGTCGGAACCAATATGATGACACCTAAAAGTGAAAATTAGTACCCTAATTAGTATGCTAATATTTGTTAGGCCATCCATGCTCACATGTGTGTCAATTTGTGAAAGTTAAAAACCATTGCTCTGTTAAAAATGAGGAGCTATGCAAATATATTTCAAAAGATATAAACATAAGCCTAAAAGGGAACTCTACCAAAATAGTTATAAAGGAATAATCTACCATTGTTTACCCAGGCCAGTCTGCATGCACACTTTGTTAGAAGGTAAGAGTTTAGTTAGCTGTCTTCCTGAGAATTATTTAAGGAGATTTTATGTATGTATGCTTCACAGGTATTCACCATATATACACAAAATATTTGCAATAATTTTTAGAATACTATACTGTTTTTATTTTCTAGTATACTCAGCTAAATAAATATTTTCCTATTCCTAGTGGCTATTTTTGGTTTAGATAAACTGTGGGTATTAGATATTTTATATATGTTGTACATAGCCATGAGTTGTTATACCTCAGAGTTGTTATAGAAGCATAAAAAAAATGTTGAATGGGCACAAAACCAGAATATTTATTGTTTAAGGTAGCAACCAAACATGGAGTGCTAGCTGTTTGCCAAACAATGTACTGGGTATTGTATAAGTAGTCATTTAAGCATTAAAATAGCCCTATAAAATAAGTGCCATTGTTCTTATTTCCAGAAGAAGAAACTGTTCCTGGTAGAGGTTCATTAACTAGCCCCATTCATCTAACTTAAGTGACTGAGGCAGAATTTGAACTCAGATTGCTTTTATTTCAAAGTTCATGATCTTTTCAATACACTGGTATTTAAACAGGTTACGACTTTGATAATTTTGCTTCATGCACGTACCAGGACTCTTAAAACTTAATAATGTATTTTAATCAAGTGTCATTTTTTTTCTCTGAAAAATGCTTGAAAAAAGAACTTACTCCTATAAATGAAAACCAAATAACACTTGCTAAATATATATGGCTACTTAGATAAGAAATATTTGTCCATGTATCACTTCAGACCCATTCACAAATCATCAAGGGGAAGCTTGGAACATCTTGACTAATACACTGTTTCCCACTCATACTATACTGGCAATGATTATTGTAGGGTCAGTAACACAGGCTCCCATGTCAGGTAGTGGCAACTTCATCCTTACAGTTATTCAGATCAAAGCTACTGGAGGCATCCTTGACTTCTCTCTTTCTCTCACACCTTACATCTGATCAACCCATTGCTATCACCCTAGTTTAATGCCGATATCATATCTTGCCTAGCTTATTGAAAATGTCACCTAAGTTTCCTTCCTTCCACCCTTTCTCTACTAAAAAATAACAAAAAAGCTTTTCCTAACTATGCTAACATTTGTTATCATTAAATATTTCATTATATATACTAATCATGTTGATAGTGTTTTCTATTTTATAACTGGTAGAATTTCAAAAATTTTATTCACTTATGTATCCTTTCAAAGGAGAATACCATTTTTTTTTTATTATTAAACTATAAAAGACATGAAAGAAAGAACGTCTCACATAGCCAGATAGGCATATTTAGGAAAAAAAAAAATAGTAGCGGGAACTATTGTATGTTCTTAAAATGCTCAGTAACAATTATAGTGGCCTACTGGCTTGGGCGCTTGGCATTTCTGTCCTCAGTGAACACCACGCATGTAAAATATTCACTTTCAGAACCTTGCCTAGAGTGTACATAATGGTTTTGACCCCAAAAGAATACACTAAAGCAGTAAGGGAAAAGATGCTGTGTCACCCAAGGCATAACATTGTCATTCTTGTATTCTTTGTCTTTTGGACAGCAAAACCTGTAATTTCATAATCTATACTTTTTTAAGATCCTTTTTTAAAAAAGATGCTGTGTGTAGACTAAGGTATAGCTTGAAAGTTGATATGAGTGGTGCTTTGTGACCGAGCCACAGATGTTCAGTTCATGATATATTTATTTTTTACCCCAGTGGCCCTTATAAAAAAGACTGGGAGATTGGCTTATAACAAGTCACTAATGACATGATATAGAGAGGCCTCTGGTTCAGTGGCTGTTATCACAGCTGTGCCCCATTACATATTGGATACCTAGAACATGCTTGCATTCAGAACGGCATTTATCTTTTGAATTTCAAACATTCTTGCCATAAATAAGGATTTTATGCTTTTCAAACATGTTTCACAGTTTAGTCCAGGCAATACTGAAAGGTTGCTCTTCCTTAATGAAATGTCCCTTTTAAAGGATTCTTGGAGCTCAGATAAGCATTTTCTGAGCACTCACCTTCACAGACCTGTTTCCCTCTGCTCATTCTGCTCTTTCCTGAGCCTGGAGAGGTGATAATAACTTGAGTTTCACAAAAGCAGCCCTGTGCGGACCATATGGGAGTTGACCTTTGATCATGGCTTAATAATTCCTTCTTTGTTACTTCTTCCTAATAGGATGTATCTGGATCTAACAGAGACTGGTAATCCATGCTCGCGATGTGGGAAAAGCAAGACATTCATATGCATTTTGTCCCCAAAGTAAACCTTATGTCTTAAAGATATTCCAAGTATGAAAACATGGAGAACTCTCTCAAAGTTCTGATTGTAATAAGAAGGAACTAAATACTCGTACTTTTAAAGCGTAATAGTATGCAACCTTAAGAAAGGTTTCATGTGAGGCTCCCCTTTAATGAAGTAGTGATCATAAGTATTTCTTTCAAAAATAAGTGATCGTTCATCTCATCTTCTCCAAGTGGATCTAGTTGACATTAATCAAGTGTATGTTCATTTCTTTCAAAGATGATCATTTCTCATATTTTCAGGAATAAGCCACCTAAAGAAGGAAAGTCATTACAGAAGGTCTGGATTCAGTGAGAAACTCATTCTCTCTTTATTCTCCAACATTATTGGGGAGATTAACCTGGGTAGTTATTACTGAAGTAACAACTGCTGCTTAGAAGTGAGCCTTGCTCCACCTGCATGTAAAGAAAGCAGCTGCCTATCTGCTGCAGTTGGTACCGGGCAGCTGCTTTCGTCGTCTATATTTCTTTATCCTAGAGGCAGTCATCCTAGAGGCAGTCACCAGCACACAGCCTATAGCTTTTTAGCCACCAAGGCTGCAGCCAGAAAACTCCAGGTGACTACTGTGATGAGCAGTGCAGACAGTTGGATGGAGAGATGTTTTCCTTGAGCACTGCGTAAGGAGTATAGGTGTGTGTTTGCATGTACAGTGTGTTAGGTGGTGAAGCAGGTAGGACAGCACATAAGATGTATAACTGAGTGTTTGTGAAAAGCACCAGATTGACAGATGGTGGGATATGTGTGCTCTGAAAGAAGTGGCTGGGGATGCTGGAGTCACTAGCTCTTACTCTGCACAGAAGAATCACCAGCACAAGGACAGCCAAAGATGTCAGAGTAATGATGTTTTACATTTGTTCACAGAAGAAAAAGTCCCCACTGGCCAGAGTTTTTAACACAAACTAAAATTTTAGTCTGGTGCATATTCCAATCTTCATTTTCCTCCTAAAATTTTACTAAACAGAATTTATACAAGTCTCAATTGTGATGGGATTTGTAAGGTGATTGGCTGTGATACTGAAGGTCCAGCTCTACTAATCCACCATACATAAAACTATTATCAGCCTATTATTAAATAGTTTTTGGTTTTATGAGTATTTTTGCAAAACATTTATTGAATTATATTAATCTCCAATAGCAGTGTGTGTGTGTGATTGCTGTCTATCTTTTGAATGAATTTCAAGACCATATACTTAAGGGAAATGCCAGAATAATTGTTATACAGACAATACTAATCTTTGAGTTTTACCCACTGACTGTGTTTGAATTCTCTTTCCATGATTTTTCACTCTTCCTTGGGGGTCTTTCCTTGGGATTTCCTGGGAAGACAATGCTCAGGGTGCCAGACAGTGGCCTTCGCCTGGTCCTATTCCAAAGGATTGGATTGTTGAGGTCTTGGCTGGATTGACCAGTTGCCAATAGCAATGTAATCTGATAAACTAAATTTGGAAAAGGCACATTGTTGTTGTTGTTAGGTGTCATCCACTCAGTTCCGACACATAGCAATCCCTGTGTACAACAGAATGAAACACTGCCCAGTCCTATGCCATCCTGAGGATCATTATGTTTGAGTCCATTGTTGCAGCCACAGTATCAGTCCATCTCATTGAGAGTCTTCCTCTTTTTCACTGACCCTCTGCTTTACCAAGCATGATGTACTTCTCCAGGGACTGGCCCTTCCTGATAACATGTCCAAAGTACATGAGACAAAGTCTCACCATCCTCACTTCTAAGACACATTAGAACTTTTTTATTGGTAAGTATTTTCATGACAACTTCACCCTTTTGGAGATCACTTTCTTAAGTGCCCCCATTAGGTAAAATTTCAGGAACAGTGTTAGGCTTAGGGATCCGGCTTTCACCATACCCCTTCCACTTGTCTACCTTTAAGGGACATTTGTATGTTCAGGACAGTTAACACTAATAACAAGAGGCAGCCGTCTCTATTGTAGTTGTGGCCAATATTAGCATCACTCAGAGGGCTCACTTATCTTCTTTGGGTACTGGTATTGATGAAAATCCTGAAATAAGTGATTCTTAAACCAGAAGTTACATTAAAAATCACTTATGAAGCTTAAAGCACACCAATATGTACCTACTACAAGCCAGTCCCAGAGACTCAGAGTTTCTGAAAAAAAGCATGGAAATCCCTATCACATGTGATTAAAACACTCTGCACCTGAAAATTATCTTCAAGCACTAGCCTAGAGTCTGGGGAAGAAACTCTGTCCCAATTATAATATTTCAGGTAGGCAGAAACCTATACTGCCCCCCTTCATTTGGTGTCCACTCAGCTTGAGTATAGATAAACTATCTGGCCTGAGGCCATGTATATTGAAATTATAGAAATCAAAGATGAGTAAGCCTCCATTAAAAACCAGATTTATGTATACTAAATTTTAATATTACCTTGGCATCAAAAAACAAAAATTGTGCTAAAATTCATACAAATAAAGACTATCGTTATTTTATCAGTATTCCCTGAATCCATTTAATTCTGAAGGATTTTAACATCCATTTGTATTTAATTTTCCCCTTAATTTGTCATAGACAGATTCTTAGATAGCCAGTCAGTGTAGTATATTGACCCAATTCAAGACTATGCATCAAGTATTGCTGAGTTTTTCTTAATAGTCCTTTCATAAGTGACTGCACTTTTATACCAATGAAGTATTTTTTAAAACCTGATTCAACTCCAAAAATATGTATTGAATACTGTTGTCTGAATAACACAGTACTGTGTATTGCTTGGGGCTCTGGTGGTGCAGTGGTTAAACATTTGGGTGCTAACCAAAAAGTCAGCAGTTCAAGTCCACCAGCCACTCCTTAGAAACCCAATGGAGCAGTTCCACTCTGTCCAACAGGATCACTATGAGTCTAAATCGACTCATCGGCAATGGGCTTGGTTTTTGGTATGTATTGTTTAGGTGTTGGGGAGTATAATGATAGTTAAAACATGCTTGCTGCTCTCAATAAGCTTATAATTACTTCAATATTTAACCAACTAAATAAAATGTGCACAGAAAAAATGCACAGGAATTTTTAAAAAAGAAGGTGATTATTTCCACCTTGGGATTTGAGGAAGATTTTTATTGAAGAGGTGGGGTTTGCGGTAAATAATGAAAGGTGAATAAAGGAGTTAATAGATGCAAAAAAAAAAAAAAAAATCAAACCCACTGCATTCTGACTCATAGCGACTATATAGGACAGAATAGAACTGCACCTTAGAGTTTCCAAGGAGTGCCTGGCGGATTTGAACTACCAACCTCTTGGTTAGTAGCCGTAGCATTTAACCACTACACCACCAGGGCTTCCAATAGATGCAAAGAGGTCATTAAAGACTGAGGGGAAAAAACAAGAAGAGAGCTTGGGAAGGTGATTGTCTTTGTAGTCATACCCTCTCAGCTGAAGCATAGGAGGAGAGTGGAAGGATGAGAGGGCTGGAAGGCAGGTTGAGGTCTGCAGTATTTCACGAGGATTCAGTTTGGCTGAAGAGGACAAAATCTCACTTATCTATATCCCCGATATATTTAGTCAAGCACTTCATGGAAGTAAAGAGTATACAGGCACACAAGCAAATGTAGCATGTCTTGGCTCAGCTTCTCTCTGACTTCTGGGTTCCCTACAGAGCAACAGCCTCAGGTGATTCTATTCTCTGCAGCAAGGCTCCTGCCAGAGCTGGAAACACGAACTAACCTTGCTGCACCATTGTCCCTTAATATTCAGTTCTATACCATCCATTCTGGAAATGTTACACCAAGTATTTATGGTCTTCAGGTTAGGAAAATGTTTAGAGATACTGAGCTCTTTTAGTTCCTAAACCAATAAAGCACCAACAATACCAAATGGGCAGAGGAAAAGGGAGAGCAAAGCAGAACTGGAGTCCAGGAGTCCCTAAACAGTATCTGCTTCCAGCTTTTCCTTGGGACA
This sequence comes from Elephas maximus indicus, assembly GCF_024166365.1. Classification (NCBI taxonomy): domain Eukaryota; kingdom Metazoa; phylum Chordata; class Mammalia; order Proboscidea; family Elephantidae; genus Elephas; species Elephas maximus. Next base: position 62,133,695 of record NC_064836.1, read on the forward strand.
AAAGCCCATTTCCTTGCAGAGCCTGCCATAACATTTCTTACATGTCAGGAATGCATGGGTGTTTTTTTCCTTCACTTCAGAGGTAATGGAAGGCACCCTTGTGGTGCAATGGTTAAGTTCTTGGTCGCTAACTAAAAGTTTGTTGATTTGAACCTACCAGTGACTCTGCAGGAGAAAAGACTTGGCTCTGCAGGAGAAAAGACTTGGAGATCTGCTACCATAAAGGTTACAGCCTAAGAAGCCCTATGGGGCAGTTCTGCTCTGTTTTATAGGGTCACTATGAGTTGGGATCGACTTGACAGCACACAACAACCACATAGGTAATGGTGCTTGTGTATATTACAGATGGTTTGGGGTGGGGTGGACAGAATGGCATGTAAATGATTTTGGTGTAGTAGAGTGACATGATCTGACCTGTGATTTAGGAAAATAAACAAAGCTGCAAGGGAGATTAGTTAACAGACTAACAACGCAAATGTGAAATAAGAAAAATCTGAACTAAATCTGAGAAGGGGGACAAGTTGACATTTCAGAGATTAAAACCAGAATGTGCAAACTGACCAAGTATTGCATAGCATAGGTGCGGGGAACTGTGTTTGAAGTTCACTCAAACATAAAAGTAATTTAAACAAGAGTGGATTAAAGAATGATGAAGCTATTGATGAGAATCGGGAAGCAGGAAGAACACATGGTAAGATAACATGGACCATTTTAGAACTGACGAAAATAAGGCAATGCACAGGCTATTATGCCAATGGCCTTGCAAAGTAGACATTTGACGGTTAAGGTCTGATTCTCAGGAAAGAGCTTTGATATGAGTTGTATATTTGAGAGTTGAAAAGTAAGGGAGCTGATATGAGTATGGGAAGAAAAAAAATGGAGAGGTGGCAAAGATGGTATCTTGGGAACTGTCACAGGAGCCCTGGTGGTTCAGTGGTTAAACACTGAGCTGCTAACTAAAAGGTCGGCCATTTGAACACACCAGCAGTTATGCTCTGCAGAAGAGACCTGGTGATCTGCTCCCATAAAGACTGCAGGCTAGGCAACCCCAGTTTTACTCTACCATATAGGGTGAGTTGGAATCGACTCCACAGCAACGAGTTTTTTTTTTTTTTTTTGTATGATTCAGAATCAACTCGAGGGCACACAACAACAGATAGCAGCTGAATTTAGGAAAGGAGCCAGCTTTGGAATCAAAACTGAGACTTTAACTAGGACATAGTAGTATGCAGGAGTCACTTGTGAAATCTTTTTCTCTCTTTGCCCCTTCTCTTAGTCTCCCCAAGAAATGGAAGCTTCATGAGGGCAAAAGCTGTAACTTTTCATTTTTGCCTGTTATGTTCACTGATACATTGTTGATGTATCTCCTCAGTGCTTGGAATGTAGTGGGGTTTAAATACATGTCACTTCAATGCATACCCAGTCAGTTGTCACATCCTGATGACTCCACCAGCACAAACTGTCTCATATTCCCACAGCATCCCTTCTGCATTCACTTATATTACTAATTTCAGGTTCTTACCATCTTTCATCTGGACTATTAAAATAACCACTAGCCTGGAGTTGCACCCCATTTCATCTGTTTTATAAAATAGCTCAAATGCAAGTGTTTCACTATGGCTTACAAAGCTCTTCATAAACCGGCCCATGCCCACCTGCCATTTACGCCGTGCCTTTCCATGTTAAGCTCTATAAATACAATTTATAGAGTGTGTGTAATCCTGCGTACACCCCCCACAGTTCCACACCTTTTTAACTTTATTTTCTTTATTTCCACTTAGGGGAAATTTTACTCCTTCCCTACTTCACCTGGAACACTTTTCATCTCAGAAATTAGTTTGTGAGTCACCTTCTCTGGGAAGTTTCCCATTTCCCGACTGAAGTAAGCAAACGTCCCTTGTATTCCCATAGGAATCTATTTATAGCTCTTTCCACATGTCCTGACTCCTCAAAGGCAAGGGACTAGTCGTTTCCATGCCAACTGTGATGAAATCATTGCCATACGAATCTTACTGACGTACAGTTATGACCATGTCAGTTACCTGCTCTAAAACCTGTATGGCTCCCCATCATGTACAGAAAAACACCAAGCTTCTCAGCCTGGAAATTAAGGCCCTCTGTAAGTGGGCTTCCCATAAATCTCCAACCATAATCCTCTTTAGTCCTGATGCCAAATTTCACCCTTCCCTGTTCTACCTGACTTGGTCTTTGAATATTTGGTGATAAGTGTACTTCCCGTATGTGTGTGTGTCCGAATGTCTTCCATTCTTTAATGCCCAGATTAAATGCCAGTACCTTCATTAATTTTTCTCTAATTATTCTCAGCTGGAAGTAATTGTGATTTCATCGGAATCCCCTTAGCACTATTATTGGTTTCTTCCTTAGAGTGCTCCTCTTTTCTAATTTATATTATAATAGTGTTTTATATGCATTTAATCTGCCTTACTGTACTGTGAGTTCCTTGAGGGCATGATCCCGACATGGCCCACAATTTGTCTTCCTCATAGCTACGAGCTTGTGCCTCATCCAAATAGGCACTGTTAAGATATTTTTTAAAGGAAAGAGATATAGGAAGAAGGAAGAGCTAAGCAGAAGTATTCAAATACTGGGGGCTTCGCAGTGTCTTAGTTTTCACCATTCCCTTTACAAAACACCACAAAATAGGTGGCTTTAAAGAGCTGAAACTAATTTCTCACAGTTCTACAGTCTTAAAGTCTAAATCAGCATCTTGGCCTTGCCAGTTCCTTCCATGGGCCTCTCTCCTAGTTTCTAGTTTTAACCAGTAATCCTTGGCATTCCTCTGCCACTTGTGGATGCATTTTTCTCTGTTGTCACCTGGCATCTCCTCCTGTGTGTCTCTCCCTGTTTTCTCCTTTTGTAAAACACTGCTTGGAAGGGATTAGATTTAGGACCCACCCCACTCAGGTATAACTCCATTAACATAGCAAAAGAAAAACCCCATTTCCAAACATGGTCACATTCACAGGTACAGGGGTTAGGACATCAACATAATTTTGGGGGGTACATTGCAATTCATAATACACAGAATTAAATCTGAATACAAAAGCTACTCTAGTTGATAGGGGTTTTGGTATCTTTTAAGAGACCATTCGGAGTGAAAAACTGAGGACAGAATTTGGATCGTAAGTGTTTTAAGAGGTAACTAACTACTGGGTGACAGGGACTGTGCTAATTGTATTTGTGTATCGTTTAGTGCAATCTGCATTTAAGACGGGGGGAAGAACTAGGATGTAGAAAGCATTATTTTCTGAGTTTTTCAATGGAGGAAACTGAAGCAAGGATATTAAGTAACATGCTTAAGTTCATTCAAGTGTTGCTAAATCATGATTTGAACTCAAGTAATCTCACAATGGTACCCATATTCTTAACCACTACTTTTGCTCTCTTGAAGTATGTCATTGGAGGGAAGGAGAATATATATGAATTAACACTTTAATGTCAAAGAAGGCTGATCTTTTAAGGGCTGAAGAAATTATAAGAGGCAATGGAATCAAGACAGCCTTAGTCTTGTGAAGGAACAGGGCAGCCCATTTCTCTCAACACTGGGAGGGAAGGAGAAAAGTATGGCTGAAGCTATAAATTCACTTTGCCTGAAACAGGTCGTGAACTGAATTGGATAAGGATTAAGGAGTTGCTAAACCACGGAGTATCCCTGAGTGGTGTAAACAGTTAATGAGCTAGGCTGCTAACCAAAAACTAGAGGTACAAGTTCACTCAAGGGCCCTCAGGAGAAAGGCATGTTGCTCCACCTCCAAAAACAAAAATCAGTCATCGAAAACCCTACGGAGCACAGTTCTACTCTGACACACTTCTGGGTACCATGAGTCAAAATCCACTCCATGGCAACAGGTTAACCCATGGGATAAAAATGTGATGTCGTTTCGCAGGCTGGTAATGTTTTTCTTCTTTGTGCACCTACATAAAATATCTGCTACCCAGTAAAGAGCTTCAGTAAGAAAATAAAAGACCCACCAAGGAGCAAAGGAAATTAGTATAGACATTTTAATATATGTTCTCTTAAACTTATGATAATAAATGTTCTGAGGTAGTCAGGTTCTCTGGAAATTCTGGAAATTCGGTTTTGTACAATCGCTGTGGCCCTTTTTGGCAAAACCCTTCATGTTATTTGTTCACTTATTTGTTTTTTTCATTCCAGTGTTTTGGTGGTTTTTATTTGATTTTGTTTTTTACGAGTCCTGGTTAATGATTCAGAGAAATGGTAGTAATAGTCACAATTGCTATGTAATTCTATTTCAGTATATTTAAAATTATTTTATCTGTTCTCATGTGTTTAATTTTTCTGTAAGATTAGTCTCTCTACTCACTTAATAAGCTCACCCTTAAGTGTCTTTCTTTTCCATGTAGTCATTATCTGAAAAAAAAAAAGACCCAATGACATCGAGTCAAGTCCCAACTCATAGTGACCCTATAGGACAGAGTAGATCTGCACCATACCCTTTCCAAGGAGCGCCTGGTGGATTCAAACTGCCAACCTTCTGATTAGCAGCTATAGCTCTTAACACTATACTGTTGCTGGAATCGAATAAAGTTCTTGCCTCTCACTGGTCAAGAATGAGCAGGTAGGACACACAGAGTTTTCCACATGAGCAAAACTTTATTGAAGAGGCTTGCAAATGGAGACAAGAAAGGCCTAAGCAATGCATACCACCGTCTCACAGAACAAAGGACTTGCCTGGGTTTTTAAAAGTTCTTGGGCAGGAAAAGATTCACGTTTATTCCTAGGCAGAGGTGGGCATGTATTAGCTACAGTGCACACGTAGCAGCTTCCTAAGATGGCTCCTATTATGGAGGCTTCTGGGATGCATAGCAGGACTTATTATGGGGTGTCACACCTAAGCAGTCTCTCACTCCCTGAGTCCAATTCCCCAGCTGCTGCTGTAGCCTTTCACTGCCCTTGGTGGAAGGTCACATAGTGGTCACAGGTGGATGTTCTGCGCATGTCCCTGGGGCTGGTTTTATCCAGCTGCTTCTGAAAGACAACTTTAAAGAAGTTTGTGGGCTATTTCCTGATACCCTGTCCCAATGTTCTGGGGAATGGCTTTGTTTCTGTGCCCTGGCCCATTTCTTGTACTTTATAGATTTGGGGACCCCTCTGTTCCCTGTCTTAATACCACCAGGGTAACTTCCTTATTCTAGGTCCACTTCTACCAAGTAAAGTGAAGGACAGTTCATACAATGAGAGGAAGAGCGGGCTGGTATCTTACTACTCCTTGTGAAGAAAGGGTGTGGAGTTTCCTTAAGTACTGACTGTCAGCTAGTGTCTCTTCTAGCTCAGTAGCTACAGCTACATGGTCTGGCACATTCAGAATTCTTAGAAGGAGTCTACTGATGGGTAGATTTTGTTCTAGTTTATGTTCTCTGGTTTATTAGAGTAAGCACAATAGGCACAGTAAGAGGAAAAAAAAAATTCAAAAAGCCTGCGACTTAAAGTGACAAGTGTTTCAAGATTGGAAATGGTTTCTTATATAGAAATCTTTCATACCCTGGTCAACCTTGATTACCTGGTTTCTCATTCAAAAATTTGTATACAAATTGTTTCATGGCATTGGCTGTAATCCCACATTTTGTCAGCAGTCTCACCCTTTTCCCTTTCTACCCCAAGCTCACTGTATCCATTTTTACAGTTTTGTGTCCCCTTCCTCCTTGTCTTTGTTCCTGGGAAGTGTTGTCTCTTTGATCTTGTATATTTAATTGATCTAAGAAACACATTCCTCATGGGTGTTATTGTTTGTCACTGGAGCCCTGGTGGCACAATGGTTAAAGACCTTGGCTGCTAACCAAAAGGTAGGCACTTCGAATCTACCAGCCGCCCCTTGGAAACACTATGGGGCAGTTCTGCTCTGTCCTGTGGGGTCACTATAAGTGGAAATCGACTCTACGGCAACAGTTTTTATATGCCTGCCTAATCTTTGGCTGAAAGACGAACTTTGGAGCGGCTTCAAGTCTGAGTTAGAGAGGTGTTCTGGGGCCATAGCCTCGAGGGTTCCTCCAGTCTCTGTCAGCCCAGTAAGTCTACTCTTTTTTGTGAATTTGATCATTTGTTTTACACTTTTCTATCGCTGTGTCTGGGATTATTGACCATTCTTGAGAGGTACCCTCTTACTCTCACACTGGGCTCAAGTCACTGTATACCAGGACATTAAGAAAGCTCTGTATACCAAGAGATTAAACAAAAAACAGTATATGGCAGCTTTTATTCATATTTAACACAGACTTTTTCTCCTAATTGTAAAAAGCTGATTCATTGGCATATGTGCCACTTTTAGGAATTCTCTTAACAACTTCATTAAACTTGGCACTATCTAGATGTTAGTTTTGGTTGCCAACCTACAAAAGAGAAGGGAAATTGCAAAAGAAAAAATTAACGTGTGTACACAGTTCCAAAATTTATTCTACAAATGTGTTTTAAATCAAATGAATCATCCTCTGGCACAAGCTGTTCACTTTACAGTCATTCATTTGAATGGCTTAGTCTCTGTCTCCTGAAGACCGTGGTTAGTATCGTCCTTGATGAATGAGACAGTTACCTTAAATCGTAAATAAAGCAAATAGAATAACTTAACATTTGACCCGGAAAAAAAAAGGTATGTTATCTCACTTTGCACTGGCTATATATCTTACAGAGAATTACTCAGAAACTCCATTTTAAACACAGTAAGAACCTAGGATAGTTCTGCATTTAATGGTGTATGAGAAAGCAATATAATCACATACATCTTGATTAATAAAATCTATGTCCCTCCCAAATATTTCATCACTTTGCTTTTCCAGTCTTTTCACTCCATAAACATGGTACCAGTCCTTATTCTTTTTCACTTTATAATTGAATTTAAAGATAACTAAAATTATAATTTGAAGCTGATTTAAAGATAACTTATAATTTAAAGGTCTCTGGTGCTAAATAGGAGTTGTGCCATGGAATATCCTATTTATTCCTGAAATAGGTTTTTGTTATTAATTTCAAGCCTTTGCAAGTGTAGAGACTTACGTGCGTAAATCAACATAACTCATCTTTGAAGAGCTAAATTGTGTCCCGTCCCATCCTGTGGTTTTCCTTTTTTGTCACCTAATTTAATCTTTTGTTTTAAAGACATAATTTTTATTACTCACTTATAATTTCTTCAAGGCCATTTTTTTTTTTTTTTTAGACAGGATTCATAGACAAAATAGTAATAAAAGTCTGGAATTTTTCCCTCATATTATATAGTTGTTTCATCTGTTTGTTTCAGGCATATATTTCTGCATCTCTTTCTAATACCAGTCTTACAACGTAAAGCTTTGGGGGTAATAACTATTAAATGGCAGTGTTATTTCAGAACATTCTAATAGCATCAAGTGGGAACCCTTCAAGTGAGAAACAGGAAAGATTTCTTTGTAAGCCCACACGGCTCAATTCCTGCATGACAGGTGTCTCTTTGGTGAGGTCTTCTAGTCAGTGGGATGCCAGGATATCACACCTTGCAGTCAATGAGTCTCTCCCAGAGGGGCCTTGCTTATCTGCCTCTTTCTCTGATTCCTACTAGACTCTAATTTTCACTCACCATGTGAACTGACAGGAAGGATTTATTCAGAGATATAGTTCACCTCACTTTCAATTATACTACAGGCTTCTATGTGTGGGTTTCTGTAACATGTTCCACCAAAATAGAACTAAATTACTTTCTTTAAGGCTTTGAGAGATGCAGGATGGGGCCGGGGGCTTGTTATATGATTTTACACATCTTGGGTACCAGGACATATTTGTAACAGTCAGATAGAGTTAATTTGGTCCAATGTTATAGATATCTTTATATATAGTACAGGAGCCCTGGTGGTGCAGCAGTTAAATGCCCGACTGCTAACCTACCAGCTGCTCCACAGGAGAAAGATGTGGCAGTCTGTTTCCATAAAGATTACTGCCTTTGAAACCCTATGAGGTGGTTCTACTCGGTCCTACAGGGTCTCTATGAGTCGGAATCAACTTGATGGTAGTGGATTTAGGTTTTCTTTTCTTTTTTTTTTTTTTTTAAATATAGTACTATATATATTAAATAGCAGGGTCTTTTTTTTTTTAAATTAAGATAGCAAAAAACACTTATGAAAGTGAGTTGACGTACATGCACTATATATACGCATATACAAAATTTTCAGCAAGATTTTCTCCTGTTGCTCAGAGGTAGGTAACTAGGATCACAAAATAAAACAAAAAATCGTCAAATGCAGCGTATTCAAAACAGAACTGCAAACAGTTGGGGCCAGACACCTCTTAAGGGATTTTTAAGAGGTACAAAGTGGGTTCCCACAGTGTGGAAATCTACAGAGTACTCTGAAAAACTCATGAGTTCCCAGGGAGAGCCAGCACTCAATTTCATAGGCGAGTAGAGCCAAGAAAATGGCATGCAACAGAAACACTGCAATTGTGTGGATAATTAAACATAAGCTTTTACATTTTTCCATAACCTCTCCACACTGCCTAAACATCAGAAGAAGAATGAAAAAGCTGACTTTGTTCTCTTTCACCAAGGAAATTGCTGTTTGAAACTAGCGTACGCTGGACATTAACAACTGAAGTTATCGGAAAGCTACAAGAGCTTGCAGAGATGTCATCAGAGGACAGGAAAGGGAAGTTCAACAGATCAGAGGGGCTCTGTTCTCTGTATTCCACTTCTTAAAACTTTCTATTTGTCTGGTCTGCTTTGGGGTGTCTGCTTCTTGTTCGAGGGCTCGTTGTCATGATACCTTTTGGCCTTTGGGTGGGAATCCCCAAGAATGGCCAAGTAACGCAGAAGCTCTGCTTCTCTAACTTGAGGATGCTTCGTTTTGAGCATAGAACAGGATGGAGAAACTAACGATTTGTCTCAGAAGCGTTACCTCCTGCTTAGAGGAGACAGAAAAACAAGGTCTCGTTGAATAGAAGTAACACCACTAAAATGCTATATGACACCACACTATCTCGCCATTCTACTGTCACAACTGTGGTCCCATTACTTAAATAATTTCCAATGTCATCTCTATTACAGCTTACAACTCTCATTTGTTCTAGACATTGTGATGCTGTGTGCATATGAGCTGAGTGTCTGCATGCTTATGTGTCTGTGTGCCAGTGGTTGCCTAAACATCCCAGTGTCACAGAGGTGGACATTGACTAGTGTAGACATACATTGCTTGAGTGTCTGGAAAATCTAAATACAGCTCAATATAGTCTTAGCTGTCATCAGTATCCCAGAATGGCTTTGAAGATGCCAGGTGCCTCAGTTTGAATTCTTCCAGAAGTAGACTTTGAGATGAGAATTTAAGAACGAGTTGTTTATCTGGGAAATAATCCCAGGAAACACAGGTAAGGTAGTATGAAAATGAAACAGGGAAAGGAAGGCAACCAATGAAGGGTGAGCTAGTGCCCAAGTTCCCTGTGAGAAACTGGCATTCTGATGCTCAGCAATGGGAGGCAATGTAGATCATTTGCCTCAGAGTTATTCTGCCTAGAGGAAGAGAGAGCTGAGTTTTTATACGTTAGGTTTCCATCACTCATCAGTTGAGGGCTGTTCTGGGGATGAGAGGTAATTGAAGGTGCACAAATTCTTAAGACACTCAGCCTGAATACCTTGGAAAGAAGTGACACCAATGACCAAAAAGAAAGGGTTCAGTCAAATAGATTCAGATTCTGGCAGCTTGAAATTAGAAGCTCGCAGTGCAATAGTAAATTCCAAAGGGTTACTGTTGAGACATCAACAAAATCTGGCATTAGTTATTCAGGATGGGCTGAGTACTTTAAATGATTCACTGGTTAACTAAAATGATGACAGGTTCCGTGTATGTTTGGGGGAACACGGGGTATCAGACAGTAATTTATAAACAAAAATTCAGCTCTAGTAATGGAACTACCACTTGTCTGTCAGTTTGTCATACTATGGTGGCTTGTGTGTTGCTGTGATGTTAGAAGCTATGCCATGGCTATTTCTAATACCATCAAGGTCACCCATGGTGGACAGGTTTCAGCGGCGATTTCAGACTATGACAGACTAGGAAGAGGGACCTGACAATCTACATAATGAAAACATTATGAATAGGAGAGGAACATTGTTTGATATAGCGTTGGGAGATGAGCCCTAGAAAGGTTGGATTCAAGCCTTGAGTTGCAATATTGAGGATTCTATGGGCAAAATATTAAACAACACAGGAAGCATCAAAAGATGATGGAAGGAATACACTGAGTTACTGTACCAAAAATAATTGATCGATGTTAAGCCATTTCAGGAGGTAGCATATGATCAAGAACCGATGGCACTGAAGGAAGAAGTTCAAGCTGCACTGAAGGCATCGCTGAAAAACAAGGCTCCAGTAATTGACAGAATACCAGTTGAGATGGTTCAACAAATGGATGCAATGCTGAAAGTGCTCACTTGTCTATTCCAAGAAAATTGAAAGATAGCTTTCTGGCCAACCAACTAGAAGAGATCCATATACGTGCCCATTCTAAAGAAAGGTGATCCAAAAGAATGCAGAAATTATCGAACAATATCATTAATATCGCATGCAAGTAAAATTTTGCTGTGTTTTATTGACTATGCAAAGGCATTCGACTGGGTGGATCATAACAAATTATGGATAACATTGCAAAGAACAGGAATTTCAGAACCCTTAACTGTGCTCATCCGGAACCTTTACACAGACCAAGACGCAGTCATTCAAATACAACAAGGGGGGCTACATGGTTTAAATTCAGGAAAGGTGTATGTCAGGGTTGTGTCCCTTCACCATACATATTCTGTCTGTATGGTGAGCAAATAATCTGAGAAGCTGGACTATGCGAAGAAGAACACAGCATTAGGATTGGAGGAAGACTCATTAAAAACCTGTGACATGGAGGTGACACAATCTTGCTTGCTGAAAGTGAAGAGGACTTGAAGCCCTTACTGAGGAAGATGAAATACTACAGCCTTCAATATAGATTACACCTCAACATAAAGAAAAAAAAAATTCTCACAACTGGATCAATAAGCAACATCATGATAAATTGAGAAAAGACTGAAGTTACCAAGGATTTCATTTTACTTGGATCCACAATCAACATCCACGGAAGTAGCAATCAAGAAATCAAAGGAAGTATTGGGCAAATCTGTTGCAAAAGACCTCTTTAAAGTGTTAAAAAGCAAAGATGTCACTTAAAGGATTAAGGTGTGCCTGACCCAAGCCATGGTATTTTCAGTTGCCTCATTTGCTTGTGAAAGCTGGACAATGAATAAGAAAGTCCAAAGAAGAATTGATGCCTTTGTTGGCAGAGAATATTGGATATACCATGGACTGCCAGAAAAACGAACAGATCTGTCTTGGAAGAAGTACAGCCAGAATGCTCCTTAGAAGAGAGGCTAGAGAGACTTCGTTTTATGTACTTTGTGTAAGTACTTTGGACATGTTATCCGGAGGGATAAGGCCCTGGAGAAGGACATCATGCTTGGGAGAGAGTCAGTGAAAAAGAGAAAGACCCTCAACCAGACTGATTGACTCAGTGGCTGCAACAGTGGGCTCAAACATACCAATGATTGTGAGGATGGCACAGGACCAGGTAGTGTTTCCTTCTGCTGTTCATAGGGTTCATAGAGTTGGAACTGACTCGAGGCTCCTAATAACAATGACAGTAATGGGAAAGTTTTCGATAGCCATAAGGGCAGGCTCTGCATCCTCCTTTTATATTGTGTTAGCCCTTATGCTCTACACAGTGCTGAGCATTTAATAGACACACAAACTCTTGTAGAATTAAATCAGTTTATGATATCTACTTTAATAATTTATACTAAGGAAATAATTATAAATATGCAGATGGACATGTAAAGAGATATTCATTACAGTATTTATTTAGAAAGAACTCTAGAATTATAATAAGGAGAACAATATGCCTAATTGAGGAAACCCTGGTGGCATAGTGGTTAAGTGCTACAGCTGCTAACCAGAGGGATGGCAGTTCAGATCTACCAGGCGCTCCTTGGAAAATCTATGGGGCGGTTCTACTCTGTCCTATAGGGTCGCTATGAGTCGGACTTGACTCAATGGCAGCAGTTTCTGGCTTTATGCCTAATTGATGAAGTCCGTGGGTGGTACAATTGTTTATGTGCACAGCTACAAGTTGGCAGTTTAAACCCCCCCAGATGCCTAGGAAGAAAGCCCTGGTAATCTGTTTTCAAAAGGTCACAGCCGTGAAAACCCTGTGGAGTGCAATTTTACTCTGCAATTCATGAGATTGCCTTGAGTCAGGGGCAACTCGATGGCAACTGTGGTTTTTTTTGTTTCTGTTCTTTTCATTGTTGTTGTTTGCTTATTTGTTTTGGTGGGGAGAGGGAGGGATAAAAAGCTACTTAGGATTGTTGTTTTATTAAACAAAATTAAACCAAAAAAAAAAAAAAAAAACTTCTCCCTTGTGTATCCTTCCAGAAGCCACCTACATGGTTCTTCATTCCTATTCCAGTAAAACAGTTGATAGAGCAAGAGTATGGGATTAAATGATGGTACCAATTTTTCCTTAAATGTTAATGTGCACTTTTTTAGCTGTAAAATTGAGGTGGAAATGACCTAATTATGTTAGAATCAGTGTTGAGAGGTATGAGTGGAGAAATTCAAATGAAAGTAGAGTTGAATGTGAATGGAAGCAGCACTGACTGGTAACTGTATGGTTTTAGTTAAGCTTCTTAATATTTTTAATTTTGGGTTTCCTTTTCTGTGAAAGCAGGACAACAATTCCAAATTTTTCAACCGATTGTTGATAGAATTAAATGCAATAATGTATTATGAGTCTGATATATAAAGTGGTCATTAATTGAGCTCTGTAGAATGTGTGTATATAAATACATACATTTGTAAAAGTAAGTATATACTTACTTATACTTTAAATGTAAATATATGCACATATGTGCACGTATATGAGGAATCTCTGGGTGGCGCAATTAACTGCTTGACTACCAACCTAAAGGGATGCCTTAAAAGGTCTGACGATCTGCTTCCAAAAGGTCACAGCCCTGAAAACCCTAACTAGTGTAGTTCTGCTCTGCACACTTGAGGTCACCATGAGACAGAATCAACTGGATGATAAATAACAACATCAACTAGCTGAAACGTTGTTGGAGCTCTGGTGGCACAGTGGTTAAGAGTTCAGGCTGCTAACCAAAAGGGCAACAGTTCAAATCCAGCAGTCACTCCTTGGAAACCCTGTAGGGCAGTTCTACTCTGTTCTATAGGGTTGCTTTGACTTGGAATTGACTTGACGGCAATGGGTTTGGTTTTTGGAGCAGGAACCCTGTTGGCCCAGTAGTTAAGAGCTTGGCTGCCAACCAAAATCTACCAGCCCCTCCCTGGAAACCCTATGGGGCATTTCTACTCTGTCCTGTAGGATTGCTATGAGTTCTAATCAACTCGACGGCAATGGATTTGGTTTTTGGTTTGGTGGAACATTGACAGTTTGAACTCTTCCAGAGGCACCTCCGAAGGCAGGCCTGGCCATCTGCTTCTAAAGGTCACAGCATTGAAAACCATAAGGTGGACTTCTCTTATGTACACATGTGGTCCTCATGAGAGGGAATCAACTCAAAGGGAATCAGAGATAAGAACATACATATACATATGTATGTATGTGTGTGTATATGATGGTATATATATTTGATAATGTGTTAAAAAAAATTTTATACATATAAATATGTCTTCTTATGTTGGATGTTTGAAAGTTGTACAATTAGGTTTTATATTTTATCAGTTCCTTCCTTGAAATATCAACTTTGAGTATATAATTTTCTCACTGGTATAGGTTTTCTGATGATTCATATAGTTTAAATAATTAATGTTCAAATTTCATAAATTTTTATCCATCACATTTTTTATAATTTTATTTTCATATTAAAAATTCTAAGTACAATTTGTCCTCTCTATTGCATGCCCTCCATCTATATTTGGATTAAAGATGTGTTGATTTAAGATTCAAAAGTTACCAGAAAGCTCTATATTAAGTGTTCTGATGCCAGTTTTTGCAGCAGCCACCCTTGGGATAGTTTGTCATCAATGTTATTAGTTGTTTCCTTAAATGAACATTGGTAGGTTGCAATTTGTAGCCCTTAAGGGCCTTTTAATTTGTCTTCAAAAAGAGTCTTTGAGCATACGTTATGTTGTTAAATTATAGACGTTACCTGAATAAATTCTTTGGTTGCATGTTTTCTTTCTACCATCACTTGATTGCTTCCTGTAAAACCCTGCTGATGTTCCTGGAATGTGTTGGTCAGTTTTTCTCACAGTATTCTTCAGAGGCTGTAGTACTTGTAGTTGCTTCCCTTATTATAAGCTTAATTGTCAGGAGTTTGGTAACAAAAAAATGTGATTATTTCTTATTCAAAGTTTGCGTTTTAAGTGATTTTTTTTTCTCATCTGATTTCATGACCCACCATTTCCCTGGAAAGTCCCTGTGAATAACCTAAAGCACTTCCCCACCTGGATGCTTGGGGTACAAACGTTAATGGAATGCTCATTCCACATGAACCCATTTGTAAAATTTATACCTTGTTTAGAACCCAATATCTAGTCTTCGGGACTCTAATTTCAAGTTCCTCTTTCAGAGGATTAACCCAATCCACTAGAATCCAAAATCTGTTTAACTCAGTCAGTTATTCCTAAAGTTAACAAAGAGCAAAGTGTAACATACTTTAGCCATCCAGGAAAGCAAGGTATATACACACATCTATAAAAATATATATGAAAACCAACTGTGAGTCTCTTTAGAATGTAACAGGGGTAGAGAAATGCAGTCTTATTTTAAGAATGGACTGCCAAGTTTCTCAAACCTCAAGTTTGCTTTGCCTCTAGCATTCCCTCCCCTACCCCCCCCTTTTTTTTTTTTTTTTGGCTAGGTGTATTTTTGAAGGAAATTTAACTTGAAAAGCATGTTTCTAAAGCTAAACCGCAGACTGTGCAATGTGAATAATAATGATCCTTGACTTACTGGTTTTCAGTTCCTGGAGAAAACTGATAGGCCAGGCCAGGTACAGGTTGTGATGCCTATATAATAGCTTCATGCAGAATTTATTTTCAAGAACTGGTTTTGAAAATTACAAACGAATATGTGGAACATAGTAGAAAAATATTCAAAATCATTCAAGGTCAAACAATCATTTTAACCACCTATTAATTGTGGCAAACGACGTACACTGCTTTGTTGTTGTTTTTTTTTTTTTTTAATAACTTTTTTGGATATATTTTACAGCTTATGAAATGATGAATGCACCCATTTCAAGTGTACAATTCAATAATTTGCAGAAAGTTTACCAAGTGATGCGACCATCACCATAAGTCAGTTTTAGAACGTTTTTATTGCCCCACTGAGTAATGATGATGAAGCCATCAGTGAGTTTTTAAATGTTTGTTTTTAATTCTAATTTAACAGCCATTATATTGAATTTAGTTCTACGTAAATAACACTCAGCACCAAATGACTTATGTTTAGTTTACAAGCTTTCCACACTTTAGATAAAATACAGTGTCTTCTCTGTAGAAATGAAGTCTACACAGCTGTATGTGAGAACACTTGTTCTGTGTCGGCTAATGGCAATTTTTTGTTAGCTGTTGGGGTAAGGAATGAGAAATGCAGCAACCTAAATACACACATTGAAATGAAAGCTGAAGTTTTCAAAGAAACAAGCAAGACTCTACTTGTATCCCCATAATTTTCTTTTTAGCTTCACTCACGCAATCCAAAAATGGAACAATTTAAGGCTGTTTTTTTTCTAATGTGCTAAAATTTTTATGGTGCATGTAAAAATTAATCAGCTCCAGTTCTCAGAATTCTAAGATCAGTTATGTGAAGTTTACATAATCACAAAAATATGTATGGATGCCTTTGCCGTATGTCGCTGGGCTTGGGAACTAGAAATGCTTCAAAAACCATGGTTAGCTCAAAAAGGCATTTGACAAAATTCTTCAGATAAATTAATCTTGTGCCATAGGCATCATGGAAATTAAGCAGCAGGTAGTCTGCCTCTGCATTTTCCGCTGTGTTTTCTGTTTGCATCTGAAGACATTGTGTGTGTGTGTGTGTGTGGGTGGGGAATAAAGTTATTTATTGCAGCTCGGTGTTTGCATTTCTTAATCAAGTGATATGGAGAGGAGAAGAAGGGAATTTATTTGGGACAAAAAGAGAGATTGTGAAGTATCAGTAAATGCAAGCGTAGGCAATGTGGATTTCACAGGCTAAAAGAGAAATTTTGCAGGCATGATTGCTTTTGAAAACTCTGTAAGTCTCTGTTGGTGTGCAATTTTGTTAGTACAAATATGCAAACGCATCCAAATTAGCATATTTCCCACCTGCGTACTTCAGACAGCTTGACTAGAAAAAATGTAATAAACTCCACCTCTTTTTTTAGTGCCTAGTTTGTTAAATTTTAATTGGAATTTGATAATGGGGTTGGAATACATACTTGGGGATGTAGAGTGTATATAACGATTCATACAGTAATTGTTAAATATGTTTAACTTTTCCCTATTTTCCTTTAAAAAATTCAGGTGATTTTCTTTTTTTAGTTAATAAACACTTTTTTTTGTTTGTTTTTTTTTTTAGTTAACAAACACTGTTGTTCTTTAAGAGTAGACCTATGTTATAGATAAATTCTTGGCATCAAGGTAATAGAGAATTAGAGCTTCTCAGAAAAACGATTTCACGGTATTCAAGACATTTTACATTCTATGTAATGACCTACCAAAATTTTTCTTTTTTCTGGAATACCTCTTTGTCCTGATTTTCAACCCAATGGTGTTTCTATATGAGAGTAAAGTGGATAGCTCTGAGCTAATTTCCAAAATCTGATTTCCAAATGTTTGACCAGACTTCCTAGATTTCCTCTTATGGGAAGTTTAGGCTTTTACCTCCTGAGAGAAAGAGATTAACCTACCTGATTTCTCAAGAGGGCTCTAATCTCCTCCCTCCGCCCCAGGTTGAGTTAGTCTCTGCTGCACTTGGGGTAGGCTTGCTAGGTCTATATATATATGCCATATGCGCCAAGTGTAGAAAGCCATATGCTAAAGCAGAATTTGTCAACTTTTTATTTTCCAAATCTGTCCAAAAAAAAAAAAAATTGCACCAGGCAATGTTAAAATAGGCAAGGATAACTTTATTCAAAAAGAATTATTACAAGATGAAGAGAGGAAAGGGCTAACGGTGGTCATGGCAGTTAAGGAACATCGCAATAGGAAGAAGAATGCTATTGTAATTGCAATAGGCAGAAAGAGACCAGAAAGAATTTGAGCTCCTACTCCACTGAAGCAGAGGGGAGGAAGATTTTTTTTTTTCTGCTGCCAAATCATTTTTTTGTTGTTGCTGTTATCGTACTTTAGATGAAGGTTTACAGAACAAACTAGCTTCTCATTAAACAGTTAGTACACATATTGTTTTATGACATATGTTAACAACCCCACAACATGTCAGCAGTCTCTCTTCTTGACCTTGGGTTCCCTATTATCAGCTTTCCTGTCCCTTCCTGCCTTCCAGTACTTGCCCTGGGATGGTGTGCCCCCTTAGTCCTGTCTTGTTTTATGGGCCTGCCTAATCTTTGGCTGAAGGGTGACCCTCAGGAGTGACTTCAGTACTGAGCTAAAAGGGTATCTGGGGGCCATACTCTCAGGGTTTCTTCAGTTTCTGTCAGGCCAATAAGCCTGGTCTTTTTTTGTAAGTTAGAATTTTGTTCTACATTTTTCTGCAGCTCTTTCTGGGACCCTCTTTTGTGATCCCTGTCAGAGCAGTCAGTGGTGGTAGTTGGGCACCATCTAGTTGTACTGGACTCAGTTTGGTGGAGGCCATGGTAGTTGTGGCCCATTAGTCCTTTGGACTAATCTTTCCCTTGTGTCTTTAGTTTTCTTCATTCAGGGCAGGAAGATTTTTAAGGAACGAAGTGAGCTAGTGGAAAAATTCTGAAGTTTCGAAGTTAAACAATGGGATGTGTTGATCACAGTGAGTTATTTCCTGAATTTACTGTTTCAAGAGGTAAGGGGCCTAGAGTCAGGCCATTTTCCAGAACAAAAAAGGGTGAGGGAATTTCTTTAACTATTTTTGTTTTTCGGGATCACAGTGATTGGGTAAAATTCAACATTGCCACTTCCATACACATGATGAATAATATTGAGCTGCAACACATACTTCCATGATGTATGCCATTTGTAAAGGATTTTGAGGAGAAATACAGCAGTATAAAAATTCATGATTCATGTAACAATGAAGAGTTAAGTAATGGGTGCTCACTCTTGCATATGATATAGGTAGATGACAGAGAGATAGATGATAGATAGACAGATAGATAGATAGATGATAGATAGATAGATAGATAGATAGATAGATAGATAGATAGATAGATAGATAGATAGATAGATAGATAGATAGATAGATAGATGATAGATAATTGGATGGATGGGTGGATGGATGGATGGATGGATGGATGGATGGATGGATGGATGGATGGATGGATGGATGGATGGATGGATGGATGGGTAGGTGGGTAGGTAGGTAGATAGAGATAGAGATAATTATCATTCCTAAGGAGTAAATTAATTTCTTTTTCATTCATCCAAGAGCATATATGAGAATGAAATTATTATAGGACCACACTTAAATCCACACAAATGTGTGCACGTTTGTGTGTGTGAAATGTTTGCTACCTCCATAAAAATGAGCAATTTATTACTTGCAGCACAAACCCCAGCTGATCCTACCACAACAGGATTTGTATATAATGCATTGAAGAACTCTGGACTGACATAAAGGTGGCCTTACTTTCTCCTTCTTTTCTTACTTTTAAAAATGAAAGGATCCAGCAAGACTGGACAAAATTGGTAGTTCACCTTGGGCCTCAACAGTACTGACTAGAAATAGGTAGCCCCAGACAAGGTTGTTAGCTTAGGATTTAGGGTTACCATCTAATTAAAGATATAATCTGACTAAAATCATAGAAGTTAGTTAGCAGAGACACAGGATTATCATAGATAGTAAACCTCTAAGTACAGAACTACCTTGCCCTTAAATACCATAATAGATTGAAACTATGTATTACCAAACCCTGTATAGTCTGGTTTAAAACCTGGGTATGAGTTAAACATCAAAGGCAGTGTATCAGGGGGGTCTCTGGGTTTGAAAATATGAGGCAAGGTAAAATTATAGCAAGACTGTGTGCGTACCAGATGTTTCCTTAGATAGCTCATTACCTCTGTGCCTTGATAATATTCCACTACTGTACCATATTCAGATCTATTTATGCAGATTTTTTTTACTTCATTTTAAATTGAGGTAAAATTTATAGACAGTGAAATGCACATACTGACGTGTACAATTCTGTATTCAAGATCAGGAATATTTCTGTCACTGTAGAATCTTCTCTTGTGCCCCATTATGGTCTATGGTTATTTTTTGCCAGTAAAAGTTTAATTTACTTAAGATGAGGTTATATTTTGTTTAGTTTCTAAATATAACATAACATGTTGTGAATTTGTCTCCTCCTTCCTGTTCTACTGCTGGAGCACGTGCACCAAACAACCCACAGAGGATAACTTTTCATACTTATTTTCTTGCCATTATATGTAAAGTGGAAGCTGGGTGAATGAATGTCAGTCCTCTCCTTGGTTAAAGGTGTGCTTAAGTTGTGCCTCTCGATTCCTGCAGCTAATTGGAAGGCAGAAAACCCTCTGTCAGCAGCTCAATGGAAAATCCCACCAGCACCCAGAGCTCCTTCTATCTGCCTTGTGCTAAAAAAAAAAAAAAAAATGGCAATTCTACCCCTGAATGACTGAATCAGAATGGATGCATTGGCTGAGCAGCCTTGAAAAAGCAAAACAATACAAAACAAAACAAAAAAAATCTTTACAATATTTTTAGCCTAGTTCTGGTCTGAAATTTGCTTTGCATTTGTTCAGGCTTGATCCTGTACGATCCTCCACTTCCCTCTACCATATTTCCAGTAGCCATATTCAACAGCAGCCCATCCTCAGTCTTTCCAGCCATCTGCCCTGAAATATACTGTATATACCAAGATTTCATTTATTATTTTGAAAATTTTGGTTATCGGCTTTGGTTTTGAGGTTGCTACTCTTATTATTTTTATTTTGTGGAAACACCCAAATTAAGACAATAAGCAGGATATGTTGTACAATGCAATTCTACACTTGTTGGAAACTTGGGCTATTAAAATCCAGTGTCTTGGTTAAAGTGAATGTTGCATGTATTATAGCTAGGAAAACTTAACCAAAGAGTTAGAATTTGCACGTATTACTACTGTCAAAGCCAAACGGTATTTTCTGTAAATATTAAGATATTTAGGAATTTTATAAAGTTAGGAATTTCTCAAACTACTTTTGGCTCTTCAGCAGGGACAATTGTATCCTTTCTATGTGGATTTTTTAATTATTATTATCTTTAGCATATACTTTTCTAAATTTAGTTTCAGGCAGATTCTTAGAAGTGTGAAACATATATTCTCAGGAATAAAGTAAAGAATATTGTGTTAATTTTTTTTATATGTATAGCCAAATGTCTAAGAATTTTCTAGTGTGTGTTATATCTCACTTGCAATTAATAAAGAAAAAGAACGCCCTAGAGGTAGTTGAGTTTTATTTGACTTATACTGGAACACCACAAGACCTTTCAGCAGCATCGTATCATCTGGGTAAAGAAAGAACGTTAAAAGGAAAAACACATGCAAATACCATATGCACACACAAGTATTTAGATAGCCAACTGTCCTTCTCATTCCCTTCTACAATGAAACCTGTGAAAGTTGGATCCTGTGTAAGGTAGAAACATGTCAGAGAAGAAAAACAAATATTTTCCACTAACAGAGCAATAGGAAAGTGGTAAGAAAGCACCCTGTCAAAGGTGGAAAACTTGAGAGACCTGGAAAAACCAGGCAGTCTCACTGAGCTCCAGCTCTCACAGATTTCACTGTGTATCACAATGTATGATTTCCTAGAATAGGCCTTACTAGACTCTGAAACTGCAGATGTGTTGAGACTACTCAGGGCCCTTGAAAGTACCTAATGAGGAAAGATATTGTGGAACACCCAGCAAGTCCAAGGAATATTATTTTTTTTAATAAAACATATTGATGCTGTACCTCTCTAACAATCTGAGTATTTTCTGATAGATTTGCTAGAGGACTCCATTTTCCCAAAGCATGTAGCTGTTGCCAGGCGGGAACCCCAGGTTTTGCTCGGCGTGACTCGTATTGGCTAATAAACGAGGGCCCCAGAGCAGAAAGGTTCCTTCATTTCATTGTGCAAGGAAAGGAGTTATTTGAAGCTGCTGCCTCCAAAACTGCTCCGTGAGGGTGAGGGGAAAGGCTATTTTTAAGGGGTTTACAAGCAGAGAGTTCATACAAGTTATGTCAGCAGCATTCTTAATCATACTAAGCAGGTACAGTGGGGTTTACATATAACTTTATGTATCACCAGGATTTTTAGGGTACAGACCAAGCAAAGGAACTAGGATTCTAATGCAAAGCTATGGGGCAGGCCAAGCAAATTGCTTGAGGCAGTGAAATTTTCTTCACCCTGAGAACCTCTGTCTTATGCCCTTATTTTCTTTTTCTGGACATTGGCCATTCAGGGGGCAGATATTGGCTATAGGCTGTAGGCTTGAACAGTTGGCCTCTCATTGTGGCCACTGATCTACTCTTTTTTTTTTATTAATTGCCTATGCAGTATGGTTTACAACTTACTATTCACTAAATGTTAAAAGAAAAAGATAAGAGTAGCTTTTATGCTCTGTTTATGTGAGTGTTTCCTTAAAAGATTTTTTTTTTTTTGAGATTTTTTTCTAGCTATTATCTTTATACTTCAGGGCCTAGTTGATATGTCTTTATCAGTCCTTGTGAGTCCAGCTCCAGCTGAGTCACATTCTTTATGCTCCAGGAACAGGGAATAATGGCTCTAATATTATCTCCTGAATCATTCTTTTCTTTTGATCGGAGATTGGAGAGAACGCATTGATGATTAATAGCTGGACTTAGTTGAGATCCTAGGTGGTGGACATGACAGGCCCTTTAAACTCACCGTGCTGGTTTTCTACCAGATACCAACTGGTTCTTCACCAGGACCTTAAGTAAGAGCAATGTTCCCATCAATCATGTTGCCGAAGAGAGCAGACTCAATGTACAGCAACATTTTAGCCCGAGACCTTCTCGAGTGTGTAAGACAATAGAAAACCTAGTGCCGTCGAGTCGATTCTGACTCACAGTGACCCTATAGGACAGAGTAGAGCTGCCCCATCGAGTTTCCAAGGAGCGCCTGGTAGATTCGAACTGCCGACCCTTTGGTTTAGAAGATAGCTTTTATTATGCCTAACACTATCAGGAGGCAGACTAAGAATATTACTGTTTCTTGCAATAGTCATTTAGCTTGTGTATTTACTCTCGATGGTGACTGTCCAAAGGGATTTTTTTTTTATTTATTCTCGATGGTGACGATCCAAAGGGATCTGGTGTTTATAAGGGTGTTACAGTGTGTAACCAAGTAGCTTGCTGTCTAATTCTGTGTCTATCCTGTTTTACTTCTCCTGTGTTACTTGACTACAACAAGAGGTATTTGCTACCGTACAGATTACACTTTCTTGAGTTAATAAAAAATCTAAGGCCTTTTTGTTACCTCCTTTTTTATCACCTTGGGTAATGAGATCAGAGATCGCGGTTGTGATTCTGTCCTATTTGCGACTTCATCTGCTACTTGTCCTATAAACCAAAAAAAGAAAAAAAAGCACAAACTCATTGTCTTTGAGTTGATTCCAACTCATAGCAACCCTATAGGGCTGAGTAGAACTGCGCCATGGGGTTTCCAAGAAGTGGCTGGTAGATTCGAGCTGCTGAACTTTTGGTTAGCAGCTGTAGCTCTTAACCACTGTGCTACGAGGGTTCCATTTGTCCTACAGTGATTGACAAATTCCTTAAAGATTTCTCCAGCTCAACTATACCATAAAAAAAAAAAAAGCTACCAACCATACCCTGAGTGTTGAATCACTGGATTTTCTTCTGACTCTTATTTTACAATGTGGAACAATTTAACATTACCTTTTTTTTTCCAATATTTACTAGCATCATTACTATGAATATCTGAAGGTAATTCTAAAATTCTGAAAGTGTATTGCCCAAGCTTTGCTAGGAATTTAAACAAGAGATTGCCCAAGTAAATTCACTGTCAGTTGGAAAGGGGTCATCTAAACTAGAATAATTGGATCCATTACACAAAAAGTTATATCCATAAGGAGCACACAAAGTTTATCTAGAGGAAACAGAGGGTATAAAACAATTTGCATGTGACAACCAAAATTCCATTAAAGAATACATAATTAGCAAGATAATACAGGGTGGACCTTACCTGTTGGAGGTCTTCAGTTAATCTATTTAAAACATAAATCTAATGCTATTCTATTTTGTAAAATCATAGCTTGAACTCCAGACACTTCTCCAGTTATGATATATATAACTTTGCTAAGTTTACCAATAGGAACTTCTAATTCAAGAGTTAAAATATCTAAACCCATTAGTTAAATAATTTAGGAGAAAACAGGAAAATAGTTTCTTACATCCAAAAAGTAGAACCTTAAAACATCAGTATAATATTCCCAAGTAAACCCATAGTAATCCTTTAATTTACTAAGTTTTATGTTTCTGTTCTATGTAATTCTGGCTCAGCTGCAGCCTGTGAACTTGTCAGCTGCTACATACAAGTTGTGGAAATCTTGATTCAGTCTAGTCACAGTCCTTTTTGTAAATCTAATATAGTCCATTTTTTCATTGAGATATTTTGGTTAAATGTTTTCAGCAAATCAGCAAAGTAAAAACTTATCTGCAGATGACAAAACTCATAAAAATAATACTGTTAAAACTGAAAGACCTGATAGAAATTAATTACAAAAATAATGTAAAAAAGTCAGTTTAAAAAAACTTTAGACAAAAATACTTCTAATATAATGGTTAACCTTATTTCAACCTTATGGTATTATGTAAGAACCTTGAGACATAATACCATACAGTCAGGATATACGAAGCATGTGCAAAGATTATCAAGTCTCTAAATACCTAAATAGTAATAAAGAAAAAAAAAAAAGAATGTCATAGTAAATGATGGGATAATTACTAACAAAACTTAGTTCGAATTTCTGTTATTCTCTACCTACATGATTTCTTGTTTTAGAGATTAATCAACTTCAGGTGGCCAGTAATTAATGTTATTGTTATGACTTATGGTGACAATAGATGAAATGCTGCCCAGTCCTGTGAAATCCCAGTGATCAGTTGTGGACTGGACAGTTTTGATGCATAGGGTTTTCAACTGGCTGATGTTCAGAAATAACCAATAAGAGATTTAAAAAATAGCTATTCGCCAATATTAGCTTCTTTCACATTAAAGAATTACATTTAAAAAATTAGGAACCTATAATTACCTCATAGATTTTCCAAGCCACATTACATATTTGAAGATTAGTCTGATTCTGTGAGGAAATTGGATGTTATTGGAAGGAGAAATTGTATATATATAAAACAGGAGTGTGAAGATCAGTTGAGAAAATGACAAACAGCATCTCATCTTAATGAATTCTTGCAGTTAACAGTTTCCAAAAAAAACCCTTCCTCTGTCACTACTGCTTTTTCTTCTTTATCTCTCCATGCTGGATGTTTGAGATGGCAGTGAGATTATACACTCTTACCGCATTCTCCACTCTTTAAACCTAGTCTGTTTTTTTTTTTTTTTTTTTAGGGTCTTCAAAATTTAATAATTAAATCTTGCATATTTACAAAAAATAAAGAAAATTACTAAAAACCTGGTCTAGATTTCTTTTCAGTGTATGATGTCTTTAGAATGTTTTCTCCCAGCCTAATTGATTAGGTTGAGAAAGTTACTTCTCTCTTTACTGTAGAATGACATAGTTACATAACAAATTGTCTCTCCGCTTAGCACATTGCAATTTTCATTTTTGTTTGAATTTTTATCTTTTTAACATCTTGGAATAAATGCAATTCTTCTAGAATAACCAACCACAACATTTGTTGTATTGCCAACTTAACCAATCCACGTGACTAGATTTTTGCAAGGCAGGCACTAGGCTAGGCGTTCAAGGCACTAAAGGACTTGCGAACTAGTAGGAAGATATTTTGGTAAGCAAATGATGTAATTACAACACAGTGCAGTGAATAATAGGAGAATGAACAACTCTACTATGTTTGAATGAACAGGAGAAAACAAATGGCTAACTGTTGTCTAAGGGATTCAGAAGAATATTTATGGAAGGATTAGTTTAGCAATGGATTTAGAAGGATAATTCCAGACAGGGAATACAACATACACAAGTATGGGCAGATGAAGAACTGGCTTTTAGAATTTAAGATTCAAAAGGAGGAACATTGAATGATAAAACTGGCTCATAGGTACAGTTTTGTGAGGAGCTTAAAAAATAATTTTAATGAATTTCAAATTATGTATCCTCTTATAGTCCTGAATTTCCCAAATGTGTGTGATCGTAAGAATTTCTTCTGTTCTCACCTTCTTAGAAATATAAATTACTGGACCCTTACTCCAGAGTTTATGATTTAGTTAACAAATTTCGCACAGCTAGACTGGAAATTATGAAATTTGAAGGAGGGGTGAGTCAATGTTTCATTTGCTTTATACAATGATAAATCATCATAATGTGTAAAAAGTTCACATTCTGGAAATACTAAAATGAAAACACAGAATCCTATGCAGGTTAAAAAAAGATACAAGTTTGAACCAAGGTAGCTTTGGAGAACTAGAATGGAGTAGAAAGAAAACTCAGCAACTTTCAAAAGTTGGACCTCATTGGCAAGCAGTCTTGGCGAGGGAGAATATATAAAGAAGTATAACTTTTGAAATTTCAAACTTGGTAGACTGCAAAAATGGTGAGGCCCGGTAGCCAAACAGGAAATTCCGGAAATCACCAGGTTTGGGAAAAGAGGGTTGATTCGAGGTGGTGGGATGGAGAATATTATGCTGTGAATGGTTATGCTAAACCAAGTCTAAGAGTGTTTCTGGCTTTAATAGTAGTGTTCAGTTCTGAAAAACTGAAAAAGAAAATGTTCTTAAGTGAGCATTGTAATGAATGGTAAAGAAAAGTATGGGAGAAATGCTTTTAAGGCATGTCTGATTCCAATGAAAAATCTTTCAACCTTTTACTGCATGATATTTTCCCATGGAGATAATTTTTAAAAGCGTTGGCTCACTTAGAAAAGAAATATTGAGCCCTTTTTGTTATTACTTTAACTTGTTCGGTTCCTAAACCACAGAGATACCTCAGAGGTTCATTAGAAATTCCCAAACATAGACAGAGGAAGGTCCCAATAAAAACAAATGAAGTAACCTAGATCCTTTAGGAGTTGGATTTTGCAGTTTGACTTCCTGATTCCAAGAATGTGTCATATTTTAGTCTCAGAATAATGTTAAAAGTCACTTAAAAACCACCAGAGTTAAAATAATGAATCCCTGCCATGACTATCAGTATATCTGGCATGCGCAAGTATCGTGTGATTTTAATACAAATTGTGAACCACACAAGCTCCATCTCCAACCTGACCCCTTTACGTGGAAATCTTTTTAGCTGAACAATTTTGCTTCCCTGCTGCAGTATTTTTCGGTTATTTCATTAAATGCAGTCAGTGGCTCAGGTTACATTAACAAGGAAAGAAACCTTCCCCTTCCTCTACCAATAAATGAAGAAATGCTCTTTTAGAAAAAGTACATAGTCTCTAGGATGGGGTTAAACTTTTAACTATTAAGGGGTTATCTCTGTCATACTCTGGACTACTCATTGCATTTTACTGATTCAAGAGGCTGCCATCACAGTGGTCCAAATCTACCAAAGGAAATATCCAGGCAACAATTCAGCCCTTGGTTCTCAGAACATTAAGTCCTTAGAACAGAAGTTGAAAAACACTTTGATATCAGCTTTCACAAAATACACATTACTAGTTAATATAGGGTAAAAATCCCTGCTCAGCCCTATACCTTGACAACAGATAAAGAAAAATGAATTGAAAGAGCCATAGGAAGATCCACTGTGACCCACAAGTTATTTATTTATTTATTTATTTTGATACTTGCGGTGTTCAGAAGTATTCAGTAGTAGAGTGTAAGTTGAGGAAAGCTTCATGAAGAATGAAGAACTGTGACTCATGAGCCGTCGTCCCTTCTGTCCCAACCTTTACTATTTTTCTCTTGTATTCGTACTCCTTTAAGAAGTATTTCAGTTAAAATAGAATCAGTACCACTTGCGAGTGTATCATGACTCCTTTCTCTGTTGTTTTCCAAAGGACACATCTATTCAGTTATACCCAAATATCAAAAGCTAAGACTCAAACGGTACCTCCCTCACAGATAGCAATACAGCAAATACGCGTTCTACACACCAAGCCATTATTTTAGAGAGCACCATCAACTGATTAAAAATTATTCCTGTGTAACTGTTTCAGTTTTTCTTTTTACCAGTTTCCTCATATTTCTTTTTTCCTACAAAACTCTTCATTTACTGCATACATAAATGCCCAGACCCACTACACAGCAGCCTACTCGGCCATCAGCTTCTTCCTTTTAACAAGATAAAAGAGCCAGAATCATCTTAGCGATGTATACCATTTAGAGTCTGTAAAAAAAAAAAAAAAAACCAAAAGATGCAACAGTAATTGCTATTTTAGTTTATACCATCTTTTTTTTTTTTTTTTTTTTTGCCAGGGAAAATCTTCTTTTTAACTTCTGACACAGTCTAGTTCCAAGTCATTCCTCTAGCTCCTGAGGTAGATTTTTTTTCCAATTGTTATACATAACTATTACATTCCATTCTTTTAAATCACAGATTAAAAAAAAAGAATAAAATAAATCAAAAGTATCTCATAATATACAGTATAATAACATGTTCTTTCATTAAAAAAAGAACTTACAATTCCGATGAATTTTGGAAATTACTAATTTAAACAACGCACTCCTGGATACCTGAAAACTAACTAAAAATGAACATAATCCATATCATTGTTTCTCATTTATGTCACAAATTGTATTTCGTATAGATAAATTATAGACCAAGTACAGATAAATTATACTGTTCTAGAAAACCTTTTAGAAATCATTTATACAACGGAGTGTCTATGGATTTCATCTCTGCAGTTTATTTTATTATGTCTTAAAATTATTTATTAGAGGCGAGAAAAATTTCTGTTAATTATTAATCAATATTAAAATATTGATGAACACTACCTAAATGTAACCGGCTTCCAGCTGGTACATTGGATGGAAACCATACTGAAATGCAGCCAGCACAAGGGGCGTGTCTTAAAAGAGCAGAACAAATGACTTAGCAGGGGCATAAAAGGAGCAATCAGGAAAGGTTCATTTAACATAGCAATGGCACAAGCTTTGAGCAATTGCCTCTACTTAAGTAAGTGTGGAATTACAGTCCAACAGGGGGTCCTCAAAGACCTTTGAAGAAATTCAGCAGTTACAAAGTCCTGCTCAGTGCAGAAGCAGTAAAACTTGGGCAGACCTCAAAAGCAGCCTGCAAAGCTTTTATCAAAAAGTTAAGACAATCCTCATCACAGTTATTCCTTTGAAATGAATTATTTTCTCTCTTGTTTTTTTAAAGGAGAGATGCTATGCATGGTAATTTTCAAAACTTCTTTGAAAATGCATTGCAATGAACAGGAAAAAATAAACCAGTTTCGCGGTAATATGGAATTGAGTGTGGGGTCTCCATGGGTTTACCAGGAAAGTGTTCCAGCACTAAGCTTCTTTGAAACGGTCTGGAAGCACGCATTAAAAGTTACTCTACTAATGGATATGTTTCACAGAATACTTAGCGGAATTTCTTCCTTCTGTTTTTTTACAAAAAGCAAAATTTTGTTCCAAAGACATTAGGTCTGCAAGTGGTCTATTAGTGATTGGATAAGACATTGATTTTTCTAAGTACTTATTATGGTAAGTACAAAGAAAATAATTCTGACAAAATATAACGTCTCTGCCATTTATTTATAACTCAGTTGTATGTTTATAAACATTGCATATGTTTATAAAGCTTCGACTAAAACATAAACAAAGTAACCTATCCTTTGCTTAGAATCAACTTTAGAGCACCAAACCTCAGGGGGGAAACTGAGGCCAATTTGGGAAATTTTTAATGAATAGATGAAGAGTAGAAAAGTTTTTTTTTTTAGACAAGAAAGTAAATTATGCGAATTTACATTAGAAGATGTTAGTTGCTAATGGCAGCAAAATGTGAGTAAGAAAATGAACGTACTTTTGCATCAGAAAAGTAACGTCTACCTTTTTTCTTCAGAAAATATTAAGTAATCGTTCACAGGTCATTAAAGAAATGACTCTATAATTTGAAAGAATTGGTAAAGGGATTTTACAAATACTAGAAATAAGTGGATTGGAAATGTATTGCAATAGGTAATACATTAAAATTTGCACTTTCCACTGACACGAGGCAAGCTTAATAAAAGGCCTATATTCTTGAGAGGAGCAAAAATGAAAAGTGTTTTCAAAGAGGAATAGTTTAAATAAGAAGTTCAGTGCAAAAGTCAGCATGAGATGGTCATGGAAATATCAAATTAACAAATATGGAACATCTACTATGAGTTGCTGTGGGGATTATCAGTGTACAAAGTCCAAATAGTCCTTGATTTGAGAAAAATCTAAAAGGCCGTAGGTCTTTTAACAATGAAAGCAATTCAACAGTTATTTTGGCTAAAACTTTTTGAGTTTTTGTTTGTTTTTCACTTGTAAATTTTTTTTTTTTTTTTTTTTGGTAACGGATATAATTGTGTGCCCCCAAAATATGTGTCACCTTGGTTAGGCCGTGTGTAGTTGTCCTCCGTTTTGTCATTTTCCTATGTGTTATAAATCATAATCTCTGCCTGTAGTTAAAAGGATTACTCCCTTTTGGATCAGGTCACCTCCTGATCCAAAAGGGAGTTTTCCTGGGGTGTGGCCTGTACCACCTTTTCTCTCTCAAGAGATAAAAGGAAAGGGAGGCAGGCAGAGAGTTGGGGGCCTCACACCACCAAGAAAGACGCACCAGGAGCAGAGCGTGTCCTTTAGACTCGGGGTCCCTGCATGAAGAAGCTCCTCGTCTGGGGGAACATTGATGAGAAGACCGACACAGAGAGAAAGCCTTCCCCTGGAGCCAGCACCCTGAATTTGGACTTGTAACCTATTAGGCTGTGAGAAAATAAATTTCTCTTTGTTAAAGTCGTCCACTTGTGGTATTTCCGTTATGACAGCACTAGGTGACTAAGACAGTTGCTTTCCATTAGAGCAAAATACCACTGAATCCCGCAGTGAGATATTTTGGTTGGACAAATATTTGAAAATAGAAATATATTGATAGATAATATGTGTTTGTCTTTTAACGGGAAGATTTGAAGTGGGAAATCAGTTAAAATATGTTTAATCTTGTGTTAGAAATGAGGATGATCCAGTAGTATCTGATCCAAACAGATTTTTAAAAAATTTATATTCCATATTTTTGAAAATTTATATAAAAATACAACAAATGTCAAGCCACTACCCAGTAAAGGGAAACCCTGGTGGTGAACTGGCTAAGTGCTATGGCTGCTAACCAAAATGTCGAAGCTTGAATCTACCATGCGCTCCTTGGAAACTCTATGGGGCAGTTCTGCTCTGTTCCATAGGGTCGCTATGAGTCAGAATCAACTCGACAGCAACAGGTACCCAATAAAGTGTTGTATGAAAGGACAGAAGGTTAGCACTCCCCTTAACAAGGAAGAGGCCCTTGGCCTTACAACAGGCATAGTGATAAGGCATTGCCGCCTATTTCGTGGCATATAACCACAGTTGGGGCCCTGGTGGGGAAGTGATTAAGAGCTATGGCTGCTAACCAAAAGGCTAGCAGTTCAAATCCACCAGCCAATCCTTGGAAACCCTATGGGGCAGTTCTACTCTGTCCTATAAAGTTTCAGTGAGTTGCAATAAACTCAAAAGCAGTGGATACCCAATAAAACCCATTAATGTTCAGTCGATTCTGACTCATAGCAACTCTATGGGACAGAGTAGGACAGCTCCATAAGGTTTCCAAGGCTGTAATTTTTATGGAAAAGGGGCCCTGGTGGCCCAGTGTTGCTAACCAAAAGGTTGTTGGTTCAAACCCACCAACCACTCTGGGGGAGAAAGATGTTCTGTAAAGATTTACAGGCTTGGAAACCCTATATAGGGTTGCTATGAGTCAGAACTGACTGGATGGCAATGGGTTTTGTTTTGTTTTGTTTAATCTTCATGGAAGCAGACTGCCACATGTTTCTCCCGAGGAGCAGCTGATAGGTTCCAACTGTCAACCTTTCTAACCAAAAGGTTAGAAATTCAAGCTGAGTGCTTTAACCACTGTGTCACCAGGGCTCCTTCACTACCCAATAAGATACTTCAAATATATCTGGGTAGTTTTTACACATAAAGCAGTCACATCCATAGTATCCTTATTGAATATATTTTTAACAAATAAAAACTAAAAGTACTAGCTTGTTTTCCTGATACTATGTATTTCTATTCATGTGAGATTTTTGTCAGAAGTCAAGACCTACTGTAATAAATCATAAATCATATCTCTTTTATAATACACTGTTATTATTACCTACGGATACCATGGGACTCCTTGCACATAATGGATTCCAGTCCTCTTACAGAGTTGCGTATGAAAATATTATCAATGAGCTGAAGAATCTGGTATTAATAACTTTACAACATTATAACAAATAGGTAGTCCTGATGTTTTGTTCTTTTTTTAATACATCAAATATATTTCATTGCTTACATTATAGTAGCAGATTGAAACCATCTGCTCACTTGCCACTGGTCTACCAGCAACAAAAAATCTCAGCTCATTTTCCGTAGGCCTGGATGTACCACGGCTATAATCCAGCTGCTAAGGCTTGATATGGAGCCAGATTAATACTCAAGAGCCTTTGAAATGGAAATAATGCTTTCTTGCCAAAGATTAGAACAGTGATAGACTCCATTTGCTTGTTCCCTTCTTTTCTGCTCTTCTTCGCCATCCCCCCCAGCCCCATTAACTTGCCTCCTCCCACCACCACCCCCCATTCTCTCATTACAGCTCCATCACCTGTCCTGACGATTAAGAAGGAGCAGACATCCAGAAACAGCATCTCTTTATCCTGGCAAGAACCTGAACACCCTAATGGGATCATATTGGACTACGAGGTCAAATACTATGAAAAGGTGGGGAGACAATGTCAAAGTGTCATGTTGTGTAGGGAAAGAAGCTACCTTATCATAAGCTGTGCTCTTACAAAGAAACCAGTGACATTGCTAGTAGGTGGTAGAGCTCTGTTTAGAACTTTGGTGACGTGAAACAAATTTATTAGGTAGAGAGGGAACGAGAAATTATCTTGTTGACTACCTCCCATTCTACAACGAGAAGCCCTAGCAAAGATGTCATTTACCAAATGCAAGCCAGCTAGTTATAATAAAAGAAATATAACACTTAGGTCCTTCAATACCAAGCCCCTTAATCTCTGTACTATTTTATAGCGACATTTTTTTTTTCCCTTAGTCTACAGTTCATTGCTTCAAGCCTTTTTCCTGAAATTCACATGAATTTCATTCAGTAGAAATAGGAACACTGTACTATATAACAAAACATTGGATTATTGAACTGACAAGGAGAAGTTTTCTTGACTTTGTGCAAGGGAATTAAAAGGGAGTGGTGCAGGGGTAAGTTTGCCTCACATTATAAGATTTCGGTACAATAATGCAATTATAAAAATTAGGTACATGTTTTTCTTTTTTTTTTAAATAAGTGGAATTTGAGCAGTGATACTTCATGAGTCTAAATAAATAAATAACCTGTATCTCTTAACCATTATGCCACCAGGGTTTCCATGACTCTAAATAGCACTTATTTTTTCCTGGTTATAAATTATGATTATATTTGTAAGGAAGGTTATATGCAAACCTTGTCATCAGAGCTGTGTGGTTTTATAACTACTAATATGAACACCACATATTTGTGTATCTGCTACAGTTTACAGAGTACTTCACATTGAATTAAAAACAAATTGTGAATTTATATAGCAGTTACAGAACACTTCCACATACATTGTTTAAAACAGAGCTGTCTGATAATCCCTGTGAAAGTGTACAAATACGTTCTTGTACAAATAAGAAAACCCAGTGACAGTAGGTGAATTTCTCACAGCCTCTCTGCTAGTATTAAGTCATTGTTTTAAATCCTGGGGGCTGTGACTCCTCTTTTAGCATGTTTTCCCTTATGTTATCTACCTTTCACGTATGACCTTGGGTCATTATGGAAACATGAATTACTGGTATGATTATTTGTATAAAAAGTCACAATGCATAAACATTCCTTTGTATTACATAGTGTTTTCTTTATTGAAATCAATGTATTTCACAGGGATGATGTCAGTGTTTTTTTATACACACCTACAAAGGAAAGAATGTGAGGCCTAATAAACTTTACTGTGCCTAAATCATAGTAAAATAAGCTGTATCCTAGCTTTGAGTAACCCACTGTGGTACTGTTGAACATTCATCTTATTTGATCTTCTCTTTTTAAAAGTGCAACAAGGTAAATTGGACAAATAGGCATATTCATATTTTATAGGTAATGCAACAAAATAAAATTAAAAAAAATTATGTGCCTCAGTTTAGGCTGGATAGCAGAACCAGGAGTAGAACACTCAACTTTCAGATCTGTGAGGCTGATTCCAAAATACAGTTGATCTGTGTTCATACATGGTATGAACATATTAAAAAAAAAAAAAAATTCTGGAAAGGTTTCAAACTCCATCAACAGTATATATTATTATTTTTAAATAATACTAACTAGTACAGAAAAACATTTTAATCTATTGATTTCTTCCTAAACACTTTAAAATTTGATAAATACCTGCATCTATTTTACATACTTATATAAATTATTGTATAAAAGTTTAAAAATCTATTCCTAATAAAAAATATAAACGTGTATGTAAAAAACCCAAACCAAATCTGTTTCTGCTGAGTTGATTCTGACCTATAGCAGCCCCGTAAGACAGAATAGTACTGCCCCATAGGTTTTCCAAAGCTGTAATCTTTATGGAAGCAGACTGCTACATCTTTCTCTAGAGGAGCGCCTGGTGGGTTCCAACCGCCAACCTTCCGGTTAGCAGCCAAGTACTGTAACCACTGTGCCGCCAGAGCTCTTTAACGTATGTATACACATACATATATACATATACACACATGTACATGCACACACATATATATCATATATACGTAATGCTTAGAAATATTCCAAATTGTTTTAATAAAACGTAAACTCCACAAGGTCTAGATGTTTTGACTGTGTAGTTCACTGGTGATGATGAACAGAACCTGGTCCAGGGATAGCTCAACATGTTTTTAAAAACAAATGATTATTTATGTGAAATAAATGTATTTCACTTCATTATTTTATAAATGGTAACTCAAATGCTATCTAATATGTAACAAACCCATGCTGAACCTGTTGCCGTCGAGTTGATTCTGACTCATAGAGACCCTACAGGACAGAGTAGAAGTGCCCCGTAGAGTTTCCAAAGGAGCACCTGGTGGATTCAAACTGCAGACCTTTTGGTTAGCAGCCGTAGCACTTAACCACTACACCACCAGGGTTTCCACATATCCAACATGCTTCACTAAAAGGTATATGTCCTGGACTACATGCTTCCTATAATATTCGATCTAATTTGTTTGAGGATATGCATTGTGTAATGTTACCCCCTTCCAGGCCCAGCCGCAGGGACAGGGACATTGTATCACTGCTTGAAATTGGGTTACTCCTAGGCTGCTCAGTATTTATTAATATATGTTAAAGGAATAATACAGTTCGGTGGCAATCCGATTTTTGTAAACAAGGTTTGACACAAAGCACCTTTACTATTAAGGTGCGGTGTGCATCTCCTGGAGTCCCAGGGAATATCATGGTGTGCAAGGTGACGCTCCTAGAGGGGACCTTATTTGGGAAATAGAATTCTAGACTTTGATCTGGAGGTTTTTGTCTCTACCAAACTTCAGTGACTTAGATTAAATACAACAAAAATGTATTTGATGCTGAGAAAATGGCTGATGTAGAGCCACATATAAAACCTTGACTTTTTTACATTTCATATTTTAACTTTTTTTTTTTATTTTAACTTTAATGAAAATATTTTCTACTTGTAAATTGTTAGGGTATTCCTATCAGGTTTAGTTTTCAAGCTTATTCACTGAACCTCTGTGTAAGTTCTTTCTTAGAATTAGACTGAAACTTTGTCTCAGTTTTGACTCATGTATTGACTAATTAAGAAAAATGAAACCTAACTTTTCCTGCTTTATTTCCAGGGCACAAATCACTATATCCACGGTAGTAATTCAGTAAAATTTCCATCTTAAAAAACAAAAAACTCTGCCTCATTCAGAGACTGAAATGATTCTTTGCCGTGGCTTTTTTTATTTATCATATGACCTATGTTAAAATCTCCAGAGAACTGGCTAGTGAAGTGAGTTGAGTGGTTCTCTGTTTATAACCTGATTGCATTATGCGGATTTGATTTTAACATGAATTTTTCTTACTTCAAAGCAGGAACAAGAGACAAGTTATACCATTCTGAGGGCAAGAGGCACAAATGTTACCATCAGTAGCCTCAAGCCTGACACGACATATGTATTCCAAATCCGAGCCCGGACGGCAGCTGGATATGGGACCAACAGCCGCAAGTTTGAGTTTGAAACGAGCCCAGACTGTATGTATTAGCTTAATGTAGTGTACAGGGGGAGGGCTTTTGCAAAAGGGGTCTGATAATTTATTCTCATTCTCTCTGAGGCTTAACCAAATGTGACACATTGAAAGTACATTGCTTCAGCCATTTGGTAACTTGCACAGCATCGTGTCTGTGTATTTGTGTTTGTGTGGGTGTGCATCTGTGTTTTCTCTTTTGCGCATCAAACATCTTCTAATGTCTGGAATGCATCTGGTTTTCCAATAGCCACAAATTACTTTTGAGGAACACTGTTTAGAATGGTAACATACTTCCAGTGCCCGTTAATCCGGACATTCCAGGTTCATTGCATGATTCAGTGAACTATAAAAAAGAAACTTGCTGATCCATGAGGATCTTAGATTTGTTTTTATTCTTAACACATTGAATCTTATTCTATTACTTGGAGAATAAAAGATTTTCTGAAATCGGTTTTATCACTTCATTCACATTCACATTTCATTTGGACAGTCCACACATTTGATCCGGAATTTGGCTTTTCTAAAATTGGCAAACGTTTTCCCAATAAAGCCTTTGTTTTGTGCGTAGATGTTTTTCTGCGTGTTAGAAGAGTCCTCTGCTAAAGTATAATTTTCAAAAAGGTAAAATCATGATATTTTACTAATATAAAAAGAATGCAGATTAGAGGTTATATTTAATTTATTAAGTACTTAGGAGACCAGTAAGATGGTCAAACGGATTCAAATGAAACTTGAAGAACACACATACACATGTGTGTACACATATGTGGGCATATTTTTATGCCCAATTTTCATGCCTAATAGAAACATTCAGGATTGACAAGTTATAAAAACTGTGTAAATTAATACAATGAAATAACGATTCTATGGCACTTTTTTTTTTTGTCATACGGTTAAGATGTTGTTTGTGATAGTAAGCTGTGGCTTCTACAAGGTATTGAGAGTCTAAATTCTAAAATCAGAATGTTTTTAAAAACTCAGTGGTTTAGTTTATCAGCTTATCAGCTGGGCAGAAGCTGAATCCAGGGTTTGTGCTGAAGAAAGCCAGGTGTAATGTAGTAGTGAAGAGCAAGGACTCTGGAACCAGACTGACATTTATTAGCTGGATGACTTTGGACAAGTCACTTTAATTCTTCATGCCTCAGTTTCCCCATCTGGAAATCAGGAAAAAAATAATTGTGCATGTATCAGTAGGGTTTTTGCATTGATTAAATTAGTGGATATTCGTAAATTTCCTAAAACATTACCTGATACTGCTAGGTACTCAACGAATGTGTGTGTCTCAATAAATAGTCCGTAATTTCAATATCCAAACAACTTTGAGAACAAAAATGTGTGGGAAAAACTGAGTTTTGGAATTGGAGGGTTTTAAGGTTGGCAGTTTGAATCCACCAGGCACTCCCTGGAAACTATGGGGCAGTTCTACTCTGTCTTATAGGGTCGCTGTGAGTCGGAATCTACTCGACGGCAACGGGTTTGGTTTTTTTGGTTTATCGGGTGTTAGTATCCAAGAAGACAAGCCCCAGAGACAATTACATTTTTACTCCTAGATGTCTCACACCTTCTTTAGGTTATTTTTAATGAGTGAGTGTGTAGCAACTTTACCCTCTTGGACGCTAATAAAATCAGCCATTGAAAACTCTGTGGAACACAGTTCTACTCTGACACACAGAGTGTCACCATGAATCAGAATCAACTTGATGACAACTGATTTTTAAGTGAGGCTGAAAAAGCCAGAATGGGATCATTATATAGAGAACTTTGCATACCAAAATTAGGATTCAGTATAAGTTTGTAGGAGATAGAGTACTTTTGCAAGTTTGTCACCAAGAAAATAATATAATAAAAATAGATATTTATTGAGCACTTACCGTATACTTGGCACTGTTCTAAATGCTTTATTTGAATTAATTCATTTAATTCTCACACTAACCATATCATGTCACAGGGCTAATAAGTAGCAGAGTAAGGATAGAAATCTAAGCATGCTGGCTCATGAGAATGAGTTCCTATCACTCTGCTTAAGGGAGAGACAGACAGGAGTACTCTTATCAGGATGGATTAAAATAGGAAGCCACTAGAGCCAGGGAGAGTAGTTTGGTTGCATTACTAGACAGGAGTCAAATTATTAGACAACTGTATAACACACATCTAACCAGTGTTATTCATTTATCAGATTGCTAATTTCAGTAATAAAAGCATTGTGTTTTAGAGAGTGTCCTGGAGTCATAGATATTTAGAGCTAGATGGAACGGTACAGATGTTTCAGTTTAAACCCGGCTTTGACAGTAGAAGAAATAGAGAAACTTTCTTTCTCCTGTCATGTTTCCCCTCCCAGTTTCATTAAGCTATTTTTATTATATAAACTGGTTAATAAAATAATAAGCACTAGAGAATTCAGAACTTGCTGCTATTTATAAATTATTACAGCATATAAAACGGAAAGCACAAGTTGCAGTCTACCGCTGTACGTACCACTGTATGTTTACGGGGCGTTTTTGAAACATTGGGTTAAGCTATTTTCAAATTATTCATAGATCTCTAGCTCAGGTTCTCTGGGAAGCAAATGCCAAGATGGAATTAAAGAGTAAGAACTTCCTAGAAAGAGCCTGTGAAGGATAAAAGGGGGAAGGAATGGGAATTATAAAGAGAGCCTCAGGACTAAGATGCAGCTCTGAAATTGGGGGAGGGAAAAAAAGGCTGTAGGAAGAGTCTCAGAGGGCTGAGCAGTTCTGAGAGCCTCAGCCAAGCCAATGGGAGCTCAGAGGGAAATGGCCCCTTAGAGGAATGGCCTGGCTCCAGTTCCCCTGCTTTGCTACTCATTGAGGAGAGTGTAGTCTGCGCGTGAAAACTGTGGTGGATCCCGAAGGTGCAGCAGCTGGAGACTGTCTGTTCACTGCACTTTTGGCAGCAGAGAGATCTGAGCGGGCACCCCCACGGCTGCCACAGTGGTATAAACAGTAGTTTGC
Organism: Elephas maximus indicus; assembly: GCF_024166365.1. Taxonomy (NCBI): domain Eukaryota; kingdom Metazoa; phylum Chordata; class Mammalia; order Proboscidea; family Elephantidae; genus Elephas; species Elephas maximus. The sequence goes on from NC_064836.1 coordinate 62,172,473, forward strand.
TGGTAGGAAAGAATAAAGTGCTTGCAACAGTTTATGATTATGCCATCCTACCACACTCTGAGCTCTTTTTCAAATGCTTAGAAAACTTGTCACAGCTTATCTGCCACATTTTCCCCGTATCATTTAACTACTCCGAAAATCTCATATTTTAGAGAAAACTTTCCCAACTTAGATTGGACTGGGTTGAAGGTGCTCTGTTGGCCTCTAGGAAGAGGATAGTATTCTGCTAACTAAACTCTCTACTCCTTTGATTAGTGATGTGTTCATTTCTTCAAAGAGCCTTTAAGCCCAAGAATAACATATGCAAAGGTGTGGACATATGGAGGGGGCTGTTCTAGGAGCTGCATGTGTTTTAGAAAGTCTAGAGATTAAAGTGTTTATGGAGTTTGTCAGCAGATGAGGCTGAAGTTTTAGGCTATGGAATTTGTGTTGTATCCTAAAAGTGACAGAGAACCACACAAATATTTTAAGTGTGGGAATGACATGATCAAATCCAGAGTTTAGGAGTACTCACAGCAAGGTGAAAGATAACTAATATTTTAGAGGGCTTGGTAATTAACTGGAAATAGAATGGTCAGGAGAGGGAGAAGCCAAGGTGACTTCACACGTATGGCCTAGATTCTTGCTACTTAAAATGTGGTGGTGATGTTAATTTCAACGCATAGCGATCGTCTGTACAACAGAAGGAAACGCTGCCTGGTCCTGCACCATCCTCGCAATAATTGCAGAAAAATGTGGTTCGTGGCACTGAAGTCAGCAGATCAGGGTCACCTGGGAGAGTGGGAGAAATGCAAAATCTCATTCCCCACTCCAGACCAACTAAAGTAAAAAATGTATTTTTAACAAGACCGTCAAGTGGTTTGTATGAGTATTAAAGTTTGAGAAGCGTTGTTCTAGGTCAAGGGTCAGTAAACCTTTTCTATAAAGAGTCCGTTAATAAATATTATAGACCTTGTGAGCCATGCAGTCTCTATTGCTACTATTCAACTTGGCCATTGTAGGGTAAAGCCAGCCATAGACAATACGTAAATGGAGATGTGTGTCTGTGCCTTAATAAAGGGGCTCTGGTTATCCAGTAGGAAACCCTGGTGGTGTAGTGGTTAAGTACTATGGCCACTGACCAAGAGGTCAGCAGTTCAAATCCACCAGGCACTCCTTGGGAGCTCTATGGGGAAGTTCTACTCTGTCCTATAGGGTGGCTATGAGTTGGAATCGACTCGACGGCAGTGGGTTTGGTTTTTTGGTTGGTTATCCAGTGGTTAAGAGCTACAGCTGCTAACCAAAAGGTCAGTGGTTCAAATTCACCAGCAGCTTCTACTCTGTCCTATAAGGTTGCTATGAGTCAGAATCGACTTGTTGGCAAATGGGTTTAACTGTCTCAATAAAACTATGTTTATGGCCATCAAAATTTGATTTTCATGTGTGACAAAATATTCTTCTTCTTTTAACTTTTTTTTCAACCATTTAAAAATAGAAAACCAATTCTTAGCTCATGAGCTATGCAAAAACTGGTGATGGGCAGATCTGGGGCAGTCGCCAATTTTGGCAGCTCCTGACCTAGGTGAAAGAATGAATGATAAGGCCATTTGAGAGGTAGGAAATATAGGGAGAAGAGAGGTTGTTGGCTACCTGTGTTGAGGTTCATAGGACAGGTATTTTTACCTCTGCTTAAAAATATAGATATTGCAGGTTAAACAAGCATAATTTTAAAGCTTAAAAAGTTCTTTTCTGGGAAAGATTCACAAGTTCTCTGTGTTCCTCCTCTAATAGCTTCCGGTTTTTCCAATGAATTTCTCTTCCAATAGGAAGGAGAAGCAAGTCCAGCATATTTCACACAGTAGAAACTCAAGGAGTGTTTAATTGGTATAACTGAGAGTATTTAATATTATAAACTAAGAAATATCAAGCGAAATTATGGGAATGTCTTTTTTTTTTTTCTTTCACACTATATATTAAGAATTCCTTCAACACCTTATCAGGCATTAAGCCATATTTGAGGTAAAAGGAAAATAACTATGACTTAATTTATGAGGTCTTCCATGTAGATGTTATGATATGTTAATGCCGTTTCTTTTCTCATTTTGTCTCTTCAACCTCACAGCTTTCTCCATCTCCGGTGAGAACAGCCAAGTGGTGATGATCATCATTTCAGCTGCAGTAATGATTATTCTCCTCACAGTCGTCATATACGTTTTGATTGGGAGGTTAGTTCACAGTCTGTTTTACTATTTATTTTCATCGTTGCTTTGCTTTCTCCCCTCGATTGCTGTTAGAATTTGAAGAGTGTGGTCAATCAAGTGTTTTAACAAACAGGAATGTCTTCACCTTTATTCGAGGTACTTCTTTTGCTTTTCTCTTTCTCTGTTTTTTGCCCTCATTAGTTTTGATTGGAAACCCTGGTGGCATAGTGGTTAAGTGCTACGGCTGCTAATCAAGAGGTCAGCAGTTCAAATCCACCAGGCGCTCCTTGGAAACTCTATGGGGCACTTCTACTCTGTCCTATAGGGTTGCTATGAGTTGGAATCGACTCGACTGCAGTGTGTTTGGTTTTTGTTTTGGTAGTTTTGATTTCATTTTCCTCCATGAAATCCTGCCACCACTCTTCAACAAACACCACTTCTTTTCTTTTGAGCCCAACCTTAGTTTTTATTTTCTTTTTCCAACTATCCCTCTGCTCTTCAAATGCACCCCAGATTTCCCAACACTTTCTCACCCAGAACACTGGTCACCCTGCACAGCAGTCACACTAACAATGGGGCCTTTACCCTTCATTCATTCTAACAGTAGTTGTTAAAGAAAATACTATAAACACATTCTAAGGCCATTATAACATGTGAACTGGAGGGGCCTGCACAGTGGGGAAGCAGCTGTCCATGTCTCCTCATTAGGCAGCTTTCCAGAATCCCCAGAGGAGGAGGCGTTCCAGAGAGAATTTAGAAAATATAAAGTCATTAAACTTTCACTAAAGCGTTTGTTTGTGGAAAGTTCTTATTCTTGTGTGCTTCACACAGTCTGAGCATAGATAATGGTTTTAAGTATATTTTATTTTTCTTCTTCCTTTCATTTGCCTCTAGGTTCTGTGGGTATAACAAGTCAAAACATGGTGCAGAGGAGAAAAGACTTCACTTTGGAAATGGACATTGTAAGTTTCTAAGCTTTCCTTTTTCTTTTTTTTTGGTTTTAACATTTTAGTTTTAGCATTCATTGGTTTATAATGGAATAATTTTCCCCTGACAAAGAGAACTCAAAAGTAGTTTTATGGAAAAAGCGAGCAAATTAAATTTATTTTTAAACAGAGAAGGAAATTCATGGCTCTGCATTAAGTCGTTTTGACATGGCTACATTTCAGCATACTTAAGTTAAAGGGTGACCTGTGGTTTATATTCAAATAATACACGTGATGGGTAGCATGGACTCTCTAGTCAGCTCTGCATGGCTGAAATGCAAAGCGTATCTTCAATTTCCTTATTACCAGTCCTTTGCTGAAATCTAAATAGGAACCTTTTCTTTTTCCTAACTGCCAAGTAAATATAAACAACCTCTGTTTATGTGAAATGCCTTGCTCCATTTTGCCAGCCAACCAGGAGAGAGCCTTTAGAATAAACTGTTTTATTTTGAAGTTACATGATATCCAACTGGCAGTACAGCCGGCACTTGACCGCCCCCACAACCCGCCCCCGTGTTAATACCAACCAATTTAGCCTCTTTTAATATTTTCTACACGAAATAATCTTTCAGGAAACAAAGTACTTACATCTAACAAAAAGACTCTGTTTTTCTTCTGGTGAAACAAATAATCCCAGGTGATTTGCTTTTCAGACTTATGGCTTGATTTAACGAGGCTAGTACTGATCAGCGGTGTAAAGGGAATAGCGTGTTCTCGTGGAAATTAGTGCAGAAACTACACTCGTGGTCAAGTGCTCCCAAATAATCTCAGTATCGCCTAATTAGTTTTGTAAGCATCCCTCTCTTTGGCATTTATTATTGCCTTCTACAGCTATTTTCAAGTCAGTAGGACACTTGGTATCAGCCATTGGATTTGCAGCTAAAAAACAATAAGTTTAGCTATAGTGCAAGTGAAAACTTGATAATCCATTGCTAACATGCAAGGGCATACTGTAACTTGATAAAAAGAATGTCTTCCAAAATGTAAATTGATATGGTGTGGAAAGAGAGCAGGAGTTTGCAGGTCACAGTGTTTGCTTTGTCCACTAAGGTTTCCTTCCATCTCACTGCAGAGTCATTACGGAAGAGCCCACAAACAAGCCAGACTTCCACCTTCCAATTATTGACATCTCATCATTCCCAATGAGTTAGGTTACCAACTCAAAAAGCATTAGAAGTGCATGAACAAATTATAGGCCATTTGTCTGCCTTTTTTTCTAGGGCCTGCAAAACACCCTCAATCTCAATCGTCATGCATCAATTAGAGCAGTTACTGTCCTGTTGATTAAGTTGATTTTAATTTGAGTTGGAAAATTGACGTAAATATTGTCTTCAGAGCAAGATCATGCTGATGTGGCCCTTTTTATGGGAATTATAAACCCCCTGAATGTAAAGCTCTGATAAATCTCTCTGTGCTCACCAGAAGCGGATTCCCGTATCACCCCAGTCTATATTAGCTATTAGTGTTTATGGTGGAGTTTGTTGAAACTTTAATTTTCTTCAAATGCAAAATACCTTTATGATAAACAAACAAAAAAGAAAGGTATTTTCTTTTAGCTGCAAGGGCATAAAGTAACTTATAAGCATGTCATAAACTTTCTGTGTTTTAATACTACAGCTGGCTTATTTCAGACCATTTTTTTTTTAGTGTTACTTTAAAAAGCTCAAGCGATGAACTATTCCCTCCAGTCTTGTTACAAATCCTATAATACTGCTTCAAAAGGAAAGAAATGTGTTTTGCCTCCTAAGATCCTGTTCTCCTGCCCTCTCTGGCTAGGCCTTTTTACTTTTTTGCTATCCTTAGGGCAAGTCATGCTGGTAAAATGGAAATGTAAATTATTGTGTTTGCACGGAATGAGCTGTAAAGTAGTGCAGCTTAACACGTGTGCATGTGTTTATTATCTAGTTTTCACGACAGAGCCCAGTTACTCTGTGTGTTAGCCTTAATTATTGGTGTGAAGGGACTAAGTGCCTCGGAGCCTGAATCACCTGATTTCCTCGAGCCTCCAGGGTCAGCAGTTAAAAATCAGCAGGCAAAGCCCCCGCAGTGAACGGGCCATTTTACTTGGGGGGTGTGTGTTTGTATTTATATTTTTCCCACTGAATGCCATGTGAATGAAAATACAATTTGTTCCATTTTAATGAGTATGTCTGATTTTATTTTTGGACAAAGTCTTTTTCAGATTTTTTGGTAATACATATATTCTCTGAGGCTGATGAGTACTGAAGGGTAATTTGAAAGCCCACTTTCAAGGCTTTTAAAACCCAGCTCTTATTTGAAACATTTGGGACACTGTTCCTGACAACTCATTTTATAATCTTCTCTGTAAATTCACATGCCAGTAAGTCTCCCCCAAATTGATTTTCTTCAGCTCAGTGAGGTAAAACACTTGTAATTGCTTACCCGAAGTATTTTCATTTTTACCTTATGTTTACAAGTGTCATTTGGTTTCCTTGAAAATGAATGCTAGGTTTTCTTACCTTACTATTACCAAGTAGATGCAAATCAAAGCTGGCAGATCCCATGTCATAGCCTTAATTTGATATGTAGGTCTTCAAAAATGTAAACAAGATGACTAAACAAAAAGATTCCACAAAGACTTTATTTCCTAACATATTCCAGTAAATCTCCGGTTACTTTTTCTCTTTTCCTTACTCCAAAGCAAGACAAAGTAAGGTAGCTTTCCTTAATCTGTTTTCTTGTACTGAAGGTAACATATTTGAGCACTGGTAGTGTTAAAAATAGGTTTCGTGTCATAATTTATAGTATATTACTATACTGAAGTGGGAAACCCTGGTGGCATAGTGATTTAAGATCTATGGCTGCTAACCAAAAGGTCAGCAGTTTGAATCCACCAGATGTTCCTTGGAAAACCTATGGGGGCAGTTCTACTCTGTCCTATAGGGTCGCTGTGAGTAGGAATAAACTTGATGACAATGATTTTGGTACTGAAGTGAAAGTCTGGAATCTGATTTTTTTTTAATAAGGAGCAATAATATTTATAAGGTTGCAGAATCGCCCAAACCGATCTGTGAGTTCAAAAGAGGCTAATTTCTACTGCCATTAAACTGCAATGATACTAATAATTGTGAAAAAAAATTATTTTTTAAAAATTTATTTATTTTTATTGTACTTTAGATGAAGGTTTACAGAATAAACTAGTTTCTTATTAAACAACTAGTATACATATTGTTTTATGACATTGGTTAACAACCCCATAACGCATCAACACTCTCCTTTCTCAACCTTGGGTTCCCTATTACCAGCTTTCCTGTTCCCTCCTGCCTTCCAGCCCCTGCCCCTGGGTCGGTGTGCCCATTTAGTCTCATTTTGTTTTATGGGCCTGTCCAATCTTTGACTAAAGGGTGAACTTCAGGAGTGACCTCATTACTGAGCTGAAAGGGTGTCCAGGGACCATATTCTCAGGGTTTCTCCAGTCACTGTCAGCCCAGCAAGTGTGTTTTTTTTTTTTTTTTTAGTTAGAATTGTAATCTACATTTTTCACCAGCTCTGTCTGGGACCCTCTGTTGTGATTCTTGTCAGAGTAGTCAGTGGTGGTAGCTGGGCACCATCTAGTTATACTGGACTCAGTCTGGTGCGGCTGTGGTAGATGGGGTCCATTAGTCCTTTGAACTAATCTTTCCCTTGTGTCTGTAGTTTTCTTCATTCTTCCTTTCTCCCAAAGGGGTGAGACCAGTGGAATATCCTAGATGGCCACTCACAAGCTTTTAAGACCACAGATGCTATTCACCAAAGTAGAATGTAGAACATTTTCTTTATAAACTATGTTATGCCAGTTAAGCTAGATATTCCCCAAGACCATGGTCCCAACAGCCCTCAGCCCAGCAACTCTGTCCCTCAGGGAGTTTGGATGTGTCTATGGAACTTCCATGACCCTGCCTTGGACAAATTGTGCTGGCTTCCCGAGGATTGTGTCCTGTCTTACCCTTCAACAAAGCTACCACTTATCTAAAAAAAAAAAAACACTATTGTCTATGAAAAAGCATTCTTAACAATGAAAATAATAATGGCAATACTATCATTTATTGAGCACTAACTATGTAGTAGGCACTCATGCAGAACGTTTCAATAGCAAGTTTTCAAGAGCTTTCTCTGAGAATAATTTAATAAATATATTATGAAGGAGATTTATATTCAATGTTATAAGTATGAACTATGTTTGGAATTTAGCTCCTTAGCAGTGTTATTAAACTTACAGACAATACTTACATTGCCAGTTGACCATATATATGTGTGTGTATACGGTACACACCCATATTATATACACATACAGCTTAAAGTAGATCATCGCAGTGGATGTCTGGATCATTAAAGTTAGTAAAAGCAAAATAGTGCCAGACGGAAGAAATGCCATTTTAGGATCTTTAATTTCTCTGTATTTAAAGCCACCACACAGCCTTAGAAAAGTACCACTTTCAAATATTTTTCTTTATTGTCAGATGCATTGTAATAGATATTGGCTTACTGCAGTATTTTTTAAATTATAAATGTGCAATAGCGTGATAATGTTCAGTCAGTGGTGTTTCTATTTGCTAATTACTGGGCCTTCTCAATTCTGAACTATCTTTTCCTAAAGAGTCCCCTCTTCGAATGTCCATTTTCCTTCTAGATATTTGTTTGTTTTTACTTATTTATTTCAGAGAAAGCTGCTCAGTGTATTTCCTCTTTATTACAGGAAGCTTTTTTCTTAAATGATTCAACACTAAGAGTTGGTTCATTTTACCGAGATGGAGATTTCTTTTTAACTACTAATGTTACTGTAAAAATTTGCTGTGTAAAGGTTTTACAAATCTAGCTACAATAATACCTTTCTTCCTTCCCTTAAACAGTAAAACTTCCAGGTCTCAGAACTTATGTTGACCCACATACTTATGAAGACCCCACCCAAGCAGTTCATGAGTTTGCCAAGGAATTGGACGCCAACAATATATCCATTGACAAAGTTGTTGGAGCAGGTAACCATCACAAGACTTCCACTGCAACCCCTAGTGTGTTAATGAGTAGTTCGCAACTAGAAGTAAGAATGCTGCCGGAGTCTGCTCAGGTTCTCAGGACTAAGTATATAGCTATGGAAGAGGAATTTTTTTTTTTTTTCCATTTCATGATCAAAGGCAGGCAAAAAATAAATGAAGGAGCATTTATGGAATGTAATGATTTCAAAGGTGCCAGACTTAGAGACTCACAGACCACGGCTGGCTTTTTATTTATGGAATTTTCAGAGGCGGCAGCTTGATCTTCCAATGGCTACACCGATCATGTGTCATAGAGCCTATTTGATTAAAATAGGGATAACAGGATAAAAGTGGGTCTCACTTTGAGTAAGCCTAGCAAATCAAATCTAAATTTGTAGAAAATAAAAGGAAATTTTAGATCCTCTTTGGAAATAAAAACAAACAACAAAAAATAAATACAAAAATGACACATTTTATACAAATTTGATAACTGTTATCTTAGTGGTATTTTAAATAGAATGAGGTGTTCCATTTGTAACAGTTGTCTTTATTTTTATATAGATGTGGTTGATTTGTGTTAAAGCATGTCTTCAGATGGACATCTATTTGGTCTAATCACGTGTTCACTCAATTATCAATTCATTAACAAATGCCTGTGGAATGCTTATTAATAATATTTGTGTATTTTCCATACAACTACTGTATTTTATACTGTAATGTAAACTATGATGAAGTAGCTGTTTTATACACTTACATATAAACACATGAACATCCTCCATGTATTAATTTGCATGGGAATAAACCTACTATTTAAAATAAAAAATAAACCATGTTCAGTAATAAAGAGTTTAACACCATCATCTCATCATTCAATATTACTCTCAAAACAAAAACAAACTAGCTATGTTCATGCAGGAATTAGAACAAAAGATTGAAAAATTAGCTCATTGAATTATGCATAACATATCAGATCACTGCTTCTCCAAGTGCAGTATTTATGATTGATGCTTCTTTCCAAGAGTGAACATGTAATTTTCTCTGTTGTTTTTCTTTTTCTTTTTTTCTGTGCACCAAAGAAGTATTTTGAATTCAAGCAAGACATTCTGAGTAATTCATTTTATCGAAATAAAATGATAATTTACTGAAGTTTCTCTGCTAATTTTCTTAATATCTTATTCTCCTAAACCTCACATGGTATTGTTGTTTAGTTGCTGGCAAGTGGATTCTGACTCATGGTGAACCCATATGTGTAGAGTAGAACTGCTCCATAGGGTTTTCAAGGTTGTGACCTTTGGAAAGCAGATCACCTGTCTTCCAAAGTGCCTCTGCATGGGTTCAAACTGCCAACTTTTAGGCCAGTAGTGGAGTGCTTAACTGCCTGTGCCACTGAGGAACTCCTCAAACTTAGGAAATGTTAAAAATATGAAACCGGTGATTCTTGAAAAAGAACTAGAATAGCCATGTTTTTTCATAATCTGACCTTTGAGAATATATACATTCACCATGCATGCATGTTAATCTGGTGACAACAGAAATATATGTTGATTACTCTCTTTCATTTCTACAGTCCCGCTTGATGAACTGCTTCCTAGTGAAGACGCATTTTTTCCTTCTTGGTTGTAGTGTCGCCCCACAAGAGTGCACTGTTCCCCAGCATGGAAGTTGGAGTAGCTTAGGCAGCACAGAGACTTTGCACACGCAACTGGAGAATCTAATGAGAGGAAGAAAACTCACTTCTTCTCAGCCAGTGTCCAGAAGGCCAGGCAGACATATTATGACCCTGAATCTTGGGGTACTCTGCAGTTGTAGAAGCTTATATGTGCAGGCGATATTAACAGAATCAGATATAGAACACAGTGAGGGGAGAGAAAGGGCACTCGTTAAAAATGGTATCTGATAAATGAGGCAAAGGAGAGGCTTACGTACAGTGAATCACTTCACAATCTTCTCTCTTTCTCCTTTCTCTCTTCAAATATATTTGGAAATATATACACATTACAAATACTTGTCCAATATGACATTAACTTTGGTATCACCATCATCATCACAAACCACCTCTTACGTTAATGTAGAATTTGGCATTATATGAAGCACTTTCACGTACAACCTTCAATTTGATCTAAACAGCAGCTCTTAAGAGGTAGGTAGATAACTTATCCTTCTTCAAGTGGCCTGAACTCAGAGCTGTGAATAACGACTAACACTCAGCTGTGAATAACGACTAACACTCCGGTAGCGCTTACTAGGCATCCGGCAGTGTTCCAAGTGCTTTGCATATATTAATTCCTTTAACTACACAACTTTCTAAGGTAGACACAGTTAATGTTTGCATGTTATAAATAAGGAAAAAGAGGCACAGAGAGGTTAAGTCATCCACTCAGAGTCACATAGCTAAGAAGTGACAGAGGCAGAATTCAGCACTACGTACTCTTACTCCAGAAGCCGTGCTCCTAACCATAACTCTGTAATCCCTTTCTGGCAAAGTGACAAGTGACTCGTCACTTAGAATAAGCGGTGATGACATCTGAGTTTAAAACACTATCCATTAAAAAAAAAAGAAAATTTTTTTTTTTTTTTTTTACACGATGTTAACTCCTGGTAATGGCAAAGCTTTTTTTCATTATGGATGCCTACTTCTGGTTTGCCCAGACTTAATATAGCCCAGACACAAAGTGAACTGGAGCTCTCTAGCTGTGTTCAGATAACCTTGTATAAAGAAAGGAACTCTTACTTTTACTTACAAATTCCAAAAACGATCTACTTAGCATCATAACTTCTCCTCCTCCTAATACTTCCACATTTGTATTGACATATTCACCCTTGAATTTAGAAAGTTAGTGAGCTTTCTGAAGTCCTGTCCCTTAATCCTTCCTACCATCTTACAGAGTACTCTAGCTGCAGGTACTGCTGTCTTCTCTAGACACATCTTCAAAAGAAGAAACTAGAATTGCCTGATTTACCATCAGATCTCCATTTTTTTCATACGGTCTGTCACACCGCTTCCAACTGATCAATATTTATTAAATGGATACATGAATATCTGCTTTGGCCCTAATGTGGCTTTTCCAAACTACAGTCGTTGTTTTGAGGACAGTGACAGCATTGGATTCCTTGGGAAGGACAGAGTCTGGGGGAGGTCCGAGCTTCCTGGAGAGGAGCAAGTCAGCTTAAGTCGTGCTATAGTTAAATCAGTAGGACAACCTGCTTCTTTTTGTGGGACAATCTTTGGTCAAACAGTCCAGAAAAGAAGTACTTCACTTCTTGCCACCTTCTTTCTGACTGACACGTGGGGCTTGAAGCTCGTAGATAAACTCACATTGATAAGGTGGGACCAAGAATGTTATTTCATTATGTAGAAAAAGTAATCATGTAATTAATTCTAACATATTTAAGAAAAACTATCTTTTGATATTAAAAACTTTTTTTTTCCCCAAGTGTGGTACCAAACAGATCTAATAATCCACACTATATTAGGCTTTCTTATCTATGAACAAGGGACATCCTTTGGATGGCTCTACTTTGTTTCAATCAATACGGAAACAGCAGAGACAGATACATTTAAAAGATCTGTGCTCTCAGGAGATTCACAGATCTTTTACGTTTAAATCTAATGAAAGAATGGTAGGCAAATCTCAATAAAATATTCATATTGAACATAGAGTCCATCCTAATTCTAGGCAATTTAATATCCATAAAACTTGTCATCGAGTCAGTTCTGACTTATAGCCACCCCATAGGACAGAGTAGAACTGCCCTGTAGAGTTTTCAAAGCTGTAATCTTTATGGAAGCCAACTGCCAGATCTTTCTCCTGTGGAGCACAACTTGTGGGTTCGAACCAACGACCTTTCAGTTAGCAGCCGAGCGCTTTAACCACTGTGCCACCAGGGCTTCTTTGCCATTTTATAACCACTGGATGAAAATATTGAAAAGTCAGCAACACACTATATTCCACAGATTCTGGATTAATCATATATTTGAGACAACCCTTTTACTGAATGTATTGAATATAAGAAAATATTTCTACAGTGATGCTTAGAGATAACCTGTGCTATGTTATATTTCATGCTGTGATATCATTTTTCTCCACTTGGAAGTCTGAGAACTTTACAGCTAGTGTGTCAATAATTTGCCACACTAATGCTCCAATAAAATGAATTGAGAGCAGACGCTTTTTTTCTCATTTTCCGGAGAATCCAACTGTATAGGCCAATTGGCCCTCTTAATAAAAACAGAATAGTTAAAACATCTGAAATTTAATCCAGTGCTTGAACCATAATATCTGTGCTTTCCTGTTGATTACCCTAAGAAAATGGTAGCTATGAGAACAAGAGTAAAGAGTTTGATACAGCTCTCAACTTGCCTCTTGTTCTTTCGTATTGCATTATTACCAACGTGATACTTCAAGACATCTGAAGTTTCTCCCAAGGTCCGCTTTCCACCAGAGTATAGATATACTAGGAATTCTTAGATTACCAACTTCCAGAATAATTTGGAGACCTACTGTGTACATCATGCAGCTCAAAGATGTACATATTTATAATGTTGAAAGAAAACAATTGCTGTTTACTGATGATTTTTTATTATATAATTTATTCTCTTTTGTTGTTGTTCTTCATTCTAACAGGTGAGTTTGGAGAGGTGTGCAGTGGTCGCTTAAAACTTCCGTCAAAGAAAGAGATTTCGGTTGCTATCAAGACGCTAAAAGTGGGCTACACAGAAAAGCAGAGAAGGGACTTCCTGGGAGAAGCAAGCATCATGGGTCAGTTTGACCATCCCAATATCATTCGCCTCGAGGGAGTTGTTACGAAAAGTAAGTAAAGTTGTAAAACTGTTGATGTGTGTGTTGAGCAGAGGTTGCTTAACTCAATTATCTAAGAATTTTGGTCTTCTTTTCCCATTTTTCATAAGCAAGGGTTACTTAACTAAGTATCTCTTAGTCTGAACAGAAAGACCAGTTTTACATTAACATGCTTTTCTTTGACAATAGAGCAAAACTATTTAACTAGTATTTTATTAAATGCTGTTATAGACCTTGGAGCTCTGGTGGCATAGCGGTTAACCGTTTGGCTGCTAACCAAAAGCTTGGCAGTTCAAATCCACTAGCTGCTCCTTAGAAACCCTTCGGGCAGTTCTACTCTGTCCTATATGGTTGTATGGTTGCTATGAGTTGGAATCGACTCTACAGCAATGGATTTTATTATAGGTCTTAAACATCTTTAAAAAAAAAAAAAAACCTAGGAAGTAGAGACTGAGATAGATTAAGACATGGTGATTAAGAGATAGGTGAGAAGAGAATTATAGAGATCTTTATGTTATGTAGAATAGCAAGGAAAAATAATGAATCAAATTTGACAGGAACTTCTGGGAACTCCCAGATAGCTGCCTTTTCTTTTATTGTTTGCTAGCCTCATTTAAGCTTCCAAAGCTTTAGCACCATACTTTAGGAATATTATGGGAGTCTTGGGAATGTTTCTGAGTTAGAAAGATTTGGATCTTGGTAGACCCAAAGCCTTTTCTCAGTTCTCTGTGGAATTCCAATTGTTCTGATCTAGAGCCCCATATGGATTTCTGACTGCTCTGTGTAAGCTCTGGCTAATAGCCCCTGATGGGGGTCTCAACTTATTTCCATGATGGTTTCTCCAGCCAGGCTCAAAATGGATCCCATGAGGCAGATATGCGATTTTTGGCTCCAGTCCCAACAAAAACCTCTTGAGAATGACCTGTGATATTTTTTTTTTTCCCCCTCAAGAGTTTGGAACACAGGATGGAGAAAAAACTAAATTGGCAACAAACTCCTTAGAGTGAAAGACAACATATGGCAGGAATTTGGCATCCTTTTGGGGATAATTCATTGGTACCACATTTACACACTCTATGGTTATCAGCAGACATTACACATTATGTTCTTCGCAATGAAATTTTTCTTTAACAACCCATAGAGCACTTTCCAAATGGCACCAATACCTATTCTCATGTGAGTGTGGCTAAAGGGCAGTTGCTTCCTCATAAGAGCGTGGTACAATCGAAATATACTTTTATATCTTCTAGTTATTCAAATAAAATAAATGGGGTTAAGAACTTTATGTAGTGTAGAAGAACTAAACTAGATATTGTAAGCCTATATTAAGTCTTGTAAGATGTATACATATTTTTTTCTGGACTCCTAAAAATCAGGCTATGCTAATTGCAAAACTGAAAAATATTCTGGTGAAAAACATTTTTTTAATTAAAAAATTTAATAATAAATGTATAGTGGTCACAGTAGGGGCTGGTAAAATGCATGAAATCTTGGTTTCTTCAGTGCCAGAGCCATATCCACTTTATCCTTATATCCATAGAGTTACAGAATCGAGTCTCACCAGAGCTTTAGTAGTTAGGTAGGCATTTAACCTTCTCTATAACATCTTCATCAGGTGGTTGTCCTTTAACTCCTGAACCCCACTTAGGAGGGGAAACACACTATCACATAAGCAGCCTTTTAATACGATTTTCTTCATAAAGTGCCTATTATGTGCCAGACCTTGTACCATGGAAATTATTTCATTCTTACAACTACCCTGTGAATTGTTGTCATTGTTAGGTGCCGTTGAGTCAGTTCCAACTCATAGCAACCCTATGTACAACAGAATGAAGCACTGCCTGGTCCTGCGCCATCCTCATAATTGTTGTTATGCTTAAGCCCGTTGTTGCAGCCACTATGATCAATATATTTTGTTGAGGGTCTTTCTCCTTTTCACGGCACTCTAGTTTACCAACCATGATGTCCTTCTCCAGGGACTAATCCCTCCTGATAACATGTCCAAAGTATGTGGGACATAGTATCACCATCCTTGCTTCTAAGAAGCATTGTGGTTGTACTTCTTCCAAGACAGATTTGTTCATTCTTTTGGTAGTCCATGGTATATTCAGTATTCTTCACCAACACCACAACTCAAAGGTGTCAGTTCTTCTTCAGTCTTCTTTATTCTTTGTCCAGCTATTGCATGCATGTGAGGTGATTGAAGACACACCTTAGTCTTCAATGTGACATCTTTGCTTTTCAAAATTTTAAAGAGGTCTTTTGCAGCAGATTTGCCGGTGCAATGCATCTTTTGATTTCTTGACTGCTGTTTCCATGGGTGTTGACTGTGGGTCCAAGTAAAATGAAATCCTTGACAACTTCAATCTTTTCTCCATTTATTATAATGTTGCTTATTGTTCCAGTTGTGAGGATTTTTGTTTCCTTTATGTTGATGTGTAATCCATACTGAAGGCTGTGGTCTTTGATTTTCATCAGTAAGTGCTTCAAGTTCTCTTCACTTTCAGCAAGGAAGATTGTGTCCTCTGAATATCCCAGGTTGTGAATGAGTCTTCCTCCAATCCTGATGCCCCATTCTTCAAATAGTCCAGCTTCTTGGATTATTTGTTCAGCATACAGGTTGGATAAATATGGTGAAGGGATACAACCCTGACACACACCTTTTTAAACCATACAGTATCCCCTTGTTCTTTTTGAACGACTGCCTCTTGATCTGTGTACAGGTTCCTCATAACACGATTAAAATTCTGAAATTCTGATTCTTCGCAGTGTTACCCATAATTTGTTATGATCCACACAGATGAATGCCTTTGCAGAGTCAATAAAACACAGGTGAACATCTTCCTGGTGTTCTCTGCTTTCAGCCAGGATTAATCTGACATCAAAAATGATATCCCTGGTTCCATGTCCTTTACTGAATCTGGCCTGAATTTCCGGGAGTTCCCTGTCCTCATACTGCTGCAGCCACTTTTGAATGATCTTCAGCAAAATTTTGCTTGTGTGTGATATTAATGAAATTGTGTAATAAATTCCACATTCAGTTGGATCACCTTTCTTGGGAATAGGCATAAACACAAATCTCTTCTAGTTAGTTGTCCAGGTAACTCTCTTCCAAATTTCTTGGCATAAACAAGTGAGCACTTCCAGTGCTGCATCCATTTGTTGAAACATCACAATGGGTATTCTGTCAAATCCTGGAGCCTTGTTTTTTGCCAATGCCTTCAGTGCAGTTTGGACTCATCTCTTCTGTACCATTGGTTTATGGTCATATGCTACCTCCTGAAATGTTTGAACATCAATGATTTTTTTTTTTTTTTTTGGTATAGTGACTCTGTGTATTCCTTCCATCTTCTTTTAACACTCCTGCATCGTTTAATATTTTCTCTGTAGAATGCTTCAATATTGCAACTCGAGACTTGGATTTTTTCTTCAGTTCTTTCAGCTTGAGAAATGCCAAGCGTGTTCTTCCCTTTTGGTTTTCTACTTCACAGTCTTTGCACATGTCACAATAATACTTTATCTTCTTGAGACAGCCTTTGAAATCTT
The DNA here is from genome assembly GCF_024166365.1 of Elephas maximus indicus. NCBI lineage: Eukaryota > Metazoa > Chordata > Mammalia > Proboscidea > Elephantidae > Elephas > Elephas maximus. The sequence goes on from NC_064836.1 coordinate 62,188,957, forward strand.
CTGTTCAGCTCTTTTGCTTTATCATTTCTTCCTTTTGCTTTAGCTACTTGACATTCAAGAGCAAGTTTTGGAGTCTCTCCTGACACCTTTCTTTCCTGTCTTTTTAATGACCATTTGCATTCTTCGTGTATGATATCCTTGATGTCATTCCACAACTCGTCTAGTCTTCGGTCATTAGTGTTCAACACACCAAATCTATTCTTGAGATAATCTCTAACTTCAAGTGGGATGTACTCAAGGTTATACTTTGTCTCATGGACTTGATCTAGTTTTCTTGTGAATTAAAAAAAACTAGTGTTAGTTTTTTTTTTTTTTTTAGGGATGATAATTTCTATTTTACAATTGAGTAAATATCTGCAAAGCGTTAGTACCTTAATTAAATAGTAAGTGCTAGAGACAGCACTGGAAACTTGTTCTGATGGTTTCACCTCTCTCAGTTCTGGACAAAAACAAGCTTATATTTTTTGTTGTGTTTATTCTTTTATACCTTGAAATTTTATCCTCTGTAATAATTGAGTAATAATAAGGCATTTTCATGTGCATTCAAAATTTTATTGAGATATTTCAGGCCCCTTAACACCTAAAAGGAGTCCCTGAGTGGTGCAAACAGTTAAGAGCTAGGTTGCTAACAAAAAGGTTGCATTTCAGATTCACCCAGAGATGCCTGACGATCTGTTTTCAGAAGGTCACAGCCATGAAAACACTGTGGAGAGGAGTTGTACTATGCACATATGAGCTGCCATAAGTTGAAATTAACTTGATGGCAGCTGGCTTGTTGTTTTTCTTGTTGTTTTATTGTGTTTTTTGCCTTAGCCTTAACATATATATATATATATAAATTCTAATAGAGGCCAAGAATCCTGTAAAATAAGTCAGACTAAAGTAGAATCTGGATCTTAGTAGGTGCTTCATTTAGGATTGATGATGAATAAAAGATTGATTCATTGAATTAATTACTTAATAAAAGAATAGTGTCTTCTAACCAATAGATATCTCTTTATTCAGTGTTTCATTCATTAAATTGAATGCATGCTTCAAAAAATACAGTTATCAAACTGCCTTCACCATCCAGGGAATAATGAAGAAAGTGATTACATTTTCTCAAAGAAAAAAATCATCACCAACTTCTCAACACCTACAACTATAAAAATAAAATAATGAAATTACTGCTAAACTAAATATTAGGTTGAAATTAAAGCTCATTGATAAAATGCTCATGTTTTATTAAACATGAGTTAATTTTTTTGATTTCAGAGCTATGAATTATTGAAAGCAACATGTTGTATTTTGTTTCCTATAAATGATTTACTGAATGATAATCATTATGGCAGGCTTTCTTATTCTCTTTATGTGTGAAAATGAAAGAAACGATTATGGAAGTCAAACAAAGAAATCTATAAAACAACCCCCAAGACCAAAATGCAGAGAAAAATACTGCAAGAAAAAAATGTTTAAGATTCATAAGTATTATACATGAAACATCTTATTCATGTCTGATTCTGCAGCCTTCTAGTACGGATTACAGCTGCCTTATTCTTAGGGCGAGGGTTCTAAATTTGATATATCTCCCTGATCAAATAAGCATGTAAAAGGCTGCCAAATCAGACTATATAAATCCCAGTCATCTCATATAATGTGAACATAATAGAGTAGCAGACCCAGAATTATATTTTGAACTCCTTTAGTGCCATATTTAAAAACTCTAAATCTGGAACCTTTTACCATCTGAGAGGAAATAGAAATGCCATAGAATAAGGTTAATAGGTTGCACTGAATATATAAATAAATTAATATTGTCAACAAAAGAAGTTATTTAATTTACTCCTAATATTTTCTTTGTTTCCTGAGACTATATGACTTCTAAATTAATGTACCTGCTGCACTCAGGAGTACACACACACACACACCACACAAACTAGAGTGATACTAAAAAAAAAAAAAAGAGTGATACAGAGGTCATAATCTAATGTCTAAAACTGCATTTAAAGGAGGAGAGCAAGCATATCAGCATCTGGATTAAAAATCAGAATGTCAGAGTTCAAGTCCTGGCTCAACCTCACTGTTTGCGAGATCTCTGGCAAATCCAAACAAGGAGTCACTTTCCTTGCCTGTAACATGGAATTAACAGTATTTCCTTACTATTTTCAGATACTTTAAAGATCAAATTAGATTATCTAAGAACATATTGTTAAGTTGTAAAGAACTATGCAAAACTAAATTACCTCTTCTAGTTGTTTTGGGGATCAGTTACTACCTAATTTGGGTCTATAGAATAAAATTCTTGGAAATAATTCTTTCTTTTTTGCTCAGAGATAATTCTTCCTACTATTGCTATTGTGTACTTTGAAAGACTAGGTCTAATATACCATATCTTTTTCAAATCATTTAGAGGAAGCACTTTATTCAGTCGTTATATTCTCGTTTATTTGAATTGAGCTGTAAACAATTTTAATGGTGCATTTTGAGCCTGATGGTCTTAAACAAGAGAAGGTGAAAGAGTCTCTGATCTTCAAAGTAGCAGAAAGCTGAGGGCACATTCTCTGCAGAGAACTAGGTACTAACATATGTTATCAATTTCAGCTGAAGTTCAAAAAGATGGAACTTGTTTGTAGCAAATGTTTGATATTTCTGCTATCACATCATTAGTCAAATGATACGCAGACCCCAAGAGCTTCATTGGCCACTTTTCACCTAGCAAAATAGAAAAGAATTATGTTGGATGTGATTATTTATTCTTTTTTTTTTTTCCTCTTGAAGTATTTTCTAAAAATTTGAATAGTAATAATTATACAGCTTAACTGTAACCTTGCATTCCTGAGGATTCTTCACAGGAAAGGTCATGGAGCAGAATATTAAGCAGATTTCTCATAATTAAAATATTTCTACATAGACATGAGGGCTCACGTCACACCAAAAATTTTGTCACTGGTTTTTATCTTTCTATTCCCTGCAAATATGATAAAGAAACATTGCTAAGGATAGTAGACTGTGTGTCGTACTCTTAACAGCCAATGCATTAAAAAAAAAATGCATATGTTGTGTTTATTTTGGTAGTAATCTATAGAAATACTTTATTAAAATAATACATTCTGGAAGTGATGACACAAGTTGTTATCATGCATTCATGATTGCAATTTGATAAATGAGTTCAGATTTTCTAAGTGCCCACATTAACAAAATTAGGATAATCTTTTCTTAATATAAGGTCCCTGGGTGACACATACAGTTTACTTTTGAATACGAACCTTAAAGTTGGGAGTTTGAATACATCTAGCAGATCCACAAAGCAAAGTCCTGAGGATCTGCTTCCGTGAAGTTTACAGCCAAGAAAATTCTATGGAGCAGTTCTACTCTGTGACACATGGAGTCACCAAGAGTCGAAACTGATTAGAAGGCAATAGGCTTTCTGGTTTGGTATTCAATATATTAGAACATGTAAGACAGGAAATGCTAACTGTATGTGCTTACAGAGCTTTCTTTATTTCTTCAACATTGTCCACTCATGTTTCTTGGGTGAATTGGCCAAATTTGCCAATTATTTGAAAGATTAAATTCAATTCACGAAATATGTGAGTTTGCCTTGCATGAGCCCAAATACTGTCTTTTAAAGAGTGTAGTGGTTGAGCTTTTGGCTGCTAGTTAAAAGGTCAGCAATTCAAACCCACCAGCCACTCTGAAGGAGAAACGTATGGCAGTCTATTTCTGCAAAGGTTACAGCCTTGGCAGCCCCGTGGGGCAGTTCTACTCTGTCACGTGGAGTTGCTGTGAATCGGAATCTACTGAATGACAAAGGGTTTTTTTTTTTTTTTTTAGTTTTAGTGTAAACACAGGGTAGCTCTCAGGAAGAACTTTTAAAAATCCCTAAAGGAAGAAAAAGCTATAATGATATATTAGTCTACAGTCTGTCTAGTATTTTTGGCCTTATACAAACTCTTTCAGTGAGAGAGAAAAAGGAACACTCCTGACTCATGAGGCTGGTAATAGCTTCACACCAAACTCTACAAGAATGTTATCAGAGAAGAAAATAACAAATCAATATCATGCATCAATAAAATACAATAACACTATAACAATTATGAAGCCATGTATATTAAAAAAAAATGCTATATCACATTTAAGTTTAGTTTATTCCAAGAATGAAAAGTTGGTTTAATGTTAAAAAATTCCAAAAATTCACAAAATTTAAAGTAGGAAAAGAAAAAAAATCAAATCTCAATCAATACCGAAAATAAACATTCATAATTAAAAATTTCTTTTCATGTATGATGTAGAAAATTTTTTTAGCCTGAGAAATATGTGTAAACCCTTCCCAAACAAAAACAAACTTACAAATATTCAAAAGTGTTAAAAAATATTCAAAAATAAAACATTAAAATTCATTCATTTGAAAGTAGGAACAAGAAGCCTGCTATCATCAGTTCAATTCATTATTGTATTGAATGTCTTAAACTTTGCAATTAGATAAGAAAATAAATAAGAAGTAGAAAGATTGGAAAGAACATAGCTGTCCTAGTAAAACCAAACTGAGGGCATTCCAATTACTAAATTTATTAACAGGTATTGCACTTACTGGGTGACGGAGCTCTGACCTCCCAAACTGGGCAAAAGGAAAAAAAAAAATATATATATATATATATATATACTGGTAGTGTACAAATTCAGTAACTGGCCACTGTAATTGAGAGTTGTTAAGAACTTGGCTGCTAACTAAAAGGTCAGCAGTTTGAATCTACCAGCCGCTTCTTGGAAACCCTATGAGGCAGTTCTTCTTTGTCTTACAGGGTCACTATGAGTTGGAATTGGCTCAACGGCAATGGTAGTTTTGTCTTCAAAGTGTTTCAAGTTAAGCACAGATAAATTGAAAAAATAAAATAAAATCAGTTGAATGTAAAGGCATCTGTGTGATAAAGAACAGCTGATATATTGATAGAATGTGGTTGGTTAAGGAAGACTTCTTAGTGAAATATTTTCCAGCTTGATTTTGAAGGGCTAGATTATCCTTAGCTACCTGTTCTGATAAACTGGAGTCTGCTAGGTGCTGGGTTTAGAACTATAGACAAAATAGAGTTGGCCCCAGCTCTGATTAACTCATAGACCAGTGGATGTAATAGGGGTCATTTTAACAAAATAAGGTCTTCATTAAAATGGAATTTGAAAAATATTGCCCTGGATTTTCATAATCATTCAATAGGAAACCCACAGAAAAGGACCCTTACTTAGTTCTTACTATTTCTATCAGTCAGTTAGGTATAATTTATGAAATTGTATGACTAAAACATTTTCTTTCAAATCAAAGCCAATTCAAGTCTTTTTTTCTGTGGATGGCGGTGTATAAGTTGTCATTTTTCTCTCAATGTTCCTTCTCCTCTTTGTGATATTTTGCTTCTATGCTGATTCTGATTACATGATGCTAATAAATAGACCAATAATAGACTTCTGGCTGCTAAGATCAAGGATTTTTATTTTATAAATCACACTTGTGTAATAAAGTGTGTTTTTCAAGGATTTTCAGTAAGACACAACTCAGTGTTAATAGGTGTTAGTGGCATTTTTCCTATTGAAAATATATTAAATTTCAATAATTTTTTATATTTCAAACATCAATAAATATTCTGATTGGATGGAAATATTTTTAGCCAAAAATCAACATTTACTTCAAAATTGATAAAACTTTCTATGATTGGCTACCTATTTATCACGTTACCCTACTCCTCTTTTTATAGAACGTACGATCAAGAAGTTTTTGACTGGTGAGCCTGTGCTGAATTTGAAATTCTTAGATGTTTCTATCACGTTTTTTCTGTTACCAAGTTTAGTTCAATGATTAGTAACATAACTGAACCACAAGGGATAGCTGGGGAGATGAACTGATTGTTAACGGACTGATCTGCTTTCTTTATACCCTATAATTGTAGAAGGCATCATTTTATCTATACTCATAAATCATTAAAAAAAAAAAAAAGCAAAACTCCACTGCAAATGTTGTGTTGTTCACTTTTGATGGAGTTTCATTTCAACCAATCAGGGAGCAAATATCTCATTGAGTTTAGTGTGCATATGCAGACGCATTTGAGGCCCTCCGAGGACAGAGCAACATAGGCTGTGTCTTGAAGAAGCTGGTAATGTCATTTGTAAATCAAAATCTAAGATACATGAAAATGCCTGCAAATGTGAATACTAATATTCTGCATAAGGAACAGATGAGCTGGTATTTTGTAAATAAATCCCAACTACTTTAAATGCACGTTAGAACTAATTCTCACTCTTTATTGCAGAGATTCTTTTTCCCTTTAACCCTACATATTGTAATAAAAAATCACAAGGGATCTCTAAGTGAAAATACTGCTTTCCAAGGTAGAATGTATTTACAATTCTGTTTACTCTTTGTCTGTAAATTTGGATTTGCCCAATCTTTGCGCTTAATGCAAAGCACATTTTCAGATTCATCTGTTTTAACTGGTGTGTTTACAAAAACCTAAATTACAGAGTTAAATGCAACCTGACCTGATTTTTGAATGGTCATGGGGTTTTGGCTTAATTGAATGGTTTGATTTTTCAGCTACTTTTTTTTCCCTTGCCAAAATTCTGCTAGACATGCTAATGAGAAATGAAATGGTCATAAGGCTGAGAACCAGACGAAAAAGAATGATAAGCAAAGGGCCTGGTAGTGTACAAACTCAGTAACTGACCACTGTAATTGAGAGTTGACTGTTTGAGGAAAAATATCTGTAACTACATTAGAAATAGGCGTTGAATTTCTGTTGCATATTATTCTTCCCAGAATCAGAAGTGTTAAGAAACACATAAACTGGTGGTGGTTTATGTAGAACATGAATATGCACGATTTCATTGATTCATTCATTTTATTCCAGGTCTCTGGAACCATTCTCTAGATCACAATGTCCAAAGAAATGTTGAATCTTCCCTTTCTTTCTGAATATTGCCAAATCAAAGTCTATTTAGAACTTTGGAGATGTGAGTTCTGTAGGCACAAGGTGTTGGCTAGAATGACTTTTAAGACATGCTAGGTTAAGTAGATATAACTGGTGTGTTTCCTAAAATTTGTAAATCAGCGTTTTTCTGGAAGATAGATGGATATGTTAAATGATTGTCACTTATATTAAAATTACCTGGGTAAGATTATTGAATGAGAATTTTTTTTCTCACTTCTTATAATAAATAAGACATCCTGCCTGGGATATGTTCAAGTTACTAAATGTAATGGGCGTAACCTTTGTGGTACTAAAATATAATCAGTGTGAATCCAGACTTTTCACCTGTGAAAGAAAAAAAAAATGAGGAAAGAAAGCTATTTTTTGCATCAACGTGGTAAACTAAGCCCTTTGATATTGTAGGGATATACCTAGGGAAAATTATAATTGTGTGATACAGTTGGATGACCATGGATATTAAAAACCTATTCCTTGATCAAGATCTTTCAACAGTACTCAGTCAATCTTTAATTCTGGTCTTCTGGACTTAGAGGAGGAATACTTTTTCTTCTTGTAGCATGATGGATTTATAATTAAAACATTACAGCAACACTAAAGGAAGGAGAATCACAAGGTGGACATGTGTACAGACTTTGGAATCAGAGAGACCTCCGTGGTGGATCTGCTCTACCACTAGCTTGTGTGACCTCAGCAAGTCACTTACATTTGCAGCGTTTCCAGTTGAGGCAGCAGTAAAATGGAGATAACATATATACCTAAAGCATAAGGCTGTTGTGAGAATTACGTGACGTAACATATATCAAGGACATAATGCAATGGTAAAAAAAAAAATGCAATGGCACATAGTTATAATTATGGAAAAAATTTTCAAATATATATTTCTTCTATATCAGACGTACCTACTTACTATATTTTTTTCTCTTTTAAAATGTTTATTTTGCATTAATTTTGTATATAGGTTGATATTTTCAGCTTCGTTCATGTAAAATTACCCTGTAACAATTGTCCATGATGCTAAAATCTTCAGAGTCAGCATTTTAAACAAAATAATCCATAGAGTTGACATACAATAATTAAATCATAATCCATAGTTGAAACTTTTTCTATTTTTAACCTCTGTATGCCCGGTATGGAAACCCTGGTGGCGTAGTGGTTAAGTGCTACGGCTGCTAACCAAAGGGTCGGCAGTTCAAATCCACCAGGCGCACCTTGGAAACTCTATGGGGCAGTTCTATTCTGCCCTATAGGGTCACTATGAGTCGGAATCTACTTGACGGCACTGGGTTTTTACTGGGTATGCCCAGGATATGCAGAACTTTTGTGTCTAATTCTTCTTGATATTTTAATTGTTTTCCTTAGTATAAATTTCCAAAGTGACACCATGGTATATTCAAAACTCTGAAGCTAGACTATTGGCTGCGAATTTTGGCTTTATTATTTTTAGCTGTGTGATATTGAGCAAGTTATTTAACCTCTTTATGTCTCAGTTTTCTCATCTGTAAAATGGAAATGGTAATATTGAATGATTTAATGTATATAAAATAATTAATCCAGTGTCTTGAACATAATAAGTGCCATAGAAATACATAAAATGTTATTAAAAGGTTTAATGAATTTAAGGCCACACATTTCCAAAATGGTATTACGAGTTCCTGTCAACAGTACTGTTAATTAAATATGTGTAAAAAGGATATAAATATTTTTAATTTGTTTTTGTAAAAAAATAGGATCTATGTTTTTTTATAAATTTTTTTTTTCTTTTATAAATGTAGGGATTTAATCGCTTCTGACTAACCAACACAAAAGAGAACATCTAGACTATAGCTCTATAAATACCTGTCGGAAGAGCGAATGAATGTGGGAAGTCCTGATTTTCTCCTGGGCTAGAATGCAGAAGTACTTGATTTTGCAGATCAGTTAAGATGTAGTTAAAAAGAAAGAGACATACTTTGAGTTTACCAAAATTATGGTAAAGAAAACAATTTAGATATCACGGGTTATACGCCCTTGTTCTGAAAACAATCTTTAAAAAAAAAAATTCGTTTTCTATTGAAATCTAGTTTTTATTCATTTATTTATTTTTATTGCAAAGTAGTGAAATGATCGGGTGAGGGAAAGCTTTCACATTTTGCATTTATCGAACAAATCCAATTGTTTTATACATGTTACTTGTTTGGTATTTGTTCAGTTCTATTTTTTTTTATTGATTATTATACATTCAATTTATTATTTACCATACATCTAGGCAAACCGGTTATGATTGTTACAGAATACATGGAGAATGGTTCCTTGGACAGCTTCTTACGTGTAAGTAGAAGATTATATATGTATACATGGAATGAATCACCAAAAATGTTACAGACAACTTCTAATATTGTGCCAGGCAATTACATACCATCTTTTTAAAGGAAAACTGAAATTTTCTGGTACTAAGTCACAAAAGAAAGACCGTCAAAGCACATCTTTATCTTACGGTATTCAAATGTCAGCGTTTTATATTTTTTAAGGTAAATATGAGCACTCTCCCTCACCCTATATCTACTATCAAAATTTATGTCAGTTAACATACAAACAAACAAAACAGGACATAAACGAGATTGATGTAGGATAGATCGTTTCTCCTACACAGCGCTGTCCACTCAGAAAATATACATGTGCTGTAATTCTAAGGTATTGGAAACATATTTTCTCAACTTAGAGGTACCATGATGGTGCTAGATTCTTTATCTAGCACCATGTCTAGCACCAAATGAAAAACAGTTTCCAAACATTTAAATCTTTTAAAGTCAGAAACTTTAAATTTTAATTCTTTGAACAAATATGGTGTTCAAAGATATACAAAAATTGTATGGAGTACAAGACATTGCCGGCCACTTCAGTGAATCAAAAATGATTAAAAAAATGCATAGGTTCTCTTCTCAAAGTGCTGTCAGTACTTTATAAATAGAGACATAGATGAAATATCGATATAGTACCAATCATAATCATGGACAAAAACTCTAAATTTTCTATGAACTAGAAAGGTATGCTTTATTTAATATTCAGGAGCCAAATAAAAATCTTGGTGGCAATTATTTTCGCATATTTCAAAATCAAACATTGTCCAAACAAGTAATGAAAAGAATTACAATAAATACTATTTTGAAATCACTGTTTATGTAGGTCTGACTAGACATGCTGTTTTATATTAATATATACACATTATAAACTATATAGTTCTGTTTAAATCTAAATCCAGAACTCCATGACTTGGTTCTCTATTATTCTATTATTCAATAAATATTTTTGACTAATTATGGATTAGTTACATATGATAATAATTAAACATTTGGTATCCACTTTATTTTAAGCAAATCATAAAATAGCTGCAGCCCCAGGAGCAAGAACAAAAATTCAATCAATCAAGTGGATACAAACCTACAGTAACCACAGGATCTAATTCATTTTGGTGTTCTTGAGCTTAAAGTTTCCGAGGAGGGGTTCGTATGTCACATAAAGACTAGGAAAGTCCTAGATTTGAACTGAAGAATATTAGGGTACTTCTTTTTAGGAGGGAGCCCCAGTGGCGTAGTGGTTAAGTGCCCAGCTGCTAGCTGAAAGGTCAGTGGTTTGAACCCACCAGCCATTCAGCGGGAAGAAGATGTGACAGTCTGCTTCGTAAAGATTTACAGCCTTGGAAACTATATGAGGTTCTACTCTGTCCTGTAGGGTCACTATGAGTCCAAATTGACTAGACAGCAAAGGGTTTGTTTGGTTTTTTTTTTTTTTTTTGGTTTTCTTGTTAGGAAATATTTGGTAATGCAGGCACCATACTATTTTGTTTTAGACATTTACACATTCTTCACATATCCTGTTAGTCTGCAATGCTTAAAAATTAAAATGCATGTGATTGGTCTTGTGACATAATTTGGTATGTGAGATTTTAACCAAAGATGTGTCTTAGGAAATAACACATATTAATTGTAATTTTGAAATGCTTCTCAGAAACATGACGCCCAGTTCACAGTCATCCAGCTAGTGGGGATGCTTCGAGGGATAGCATCTGGCATGAAGTACCTGGCAGATATGGGCTATGTTCATCGAGACCTGGCTGCTCGGAATATCTTGATCAACAGTAATTTGGTGTGCAAGGTTTCTGATTTTGGGCTTTCACGTGTTCTAGAAGATGACCCAGAAGCTGCTTACACAACAAGAGTGAGTAGCTCAACACTTTAAAAAATGTTATCTTTATTCTCTATCTTGTATCATGCTGACATGTAAATAAGCAGAAATCATTAGATGCGTGCTTCAAAATGCTGTGTCAACTATATTTTCTGCAAATGGAAACTTACCTCTTAAAATAATTATTTTAATAATGAAAACATTGTTATTGTATATTCTGAGAAATAGATGGCAACAGGTTTAGAAGGTGAGTGAAGACTTGAATTCTAAAATTTCATACTTGGGTTTAGTGCTTCCTTAAAAAATCGGTCTCACATTCCTGAAGTTTTGGTATTTGTATATCTATTCATCTTTTCTTCACGGTTGAGCCACCTTTAATAATCAGACTGGATACATTCTCAGTAGCCCATCCAACTAGTTATAATTTTAAAGCATTATGTTTACATAATTAATGCACATTCATTTTATAGAAATTTCAAAAAATCAAGAGAAAAGTCACCCATAATTGTGCCACCCACAGAGAACATTTGTAGCTTTGTGAGTCAGTTCTTCCAGTTTTTGTTTCTGCCTACCATATACAAACATATGTATAAATACATAATCAAAATAGCATTAATCATAACACTATTGTAGAACTTCCTTTTCTCCTTAGCAATACATGTCTTGAATATATCTCACTGTCAATAAACAATCTTCAAAGTTATTATTTTTAGCAAATTGATGTAGTTTATTTTCTGTTTGTACCAGTTTTTTTAACCAACCCCTAATTCGTGAGTATATTATTGGAATATTTAGTTCTTTAATATTTTATACAAATGTATAAATGATCCATCTACATTCATAATTATAGGAGTCTTATGATTTCTTATGATATATTCTTAAAAGTGGAATTACTGTGTCAAGGGGTCTATGTGCCTATTTTAAAAACGTGCTTTACTACATACCTGATAAAACTAGATATTATTGTCTATCTTATCCATAAGAGAACATCTTTATTATCAATTGGGAGAAATTGTATGTAATTATTTTAATTTGCATCCATTTAATTCACAATTCATTTGAATATTTGTATTTTTATTGTCAGATTTCTTTGAAATTCCTTTTAGAGAAAGTTTTTTTTTTCCCATGACAAAAATGCTAAATTAAAATTTAAAGTTCAAATTAAGTTAAAATTTAACATTTTAATTTTATTCTTTCAAAATATTTTCTGTAGCTTTTCATACATAAATAGTTCCCACATGTGCATATGGTTATAAAAATGGGTTCATACTCTATATACTGATGTATAAAATGATTTCTGCTTACCAACTAATCCAGTATTCTCTTCACATATAAATTCAATGTCGTTTTCTCATCTGGTTTTTTTAACTTAAAAATATGTAGTACAGAATTTTCCAGGTTATTAGGCAGAATTTCAGTATTTGATATTTTAACAATGCTTTGATACACAGTCAGCTGTATAGTTTACCTATCCAATTGCCTCATATACATGTGAATGTGGGACATTGAATAAGGAAGACCAAAGAAGGATTGATGCTTTGGATTATGGTGTTGGCAAAGAATACTGAATATACCATGGACTGCCAAAAGAAGGAACAAATCTGTCTTGGAAGAAGTACAGCCAGAATGCTCCTTAGAAGTAAGGGTGGTGAGACTTCGTCTCATACTCTGGACATGTTGTCAGGAGGAACCTGTCCCTGGAGAAGGACGTCACGCTTGGTAAAGTAGAGGGTCAGCAAAACAGAGGAAGACCCTCATTGAGATGGACTGAGACAGTGACTACAACAATGGGCTCAAACACACCCTCATTGAGATGGACTGAGACAGTGACTACAACAATGGGCTCAAACACACCCTCACTGAGATAGACTGAGACAGTGACTACAACAATGGGCTCAAACACACCCTCACTGAGATAGACTGAGACAGTGACTACAACAATGGGCTCAAACACAGCAATGGTTGTGAGGTTGGCACAGGACCAGACAGTGTTTCGTTCTGTTGTTCATGGGGCAGCTATGAGTCAGAATTCACTTGCTGGCACCTAACAACACAACAACATAATTACATACTCAGGATAAATCCTAGGATAAAAATTTCTGGATCAAAATATTTGCAAATAAGATTTTTTTTTGTATATGAATTGTCCAATTGTACTTTTCTTTTTATTATTTTTATTCCTAGAGGTAGTATATGAGAAAGGCTGTTCCTCCATACTGTCACCAGCCAAGAGAATGGGAAGTTTTAAAGAGCACTCGACTTCTGGTTTCTTCAGTCTAATTCTGAAAGTTGTTTCCCAACTTAAAAAAAAAAAGGCTCATTCATTTCTGAAATCTCCAATCTTGACAACTCCATTAACAACCAGCCTTGTCGCATAGCATCGTATCACACACTGAGAAAGAATGCAATATGCTGGACTGAGTTTCATCTACAAATAAAGCCACAGTGATAGAACTGCAGACATACAATGTATAGTGTCACTAGAGTTTGGCCATGTGGTTTGATGTAGAAGTTGGGACTTTATCCATGACTTTATACATTATATCCTTATTTGATTTTTCTATTTTCAGTTATACTCTGCAGTGAATTCGCTTTGTCCATGAATCTAAGTATTGTTTTGAATGTGTTCTATATAATAATCTCATTGTTGCTATGAGCAGCACTCATTAGGGTAAGAGCAAGAGAAATAAGTAATTTTTTAAATATATATATCTAGCAGCTAGTTGAATTTAATTTATAGCAGTGACTATGCAGCTCTGAAAACTTGATGAAATTGCAAAATATGGGTAAATATCTCAATAGCGATTTTGAATAATCCTTCTTTGATCTTCGGAAAAACCAGGCAGCCAACATTGTCCATCAAAGCATCATTTTTATGACTGAACTATCATCCCAAGGGACAACATAATGTAACAAAAGACAATATGTTTATTGTCCTGAGGCATGTTTTTTAGTCTACTTATTGCTAGTGTGCATTCTGAATGTATCCTCCATAACCTTCTGCTCCTATACAAGCTTTTAACATAGTCCATGAAAAGTGTCATGCTTGCTTGGATTGTCTTTGTTGTTATAACAGCAACAGTTACCTTAGCCAAGAAAAATTTCCAGTTTCTTAAAAACCGTATTTGATAGAAGACCTTTTATTCGAAATGTTAAATTTCTGATTATGCAGTCAAGCTCTAATCTCTATGACATATCCAATGATTAAATGAGAGTATCCTTGTTCCCAATACTGGTTCTGATTTCTAGGATATGCAAAGGAAGATTTCTCAGGTAAAAAAAAAAAAAAAAAAAAAACCTGTTGCCGTCGAGTCGATTCTGACTCGTAGGACCATTCAAAGATTCATCAAATCTAGATCACCTGCTCTCTGGAGAATATATTGGATTAACTTTCAGGGCTTTATTCACACTGACTGTTCTTTGTCAGGACCAAGAGATCCTGAATACCAATTTTTTTAACCTACTAGAAGATGGGTGTTGCAGTGTCACAATTCCTCTTTAGAGTTTGTGAAATAAAGTGCGACAGGTTTTTTGTATTGATGTTCCAGTCTCAGAAGGTTCTTAATGCCCACACCAATCAAATAGGCTCGTTGAAGTTCATTCACTACGAGTAAATAGTTGTTAAGAGTTCTTCAGTGCTTGTTCTAGAATTTTCTTGGAACTCCATCAAAATATTCATGGGGGTCCTGGCTTTCCTCTGAGAAATTATAATTTGCATTTGTCTTTCTAGAGTAATTGAGGCATCTTTGATTTAATCTTCCATAATAAGCCTCATTTAGTTGGAATCCACCAGGTGCTCCTTGGAAACTAGGGGGCAGTTCTGCTCTGTCCTATAGGGTCACTAGGAGTTGGAGTCGACTTGACAGCAGTGGGTTAGAAGCTACATATATAATCCCTACTAATCTTCAAAGCATTCTTTGGAAGTAGATAGATGGTAATTTTGCAGATCAGGAAAAAAGTTAGACATAATAATCATCTTAGCCAAATTCCATACCTGCACTTTGAATCCAGCACTCACTGATTTCACATGATGGCACTGATATTTATTGTCTTTCATATTTGCCACTGAGGTGTTGTTGTTAGGTGCCATACAGTTAATTCTCAGTCAGAGTGACTCTGTGTACAGCAGAATGAAATGCTTCAGGTTGTTAATGGGTCTTCCTCCAAACTGATGCCGCATTCTTATTCATAAAGTCCAGTATTTTGGGTTGTTTGCCACTGAGGCAGACTCTGAATAATCAGTAACTAATTTATTTACAAGACAGATTCCTGCCCAACCAACTGGAAGAAATCCATTTTTGTACACATTCCAAAGAAAGGTGATCCAACAGATTGTGAAAATTATTGAACAGTATCATTTTTTTTTATCATTAATATCACACACAAGTAAAATTTTGCTGAAGATCATTCAAAAGCTGTTGCAGCAGTACATTTACAGTGAGCTGCCAGAAATTCTTGTCCAGTTCAAAAGAAGATGTGGAACAAGGGATAGCATTGCTGACGTCAGATGGATCCTGGCTTAAAGCAGAGGATACCAGAAAGATGTTTACCTGTGTTTTATTGACTAGGCAAAGGCATTCAACTGTGTGGATCATACCAATTTTGGATAGAATTGCAAAGGATGGGAGTTCCTGAACATTTAATTGTGCTCATGATGAACCTGTACTTAGACCAACAAGCAGCCGTTCAAAATGAATAAGGGGATACTGCATGGTTTAAAGTTAAGAAAAGTGTCTGTCAGGGTTGTATCCTTTCACCATACTTTTTCAATCTTATGCTGAGCAAATAATGAGAGAAACTGGACTATTGGGAGAAGAACAGGGCATCAGGATTGGAGGAAGACTCATTAACAACATGTGGTATGCAGAGGACAATTTTGCTTGCTGAAATTGAAGAGGACTTGAAGCACTTACTGATGAAGATCAAAGACCATAGCCTTCAGTATGGATTACACCTCAACATAAAGAAAACAAAACGCTCACAACTGGACCAATAAGCAACATGTTGATAACTGGAGAAATATTGAAGTTATAAAGGATTTCACTTTACTTGGATTCACAATCAATGTCCATGGAACCAGCAATAAAGAAATCAGATGACGCATTGCATTGGGCAGATCTGCTGCAAAAGACCACTTTTAAGTTTTAAAAAGCAAAGATGTCACTTAAAGGACTAAGGTGTGCCTGACCCAAGCCATGGTGTTTTCAATCACCTCATATGCATGTGAAAGCTGGAGAATGAATAAGGAAGACCAAAGAAGAATTGATGTCATTGAATTACGGTGTTGGCAAAGAATATTGAATATACCTTGGACTGCCAGAAGAACAAACAAATCTATCTTGGAAAAAGTACAGCCAGAATGCTCCTTAGAAGCAAGGATGATGAGACTTCGTCTCATGTATACTTTGGACATGTTATCAGGAGGGACTGTTCCCTGGAGAAGGACACCCTGCTTGGTAAAATAGAGGGTTTGTGAAAAAGAGGAAGACTGTCAATGAGATGGATTGACACAGTGGCTGCAACAATGGGCTGAAGTACAACAAGGATTGTAAGGATGGCGCAGGACCGGGCGGCGTTTTGTTCTGTTTTACATGGGGTCGCCGTGAGTTGAAAATGACTCGATGGCACCTAACAACAACAACAATTTATAGGACTGTTGTTATGCAATTAGTGGCCAATATTTTTTTATTAGGTATTAGGTATCAGCAGCTTTCAAAAAGTTTTCATCTTAGGACTCATTTACACTCTTAGAAACTGAGAATGCCAAAGAGCCTTTGTTTCTGATAGCAATGCTTATAAAAACACTTGTTTATATGTTCATGAATATTAAGCACATTGAAACAATTTTTCATTTTATTAATTCATTTAAAAATAGCAGTAATAAATCTATTATACATTAGCATAACCTTTTTTAAAGGAAAAAAAAAGCTATATTTTCCACAGTGAAACAATTACTTATGAGAATGGAATTGTTTTACATTTTTGCAAATATCTCCTATGTCTGACTAAATGGAAGACTAGATTCTCATATCTGTTTCTGTATTCAGTATGTCAAATTCAATATGATCTGGCTTGAGGTATGTGAAAATCCAGCCTCATACAAATACATAGCTGGAAAAGGGAGGATATTTAATTCACATTTTTAGATTTTCATAAGTATATTTTCTTTTTCGAATTTCACCAAAACTTGACAGGTGTTAGTTGCTTCAAGGTAATGTAAAACCTGAAGCATATCAATGACATTTCATATTCTGTTACATTAAAATCTGCTAACCTATCTTTTACTTGTAAATAGTCTTTTTGCCATGAAGAGTTTTGTAACATCATACACTGGTCTTTTGGAAAATACTGGGTTACTGAGTTATGCCTGTCTTCCAAATGCTGACACCTTTCACTACACTATAGTATCAGGCATCATTTAACCTCTGGAAAATTCCACTGTACACTCATGAGATGTTTAGAGGAAAAAAGACTGGTACAGCTTTACTATTGTTATGAAAATAGTTTTGATTTTGCGGACCCCTGAACTGCTCTTGGAGGTCCACAGAGATCATTGAATGACACTGTGAGAACCACTGTTATAGACGCTTATAATAAAAAACACCTTAAAAACCAAATAAATATTTGAATTATGATATAGTCTTATGTGATGCAACGCGTATTAGAGAAATGTCCGTGAAAGCATACAGGTATGGATCAGTGCTGGAAAATCACCTTTCCAGCCCTGGATTTCGTTTAAGGTAGATGTTACTGTAGCTTCTAGCTTTGCAAATTTAAATTCTTGGAGGATTTTTATTGTTGAAAAACAAAATGAGTGAAATTCCTCTCTTTGCTTTTCCATCATGTGAATTTCAAACTGTAATTGATGTATTTTTTATTCTTTTTACTGGTCTACGAATTTACTTTATTTCATTCTAACAGAACTATGCTACTATTGGTGAGAACTGCTTTCTGCTGAAGAATTTTTCAGCCTTCCTCCTTATGAAATTGTTATTTTGGACAGGTTAGCATCACTTGTATCTGTGCATGTGTGTATCTGTGCATATAAGCATTCTTGTATTCATGTGTTGAAATAGATGGAATCCAAAATGATAGACTTTAGACCACTGTTTTACACATCAAGTTAGAGAAAGTAAAGACTTTTATCTAATTGATGTGGTTTGTAGTAATTAATTCAATTATTCATAGGCTCCCATAGTCTTTTTTGAGACCATAATTACCACAAAACTGCTTTGGGAATTTTAGAAAGCCAAAGGAGTTGTTCTTACGTATATTCTTCATTGTTAGTTTTGTTTTGTTTTACTTTTTACTTTTGTTCTGAATATTCATACTGCATAATTACCAGTTGGAGCCCTGGTGGTGCAGTGGTTAAGCGCTCAGCTGCTAACCAAAAGGTTGGCACTTCGAATCTGCCAGCCACTCTTTGGAAACCCTATGGGGCAGTTGTACTCTGTCCTGTAGGGTTGCTAGGAGTTGGAATCAACTCGGTGGTAATGGGTTTCTTTGTTCTGTTTTGTTTTGGATAATTAGCAATTGGATTTTTAAACTTGGATGAGAAGATTCTGTCTTGTGTTACATTTCTACCTATTTAATTTTAGACTATGAAAAAAAATGAAAAGTTTTCACAGGCATTATGTGTTAGGTAGTGGGAGGAAGACAATCTTATTTTACTTAATTCCTATTGTTTTTGAGCTATGTGACTTTGCCTAGTTGATGCCAGAAATATTTTCGTATAGCTTTGCCTTAATCGGATTTCATTGGCAGGATAAGGGGAAAACAATGGTTGAAAAAAAAAGAAAAAAAAATTTTTTTTTTTTTTTCAGGGGCTAAAGGCTAACTGGTTAAATACTCCTGTTCAGGCTAACTCCATTCCAAGAACATAAATAATGGAGAGCATGAGCTTTTTTTCTGCAGGATTTCCAAGGACTAAATACTATGTACATCAAAAATGGTGTGATACAAAAACACAGTCACATTATTTTGATAAGAAGTATATGTCATGCATCATTCACACACCAACGAAAATAGTAATAAGAAAATATCTAATCAGTGCCCTTTGTATAACAGCAGTATTTTAAGTTTTCAACCAAAATAAATAATGTCAATCACAAATTTCTTCCCTGTTCTGTTAGGATCAGTATGAATATGCCTGTACGCAGCTTCACAAAGTGTGGCTACTTAGTCAGAAATCAGAAGGCTATAGGAGATTTAGTAATCTCAGTTATCAATGTTGGATGAAAATTTAATGAGAAATCTAGTACTTTCTAGCCTCCCATTTCAGAGAAATGTGAGCATACATGCATCTACGCAAATGATCATTTTTGTATTTATGTGTTCAGAGAAACGGGTAACACCAATATTTCTCTATGGATTTATCTGGGGGAAAATCAGAACTATAATTTTGGAATGCAGCATGGGAGTATGAAGGGTATGTATAAATGATTTATACACAGTCTCTAGCAGGAACGATTTTCCCAAAATTACACCATTCATTCATTCAACAAATATTTTAGTGCCTACAATATGCCGGGCAATATTCTAAAACTTAGGGAGCCAAATGTGAATAAAAACAAAACAAAAAGGCTCTGACCTCGTGGAGCTTACATTCTAGTCAAAGAATTCAGATAATATACAAACGAGTAAATGTATAGCATGACAGAGATTACGAGGGGCGTGGCAGGTCTGTAGGAGATATTTTATTTAGGGTAGTCAGGGAGACTCTGTTAAAATGACAGAGCAGAGAATATGTGATAATGAAGGAGCAAATAATGCAAATACCTGGCCTAACTAATTTGCTCTTACTAATTTTCAGTTTAATAATTTGAATCATTGCTCTGATTCCAAGAGACCCACTTTGCAGGAAAATAGTATAAGAAGTCAGATTAATGATTTGGCTCAGGCCGCTATATGAGTCGGAATCGACTCAATGGCATTGGGTTGGGGTTAAACATCAGATAATAGAAACTAACCCTTCTACGTATTCCTTTGGTTCAGTCTGTAGTGTAAGGTGGCCCATAGATGATTCTTAAAAATCACCGACTGAATTTTTTCAGTTCATTTGTGAAAAGCCTATATTTTCACTTCTGTGATGACACATTGCCTGAAGCTTTCCCCATATACCCAGAGGCCACTGACCAGTCCCACAGCCATATACATCACTAGGTGCAGCAGTAACAGTGGCCCAAGCCAGTCTTACAACTTGATGTCTGACATGGCTAATTTAATTCGTTTCTTTCCTGTTACTCCTTTTCAGCCATAATTCTGTTTGTCATGGTTCAGACCCAATCCCATGTTCCCCTCCCCTTTCTTTTGCTAGTCTTAGCTCTGGAATTGCCAAGCATTTCAAGCACTTGATTAGTAAACAAACATTTTCTTGAATCTCTTTTCATACCTTTCAACCAATTAATGCATAAAAAAGTTTTCACAGTTTTTATTTTTATTTTCTATTGCTTGCCTTCTGTTTCTTTTGTCAGCTGAAAACAACTCTAATAATGTCTTAAAAATATGTAATTTGTGTTATGACTATTGCTACATATAGGAAATGAAAAGACGTTAGGTTCTGAAGCTGTGAGATATAAAAGGGAACCGTTGCCGTGATGTCTAATGTTCTCAAAATCATCAGAAGTGTCTCAGCAGATATTTATGGGATTCTCAAGCTACCGTTTTATCTTTCCTTATCTCTCAATCACCAATATTAAACAAATTAATCTTACTCAGGTTTTATAATTTTTTGTTAGATATTAGACTAAAACTAATATCTTTCTATTATTTTTATTGCAAATATACAGTATTCTTGCTACATTGAATGTAACTTTCTGACTTACGGGTAACACCTCTCCTTTGGGAAATTATGCTAGAATGCTAGAAATTCACACTTTTAAATGAATATCTAGGATATTTTAAAATACAATTGAGAATTGGGTATGTGGAAAACACAAAGTTTGGTTATTTAAAACCTCAATGGACTCTGTAAAACACCGGAACCATGTCAGGACATGTGTTTAGCCTTAAATTTTGGGGCTACCGTTGTTTTTGTTGATCATAGACATAAGACATCAGATTGCCTAATTTTTATGTTGGATTATGGGAGCCTGAACATTACTGAAAAAATAATTTAGTTGCATTTAATTTCCTAAATAGTCATAGAGTAGCCTATAATGGAATGTCAAAGTGTTCCCTGTATTACAGGAAATTCTTGTGTACTTCACATAATGTTGAAGAATCTGAGAAGTTTAAGGGTTAGGCTGTTGCTACCTAAGGGGTCATCTGTCTGTGATCTCTTGTGGCCATCAACATCTGCTGGAACAATTCTCTAAGTGGATTTTAGCTTAAATTACTGGGGATTTTAGAATCGTCTTGGATTGCCCTTCACCTTGTTGTCTACTACTCTCTGTTGACAGTAGATAGATGTTAAATCCTTGAGTCAAACGATTTATCTCTTTAGTTCCACTTCTAACACAAGAAGCCAGTATTTGCCTCTAGGTTAAACACTCTATTACTTGGGGTTTACTCAGATAAACTGTCCACAGTCCTTTGTCACTCCAGGCATGACCTGACAGAGCTCACAGGCAGGCAGTGTGAACTGCTAATCAGCAAAGCATTTCCTAAGTCAGCAGGGAGACATTTGTATGTATAATTAGAAAAAAATTGGGGCAGATATGAGACATTGTGACTCAATGTCCAGAGATTTCAGCAATTACATTTCTTTAGAAATCAAATCTTAAAGCCCCATTTACCAATATTGAATGAACTGACTTCAGTTAAGCTCCTAAAAAATTCAGGCTTTTAGCCAAATTTCTCATTTGAAGTACCTAAATTCATTAAGTTAGAGAGAACTGAATTGCAGCACCTTTTAAGAACAGGTTTACTGTGTGATTCCTCCTCTAACTGCTATTTCTAGACAATGCGAATGAGGTTTTGGCCTACCCAAACAATCCTGGTGGATTCAAAATGCCAACCTTTTGATTAGCAGCCATAGTTCTTGACCACTGCGCCACCAGGGTTTCCTAATCCTGGATTAAAGTTTAACAATTACGTAAAGTCTCCGCTGACAGCATTGCCAATATTCTTCCTTGTACCACTTTATGTATTTTGTTTAACTTTTCTGTAAGAATTCCATAGACGTAAATTCAAATAAGAAACCCAGGTAGAGATGCTGTTTAGTCCAAAAGTTAGGGGCATCTCTAGGAGTCCAAAGAATTAAATGCTAAAAACACAGGACCGTAGATATTCATACAGGTTTAAGATACCAAGTTGAAAGATCTGAAGTTCCTAAATCAAAACAGATGTGTTAGAAATTGATAAAATTAACAGAGATACCAATTTTACGGCCAGTTTATGAATCACAAGATAGATGCTCAGAGATGTTAAGAGACTTGGCTAAAATTAAACAGTTAGGGTCAAAGCTGAGCCCATGAACCAAGACTTCTGATTCTTACTAAAAAGAGTTCAAATGGAGCAATTGACCAAATTTTCCCTGCACCCCTAACTATTGAGCTATACTTAGGTGATATATCGGTGCTAGGAGGAACTGGCTCTAGGTTTGGCATTGCAAAGATGGGAAACAAAGCTAACTTTTGACTCTGTTACATTTGGATTAGTGGTCCCTCTGCAATTGAGATTTGAGATATACTTCATGTGCTGTGATACTGGTCTCTCTCCAGGAAATTGGAAACTTTTCTGAAATTCATAAACATGTGGGCAGATTACATGTAGATGTAGAGACCACCTCAAGTAAATGCTCCATTTTTAAATGTTTAAATATTTTAAAAAATCCACAATTTCATAAATTATTTTAATAGCAACCAGCTGTACTTTAAAATATTTTGGTTGGTAGCATTTTACCAACCAAAATTAAAATCATCAACCAATTTCAAAGTTTCGTCTCATCAATAATGGTTATATTAGAATAGTTTTACAGTGACAAGAAAGAAGTATGCCCAATAATGACAGCATTTTGTCTCATCAAATCCAAAGTTTTGCATGGCTCATTAAAGGATGCATTGGGCAGTTACTTGAAAAGCATCTAAATTTAAACATTGCTTCCACATTCTACCATTTCTGAACCTGAAAAATAAAATACTGCAAGCAATATAAGCTTGAATTCGTGAAGGTTGCAGGTGGGAGAGGAAGCTGAATTTTTGTGGTCTCCATCAGAAGCAGAAGTATGCATCAGTTCTGCAATGAATTACTTAGAAAAAATTTACTGAGTCAGACTCCTATACAGTCAATTTATTTTATTTTGATAGTCTCAGATCAATAGACACTGAGCTTGGAGGCAGAGAGCCTTAGTGAGAAGTATGACTAAACTAAAATTTAAGGGCCCCAGGCTTTTCTTCCATCACATTTTAGAACCAAACTAGGCACCAAAAGGACTCTTTTCTAATATCTCTCTATAGTAGTGACACTTACATTTTTGTAGCAGTAGATAGTATTTTCTCTTGGAGTAAATACTCATCCCTTACCTAAAATCCTTGGTCATTGATGTTTCCATCTGATTAAGAGTTTGATATTCCCAATTTAGCCCAGGAGGCTCAAAGTTCAATGGTAGAGGAATCACAGAAGATGGAGTAACCAACTCTGCCTGGATTCCCAAGTGTTCCATCAATGAATTCACATTTGGCCAAGATGTTCAACTATGGAGTTTACAAGTTATAAAGTCAGTCAGGGGAAAACCCTTCCAAGAAGAAAAAACAGCAGGCATTTATGAAGCAGGCTGATGAAAGGGAGTTCAATCCAAGCCAACCATTTGGTGAATGCCTACCCTACACATTTGCCAAGATAACGTCTAAACAAGACATTTGCTGTCTGCATTCATCACAGGCTCATGTGTCTTTCGCTCATTACCTTCAGCTTTATAATGTTTTTTTTATAATGTATCCAGCATGTCATAGGCTTAGGATTCCAAATTATACTCTGGCCACACTAATTTTGTTTATTGCGGTGAATATGATAAAAGCTTCTACTTGAATCATCTTTACCATTGTTGCATATAATGTGTTTGAAAGTACATTGTTTAAAGAGTTTGGTGAAACACCCATATTTACCCGTTCTTAAACTCCATATTGAATTTGCTGGTTTAGAATATCTCTCTTAGTTTGACTTTTTAATTACATATTAAGTTGTTCAACGTCAGTTGATTATTACTTTCATTTAAACCCAGAGTGACTTGACATCTTTGCCCACCATGGATGAAGAGAATATTAAAAAAAAAAAAAATCCTTCCTAGTCTAGTCATTTTCAGCCACAATAACCTAGTTGTCATTGTGGTTATTACTAAATTTGAATAGTGCTTTGTAGTTAGTAATAAGCTTTCCCAAATATCCTTATTTAATATATCGATTTAGTACATTTAATTGAATACATTTTGTTTATCAATAGTAAAGGTGTACTAACCAAATGAAAACAATGGGGAGGGAGGATTTATTTTTTATTAAACAGCCTATTAAGGAACAGATACTTTATTATTTGCTTTATGTATATTTTAAACACATCTGGGCAAGGAAACACTTAACTTTGCAAAGTGACTTAATTGCTGAGCTGATTGAATGCCACTTACTCTTTGTGTGAACAATATTTTCAGAGGAAAACAGCAAATCAATTGACCAACTTCCTCATGCTTTTCCCATATAAGGCAACAACTCAAGCCTTAATATATGTAAGAGCCAGAAGAAAACTACGATTAAAAACCTGAATGGCTAAAACTAAAGAGGCCATAACCTACTTTTCCAAAGCTAGCAAAAATTGTATTGTCCTGTTTCACAGTGACTACTGGCCAATGCAGCCAAGATACTTTTCCAAAGTAGCCCGGTGAGATAAGAATCATAGTATCTTGCTGAGAGTTAGCAAGTGTAAAGATCGTGCGATCACCCTGTGAATTTCAAAAAGATTGTTAAATTGGGAAGTTTGACATTATTATTCTAACAATAACGTTTGTGAGTGTGCATTTGTGTTTATATGTCTCCTTGTGTGGGTTTTAACTAATTTTTAATAAGATGTATTCAGGAAAACAAATAGTAGCTGATTGAAAAATCATTCTGGAAATAATTCGCTTGAATTTAAAACCACATGCTACTTTAGCAAACACAATCCCAGTCAAATTATTAAGGAATATCGGGGAGTGAAACTCCCATAGAAGATAGGCCTGGCTGTCACACAAAAGTCCTTCCAGTAACACTTTTGTCTGTATCCAGAATGACAGGTAAAAAGGTTGTCCTTTCACTCTAAAACATATGAGTGGCTGTCTCCTGCCTACGGTAAAACACTTTTCAGTACTTTACTTTTTAAGAAATTTAATGAATTTGTGCTCAATACTCTCCTCTCTGGAAAATGATATTGAAGACCTCAGAATGAAACAGCTTTGACATGTTTCATTTTAATCCTGGTTGAAATACAAATAAATAAATAAATAGATGTCTCCTTCATGGTTTTCATCAGCCTATTGTCTCTTCTAATCACTGCATTTTAATTTCGACTAGGGACCTTGATGAAGTGATAAATATTTGTCCTTTATGTTTTCTAAAGAGGTACTAAGTTATCAGTACTGGAAGGGCTTTCTTTTTTCAGTGTCATTTTCATATACTCAGTAATTTGTTTCTGGGCCAGGAAAAGGAAGTAGCAAAGTGTAATACCAGAGATAAGATTTTTAGCTGAGGTTTTGAAATATTTTCTTTCCTTTTTCCCATGAATCCAGCTTTGTTTGATTTCTGTGGCTTCTCTGAATGGTTTAAGGCAGAAAAAGTATGTCCAATGATACCATTTGGCATACCAAGTTGATTTTGTTAAATGCCACATATATAAATATGTTTTTATCATAATCAAGGAATGGTATTTGAAATCTCAAATCCTTAATATCCAAACTTGGTCTAGGCAGGAGCGGATGAATTAATTTTAGAATTTTAAAAATGATATTATAATTAATTTTATATTGAGTGTATTGGCAGAAAAAAGGGCAATATTAGGATTGTTACCAGGCCCTCCAAATAAAACTTTTGAAAAAGATCCTTTTCAAAAAATTCTGTGGTTAAAAGAAAAAAAAACTGTAAACAAGAGAGTGAATGAGTGTGTGATGAGTAAGAAAATGATGGAGAAATTTCCAAGACCTCATTGCCTCTCATCTACATGACTGTAATAGCTTTCTATTCCAATTTTCTGGTCTTAGATTATCAGTCTGCCACATGTCTGTCAGCATGTCATACTGTGGTATCCTACACATTGCTGTGATGCAGGAAGCTATGCCACAGGTATTTCAAATGCCAGTGGGGCCACCCATGGTGGACAGGTTTCAACGGAGCTTCCAGATTAAGACAGACTAGGAAGAAGAACCTGGCAGTCTACCTCTGAAAAAATTGACCAGTGAAAACCTTATGGATAACAGCAGAACATTGTCTGATATAGTGCCAGAAAGGTTGGAAGGAACTCAGAATATGACTGGGGGAGAGCTGTCTGCTCAAAGTGGAGTTGACTTTAATGATGTGGATGGAATAAACCTTTCAGGACCTTCATTTGCTGATGTAGTATGACTCAGAATGAGAAGGAACAACTGCAAACCCCCATTAACTAACAGAATATGAATGTACAAAGTATAAATCAAAGAAAATGGGCTGTAGTCAAAAATGAAATATAATGCTTGAATATCGATGTCGTAGGCATTAGTGAGCCAAAAAGGACTGGTATTGGCCATTTCGTATAGGACAATCATATGGTCTGCTACTTCAGGAATGACAAATTGAAAAGGAACTATGTTGCATTCACCAGGATTGGACGAAGACTCAATAGCAATGTGCGATATGCAGGTGATACAACCTTGCTTGCTGAAAGCGAAGAGAACTTGAAGCCCTTGCTGATGAAAATCAAAGACTACAGCCTTCAGTATGATTTACACCTTAACATAAATAAGACAAAATTCCTTACAAATGGACCAATAAGCAACATCATGATAAACGGAGAAAATATTGAAGTTGTCAAGGATTTTATTTTCCTTGTATCCACAATCAATGCCCATGGAAGCAGCACTCAAGAAATCAAACAATGTATTGCATTGGGCAAATCTGCTGCAAAAGGCCTTTTTAAAGTGTCAAAAAGCAAAGACGTCACCTTGAGGACTAAGGAGCTCCTGACTCAAGCCATGGATTTTTAGTATATGATAGCTGGGCAATGAATAAGGAACACTGAAGAAGAACTCATGCTTTGAATTATGATGTTGGTAAAGAATATTGAATATGCCATGGACTGCCAGAAGAATGAACAAATTTGTCTTTGCAAAGTATATTCAGAATGCTCCTTAGAAGCAAAGATGGCAAGACTTCATCTCATGTACTTTAGACATGTTATCAGGAAGGACCAGTCCCTGGAGAAGGATATCATGCTTAGTAAAGTAGAGAGACACTGAAAAAGAGGAAGACCCTTAATGAGACCGATTTACACAGTGGCTGCAACAAGGGGCTCAAACATAGCAAGGATTATGAGGGTGGCGCAGGGCCAGGCAATGTGTTGTTCTGTTGCACATAGGTTCGCTATGAGGTGGCATCAACCCAACAGCTTCTAGCACAAGACCATCACTACTTTAGTACATGTTGTGCACTGTAGTGTCTCTTACTAACTTCCAAGTTTCCCTTTAGTCTGGAAACGATGTCCCCAACTTAATTTATTTTACTTCACAAATATAATTATTGACTACCCTCAGGCAGGTGGCTCCTCAAGAAGGCTGTGCTCAGCCTCCCTCTCTGAACTAATCATGTCTCTCTATTTCCCCACTTCTCTATACAATTCCATGCAGTGCTTAAGATCCAGAGTAAGCCCTACCTCCTTCATGGATCTTCTACCAGTGCCCTCTCTGAACACTCGTTGTATGGAAACACCAAAGACAAGTTCTCAATTTTTTTCTGAGCTCGACCGTATATACCACACCCCTCAACCAGGATAAAACTTTCTCAACATGCCTGTAATTGAATTCCAATTTGACATTTTAGCTTCCTCTTTCATTAAGTTCTTCCACATATCCTGGAGTTTTAACCACACTAGAAACTGTTTTTCCAAAATGTAACATTTTCCTTGTCTGTTGTTTGATTTATGCCATTTCCCTCAGAATATGGGAATGTTAAGCTAATGCTTCTTGGGTCTTTACTATGAACTTAATATGCTAAATATTTCACCTGAAATTTGTCATTTAGCCCCACAGCAATGCTATGAACCAATACTGTTAATTTCACGTGAGGAAACTCAGGCATGATGACATTTAATAACATTTCCTAAGTGGCAAAACCACTTCTCTAAAGCATTGTACAAGGAGTCTTGGTGGCACAGTGGTTATATGCTCAGCTGCTAACCAAAAGATCATCAGTTCGAACCCATCAGCTGCTCCAAGGGAGAAAGGTGTGGCAGCCTGCTTCCATAAAGATTTACAGCCTTGGAAACCCTATGGGACAATTCTACTTTGTCCTATAAGGTCACTATGAGTCGAAATTCTACTCAACAACAGTGGGTTTGGTTTGGTTTAAAGCATTTTATGGTCCCCTCTTGAGGGTCTCTTGAAAGAGAATAAAGTGCTATAAGTTGTGATGTAAATAACCCACATTTTGATGAATATGGCTATGATTTCAATTTTAAATCTTTGGAATGTTCAAGCCTTTCTTCTTGTTGTATCAAAAAGTGTACTCATCTTTCAAGGATCAATTGGTATGTGACTTCCTCAGTCTCTCAAGTAAGAAACAAGGCTCCATGGTCTGCACCCATAGCAGCCTCCACTATCACCTGGCTGCTCAGTGTAATGTATGTGATCAGTAGGACCTGCATCACTGTGAGCTTGCTAGAAGTGCAGACTCTGGCTGTACTCTGTACATACTGAATCAGAATCTGTATTTTAACAAGATCCCTAATGGTGATTCATATGCATGTATATTTTGAGAAACAATGCACAAGGTGCTTATTTCTTTCTGCATTTAATTGTTCACAGCAACTAATTATCTTTCCTGTCTGCCTGATATTTCCTAAACAGAAGGACCTGTGTGTTATTTATACACCAACTACTCACTTTTTTCTACTCACTTACCAACATGGCTAGGTTCCAAAAACCAGGTCTTTATGTGGAAATTGGCATTATGCAAAGTGGGGATGACAACATCAGATCACAGAATGGAGAATGACCACATCATTACGTAACTGCCAAACCACTGAGAATCATGGCCCAACTAAATTGACCCATAGCCTGAACCATCACAGCCAGCATTACTCTCACCTCACACCTCAGTGATCGTTACTGCCAGATGTACATCGTTAATGCACAATATAGTAGGATAGTAGGTTTTTTACAATTGTCATGAATGTGAAATGTCAGATACCGAGGTAGTTGATAAGTGAGGAGCAGATGTATTGGTCTTACCCAAAATGAGTTGCATAATACTTCCTGTATGGTTGGCACTCAGCACCTCTTTATTAAGTTTGTTTATTGAACTGAGAGCAAATACCATAGTAGTTACACCTTTATATCTCCCATAACTTATAGAAATTATATTCTTGTCAAGACTCTAAGTTCTTGCAAAGTAGTAATTTCATCTACCTAGTTCTCATTGTTCCTACCCAGTACATGAAAGGTACGTTAATGATTAATGATGAAGTGAGACACCTAGTAAATTAATCAAGACCAGCTTTTTTAGAAATTTTCATTTTAGGTTTATGTATCTAACAAATATATATAAGTACATATTATGTGCCAGGAAGTGGTCTAAAGTCTTTAAAAATATTAACTTTTTTACATTCTGAACTAAGATTGCTTAAAAAAAATTGCTTAGTCAAGTATAAATGTAAGGTAAATCATTAAAGTTGATTTGAGATGCCTCATTCAATTCTAATATATTTCATGTTGTTTTGTTGCAGATGACTAATTAATATGCCATAATTTATATGATTACATTGTCAATATTTAAGTCCTTTTAAAATTTGTTTTTGTTTTCATTGGGAATATATACAACAAAAACATACACCAATTCAAGTCCCTACATGTACAATTCATTGACATTGATTACCTCTTTGAATTGTGCAGCCATTCTCACTCTCCTTTTCTGAATTGTTCCTCCTCCATTAAAATAAGCTCATTGCCCCATAAGATTCCTATCTAATCTTTCAGAGTGCTGTTGTCAGTTTGATCCCACACAGACAGATCTTGAAAGAGCACAATGCTCAAGGCAGATGTTCTTTACTAGTTAAGCTAAACTATTGTTTGGTTTTAATAAGACTTCAGGAGATATTTTTGGTTTAAGGTTTAAAGATTATCTCAGGGCAGTAATTTGGGGGGTTCATCCAGCTTCTATGGCTCCAGAAAGTCTGAATTCTGTGAGAATTTGAAACTTTCCCCCTTTTGATCAGGGTTCTGCTACAGAATTTTTAATCAGAATGTTCAGTAGTGGAGACAGACAGCATCCAATCTTCTGGTCTCATAGTAAGGGAGGCAGTTGTTCATGGAGGCAATTAGCCACATATTCCATACCCTCCTCCTATTCCTAAGTTTTCTTCTTCTTTTGTTGCTCCAGGCAAATAGAGACCACTTCTTATGCCTTGGATGGCCACTTGCAAGCTTTTAAAACCCCAGAAACTTCACAATGAACTAAGAGGCAGAACAGAATGTTGGAAAGAATGTGGGGAAATTAGAGCACTTATCCATTGCTCATGGGAATGCAAAATGGTACAGCCATTGTGGAAAACACTGTGGCTGTTCCTCAAAAAACTGAAAATAGAACTACCATATTTAGGTATATACTCAAAAAACTTGAAAACGAAAACTCAAACAGATGCTTGTACACTAGTGTTCATTGAAGCACTATTCAAAATAACCAAAAGGTGGAAACAACATAAATGCTCACCAAGGGATGAATAGATAAACAAAATGTGATACACATACATGCAATGGAATACTACTCAGCCAGTAAGAGAAATGAAGTCTTGATACATTCTACAACACGAATGGAGCTTGAAGACATTAAGATGAATAAGTCAATCACAAAAAGACAAATACTGTATGACCTCACTTATATAAAAAGACAAGAACAGGCAAATGTATAGAGACCAGTGTTTATTAGTGATTACCAGGGGCAGGAGGGAGGGGAGAAGGGAGGGTTATTGCTTATGGAGTACTGAGTTTTGGCTTACAGTGATGGAAAAATATCTTTGATTAAGGGTAGGGTTGTACAGCCGATTAATGTAATCCTGTCAATAAGTTATACACCTGTAAAAAGTTGAATTGGCAAAAGCTGTGTGATAGGTGTATTTACAACTACAAAAAAAAAAAAAAAAGCAGCTGTTGAGGTTGCTTATGTACAACAAACACCTCATGGGATTTGGTTCCTTGATTTGGGGTTTAGGGTCATGGTTTCCTGGGAAATCCTAGTTAATTGGTCGAACAACGTGTTTAGTCCTCTGCTCTACTTTCTGCTATTTTAGTCTTTTTTAAAGCTTTTTTGTTTCATGATTTCAAAGTCCTTCCAAATTCTTTGGAAGTAAATATTGCAGTAAATAGTATGCCATTAACATCTCCTGTTTGGTATCAAAATAGAAGAGCGTTGAAATATTTCAGTGGAAACCCATGCTCCATTTCCGAACACAACAAATTTGTCCGATTTCTAGGTTATAATGCATATGACAAGTTTTATGCATTGCTCATGTATGTATATATGATTTTATATTCAAAGGGAGGTAAGATTCCAATCCGGTGGACATCACCAGAAGCTATAGCCTACCGCAAATTCACATCAGCCAGCGACGTATGGAGTTACGGGATTGTTCTCTGGGAGGTGATGTCCTATGGAGAGAGACCATACTGGGAGATGTCCAATCAGGATGTAAGTATTTGTCATCAATGAGTTATGGGTTCAGATTAAATGATCAAGCTGTGCAAGGAAGTGGAGCATAATGAAACCAGGTGGCTCCTAGTTTGTGACATTGAAATAGAATACTTAAAAGAGATGAAACTGTTTCCGAGTCTTGCAAGCATAGTAATTAAATTGCTTTTATAGCTTTAAATTTTTCCCTCAAGCAAGGCTTTAGAAATCTAGCAAAATGAAAACATTTGTAATAAGAATGCAATGAAATCAGTAACCAAGAAGATAACCAATATATATCAGGGAATGTTTGAAGGAGTTATGCTGCAGAATTATTTCTATGTAACATTAGCAAGATACACATATCTGTCATCCTTTGTAGATTTCATTAATGCATCTATGCCAGTATTTTGTTTGTTTAAATATATTTCCCGAAGACAAAAAAAAAAAAAAAATCAATCTCTACCATGTTATTTCTCTTTAAGTACTGTACTTGCACATGAATTTAGTTATACAGACTGATGTCTTTGGATGGAGGAATATAATTATTAACTTCCTATTTTAACTACGATATGATTTTTCAAAAGGATTTTTGTACTTTTAGATCATATTTTGGAAATGCTTAGTAAAGCAACTCTGTTGTCATATGAAATCAGCACCTAAAGATTTTTCTTTATGCTTAGCCAGAAACTCTGAGCATGATCCCAAAGATACATAAAGATGAAAGCTGAGATGCTTTCAGCCATTTCCTACCCACCACATATAAAACTACATGAAGTTTATTGGGATATAAAATTATCTCTGTTCTTCTTTCAGTAACTCATATTAATAATACTGGGAATATCAGGCTCATTTCTCAATCTCTCTGTATTCCAACATCTGTCTGTATCAGAGTACCTCAAAGTGTGCTTACTGGATCAGCAGCTTTAGCATGGCTTGGGAATTTGTTTTGAATGCAGATTCTCAGGCCCTGTTTAAGTCTTATGGACTTAGAAACTTTGGGAATGAAGATGTCGTGATCAGTACCCCAACAAGACTTCCAGATGATTCTGGTGCATATAAAAGCTTTAGAATCACTGCTTTACATGATTTAAAAATACGAATGCAGTAACCGTTACCTATTATATAACACATAGGATTTTATGAAAACTAGTTGCTAGAATTCAGAAGGTACCATTGGAACTGTGTTATAAGTAAAATCTGTATACTCATTTTCTCTGCATTCAATAACATATGGTTTCCATAGGGCTCTGTATAATCAGATAATGATTTCTTTATAACTCACTGCATTTCCTTTATCATTGAACATTGCTTTTTATTTTAATCTGGAAACGATTAAACAAACTCTTCTTTCCTAAACTCATTTTCTTTCTCTAGATCTTCTTTATAGAGTATTTTTGAGCATGAACAACTTCTTACTCATTTGACAAGCTGTTATCCTTTTAGGCAATTTAAATAAGAGCTTGATTTTATTGAAACTTTAAAACATTTATGTTAGTGTGTCCAGCCCATGGAAAAGTAAAATAAAGCCCACCTCTTAAGTTCCCAGAAACTTTGCTTCTCACACAGGTAATTAAAGCTGTGGATGAGGGCTACCGACTGCCACCCCCCATGGACTGCCCAGCTGCCTTGTATCAGCTGATGCTGGACTGCTGGCAGAAAGACAGAAACAACAGACCCAAGTTTGAGCAGATTGTCAGCATTCTGGACAAGCTTATCCGGAACCCCAGCAGTCTGAAGATCATCACCAGTGCGGCGGCAAGGTGACACATCCGATTTTGCGTCCTGCGTTCACTCTGAAGTTAATGTGTTTGTTTTCTCCAAAGCATTAATTTTTGTTCTCCCACTCCTCCGATGGCGTTCTTTGAAATTTGTATTCCTCAAGACTGGAGAGATGTGTTTTTTGTTCATTTGTGTTTCCCCTTCCAGGAGAAATTCTCATGCAATTTAATGGTAGTGAGGCCATTCAGAGATTTTTTTTTTAACCTCCATCCTGACTAGAGGTAACTCTACATTCAAGCTTATAGAAGCCTCTGGTAAATAGGAACCATGGCCCCGTAGTGCTGCTTTTCTTTTCACTCTCCATTATTTTTTAAAAAAAGCAATTCTGGGAGTGGTGGGAATTCGATTAAAGTCCTGATTTGTTCCTCATTTAAAATATAGCTTCAAATAACAATAGCAACCCTTCCAAAACATTGTGCTGGCTAGCAAATGCAATTTTCCTCATTGAATTAAACAAATATTTGTTTAACCAGTGTTGTGTACCAATTACTCTCTTAGAAATTTTGGAGGGTAAGATAAGGTTTGTGACCGGTACTAACACAAATGTCAGCACACAATAACTATAGTACAAGGCAGAACGCGTGACATCCATTACGTTTTATGTACCTTCCTCCCAACTGAGAATCTCTGGGTCCTCCCAATGGTTTTGAAGACTGTTCATTGCAGCACAGCTACAAAGTTCAATGGGAGCAATAGGGAAGGAGAGATTAATTTTGTCAGGGGCCTTATGAGAAGCATTAATGCATTTGGAGTTTCTCAGAGAAACTGTCTTCTTTAATGATTTACATTCTCATTGCACATGTAATAGAAAAACAGTTTGATTAGATTTTGATGGCATACATTATGTTACGGGCTTTTAAATTTTTGATCAAATGTATCATATGAGCTAGTATGCATTTCAGTCCTTTCAAAACACTCCACCTGACAACTGGAGAAGAATTTCAGACCTATTTGAAACTTTTCGCTTTGTGACCACTCACTCAGTGGCTTGAGGATTAGTGAGCCGGTGATAATCTGATAGGTGCAGGAGAGATTTCTCAGTTACAGTGACTTGTGGGCTGTCTCACACTTCTGTGAGTCTTTGTATAAACAGTTGCTTCTGGAAATCTATTTTTCATTTTGCTGTCTCTGGTTTCCATTCATACTAGCCTTCCCTCTTGTTTTCCTTGCTAGAAAGCATAGTAACTAAAGCTAACATTTCAATGCATGAGAAATTCCTTGCTTTTCACCTTACATTGTCTGTTTAAATATCCGTGTGTGATTCTGTGTGTGTGTGTGTGTTTGCGAGAATGAGAGGGGGTGAGAGAGAGGATATATATATATACCCTCAAAGAATTTAAGAAATAAAGAATTTATTATGCTTTAGAATCAGATTTAAAAAAGATTTCGTAGCTTCATTATAACTTTCCCAAAACTCGTTTCTAAAAACCAACCCAAACCCAGGGCTGTCGAGTCGATTCCAACTCAAAGCGACACTATAGGACAGAGTAGAACTGCCCCCATAGAGTTTCCAAGGAGCGCCTGGTGGATTCGAACTGCTGCCCTTTGGTTAGCAGCCGTAGCACTTAACCACTACACCACCAGGTTTTCCAAAACTCGTTTAGCGCATGTATATTTCTTGGAATTACAGGCAGAGAAAAAAAAAATTGTAAATTTATGCTAACTATAACAACATTCTTATTGTATCTTTAGAGTAGAAATGATTTTATAGTTTACTCCTGTTTTCTATTCTGTGATTTTAGGACATGTGTTTATCAGTTTTCAGTTCTTAATATTTACAGATATTTTATTGAAATTTTAGAAAATTGACCTGTTTGGAAACTATGTTCAATAAGAAATAACTAGAAATATAACCTCAAAATGCATAGATTTACTGCTATACATATACTTTAAAATATCCTCTAGGTGCGTGTATTTGTGTGGGTGGGTGTACATGTATGTGTGTGTAAAATGCATATTGGAAATAATCTCAGTTGTTGAATGCCACAGAGGACAGAGGTATTTTTGGTCATGATGAGGCTGAATATTTATAAATTAAGGAAAATTTCAGAACTTTATTTAAAGAACTACCTTTAGAGTGCACATAAATCCACAGTATTAAGTGATATGTGTAAATGCTACATAATGATGACTTAATGTGACTTGTGTAAAAGTATTATATAATGCATTATTGGAAGGAGTTGTCTATTTTTTACACAGTTGCTTTTTTTTAACCAACAATCATCTGTAATTATGACTTTCAAATTAATAATTTGCTAATTAGTACCCCTTACAATATAGCATATGACCTTTTATCTTAAAAGGAATGATTACATTAAGCATACATGATACAGTTTTTGTATTATATTTGAATAAGATGAATAAGGATAACCTGAATCAAAGCTTTAATATCAACATGTAAGAAATACAAATTATTTAGACAGTACACAATACTGGGGAAGCCGGCACAACTTGTACAAGGCAAGGTCATGGACTCTACATAGACACATTGAAACTCCTTGAGGGACCAAATTACTGGACTCAGGGCTGTGGGGACCATGGTCTCAGGGAATGTCTAGCTCAACTAGCATAACATAGTTTATAAGGAAAATGTTCTACGTTCTACTGTGGTGAGTAGTGTCTGGGGTCCTAAAAGCCTGTGAGTAGCCATCTAAGATAATCCACTGGCCTCAGCCCTTCGGAACAAGGGAGAATGAAGAAAACTTAAGACATACGGGAAAGATTAGTCCAAAGGACTAATGGACCATGACTACCATGGCCTCCACCAGACAGAGTTCAGTACCAGTAGATTGTACCTAGCTACCACCACTGACTGCTCTGACAGGGACCACAATAGAGGGTCCCAGACAGAGCTGGAGAAGAATGTAGAACAAAATTCTAGCTCACAAAAAAAAAAAAAAAAAAAAGACTTACTGACCTGATAGAGACTGAAGAAACCTTGAGAATATGGCCCCCAGACACCCTTTTAGCTCAGTAATGTAGTCACTCCTGAGGTTCACCCTTTAGCCGAGGGTCAGACAGGCTCATAAAACAAAATGAGACTAAAAGCACACAACAGCCCAGGGACAAGGACTAGAAGGCAGAAGGAGACAAGAAAGCTGGTAATAGGGAACCCAAGGTCAAGAAGGGAGAGTGTTGGCATGTCATGGGGCTGTTAACCAATATCATAAAACAATATGTGTACTAACTGTTTAATGAGAAGCTAGTTTGTTCTTTAAACCTTCATCTAAAGTGTGATAAAAAAAAATCTTTAGGGGATCACTAAGATTGAATTTAGTTATAGATTCTCAAATAAACTGACCCATAACTTATCCCATAACCGTGAATCTCTGTCCTAAACTTCACAGAGAGAGATGACACAGGCTCCTTTGGAAATTCACCTGACAGTTTAACAACCAACAAGATTATAAACTTGTCCTTCTCTGGGCCATACAGTCCTCATTTTGTACCCTCAAGACATTTCTTTTGATCTTTACTCTATAGTACTCACAGCAAAGAAAAATATCTTTTCAGCTCTTTCCATATCATGAAAAAGTACACTCAAACCATAACTCATGTAAAATGATCTAGGAATAGTTAACCCCAATTTTATAGGAGAATATATCAGGATACGTCTTAATGTTCTAATTTTAACATATTGTTAAATTCAAGTTTTACATTCTTATGAAAATATATTGAAAGATATTATTTTCTCCTAATATTTACTCTTTAATGCTTGATAAAATTTCATGTGTTTTTGCCACAAAGCATGCCATTTTAGGAAAAATATTAATTTTTTTCCAAAACAGTCATCCATCTTGTCATTAATATAAACATTTTCCAATCATAGTTGTATTTTACTTATTGCCATGTATGTTTTACATGCAATGGGCAGATTATATCATTAGAAATTTAAGATCGATAACATCAAGTTGCTGTGGATGGAACAATGTCTAGAAATCTTATTTTTTTCCTTTAGAAAATTTGCTTTTCCACTTTTGACAAGAATTATTTAATCCTTTTTCTAAATGTATTAAACTCATGCTCTTTCCACTTAAATTTTTCAGTGATGCCCTTGATACATGCTATATGGAGAGTATAGAAATCATTAGATGGAAATATCCAGTAACAAAACAAAAACTTACTGGTACTTGCACCCACTCATCTATTTCTTTCCTTAGTTACAAGGGAGAAATTGTCCCTCTTCTTGTCAAAGGAAAATTCTTTCACATGTCTTCTGGATCTCATCCTTTCCCGCCTTCTCAGAATTTTTCTTTTCTCAATTTCTCTCTTTCTGCCTCTTCCTCTCTTTGTATCTCCTACATTCTCAGTCTCTTTCTCTCCGCAGGGTCATCACCGTAAATATACACATATATTCTTTTACATTGTGTCTCAATTTTTTTCTGGTGATGAGTCTCCTGGGATACTTAATAAAAGTACAGATATCTAGATCTAACCCAATCAACTGATTCAGAATCTCTAGGAAAGGGAAAGGGAATTTGGGTGTTTGATGAGAACTCCAGGTGATTTCTCATCAAGCCATGAGGAGAAGTTAGGAGACACTGCCTGTCCATAACACCTTTCCTGGACCCACATCTCTGCCACCTACTTTCCAAATTTGCTAACCTGCTAACACTCTTCACAGCCAAGCTTCTCAAAATAATGATCTCACAGATAACTCAAACTTAGTAGGTCAAGATTTGTCTCTTTATTTTTTTCCATTGGGTTGATCCATCCATTCTCTTCCCATCTTAATTAAAGAAATCAACACCTACTCAATAGCCCAATCAAGATTGGAGCAAGTCTTGACACCTCTTTCATGCCCTCTACACTTTGATCCAGTTGATCACTGGATCCACATGACCCATCTCTGTCCATTTCCACTGTAGCCCTCATCTATGACTGTTTCCTCTTCTGACCTGGGCCAGTGTAATAGATTACTACCTTTCAGCCTGCTTCCATTCTTGCCCCAATCCAGGAATTTTTTTCACATGACCTTCAGAATTTTCCTGTCAAAACATATATCGTGTAATTCCTGTCCCCCATTTAAGATAATTTTTGGATTCCCATTATACTTAGGGAAAGAAATCTAGACTCCTTTTGATGGTTGAAAAAGCCCTGACTCTCCAATGTCATTTTTTTTTTCAGGTATTTATTTATTCATTCAACTCTTTATTTTATGCCAACCTACACTATGCTGGGCACTGTGTTAGACTCTGGAGAAAAGTGAAGATAAATATAGTTCCTGACATCCTGGAGCTTACATTATTAAAAAAAAAAATGAGTTCTTATCAAATTAATTCTGACTCAGGTGATCCCATGTGTGGCAGAGTAGAACTATGCTGCGTAAGGTTTTCAATCGTTGATTTTTCAGAAGTAGATCATCAGGCCTTTCTTCCCAGGCACCTCTGGGTAGACTCAAACCTCCAACCTGAATAAGTTAACCATTTGCACCATTCAGGGAAGGTACAGTAAACAATAGACAAGTACAGATTATGGAGAAGAAAAAAAAAAGATGACCACGATAGACAATAAAAATATGGTTGAGAAAGAGCTCTCTGTGGAGGTGGCATTGAGTTGTGATTTGAAGGAAGGAAAAGATCCAGCTATTTAACAAACCCTAGAAAAAAGCACTCTTGGCATAGGAAAAAGGAACTGCAACTGCCTGAGATGAGAGTTTGGAGGGTTGTAGGAAGCAGCAGAAGGGTAAACAGGAAAAGGAAGAGTGTGTTTTGAGTCTAGAGAGGAAAAGAGAAGCCAGAGCACCTAAGACCATGGTAAAGATTTTAGAAAAATTTTTTTCTTAAATACGCAAGGAATACATTAATGGATTTAAAATCACCTGAGAAGGGACATGATTTGATTTACATGCTTATTTTGTAGAAACCAAACCAAACCTGTTATCATCAAGTAGATTCTGACTCACAGTGACCTTACAGGACAGAGTAGAGCTACGGTATAGCACCTGGTGGATTTGAACTACCAACATTTTGGTTAACAGCCTGAGCTCTTAATGCTTGTGTCACCAGGGCTCCTATTTTGTAGAAGGAGGAGTGAAATCATAAGGAGGGGTGATTTCAACCTTTCAACCTGTGCCACTCTCACTTCAACAGTACTGTAACCATAGTGACCAACTTCCGATTTCTTCAGAAGCCAAAGCGTTTAAGAGAGTAACACATGCTGCCCCCTTGTCTTGGATTTTCATTGGCACCCATCACCGCATAATGTCCTGTCCTCCTTTAGGAAGCAGCTCTCACATCATGTATTGGTTGAGGAATTCTCTGCAATTCAATTTAAATGTCAGCTCCATTAGCCTTTTACACAATGCCATGTTCTTGTTTTTCATGACAATTGTAATTATCTCTGTGTGTTTTCTTATTATCCATTCCACCAGTAAACTCTAAGCTGTGTGAGATCAGATGTCTTGTTTATCTTGTATTACCAGTGCTAGGTTGATAGTAGATAGTAGAAAATAAATGTCTGTTCATTCATGATAATATTTGTTGAAATTATTAGTAAAATTTCCATGTCAACAGATACACAGTTTTTAGGAAGCATGAAGGGAGGTGATTTCACTTTTACCTTTGGGATTCCCTGATGGTTCTATACGAGAAATGACTTTTGGAAGATGGATGAGATTGCTAAATGCAGGTGACAGGGTAAGAACATACAAGGCTGGGGAACACTGTGAAAAAGGCAATAGACACAAAAATTTGGGGTACTCCCATACTACATTGGATAATATAGGTGACTGGAATTTATGGGGCGTATTTTTTTTTAGTCAGAATCGATTCATTGGCAATGGGTTTGTTTTTTTGTTTAACGGAGTAAGAGCCTAATAGATGATTTCCCCAGACAATAAAGACATTAAATATCATCCTTAGAAATTTGGCTTTTTTTTTCAAATGGAAAGGAGAGTAATTGAAGATATTTAAGTCATATGTTGCACTATGCTTATGGAATATTTCAGATCTGGAGGTGAGGAGATTTATGATGACGAGTTGGAAGTTGATATAAGTAGTCTAAGAAAGGGTATAAACTAGGGTCAAACAGCAGGGATAAAAAGAAAGGGTGTGAATTCAAAAAGTTTTACTGACGAGCATATTACAGAACATGGTGACTAATGAGATGCGCAGAGCGATGGAGGAAAAATACAGAGTACTTCCAGATTTTGAACCCAGAGGGCAGTGAGAACAGTGCTCTCATTGACAGTAGTAGGGATAGCATTGGGAAGAACAGGTCTGTGAGACAGATGAGCATATGGACACAATGGGAGTGAGTCCAACAAGAAGGCAGAAGTTCACATCTCAACGTTCAGGGAGAGATTAAAGCTACACGTGCAATTTAGAACATTCTGTGTGTAAAGCTAATAAGAGAAGCTACAGTCAGAAACATCTTTAGCAGATACAGATCTCAATCTAGTAATGCCAGTGTTCTCAGTAAGTATAGCCTTTATTTTTCTATAATTATTTAATTTCTGATTGAAATCTTCATATCCCACTGGATTATCAAGAGACTTTAATTATGAATTGTGCAGAATGTGGGTTCATACAGTCTGCCAATGAGACAACCCTCATCCCAATCTGCAAGACTGATTTTCAGGTTCTGTTTGCTGTTTTGGTGCTACCTTCAGCTGAGGGTCCAGAGATATTTTCGAAGCCTCTTAGTGCCTGATTCACTCAGTCTGTAAGCCACTAATTCAAATGTCTACAAGAGTCAAGAAACTAATGGGAATGAGTGAATGCATCTGCCATATGTAATAAGACATGGTGATAGAGCATGGATATATCAGGCTCTTTGTTAAGGACTGTGGAGCCAATCAGTTCTGACAGGTAATTTCCAGTGGATAGCAGTCCTGGAAGGAAAAAATATAAATCATAAGTTACTATCCCAATATGTTAACCCACTTCACATGCTCAAACTAGAGAGAAAGAAGACTGTTTCTATTCCAAGTCTTGGTGAGTAGTACCAATTACAGAGCAGAAGAATTACATGAAACCATAGGTGGAAACAAGGAACAATCAGAGGTAGAACAAGACTTGGAACATGCAGAAAACCACAGGTCAGGTAGTTTTCAAAAAATGGATAGAATCAACCATATTATCAAAAGTTGCAGAAGGATGAGAAAAAGAAAACTGAGAAAAAATTGCTTTCAATTAAGCAATGAGAAGGACATTGAACTCTTTTTAGAGAACTGTTTTGATTCTTTTAGAATAATAGATGGGATTTGAAATTTTAAGAGGTTAGTTGTAAGCAGATGGTGAAAAGGAAGCGGCAATGAGAAAATAGTATGCTTGAGAAGTTTAGAAAAGAACATAATCACAGTGCATGTGGGTAGAAGGGTAAAAATAAAGCACCCCCTCTTTTTTTAAGAATTGGAAAAATCTTTCTTAAAGAGGTTCCTGATAGCAAAAATTGCTCTAAAAATAAATAGAAAATAATCTTACGATGATTAATTATTACTTCACCATAACCCAGTATAGCTTCATATACTTCATATACTTCACCATACATGCTTTTTTATACAAATAAAGGAAATAAATAAAGTTTATTTATTAAATTATTTTTCAAAGATGAGTTTTATAATAAGTACTAAACCAAAAAAAAAAAAAAAAAACCCATTACCGCCAAGTCAATTCCAATTCATAATGACCCTATAGGACAGGGTCAAACTGCCCCACAGGGTTTCCAAGGAGCACCTGGTGGCTTTGAACTACTGACCTTTTGGTTAAGTCGAACTCTTAACAACTAAGCCACTGGAGTTTCAAATATAATGTTATCTGGATTCTTCTTTAAATCCAAATATAATGCTATCTGGATTTAAATAAGAAGCCCTGGTGGCGTGGTGATTAAAAGCTCAGCTGCTAACTGAAAGGTCAGCGATTCGAATCCACCAGCTGCTCCTTGGAAACCCTATGGAGCAATTCTTTTAATTTTTGTATATTTATATAATATGATATAGAAAAATGACTTGTTCTGTAAATTGTAGAATTTCACCATCCAGGTCATCAGATTCTTCAATACTACTATAAATTGATGGCATCGAAATTCTTGACATAATGTATTAAAAGATCTATTCAATACACTTAGGATGAGATTCTTCAGACTCAGTTGTACTTAATTTAATTGAAATGATTTTAAAATATATTGTTTTATTGAATCAATTGCTAATTTTGAGATTTGTTTTTATTAATGTGCAGAATAAATAGTAACAAAAATAAGTAATACTCTTATTTTTCCCTGTTAACAGCACTAAACTAGCCTTAATTAAAAAAAAAAAAAAAACTGATTCCTAAGTGTACACAGTGTAATTCTTTTTGATAATAACTTCACTTTTGAACTATGTCCTTCAAGGTAAATCTACTGACCATAAAACTATCTGCCATTATTTCTCAAAATGACTTTGACCTCATAATCTGAGTTTGACAAGGTGATTTTCCTCACCGAACAAATATGATACAGACATTTTAGAGGGAATCAAATATGCCAAATACCCAGGTGATTATTTTTTTTTCCTTAATCTGAAAAATCAAAGGAGCAAACTTTAGCACTGGGAGGAGTTAAACCAGATGTAATATCTATAACTGCGAAGATCTAGATCCTTAAGCTCTAAAGATAATTACAATAAACACAATGACTTTTTCTACTTAATGAGTCATTTATGTACTAGTGTCCTGTTGGGAACTATCTATAGTCAAATGATTTTTAGTTACTGATGACAAATTAAATTAATTTAATTCTGTCTGTATTCTTAATGTTAGAGAGAAAAAGATTCAGAACATTATTAATCCATATTAAAAATATTTAACAAATCAAAGATTTTCCCCCTGAAATATAGTGAGAAGACATCACTAGAATTAAAAGTAATTAAAAATAAGCTTACAAGACACAAAAATTGTATTCTTAGATAATAACAGAGGGTAGGTATTATTAATAGATTACCTTTAAGGTATTACTCTTTAAAAGAATTTTTATTTCAGCAGTGTTATTATTTTTCTTATGTAAATACACTAAATTTAATATATTCCCTGAAACTTTTCACAACAGATAAAAATAGGATAATTTTATCACTGTAGCGTATAAAATTTTATAAGAAAAATGTGTATGAAATTGTAAGAAAATGTATATAAAAAGCATATAAAATTTCACTGTTATTGACATCTACTTGTGAACTCTATAGGCAACTACTTATTCATTCAAGAAATGTATGTGAAGCACAATTTTTGATACGTGAAATATAAAGCCATTTGTTAAGGAAAACAAAATCTCAAAAGGATAACTTAACATTCACTCCTAGTGATTCTGAATTCTAATATTGAAATACAGCCATTCTCAGAAGATATCCTTGGAACCTACAGTTGTTTACTGGCATTTGTTCCCCTATAGGGTCGCTAAGAGTAGGACTCCACATGATGGCAATAGGTTTGGTTTTGGTTTACTCAGTGCTAATTTGTATGGATCCCATTTACAGGTATAATAGGGGTCGATGGGAAGAAAATATACGTGCACCTCTTTAAAGCAACAGTATGAAGCTACGCAAAAGAACATTTCACAAACCTAAATACAAGGAGGTAGAGAGAAAGGGAGGAAAGTTATTTTTTGCTTCCCCTGAGCAAACATATAATTTCCATAATTTCTTTTTAATGACTGTGGTCTGTGGCCAGTAGGTACTGATTTATGAAAAGCTGTAAAAGATCAGGTGGAACTCTGCAGGACATCGTTTACAGCCGCATGGATTGAAACCTATCTAATTTGTCTAGTAAAAGTGTGAGCTCACGGTGCACATCACCCAGCCTATAAATTTCCCTTTCAGACCCCATGTCAGGGGCTGGGTCTAAAAAAACGCCAATGCCTGCATCTGCTCAAAAAGCCCAGATTCCCTTGGTGCGCATGAAGAGACATCACA
This sequence comes from Elephas maximus indicus, assembly GCF_024166365.1. Lineage (NCBI taxonomy): Eukaryota > Metazoa > Chordata > Mammalia > Proboscidea > Elephantidae > Elephas > Elephas maximus. The sequence goes on from NC_064836.1 coordinate 62,233,548, forward strand.
GGCTCTTCACAGTGAGAGACAAATTCCTATCCATTGATAAACTCTCCAGATGTCCTCTCGGAGGAGGAAAGGAACCAATTTTTATTTGAAATCCCCAGAGAAATCCTGGAAGTGGAAAAATGATACTTTGCAGGGCTGGTTATTCTGAGGTCACTGACATTAAAATTAGGTCATTTTTTTTTTGTCTTGGTTGTACTTTGATCCAAGTAATAAACATAAAAACTCAGTTGGGGTCACTCTAATCCTTAATCCACACGTCCTGTTCTATTTCAACTTGTTTGTACTAATTTTCTCTAAATTCTTGTTGAATACCGCTTTAGTGTTGAGTTTAAAAATACAAGCCATTATAGTTTGAGAAGGAAAAAAATCAGCATTTTTCTATTAGGCACACTTCATAAATATTCTGAAGAAATGTCCTGGGGTTTGATTCTTCGTACTCGCAAACCCATAAATAAAAAAGTATTGCTATTCATGGGACAAAGAGTCGACATTAGGTGATAGGCTACAGCTACCGTAGACAGCCAAGCTGTAGTGTGTGAGGGTGTGTATGTCTGTGTGCGCCTTTAGAAAACTGAGTATCATACCACTCCCTCCTCTTGGTCTTACTTTATTTTTCTCATAAAATTTTCACACACATGATTTATCCTTTTTCTGTTGATTTCGTTTACTGGTTCAACGACTTACCCAACTGGTCCAATGTCGTATCTAGTGACAAAAGCTACTTCACCCAGGATAGCCACGCTAAAACAATTCAGGGATATTGTATAAATTTGGAAACCTGAATTGTTTATCTGTATCCTCAATTCCTCAAAATTTTGGGCAAAAGACAAAATTAAGAAATTTTTAATTATGAAATAAAATGTTTTTATTTTCTGAATGAGTAATTATAAAAGAATTACATAAAAATATTGGTATTCTCAAAGGTATCTAATTTATAAAATGTTAAACGTATATTTTAAAGTTTTCTAAATAGTCTAAAGAAAAGAAAATTAATGCTTTGTAAATTAATATCTGGCTTCCTTTCTCTCTCATTCTTCCTTTAATTTTAAGATAACCACTAAAGGTTAGTTAAAACTAAACTGTATAATATACATATACATTATAAAACTCCATAATTTTAATTTGGAATTCAAACATTTTTGGTAGAGAGGATTGAAATAGTTGAGTGTAGTGAAAAGAGGTTTGAAAAATTCCTCCACGTACAATGGTCCCTCACTTCACAAATGATCATGGCAAGGAGGGAATTCATTATTGTTCTATATCTTTCACCCGTACCCGTTGCTGTCGAGTCGATTCCGACTCATAGCGACCCTATAGGACAGAGTAGAACTGCTGCATAGAGTTTACAAGGAGTGCCTGGTGGGTCTGAACTGCCAACCTTTTGGTTAGCAGCCGTAGCTCTCAACCACTACGGCACCAGGGCTTCCATATCTTTCACAGAGGATGAAAGTGGAGACAGAAAAAAAACATGTTGCCATTTTTTTCTTAAGCTGAGTTAAAACTGCATTAAATTTTGATCCTTTTCATAAAATAAATTTAACATATCACACACACAAAAAAAAAAAACAGAAAAATAGTCAATTTATGTTCTACTTATATGCTGCTAACAGCAGCATACAGTTCTTGGGCACAATATAAAATTTCCAGGACTTAACCAACTTCAAGCTCACATTTAAGCATGGCTCTCATGTATCAGGCAGTGAATTGGAGAGGCTTCACCGATAGTACCAGCAATCCCAAACAAAAATCTCTTTAAATTGAAGAGACAGAATAAGCCAATTTATGACTTCTTCATTTAAAACATGAGCTTTTACCACATATCCTAGAAGATAATCAATGACTACTATTCATACAAAAAAACACTACGTATACAGTTTAATGGTCTGGATGGTTCATTTTGCTATCATTTCGTGCTTTTTCTAGTAATATTATTGGTATTAGAACCTAGTAGTCTAGCTGGTTTCTAAAATAAGAACAAATGTATTTCTATATCCATTTCATTTGTTTCGGTGTCTTCTGACAATTCTAAATCTTGCATTTAAGTACTTGAAATTATGGACTTCATGTAGGCAAATCATTCATTTTAAGCATATAAGGAGACATAAAGTTCTAGTTTTAAAAATACCTAATGGTGTGGATTTTTAAAACAATAATTTTGAAAAGGTTCAGGAAGTTGGTGCAGATTAAATCCAACAACAATATTACAAAACATGAAACATTCTGAATGATAACTCTAAAATAGTAAAAATACAAAAGTCTCTTCCCAATCATAAAAAAAAAAAAAAGTGTCATTGTTAGGTGCCATTGAGTTGGTTCAGCTCATAGCAACCCTATGTATGACAGAAAAAACACTGCCCAGTCCTGTGCCATCCTCACAGTTGTTTCCATGCTGGAACCCATCATTGCAGCCACTGTGCCAATCCATCTCGTTGAGGATCTTCCTCTTTTTTGTCGACCTTCTACTTTACCAAGCATTGTGTCCTTCTCCAAGGACTGGTCCCTTCTGACAACATGTCCAAGGTACTCGAGATGAACTCTCACCATCCTCACTTCTAAGGAGCATTCTGGCTGTACTTCTTCCAAGACAGACCTGTTCATTCTTCTGGCAGTCTGCGGTATATTCAATATTCTTCATCAACACCATAATTCAAAAGCATCAATTCTTGGTTCTTCCTTTATTTATTGTCCTGCTTTCCCATGAATATGAGGTGATTGAAAATACCATGGCTTGGGTCATGCAGACCTTAGTTCTCAAAGTGACATCTTTGCTTTTTAACACTTTAAAGAAGTCTTTTGCAACAGATTTGCCCAATGCACATTACCTTATGTAAGAATAATGAATTGCTAACTGTTAGTCCTTACTATGCATTGGCACCCTTCTAAGTGATACATACATATGCTTATTTAATCTTCATGAAATCTGTGTTATTATTACTATCCTCATTTTAAAAATGAGAAAGCAGACCAGGCAAGTATATCACTCAGGGTCACACAGCTCATATGCAGTAGAGCCAGGATTGAACCCAGGCCTTACGGTTCTAGTATCTGTGCACTCAACAATTATACTTCACAAAATATAAAAATCAAAGAGGCCACATCGTAGGCCACAAATAGCTTCAGAGAATACAGGAAAAATGCAGTATGAATAAAGTTTCACCTAAATAGCATCGTAGTCAAGAATGTAGGCTTTGGTACAAAATAATGTTTGCCCTAATCTCTAGGTCACGCAAAAGGTTTATGCTTGACTACTAACCTAAAAATTGATGACTTGAACCCACTCAGCAGCACCATGGAAGAAAGGCCTGGTGATCTGCTTCCACAAAGATTACAGTCAAGAAAACCCTATGGAGCAGTTCTACCCTGTAACACATGGGGTCACATGAGTTGGAAATGACTTCACGGCAGTGCGTTTGGGTTTTGGTTTGGCTGATTCCGATTCTGCCTCTTCTGCCTGAGGGAAGTTAAATTGTAATTTAAGCTCTTAATTTTAACTTTCACATCTATTAAAGGGGAGGTATTTAGTATCAGTGCTTAACTAATGGTGTGAGGATTAACCAAAGAAAAACAGTTTCCCTTGAGTCTGTTCCGACCTGGCTACCCCATGCGTGAAAAGTAAAATGGCACATCAGACGGTTTTCAGGGTCATGAATCTTCAGAAGCAAATTGCCAAGCCTTTCTGCCAAGGCACCTCTGGATGAGTGAGAAGTGCCAACCTTTTGTGCCACCCAGGGACTCTTGGGTTTGAGGATTAAGGTCCTTCATATCTATGAAATATACTTAACCTCATGAATATTCAATGTAATCATTATTACTATTGTTATTATTATTCATCTGAAAACAAGACCCTTCATAAGTGCTTTATACTCAAGCTCTCTTTCTTAAAAGAAAAGAGATAAAAAGAGAGAACAATCAATGATCTACCTAGTGACTGGTTCCAGTCGTATGAGTCAAACAACAAATAAAAAGGTCATTAAGAGCCGAAAAACATTCCAAAGCCTGCTTCTTTTGGCCCTTCACAGACTCAAAAGTAGTCTCCTCAGCTTATCTTACACATTCCATCTGTTCTTTTGAATCAGTAGATCCTGTTGGTAGTCTGAGATCTATGATCAGACCAGTAGGTTTTAAAACAATCCTAGAAGTCCCTTTTTTAATGCTGGCTGAATTGTGCAACATTTATCAGTATCTACACCTCTAGCTACCTTCCTACCTACCTACCTATCTATCTACCTACCTATCTATCATCTATCTATCTATCATCTATCTATGTCATAAACTCCATTTGATGTTGTCAGCCATGCAAAAATTTCATTTGTTGTTGCTCATCTACATGTTTCGATTCCTCTTGTAATTTTTATTTGTAATACTTTTGACATTACTTATATCTGTGCCTACATCATATCCTGCTGTAAGGATAGCCTAGATGTTCAAATCACCCTTCAGACAGTAACCTGTCCGATATCTACAATGAACATCCAGTTGGCAGGATTTAATTTTGGAAAATGATTCCATCGCTTAAGCATAATGCAAAGTATTCAGTGTCTTGTCTTCTATAAGTATATTCTGAATTACCACCATTTTGCTAATGGTTTAACAAATTAAATTACAATAAAGTATGTATGAACATATTTATGTCTTTCACTGGCAAAGTTTCAATGATTTAAAAAGCAGCCGCGACTGGAGAAGGGAGCACTTAGAGAAGACGATTACACAGCATTCCTTCAAGCTGCCAGCTTGAACAGATGAAGCCTTCATGGCAGATAAATTCCGCAAATAAACAGGAACACCACATGAAGTCTGGAAGTTCCTGCTGATGTTGGTGTCAAATTTTGACATGCAGCAACTCTGCTGATTTCTGACCTCCTCCCTTTGGTGTTTTCCTTTCTTGCAGGCCATCAAACCTTCTTCTGGACCAAAGCAATGTCGACATCACTACCTTCCGCACTACAGGTGACTGGCTTAATGGTATCCGGACAGCGCAGTGCAAGGACATCTTCACGGGCGTGGAGTACAGTTCTTGTGACACCATAGCCAAGATTTCCACAGAGTAAGAAAAGTTTTTATTGAGAATGAATGATCCTAAACTTTCTAGCAAAAGTACATAGTTCGGATTAATGTGTTATAAAATTTTTAACTGGACCTCTGAGGTACTTATTTGTCTCCTCTCACCATTTCACTGGGCCCAGGTTTCTTTGTGAACCACACCTTCTGGATTGTTGTATCTCGATGTATCTTCTTCACTCGTTAATATATATGTCCTTCTTCAGATAGGCCAGTAGATATACACCCATACCTATAACCACAGACCCAAGACATTAATTTAAAACATAACCAGACATAGAATAATGATAATTACTCTCTGGCATAGACTTTATTCATAAGGAACTACAGTTGGGAACTGGAAAATGATGAGCTAGAAGCCATACTCTTTATCTCTCTGTGTTTGAAAGCCAGTTTTACTTCATTTTTGATATGACTATATCACTTTTGCTTTTCCTGTGCAGTGACTTTTTCTGCATTCTCAGGCACATAGCTAAAAATGGCTTTCTTAACTTTTCGTTAGAGGGCCTCATAGTACCACTCTACTGACTGGAGTCTAACTCTCTTAATTCTAAATATCCAGGGGAAAGATTCTGATGGGCTTAGCCTCATTCATAGATTGGCACCACCTGATAAGCAAAAGGTCCACGGTTTGAATCCACCAGCTGCTCCTTGGAAACCGTATGGAATATGGGGTAGTTCTACTCTGACCTATAAGGTCGCTATGAGTTGGAATCGACTCAAGGGCAATGGTTATTTTTTATTTTTTTTAGTCATTACTGGCTGAAAGAATCAGGGTAAAAGTATGAAATAGACTTGAGGGTCCCTTTCCTGAGGGTAGAAACCCTGGTGGCATAGTGGTTAAATGCTACAGCTGTTAACTAAAAAGGTTGGCAGTTTGAACCCACCAGGCACTCCTTGGAAACTCTATGAGGCAGTTCTCTGGCCTATAGGGCCACTAGAAGTTGGAATGGACTCCCCAGCAATGCGCTTGGTTTTTAGTTTTCCTGAGGGTAGCACTATGGACTTTCCCAGACAAGAAGGATTTGTGCTGGGATGACACATTAAAAAAGTTGTCTAAAATATTGTAACTTGTGCGGTCTGTTTGGAAACTGCCCATCTTTCTGTCAGAGTCTATCGTTGATCTTTGTTACATTAAATAAACTGTTCAGTCCCCTCAAATTCTTTTGTCCTGTCCCCTCCAAACTAACATTTGAATACTTAAATGCTGTTTTGGATATCATTGCCACCCTGTCAATCATTTACACAAAGCCACCATGGAGAGGAACAGACTAGACGTCAAAAAGGAGAGAGTGCAGCATAATTAATAGAGTTAGAAATGCCCAACGAATAAATAAGTTGATAGTTTATGGTATAACAGTACAATAAGAATCACATAAAACTGCAAAAGAACCTACAGGAAAGGTTTATTACTACTGGAGAGAAGAACTTGTTCTTAACAAATAAATTCACCCCAGTCTATTTAACATGTGCCGACGACATTCCTGCTCGAAGTAGAATACAGTGTTTATCGAGTGGATTTCTGACCCAGTAGGCAATTTGTTTTGAGATTCCGTGATAGTTATTTTGATCAGACACAATCCCAGGATATAGTGAGGTATTTAAGTATTTTTATAAATTATTATTTTAGTATATAAACTGTTGGGGCTATGAAATACAAGGCACCTGCTTTAAAACACAAAAGCACAGTAAAAGAACAAACATTACGTTGACGATTTCCACACCATTGTCAGATTTACAAAGTCAAACTTATACAAATGTTTATTCTCAATAAAATATCAACACTCAGGGCTTTCAGATAATGAAACACTATATTGAAGTGGATGAGGCAGAACACAGTTAATAAGATTAACTGCTAGTTCACAATTTAAATATAGCCGGTACAACCTTGTGAATACAGTAAGAATATTATTTGCTAAAAAAAAAAAAAAGGTGCAGTGACAGCATTTGTTATACTTCCAAGTTAATGATGTATTTGACTCAACAAACCAGTGTTGGATGTTAGGTTCTTTGAGGTTGGTTAAAATATTTTCACTTAATTATGATTACTATTTAAACAATCTGTGAATATCCATCAAGATGAAAGTTGACTTTTCCTGAGAGACTTGGGTCTTTCAGCTTTGTCCTTTGCAGAAAAAAAATGATCCCAGTGTCTCTGTATTTCACCCTCCCTGATGGTTATTGCTTCTTCTGTCCTTTCTCTTCATTTCAGGAACATATAGAATCAACGTTTATTGACCTAATGCTCCTTGGAAGGAATCCTTGCAGCGCTGTGTACATCATAGCCATCAAAACCAATTGCCGTCAAGTCAGTTCCGACTCATAGCAACCCTTTAGGACAGAGTAGAGCTGCCGCACAGGGTTTCCAAGGAGCAGTTGGTGGGTTTGAACTGCTGACCTTTTGGTTAGCAGCCTAGCTGTTAACCACTGTGCCACTAGGGCTCCATGTACATCATACTCCTAGTTTATATTACAAAATGAGAATAAAAAAAAAAATTTACTATGCTCATAATTTGGGGCCATGGCGGGACAGTGGTTAAGTGTTTGGAAAACCTATGAGGCAGTTCTACTTTGTCCTATAAGGTTACTGTGAGTTGGAATGGACTGGACAGCAATTTTTTTTTTTAAGTGTTCATTATTTGGGTAAATCTAATAAACCAACGTTTTCACCTTACATGCTGTGAAATACTTAGCTTGACATTTTACCTTTCTTCTTGCAGTCTCAGATTTATTATTTGAATTTGGTTACTTTCACTCTCCATTTTTCTTTTTGTGTTATCCAGACTCATTTCAGAATATGATTTGCTTAATCAAAAAAAAAAAAAAAAAAACTAGAAAGTCTCCTATAAGTATGCCTTAAGAGAGAATATTGATTTTTTTCTTTCCTTTCCAGACTGTCCAACCACAGAAAAAGCTCAATAGAGCTTCACACTAAATAAAAATGAATTTATTTTAAAGGATTTCATTTACATATGAACTACTTAAATCATCTAATTTTCAAATAAAGTCCCCCAAAACATGCAGTTTTATTCAGTCAACCTGACATCATTTTTAACATATTATTTCATAGCATAAGATGGATCCAGGAAGTTTAAGGTGGACAAAGAAAGAGAAAAAGAACCAGGACAAGAATGACAAGAATCTGAAAGAAAAAATCAACAGTGTGTGAAATGAATACTAGGCAGATTAATTGCTGTTGTGTCATCTCGATGCACCATTTGATGCCATTTTCAAAATTCCTTTGCCTATGAAGGAGTAGATGCCACATCTGAAAACTGTGCTGCGCTTTAGTCTTGATTTTTTCTGCCACTATTCTGAATAAGATAGTCAAAATGAGCACATCGGGAGTGTTATCAAGACTGCAACAGCTATAAATTTACAACTATGTTGCACATAGTAGGGTGGTGGGCAGAAGACATTGGTGGGGTAGAAAATGTAAGTTAAGGGATAAACTGAAGGCAAAATGTCTTTCTTTATCCCAAAATTCAATATGTTCCTTTGTATTAAATATAAAATAAAAATTTATATCTTTTCAATTATGTTGGGTTTCTGGAAGGACAATCTGAGTCAGTTTCATGCAGATTTCTTGGGAAGTATGCTTGGGAGCTATATCTGAAAAGGACTGATAAGGGAAAGACCGGACAGAGGGTGTGGTCTCAGCCCTTTCTGTTGGGACAGGAGTTCTAGAGCTGGGATGGCCTTCTACAGTTGTCTCAAATTGGTCTGTGAGTTCTTTATACTCAAATTTCTCAGAGTTCCAAAAATTAGCTTACTGTATCGGAGCATTTTTTCTGTTTTCTCCATTGTCTTGTTTTTTAAGCTTATAACATAAGAGACATGGGAGACACGGGAAAAAAAAAAAAAAAGTCAGGTACTAATAAAAATATGGTATAGAATTTGAAGAAAGATAAGAGAAGAAAAACAAAAAGACTGTGGTTCTGTTGATATCTGTTCTTTTCTCTGCCTCTAGACTCATAACCTGACTTTGTTACAGCAATCGGGGCATGTGAGGAAATGGTCTTCATTTTAAAGATGGAGCCATAACATAATGAATCAAAATCCCATGAAACACACATTCTCAAAAAGCAGGGAAAGAGATAAACATAAAAGGTATATGTTAGTAACCAATCATGGGGATGGCACAGGACTGGGTAGTGTTTTGTTCCATTGTGTAGGGGGCCGCCATGAGTTGGGGCTGGTTCTGTGGCAGCTGACAACAACTCTAAGTGAAGGCTCTCAGTTATACTAAGAGAGTAGAAGATCTGCTGTCACCATGCTTCCCAATTTGCCTTTCTAGTGAAGCAAGGGCAGCTAAAGAATGTGATAAGAGAGGACCCCAGACAAGATACAAGTTGTCCATAGAGAATTTATCAGCTCCTTGAATGGCAACAAGGAGGGATCATACAGGTCATCAGGAACTTTATTCCCAGCCCAGGTGATAAGGATGAAACATGGTCTTGATGAAGACCATGTTATTTAAGCAGTTCATGCTAAAATAATATGTAAATTACTTCTCAGAATGTAACCTATTATTCTTGGCATGCCTTTATTGCTTGGAACTCACTTCTTAAGGAATTCATTAGTTCATTTCTAAGTAGTTGAACTCCTAAGTTTTTCATTTCTTTGTTTATGGTTGCTATAAAGAAACAACCTGGGGGTGTGTGTCTTTCCTTTTTCAATTTGCCTGAACCTCCTTGCCAAATGGTACTTTACTCCTGTGTTAACTTCTTAGGTAAACATATTTTGGACTATCGATTCATTATTTTAGTAAATAAGTGTTGATCAGGGTGCTGTTGATAAACAGAGTATAAAACAGACAAGAATTCCTGCTCATATGGAGCTCACCTTCTAGTGGGAAAAGCCAAAGACTGCAGAAAATAAACCTGAAAGGAAGGCAATATACAGGATGGTGATAATTGCTTTGGAGAAATGTGGAACAAGAGAGGGAATAGGAAGTGCAGGTATGACTGTATGTGTGTGTGTGTGGGGGGGGTTACAACATTAAAAAGGAGGGCCAGGAAAGGTCTCATAAGAGTGTGACATTTGAACAAAGACCTGAATGGTTTGAAAGTATGGCTTACTTACTTGAAACAAAGTATGGCTTACTTACTTGAAACAAGAATATTTATTTAATTATTTGTGGATATTTCTCTCAATCATTTTTCCCTAAATCAAAGTGCTTTTGGAATTATAATCATTCTTTTAACGACTCATTTCTGATTTTGACCCATTTGAAATTTAATATCATTGATAAATAGAGATATATAGTTCTCATTTTTTATTTCCTTGAAAGAATAGTGATCGACTTTATACTTTAAAGAGATTGATCAAATTATCTATGGCTGCATAACAAACTGACCCAAAACTCAGAAGCTAAAACAACAACAGTTTACTAGCCATCACAATGTCGTGGGTTAGGAATTTGAGCAAAGCTCAGATGAATGAGCCTTCTGCTCTTGTGCTGGTGTTGATAGTAGTAAGCTGACAGATGGGCTGGTCTGGTATGGAAGGTTCAAGATAGCTTCCTTCATATGCCTGGCCTTGGTGCCATGTTTAAAATAAAAACAAAAAACCTGTATAGCCTCTCCGAATCGTGATCTGAAGGTAGTCAGACTTCCTATATGGCAGCTCCAAGGTCCCAAAGAGAGTGTTTCAAGAGATAAAAAGTTAAAGCTGACGGCTTCTTAAGTACAGAAACTAAAACAATGTCAAGTGCAGATTTGAGTGCAAAAACCAAAAGTGTCACTTCTGACATAATCTGTTAGTCAAAGCAGTTCCAGAGCTGGCCCAGATTTAACGGGAAGGGATAAAGAAAGCTCTACAAAGAATTTATGGCCATCTGTATTCTTCCACAGAACAGAGATGAATTAATCAGAATATAAAACTTGTGCAATGCAAAAATCAGAAAATTAGGTCCAAAGCACTGGAATATAGGATCGTGCAAGTTCCATCAGTTGAAAATTTCGTACTTATATCATCTCCAGGAGACCATAATTCTCACCAGATATTTTCTTCTTTTGTACAGTGACATGAAAAAGGTCGGTGTGACTGTGGTTGGGCCACAGAAGAAGATTGTCAGTAGCATTAAAGCTCTAGAAACACAATCAAAGAACGGGCCAGTTCCGGTGTAAAGTACTACTTCCGGAAGGAAACGGCGGCTGTGGAAGACGTAGCATCACTTTGCAGACAGATGATAAAGCTGGTGATCCTGGTGGAAGATTCGAGCCCAATAAGAAACTCAGATATGAGTACAAATGCCTTAAAATAAAATGGAAAAACTCTTTATTTTCCCCTGTTGTTTAGTGGGTGGGTGGGTGGGAGTATGTTGTTTTGTAACTGCTTTCTTATGTTAGAGAATGGATTAAATTAAAATTATTCAATGCAAAATGGTGAAGAATTAGCATAGAGCCATTGATCACAAACTATGATAAAAGCAAAACAAGTGAAAGAACAAAATGATGGCTTTGTTTAGTAACGGCCACAAAAGAAAAGACTTGCAATATTTTTATACGCAGAAGAAAGGTGCAACAGGTATTTTGTTTCTTAAAAAAGCAAGCAAAATAGAGGAATTTATACCTCAAACTATCTGGCCATATTTACTACCTTATCATTGTATTATTCTCTTCTATCTGTTAAAAGTTTATAGAGATGAAGTTTGTAGTTGTTTTAAGTACTATACATTTTTAAATTGTTAGCTTCCTTAAGTATTATCATGTAAAAATGTGTCTTAATTTTTGAAAACAAATACATATTTATTTTCTTTCAAATTGTTTTTATTGTTTTATATTTATGCCTTGATGATTTAATTTGGATTTGTTACAGCCAAGTTCCAAATGGTCTCTCAAATTGTCAGCAGTAGGAAAAATGGTTAACATAGAGAATGATGGATTTGTTTCCAGATTTTTTAGCCATCTACTTATATATGTATCTATAGAAGAAAATGAAGAGCCTTGGCAGAGCAAAGGTTAAGCACTTGGATGCTAACCAAGAGGTCGACTGTTCAAATCCACCAGCCGCTCCACAGGAGAAAGATATGGCAGTCTGTTTCTGTAAAGATTTACAGCCTTGGAAATCTTATGGGGCAATTCAACTGTCCTATAGGGTCACTGTGAGTCAGAATTGACTCAAAGGCAACAGGTTTGGTTTGGTTTTGGTTTACAGAAGAAAATGAAATCCTTTCCTTGTTCATATGCTAATTAAATCTCTCAGAGCAGAATTATTTCATCCACTTTTGTCTCTTCATTTCTTATATCCAGTATGCTCCTCAATTAGTGTAATATGCTGGCTTGTATGTGATGGATTCTCAACCAGATAACATACTTGCCCTGTTTTGGTGCTTAGCAGACCATGAGCTCTCTCCATTTGTAAAAGAGCCATGTTAGAGCTCCTGAGTAGGGAACAGCTAAACTGGACAGCATTGGAGCCCTATTTATATTGTTGCATTAATTGGCAGCACAGCCAATAGTTCAATGCATGAGTCAAAAAGTCACTTGCTGCCTGGCCTTGAAAAGACACAGTATCTTTATTTAAACTTGCTAAGGTGTTTATAGGAAATGATGATAACTGAACTATTTACATGCATCACTGGGGTATAGGATCAATTAATTAAACATAGTTGTCATCGATACCAGGTACAATTATCTTTAAGAGTCTTCCACTGCAAGGCAACTCTTGTAATTTTGGTGTATAACTTACAAGCATTGAACTTCTTTGCATTTATTGAGCATATCAATTTCAAAATAGCTGGTCATCCAGCAAATAACTAAAAATCTGTAGGCAGTAGAGAGACCTCTTGTTACAGGGATTTAGACTTACTGTTCCATAAAAATGTAGCAGCCCTGGTGGTACAGTGGTTAAGCATTCTGCTAACCAAAAGGTCGGCGGTTCAAACCCAGCAGCTACTCCATGGGAGAAAGATGTGGTAGTCTGATTCTATAAAGATTTATAGCCTGGGAAACCCTATGGGGCAATTCTACTCTGTCTTGCAGGGTCGCTGTGAGTCAGAATAGGCTCAACAGCAGTGGGTTTGGTTTGGTTTTGGTTCCATAAAAGCCAATTATGAGCATGCTTATTAGTATTTGAAAAGATGTACCTGGTGAAGATTTAGCTACTAATATATTCTGAAGCAACATTTTAACTCTATCTATACTCTTTCTAATGCTGGTATATTGATCATTTCATGGGTATAGGAAATGCATACGACACAAGAATAAAATGGATAACACAATCTTGCAACCTTTATGTTCTTACGCAAAATGGAACACTAAAGAAATAATGCCCACAATTACAGTTCATAAATTTAGTGTAATAAAGCTTAAGTCGTGTTCCTTCAGATATGAGATTGTCTCTCAAATTCTGGAAATATTGCTTATAGTAAAATCAACCTACTAGAATTCTCTATTGGATATATAAGAGCATGAACTTTTTAAAAAGATATATGGGATTATAAAATTAACCACAGATTTTACTTAAGCCTGCTAGCAGCAGGTAGAAGAATATTTTTTTTAAATAAACATTTTCTGTTATCTAAATCTGGCTTCAATCTCATTTTCTCCCAGACCAGTGTTTACTTTTTTTGGATACTCTTCTAAGCATGCTCAGCAAAATCTGTGCATTTCATAAACTCAACTAAGTTGAGGATTGATTGGATCTATTTCATTTATTGGCTGTATTTTCCTTTTTGAAAATAGAGGTTGTATGCAGAAAACATTGCTCTTCATTTTTCAATACTTTTCTACTGGACCTCTTATACATTTACTTTACACAATTTTACCCTGTACATATGTAAACATAACAATGTACGATTCTTAACTGTGGCGTAGAGGTACTAGAATGCTTGTGGCCATCTCGTTGTACAGAAATTACATTGATTTCCAATAAACATGAAACCACAATTCCTTCACAATATGTACCATATTATCTGTTTTGTATCTTAAATTTAATTTACATATATTATTTATTTCTGTTAACTTACCCATTTTATGCAGTATTAAGCATAATTAAGCCATGTATAAATGTGATATCGTTAGCAATACGTATTTACTTTAAATTTGTATTTTCAAAACATTACTCATTTAGTTTATGTTGTGCAATTGTAGATGGCCTCTTACTAATGTAAAATGATTTGTAGTGGAAACATTTATATTTTTATAATAAACATAATGAAAATATTTTTTACAGATTGGAATACAGAAGTGGTCTTTGAAGCTTCTTAAAGTTATAAAAATATGTGTTTATTAAAGTAGCAAAGCAATGAAATTTGTATGTTGCTAAAAATGTGCTATTGTTTTTTTTTTCCTCCATTAGTGAGAAGGGATACATATTATGTAATTCATATTTTTCAGCAATTCAAATCTCGTTATCAATAAGCTAGAAAAACATTAGTAAATGTTTTCTTTATATGCTCAGTGTACACAACTGTATTGGACAATTGTCTTTACATGAACCAGAAAACAAAACAAATTAGCTTGTGAGAAAAAGAAATTTTTCGCCCATGAGACCAAAAAGTCTGGAGATGGACTCCTAGATGAGAGATTAGGCACAGGTGTTCAAACTATGTCATCAGGACTAAGTCTCTCATTCTTTGCCTTCTTTCCTTCACCCTACATTTCTCCCAGCTGGCTTGATTTGCAAGCTCTATATGTTGACAAGTGAAAATATCACTCTAGTTTATATAATTCTGCATTGTAAATCCTACGAAAGAATTACTTTTCCCCAATTGTCCCAACATAAATACGAATGCCTTAATTGGGTTACAAGCCTATTATGAATAACTTCGGAGGAATGGATTACTCAGATTGGCAAGAACTCAGTCCTATGCTTTCCCTTATAGAAGGTAGGTGGGGCCAAGTGGAGCTGATGGACTACAGAGATTAAGGGTATACAAAAGGAAGTCAGAATGCTCCTTTTTTTAGGCTGGGTTCTCTAGAGAAGCAAAACCAGTAAAGAGTATAAATATATATAGAGAGAGAGATTTATATCAAAGAAATAGCTCGTGCAATTGTAAAGGCGGGAATGTCCCAAGTCCATTGATAAGGATAGAGGCTTCTCTCGATTCACATAGCCGCAGGGGCTGGCGAACCCAAGATCGGCAGGCCAGAGAACAAGGCTCCCACTCTCAGGCTGTGAAGATCGACAAATCCCAATGTCTGCAGATAAGCTGGTAGCTCAAATCCTAAGAGCTGGAGGGCAGATGAATAGGAGGCAGCCCGGGATCCAGAGTGAGCAAAAAAGCCAGAATGTCTGATTGTGTTCTGATGCAGGAACACCTCCAAGGAAACTCCCTTTCAACTGATTGGCTACTCACAGCAGATTTAATCATGGGAGTGATCCCATATAAACACTGAGAATTCTGGCCCAGCCAAATTGACACACAATCTTAACCATCACACTGCTTATTACAAAATTGGGAAGGGATGCTGGACAAGCCAAATAAAACAAATAAAAATGAAAAGCAGACAACTACAACTACACATAACACATAAGAAACACCTGATATATTGTGTAAAGTAGGATCCTACTCATTTGCAGTATTCTTAGAGGAAAGGAATACACATGAAAAGAAAAGCCCACAAAATAACATAGGTGACCAAGATGCCCATTAAGATGGAAGTGACTAGGGAAAAGTCACAAAACAGGTCAAATTTGAGATTGCCCTGAAAGATCAATAGCACTTGATCATGTTGAGTGGTTAGAGAGTCAATTACAGGCAAGACGGCAGCTAAATAAAGGGGGAAAAAGGTAAAAAGAATGTTTGTTCATTCAATATGCATGTATTAAACACCACTATGAGTGAGCCATTTTGCCATCACCATTTATGGGTTACCTCCTTAAACCTTTACAATTCTGTAAATAGATTTTTTCCACTTTTAAAAGATGAAGCTTGGAATGTCCAAGTCACCTTGCCCTGGCCATCCTAGCAAACAGATGAACAGATATTTCAAACTGGAATCTTTTTTACTCTATTTTCTTTTCCTAATATTATTACCCTAATAACCACAATTCTCTGTGGACAGTGAAAGTGGCAACGTACGAAAATGATACTGGGGAGAAACTGTAGGTTAAATAGACTGCCTAATGTTAGAAATCTATTTTGGAGTTCTAGGCATGAATGGAAACCCTGGTGGTGTAATGGTAAAGAGCTACAGCTGCTAACCCAAAGGTCAGCAGCTCGAATCCACCAGACGCTCCTTGGAAACAGTATTGGGCAGTTGTACTCTGTCTTATAGGGTCTCTATGAGTCAAAATCAACTTGATGGCAATGGGTAGTGGTAGGATGGTGGTAACAGGAATGTGAAGAATAGAATGGATACAAAGACACATACATACGTGAGAATTAACAGAATTTGCCAATTTAATATGAGAATTTTTCAAAGTGAAGAATCAAAGCGAGCCAGAATATGTAGGCTCTGAGTGTCTGTGGAAATGATAACAGTATAAGTAGAAGCAGAGAGTAAGGAGAAGTCAGGTTAACGTTAGCCGAACCTCAAAAAGTTAATAGGTATTAAGATATGAGTCTGAAGCTTTAGAAAAAGGAAATTAGGGATAAAATATGTATATAAAAGTGTGTCTGATACTATGTAAAGATTTGCATATGTTTATTTGTAGTGCTATATACATACACTTTGAGCAGCTTTGAATTAAGTTAACGCTGGCTGGTGTAATAGTTAAATCCCCAAATATCAGTAGTTTAAAACAACACAAAATGATTTCAAAAAATAATTCAATATAGATGTTTGGCAGGAGATCTTGCTTGTAATGATTCAGAGCCTATACTTTCTCCATCTTGTGGCTTATAGCACTTAGTAATCTTTTGCTTTCAACTAGTAAAATGAAGGGAGGATTTTCTGTGGTAGATTTTTACAAGCTATGCTTTTTATGCTTATAAGTGGCACATGTCACTTCTACTCTCATTCAATTCTAGAACCCATCATATGGTTGTACTTAACTGCAAGAGAGTTGTAGAAATGTAGCTTAATAACATGCCTAAATAGAAGACAGTTTTTGGAATACACATACTAGTCTCTGCCACAACTTTTTCTTACTTGCATATATATATATACTACGTACAAGGCACCCGTCTGTCAGTTTGTCATACTGTGGTGGTTTGTGTATTTCTGTGGGACTGAAGTTATGCCATCAGTATTTCAAATACTAGCAGAGTCACTTATGGTGAACAGGTTTCAGTGGTGCTTCCAAATTAAGACAGGCTAGGAAGAAGAGGCCTGGTGAACTACTTCTGAAGATTAGCCAATGAAAACCTTATGAATCACAACAGAATGCTGTCCGACTCACTTGCTTTTTACACGTAATCTGGAGAGATCAATCACTGGAGGAGAACGTCTTGTTTGGCAAAGCAGAGGACCAGCTAGGGACAGAAAACCCTCTGTGCAATGCATTGACCCATTAGCTTCAGCGATGGACTCAAACATTCTAGCGATCGTGAAGATGAGGCAGGACCAGGCACCGTTTTGTTCTGTTCTACATAGGGTCACCATGAGTCAGTGTAGACTCCACAGCAGCTGTCTGTCTGTCTGTCTGTCTACCTATTTATCATTGATCTAGGAGGCAGACAGTTCTAAAAGTGTTTTAAGAAAACACCAGTCCCCTTTTCCCTCCACCTACTTCTTATTCTCTTTTCTCTCATTATTTAAATCACGTAGCTCTGTTAATGACATCTGTGGCAGCTATGGGAGTTCACTACTCAGATCTCCCTTCAAGATAGAAGTTATTGTGAAGAGAGCAGTTTGTTGACAACCTCGAGTTGCTGTACTTTTAGGATCTCCAGCAGAGTTTACACCCAAGCCATGCTCTACAGGGTTAATGCCAGCCAGTGACTGAGATGGTTGGAGTACTAAAGGTAGGCCATTTTTTCTCAAATAGGAGACTCCATTAACCAAGAGTCTTCATTCTCGTGCTCCTATCCTCATGTCTGACATTTTGACAGACAGTAGTCTGAGGTTCTTCCTATACTACCCTCCTTCCTTTGCTCCCTCTCGTCTATCTCCCACCACCACCTCCGTTAGACTCTTATCATTTGCCTGGATTACTGAAGGAATCTCCTAAGAAGTGCCCCTGCCTTCTGTCCTGATATCACCAACACACTCTTTAATAAGCGGCCAGACTAATAAATTACAGCAGATCATAGCTAATATGTTACACTGCCACTCCTTTCGCCGCATCCAGAGGCTCCCCAGGATGACTTGCACGCTCGAATGCCTAGAGGCTTGGCAGGTTATATAAATGGGTGAAGCCAGTAGAGAAACTACTCCTTCCTTCAGAGATAACTTTTCGGGAGCGAGGTTAGTGAGTTCCTTCTTTTTCAATAGAATTCCTAATCTGAATTTTTGTGAAAAATTTTTTACGTATTTAAAATATTGCCACCCATTTCATAACATCATAAAGTGAACTTAGCCTGTGGCAGCCAATTTATCATTTCTGGCATACAGAATACTCTTTAATACTGGAATATAAAACCTATCTTGAGTAGAACCATGCTTCTCTCTTGATTCTCTTGCTTGCAAGCTACCTCTTCACGTTCTACATAACAGCTGTACTGAATTACTTATAGTTCTGTAGTTCCCTGAATATGCAATTTGTTGTTGTTGTCGTTGTTTTTGTTTTCTTCCTCCTCACGAGAGCCTCTGAAATTTCTGTTCCTCTGTCTACAATTGACTAGCTAACATGTATTCGTTCTTTAGGTCTGCTGATATACTGAGTTGGGGCCCTTTTTCTTTCTTTTTTAGTTTTTAACAGAACTTTATGCTTAACCCTGCATAACACCTACCATCTTATAGTGAAATAGCTTGTTCTTTAAGCCCCATCCCTCCTCTTAGCAGTGAGTTCTTAAACAGGGACTCTGACTTTGGAATCACTGTGGCTCACTGCCCTTTGCAATGTTTGGGACATAATAAGCATTAAAAAAAATTCAGTTTAATTAATGCATTAACTATTTTCTTATAAAATAATAGAGATTGAGTTTCTGATATTTTTATCCTTAAGAGGAAAAGTATAAATTTTCCTCAGGCCAATAAACCTAGTTAATGTTCTAGTCGTACATCTTGGATCATTGAATGTACTGATTTCTGCTAGAACTGGTTCATTTTCACAGGATTTTGTGGACTTATTTCATTGGTCTCAATGCTCCCATTTTTCTTAGTGCAGTCAAGTCATTTAAGTAGACCCTTGAACCAGAGCTTAACTATAAAAATTTTACAAGGTAAATGCAAAAACTATTTTGATCCTGTCTACTCTCTGTTTACAAATAACGTCAATCTGCTTACTAAAAACTACCCTCCTTATAGGGCATCTGGGATACACATTCTATCGACCCAGAGCATCTAGACGCAACTTGGGAAAATAAGCGGGAGAGTTAAATACACCATAAAATGAAGACATGGGAGATTGGCAGAAACCCTCACTCTGAAATTCTCTGGGAATAGCAGTTACAAGTTAGGGAATCATAATAATTAAATCACATCCCCCCAGCCCACCTTTCTTTTTTGAACAAAGGTAATTTTCCAATTAAATTATAAATAACAAAAATGACAATAGTAACAACAGCAAACAAAAATAAACTGCTAGGTAATTTTTATTACATATGCATACAAATATATTTTATATTTAATTGTTCCAAATAATAACTAATGTTAATTGAACATTTTCTATGTGCCAAGCACTTAATACATATTATTTTATTTAATTTTCCCAACTGCCCAATGAAGTACATTATTATCTACTTTACAGGTTAAGGTTTACGGTAGTTAATCAATCACGCAAGGTCAATGTCTTAGGCTGGGATCTCTAGAGGAACAAAACCAGTGAAGCGTATATATAAACATAAATAGAGGTTTATTTCAAGGAAATGAATCATGCAGTTGTGGAGGCTGGCAAGTCCCAAATCCACGTGTCAGGCATCAGGCTGGAGGCTTCTCCTAACTTATGTGGTTGCAGGGGCTGATGAACTCACAATTGTCAGGTCAGGTAAAAGGCTGCAGGCTCACATCCCAAGAACCAGAGGACAGAGGATGATGAGTCAGATGCAGGATCAGGAGAGAGCGATCTTTGCCAAAACATCCATATATGTTGGATGCAGGCCAGACCTCCAAGGGAACTTCTCTTTCAACTGATTGGCTGCTCACATCAGATCACAAAATGGAGGATGATTACATAATATCTGCCAAACCCCTGAGAACCATGGCGTAGCCAATTTGACCATAACCTTAATTATCGCAGCCCGCCCCTTGTCAGGTTGGCATCTGTACACATCTCCTTAAATCATACATAATCTCTAAATAGACAATTATGAAGTTATATTTGTGCCGAACATGCTACAACTTACATGTGTACAAAGGGAAATGCGTTAGCCCCTTTTACATCTTATATTTTATCATAAGTAATGGAATAAGGAAGGGAAGAAAACAAAGATATTTGTCATATAGATAGGTAGATTTATATATATATATACACACACACATACATACATAAACCAAAACCAAACCCACTGCCATTGAGTCAATTCCAACTCATAGAGACCCTCTGAGACAGAGTAGAATTGCCCCATAGGGTTTCCAAGGCTGTAAATCTTTACAGTAGCAGACTGCTGCATCTTTCTCCCATGGAGCGGCTGATGGGTTCAAACCACCAACATTTTGGTTAGCAGCCAAGAGCTTAACCACTGCACCACCAGGACTCCTTATGTACACATACACATATAATAAAACAAGGAAGAAATTCTCATAGCAATTATAGTCCTCGTTTCTGCAACTCGTCATGTGGTTATATCTGGTATTTACAACTACCTTCTTCCACCACCTATTCTGTATTCCTTTTGCCTCAGCAAGCACCTCAGCCTAGTTGTGGTTCTTTGTCTGGTCGGGTGACCCAAACCTTCATTTTGTAAAAGACTGGGCCATGCTAGAATTGGGTTGCTCTAGTTTTCCATTGACTTTAATCACAGGACATGGTAGAACTAAAAAACATCTAAAGGATCTTCTGTATTTCAGACATACTCATCTTTACCTCCATTATGTAATATCAGTCTGATTTGCCCTTGGTGATCAGGGTCAATCACACCAGCCAATACAGTAACTCCCTTCTTTATCTATTAAGTCAGAGGCATGAGGAGCTCAAAGTGGCTAAACGGCATTCTTGATTTCTAGTTCAATGAAATCGGTGTTGTGTTCCCTAGTTGGAGTATTCCTCCCTTTGGAACTAAAACCTCTAGACCTGCAGAGCGTAAGGTTTGCAAGTGGGTTACTAGGGAAAATAGTAAGTAGTGTCATTTCCATTTCTATTTCTTAATTCCTGGACCCATGAGTCCTAGCTATGGGAGAAATAGCACCATATATTGGACATTGTTTTAGAGCATATACAGCCTGCTGGAGAATATTACCCCAACCCTGCAAGATATTGCCACCTAACTAACACTGTAATTGTGTCTTTAGAAGGCCATTCCATTTTTCTATCAAGCCAGCTGCTTCAGAATGATGACAACATGGTAATACCAGTGAATTCCACAAGCATGGGTCCATTGCCACACACTTCATTTTTTGTAAAGTGAGTTCCTTGATCTGAGGCAGTGCTGTGTGGTATACCATGATGGTGGGTAGGATGACATGTTCTGTGAACACCAGTCAACCTCTTTCCCTAGCCACTCCTGTCATTGCTCAATGGGCTCATGAACAAAGTGGCTATGATAACAGGGATGGAGGTTATGCATGGGTTCAGCAACATGGACTTCCACTTACCAAGGCTGACTTAACTACAGCCACTATTTTGAGCACCCAATCTGCCAAAAGCAGAAACCAACACTGAGTACCCCAGATGGCACCATTCCTAGGGGTGATCAGCCAGCAACTTGGTGGCAGTTTGATTACATTAGAGCATTTTCCATCATGGAAAGGGAGGCATTTTGTTCTTACTGGGATAGACACCTACTCTGCATACAGATTTGCCTTTTATGTTCACAATTCTTCTGCCAAGACTGCCGTCTGTGGACTTATAGGAACTCATTTTTATGATTTTGTTCCTCTAGAACCACTCTTGTTGCCAAATGTCTTAGGCTGGGTTCTCTAGAGAAGCAAAACCAGTGAAGCATATGTATATATATATATATAAAGAGAGATTTATTTCAAGGAAATGGCTCACACAGTTGTGGAAGCTGGCAAGTCCCAAATCTGCGGGTCAGGCATCAGGCTGGAGGCTTCTCCTGACTCATGTAGTTACAGGGGCTGACAAACCCAAAATCAGCAGGTCAGGTAGATGGCTGCTGGCTCACTGTATTGTAGGAACTGATAAATTCCTACAGATAATTATCTGTAGTCATCAAAAACTGCTGGTCAGGCAGCAGGCTGTTGGCTCCTATCCCAAGAACTAGAGGTTAGAAAACGATGAGTCAGGTGCAGGATCAAGAGAGACTGAGTTTGCCAGAACACCCAGGTATACTAGAATGTGCCACACCCCTGCGAAAACTTCTCTTTAAACTGATTAGCTGCTCACATCACATCATAAAATGGAGGATGATTATGTAATATCTGACAAACCACTAAGAATCATGGCCTAGAGAGTTGACACATAACCTTAACCATCACAGTCATATAGCTAGCAAGTAAAAGAACTGATATCAAAGCAAAGTCCAGGGCACTTGTTCTCAATGACTACACTTTTATTTCTTGTCAGCATAATGCCACTAATGAGGATAAAGTCTGAAAAAGAATTATGAAATATCTTCTGGAAGTAAAATGTTGAGTAGTTTTCATTTTGTCAACATTTCAGTATGCGTGAATGTTATCCAGTGACTGTGCTAGTAGAGACATATCTCTACAGAATCACTTGATTGTTACTACCATGGCAGAGGAAGGAACAAGCAGTTACCCTTGATTTTATTTCTGTGAACTCCATTTCGATAGCATGAGATTTGTCTGACATATGGTGAACCCTTAAAGCAAACATGCTCCCTTGGACATTCAACAAATAATATAATTTGGAAACACCAAATACCACAAGGAAAAAGTAGTGCTCTTTTGCTATTTTCTGACAGATTTCCACACCAATGATTTATGGAAGAGTGTTAAGTTTAGGATTTTTATCTGAAGCCAAGAAAAAAAGCCCTTAAAGTTTTGAAGCCTATTACCCTCAATGATGGAAGCCAAAACCTTGGAATGTTTGCTAAAATCAAAGATGAGAGAACACAGAATGTCATGTACTATCAAGAACTTGCTGACTTTCTTATGGTTCTCATTTATTCTCATATATGGCAAATCAAAAGCCTTGGGAGGAAGCCAATACAAATTGTTACAGATAACACTATCTGAATTTAACCGCCACAGGTATGCTCCATATAGTAAATATATATTTCATATCAGTAACACAAAAATGGAAAAGAACTCTAGTCAAAATTCATTTGGATACCCTCCTTCAGAGAATGCTCATTTTGCCATTATTATTATTATATATCTTGGGTTTGAGCTCCCTTAATACTCATTTTTTTTTTCCATCTCTCTCTCCCATTCTTCTCTCCCTGTTCTTTCCCTGTTATGTGTATTCTACACTCTCCATGGAAAGTTAGAATATTGAAATCATGTTATAATGATATCTTAGGATAATAAAATTAGGCTTTAATAGATAAGTGATTAGTATCTTCTTGCAAAATGAAACAATTAAGCCACTGATATTTTCAAAGGCATTTTGGCACATAGGAATTTTTGTTTGTTTAATTGACTACAGTTCAGTTTAAGGCATCATTTGAGCGTGGACTACTACTGTAGATGACAATTGCTGTAATTTTTAGTCTTGGAATAATGGCACAATTATCTAATGTCGAACACAGTATCGCAGTAGATAAGTAGGCACACAATTAGTATTTGTTGAATGAATGTTAAACATATTGTTGGAGGAAGAACAATATTACCTTTTTCAACTAGTATGGCATGGATCCTATAAATAATGTAAAATTATGTTCCACTTAGGAATTTAAACATTTAGAGAGAGACGGTTTTATAAAGGCAAGTCTAATTTGGCACATGGCCTGTCTCAGGGCTTGGTTGACAGAATAACTCATAATTAGTTGTTGAGTCATACACATTTCTAATGCAACTCATCGTTGTTAACAAAAGAATTCTACTATATCTTTTCCAATGATTCAAAAAAAAAAAAAAAATTGCAGTCGAGTCAATTCCAACTCACAGTGATCCTATAGGACAGAGCAGAACTGCCGATAGGGTTTCCAAGGCTGTAATCTTCACAGAAGCAGAACTGCCACATCTTTCTCCCACAGAGCAGCTGGTGGGTTCCAACTGCCAACATTTCAGTTAGTAGCTGAGTGCTTAGCCACTGAACCACCAGAAATCCTTATACATGGCTTACTAATATTTAAATAGAAAATGCCAAAGCTATGAATAAGACTCAACAGTTCTGAGAAATGTTTTCCTTCTAAACATTATATGCATGAAATGGATCAAGCAATATTAAAGAAAAGTGTTTTTGTTTGTTTGCTTGCTTTTTAAAATGAATGTTCCAGTTTCTATGATTGTATAACATCACTTAGTGGCTTAAAGCAACAAAAATCACTTATTTCCTATGTTTTTCTGTGGTATGGAATTTAGACATTGCGTATCTCAAACACCTTGATGTTGCACCTGGATGTCTGGACCTGAAATAAAACTAGGGGGTTAGAATCATCTGAAGGCCCAGTCACTCACTTGTCTGTTGATTAATATTGGCTGGGCTATCACCAGGAACACTCAAGAGGTGTCCTTGGGGCCTGGGCCTCCTCACAACATGGTGGTTAGTCCCAAGTACAAGCATCCCAAGAAAGAGAAAGAGATATCTAGGCAGAAGACTTAGAGCTTTTTATGGCCTAGCCTTAGAAGTCATGACTAATCACTTCTGCTCTGCATGTGGGTTAACACAATTACAAATATCTTCTCAGATTTTAAGTGGAAGGAACATAAACCCCACTTCTTCAATGAAGAGCACGTGAGACAGCACATCCATCCTTGGAAAATTCAGTCTGTCACAAATGAATGCATTAAATAATCAAAGTTATTAACTTCTCAGTGGCTTTCATGAAGACAGGAGCCAGCTGCAGGATCCAGAGTGAGCAAAAGCTAGCAAGTTTTGCCAGAAAGTCCACATATATTGGATGCAGGCCTCACCCGTGAGGAAACTCCCTTTCAGCTGATTGGCTGCTTGTGGTAGATTTCATCATGGAGGTGATTATATTACATTAGATCACACTATGGAGGCAATTACATCATTACATAACTGCCAAACTACATCTTAACTGCCCAGCCACTGAGAATCATGGCCCAGCCAAGTTGGCACACAACCTTAACCATCACATCTTTTAATAAAATTTAGAATAAGCTTGTCTATGTCTACAAAGTCTTGCTGTGAATTGGTAAGATTTTCATTAATCCACAATGTGGATAAAATTGACATCTTTACTATGTTGAGTCTTCCAATCCATGTGCATATTATGATTCTCTATTTATCTACGTCTTTTTTTTTTATTTCTTTCAAGAGCATTTTGAAATTTTTCAGCATAGAAATTATGTACAAGTTTTATTCATAATTTTTAAATATTTCATTTCCTTTGACACAATTGTAAATAATATTGTGTTTTTAATTCCAGTTTCTAAATGTTTATTATTGGTACATATAAAGGCAACTGGTGTTTTTGTTCTTATCTTATATTTTGCTACTGTATTGGACTTATTCTAAAAGTTTTTAGTTTTATGGATTCTTTAGGATTTTTTGTGTAGAAAATCATGTTATCTAAAAGATTTGTGAATAAACTATCTGTAGATCTGTAGATAGATAGATCTAGATATAACTACAGCTATTAAAAAAAACAAAAAGCCCTTGCCATCTAGTCGATTCCAACTCATAGTGACCTTATAGGACATAGTAGAACTGCCCCATAGGGTTTCCAAGGAGTGGCTGGTGGGTTTGAAATGCCAACCTTTTGCATGCTCAGCTCTTAACCACTGTGCCACCAGAACTCCTCTATAGCTGTAGCTATGTATACACACACACACATATATACAGAGAGCAACATGACAAGAAAAAGAAATACATATATGTGTGTGTGTGTATATATATGTATTTCTTTTTCTTGTCATGTTGCTCTCTGTTGTTCCAAGTCTTAAGGTAAAAGCATTCAGACTTTCATCAAGTATGATGTTAGCTGTGCTTTTTACAGCTTATAAACTTTGCAATATCAAGTTATCCTTTATTCCTAATTTTCTGAGTTTTTTTTTAATCATAAGTGGGTGTTGAAATTTTTCAAATGCGTTTTCTGCCTCAGTTAATATGATCATGTGATTTTTGTCTTTGGCCCCTACCAAGTTAAGACTCCTCATGTGATTTTCTTCTTTGATCTTTATTAAGTCAAGACCAGAGTCACCAATTTTATCAAACCAGTCCAGGGAGGCTAAGATCATCTGCCTCTGAAGCCAACTGTGTGGTGAATAATAAATCCCACTCCACATATCAAATGAGTCCTGTGGAAATCTCAGCTTCCCTTCCCTGGTCAGGTCAGGCCCCAGCTGCCAGAGAAGCCCTTTCTCTCTCTTCCCCATTCACCCAGCACTAAATCAGTGGGTACTGGCCCCTTCTTGGTTTCTCAGGTCCAATAATCTGTTGGAATAACGCACAAACTCTGGGGAAACCGTTATCTGTAGTCATCAGAAAACAAACAAAAAAAAGGTACAAATACACAGTGTGAAGTTTAGGTACAAAGCTTCCATGTCTGCACGGTACACACTTACCCTCATAAGTACAGATGCTTGCTCTCATCACCCAGGAAGCTCTACTGGTCCTCTGTCTTCCGAGGCCTTCACTGGCCTCACCAAATGACCATGGTAAATTGCACCCTGCCTCCTGAGGCTTAGTCAGCATTGGGCTACCAGGTGGTCCCTCTTGGTCTGGTCAGCCCCCGACAATTTGGCCGGCCTCAGGTGTGGTCCAGCTCTCAGGAACCAGGAATGAAACCCAAATTGTTTACTACAAGGTGATTCCACACCTTGCAGTCTGTTAATATTGGATTACACTGATTTTTTCTTTTTTAAAAATATTGAACCAATGTTGCAAAATGTTGTTGTACGCCACTGAGTCCATTCCAACTCATAGCAACCATATAGGACAGAGAACTGCCCCACAAAGTCTCTTAGCTGTAATTTTTACAACAGCATATTGTGAGGTCTTTTCTCCCACGGAGAAGCTGGTGGGTTCAAACTGCCAATCATTTGGTTAGCTGCCTGGAACACTTAACCATTGCCACCAAGTCTTCATTGCATACCTGAAATAAATCTCCCTTGCTCGTGGTGTATAGTTCTTTTTACGTATTGCTGGGTTTAATTTGGTAATACTTTGTTGAGAATTTTTGCATTTAAGTTCATGAGAAGGAGCCCTGATGGCACAATGGTTAAGTGCTCAGCTGCTAACCGAAAGGTCGGCTGTTCAAACCTACCAGCTACTTTGCAGGGGAAAGATGTGGCAGTCTGTTCCCATAAAGATTTACAGCCTTGGGAGCCCTATGGAGCAGTTCTACTCTGTCCTGTAAGGTCGCTATGAATCAGAATCAACTTGATGGCATTGGAGTAAGTTCATGAGGTATATAAAAGTATAGTTTTATTTCTTCCATTTTCTTTCTATTTTTGTACTTGGACTTTGCAATGAAGGTAAAATAAGCTGGAAATCATTCCTTCCTATTCTATTTTCTAGGCGAGATTGTGTAAATTTGTGTTAATTCTTCTTTAAATGTTAATAGAAATCTCCTGTGAAATTATTTAAGTCTAGAGATTTCCTCCTCAGAAAATTTTTAATTATGAATTCAGTTTATTTAATGACTATGAGGAAATTCAGTTTATCTATTTCATCTTGGTTAAGTTTTCGTAATTTGTAGTTTTGGGAAAATGAATAAATTTGTATAAGTTGTTGAATTTATGAGAGCAAATTATTTTGTAGTATTTCTTTGTTATCCTTCTAACAGCTGTATACAGGGGAGAATTATCCAATTAGAAAGGTAAACATGGTGCTTACCTTGCTTAACAGATTATCTCTAGTGAATAGTTTCACATCTTTGATGTGGTGAAACCCATGTGAAATTTCAGTACAGGTTAATAAGTAAGCACAATAAACACATGCTTACCTTGCTTATTAGGTCATCTGCCTCTGTCAGGGATTGTGAATTTAAAAAAGAGGTTTTGATTCTGTAGGAAGATGCTGGGGGTTGGGAGAGAGACAGATGCCAACCACACCTAAAAGCAAAATCTTTGATGTGGTAAAAAAAAATGGAAAACTTTTCACTGCAGATGATCTGATAAACAAGGTAAACACTGTGCTTACCTTGCTTATTGGACAATCTGCCCCTGGCTGTAAGGTCTGAAGTAATATTATCTGTTGAATTCCTAGCATTTGTGAGTTATATCTCCCCTCTTTTTATTTTTACCAGTTAGACTTTTATCAAATTCATTGATTTTTTGAAGAAACAGCTTTGTATTTTATTGATTTTTTCCTCCATTTTTAAAAAATTTACATTTGCATCTTCTCTTGTCTTTATTATTGCCTATCATCTCCTTGCTCTGAGTTTATTTTGCTCTTCTTTTACTGGTTCCTTGAGATAGGAGCTTGGATTATTGATTTGAGGCCTATACCCTCTTCCAAAGTAAGCATTCAGTACTACAAATTTTCCTCTCAGTGCTATTTAGCTGCATCTTACTAATATTGATATGTTGTGTTTTAATTTTTATTCAGCCCCATTTTTTTAATTTCCTTTGAAATTTATTTTTATCCTGAAATTATTTAAAAGTATATTGTTTAATTTTTAAGTGTTTATAACCTTTCTGTTATTGATCTCTAGTTTGATTCTTTTTTTTTTTTTTTTTGATTCTATTAAAAGCATCTAGTTTGATGCTTTGTATGATTTCAATTTTTTTATATTTTTTAAGGTTTGTTTTATGACATGGAGTCTGGTCTATAAAGGTGAATGTTACATGGATTCTTAAAAAGATTATATATTGCATTGCTGTTCTTATGTTGTAGGGTATTCTTGTTTTTCAGTTCTTCTATATCTTTACTCACTTTTGGTTTAGTAGTTCTATAAAGTATGCTACTAGTTCTCATGAGAGTAAGGGTTTGCAATGCCCAGCCAAAATTTGGAATTTGTCTATTTCTCCGCTCAGCCCTATTTTTTTTTTTTTCTTTATACATTTTGAAGCTCTGTTGTTTAATTCATACACATTTAGGGTCACTACTAAGTCTTCTTCATGGATTTATTCTTTTGTTATTATGTAATGCCTTTCTTTGCCCCTACTAATATTCTTTACTCTGAAATCTTCTTGATATAATTGTAGCCACTTTTCTTAAAATTAATTTTTGTTTAATACATTTTTTTCCTTATTTTTTAAAATATCTGTGTCATTATGTTTGAAATGAGTTTTTGTACACTCCATTTAGTTGGGTCTTGTATCCATTTTGCCATTCTCAGTCATTTAATTGATGAATTTAGACCACTTACTTATAAAGTAATTATGTTGTATTTTAAGTCTACCAACACGTTGTTTTCTGTGCATGATCTCTGTTATGCTTGTTAAAAACTATCATGTTGGAAAAAAATCAGGATTTAGAGTTCTCATTCCTCTTTTTCCCTGTTTTTGCCTTCTTTAATTGAACATTTTTTTTTTTTTTTTGGAATTTCCCTTTGATTTATTTACAGTTTTTGAGTATCACACTTTAGATAATTTTTATTACTTGCTCAAGGCATTACAGTAAACACGTGTAACTGAAAATACATAAAAGCTGTGGCAATATTTAGGTGAAAAAATGAATTTGTTGTATTAACCTAAATAAGAATGGGTCTAGATATTTTCTATAGGTCACTATTATGAATTTAATAAAACCAAAATATAAACAAACACAAAAAAAGCAAAACTCATTGCCATCTAGTTGATTCGACTCATACTGACCCTTAGGACAGAGTAGAATTGCCCCACAAGGTTTCCAAGGAGCAGCTGGTACATTTGAACTGCTGACCTTTGGATAGCAGACAGGGTCCTAACCACTGCACCACCAGGGCTCCCTAAATTTATGAATATTTGAAAACTATAGTCCTGGATATGGAATACATGCATGGATTTTGTGAACGAGAAAGGATGCATATATATGTATGCATATGTATATGTATGTATGTACATACTATATACGTGTTTGTGTTAGACTAGTTTTTGAAATTGTCGTATTATTTTACAAAAATTGAAATTAACAATGATTTATTACCAATGTTGCTAAACCTAACTTTCAAAACTAGATAACCCAGAATTTAAGAAGCTTATTGAGTACGTTTAAGACTTTCTTACTTGGTTGTAATAATTCTAAATTATTTGACGTGTGGGGGGATCTCTACTATTTTCTTTCTTTCCTTTTTCAAAAAAAGTATGCTCATTTGTTTTACTTATTTTTTATGCCTTTACAT
The DNA here is from genome assembly GCF_024166365.1 of Elephas maximus indicus. Taxonomy (NCBI): domain Eukaryota; kingdom Metazoa; phylum Chordata; class Mammalia; order Proboscidea; family Elephantidae; genus Elephas; species Elephas maximus. The sequence goes on from NC_064836.1 coordinate 62,264,083, forward strand.
ATTTTAAAGCATTAATGACTTTAAAAATTGTGAAACCACTGCTGTAATTTAAGCTCACATTGGTCATTTGTTTATTTGGTCGTAGACCACTAAACTGTTGAGGATAACATCATATATTTGATTCAGTCTAACTCACAGAATGCATTTGATTTCAATCCAATCTATAACTCCAATCTAAAACTTCAAACACATGTTCTGAAAATCTGCCACTGATCAAAAAGGGTATAGAGTTCACCCTTCAACATAAATGATCTCAGGGAACAAAGTGTTTTTATATGGAGAAGCTGGCAGGATATTTTTCCTGCTAAAAGATGCAAAAACTGGGAGAAATATTTGGGAATTGCAGTTTTATGATTTTGAAGCAAAACTGAACTGTTTTAGATAATGAATAAAAATTAAAGTGTTACAGATTCTTCATTCTTTGTGATATTTAAGGTAAAATTCCATTTGGGAAGCAATGATAGATTAAACAGATAGAAAACATACTTTTTACCAAAAGCAGAATGCACATGTTGAAGGAATTTATGTGAATATAAATATGTTGTTGTTGTTATACACCATCTAGTAGATTCCAACACATAGTGACTCTATATGAGAGAATAAAACTGCCCCTGGGGATTCCTAGGTTGTAATCCTTATGGGAGCAGATTGCTAAATCTTTTCTCTCAAGGGGCCGCTGGTGACTTTGAACCACCAACCTTTCATTTAGCAGCCAAGCACTTTAACCGTTTAGCCACCAAGGACTCCTTTATTATGTTTCTAAAGTTTTTTTAACTGTGTATCGTAATAAGTCGTAAGCTCCATGTGGGAGTTCAAAAGCATTATTGAATGAATTAATGCACCTGTGTTATATTATTAGAAAATAATTACTAATCAATATCGTATGTAATATACAAATTTGAAGGTACTTTTTTTCTACTCCATGGCAACTAATGCCTTGCCTTTACTCTGACCTTTTTCTTTCATTAGAAAGCCCTTTTGTGTTCACTAAAACGTTTTCCTCATACTCGTCTCTATTTTAGTACTCTAACCAGCCTTCAATATCTAGTTCAAATGCTTCTTAACTTTCATCATCTTGAAAATTGATCTCTACCCCCACAGAACTACTAAAACTTTTGTATTTATTTATGGCACTTAATTATAATTACTGATGCACATAGCACAATGCACCACCCTCATATAAGAAGATTTATAGCTGGTGTCACATACAAATGACCTTATGAGTGATTCATAATATTTGCTTTGTATCATGGAAGAACAGCCATGAAGCAAAGGCTGAGTAGATTAGAGATCCTTATTACTCACATGCAGCCAGTAGCCAATGAAGTCTCTGAAGATGAGAAGGTGGCCAACAAATACGATCATATATTCTCTTCATGAAGAAGGGAACCATAGAAAACAACACTAAATACGGAGTTGACACAGTGGAAAGAATTACACAGTAGAAAGGTATTAGAAGTTATAAGCAATAAAAATATTGGTTAAGAAAATGACGAGTGGTATATAAATAATATAAAGTCAATTGACAGAAGCAGAAGGAATAAAAACAAATGCATGGTGTTAACTGAGTTATTTATTAGCAGTAAAATAAGCAAAACATCCATGCATTCAGTCAATAACAACAAAAAATTTTGTGCTTTGTGGGTTCGTTTTGCTCATTTTCGAATATCTGCTCTGGGTCAAACATGACTTAGGGCCTTGGGAATGGAGATGAAATAGGTTAAGACTGAAGTGAAGATGGATGGTGAAGTTACTGGAGGTTGAAAAAATTTAGTCCTCTGATGCCTGGGAGGGAAACCCTGGTGGTGTGGTGGTTAAGAGTTCAGCTGCTAACTAAAAGGTCAGCAATTCAAATCCACCAGGCACTACTTGAAAACCCTATGGGGCAGTTCTCTGTCCTATAGGATCACTGAGCCAGAATGGACTTGATGGCAAGGAGTTTTAATGGATGCCTGGAAGAGTTTAGATATTGAGACAATTGGTTGTTTCCTCAATCTACGCACCGATGAATAAATCCACACATACTGAATGAGCTGCATTTTTTGTTGCTCTTTACGTTCTGAAACAGCCTGAAGTACACACTTAGCTATTATACTGTATACTCCGAGAAGGTGGACAGGATAATTTTCACTTATATACCTCCTGGTGTTTTGAACACCAAAAGATGTTTTTTTAAATAGCTAGTTTGAATAGATGAGTGAATAAACATGAATATCAACAAATAGCAAATGTCCTTGTGAGTACTTGCTTGTTAAAATGCACCGTGTTGGAAAGGAATCAGGATTTAAAATAAAAAAAGATCTGAGTTCAAAACCCTTAGCTGAATTTTATTTGGTAAGCTCAACATCTGTTGGACTCTGGAGGCTCAATCGCTTCATGACACAGATGGAAATAATTGTATCAAGCTAATAGTGTGATAATAGTGTGATAAAGTAGGGAAATGAGGTGAAGTGCTTCCCTTAGTTTATCCACTCATGAAGTTCTATATCCTGACCCCATTTACTTACTTAACTCTGAGTAAAAAGCCTAATTTTAGGCTTTCTGTTTATCAACATTGAGCTCCAAACCATTGAATGATAAACTTTTACGGTAAAGCTTATGAAATAATTGTTTTTTCAAAATATAGAAGAAACCACCTCCTATTTTTCATTGTGAATAAAATGGCTTTCGCGTCGACATTTCAACAATGTGAATAATAAAAGTTGCAGAAATTCAAAAGTTTCCTAGAATGAAATTGAATATTTTGACTGTCTTTTTCTTTTTTTGGTCCCAACTTAAATAACGCAAAAGTTAATTTCCACTTCCTAGATTTAAATTAAAGTCTGTATATTATCAGTTATCAGTAGACTACATACATCAGGCGACTGGAAAAGTTATTTGAAAAGAGTGAATAGCAAGTGTGGTACATGGCTGGTCCATAGCATAGTTTCCAGTAATGAAGGAAACATAAATTATTAGATTTAGTCTGAAATGATTAAAAGTGTTCCCAAAGTCTTTTAAAGACTAAAAGAAAAAAATGGGAGGACTGAGAGGATCTGATTTGTTCTACAAATTTGTATTCTGATTAAAAGAACTATTTGATCCTATACAGTAAGCGTATGGAAAGATGTTGGCTGGCTGTTTGATTCAATGCGGTCATTAGAGACGAAAACACAGCTCGTAATGCAGAGTGTGAGCCTTGTGTAGTTTTCTGATTGCTTTTGTTTACCCACGGTGGAAATATTCTTATTAAATTGTGGGCAAGAGGCACTTTTATTGATTTTCCTAACAGTAACTGCTAATTTCAGGAAGCATTAGATTAAAATGCTGGATGGGGATATCTGGAGCTGATCTCGTAACAGAGCAGGGCACGTTGACTTGGTATTTAGACATGTACAGGAGACAGACAATTTCCTAAAGGGCTGGATGCAATTTCTTCTTTTAGCTCTAAAATGAATTTTAATAATTTTTTTTTTTTTTTTACCGTTAGTAAAAACATGGGCATATATACCCACCAATAAGATTAGATAAATTCTTTCCTTGACTTTAGTTTTGCATGAATGTACCAACTGAAAGTTCTTACATGGCTGCAAAGCACTCCTTTAAAAAAAAAAAAAAACTCAGACCTGGACCTACAGACGAGCCCTAGTTAGTTTTTATCCTATCATTAGCTGTTGTACTATCAACACTTTTAACAACATGGTGCTGATCTCATATTGTTTCCTCTTCTTCACTGCTAGCTGTGTGTTCCTCTTGTTCTTAGTCCAGTTGAACCACACATCTTGTGCCCTGAACCATATGGAATATGTTTTTGTATGAACTCTCAAGATTGAGGACATCTGTCTCTACCTCTACATTAGCCTTCAGGGGATCTTTGCATCATTTAATGGTACAGCTAACAGCATGTTTGCATCATGAAGTTGGCTGTACACAGCTTTCTGGGGATTCCACTGTTTTCATTCTTGAAAAAAAAAATAGGGAAGAGTCTACATTTTTTCTTTTGCTCTCCTTTCTTCTTTTTTGCTTTTCTTCCAACTTTCCTTTCTTCCATATTTCTACTGATATTTACTGGGTGCCAACCATGTACCAGGCATAGCATATAATATCTGAAATTGCATGCTTTCAATACTGTAAACTTTTAAATGTAATGAATGTTTCCATTCAACTTTCTTATTTTGACTATAATTTGGATGCCCTAAGTTATACACATTACTTTTACATTTATATTATTACCTGTTACTATAGGTAATAATATTATTCAGATTCAACTCTCTTAGATTTTCTGAGAAATATTCCTAAATGAATTTCTCCAAAGGGTTCATATGCTAGATTACAACCCAAATTGTGGATAATTCTATAGTGAAAACTTAATAAGTCTTCCTACTTTATAGATGTTCATCATAATTTATTGATAAGTGTGCATTATAAAATCCCAAATCAGTACAGCCTCAATGGCAACTGCTTTTGTTTTCTAGCTTATACATTGCTGTTGTTGTTGTTAGTTATCGTCGAGTTGATTCCAGCTCATGTTTTGTACATTACAAGGTATTTAATCAAAATCCATTTTAACCACTTTCAAACGGATACCCAAAACCAAACCTTCTGCCGTCAAGTCAATTCCAACTCATAGCGACCCTATAGGACAGAGTAGAACTGCCTCATAGAGTTTCCAAGGAGCATCTGGTGGATTCAAACTGCAGACCTTTTGGTTAGCAGCCATAGCTCTTAACCATTGTGCCACCACGTTTTTCAAATGGATACAGTAACACTAAATAGATAGGACCCAAATATGTTATTGATATACAGTTATAAAATATGCACAACTATTAAATTGGTTGCATTATGTTGTTGTTACTTTATAATTTGTAAAAGGCTCCTTTGTTGATTCAAAGATACAGTAACATCCCTGAATGATGGAAATGTCTAAATTATTATAGTATACATTACATTCTTTATTCTCAGTATTTTTTTTCCCCCTTCATGGATAAATTGCCACTTGCGTCGTTTATTACTAAATGCAGTGTTCAACTGTGTTTCTATATAATTCCAAATCATAGAGGGGGGTACATTGTAGGGCACCTCAGTGAAAGCAAAGTGATTAGTGAATGAAATTTATTGATAGTTATTTAATCCTCATAAAACATAATATTTATTCAACAGAAATATTCTTTAACATCTATGTGCCTGGGACTGTAAAATACTAACTATAGAGAAATTAACAAGGTTTGGTCCTTTCCCTGGAGAAGGAATCTACTTGTTTTTGGTACCAAGAGAGGAAGATAGAGACAAGAAGGATATGGTTTTAAGGGTGAAGTTTCTTCAATAGAGTATATATAATAATAAATGTGTTTAAATCACTGCATTTAAATGATGATGATATGTTGATATTACTGAAAGACCAAACCAAACCCATTGCAGTCTGGTCGCTCCTGACTCATAGCGGCCCTACAGGGCAGAGTAGAACTGCCCCCACAGAGTTTCCAAGAAGCGCCTGGTGGATTCTAACTGTCGACCTTTTGGTTAGCAGCTGTAGCTCGTAACCACTATGCCACCAGGGTTTCCTGATGTTAAAAAAGAAAAAAAAATTTTTCTTTTTTAATGTTACCAGAACACAAATACAATGCTGTACTATAACTGTTTTAATAGCTTTATTGAGGTACAATTTACAAACCACAAAATTTATCGATATTAAGTATACAGTTTGATGATCTTTAGGAACTTTTTACAGTTGTGCCACCATCCCCACAATCTAATTTTAGAACATTCTCATTATCCCAGAAAGTTCACGTGTACATTTTTGCTGTCAACCCCCACTCCCATCCCTAGCCCTGGTAATCTCTGATATGCTTCAGGGTCTATAGATTTTCGTATAAAAACAATTTCATATAAAACCAATTATAAATTATGTAGTCTATAACACACGCAGCCTTGTTACTAATTTTTTGTTTGTTTTTTTTAATGTTCCTCAACTTCTATTATACTATAAAAAAGATATTTCAGAGAGTTGCATACCGAGGAGGGGTGGGGGGGTGTTTGCCCTGGGTGCACGTCCAAGCAGGCACCCGACGAGGCACAGAATGGCATTCTGAGGTGCCACAAATATGAAAGGTGCCTGACTGAGGCAGCTGGACAGGAGGGAGAAAGCGTTTCTGCTGATGTGGCACTGCTGTCAACTACCAACGTGTATTCATCTTGAAATTAATGGGGAGGGTGCAATTTAGAGATCTCCCCTGGGTGCTCATTACACTCACTATGCTCCTGATTTCAGATGGCATTTTGAAACGTGGAAGATGACTTTTGACTAAGAACATTAGAGGTTGTATTAGTTTCCTAGCATTGCCAAAACAAAATATCACAAGCTGGGTGGGTTAAAACAATGGCAATTTATTCTCTCCCAGCTCTGGAGGCTGAAAGTCTGAAATCAAGGTTCAGCAGGCCCATGATCCTTTTGAAGCCTCTTCTTATCTTCTGATGAAACTCCTTGGTATTCCTTGGCTTGTAATTGCATCAATCCAGTCTCTGCATTCTTCTCTCTGAGTATCTCTTTGCGTCCACTCGTCTTATAAGGATACCAGTCACTGGATTAAGGGCCCACCCTAATCCAGTATGAACTCGTTTTAACTAAATCAATTACATTCTTTCTACAAAGACCCTATTTCCAAATAAGGTCACATTCTGAGTTTCCAATAGACGTGAGTTTTTGGGAGTTACTTATTTAACCCACTACAGAGGTACCAACCACTCCTAACTCTAGAAGCTTGCCCGAGAATGTCATCATCTGTCTGAAAGAAGAAACAAATGGAGCTCTGGGTGTGAGGAGTGTTTTGAGTTGCCTTTCTGAAACCCTGGTTGTCCTGGTTTTCCGATGATACCCTGCCATACAATTCAGCTGCCAGTCTTGAAGTTTTTGGAAAGGAGTCCGGGTGGTGGAGTGTTTAAGCCCTAGCTAACCAAAAGTTTGGCAGTTCGAACTCACCAGCCACCCTGTAGAGAAAGATGTGGCAGTCAGCTTCCATAAATATTACAGCCTGGAACACCCTATGGGCCAGTTCTACTCTGTCCTACTAAGAACTTAGCCTGTTATCAATTTTAATATTAATCTTCTGATTAAAGGCAAAGGCCTCTTACATGACAAAAGCTAACTTCACCAAAAATATTTCTTTTAATCTTTTTGCATAATTAGGATGTGTATAGTATTTTCTTAATTTTGTAGATGTGTAAGCTAGGTCTTATGAAAGACCAAAATATTGTATAGTGACACAGCTAGTGACAATTGAGATTTAAAACCAGGTCTAATTTCAAGTGCGTGTTCTTTCCTCTGCTCTAATTTCTCAGACCACCACGTGTCTGTCAGTTTGTTTTATTGTGGTGGGACAACGAATAAGGAAGACTGAAGAAGAATTGATGCTTTTGCATCATGGTGTTGGAGAAGAATATTGAATATAACATGGACTGCCAGAAGAATGAACAAATCCGTCTTGGAAGAAGTACAGCTGTAATGTTCATTAGAAGCAAGGATGGCAAGACTTCATCTCATGTACTTTGGATGTGTTATTAGGAGGGACCAGTCCCTGGAGGAGGATATCATGCTTGGTAGAAGGTCATGGAAAAAGAGGAAGACCCTCATCTAGATGGATTGACACAGTGGCTGCAACAACAGGCTCAAGCATAACAATGATTGTGAAGTTGGTGCAGTGTTTCGTTCCGTTGTGCATGGGGTCACTATGGGTCGGAATGGACTCAGCGGCACCTAACAACAATTTCTCAGAAAATTGAAATACTTTATGCCTATTTTTGGTGGTGGTTTCTCTTCCTGTTATTGTCTACTGCTTGTCGTAAGATGTGAAGCAATACTTCGCATACAACAGAGTTTCAATTGTTTGTGACCAGCTATTCAATCATTTTAAAAGTTCTTGAACAGTTATGTACCAAACACTATGCTATTTGTCTGTAATTTAAAAAAGGGAATAAGCAATGGAATAAACTGTCTATATTTTCTACTTGTTCTTAAAAATCTTTTCTCACAATATGTTTCAAATCACAGGAGGTATTTATCTTTAAATTAAAAAAAAAAAAAAATCACTTTACAACTGAAGAAGCCATTTTTGCTGAATTCTGGCTCTGCCTTCCCTAAAGCAAACGTTGACCCTGTTTGCTATGCCGACTGATAGAACCTTTGTTTGGTACTTAGATTTTGTTGTTGGTTTTCTTTTGGGGCAGGGCAGGAAAACTAACAGGTAAGTTAGTTTAATTATGTCACACTTTTAAATACTTAATTATTTAAATGATGAAAAAAGAAAACGCACTTATAATACATTGAAATAAAGTCTGAAACTCCGTTAGGACGTAATACTTTTTGAACAAAATTCCCATCTGGTTTCCTGGGTATTTTTGTCAATAAGCGATGTCTGAATGTATTTCCATCTGTAAGACTTTCACACACTTTTTATCAGGTACTAGAAAAACACTGAATGCTAATGCAATCTATCTCTGCTGAATTAGTGTACCACATAACTTTTTTCATATTAAAGATTTCACCCACTTAACTTCACCAGAAGCAGTGTTTTCACAATGCATGCTGATGATGAAGATAGAATGACAGGAAGAACGGAAAGTGCCAGCAGGTTCAGAGTCCAAAAAAAAAAATCTCATTTTATCCAATCAGTTATCTTTCCCCTTTCAATAAATAAAAATGAATGTGCTTGCCAAATCTTTTCTAAATTTTCTTAAAGTCTTCACTTTCAATTTAAATCAGAAAACTTACTTATAAAACTCTTCATATGTGTGTGCATGAGTGTTGCTATTGGAAAGACATATATGATGTGAGTCTGACTTTTTAAAATTTGTTGTCAAAAACCTGTTTTGGTAATTGATACTGATAATTGAATAAACTCGTTAGTAACTACTACTCATAATATTTTGTCCCTAATTTTTTTTTTCTTTTCAACTTCTCTTTAGGTGTTGTCTTTCAGTCTGCTACTTTCTGTTATTTGTTTAATCATAGTAAGGAATTAGGTCATGTGGCCCTATCATTGGGTCTATCATTCAAGCCCTTATCAGGAAATTGAAAATTTAAAAATGACTTATGCGGGGAAATGATGCCAGAGATGAAGGCATAAAACAAGAGAGTGTTTCTAAACGTGTTCCAAATACAATGAAAAAAGGAAGTTATTTGTGATCTTAGAAGGTGGTTAAGGAAAAAATGAAACCTGAAACTAAGGAAACAAAAGTTTAGACAAGATAATCCTGACATCAGAGAGAGCATTTGTCATTGTCAGAACTCCAAAGAGCAATAAAGCTTTTATCCATTTCAGGGACCCCAGGACTCAGGGTCTAGTAATTCTCGTGTCACCAAACCATCTTATGATCTGTATGAAATTACAGTGTGTCACCACTCTACATCTGCAATTTTAATGTTTCCTTCCTTTGATTGCATGACAAGAAGACTCTTGAGCCAGAGCACTCCACTTCACAGGAGTCTGAGAGAACCAGCTGCTTATAATTTGGGAGTTTTATAGGGCTCTTTAGTCCCAGAATCCCTGGCTGACCTGTGTCCACTTTCAGAAATTTTTAGGAACAATTTTTGGCTGCCTTTTAATATTTTATACATTTAAAAAAAAATACTAGTCCCAAAGCTACCCATAAACTACACTTGTCTTCCTCTGTTGCTTTTTAAATTATATAATGCTATGAAATCTAAAGAATGATCATTTCAAATTGTGTTCACTGATTTTGAAATAAAATATTTCTTGATGGGTTCATCATTCCCCCAAAATAAGAGATTATTGTCTAACAGTCACACTTATCAAAGTTGATGCTTTATTGGATTGTGTGTGTAGATTTAGAAGGTTTTGTTTGTGAAACAGGAAAAGCCATCGATTGTTTTTATTTAATATGAACAATCTAAGAGAAGTTTATGAAAAATATAATTGATGGAAAAATAAATTTCAAATTATACATAAGTCTTCAAGTTCTGGGCCCTCGGCAGTGCAGTGGTTAAGGGTTCGGCTGCTAATCAAAAGGTCAGCAGTTCAAATCTACCAGCTGCCCCCTGAAAACCCTATGGAGCAGTTCTACTCTGTCCTACAGTGTCGTTATGAGTCAGAATCAACTTGACAGAAAAGGTTTTTTTTGGGGGGGGGCCGGGGGAGTGGTTATTCAAATTCTATGTGCTCACTTTTTCCATTTCCTGGGAATGCAAACTTTTACAAAGATCTCTGATAGCCTTATAGGATAGTCTATGATATTTTATTTGGCATTAATTTTCCTCCCATAACACAGCAAACATCTACCACACCTTGTTGTTCTATTAAGAATAACAGAGCTGACAATCTGAAAAACTTTTCATGTCAAATACTATCTAGCTTTTTTGTCTATTTTTTTCTGTAATATATATATAGTTTTTCATATTGTAAATTAACCAAAAAGCCCTTTGCCATCAAGTCATTTCCGACTCATAGCGACCCTATAGGATAGAGCAGAACTGCCCCATAGGGTTTCCAAGGAGTGGCTGGTGAATTCAAAGTGCCAGCCTTTTGATTAGCAGTGGCGTTCTTAACCACTGTGCAACCAGGGCTCCTTCATATTCTAAGTGTGTTATAAAATCAAATCAGACTCATTAGGAGGTCTTTATGGAAAAACGGAATTGAACTCTCATAGCCAGCTACCTGTGTCACCTATGGTAAAGGGTTTTGCATGCCATCTTTGCTTCCATTTTTTCCCACTTCAGACAAAGAGTTACTGCAACAATTGAAGTTACAAGTGATTCATTTCCAAGCATCACAATGAATGTGCATTGCTAATTATTATTTCTACAACTTATATAGTTTTCCATAAAACACAGACGGGCTCCTGGGGTGTGGATAAGAGAGATTTTTCCCAGAAAATTCTCTGTTGTGGAATAAGCAGTAGGACTGAAGGAAGTTTGGAGAATGTTACATGCTTTATGCTTCCTATTGGTGAATCTTTACACTTGCTCTTTGTTGAAGTCTCTGGAAAATGCAGCACTAAAAACATCTGTTTAACTGTGTTCATTCTCTATCACTCACATTTATTTGACCAGAGGACGTTTTTCACTAAGTTGTTATTCAGAACACATGCTGGAAAATGATGTTCTGTCTTGCACTGAATCGCATACAACGTTCTGTGCTGACATGATGGTCAAAGATTAAAACATTTTGTTTCTTTTTTTTTTTATTTATTTAGAACTGTTATGGTAAAATATATAAGGTGCCCTGATTATCAAAAGACTTGTCATTGTCTACTTAAATGTGTGCAAGTTTCTGTCTCTTCCTCCAAGGTGTGGCATGTGCCTCTTAAGCAGAACTGCAGATTAAGCAGGAAACGTTAGGACTATTTTTCATCTGGTTCATATCCACGTGTAAAAGAAGTTAAGATTTCTTAGAAAATCTTGATTCAGTGAAAATAGAATTAAATATATTTCCTACGATTCAGATGGTAGAGAACACAATTTTATTTCATTATACCTAAATCAATTTAGCATTCATTATAACAGCATCTTTAATATTCTTTAAATAATACAAAATTAACTTCTCTTAGAAGAACACAAACTTTCTCAGGCCCGAGAGCTAGTATAAGACACTTCATAGTTTCATACCAAGGAGGTGTCAGGGCACTTTCCAACCAACAGATGTAAATAAATGTTAAGCTTCCGTCTGATGGAAATATAAGATTATTAAACTTCAAAATTACTCAAATAGCGAATACTCACTTTTCTTGGGAGTGAGTCAATTTTTTCTGAGGTAATGAAAAAAAAAATTTTTTTTTTTTTTTTAATGCTCCAAGACATTAGGAGCAGATTGGCATCAAAGAGACTTTCTTGTAAAGGCATTGGGTTTAGAAATGATCAGAAGGCAGAGCTGAGCTCCAGACCCTGGGATGAAGGTTGTTCTTTTTTTTTTTTAAAAGCACTATTACCAAATATGAAATGTGATATTCCCTGTATTTCAGTGAGATTTTGATTTATTTATCCTTCTCTACCTTGCTGCATTATTGACCCAATATCTTCTAGATACCTCAGTTAGTTTGATATCCATGAACATGGAAATTGCAAATGTTCCTACATCCTAGGGCGGGGCTCTGAAGGTAGGGAAGGAGGAAGAGTAGGAGACAATGCTGTTTCGGCCAGGGTTCACCTCAGTTTCATTTCCAGAATGGCAGAGAGAGGATTAGCAATGTTCTTTCTGGAGTCATCAGCAGGTAATAGTGCTTTTATGTTCATCAGTTAGACCTGCGACTGCTGCGGCCACCTGGGTCTCCTTGGTGGACTGGGCTGCACCCAAGTGTGTGAGACACAGAATGAATACAGCCAGGAGGTTTCTGACTATTGCTTAAGTAAAGCCACTCAGTGTTGGTTCATTGGTTGCCAACATGTGCTAGCATGCTTATTATAAGGATTTTTGACAGAAAATGGAAATGCCCAATATGATATATAAAATCAAAAGCGGTGATATATCAGAATCAACTTGAAGGAGAAAATCCACAAATACTTCCCTAAGGATTCTAAATATTTTTACCTACTCAGTTTGACCCTGGTCTGACCTCTTTGTAAAATCCTGTTTCAAAAAACTAAAGCAATGAGGTCACTTCAGCTCTTCCTTGACTACTTCCTGCTAGTAGTTTAGATCCTTAAACGGTTCTGCATGTTTCTCTATGTTGATTCAGCTAGTCCAGTCAGTCACCCAGAGGTATGCAATATAGACGCCACATTAAGGCTCTTTATGGCTAGAAAATGACACATGGTACTTATAAAATCAAACTGAAACATGTCTAACTTCATCATAAAGTTTGTGAAAACTATTATTAAACATTTTCAAAATAGTCTTAGTGATTACAAATAGTCTCCCACCAAAAGCATGGTCAGTAACAGAAGCAACAAGGCACAAATGGAGAAAAGGCATGGGAATGTTAATTTATATCTATATTATCAAAGCTGGTTGTGTTGATGTTTTCCTACAAGGTATTTAATTGAGAATAACTATCCTATAAAGTGAGGAACAGTGTTTGTTTTTCAATGAAGCTAATTCTATTCCATTTGTAATGTATATCTTCAGGCAACAGTGTACAGCTGGCTAGTGACCTTTTGGAGAAATACTGAGCAGAGTTCTTCATTTGTCTAATATAAGAGATAGTGTATTACACAGGACTGGGGAAAATTTATCATCATGACAGGAAAAGATAAAGCATCTAATAACTGAGTAATACCATATGTAGAATCTTTCAAAAATATTTAGTGCATTCAACCTCATCTAACAGCTATCTCTTATTTTATCTGCATTCACTCTTTTTGGTACCTTGTTGTTGAAATCAACAATATAAATTCAATGACTTCCTGAACTTCTCCTAGCCTTGAAGCCAAGACCTGACGGATGGATTTACCAGGGAATAGCTAGCAGTGGGTTGGATGTTTTTAGCTATGTGCAGGCAGGAGCTGAGCCTTTATTTTCAGGTATCATCAAATCAGTCACAACTCAGTCACATCTGAACTTCATGCTACACAGACATGAAGCTGTTCATGAATAATAGGATGCTTCCACATTTCATTTTTATCTTACATCAAGAGATGTGATTCCCGTCATCTTTGAAAAAAACTGCAGGCTGAAATATTTTTCATTTGGTTTCAAAGAAAAATTAACCTTTCAAAAATTCTTTAAACTCTATCAAGCATAAGTTTTTCCTGGCATACGCATAAGGCGAAGAGAATTTCCCAGGCATGAAGGTGCAAAAACAATTATATCAGCTACAGCATTTTAAAAAACATGATGTAGAATATGACATTTACTCACTCCTTCCAGAAATAAACTTGAAGCTAGAACTTCAGGCCCAAGAAACACCCAATAAACCTATCCAGGCCTTGTCTTTGGGGAGTTTTAAATAGAGCTCTGAAACTCAAGTGACACCGTGATCATCAAGGGAATGACATCAGAGTGGTGAGAAGTAAGAGTACAGTAGCAGAGTTTTCAGTTGCCAGAATATAAGATGAAGAATGAAGATCAAGAGTAATACGCAGGATTGGTGTGTGTGTTCTAAATTGTAAAGATCCTTAAACATAATACTTCAGGTTCAGGAATGAGGCCTCCTCACGTCACAAGGTTTTACCACTTACAGGGCCACAGACATTTTTTAGAGTTTGTGATCACACACCTACAACATTCATTTTCTCTTATAGGAACATCGACTAAGTACAATGATATCAGAGTTGGTTTATTTACATTCATTTCTTTTACCCTGCAGCTATTCTTAGTACAAAGCCGCCTCTGAAATGGAGATATGGACTCCTACCAAAAACAGTGCTGCAGGCTGCCATTTGTTGATATTTCCCAGAGGATGTTGTGAAAGGGGGTCCTTAAGACCGAGCAGCCTTCTTCTAGTAAACTCTTTCATCCGTTATATTTTTGAAGTTCAAATTAGAAGAGTTTGTTGCTTGACTCATACAAGATGACACATTCCACTGAACTGGAGAAATCCACACAGTGACAGGGATACATACACTGAAAGCACAGGATCCCATTTAATAACTGAGTGATACCACATGTAGCATCCTGGATGTTTACGAAACTGTGTGGGTGAGTTCATGGAATCAGGCCTTTCTCTGGATTTGGAGAACTGCTTACAGCTATCTTCAAGTAGAAAGGGAGATATCACTGGGCTTCATCTAAATACCACTAGGGAAAGGATAACAGACTTGGACAAGCTTTTAGTCTTCAATTTAAGAACTATATTAATATTAATGTAGTTTTTATTATTCCTTGATTGGGATGTTTGGCATAATTATTACGTTCCCATGTAGCACTTGACTTCAGCTTCATATCCTTTGTGAATAAGCATGTATATTATGTTTTTTACATATTAAGGGATTTATGTTGCATTTCTAAAAATGTGATGGAAGAGTTGACTTAAGGAAGCAAGAATCAGGTTATTTATCATTTGAAAGAAAAATGGCCAAATAAAGTCTCATAGGTGATGATCGATGTATTTAATTTCAGGGTTAGTTAACTTTTTTTTTTTTGCCAGTGGATTAGTAAATATATAAAAAATTGTAAGCAAATGACTAGAAATGTTCCAGGATTTATAGTAGTACACTGTCCTGTAATCATCTAGCCCACATTCTTGTCTTATTCCACATTTATGTGAATGTATTTAAGGACCTTAACAAAAGAGGATTCCATAGCAATTTGTTTGGCTATTCAGCTCTCGGGAAGTACATGATATTATCTGACACAGAGTCTTTAAGGTGTAAATTAATTGCATATCCTTTTGATTTAACCTAAGAGAAGATAAACAGTTTTTTATACTCCTATAACTGTTTTTTTTTTTTATAACTGTTATTAGAATTCAAATAATTTTTAAGGCCTCATTTAGCTTTCAGCTATTCTAGGCAAAAAATTGAAGGTACTTTGTAATTTTTTAATTTAATTTTAATTAAAAGTCAAAAAAGAATACATTCTTGTAATGCAAAATTGAAAATATTATATATAAGGTTAATGCCTGCTTTGATTATCACCCCCAATTTCCCTCCTGAGATGTAGCTACTGATATAAGTTTGATCTGTAATTTTTAGACATCTGTCACAGGATTTAGTCATATCTATATTACTCTCTATTACTCTCTAGGAAGTATATGCGTGTGTGTGTACATATATAAATATTTATATCCATACACACGTACATATACATACACCCACTCCTCACTTATCAACATGGTCATGTTCCAAAGACCTGGTCATCATGTGAAAATCAGAGTTGTGCAAAAATGGAGGATGATTATATCAGATCAAAAAGGGAGGGTGGCTACACCCTTACAAAGCTACCATATTACCTGATTAAAAACAAAAATATATTTTTAAAAAAAAGAAATAAAAACTAAACCTGATTACATACTGCCAAATTACATCATTACATAACTGCCAAACCACTGAGAATCATGACCCAGCCAAGTTGACATATTACATAACTGTAATATTACATTATAGCCAGTGTTACTTTTGCCTTGCACCTCAGCATTCATTACCGTCTGATGTATGTCATTAATGTGCAAAATAGTCGAATAGTAATTTTTTTATTTTGTCATAAATACAAAATTGTGGCACAGTGGTTAAGAGCTACTCCCGCTAACTAAAATGTTGGTGGTCTGAATCCACCAGCCACTCCTTGGAAACCCTAACTGGCAGTTCTACTCTGTACTCTAGGGCTACTTTGAGTTAAAATTAACTCTATGGCAATGGGATATATATACATATGTTTTTTATATATACTTACCCGTGTGTGTGTATATATATATATATATTTGCTGTTGTTAAGTGCTTT
The DNA here is from genome assembly GCF_024166365.1 of Elephas maximus indicus. Lineage (NCBI taxonomy): Eukaryota > Metazoa > Chordata > Mammalia > Proboscidea > Elephantidae > Elephas > Elephas maximus. The sequence continues at coordinate 62,280,387 of NC_064836.1, forward strand.
CAAGTTGGTTCTGACACACAGTGACCCTATGTACAACAGAACGAAACACTGTCCAGCTTTCACATGCATGTGAGATGATTGAAAACACCATGGCTTGGGTCAGGCACATCTTAGTCTTCAAAGTGACATTTTTTCTTTTCAACACTTTAAAGAGATCTTTTGCAGCAGATTTTCCCAGTGAAATGCATCTTTTGATTTCTTGACTGCTGCTTCCATGGGTGTTGGTTGCGGATCCAAGTAAAATGAAATTCTTGACAACTTCAATCTTTTCTCCATTTATCATGATATTACTTATTGATCCAGTTGTGAGAATTTTTGTTTTCTTAATGTTGAGGTGTAACCCATACTGAAGGCTGTGGTCTTTGATCTTCATTGGTAAGTGCTTCAAGTCCCCTTCACTTTCAGCAAGCGAGATTGTGTCATCTTCATAATGCAAGTTGTCAATGAGTCTTCCTCCAACCCTGATGCCTCGTTCTTTTTCATATAGTCCAGCTTCTCGGATCATTTGCTCAGCATACAGATTGAACAAGTATGGCGAAAGGATGCAACTCTGACACACACCTTTTCTGACTTTAAACAACACAGCATCCTCTTGTTCTGTTCGAAGAACTGTCTCTTAAACTATAGGCTGCTCATGAGCACAATTAAGTGTCCAGGAATGCCATTCTTTACAATGTTATCTGTAATTTATTATGATCCACACATTCAATTGGTTTTGCATAGTCAATAAAACAGAGGTAAACATCTTTCTGGTATTCTCTGCTTTCAGCCAGGACCTATCAGACATCAGCAATGATATTCCTAGTTCCTCATCCTCTTCTGAATCTGGCTTGAATTGCAGCTGTTTTGAATAATCTTCAGGAAAATTTTACTTGCATGTGATATTAATTATATTGTTTGATAATTTCTGCATTCAGTTGGATTACCTTTCTTTGGAATAGGTATAAATATGGATATCTTTCAGTCCAGTCATTTGGTCAAGTAGCTGTCTTCCAAATTTATTAGCAGAGATGAATGAGCACTTTCAGTACTGCATGTGTTTGTTGAAACATCTCAATTGTTATTCCATCAATTCCTGGAGACTTGTTTTTTGCCAATGCCTTCAGTTTTTTTTTTTTTTTTTCAGAGCAGCTAGGACTTCTTCCTTCAGTACCATTGGCTCCTTCAGTACTTTTTCCTTCAGATGCTGCCTCCTGAAATGGTTGAAGATTGACCAATTCTTTTTGATATAGTACTTTGTGCATTCCTTCTGTCGTCTTTTGATGCTTCCTGCATCGTTTAATCATTTTCCTGTAGAATCCTACAATATTGAAACTTGAGGCTTGAATTTTTACTTCAGTTCTTTCAGCTTGAGAAATATCAAGCATGTTCTTCCCTTTTGGTTTTCTACCTCCGGGTTTTTGCACACTTCATTATAGTGCTTTACTTTGTCCTCCTGAGCCACCCTTTGAAATCTTCTGTTCAGTTCTTTGACTTCATCCTTTCTTCCTTTTGCTTTAGTTACTCTACATTCAAGAGCAAGTTTCAGAGTCTCTTCTAACATCCATTTTAGTCTTTTCTTTCTTTTAAATGACCTCTTGCTTTCTTCATGTATCATGTCCTTGATGTCATAACACAACTTCTCTGGTCTTCGGTCACTAGTGTTCAATACATCAATTCTATTCTGGTGAAGGTATCTAAATTCAGGTGGAATAGGCTCAAGGTCGTACTTTGGCTGTTGTGGACTTGTTCTAATTTTCTTCAGTTTCAACTTGAACTTACATATGAGCAATTGATGGTCTATTCTTCAGTTGGACCCTGGCCTTGGTCTGACTAATGATATTGAGTTTTTCCATTGTTTCTTTCCACAGATGTAATCAATTTGATTCCAGTGTATTCCATCTGGTGAGGTGCACGTGTATAGTTGTTGTTTATGTCAGTGAAAAAAGATATTTCCAATGAAGAAGTCATTTGATTTGCAAAATTCTATCATGCAATCTCTGGCATCGTTTCTATCACCAAGGCCATATTGTCCAACTACTGATTCTTCTTCTTTGTTTCCAACTGTCATATTCCAATCACCAGTAATTATCAATGGATCCTGATTGCATGTTCGATCAATTTCAGACTGTAGAAGCTGATAAAAATCTTCAATTTCTTCATCTTAGTGGTTGGTGCATAAATTTCAATAATAGTTGAATCAACTGGTCTTTCTTGTAAGTGAATGGATATTATCTTACCACCGACAGGGCTGTACTTCAGAATAAATCTTGAAATGTTCTTTTTGAGGATGAATGTGGCACCATTTCTCTTCAGGTTGTCATTCCTGGCATAGTAGACTATATGATTGTCCTAATCAAAATGGCCAATACCAGTTCATTTCTGCCCACTAATACCTGTTATATCGACGTTTATGTGTTCCATTCATTTTTGATGATTTCCAATTTTCCTGGAGTCGTACTTTGTACATTCCACATTCTGATTATTAATAGGTGTTTGCAGCTGTTTCTTCTCATTTTTTATCATGCCACATCAGCAAATGAAGGTTCTGACAGCTTGACTCTATCCACGTCATTAAGATAGACTCTACTTTGAGGAGGCAGCTCTTCTCCAGTAGTATTTTGAGTGCCTTTCAACCTGAGGGGCTCGTCTTCTGGCACTGTATCGAACAATGTTCTGAGGATATCCATAAGGTTTGCGCTGGCTAATTCTTTTCAGAAGTAGACCACTGAAACTAGAGAAATTGCCATGTATATGTACATATACATATACTTATAAGTGTGTATATATATATAATTCATATTTATATAAAAAAATTTATATAGTTATCATTATTCTGAATATTTATGTATGTCATTTCCACTAGCTTCTGAGTATAACTATTCCAGGTATACATACCAGAACTGGGGAAATAACCACAGGATGACTTCCAGGACTTACTGGACCCACTGTGACACAGACCTGAGCTAAAACTCAGTGAATCACTTGACCTCCATAACCCTCTGATTGGCAAACCACAGTCGTGTTTTAGGTCTGCAGTAATTAGAGTCAGTTCAGTGCTAATGTACAGTAATTATATCCCTTTCCTTATTGCACAGTCACTCTGGAAAATGACCATAGATCCCTTTGGGAAAAGCTTAAAGATGAAAAGTATAAATTTTTGTTAGGGTAGCACAGTGCTTCCTTAAAGGGACCAGATCTCTCCTTCATTCGTTTTATCATAGTCCTAATTCCTGGAACCTTTAATCATCTTTGAATCATAAACTCTCCAGATTTCTCAATAGTCTGCTTCTAAATTATGGGTCTTAAAACATAATACTATATTAAGAGATCTAAAACTTGTTTTTCTTGTTTATTCATCTGCATTCACCAAATTCACTTTGAGTCAACATTTAATGCCATTTACCTTAATTTAGAGATTCCTTCTTACTGTTCTAGTATATAGTCATTCATTCATTCCATCTCTTGCATCTTGACAATCATCAATATAGCATGTGCCATTAATCAAGATTTCTTCTTTATTCCATAACTAACATAACTTTTATTTGAGGCTCAGAAAGAAGATCACTACTTTCCCCTTTTCTCTTCTATGTTCCTTTATTCTGAGACAGATTTTCGTCCCATGGGTGTTCAGTCCATAGGCCTGACAACTTCGTTTATACTTAAGATGGCTGAGTTAGATAGCTAGTTTATATAAAGTGCATTCTTTAAAAGAGAAGATAAGCAGAAATGAGGTTCGTAGCAGGGAAATTCTAACTATTCAGCAAAGAATCACTTTATTCCAATCTGAAAAAGGAAACAAAAGAACATTCCCTTACTACTTACCCCAGAAAATACAAACTAAGCAAAAAGTTTATTCAAGGTCAATTATTCCAATAGTGGCTGTGCATTTAGTTTTAAATTACTATCTCTGTCCTCAGTTCAACTACAATGCAAGGAGCTGCCAAAGTAGCATCTGATTACGCCAACGGGATATGTATGTGGTCCTTGCTGTCTACCCCAGAAAGGATGGCTCAAATTATGATGAATGGGAATTAATATAGGGGTCAGGAAACCTGATTAGCCTCCTATCTTTATCGCTAATTGCTCTAAGACGTTGGACAAGCTATGTCTTAATCTCTGCAAATACTGCTTCCAAGTAAAATGAGAGCTGAAACAGACATATCTAAAATTCACTCCATATCTAGAATCCTATGATACTGTGTTGACTAGAGTCATAGCATTTAATTGTTAATTGATAGCTTAAAACTGGAAGTTTAAGCTTCATCCAAGCAGCACATTTGATGTTGAAACTGATTTATTTTGAAAGAACTTAGCTTGGGCCTATTAAATAGATTTGGAACATCATGACGTTCTTTAAACACAATTTAAACATAAACTGACAGTCTGAAGGGAAATTTCCTGTAATTTCCAATTTTTTGAATGGTTTATATTTTAATTGTATCTTTAATTATCCTGATATTGAAGACAAGTCTGGGCAAAATGTGGGATATCATGTTTTTCTGTCTCATTTTAACGTGGCTTCTACTAATATTTCTAATATAGTTAACAGTTCAAGCTTTAATTTATCACAGATATGTACTTTTCAATAAATGAGTCATTTAAAGCTAATTTTTAAATCTTTGGTTTGCTTTAATTAGACTGAATAAAATATGATCTGAAAGAATTCATCTTTAAAGTTATGATGAAAATATATATGAATGCAAGATTCATTGGTCAAATATTGGATTATACGTAATGTAGATTGCATTTCTTTATTTTGTTAACCTGAGTAGTGGTGATAAGCTTCTTATTGGCTCATATTTTTGCTTATTTTTCCTTCCATTTTATTTCTGTGGACATCATACACAAAATCATTTATATTTCTTACTTTGGACAAATTAAAAATTAAAAAAAAAAACTAACATACTCCATAACCATTGTAAACATCTATCTAAGATTTGAAATTAATAAAGAAAGTTTTAAACAGTGGTAAGTCACCCTATATATGATGCACTCAGTGTATGGTCTATATGAAAGGAAGAAAATTGAGCTGTGGAAAGCAACTAGTAACAAAGTTGATAGGCAAGTATTAATAAGCTTTTTAAAAATTGTATTTGAGGCCTGGATGGCTTTACTGCAGAGTTCCACCAAACTTTCAGAGAAGATTTAACACCAGTACTACTAAAGGTATTTCAAAGCATAGAAAATGACAGAATACTACCTAACTCATTCTATGAAGCCACCATCTCCCTGATACCAAAACCAGGTAAAGACATCACAAAAAAAGAAAATTACAGACCTATATCCCTCATGAACATAGATGCAAAAATCCTCAACAAAATTCTAGCCAATAGAATTCAACAACATATCAAAAAATTAATCCATCATGACCAAGTGGGATTTATACCAGGTATTATTATTATTATGCAAGGCATGGCTGGTTTAATATTAGAAAAACCATTAATGTAATCCACCACATAAATAAAACAAAAGACAAAAACCACATGATCTTATCAATTGATGCAGAAAAGGCATTTGACAAAGTCCAACACCCATTTATGATAAAAACTCTCGCCAAAATAGGAATTGAAGGAAAATTCCTCAACATAATAAAGGGCATCTATACAAAGCCAACAGCCAACATCACTCTAAATGGAGAGAGCCTGAAAGCATTTCCCTTGAGAACGGGAACCAGACAAGGATGCCCTTTGTCACCGCTCTTATTCAACATTGTGCTAGAGGTCCTAACCAGAGCAATTAGGCTAGACAAAGAAATAAAGGGCATCTGGATTGGCAAGGAAGAAGTAAAATTATCTCTATTTGCAGATGACATGATCTTATACACAGAAAACCCTAAGGAATCCTCCAGAAAACCACTGAAACTAATAGAAGAGTTTGGCAGAGTCTCAGGTTATAAGACAAACATACAAAAATCACTTGGATTCCTCTACATCAACAAAAAGAACATCGAAGAGGAAATAACCAAATCAATACCATTCACAGTAGCCCCCAAGAAGATAAAATACTTAGGAATAAATCTTACCAAAGATGTAAAAGACCTATATAAAGAAAACTACAAAGTACTACTACAAGAAACTATAAAGGACATACTTAAGTGGAAAAACATACCTTACTCATGGATAGGAAGACTTAACATAGTAAAAATGTCTATTCTACCAAAAGCCATCTATACATCTATACACTTCCGATCCAAATTCCAATGTCATTTTTTAATGTGATGGAGAAACAAATCACCAACTTCATATGGAAGGGAAAGAAGCCTCGGATAAGTAAAGCATTACTGAAAAAGAAGAAGAAAGTGGGAGGCCTCACTCTACTTGATTTTAGAACCTATTATACAGCCACAGTAGTCAAAACAGCCTGGTACTGGTACAACAACAGGCACATAGACCAATGGAACAGAATTGAGAACCCGGATAGAAATCCATCCACATATGAGCAGCTGATATTTGACAAAGGCCCAGTGTCAGTTAATTGGAGAAAAGATAGTCTTTTTAACAAATGGTGCTGGCATATCTGGATATCCATTTGCAAAAGAATGAAACAGGACCCATACCTCACACCATGCACAAAAACTAACTCCAAGTGGATCAAAGACCTAAACATAAAGACTAAAACGATAAAGATCATGGAAGAAAAAATAGGGACAACCCTAGGAGCCCTAACACAAGGCATAAACAGAATACAAAACATTACCAAAAATGACAAAGAGAAACCAGATAACTGGGAGCTTCTAAAAATCAAACACCTATGCTCATCTAAAGACTTCACCAGAAGAGTAAAAAGACCACCTACAGACTGGGAAAGAATTTTCAGCTATGACATCTCCGACCAGTGCCTGATCTCTAAAATCTATATGATTCTGTCAAAACTCAACCACAAAAAGACAAACAACCCAATCAAGAAGTGGGCAAAAGATATGAACACGCACTTCACTAAAGAAGATATTCAGGCAGCTAACAGATACTTGAGAAAATGCTCTCAATCATTAGCCATTAGAGAAATGCAAATTAAAACCACGATGAGATTCAATCTCACTCCAACAAGGTTGGCATTAATCCAAAAAACACAAAATAATAAATGTTGGAGAGGCTGCGGAGAGATTGGAACTCTTATACACTGCTGGTGGGAATGTAAAATGGTACAACCACTTTGGAAATCTATCTGGCGTTATCTTAATCAGTTAGAAATAGAACTACCACACAACCCATAAATCCCAGTCCTCGGAATATACCCTAGAGAAACAAGAGCCTTCACACAAACTGATATATGCACACCCATGTTTATTGCAGCTCTGTTTACAATAGCAAAAAGCTGGAAGCAACCAAGGTGTCCATCAACGGATGAATGGGTAAATAAATTGTGGTATATTCACACGATGGAATACTACGCATTGATAAAGAACAGTGACGAATCTGTGAAACATTTCATAACATGGAGGAACCTGGAAGGCATTATGCTGAGCGAAATTAGTCAGAGGCAAAAGGACAAATATTGTATAAGACCACTATTATAAGATTTTGAGAAATAGTATAAACTGAGAAGAACACATACTTTTGTGGTTACAAGGGGAGGAGGGAGGGAGGGAGGGAGAGGGTTTTTAACTGATTAGTTAGTAGATAAGAACTGCTTTAGGTGAAGGGAAGGACAATACTCAATACATGGAAGGTCAGCTCAACTGGACTGGGCCAAAAGCAAAGAAGTTTCCGGGATAAACTGAATGCTTCAAAGGTCAGCGGAGCAAGGGTGGGGGTTTGGGAACCATGCTCTAAGGGGACTTCTAAGTCAATTGGCAAAATAATTCTATTATGAAAACATTCTGCATCCCACTTTGAAATGTGGCGTCTGGGGTCTTAAATGCTAACAAGCGGCCATCTAAGATACATCAATTGGTCTCAACCCACCTGGATCAAAGGAGAATGAAGAACACCGAGGTCACACGATAACTAAGAGCCCAAGAGACAGAAAGGGCCACGTGAACCAGAGACCTACATCATCCTGAGACCAGAAGAACTAGTTGGTACCCGGCCACAACCGATGACTGCCCTGACAGGGAGCACAAAAGAGAACACCTGAGGGAGCAGGAGATCGGTAGGATGCAGACCCCAAATTCTCACAAAAAGACCATACTTAACGATCTGACTGAGACTAGAGGAATCCCGGCAGTCATGGTCCCCAAACCTTCTGTAGGCCCAGGACAGGAACCGTTCCCGAAGACAACTCATCAGACATGAAAGGGACTGGACAGTGGGTAGGAGAGAGATGCTGATGAAGAGTGAGCTATTTGTGTCAGGTGGACACTTGAGACTGTGTTGGCATCTCTTGTCTGGAGGGGGGATGGGAGGATAGAGAGAGTGGGAAGCTGGCAAAATTGTCACGAAAGGAGAGACTGGAAGGGTTGACTCAGGGGAGAGCAAGTGGGAGTACGGAGTAAGGTGTATATAAATTTATATGTGACAGGTTGACTTGATTTGTAAACGTTCACTTGAAGCTCAATAAAAGTTAATAAAAAAAAATTGCATTTGAGGTAATTTCGGGGGAGCTTAGGGGAATTTGTTGTAATATTTGTTGTATTAACTTGTGAGACCATTCTATTGTCTCTTCATATTTCTCCTTTCTCTTCTTTATTATTTCCTTTTTCTTTTTCCCCAACAAAGAATGTTTTAGGAAGTTGATATAACAAGGTAGTATGTGGCTAGGTACTTGTCTTCAAGGTACCTACAATCCATTTGCAAACTCAGAATGTTTACCAAAAAAAAAAAAAGAAAGGAAGGAAGGATGGAGGAAAGAAAGAAAAAACAATACAAATTAGCTTATTATATATGCCAAACGAACTTTATTATAAAGCCAGGAAATTAAGATGAATGAAGACTAGACATTTTCTGGTATATCTTACCAGAAAGTAAGAAAGAATTTGAACTGACCACTGAGGATGATATATAGAAAAGAGTGAAAAGGGAACACATACATTCCACCTATGGCAAGGAGCATAAAAAGAGATATGGATACAATTATGCAAATGATATGGTCAGACATTAATGAGCAGATATTAGATTTTTTCTGGAAGTGGAAAGATATAAATTACTGCATTAATTAGTACATTTTTAATTATAGGAAAAGTAAATATTGCTATACTAGTTTATCTTGAACACAGTTTAACCATATTTTTACTCTAAAGAGGTGAACTGGAAAGGAAACAAGTTGAGGATGATGAATAAATCCAGTATCATTTTCACTTATAGGAATAGCAGAGGATTTGATGGATCTTTTTCAAAGATGAATTGTGCAAAAGCAATCCTTTAGAAAGATATTTTTTCTGACAGTAGTAGGCATGGTGTATTTTAAGGTGGCAAGAAGGCAGTTTAGAAGATTCTTAGGATAGCCAATGAGTCTAGATAGTTTGGACTGGAAGCAGTGGGAATGGGAAGGAAGGGAAAAGTGGAAGCAACATGAAGGAGAAGAACTTACTGAATGAAATGATTAAGTGGATCAAGAAGGAAGAGTCAAGATGGATTGCAAAATTTTGAGCTTAGAAACGTGCAAAATGATTACTGTACTAGGAGCAAACAAACCTGTTTTGAGAAGATGCCAGCCCAGGGAAAATCTAGATATATTTGGTCAACATTAGGAGATTGAGACAATGATCATGCATTCAGTTGGAGAATTCTTTGTGTGTGGTTGAGCTAGGGAAGCGTAAATTTGTAAGTCATTTAGGTGGAATTTACAGTTGAAGTCAACAGAAGATGTGAAACCTCCAAACGAGAAAACAAATAAAGAGCATAACCCATTGCCGGAGAGTCGATTCCAACTCATAGCGACCCTATAGGACAGTACAGAACTGCCCCATAGAGTTTCCAAGAAGAGTCTGGTGAATTTGAACGGCTGACCTTTTGGTTAGCAGCCATAGCACTTAACCATTACTCCACCAAGGTTTCCAAATAAAGAGCATAGGGATAAGAAATATGAGCCATGTGGTACAATGTAAACCACTATAGGGATGAGAGAAATAAACCAATGAAGCAGATGTGGAAATAGAATGGTCAGAATAAAACTGGAACCCTGTAATGACTATGAACTCAAGGGACAATTTTAAGGAGAAGATGTTCAAAGTGTCACATAGCTGAGAAAAAGGAGCGATGAACATGAAGGAAAGGTTTGTAATTTGCATGAAGATATCATTGATAACTTCAGCTATGGCACTTCAGGAGATCAGAAATCACTTTATGGAATAAAATTATGAGGTTAGGAAATGAAGACATGCTAAAGTGGGCTGTTATCTCAGAGTTTTGCGGTAGAAGGGAAGTTCATATCAGTCTCTATTTTGGATTAAAAAATAGAAAGAGTATAAAGTTAGAATAAATTTCTCCTCTCTTTCAGAAAACCATTTGGTTCAGAAAATAAAACATAAATGGTGAACAAAACAATCCAAAATAAAAAATGATCCAAGTAACTCATTCCTTAAATTGGATTTATCCGGGCTCTATAACTACTCTTTATACCTGGAATTACCTACCTCTGTACAGGCTGTAACTTAATGAAGCTTGAAGAGTAGAGAAACTAAACTTTTGAATTGGAAGTGCGTCAACGTGCACGTTGCAGCCATGAAAAATATCCAGAGAAGAGAAATCTCCCAGGAAAAAACTGTCTTGAATTTGCTTAGATCCTAGAAGAAAAGGAACCCATAAACCCTTCCAAGATGGGAGGAAAGCACAACTGGAATCAGGCCTTTTGCCAATAGAGAACGTTGTAAATGGTAAGATGAAAGGTTTTTTTTTTTTTTTTTTTCCGGTACTGACCTTTGATGAGAACATAATCTAGGATCTTAGCTTGCATCTCAACTCACACCAGTGGTTTTAATAAAAAAACACTTAGGAGTGATTATTTAAAAATAAACTTTTAAATGATGTATTGCACGTTTTAAACACTGTCACCTATCATCATTAGGAAAAATGTATATGTTTACTTTTTTTGTCTCATTAAGCACTATCAGTTTTTGTCTTTTCCAGCCAGAAGTTTTGCTGGAATGATGACAAAGAAGGAAACAGATGCCCAGATTAAATGCATTATGATAGATCTCTCAATAGTGATATCACAAAGGCCAGAGAGCAAATCAATGGCAGATTGGCCTATATCCTTGTGACTCCATTTTGGACCCTAGGCTCTAAACTAAAAAGCCAGCTGAAAAAAGTCATGAAAGCTAAAAAGGTTGTGCAGGACAAGGGGAATAAAACATATGTAGCAAAATAAAATGTACGAGTTAAAGCTTAAAACATTAATTTAATTAATGATAAATATAAATATGGAATACAAGATCAAGAAATATGTAAGAAAGAATTTCGGAGGAGGCAGATTTCCCACATCAATTATTTATTTTAATCCCACTTATTCAAAATCATTCTAGTAATTAAAAATTTAGTGTGTTTTGTTTATATATTTATTTTAAATTGCATTCTTATTAAGAGATTTAAAAAATCAGCTTGTCTGCATTATACATCATCTTAACACTAATAAGATTATTGATGAAAAATATTTATGCTGAATAGCATTTGAAAAAAAGTGAAAGTTAACTTCCATTGCACAGAAAGAGATCTATTATAACACATAATTCATCTTGTTGTGGTAATTAAAGTCCAAATATTTTATGTATTCACTTTATTATTTATTGTTCTCTCAATATCAGGAAGTATTCTTCTGGATTTTCCATTGAGTTGATTTTGTTTAAATTACTCTTTAGATCATTTTAATACCAAAACCAAAACCAAACCCCACTGCCGTTGAGTGGATCCTGACTCATAGCGACCCTATGGAACAGGGTAGAACTATCCCATAGAGTTTCCAAGGAGTGCCTGGTGATTCAAACTGCTGACCTCTTGGTTAGCAGCCATAGGAGTAGTTTATTTCTTCCAAAACATTTTTCTCTCTTATTTTTTTTTCCCCTCCTTTACCTTTTTTTTTGTACCGACATTAGTTGGATTTTATAAAATTCTCAGCCAGTTTCTGCTGTTTTGAGCAGTGAATTACAGATTCTGAGAGAGCTCTAAAGCCACAGACAGAATAGTTAAATAGAGAGGTATGAGGTTTGACGATACAAAGGCGTTAACATATTTGAACTTAGCACAGCCTGTGATCCTTCCTCAGGAAGCAAGAACAAAACACCTAAAGGTCATAATGCTGAAATTACTTCAGGAAATATTAAAATAACATATATACTTCAGAAGTTATACCAAAAATAAAATAATAATGAAGGATTATTCAAACTTGTGTCATCCATCACATCTGCCAAAATAATATCGCCAATGAAAAGCTGTTGTCAACATAAGGTAATGTGTGGACTGACACTAATTAGACAAGTTTTACTCTACACCTAAGTCTGGTTCTTGTAGTTCTTGCTAGTCATAAACATAGGGGTTATTGATTTAATGACAGTCAGAATTTCCGGCTGAACCAGGAAGAAGATAAGGTTTAGAGATTAAAGTTTCAAGTGTTAACTAGGAGACATATCTAAAACAACTAACACTGATAAGTGTTTTGTTTTTTTTTTTTAAGGAAAGTGATGCTTGTATTCATTTAAAGACATTATAGAAAGCAATAATATTATTTATAACTTCATTTAGTTTTTTCCTAACCGACAAGAAATTTTGAACTTTTTCCAAGAAAGAATAAATTTACCTTTCATCTCTATTTTGCTGAGATAACCACTTTCGCAAGAAAGGATTTGTAAAAGATACCATCAGGATATTCTACTCAACTCTTACTGCAAATTAATTTAGGGAGATGGAGGAGGCCATTGTGTTAAAAAGGAGAATTACAACTAAAAACATTTTGTGGAACCGGAGAAAATTCTCAGCCTTCTGGCTGTTCTTCTAAGGACAAATTGCTGATACCACCATTAGCCACAACGCTGCTAAATATCACCACAGGGTCCCCACCTCTGCATTCTTGACTAGTTCCTTTGAGACAACATGAAAGGGAGACTTTACAACAGAATTGTAAAACACGAGGCCTTGTAGGTATTATAAGTTAGAATACATATGTGTATATTTTGAGTGTCACTTTTTCAGCTGAAAAAACATATTTTTCTTATTTTTCCCCTTTACAACTGATACTGCCTACTTAAAAAACAAAAGTAGACCTGAGGAAATAAGAAATGAGAAGCATAGAGAATTTCCCTGATTTACACACAGTTATGGTTATTGTCTATAAATCGCTTTAACTGAACATAGTTTCTCCTGGGTTTAACATTGATAACTTTCACGTGGAAGTCCACAAACCTTGATTGGCTGCAACAGTTTTTTCTTTATACACTTGATAAAGTATCTTCACATAAGTGAGGCTTCGTTTTTCACCTTTTCAGTAAAACTCTGTAAGTTATCCCAGGAAACTGAAGCTCAGAATAATTTAACTAATTTATTTAAGGTCAAGAGGTTAATTAGTGTGAGAGATGAGAATAAATTTCTAAGTCTTCTGGTTCAATCCTGATGGTCTCTCTTATATTACCCATGGAACATTGAATTTGCAAAAAAAAAAAAGAACAAGAAGTAAAAGTGCTAGCAGGTTGTTGTTAGTTACCCTGGAGTTGATACCAATTCCTGGCGACAAAGTGTAATCTTGACTTATTTGTTTTCTGAAATAATAGAGAATGATTACATCTAGGTTGACCTTGAATTGTGTCACTCTTCATTTTTTCCATCTCTTGTCACCAGCATTGCTGTACACATGGTTATTTATGCATTAATAATTATATCTCTAGTGGCTGGAAACAGCACCTGAGTATAGTAAATACCCAGAATATTTATAGAATAAACACATTTTTTTATTATGAGACGAGAGAGAGAGAGAAATAAACAAAGAGAGAGACTAATTTATTTTTTTATCCTAGTGTGAGAAACAGCTTTGTTTCTCCTAAGGACACTTATTTTGATTTTAATCATATGAGCACTGTGATCAAAGTTTTCTTCCCGAATTAGCTGATAAAATGTTAAGGAAGGAAATTTTGACCATGATTGGAAGAAGGTCCAGGCTCTGCAATGCGATTAATTCATTCCAGACTGTCTTCTGTCCCTTCCTTTGCTCCCACCACTGACATTTACTTTCTTACTTACTTTTATTTTATTTTTAAGTTTTCTTTATTTTGTAATACAGTACGTGTATTTTTACACCCCCTTAAATATTTCTGTACTCACAAGGTATAAATAATCAAGTAAACAAATGTCCCAAAGACAGTGGGAAGAGAAAGGAAGGGAGATGAGTACATGTACTCTCCAACATTGCTGTAGAACTCTGTGTGCAAGGAAGAGATAATGGGAGGACACATTTGTTGCCAAATCCCATGCATGGGAAGAAAGATACTGGGGCAGCTCTTCGTGTTGCACTTGACAGTATAGGTAGAGACTGGATTCCATCTACAGTGAGTAAGATGGAAATTAACCAAAAAATCCAAGCCCGTTGCCTTCGAGTCAATTCCAGTTCATATTGACCTTATAGGACAGAGTAGGATTGTGCCGTAGAGTTTCCAAGGACCGCCTGGTGGATTCAAACTGCTGACCTTTTGGTTAGCAGCCATAGCACTTAACCACTATACCACCAGGGTTTCCAAGATAGAAAGAAGATGGCATTATTTTGTTGTTTCTTTTTTCGGGGGTGGGTAGAGGGATTTTATGCAATTCAGGTATTTGTATCGTGGAGTTTTCCCTATCTGCTTTTAAATATATCCACTTACCGAAGAAGTGAAGGTATAGAAACAGTTATCTATTTCTTTCAACAGTGCATTTAATAATTCAGAAGAATGATATTTTTAATCATGGCAATCATAATATAATTTTAATAAAACTTTACTTTTATAATGAGATAAAAACTTCAGAAAGGACAAATAGAAATAAGTACCTAGTTCTTACTTTATGAGCTCTTTATATACCAAATCAGCCTTAAAAACCAAAACCATTGCCATGGAGTTGATTCAATGAATTCACTTTTTCTGTTGCTGTTGATGTTAAAAGAAGTTTTTTTTGTAAACAGAAGGAAAAAATTCACATGTTCAGGTCATTAAACTTAGAAAGCTACACTAAAAAGCATCTTATTTAATACGATGAATAGTCATTTTGCTCATGTGTTGCAAGTTTTTAAAAGTTGCCATTTTTTATCTACAAAACTCTAATATTTTAATTTTTTTATTGTACTTCAGGAGAAATTTTTCAGCGCATGTTAATCTCTCATAAAAAATTTTTATACACATATTGTCATGTTACGCTACCTGCAATCCCTACAATGTGACAGCGCACTCCCCCTTTCCACTCCGGGCTTTCCATGTCCGTTCAGTCAGCTCCTATCCCTTTCTGTCTTCTCATCTCACCTCCGGACAGGAGCTGCCCATTTAGTCTTGTGTATCTACTTGAATTAAGAGGCACACTCTACACGAGTATTATTTTATGTTTTATAGTGCAGTCTAATATTTGTCTGAAAAGTGGTCTGAGGGGAAAAATTTTAGTTCTGGGCTAACAGAGCCACCAGGGGACGTGGTCTTGGGGGTTCTTCCAGTCTCAGTCAGACCATTAAGTCCCGTTCTTTTATATGAGTTTCAGTTCTGTTCCACACTTTTCTCCCGGTCAGTTAGAGACTCTCTGTTGTATTCCCTGTCCGAGCAGTCATTGGTGGTAGCCTGGCACTATCTAATTCTTCTGGTCTCAAGCTGATGGAATTTCTGGTGTATGTGGCTCTTTTGTCTCCTGAGCTAATATTTTCCTTGTATCTTTGGTGTTCTTCATTCTCCTTTGCCCCACGTGGATTGGGACCAGTTGATGTACCTTAGATAGCTGCTCACTAGCTTTTAAGATCCCAAATAGCACTTCACCAAAGTGGAATGCAGAACATTTTCTTAATAAACTTTGTTACACCAATTGACATAGGTGTCCCCCTAAACCTTGGTCCCCAGACCCCAGCCTCAGTATTCTGTCACTCAAAATGTTTCGTTGTGTTTAGGAAACTTCTTAGCGTTTGGTTTAGTCCAGTTGTGCTGACATCCCCTGTATTGTGTGTTGTCCTTCCCTTCACCAAAGATGATTCTTGTCTACTATCTAGTTAGTGAACATGCCTCTCCCTCCCCCCACACACTCGTAAACATCAAAAAATATTTCTTTCTGTGTTTAAAACTTTTCTTAATTTCTTGTAATAGTGGTCTCATTCAATATTTGTCCTTTTGCTACTGGCTGATTTCACTCAGCATAATGCCCTCCATATTCATCCATGTTGTAAGATGTTTCACAGATTCTTCATTGTTCTTTATCCTTGCATAGTATTCCTTTGTGCGTATGTACCATAGTTTGTTTAGCCATTCTTCTGTTGATGGGCACCTAGATTGTTTTCATCTTTTTTCTATTGTGAACAGTGCTGCCATGAACATGGGTGTGCACATATCTATTCATGTGGTGGTTCTTATTTCTCTAGGATATATTACAAAGACTGGGATTGCTGGGTCATATGATATTTTTATTTCTAGCTTTTTAAGAAAGCTCCAAATCAATTTCCAAAGTGGTTGAACCATTTTATATTTCCACTAGCAGTGCATAGTGTTCCAGTGTCTCCACAATCTCTCCATCATTTATCATTTTGTGTTTTTTGGATTAGTGCCATCCTTGTTAGGATGAAATGGTATTTCATTGTAGTTTTGATTTGCATTTCTCTAATGGCTAATGATCTTGGGCATTTCTTCCTATATCTGTTAGCCACCTGAATGTCTTCTTTGGTGAAGTGTCTGTTCATATTCTTTGCCCATTTTTAATTGTGTATAAGATCATATCATCTGCAAATAAGGATACTATTACTTCTTCCTTACAAATTTGGATGCCCTTTATTTATTTATTTATTTTCTTGACTTATTGTTCAGGCTAGGACCTCCAGCACAATGTAGAATAAGAGTGGTGATAAAGGGCATCCTTCTCTGGCTCCCATTCTCAAGGAGATTGCTTTCAGAATCTGTCCACTTAGGATGATGCTGGCTGTTGGCTTTGTATGAAATGTCCCTTATTATATTGAGGAGTTTCTCTTCTCTTGCTATTTTGCTGAGAGTTTTTATCATGAATAAGTGCTGGACTTTGTCAAATGTCATTTCTGTATCAATTGATAAGATCATGTGGTTTTTATCTTTTGTTTTATTTATGTGATGGGTTATATTGATTGTTTTTCTAGTGTTGAACCATCCCTGCATACCTGGAATGAATCCTACTTGGTCATGGTGAATTACTTTTTTGATGTGTAGTTGAATTCTATTGGCTAGAATTTTGATGAGGATTTTTGAGTCTATGTTCATGGGGGATATTGGTCTGTAATTTTCTTTTTTTTTTTGTGGTGTCTTTACCTGGTTTTCTATCAGGGTTATGCTGGCTTCACAGAATGAGTTCAAGAGTATTCCTTCCTTTTCTATGTTCTGAAATATACCTTTAGTAATATTGGTATTAACTCTTCTCTGAAAGTTTAGTAGAATTCTCCAGTGAAGCTGCCAGGGCCAGGGCTCTTTTTGTTGGAAGTTCTTTTTTATTACCTCTTCATTCTCTTCTTTTATTATAGGTTCATTTAGTTTTTATACCTTGGTTTGTGTTAGTTTAGATAGGTAGTGTGTTTCTAGCAAAGCTCTATTATTTTTAATACATCAGCTGAATTAAGTCAAGCTTTGAAATTGAATCCCGCATATTGACAAGTTGTCTGTTAGGTAACCATGGCTTGAAACACTTCAGTGCCATTTCATTACTGTTACTCTTTGGGAGTCTATTAATAGGATATGTTAGAGTATCAAACATCCTGGATGAAAAATAAATATTAAATTGCAAAATGTAATGGTTTTTCTCTGGCTGCAAATACAACTGAATATGTGTGTTTTTATTTAGAGTATATGTTATCTGTCACAGGAAAACACTTGCCTGCCCATTCTCTCACTCTATACAAAATTCAAATAAACTTCAAAGAATCAAAAAAGCAGCTACGTGTTGTGCAATTTGTTTTATTTGAATATATTATGATGCCATTGCACAGCTATTTACTGTTTTCTTCAGTTTCTTGTAGCATATAAGTTATACTTAAAGAAATACCATTGAGTATATCTTGTTTTCACATGGATTTTGATAGACTTTTTGTTATAATTATGTTTGTTATTTTAAGTAGAATGCATGTGTTATTGATGGAAATAGAATTGCCCTCATTTAGAAGTATCAGGGCAGTTAAAGTTTATGATGATACGTGTGATGAGTTGGTGCTTGATTCAATCATTATTGAGTAGAGATATAAATTTCTAATAGTACCACCACATGGGGCTCAGACATATATAACAGGACGTCTGGCCACGGGGTGAATGGAAGGGCGAAGTGTGTGTTCTCTCTTTCACTGGGGGAACGTTTCTCCCACCAAGGCCTTTAACACTCACAGACTGCTTTTCTGCACAGATTGGTGTCCATTAATCTTACCACCTCCCCCTCAGCTGCATCAGCACTGCCAGATTCAGCTCTTTCTCTACACAACAAGCAAATGGTTCTTTAGTTGTCAGATCTTGCCCAAGAGGACTAGCTAACACAGCAAGGAATCATCAGGCCTTATATATTTAAAATTCAACATGGCATTAAGTAACAATTTCAGTTACAGTAAGTAGGCTTCTTTGGATATTTATTATCTCCTTATATGACCTTGAGAGTGAAAAGGAGAGAAATATTTTTCCAGAAAAACTGAACTTTTAATTCCTTAAAAAGGAAGCACAAATAGGTGAAGATGTCAATCTACCATCCTCTTGAAAAATAAACTCATTTGAATGATATAAACATCTCTGAATTTCAGGTAGGTTTAATTCATTCACTTTATGGATATAATGGTGACGATTATTCTCTTTTCCACTAACCTTTCTTACTTACTGATGCTCTCTTTCTCCTGGATGGGGAATCTTGGCAGTCTTTAGGGTGATTTTTGACATCATGTAAAAAAAGAAAAGATCTTGATGAATCATCTATTACACCTTTTCAAAGAAACAGACATTTGAGGAACTTTACATATTTCTAGTTAGGCTAAATTTCAGATAATACAGACATACCAACACATATCTGAAAACAACAAAATGTTCTAAGTGCATACTTGTGCCAGATTTCCAGAGACTAAGCATTTTATCAGTTGATCCAGGGCTACAGTTTGGATTATAAACTTGCCTGCTAAATACAGCAGAAAGATAACAGTACATCATATTGCAGGCAGGGTGAACAGATACCTGACCATTAAAGACATTTTCTCCATGTAAGGTATTCCACTCTTAATAAGAGTTCTTATAGCTTCTGTTTTATACACCTTGATTGAGCTTGTTTCTTAGACTGATAAACTTTAAACCCTTAAGGACAGGTGCTATATCTTGCCCATATGTTTAATAACTTAATGGCATCTTTCGCAAATGTAATAATGGTTATTGTATTCAGTGATAGGAAGGTGTGCTCTCTGGCCTGATTATTGTGTGTATATGCAAGCTGACTTAAAACCACTCATTCCCAAACTTTAGTGTGAGGGAATTTTGTAAGCTGCGTGTGTAAAACGTAGTTACAGGGGCCTCATGGGCAAGGTGTTCTCATTTAGAAGAGTTGGATGTGGCTTGAGAATCTGAATATGTCACAGGCATCAAAATATTGACTCTGACATTTCCTGGATAATATTTTGAAAACTACTGCTTTTAAACAGTGATAGCATATTGTCGTCAGTGGGTCCACCACTGTGTATTAGGAGATTTATAGAGCAATGTCTTCTTACAGGCCCTTCTTGCTCCCTGGATGCTTCATATGCTGAAGTTTTTGCATGGAATAAGGCAGGCAGCCTTTGAGCAGGATGCACAGCTGATTGGCAACTGGTATTAGTGGAAGGTCAGTGCTCATTGCTGTGCTTCATTTGCATGAGAAATTTTGAGAGGTGGAAATGAAAGTGTCTGTAGGATTTTCTGCCAACGAATTACCTGGATGACAGGGAGAGTGTCACTGCTCATTAGTGCTGATCGTGTGTAGGCTGGAACTTCTACAACTAAGGAGGAGAGAAATATTGCCTCAGAGAGTTACCTGCCCAGGAGTAATCACTATAGGTGTCAACGAGCCTGGAAAAAGAAGGGCTCCTCTTTGCTGCTCTAGGAGTCAAGGTTGTGAATGATGGGAAGGATGGGTCTGATGACCATCAAAATCTCTTTCCCACCTCTCAGTTGACTTGTTTGTCACTGACTATGAAAGCATAGAAAAGGGCTCAGAGTATAGATAATAATTAGGTATTTCAGAACAAAATCCTTGTTACTTATTTCATGGATTCCTAAAACATTTCTAATATGAGGCTGCTGTCCTGAAATTACAATACTCCGATGGAGATTTTAAGAGCCAATGCGAAGGATTGAGGGCAAAAGGAAACACTAGAAAAATGTTGGACAGGAATTTATCAAGAAAAGAAAGGGAATTCTTCCTGGAAACCAGACTTACTGAATACATTGAGGCTGGAGGAAGCCCTAAATCTTTTAAGACTTGAGCTGAAACTATCCGATGAAGTCAACTTTAAACTAAACAACAATTTGGCTCATTTAATAAAGAATGTTTGCCTTGAGCGTTGTGCTCTTTAAAGACTCATCTATATGAGATTAAATGGACAGCAGTAACTCTAAAACACAGATGACAACTTTAAGGGGCATAGAGTCTAAGCTAAAGGTTGTGAAACAATACGGGCGGAAACAGGAAGAATGGTGACACAACGTCAAGTACATAACCATTGTCTGACCTATACATGTAAAAAATTTTGAATGGGTCTATGTTTTAATGCATATAGTTTAACAAAAAATAAATAAAAATTGTTATACACACCCCCACCCCCCCAAAAAAGAAAGGAATTGAGTCCACATTTTCCAGAATATTTGGAGCACCTGGGGCTTTGGTTTATGTCTCTGAAGAGGTCCGCCAACTTCCTCTTTCCCAGATTTGAAACTGTCCTATCATCCTGCCTTTCCTTTTTGCTATTCTTGCTTTCAGGTTTTCATGCTTGCTATATTATATGCCTCCCATAGAGAAAAGCAAGCCTGCCCCCGGTGTTCCTAATCTTTTCCTGGTAGCCACTGCCATCAAATAGCAGTTTGGAGCCCCCTATTGGAGACGGAGCAAATCTGAGCATTTACTAGCCCAGCCCAGCCACCAGGGTTTGAGTATTTACTAGGAGAAAACTAAAATGAGGGCTGAGTAGGCAGAGGCCTTTTCATCTGGTTTGTGTAGCTCAAAGTTCACCATCATCATCAGCGCTGATCACTTTGGAGTTCTGTAGTTCTGGTCTGTGTTAACCCTCCCAGACCCCTATGGCCTCTGGGAGACCTGACCCCTACTTTGAGATACACTGAACTGGAAATAATAACTCCCATATGGGAGAAGAATACTTCAGCCCCAAGAACTTATCAAGCTTTGTTTTTCTATGACTACTAAGAAAAGGAGTGTGTATTGGAAGCAATTCTCTCAGCTTATAGCTATTTTGATATGGGTTCTATGTTTAATAAAGGTTAAATCCATTGAAAAAGTGAGTCAAAGCCACTTTCATGGCCAACAATATCACCTACTTTAGAAGCCCGCCTCTTCCCACTCTCCTCCTGCCCTGCTCAGAGTGGGAAATGGATGGCTTTAGCTTTGTTTAATAGGCAAATGGCCCTTCCCCCAAAGAATATGAATAAGTATTTTCAATCTGAACTTGCACTCCACTCTTACATGCCCCTTCTCCTCCACACAAAAGAAGGCTCTTTCAGTAATTGTAAGGCTTAATTAACCAGTGTTCACACAAAGGCTTCCTTTGTTCACCTATCAGCAGACTGCTTTCATTGATGGTTCTCTAACTTTCTGAAGACTATTCTTTTCCTAAGTTTTATACAGACTTCCTATTTTCAGCTCCAGAGTCTTATGATATAAGTGCTCTGGATTCCAGTGCCTAGTGTCTTTTTCTCTGCCTCCTCCTCACTACAGACAACTCTACCTGTAAATGGTGAACTGACCACCTTCCCAGGCTGCTATTCCCTGGTCTTCCATAGGACAGAAGCAGGTTTTCCTAAGAGCAGTGATGCTGTGGCAAAAAATGGGCCGCTAGAGAGCTGGCCTCCTGCTGGTTCCATTCCCCCATCTTTGAGTCAGATCTATCACAAGAGCAGGAAAGGGCAGGAGATCATGGAGACCCGAAAGATACTGGAAAGATCTACTGGCGTCTACACTGAAAATTTAAGCTGTATCTCCTTAGTGAATGAAAGGAAAGAAAGCACAGTTTATACCATTCCACCGCCCAATAGTGTTTCCAGGGAGTGCCTGGTAGATTTGAACTGCCGATCTTTATGGTTAACAGCCATAGAACTTAACCACTTCACCACCAGGGTTTCCTATATCATCCCACAGGTTACCAAAAAAAAAAAGTTTAGATCTCTTATTAGCTAATTGATGGCAATAACCACCCTAAGCATTGCCCAATATTACTCTCTTTGAAATTACCTCTTTTTTCCTCTGCTTCTGTAAATCTTACTGTAACATTTTATGACATTTTTTATCTTCACATTTAAATGGCTACCGTCCTAGGGATTGTTGTTTTCTTTCCGGGGTCATAAGTTTTAAATGTACATACCTTTTCAGGGCCTGATGTCTACAGTCTGAAATCCATAGTGATTCTGCCACTAAGTAAAAAACAAAAAAGCAGCTGGTGGAGATTCAGTTAATAGAGGAAGTTCTCGCTGCCTGGGACATAATAATCCCTCCAGAAAAGGGATTATCATGTTTATTTCTATCCTGTGGAAAGTGATGCTTGTAACGTGTATCTTTAAAGCTGAGTATCTAGCATATTCATTGGCATAGATCCCAATATCTAATATCAGAAGTGTTTAAAATCATTTATTGTTTCCATTAATTCAGCTTTCTGCTAAATCTATTAAACATAAATGTTAAATTATGTTACCATAAAATTTTAATGAGAAAGATAATGCAAAGCTTAGAAAAAGATGTTTTAAAAATGTAAATATTTTGTTAAAATTAGGTTTACACTCGCTAACCTTGAGTTGTCAGCAAACACTGCTACAAAGAATCAGGATGTTTTTCACCTGCCTCAAGAGAAGCAATGTACTAACTCTCCCAGTTTGCTAATGGCATGTGAGTTCTGACACTTTCACAGGTGTTAGGCCACAAAAGGGTTCCATCTGGAGTTGGAGAAAGTTGACCGGGGTCGTGTGTATACGCTTGAATTTGTGTTTTCTGCTTGAATTCTCAGATTTTGATGTGCCAGTGTACTGTTCTCCCCAAGATGGGGGCACATAGTAAGCTCTCCCCAGTTTACTGGACAGAGGAACCCCTCTTTTAGGTAGCATCCCAGGAGATGAGGGTTCTAGGGTACACACTTCACTCTTATTCACCATTGATCTTTCTTAGAGTTCCAGGGCTGTCTACAGCTACTAAGAGATTCAGCAGCAGTTTTATAAAACATCAAAACTAACAAACGAACAAAACTTCAGTGTTAGCTCCTCTAATGAGATGATTATTTTTATAAGTCTCCTAAGATATGTTTGTTAGATATATTTGTCTAACTTAACTGCACTACCTCATCAATTCTTTGTGTGTTTCATGCCCCTCCATTTTTCCCCTATGACAACTACAAGAACAAAGTGTACATTTGCTTATCATAAATTTGCCAGTATGACGACCATAATGATCCTTTTCTCAGTTCAGGGGGGAGTCATTTCCTTGATTCACAGATATTTTTGCAGAGACAGATGTTGTTTACCGATTAACTTATTTGTATGTACCACTGCTCACATTTTACAGTCACCCATCTATACTTGGTTCTTATTTTAAAGCTTAAGCTATGATATCAACTGTACTCTGTAACGTTACTTAGAGTATGTATTCTTCCAGGTTGTGGAGGAATTTACTAATAAAAATACTATGTACATAAGACATGTGTAAATTAAATTGTATTTTCCTCTTTGTAAAAATGATAGTCTCTTTAGGAAGAAATAAATCATCCACAACCAAAAGAAAATAATTGTTAACAGGGTTCTGATTTAGTTCCTGATATTTTTCTATCAAGGTGAAATCCAGCTTTTAACCAGACCCATTAGTGATGATTTGCTCCATATATTGTTGTTATTGTTAGCTGCATTTGAGTCCACCCCAAACTCGTGGTGACCCCATGCACGACAGGATTGAACCATTGTGATCTATAGGGTTTTCATTGTCTGATCTTTTGGAAGTAATTGCCAGGCCTTTCTTCCTAGTCTGTCTTAGTCTGAAAGCTCCACAGAAACCTGTTCAGGATGATAGCAACACACAAGCCTCCCCTGACAGATAGAGGCTGTTTGAGGTGCATTGGCAGGGAATGGAACCTGGATCTACATATAAACTGTAAACTCTCAACTTGGTTAAAACCCTCTCCAGTATTATCAGCAATAGATGTTTTTAAATATTGACAATGACAACAAAGCATGCCGTATTTTGTGGAGAGAGAAGACAAAGTAGTATTCTTGCTCTTAAAAGACCGACAGTCCAATTCAATCGATGATGCATAAATCTACTCTGAACACTTAAGCACTGTGCCACTGGGGGTCTGTTATAAATCCACCGGAATTTAACAAATAATGTAAGGAGGCATATGATACATCTAAAAGATATAATAATAAGATGAGAACACTAAACACTGGGGTGGTCAGGGAAAGATAGTGCTGTGTTAAATCTCATAATAAGCATAGTTGAAGCATTTCTGAAAATTTACAGTGAATAAGAAACAATGAGTTTCACTACACACTGCGCATGAGTAATTTTAGGGCATTTTAAGAGAAAAGATATAAAGTCTACTTTTCTAGTTTACTAAGCTTTGTTTAAGTAGTTATTTGTTTAAAAATAATGGTTAATAAAATTATATGAACAATTAATAATATTATTTGGATTTAAAAGCTCTTATCTGCATGTACTCTTCTATTGGTGAAGATACAGTACTGTGGTGAAGTTAAAAGTTTTTTTTTTCTATCTTGGAATTTTTTGTCAACTTTGTATTTTTTAATCTCAGAGTTTTGTCATTCTAAGTATTAACAAACATCAAAAGGACTTTCTTCTCACTTGTCACAGTTTGCTGTTATACCCTGAGTTGATTTGACATGGTGAAAATACTTTCACATGATAATGAAATTCACTTTAAATAAGACAGATCTGCATTTTTACTCACTAAATTGACGTAGAAACAAATATTAGATTTTGATGTTATTTTGCAAATTGAAGTATTCAATAAAAGCTACAGAAAGTCCTTTGGTTGTGTTTGATTAGAGTTAAGAATAAAAAGAAAACTTGACCTAAAGGGCAGAAATGCTTCAGGGGATATTTTTATCAGACCTGGCATTGTCATCTGTTACTTAATTTTGTTCTATTAAAATCACCAAGGATTTGACATAAATCTACCTGTGCTGAAAGATAAAGAATTACAGTTTAAAACTGGTTGTTGTTGTTTTCCTCTAGGTTTTTAAGTACTTTCATTCCCACCCATTTTTCTCCCTATTGCCTTGCATATCATAGCAAAGCACAGAGTCTAAGGTACTTAGTTCTTCAAACTCTAGTGTATGAGGTCTCCGTTGGGGGCACCATTTACTTCACTTGACTTGTTGAGAGCTCAGGACTTTTATGCCCTCTCTTCTCAGCCCTATCAAAATCTGCTCTCAGAATAGATCTGGAAGTTTTGTAGTAATTTATAGTGCTCCTTCTGCTAAGGGATTGTATAGCCTAAACTAAACTAATCATTTTTGAGCATAAGTGATCGGGAAGAAAGCTAAGTGTTTGCTTGTAGGAACTTCCCAACATAAAACCATCTCCATGTAGACAGTTACTTACCCTTCATGAGGCCAGTCCTGCAAGAGATTTGGAATAAATTTAGCTTTCTACTGAACAAAACGTACATATTATTGCTCCGGATTGAAAATTAATACAAAACTAAGTGAAAATGGGAAGACACAAAAATTTATCCTAAAATACAACTATGGGAACACTTTCATTTATTAAATTAACAAAATATTAACTGTGAATATCCCAAAGAAATGTAATACTGTATTGAAAACCTGCACAGTGTAACTCCAAGATGCAATCTAAATAACAACCAGTATCAACGAGGACATATTTCTTTATGTGTAGAAAAGTTTCTAACAGTGCCCTAAGTCCATAAATACCATTAATTTTCTCAGAAAACACCAAAAGTTTCAC
The DNA here is from genome assembly GCF_024166365.1 of Elephas maximus indicus. NCBI lineage: Eukaryota > Metazoa > Chordata > Mammalia > Proboscidea > Elephantidae > Elephas > Elephas maximus. Next base: position 62,306,591 of record NC_064836.1, read on the forward strand.
AGAAATAAAGACACAACTCTGTGACTGTATGTTTGGACAAGGGAGAGAAACAAGATTAAAATGATACACGATTGGTAAATCTAGTAGTGGCATTTTCAGTAAGAGGCTCCTGGCTACCTATAACTACATAATAATAGTCTACGTACATTTTTAAAATGTATTAGATAATTTTCATATTCATATCATTTTTATACAAACTCTTCTTTAAGTAGTGCAAGTGTTATTCTTCCCATTTTACTGTACCGATATGAGAAAAGCAGTATCATTTTGAATGAGTTTTAGTCTTAATCTCACAAATTTAGCATAATTTTTTTTCCCAACTGGGAAAAAAAAGGGGCCTAATCCAAAACCTTGCATGATATCTGTGCTGCACTGCACACAAACGGCTATTGATTCCCACAACGGCCTTCCTGTGAAACTTGTGTGGTCCTTCTTAGGAAGCCAAACAAAGAGATAATGACAATAGCACTTATTGTAAAAATTTCATTTTTGATCATCATGTTTGCTGCCTCCAATTTGTGGTTTAAATTCCCCTTTATTAAGAAAAACTGGCTGATGTAAAATCACATACCAGACAGTACAGGCTCTGCTCCCTTGTTCTCCAATTTTTCCCGGAACCGTTGGTCACCACACACATTGCTGTCAAATTGGTCTGCTTCTTGTCAGCTCGGCACTGGGCAGGACAACAGGAGGCTGGCCATGCACTAATTGGAGGGTAGTTTTTTTTTAAGTGCATTCTGTGAAATATAGGTGCCAAATATTATCTTATCTAAAATACATTTAAGGCCAAAGGGCAGGGGTAGAAAAATAACGGGATAGCAGTTTTAATGTCTCTGGGTTGGGGTATTGAGAGAACTTTTGTTTTGAGGATGGCACCAGCATTAAAGTGAAATTCTTCCCTGAAAGAGAAAAGGACTGAGCTACAAGTCCACTTAGAAATGATGGCTTTAGAAACAAATTCAAATACTACCAAATTCCTCATGTGGGTTTGACTGAATAGCTCTGTTTTTTCTGAAATAATCATCAACTAATTAAAGGTGCTAATTTTATAGGAAAGACATTGATCTAGTTCGACAGAAATAATAAAGAGTGTAAACCAGTTTACTATGTTGAAAGTTCCTCCAACAATTTATCTTTTAATGTTGTTCGTTCTGCATAAATTGTAGTGTTTTACTATGTGGATAAGTCGGCTTGTGCTAAATATGGCTAAACATGCAGTTAAAGATATTAGGCAGAAAGATTATTTTTAAAATTTTATTTGTAATAATAGACTATTATAAAACAATGGATTATAAAAGAGCATATGCTATATATTTGCATGTATTTGTATATATATATATATATACAAGACACAATAGAAAAGAAAGGTTATTCACAAAAACATTAACAGTCATTTCTTGATGATGAAACTGGTAATTTTTTGTTCATCTGCATTTTACATAATTCTCTAGTAGGAATAATTTATCAATAATTAAAATGTGATTTTTCAATGTTTTATTTTTGAATTTTGGGAGGCTCTGTAAAACACCTAGTCAAATAAACTGAGTATTATGGAATTTGAAATATTGAAATACTATACACAGCAAGAAGAAAAGAAGCTTATGTGTTTACAGTTGATTACTAATTTTAAAATGTTTAAAATGAAATAATATCGTGACAGAAAAAACTAGAGCACTATGTCCCTGCCTAATATATTAGGAGTATTGAGACAATTTATCATGCAAAGAAATTTCTAACATTTGGAAAGATAGTATACTTCAGCAAACAAAACCATAAATATTAAGTACGTGGGCCTTACACTATCTGAATGGAGTCTCTGGGTAGTGCAAACTGTTAAGCTTTCAGTTGCTAACCAAAAAAGAAAAGACCTAGTGATTCACTACCAAAAAATTGAAAACCTTGTGGAGCATAGTTCTACTTTGACACATATGAGGCCACCATGACTTGGAGTCAACCCAAAGGGTAACTTAGTAAACTACCTGAATAGATAGTCAAAGGCCAAGAGAGGTCAAATAAACTATGAAAACTAGCAATCTTGTTCTTGGTAGTACATTAAATGGGATGGAAAAAAATACAGCAATCATCAATAATGTGCTAGCTGTTACCATAGCCTGTTGTTTTTCATATGACAGTGAAATCTTTGGTTCATTAGGAAAGGAATTAGTATAATATTATTTTTGAAATAGATTTAATTGAAAGATAATTGCTCATATCAAATAAATTAAGATAAAGTACAGTTTGAACTCATCTGGACATGGGCATATTTGAAAACAAAGTGTACAGTTCAACAATTTTGGGACATAATATTCTGTACATGATTTTGTTTTCTTTATTTTCAATGTATAAACAAATATATTCAAATTTAAAACAATAGAAAAGTAATGAAATGTGGAAAAAAGCCAGTGAACACACCACTCCTGCAAATAAACTTCATTCAAATTTTAACATTTGCATTTAATGCAAATGTAAATTTATATTAAATGTAAATTTTAATGTAAATGTACCATTACATTCAGCGTTTAATAAGAAATTTTTTTCGACATATGTAGATTATATTGCTAGATTCCATTTGTGAATTTTTAATTGAAGAGTTTTGCATCTATGTTCATGGGGGATTGTGTTCTTTAGGTTTTTATTTGTTTGTTTGTTTACTTTTTTGGTAATATCGTTGTCTGGTTTTATTCTCAAAGTAATGCTGGCCTCCCAAAAATGAGTTAGGGGGTGTTTCCTCTTCTGCTTTCTTGAAATGTTTGAGCAGAATTGGTATATTTCGTTCTTAAATATTTGGTAGAATTTACCAGTAAAGCCCTTTGAGGCTGGATTTATTTATTTATTTATTTTCCTGTGAGAAGACTTTTTAACTAAAATGTTGATTTATAAATAGTTATAGGTCTACTTCAGTTACCAGTTTCCTCATGAGTGAACTTTACTTGTTTGTCTTTCAAGGAATTCGTCTATTTCACTTAAGTGGTTAAGTAGAGCACAAAGTTTTTTACAATATTCTTTTATCATAATTTGAATGTTCTAGGTTTTTGTAGTAATGTTCCTCTTTTATTACTGGTATTAGTAATTTACTTCTTTGTTACAGGGAATATTTAGAAGTGTATGTTTTTTGTTAACTTACCAATATTTGAGGATTTTTCACAGGTTTTTCAGTTATTGATTTCTATTTTAATTCCACTTTGGTCGGAAGACTTACTTTAGTGAAGTTATTTTAATTTGCTGAGTTTGGATTTTTGAAGCCCAGAATATGAAATACCACAGAGAATGTTCCGTATGCAGACTGTACATTATTTTTACATGAATATGGGGCCCTCAGTACGGTAAATCATATTCCTTGCCACGCCCTCGTGACTGTTACTATTGGAATTGGGTCCATCTTGTTTAGAATCGGGCTGGGTTTGGGGCTTCTCTTTGCTATGGTTACATTCAGTGCACCATTGCTTTCCAATTCCTCTGGGGTCAAATTCTACTTGGTACACAGAGTGCTTGACTAAAAAGTTTTCTTCAAAGTTTCTTTCACTTACGTCTATAGTTCTTCCCTTTGTGTGTGTGCCTCGTAGACTGTGTTCATATATTTTTCTTTTTCTAAGCAATAGACTATGGTTGCTATCTATGTGGTACTTGCTATCCTCTGAAGGCCAAGGAATTTTCTATAGTCCCAGTTCAATTTCAGTGTCAGGCAGGGACTGTGTCCCTGGGTCTGGATGGTGATCCTGTTGCTCTCCAAGTGTTAGGAAGTCTTTAATCATCTGGCACCATGATGTTCCTGCGCCTGCCTCAAAGGAACACGTTTTTCTCCATCTTTGAATTGAATGGGTCTTCATCCGATTTGCTCCTCTTCTTCCAGTAGCTTAAAGTTTTTGTTTCAAAAAGAATCTGGGCAGAGCTTTCTGACTTTTCTAGTAGGCAGCTCCCTTCCCCTAGGCTTGCATCACTGAAAAAGAATTTTCTAGTCTTCCGCAGTTTCTTTATTCTTTCTTATGAAGAACCAGTGAAGGCTCACGAAAAAGAATTTTCAAGTGGTTGAGGACGAGGCTAGGTGGTGGCCCTGCAACCTCATCTCTCCGATGGCTCATGAGAAGTAATGATTTTATAGATTAATGGCTTTTCCTTTCATTAGGGCCATAGCTACATACTTTCCAGGTTTCTACACTCTAAGCGGAAGCCAGAAGTCTACCCCTTTCTTTTATGCTAAAAATAATACTTGTATATATTTTCCTCTGAGTGTTCACATATCATATTCTTTTTATAAAATATAATTGCAATTATTTTTAAATTAGTGTGTCATAGTTATCTTTTAAAATTTAATCTCTGCACTAATAGTTTAAAACTTGAAAAACTTTTTCCTTGTTTTCATTTCCAATAGTAAATATAAAGATTTGTTATTAATTTCTAATTTTATTGCATTTTAATTAGAGCCTGTGATATTTACAATATCTGCTACTTAACTCATAATATGTCCAATTTTTAATGCCCTTTTACTGATTAATGATAATTTGGATGTCAAAGATATTGGCATGAAGGCGGTAACTTATATTGACAGAAAATAACAAAAAATGCTAAAAACAATTATCATTACTATTATCACTGTTATTATTACATTCAACACCTTAGTTGTAGGGTGAAATCACTGTAAGTATTGAAGTTTAGAAAAAAGCAGGATTTTTTTTTTTTTGTTCTGGAATATATATTGTTATTATATTATTATAACTTATATTCCATGTAGTTTTTATGTAAACTGCATTGCACTGTTGATATTGAGGCTGCAGTTATCTAAAACCATTGAGATGATTATCTAGTTAATCCATTCTATAATGAGACATTTTGGGATTTTGATTCTATTGCTGTGCTTTAAATTTATCAAGATTTAAATTTTGCTTATTTAATGTAATGCCTTATTTCATCCTGTCAAGGCCATTTTGGATCCTAATACTGTCATCCATAATACTAGCTATTCCTTCCAGCTTCATGTCAACTTCTATTTGGAAAATTATGTTTTCATAGAAGTCATTGACAAGTGGTGATAAATGTTGAACAGAACAGAGCTGAGAAGAAAGTCTTATGTTCTGCTACTGGAAACATCTCTTTAAATTGACATTATTCATAAATAAAAACATTTGGAATAGCCCTTTAATTTATTACAAACCTCCCTGATTATTTAACCCTAAGCTACATGCTGCCATTCAATCCACATATATGACAGAAAAGATCTGGTTTAATTTCATTTTGAAATTCAATATGCCTCATCTATTAGGGCATCCACTTCTTAATTTATTCTGAAATTATTCTTGGGATTCATGTCTGTATTTGCAAAAATTACTGTGACAGACAGGTTGTGAAAATGGAACAACTCACCAGTTCTCTGCGTATACACACCTTTTGCATTGTAAAGTTACAGCTTCTTCAATCAAGAGATGGACTCTGTTTTCCCAGTCTCCTGAATTTAGGCTGGCCCTGGACATTCTTTGGCCAAGAGAATGTGACTGAAGCACCGATATGCCAGATGCAATCCCAGGTCTCATGAAGACTTGAATGATTCCCCTCTGGTCTTGGAACTCAGCCGTAATGTTATGAATTAAATCGTGTCCCCCCCCCAAAAAAGATACGTTGAACTCCTAACCTCTGAACCTATGAATATGGCCCTGTTTTGAAATAGGGGTTTTCTTTTGTAATATTAATGAGGTCATACTGGAGTAGGATGCTTTTATTGGGACAATCAATTAAGAAAGGTAGAAAGACAATGGAAGTGTGGGTGTTTCACAAAATAACGACAGAAATTCAGAATTTGTAGATGATGTGTTTTTGTGTGTGGGTTTGAGCACGTGCCTTAGTTTCCTAGTGCTGCTATAGTGGAAATACCATGAACAGGTGGCATTAACAAACAGAAATTTATTTTCTTGTAGTTTAGTGGGCTAGAGGTCCAAATTCAGAGTGTTGGCTCTACGGGAAGGCTTTCTTTCTCTGTGTCAGTTCTGGGGTAAGATCCTTGTCACATTTCAGCTTCTGTACCTCCTTCCTCGGAGATCTTCATGTGGTGTGTATCTTCCTCTCCATTTGTGCTTGCTTCTGTGCCTAATCTGCTCCTTTTATATCTCAATAGTGATTGGGTTAAGACACACACCATACACTGATAATGACATCATTAAAGTAAAAAAGAAAACCCTGTTCCCAGATGACATTACATCCACAGGTGTAGGGGTTAGGATTCACAACACATATTTTTGGTGGAACACAATTCAATCCATTATGCCATGGAATTGGCACCACTACTTGTATTTCGTATAATGCTCGACTTACTAAGTTAGAATGTTTTCACATTTTAGCACTGTTTATACAATTAGTGAAAAACAATCCTAAATTGAATAAACCAAATCCCTTAGACATTGAAAATCAGCTACAAACTTAATGAACCCTCCTAAATATTTTAATAAACTAATGTCTTTAATATGTCAAGTTCCCTTTAGCTCCTCAAATACCAGAAGAATGATTGCTGCATTCACAATTATCAGATGATTCAAACTTCTAGTTATATTCACTTAACTTATTAAATAGTATTCATATTTTGGGTTTCATCTAGTTTATTGTTATTTCTGAATTTGATTTTAAAAACTTCTCAGGCTTCTAGTAATCTTTTCTAAGCTGCCTCTCCCACCCCTTCCCCCAAGAAATAATATTATTCACAAAAACTCAAGGTCAAAATTCCTGAGATTTGGGCCAAGTGGTCCTTGATTTGGACACTAGAGCTGGAGCTGTACTTTCCGAGATAATTCTAAACCAGACAGGTATTTCTGTTTTTCTTGGGTTGGAGTCTCTTTTACCACCAAATTTCAGTAGTGACATCTATGATATTCCAAAGTAAATGCTTTTCCATGCAACATGGTGTCTCCCCGTTTTGTTTCCATATCCACCAAGTTTTGTCATGAGATTTTTGGAATCCTTTTGCTATTTAACGTGTTATACCTTATTAGAATTTTATTTGTTGTAACAAATTGCCACAAAACTTAATGACTTAATGGTGAATTTATTATTTCACCATTCTGAGGGTCAGAAGCAAAAATGGGCCATTAAGATTGTGTTTCTCTTGGAAACTCTAGGGGAAAATCCACTTACTTGTCTGTTCAGATGTCTAGAAACCATCTATATTCTTTGGTTTATGGCTCCTTTATCATATCACTCCAACAACTGTTCCCTATAGTTATTTCTCCTTCTCTGATTCTGATCCTTCTGCCTCCCTCTTATAAGGACGCATTCATATATAATCAAGATAATCTTCCCATCTTAAGTTCCTTAATTAATCACTCTTCCAAGTCCCCATTGCCATGTAACATAACATAGTCACTGGATTTGGGGATTAGAACATGAGCATTCTGGGTGGGGCATTATTCTAACCACCAAAGCATCATTCAGAGATTTCATAAGAGAGAAGGATGTATCTGCACTGTCTGCAATAATCCATGACATTCTAACACACACTTGAACCTCCTTCTTGGTTAATGTTGATGACCTCCAGTGTTAATCAATCTTCCTCAGTTCTTAGGACAGAACAAACATTTTCTTGGACACTTTTACAAATTCACAGTTCCCACTTATCTTAGTCATCTAGTGCTGCTGTAACAGAAATACCACAAGTGGATGGCTTTAACACAGTAAAGTTGGCTAAAAGTCCAAATTCAGGGCATCAGCTCCAGGGGAAAGCTTTCTCTCTCTGTCAACTCTGGAGCAAGAACTTTCTCGTCAATCTTCCCCTAGACTAGGACCTTCTCAGTGCAGGAACCCCAGGTCTAAAGACGTGCTATGCTTCCGGTGCTTCTTTCTTTGTGGTATGAGGTCCTCCTGTCTCTCTGGTGCTTCTCTTTTTTATATCTCAAGAGACTGCCTCAAGACACAATCCAATCATGTATTTTGAGTCCTGCCTCACTAACACAACTGCCGTCCATCCTCCCTCATTAACTTCATAGAGGCAGGATTTACAACATACAGGAAAATCACGCAATACCAGGAATCATGGTCAAGCCCAAGAGACACACACATGTTTGGAGAGACATAATTCAATGCATTACACCACTAGACATATTTCCCTAGAAAATGTGCTAGAGAAAAAAATGAAAATAAGCTTTACAAGGAAATATATAATTAATAGATGATCTAGAAGAAATATCCCTAATTTGTTCTTTAGCTCTTTCAACACCTTTAAAACCAATTCTCTTTATTGGTTTTCTCTGTTTGAAATATCTACTTTTTCTTTTTTGGTTTGGAAAAATGTCTTAAAAATGAGTGAAACTAGATTTATTCTTTGGGACACTTAGAAGATAAGACTAATAGGTACATAAAAAGCCTTACATTGTTCCAGTATGATCTGACACAGAGAATAGCCTTTTCAATGTCAGTGTTGAGGAGATAAGTTAGGGCAAGTCTCAGTAGTAAACAGTGTCAGCTAACACAGCAAACATTTGCCAGGACCTTCTCTATTACTCATAGATACTGGGGGGACTACTCTTTGGGAATGGATAAGAAACAACCTTCTATTGCAAAATAGCTGCCTTACAGTGTATGTGTCTACATGTACTCTAAAGACCTATTTAATAACAGGCTAACCTTTTCACAAATTAAATATGCATAAAAGCTTAAACTGTGGACTTAAAGACAGAATATTTTGGTTTAAGGTAGGCTTCTCTTCTGACCAACTATTGGCATGTCAGAGTTTCCCATTTTTCATCTGGGAAATGAATACTATAATCTATACCTACTTTGCAGAGCCTTTATCAGGGTGAAATAGGATAATGCATGTGAAGGTGCTTTTTTAAGGGGCTAAGTTCTACATGCATGTCAGATATTATTACAGAAGATTACTTAGTGGTAGATTGTGATTCTAGAAACCACAACAAAGAAAACAGTTTCTGAATCAAAGAGTGTCTCTGTATGCATTCTCTGTAAGAATGTAGACTAATTTTTCCACACCGTTTGGAGTTGTGAAGCCTGTAATAGCTCAAGAAAAGGGTGAGAGATTCATGAATCATAGGTTCACAGTGGGATCCATGAATCATAGAAGAAAGGAGAATCATAGTGGAAAGGGAGCTGTGTGCTTACATCATTGTTGCCATCTTCTCAATCATAATTGGCTTAGAGACACTGCTCCTCGCTCTCCTACCCTGTGTTAAGTGTCCTGAATGCTTAAGGGTGTGTGCAACAGAAACTAAAGACACATTTTTTTTTTTCCTTAGGAACTTGATTGCACATCAGAAACAACTTAAAAGCTTGCTAAAATGCACATCCAAGTGCACCGCTCTCGTATTTGTATTCATCAGATCAGAATGTCACCCAGGAATCTGAATTTTTACAAATCTCTAGAAAGTTCTGGCGTATTGGTCTGTACTAAAGTAGCATTACTCGGAAATACAGCTTCTGGATCAATTTGATCAGAATTAACCTTTTCACTTGTTCAAATTCCCAATTTCTGAGCCCAAACCCAGACAACTGAATCAGTCTCTAAATTATGGGCCCTCAAATCTTCGATTTAGCAAGTAATCCCAATGCTTGTTTTTCATACCTGACTTTGACAACCAGAAATAGTGAGCTAGGTCAGCCCAAGGATGATTTCTGTACCTGTTTCTAACCTCCTGCATGTACACTCTTGCTTTGATCCAACTTCATTGCATTCCTAAAATAAATCGTAACCTCTTCTAACTAAAATTAAAGAGAACGAAGTTTAAAATGCAAATACCTCATAAAGTTTACTGACAAGTAAACAATGGCTTTGATCTTTTTAAGCTTTACTGAGCTAAATCCTGGCACTTACTTCCCTGGCTTTCTCTGTAGCCACTTCTAAGGTTGGTGTTATTCTCACCTACCACATGGAGCGCTCTTGGGTATCAATTTCATTTGACAACTTTTGTCACTTCTGGTTTTGGGGGTATAGAATACTCTTAATGGTTCATCTGATTAACTCCTACTTATCTTTTTAAGTTCACTTTAAACAACACCAGCTCTGGGAAATATTTTCTGGTCTTTCAAGTCCAGGCTACTCACTGATATATCATTATATTCACCAGAATATATGCATATATATATATATATATATTTTTTTTTTCCAGGACCATTTGTATTATATATGCCACAAAATATTCTAAGTGTCCATTTATTTGCCTCAGTCTTCCCCTAAATCCAAGTTGTCAATTTTTTTTTTTTTTTCTGTAAAGAGCTGGATAGTAAACATTATAGATTTTGTGGGTCATGAGGTCTCTGTCACAACTACTCAACTTTATCATTGTAGCCAAAAAGAAGCTGTAGACAGTGAGCATGGCTGTGTTCCAATAAAATTTTATTTATAAAAACAGTAGGGAGATTTGGCCCACAGGTTGTGTTTTGCTGATCACTACCCTATTCTTTTAGCTAAACACATCCACACTTATTCATTGTTGTAGCCTCAATGGTAGGTGGACCATACACGTTTGTTAAATTTAATCTGAAATCTATAGAATTTGATTCAGCTGCCTATACACACATATACACATGCATGCATACATACAAAATAGTGGTTTAAATGGATAAAGCTTAGTTCTCTTTCACATAGAGAATTCTGTAGGTATGTCTTCCATGTTTTACTCACCAGCTCCCATCTATATACTCTACCATCCTTCAGCATGTGGCTTTCATTCTCAAAGGGACCTCAAGCGTGCATGAAGGAGGAAGGGAGGAAATAGGGCATCCACTTTCAATTTAAGGAGACTTCCTAGAGGTCTACTTACATGAAATTGTCCAGAATTTAGCCACAAGGCCATATCTAGCCACGAGTGAGGATGGGAAATATAGTTATTTACAAAGGAGTAATGTAATCATCTAAAAATTGAGGAAAAGTAGATGTTGTTGGATGTTGCTTGGTATTTTGTTCCAATGTTTTGTCTAGGTTTCAGTAAAAGGAAACCTGAACGTTTATCTATCTGGAATGGTTGAAATGTGATAAAGGGAAAGAGCAGATGTTCCTTCCCACCTTATGATTATACTACTCCAAGAATATAGGAAAAAGACCCAAGCAGTTTCAAAACTTTCATTTTTGAGAGACGCCAGAAATTCACAAATCAATGACTTCCTTAAAGATTTCATTTCATGAGTAATGTTGTTGCATTGACTTTAATCTCTTGTTCTATACTTCAGAAAGACAAATAATGTTTATATTAGGCCAGCCCCACCCACAATTTCTAAAGCAACTGTTTCTGTGCAGGAAAGGCAGCTTGAATATGCATAATTACAAATGTTTACATCTGTTTCCAATCTCTAAGCCAGAGCACAGAAATACTCTTGTATTGAGGCTTCCACAGTGGTCTCATTTGTTTATTTATGTTCTGGTTCTTGAATTATATGTAAACATGCACAATGACAACAATGTTATAATATCTGACATCTGTCACATGGTGAGTTTAGCACACAGAAAGTGATTTTGGTCTTCTCTATGAAGGATGGATATTTATTCTTCACCAGAAGTGTTCTGGACTGTGGATTAAAAAATAGGGGCTTGTTAGTGTTAATTGTTTTTCATTAATAATGTATGATTTCCTTTATTTTTTATGAAAGTTTGGTTTTTCCCATTCCTGTTTTTCTGAAATATGAAATACCTTTTCTTTTCTCTCTCTCTCCTTCCTTCCTTCCCTTCCTCCCTCTTTTTCCTTCTGTCTCTCTGTGTCATTCATTTCTTTATCATCTCTTTCTCTCTCTCTACTTACCTATCAATCTAAATTGCTGGAACATTGTTTTAGAACTAGATCATCAAAGAGAGTTATCTGATATCTTCAACAAAAAGACCAGACATAACAGATAAAAGAAAATTCTATTTCCATTTGTATGCATATATGTGTGATTGTGATCAATAAGATTATTGATGGCCTCGTTTGCATGATATTTAATATTACATTCTGTAGATATATTTTAAGAAACCACCTTTTATTTGAATTATGGAAAAGATCACCTTAATAAAAGTAATGTTTTGTTCTTACTGACTTTATGTAATCTATTATAATTATTCAATCCATATATTGCCCCATAATTTTCAATATACGCTTTTGAAAAAGGACTTGCAACAAGGTAATTATCCACATTTAATAAATTTGAGGAAAAAATTCACTTATCAAGGGATGTTGTTTGCTCGGGAGAAATGACATGCTGCCAGAGTTAATATCTTCATCATAAAGAAAATACAAGAGGAACTGCTTTTCAAGAAGGCTGACTTTCGGCATTGAATTACCTTTTAAAGAAAGATGTGCCATAATCTACAAATCAAAATGCTCAGAATGATTTTGTAGCTTTCTAGAGGAAACTACTTCTGTAGGTATGAGAAAAGCATGCTTTGTGCTTCAAAGGTAACCATAAAATCTGTGAAAACTGTAAAGCTGGATGTTGCTGAAAACAGCTACAAAAGCAAATCTTTCCAAAGGAAAGAAGCTGTCAGACACGGTGTGTTCTATAAAGTCTTTTCCTCTCCTGTGAGTAAAAGAAGAAGGAGGAGGAAAGGACAAAGGAGAAGAAGAAAAAGAAATAATTGTGAGCATTACTCACTCCAAAGGAAAACATTCTAATTTTGACCCTCAGCCACTCTCTCATGCCTACTCTTCACAAATAATTATCCTTTTGCCTTGGTTCTTCTTTCTTTCCTTCTACACTAAATCTTTCCTATTTATGAACCAAAGTGAACCCTTTTACAAATAAACTTATTTTTTACATCATTTTTGTTATCTTCAAGGTGCCACTCAATAGCTATTCTTTAAATATTAATTTTTTTGAAAAAATAGTCTGTGCTTAGAGTTTGTATTACATTTTTTCATACTCATTCTTTAATTTATCACCTTGCGTATGACCTTCAACACTTCTTTCAAAACTCCTTTTTGAAAAACTATCTGTGCCACCTAATTTCCAAGTTCAGTAATGTTCGATTCCTTATTGTCCTTGATTTTGCATGTATGTGATCCCAATGTGGGTGCCTCTGCATTCTCCTTAAAAATTTATTTTCTTTTGCTTCACAAATATAGTCCTCACCTAATTCTCTCACTACTTGAATTTTCAAGTTCATATTTATTTCCTCATTCTTCAAATATGGATGATTTCCAAAATGTTTCCTGACTCTTCTATTTCCTCTTGTGATGGTTAATTTTATGTGTCAACTTGGCTAGGCTACGGTGCCGTATTTTTGGTAAAACACTAGTCTAGTTGCTGATATAAAGTAGTGAGGTGTGATTAAATCAACCGGTTTTGGTAAAGCAGATTACCTTCCATGATGTGGGCAGGTCTCGATCAATTAATTGAAGACCTTAAGAGGGAAAACGGAGTTTTCCTAGGGTGTGTTCTGCCTCCAGACTATAAAGAGACATTATGCAAGAACACTCTTACTCTTCACTTTTTCTATCACCTGTCCTGTGGAGTTTGGGCTGCAAGCCAGCAGGAGTCTCCAACCTGTCCCCTCACTTACATATTTTGGACTTGCCACCTCCTGCAATTGTGTTAACCATTTGTGTTAATTCATTGAAGTAAATCTCTCTACACAGAGATAGAGATAAAGATAGAGGTATATCACTGGTTCTATTTCTCCAGAGAACCCTGACTAAGGCAGCTTCCCAAATTCATGCGTACAACTAACTTCTTTGTTGTCGACTTACAAATCTGAAAATAAAGTTCCAATCTAAGTGAGACATAGTCGCATATTTTCACCTGTGTGCTAGACATTGTCTTTTGGGGTTTATGTAAGATAGTAAATTCAAGATGTCCAAAATTCAGCCATGTATTCAGCTATTCTTGCAAATTCATCTCAAAATTACCATATTAAAGGCTCTGAAAAGTCCTATGCAATAAAAATCAAATCTTAATTTGAAGTTTCCTGATCATGTATGATCTTGAATTGCTTTGTTTTCCATCCACACAATAGATTTTACAGTATTAGGATTCTATTGATTTCTCTTTTGGATTTCAGCTCTAACAATCTGCTACATGCATAATACTGCCATCTCTTACTATTATCTTCCCTGTATTTATGTACATATGTCTCATTTACCTTGCCAAATTGAAAGCTCTTGATTGAAAATATCACTCCTGATTCTTCTAATTCTCCTGGAGTACGGCCTGACAAACTGAGATATTTACCACTTTTATGGCATGAATGTATATTTCTTATATAAATTTGTTAATTTTTTAGGTAATAAATGGTTCTTTTAACAGGAAATCGATACTTGCAATTTATGTAAAATGAAAATATAAATCTCTTCCTCCTTTTCTTTGTAGATGAAAACTAAGAAAAATCCTCACAAAGATTCTAATTTTTCATTCCAGTGCCTAAAGTTTCTCTTTGTGTAACCGGAAGATTGGCCTTTACAAAATCCACGGCTGTCTCCTTGTTTCTTCCTGGGTCAGTGGAGTACAGTGAAATAGTGTCACAGTACCTCAAAATGCATCAAATAATCACAGTTAGAAACAAATATTTCGTTTATATTATGAAATTAGATTCTTCTATTTCATAAGATCTTATGTTTCCAACTCATTAGAAAGACAGTAAATAGCTGTGCTTGAAATTCTTTCCAGGGTATATATACCAGTAGAGGTGTGGCTTGAGAGTCTAGGCCTCATTGACCTTGAACATTTAAGTTATTCTCTCTGGACTATGTACAGAAATAGTGTCAGCACCCAGTATTAATTTTCCTGCTGAAGACTTTCTGGGTGTTACATGATATCAAATGACTTCAATATGAAGAAATGTTCTCATGGCATAAATGCAAGGAACAAGAAGTCAGATTAGAAATTAGAGGTGTTCATAAGATGATTGCTTTCTGAATGTCTAACATTTTATGTGATTTCCTCTCCTTAGGATGAAAAAAGTAATGTAACTGGCATGAATATTTTCTTTAAATTTTTTGACTTACCCTTACACTCAATTTTTACTTATTTTCCTACAACGGTTCCAATCTTGGGAGTAGCAATTACATTATGTCCTTCAAAAATATTCTTTAGTCACATGTCTAGAATATAAATGCTCTTCTGCTTGGTGCCCGCTGGAGCCAAGCCTCTAGTCACGATGAGCCATAACAATTGACAACTTATCTAGTAAAAACCGCGGACAGCTTTTATAAGCGTTCTCTGGCTATTTGGATACTGGATGGAACTGCTATTCACTTTGAGACTGTGGATTCATTTTAGTGGATTTGGTCAGCCATTGGCATATCTTGAACTCTGGTAGCTGCCATTGTGGCAAAACTTGAGAAATTTCTATCAGTCAGCATACGTATGATTTGTTCCTTTTATGGGAATTTCTTCCCTGGAATACATCCCCAATTTCTTATAAATCACCTTCCTCATAATTGGATGAGTTCTTTTCCCAGACTTTTAGCCCATTTCCTGTCCCCAAGTCCTAGGGATGTTTTGATGAAATGGGAACCTGGAGACCTAAACCATTGCGTCTTTCCTCACCAGGAAGAGTTTCAGTATTTTTAGATAAACAGGATTCAAATGGTGTCCTTAAAAACTACTGTACATAAGTTTCTCTGTAGTCTTCTACATACCAAAAAAAAAAAAAATCCATTGCCATCGAGTCAATTATGACTCATGGCAACACTGCAGATCAGGGTAGAACTGCTCCACAGAGTTTTCAAGGCTGTAAGTCTTTACAGAAGAAGACTGCCACATCTTTCTACCATGGAGCAGCTGGTGGGTTTGTATCCCCAACATTTCAGTTAGCAGCTGAATGCTTAAGCACTGCACAACCAGGGCTCCTTCATCTTCTAGGTACTGCAGAAAAGTTAATATGTTCAGCTATCTCTGACCACACTGCATCCAGGGTTTTAAAGCATTCTTTTTAAAACCTTGAGAAGCCCTGGTGGCCGCAGTGGTTAAGCGCCCAGCTGCTACCTGAAAGATCGGAGGTACAAACCCGAGCTGCTCCATGATAGAAAGATGTGGCAGTCTGCTTCTGCAAAGATTTACAGCCTTGGAAACCTTATGGGGCAGTTCTACCCTGTCTATAGGATTGCTATGAGTCAGAATCTACTAGATGGCAGTAGGTTTGGGTATTTTTGGTGTTAAAAACTTAAAAGTATATTCTCATCCCAACCAAAAACGAGTTGCTATCAAGTGGATTTGGATTCACGGTGACCCCATATGGTCAGAGTAGAACTGTGTTCCACAGGGTTTTCAATGGCTGATTGTTTTTTGGAAGCAGGTCATGAGTCCTTTCTTCTGAGTAGCCTCTGAGTGGACTTGAACCTCCAGCTTTTCAGTTAGCTGCCAAATTCATTCACCATTTGCACCACCCAGGACTCCATTCTCATCCCAGACCAAAACCAAAGCCACTGCCATCAAGCCGATTCACACTCATAGCGATCCCATAGGGTGTCCAAGGCTGTAAATCTCTATGGAAGCAGACTGCCACATCTTTCTCCCATGGAGCTTCTGGTGGTTTCTAACCACCACCTTTCGGTTAGCAGTCGACCGCTTTAACTACTGTGCTACCGTCCCAGTCTCCTGATGTTTACAAACCAGTGTTGACTATCAAAAAAGTCCATGCTCATTTGTATGTATCAGATTACTGACAGGGTTATGGCCATTGTCTCAAAATCACTTGATTTCAGCTTTGAAATTTGTAATATGTTTGGTATACATACGTATTTTACGAGAGTTCTTAGTAATTGCCTCATGAGAATTCTCACCGGTTTTGGAACTTTCCAAATATAACCAGTATAAATTGTTTCATGACATGGGATACAAGTAATATGACTCAACAGAAAGATTTTTTAACCAGAGTAAATATCCCTAATTCCTTACTCCCTTAACCGATGGATCATAAATTTAGGGAAATCCTAGGCTTTTACTATGTCCAAAAAAAGTCCCGTAAACTCAGAGGCACCCCCAACACTGTAAAGCTCACACTGCTCTCCTTGCCTTAGACTAAGGAAGAAGGTGATAGCCCATTGAGGAGTTGTGCTCAGTATTTCAAGGTGGATCCTCCAGCAAAGGCAGCTATAGCCCAAGGCAGAGGAAGGAGTGAAAACAAAGACTACATGATGTTGGGAATATATATTGCAATTTAGGAAATCAAGGTGTCTAAGAATACCAAGAAGTTCCCTCCATGTAAGTGTAGAAAACATCTTGAAGGCATTGAGTTCTGGGCTCATGTTACAGGCATTTCTGCAATAGCAAAATAGAATATAAAACTCCTAAAACTAATAGCATAAAGAAATATATTACCTTGAAGGATATCACCCTTCATCAAACCTGCCACCAGAGACCTATAAAAATCTCCCCATAGAACCAGCTAAGGGGTCAGTCTCAATATCTGTATTGCCAGGACTTCGTGTATGATATTCCAAGCAAAGTTAAATAAAAAATAAAACTATAAATATTCATCATAGGGTGAATAAACACTCAACAACAGTAAATGGCATTGCTCCTGGACACAATCTCCACTGAGAAATGAATGTTTTATACTCCCTTGTGTAAGAGCTATGGCTGCTAACCAAAAAGGTCTGCAGTTCGAATCCACCAGCTTCTCCTTGGAGAACCTATGAGGAAGTTCTACTCTATCTTATAGGGTCGCTAGAAGTCAACTGGTTTGGTTTTGGTTATCAGGTTGGCACAAACTCTTCAGCTAAGGTCTCTGTACTAACCCCTGAAGATTAGGATCTCATGTGGGGGAGATGCCTGGAGATGTCTGCAGCACCATCTTCAGTCTTTTTGAACCTTGTCCGTGAATTCCAGGTATCCAATCTTACATAGGTCTATCACTACGCTCTGTCTCATATATACTTTATATCTTTGCATCAGATGTCTTTAGGCTGCATTTGAGGGGTCTGCCTCCAGGCCAAATTCCTATGTGTGGTTTTTCAGTCCTAGCCATAAGCCATAATTACGAGATTTGCCTGGTAGGCCTCTTGAGGATAAGCTACCCGCCCCACAGGAGACTTGGTGCAAAGTCTTTGCATTGTATTTTTCTAGAGGGAGTTGCAGTCACATTTCAGGGCCCTCAGGGTCAGCCAGGCTCATACGCATAACTGCATTTCACATGGCTCAATTCAGAGGCTTCCTTATGGTGGGGGGGAAGAGGAGAAACTGGGCTCAGCTGAGGCACACTTCAGGTTCCTCTGCCAAGATCTCTTTACTGCTGAGCCTTGACTAAGACACTTTCCTCGTTACTTTTCCACTCCTAGCCTTGGGCACTAATTGTGAATCCAAGTAAAATGAAATCCTTAACTGCTTTAATATTTTCTCCATTTATCATGATGTTGTTTATTGGTCCAGTTGCGAGGATTTTTTGTTTTCTTTATGTTGAGATACAACCCATACTGAAGGGTACAGTCTTTGATCTTCATCAGTAAATGCTTAATTAGTTAGCCTTCATTTATTTTTACGTCTTGCTAACACTATCATTGTAAGTGAATAAAGACTTGGTTGTTACTGGAAGCTTGACTGTACCGTGAGTCACACAGACCTCTTCCACAGATATTGCAGGTGATTAACAAAATAGCTAGATAAAATGTGTTAAGAGGGGATGCGCCACCTCTTTATCCAGCTAATGATTAACATACCCAATCAAGTTTTTATCTGTACTGAAGTTGAGCCACTGCTCACAATGTAGTTATTTTTTGCAGTGTGAGTTACCCTAAAAGAGAAAGATATAAGTAGCATAAGTCTATACAGCAAAAACATCATGTTCCTTTGATATGTATTCTAGTTTTGTGAAAGTTATCAGCCACACTTATTGAATGCCACTGATGAAACTAAGGCAGTGCTTTACATAGTAGCTTATAAGCTGGTATGCATGTTAATACCCTCCACTGAGAACAGCTACATCAACTTTTTCTTTAGCTCTGTGGCTGATGCCCTCAAGTTCAGACTGACTGAAGAAACCCAGAGGAGAGTATTAGGAAATAGGGAAGGTAAAGAAATAAGGGAGAAAAGTGGATTCTGTGGTGTTTCTGTGTATTAGCTAAAAGAGCTATGCCTGGCTACCCAGAGGCCCCAACCCAGGTCTGCTAATCACCATGCTCCTCCATAGAAGCCCTTATAACAGCCTGCGATCCTGGAGACAGATGCATACTTCTAGGCAAGTTGTGCACTTTTCCAGTCCAAGGCATTGTACATACAGACACATATATCAGTATACAAATCACCTGGAGTGTTGTTAAAATGCAGATTCTGATTCACTAGGTCTAGGATGCAGTCTGAAATTGTGTATTTCTGGCTAGCTCCAAGAAGGATTTCTATGCTGCTGATCTGTGGGCCACTCTTTGAGTAGAGAGACTGTAAACTATGATGGAAACACCCCCCTGGAGTTGTGCGCTGTACAACCTGCACAAACACAGTGGCCCAGTCATCAGCACTCTGGGTAATGGAAACTATGATACCTACTATGCATTTCATAAACTGCTTTCAACCACTCAAAGAAAGAACAAAACAAAAATTTACTTCTTTCACCGATGACATTTTCCCCCTACCCTTCCAAAAATAAGCTCCTTGCTAGCCTAATTTTCTACTTAACTCAATGGAAAATCAAGGAAGTTTGGTTTTTGGCTTTTGTTTTTTAATTGTATGTGATACCAGAACCATTGCCTATTTGCCCTGGAGTTCATTTGTACCATTTATTTAGCTACTTCCTGTACTCAAAAGGTAGTTACCAACACTAAAATACAGTCAGGTGTTTTTTCTCTAAGTAAGTTCTCTGTTATTTTAGTTATCCAGTGTTCTCCACTTTGCTTTCTACGGGCAACTGAAATTGGACATATTTTCTGGAACTAACAAGATCCCAAGCTTCAATTCTAACTGCCTCATATGAAGTGAAATACATTAAAGCCTCACCTCCAACTATACAAGTCCTGAGGATTATTGCTCTCATTTCTTGCAAGGGGACCAAGTTACTTACAATTTATAAAACTGGGTTACAAATACAACATTAAAACCATCTTCAGGTCCTCTGGTTGCTACTTGTCTAACCGTTCATTCTTAACTGGCATAAAGTAGAGCTTTCAGTGTTAAAGCCCTAATATTCTACAATTGACATACAATAGGAGGTCCAAAATAAGTAAAATGATTCCAAAGCTACCGAAGACTCAGTTTAATTGGGTCCCAGAGCAGACTTTGGCTTCAGGCCATGATGGAGTAAGAGGAATTACATTATTCTCTAGCCTTACACAATTAAAAACACGGACAAAATATATGAAACAATATTTTTCAGATATTGAACAACAGACATCCCAAGGCAGTTATCTTGAAGAGAAGATAAGCAAACACTCAACTGTAAGAAAATGGCTCATGCAATTGTCAGGGCTGGCAAGTCCCAAACCCATGGGTCAGATGACAGGCTGAAAACCTCTGCTAGTTCACATGGTTGTAAGATCTGACCAATCCAAAACCTACAGGTCAGGTGTCAGTCTAGAGGTTTCTGCTGGCTTATGTCCCAAGAACCGGAGGTCAGACACAGGGGAGAGAGACAGTGGCGTCACTGGGATTGGTGTCACCCAGTGTGGTAACTCCTGGTGTCCCCCTCCATGCTAATTACTACAATATTGTAGCAAAAATGCCAGAAAATTTGACAAAATTGGCAGCTATAAAAACACTGGAAGCAAAGAAAACATCAGCGTGTGCTCGTAGCACGTGCAGACAAAACCACGTGATTCGAAGCATCATTGTGATTGGGTATACTAACAGCTCTGATCACAGTGTACTAGAAAGTTCAAAAACTGAATTAGCGTAGAGTTTTAGCCTTGTAGGTGTATTGATACATGTAAGCCGAGCTTAGAAAAAAATTTTTTTCCTGTTATAACTAACTACAGGGATATTTTTATAAAAAATAATAAATTTCTGCCAAAACATGGCACAAAAATTTTATAGGAAGTCTTTTTGGTGTCACCTCGTCTGACAATGTCACCTGGTATGGTCCTTACACCTTGTATCCCCTAGTGATGCCACTGGAGAGAGAGAGAAAATTTTGCCAGAACATCCGTTCACATGCTGTATGCAAGCCACACACCCAAGGAAACTCCCTTTTCAACTCCTTGGCTGCTCACATCTGATCACAAAATGGGAGATGATTACATAATTTCTGCCAAACCACTGTGCTGACGTAACATTAACTATCACAGCAAGGTTTAGAAAACTACTTACTTTAAATTACACTTAACTTGTAAAACTTATAGCATACAGATTCTCTCCCAAAAAGTGGGTTGCAAAACTATTTGAAATAAATACTGATATTTGATCTGGGAGGTAAAATGATGAACTACTCCTGCAAATTATAATATTAGCTAATGTGAAATAAGACAAGGGAAGACAAATATGTGTTCACTAAACTCAAAGTAATATGTCAAAAAGTAACTCTAACCACTTTCTCTTCTGTTACCTCAATGGTTCCTCTATATTTTCTCTTACAGGTCAGTAACTAGAGCGTAAGAGGTGACTTCAATTTCTGCAGCTTTTTTCTTTTTATCAAAACCGACTGATTTGAGTACTATAAAAGGAGTTGTATTTTAGAGTTTACATATACCATGTAAAATTTTATACTTAAATACTTAAACTTAAAAATGCTGTTTTTTCCTTCTTTTAACAATCTCCTTTGTGGTTCTTAAAAGCTTTTAGATACATATTTCCATTTCTATGCCAATGTTTAAATAGAAGAAAAATGGCTTTCTGTTACTATTATTTTATTTCTGACTTTTTAAAGCATGACTGCAATGTGTGGTTTTGCAGTTTCATGATTATTTATGTTTATGTTTTCTCTATACTGTCCATAAAGGACGTTAGAGTGCAGAGATAGACTTTCACCCCGTGATGTACTGCTTTAGTGCATACTCGAATAATCTAGTAGTATTGCTTTATCCCTATCTCCCCCACATCAGGCTCAGTGCAGACATAGTGATTTCTTTTTTCCCTACGACAAAATGGAGTTAATCTATTTGGTTCACTAGCACAAAGTCCATGGAATCTTTCACAGCCAGTTAAAGTGACAGACAGCAAAATATATAACTCTTGCATCGGCCTCTTTGGGAAGCACACCGTGAGTTGCTTCCTCGGGCACCACTGTGCCAATGTTGTTTCTATGCTTTGTGGCTACAAGGGTAGTTGCATTTCAAGTCACGGATTCTGGATAACAACCAAGCTGGCAAATGAAAAATAACTCAGCCAGGGCCATTTCACCCACCAGTGATCTCTGTCTGTGAGATAATTCCTCCCTGAGGTTTCTTTCTCTCTGCTACTGTGTTCTTTAAGGCCTAACATAGGGCAGCAAGCTGGTGCCACTGCCTAAGGTTTCAATTAAGACATGTGAAGATATCAAAGAAGTCAAGAGCAGGCCTCCACAACAATGCCTCGTGTTTTGCTCTCAGCGCTAGTCCAGAGATGGCAAGATACTTGAAAAATGTAGTTCATTAATCCTCACAACAGTCCTCGGAGTTTGAAGAGACAGAGATGGAGCCAGCAACAGAATCAGGCTTGAATGGCTTCTCTGTTGGGTTGTGTACTTTTGGAGCTGACTGTGAAACCTATGTGGACACTCTGAACCCTACGGTTAACCTCATGGTACAAATGTGTTGATCAAAGGCACTCTGTCAGTATCTGATTAAGAGCCATGTAAGAGCACTGAAGACATTTCCTTCTGGTTAACAACTCTGATTACAGGGGCTCCTGGAGTGAGTTTTCCTGTAAGCAGTCCCTGGGTTCCAGCTGTAGCTATAGGGTTTCCCAATGGCAGAGCTTCCTGTCGCTGAAGGCTTCACTTCTTTCACAGCTTGTAAATCAGTAGCCTGTAAATCAACAGATGGGGCTACTACTGTTTAAAACACAGTTTCCTCAACAAGCATCCTTCTGGTTTTGTTTTCATATATCAAGGGTATAAAAAAAAGTGTCCAAATTTTAACACCTGGACCAGGGGGGGCTCAGCAGGAGAAGTATGTCACGCCAAGCTCTGCAGTTTTGTTTTTATTTTAGTGGAAGAAGGATTTACTGGCTAAAGGCAAGATAGTATTTACTTGGATAAATGATAGGGGCTTATTTTTAGAAAGTTGAAAGTTACAAATGCTATATCTCAGAAATTTTTAATGTCTGATAAGAAATATAAAGCTAAAAACAAGATGAAAATCAGGATATTTTTATGTTTCTTTTTTCTGTATTAAACATGTGTAGAAAATATTTTGTAATTTATCTAATGTGCTGAATCCAACTGTTTGAACATCCTATGTGACTTAATGTCTATTTAAATAGGATAAACATTAAGCAAAAAAAAAAAAAAAAAAATAGAGACCTAGTTAATTATGGAAAACCTCATGTTATCAATGATCGGTTTCATAGAATAAGGCATCAAGAAGCTATAATTCAAAATGAAAAGTCAAACTGCTAAATTTATGGCTTCACATATTTTCATAGGGTGTTGTAAATGGCAACTAAAAAAAAAAGAAAAGCTCATTGCCATCAAATCAATTCCAACTCAATAGTGACCCTACAGAACAGAGTAGAACTGCCCCACAGGGTTTCCAAGGCTGCAAATCTTTGTAACAGCAGACTGCCACATCTTTCTCCCACAGAGCTGCTGTTTGAACCACTGACCTTTCGGTTAACAGCCTTAGCAGCCAAACACTTAACCACTGCACCACCAAGGCTCCTTTTAGATGGCAGTACAAAAAAAAAAAAAAAAGCAACTTTGTTGTCGTCAAGACTATTCCAACTATAACTACACAATAGGACAGAGTAGAACTGCCCCATAGGGGTTCCAAGGGGTGGCTGGTGGATTTGAACTGCCGACCTTTGGATTAGCAGCCTAGCTCTTAACGATTGCAGCACCAGGTCTCCTTAAAAAAAAAAAAAAAAATTTTTTTTTTTTTTTTTTGTGGTCTCCTTAGATGGCAATAAAACCCAAAAACCAAACCCGTTGCAGTCGAGTTGATTATGACTCACAGTGACCCTACAGGACAGAATAGAACTACCTCATACAATTTACAAGGAGCACCTGATGGATTCGAACTGCCAACATTTTGGTTAGCAGCCATAGCTCTTAACCACTATGCCACCAGGGTAGATGGCAATAGCAGGTGCCAAATACTCCATAAAATATTATAATCATTGGTTGTTTCTCTATTCTAGAGTGACATAATCCTATGTGAGATGGTCTGTAGATCTTAATGCTATGTTCAATGGCAACATTGAGTATTGATGATGAATAGCAAAGAAAATTAATAATTGCATTTTACCCTAATCTCTATAGTTTATTGTTGTTGCTGTTAGGTGCCATCGAGTATAGCATAACAACCTTATGTACAACAGAATGTAACACTGCCAGGTGCTGTGCCATCCTCACAATAGTTGCTATGTTTGAGCCCATGGTTGTAGCCACTTAATCTCTACACTAAGTGCAGCAAAATTACATGGAAACTTAATCTCTGTCCCTTCTCAGGAACCTGGAACTATGAATACATTGATTCTATATATATGATTGACCCTAAACTCTATACTACTCACACACTATTAGTACATAGCCATGACCTTGGGGGATTTGGTCTAACTTCCTAGAATTGGAATTGTAATTCTCTAAGGGAATACTGCCTAAAAAAAAAAAAAACTCAGTGCCATGGAGTCGATTCCGACTCACAGCGACCCTATAGAATGGAGTAGAACTAGGGAAGGTCAAATTTAACTACAATTGTATAGGGGCCATAACCTACTTACAGGGAAATATCTGTTTTCTATTAACATAAAAAAGCTGAGATCCTCAAAAGATTTAAAGGAGCTCAGTGCAATGGTGGATGGAGACAGCAAGGAAACTATCCCAGACCTTTGGGGAAAGGAAGGTACTGGTTAAGGGAAGAGCTCTTCCCTAATGAGGATGGAGTCACAGTTACAATTAGCATCCAGAGGTTACCATCTATCTTAGTCTGGGTTCTCTGGAAGAACAAAACCAGTTAAGTGCATATATAAATATATACAGACAGATTTATATATATTTGTATAATTGTAGGGGCTAGCAAGTGCCAAATCTGTGGGTCAGGTGGCAGGCTGAAGATTTCTACTGGCTTGCATCCCAAGAACTAGAGGTCAGGTGACAAGAAGAAGGCAGGGTCCAGAGAGCCTGATCCTTGCCAGAACATCCATTTACATACTGGAGCCAAGCCATACCCACAAGAAAACGACCCTTTCAACTGATTGGCTGATGACATCAGATCACGTCATGGAGGTGATTACATTATACTACATTATGGAAGAGCATTATCTTCCAAACCACTGAGAATCATAGCCTGGCCAAGTTGGCACGTAACATTAACCAACACACCGTCATGAAAAAGGGGAAGATATTAGGGAGTGGAATCAAAATTCAGAATAAATTAATGTAAGATTGGAGTCCAGTGCATCCTGATGAAAGCTGAAGCCTGGCTATATCCCATGGCTTAAGTGTGTAAATGGCAATAATTATTAAGTGTTTCCATCTTTTAGTTCTTCCCATGCTAATATTTACCTAATTGAGTTCTCGCTCCTCCTCAAACCCTCTCCACATCTATATCTGCCATTTCAGGTAGTTATCAACATCCTTCGGAACTCCCATTCTCTGAGAACAATTTCCCCTACACCCAGTTTTTTTATTCAACATTTGGTCCAGTGCAAGCCTTAAAGGAAATACAGGTTTCCTCTTAGTTCAACTCACCCATGAAAATCTTTATTGCCACAATTCACGCTAGTCCCTACATACAGGGGCCTATCTAGATTTAAATTGCTGAATGATATTTCACAGCTGACAATGGAAACTGTGATGGCCAGTAGAAACTGCTCATCAGTGCCCTTACTCAAGTAGCGCCCCGGGCACATGCCCTAACTGCCATACCTTAGTTACACCTCTGTCCACGTAAATGGGATATAGGGTTGCTCTCTATTTTTGTCCCTTTCATTATAAGTGGGTCAAAGCTATTGCCATGCTACTGTTATTTAATAGCCTCTCTTTATGACATTCTTCATAGCTGTTTATAGCAATGAAATCTCTGACTCGTTGAGGTCACTATCAAAGCTACTCTTCTTAGTTGATTATAGAGTCCTATCAATATTCCTTGTCACAGGTATTTTTTGATCCCCATGACACCTGCTCAAGAATATTCTATGCCTGGAAAATTTATGAAAATTGTGTATCAACATTTTAAACCTTTTAATGGTATATTTACCCTTTAAATACCTCTTGCATAATTTTTGTTATGTTTACTCCATTTTGTTACTTATGTAAATGGGATTTCTAATTGGCTGCATTTTACATAATGAAAATTATCTATTTTATATTTTCTACTTAGCCATATTGTTAAAGTTTGTTATTGTTATTTGTGACATTTTAGGTATTTCCCTTAAAATTTCTGGCTTCACTATAATTTCATAAAAAAAAAAAAAAAAGCCAGCCTATATTTAAGTCCAGATTTCCATAAGTATGTGTGACCAGAATTGGTACCCAATAGTTCCTTATTTCATTCATTAATTCATTTAACATCTAATTAGTATTTAACATGCAAAGGATACTGTCTTATGCACTACAGGTAGAAAGACGAATAAAACAGAGTAAGTATTGTATTGAGGAATTCACTTTATATAGGCAGATATATTAATGAATAAAATCCTGAAAGGAAGGCAAAAATAATGTCATCTGGAAAAACCTGAAAAAGCATATCAGGTTTATCACTGAAATTTAGCAATAACTAAGTACATAACTATGGCAGTGTTCCCAGATCAGTTAATGCCATTTTACAAATTATGGAAAATGAACATATTTGTATTTTTAAATATTTATGTAATTTTTCAATATACACATTTACCTTTTGCAGACAGCACTTAGTATTCTATCCACAGTGAACTCCAAATTAATTGTGACTAAATTTGTTAACAGCCTGGTTTGCACTTGATTGGAGCTTAGGACATCCCTAGGACAAAGGAGAGATTATGGAGAACTAAGAAACACGGGGTAGGAAAATTTTAGCAGGTATTCATAGTTTTCAAATTATCACCATGATGGCAAGAGATCTCCTTGATAAGTCTGTGAGTCTACTTGTCCAAGCCTCCTAAATTATGAAATTAATTTCTCAGCTTCACTACTGAAGTAAGTAACCCAACAAAATTCAAGGACATTTAGAAATACTTGCTTTGCCAGGACCAATTTTGACATATCTCCTCTTGAAAGGAAGTGGCCTTTGCCATTAGCAAGGAGCTCACCATTCTCCCACCTCTGTTTTGGAAGCCCGAGGGTGATTTAAGGATTGTTGCTTTTTCAGTTCCCTAGAGAATCTTGTTAAATTGAGAAGAAAATAATCACCATAAATCATACATGATATCTTGAGACTCGACATTTTTCATATAACTCAGTGGCTACTCACATTGTGACACTTGAATGGTGTACAATAATAAGGTATACCAACTTCCAATTATCAGATCAAGGTGGTCTCAGAAGAGGATAAGGATTTTTTTAATTGCTATATATGGCAAATTTTTTTTTTTTTTTTTTACATATGGCTAGTAAGTTGTTATTAAACACTGGAATAAGACAGTGCATCATATCAGTCCCTATTTGTTTCATTATGTTGAAATTCCAATCAATTGCAATAGAAATACAGACAAAATTACACAAACTGACTAATGAATGAGAATCACATCTCTGATCAAGGGTTACGTTTCTCCATTCTTTGCATCAACATTATTATAGAGGACCCGGTGACACATTCAAAAGTAATAGCTCCAATAAACACATGTTTTCTTTAGTTGTGTAGGTCTTTAAGGTCAGTTATTTTCTTCAACTGTCAAAGATGTACACATGTTGACTCTATACACATACACACACTCCAGAAAAATCATACTTCGATTTTGATTAAATTCTTATTAGATTTTTAGTGAAAAAAAATCAAAACCCAAACCCATTGCCACTGAGTCGATTCTGACTCATAGTGGCCCTATAGGACAGAGTAGAACTGCCCTATAGGGTTTCCAAGGCTGTAATCTTTATAGAAGGAGACTGCCACATCTTTCTTTCACAGAGCAGCTGGTGGGTTCAAACAGCTGACCTTCCAGTTAGCAGCCAAGTGCTTAACCACTGTGCAACCAGGACTCCTTGTTTAGTAAAAGTTGTTGTTGTTGTAGTTAGGTGCCATAGAGTTGGTTCGGACTCATAGCTACCCTAGGCACAACAGAATGAAACACTGACTGGTCCTACGCCATCCTTACAATCGTTGTTATGCTTGAGCTCGTTGTTGCAGCCACTGTTTCAATCTACCTCATTGAGGGTCTTCCTCTTTTCTGCTGACCCTGTACTTTACCAAGCATGATGTCCTTCTCCAGGGATTGATCCCTCCTGACAACATGTCCAAAGTATGTAAGATGCAGTCTCACCATCCTTGTTTCTAAGGAGCATTCTGGTTGTACTTCTTCCAAGACAGATTTGTTCATTCTTTTGGCAGTTCCTGGAATACTCAATATTCTTCACCAAGACCACAATTCAAAGGCATCAATTCTTCTTCAGTCTTCTTTATTCATTGTCCAGCTTTCCCATGCATATGATGTGACTGAGAATACCATGGCTTGGATCAGGCGTACCTCAGTCTTCAAGGTGACATCTTTGCTCTTCAACACTTTAAAGAGGTCCTTTGCAGCAGATTTATCCAATGCAATACATCTTTTCATTTCTTGACTGCTGCTTCCATGGCTGTTGATTGTGGATCCAAGTAAAATGAAATCCTTGACAACTTCAATCTTTCCTCTGTTTTTCATGATGTTGCTCATTGGTCGTGAAGATTTTTCTTTTCTTTATGTTGAGGTGCAATCCATACTGAAGGCTGTGGTCTTTGATCTTCATTAGTAAGTGCTTCAAGTCCTCTTCACTTTTAGCAATCAAGGTTGTGTCATCTGCATAACGCACGTTGTTAATGCGTTAATGCAATTCTGAAGCCCCATACTTCTTCATATAGTCTAGCTTCTTGGATTATTTGCTCAGCATACAGATTGAATAAGTATGGTGAAAGGACACAACCCTAACGCACCTTTTCCTGACTTTAAACCACTCAGTATCCCCTTGTTTTGTCTGAACAACTGCCTCTTGATCTATGTAAATATTCCTCATGAGCACAACTAAGTGTTCTGGAATTCCCATTCTTTGCAATGTTATCCATAATTCGTTATGATCCACACAATCGAATGCCTTTGCATAGTCAATAAAACACAGGTAAACATTCTTCTGGTATTCTCTGCTTTCAGCCAGGATCCATCTGACATCAGCAATGATATCCCTGGTTCCACATCCTCTTCTGGTACCACCCTGAATTTCTGGCAGTGATAGTAATTGCCATTTTGCACAACACTCAGAAGATTCTCAATAAGTATTATTTTTACGCTCTTCTCTAAGCATCTTACATTTAGTAGCAACAACTATGTATGAGGAGATTTAGTTTCTGAGTACATTTAGAGATTGTGAATCAACTCTAAGGGCTACTGCATCTGATGCTGTTGACTTCCTATTACACTGTTTTAAAGTTGTCAGGAGTAAGTATCAATACAATCATTGTTTGAGGGGAGTTATGACTTAGTTACTAATTGACTTTGATGTATGGTTTATATTTTATCATACAAAATCACATTGTCTTCAATTGACCCTAATGATTCAATTATTTTTAATTAGATTATAGTGTCACAGCCATGGATAAGACAATGTCTTTTGATATTTATTATTCTTTGGAGGATCTCTAATGTACTTGTTAAATAATTGCTTCTGAAATCCATCATTTTCCTCTAAGTAATTCTAAGTGATTTACTTGTTTATATAAGTAAGTTCAGTGCACTAAATATCATTGTGATTGGTTATCATGCTTAGTTAAACTAAAAATTATCATACCAGCCAAGATTCTGTCTATAATCTATGATGTACTGACAAAAATAAACAAGAAACTTATTAATGGTAAGATATTTTTTGATAATAATATAGTCTTTTAAAACCAATACAGAGGCAATTCAAAATTTAAGCCTATTTTCTAAGGTCTAGCATCTCATATTTTGTGATTTCTGTTGCATTTTTTAATTTTATAACTCAATGATTTACTACATAAAAATATATAAACGAGTTTATACATGAAGTCCTTTAAGCAATTCAGCTAAAGCATGCTGATGCAGAACGCTTTTTCATCCTGATGTATTTACTTCTGTTTTATAGCCTTATTTTGAATATTTGGTGGCTACATGATCATCATAATTTTAACACTGTAATATTGCACATGATCATCATAATTTTAACACTGTAATCTGATTTTATACTCTATTTGGACTCTAAAAAATAAGCTTAAATATTAGTTTACATTATATAGCAATAACTGTATAATTTAGGAATCAGACGTTCAAGTAAAAACATTTATAATAGCAAGCAATAGTGATGGTGATAGAGAAAATGTAGATATTTTCCTACTTTGGTAACTCCCTAAGTGTGCTAAAAATCGAATCACCATTTCAACATAAGCTTGCTACGAATTTTAGTTCTACAATCATTGATGAGGTACATGCAATAAAGTACTTCACCCAAATGAAAGAAAACTTTAAGAACAATTATGGAAAAATA
Source organism: Elephas maximus indicus (assembly GCF_024166365.1). Taxonomy (NCBI): domain Eukaryota; kingdom Metazoa; phylum Chordata; class Mammalia; order Proboscidea; family Elephantidae; genus Elephas; species Elephas maximus. The sequence goes on from NC_064836.1 coordinate 62,337,150, forward strand.
TTCTGGTACCAGTTTTAAAAAGAAAAAAATAATCCGAATTGGCTTTCACCTAAACAATCACTTAGAACAGAATTGTGTTTGTTTCTATAATGACCTCAAATCCCTAAAGATAAGTCACTATTATGCTTCAAAATACATACGTATAAGCACTCATAATATAAACTTGGAAATAGAAATATGTCTGCCTTTCTGAGGCTCTCTAACGTGAACCATAAGTCATTAGAACCCTACATGCCATAAAAAAAGTTATTTAGAAAATTTCTGAACTTAGGTTTAAAACACAAAGTATGTGAAGAATGTGGTAAACAACCTTCAAGTCAAGTTGACTTTGACCTGATATACTGTGCTAAAAGAAGATATAATCTTTGTGACTAGCCTTGAGACATAAGCTAAACAACCTCCCTAATCTCTAACCTTGAAGAAAAAATGTGTCATTCAGGTAATATCTAATCCTGAAGAAAATGCATAACATACTGTTGTTGTTAGGTGCCGTTGAGTCAGTTTCAACTTATATCTACCCCATGCACAACAGAAAAAAATACTGTTCAGTCCTGCACTGTCCTCACAATTGTTGCCATGCTTGAGCCCATTTTTGCAGTCACAGTGTCAATCCATCTTGTTGAGGGTCTTCTTTTTCCTCGATGACCCTTTATTTTACCAAGCATGATGTCCTTTTCCCAGGACTGATCCCTCCTGATAACACATCTAAAGTATGTGAAACGCTGTCTCACCATTCTTGCTTCTAAGGAGCATTTTGGTTTTACTTCTTCCAAGATAGATTTGTTCATTCTTTTAGCATAACATACTAGTCTTTGCTATTACACTGGACCTTGTCGTGTGGAGCTACAGGGACAAATTCACATATAAACACTATATTTTTGCTCACTCACTAAGAGAAGTCAGAGATGGGACTAAGATTCTGTCCCCTGTCACTGACCTTGGACCCTAGCCACAGGGACCTCCACCAAGTTCGAGCTGCATTTAAGCCTTCTTCCCCAGATCTTTCCTAAAAGGTAAAATCATGAAGTCTAAAGATTTGGACTCTAACCATTGACCTAACATTGTAATTGTGATAGTTAATTCTGAGTCTCCAATTCTAAATGAATGTTGTGAGGACTTGCATATGTGCCTTACCATGACTACCTTGCAATAAACCAAACAAATTTATACATGACAAACCTGAGTATCTCTCTATTAGTTTCTAAGATATTAAACCCTACACAACAGGAAGTCTTCCAATTTATAAAGGAACAACTTCCCCACCAACAATTATTTGGATGAGAGGATCCCCCCTTTTTGTAAAACTTGAGGAATTTTTCTCATAATTCACAATATGAAAACTAAATGCATATAACTCATACATTGTACGTATGCTTCTCAATGGGCAACATAATGAAGTACAATTAACTTGCAATTCATCAGATTCTATACGTATTTTTTATCTGTTAATAAAACAAACTGTAAAAAACAAGCTTTCATAAAGTGAAAGCCATTTTTTTTTTATGCCTGTTTTCCTGGTCCAGGCCTTAATCACTGTATCATTCAAAACTCTGTCAACAAAACAGAAGCTACTCTATGCAATCAAGATATAAATGATTTAATATAAATTTAAATGATTGCCGTAAGAACTGCTAGAGTGGAAGTTAGTGAAATGCTCATTAACGACAAGGAAGCTGCTGCCACGGTATTGGTGGTTCAGTGGTAGAATTCTTGCCTTTCATGTAGGAGATCCAGGTTTGATTCCCAGCTGAACTACCAATCATCTGTCAAGGGAGGCTTGTGTGATGCTATGGTGTCGAATAGGTTACAGTAGAGCTTCTAGACTAAGATGAACTGCAAAGAAAGGTCTGGTGATCTACTTCCAAAAATCAGCCAATAAAAACCCTAAGGTTCACAAATGGTCTGATTTGCAGCCCATGATGGGGACGGTGCAGGCGTGGGCAGTATTTCTTTCTGTTGTGCATGAGGCTTACTCAATGGCAGCTAACAACAACAATAAGCTATTGTCCAATGTTAAAAGCGCAATCACTGGAAAGCTCAATTTAAAGCATCGGAGTATAGCGTTCTCAAAAGTTGGCCAGAAATCTGCAAATTCTCAAGAATCTCTGTGAATGTTCCAATTCTTGTCTTAGTCATTAACAGTAAAGCAAAGAGTCTTCCAGAGTTCAGTGGAGAGCCACTGATAATCTCACATCTCTCATGCATTTAGCGTTATTTGATTTCTCCTTTTCTGACTTTCATTAAAAAAAAAAAATATCTTGGACTAAATCCTTCTCATTAGCAAACTAGCTTGAAGCAAACAAGGAAGGCAATTCTGGAAAAAGTAGTTCCTACCATTGTGGAAGAAACCTGGAAGGGGGTAGTGGTAATGTCAAGTATTGTTGAAAATGGATAATCCTGTCATTTTTCTTCGGCGTACCTTTCTTTTCCCATATTTAAGTTTTGAATGAAGCTTCTGGCTAACATGATGTAACTACCACACACCACTGAAGATAATGTTGATCCTCATCTTGAAAAGGGAGAACATAGTTTCATACGGCACCTAATACATCCCAGTTCCTTTGTCTTATAGATCACTCTCAAAATTATCTATAAATCACGGTATGGATATATGGATATCCAGCTATCTGTAAGTGAAACATGGAAATGTATAGCTAACCGATATTAACACATCTACATTAAACATAAAGGAGGGAAAGACAAAAAATTAGTCAACGTGAAAATATGTGCATAGCAAATTAAATAAGAACATGTACAAACAAACACATTGCAACTGGGTCCATGGTCATGGATGATATTTAAAACTTCTCTCCCACTAACCTTTCCATATTCACTTTGCTCTAAGTCAGCGTTTTAATTTGTCAGGAAATTTTACCTGGCAGGTGATACTTAGATGCACAGACCCTTTCTTCCTAAAAGATCTGTGATATTAGTTGGGTCACTGTAGTTAGCACCAGTTTTTACTATGGAACATTACAGTCTTCATATTGGCAGCTACTATGTATTTGCTGTTTTATACTTGCAATAACCCCAGCCAAGATAATAAACCTTCTCTTTACCTTTTGATACAATGGGATGAAAAGACCAATATGTCCAGGTGACTCTCTCAAGCTTCCTGATTAATGGTACCTCTGTTGTACCCACTAGTGGAAACATTTCCATGCCAAGCAAGAACTGGAATTACTAGAAATAAGGCAGACAGACTCTTATATGTAGACTAGGTCATCTTGTCTACCTGATTTTTGAGAGAATTTTGTGCAGTCTGTTGGTGAATATCCACTGAATTTGTATCCTTCTGAGATGTCTATACAATTATCTCCTCCCCCCCCGCCCCATATTTTGTCAGCAATGTTGCTTCTTCCAAATCTCTAATCATCCAGCCAAATGATTAGCCACTATCTATGAAATGGTATTGGTCTCGGTCTCTGGCTATTTTTCTTTCTAGACAGAGTGAACAAACAAATGTAATGCTTAAACTTCTGATGACTGGGAAAATTAATTTTACTATTGCCTTTCAGGGCCAAGTCTGAGTTAATGATGCAAGACTTCAGCAGATACACACATATCAGTCCTAGAAACAATACTCATTAAACCACCAAGGGTGTTTCTGAGAGTAAAGTTATTCTCACTAATATTCTGGCCATGCTGCCTATTATAGTAACGATGCCTAAGCTATCTCTGCTGGTGAAGTGCTGCCACCTATTCTTTTCTTCTCTAAACTCTATTACCCCATTGGTTGCAGGAAACTAATTTCTTTTTTTTCTTTCTTTTTAATTGTGTTTTAGGTAGAGGTTTAGGTAGCAAATTAGTTTCTCATTAAACAATTAATACACATATTGTTTTGTGACATTGGTTGTCAACCCTGCAATATGCCAGCATTTTCCCCTTCTCGACCTTGGGTTCCCCATTTCCATTCGTCCAGCTTTCCTTTCCTCTCCTGCCTTGTTGTCCTTGCCCCTGGGCTGGTGTGCCCATTTAGTTTTGTATACGTGGTTGAGCTACGTGTATTATTGTTTTATGGGCCTGTGTAATCTTTGGCTGAAGGGTGGCAGGAAACTGATTTCAGTAGTAGCATTTTCCACTGTAATTCCTGACTGTCATGGATTGAATTGTGTCCCCCCAAAAAATGTGTCAGCTTGGTCAGGCAATGTTTCCCAGTATTGTGCGGGTGTCCTCCATTTTATGATTTTCCTGTGTTTTATAAATCATAATCCCTGCTTGCGGTTAAAGAGGATTAGAGTGGGATATAACACCCTTGCTCAGGTAACATCCCTGATTCAATGTAAAGGGAGTTTCCCCAGGGGTGTGGCCTGTACCACCTCTTATCTTATAAGAGATTAAAGGAAAGAGAAGCAAGCAGAGGGTTGGGGACCTCATACCACCAAAAAAGAAGCACCGGAAGCAGAGCACTTCCTTTGGACCTGAAGTTCCTGCATGGAGAAACTCCTAGACCAGGGGAAGATTGATTACAAGGAGCTTCCTCTGGAGCCGATACCCTGAATTTGGACTTGTAGCCTAGGACTGTGAGAAAATAAATTTCTCTTTGTTTAAGCCATCCACTTGTGGTATTTCTGTTATAGCAGCACTAGATGACTAAGACACTGACCTACGAAAAATATTTGTTTTCAATAATGTAGGTACTCTCTTCACCTAGGTAAAGGGGTGGCTAAAATCCTCAGTCAGATAACGAAGGGATGCTTCTGCAGGCAAACAAGGCTTATTGAGTTTGGCAGATGGCATTCAGGGTACTCAGATTGATACACACCTACCCAAATGCTCCAATCCAATTCTTCATTTCTACTTATTCCAAATCAATGTCCTAACTTTAGCATAAGAGAACTGATAAGAATGTAACTTGTTTTTATTTTTCATTTGTTTGTTTTTAAATAATTCAGATTCCCACAAGAAGATCAGGATTTGGATTTGGTTTTTACCAGTATAGGTTGTGATAGCATAAGAAATAAAAAAAATTTTTCAAAGTCTGGGCCTTAAACTAAAAATTTAAAGCAGTGAGCCGATTATTTTCTTTCTTCAAGTTTTCCAATACATTTAGAAGATGACAGGCCATCCCACAGTTCTTGTATTCTTTGTTTCTACCACTAATAGTGACTTGTTTTTCCAAAGCCTGCCTTATTTAGGCACTTGGTTGCATATGGTAATTTATTCGATTATTTCACAACCGCATAACTATCAGAGTTTCATTTTCCATTGGTAATAAAGCCTTACAGCCTTCAAATCTAATAAGATTAGAGAACAACTTCTACGCCCCCATCTTTTAGAGTCTGTTACCTTGGACCTACTTCAAGCACCACAAACTTCATCTGTCATTGTTAAGTCCAGAAAACAGAAACCACTCAGTGTATTCTGAAAACAAAGATTTGATGGATACATAGGAGTTTACATGATTATTGGGAAAAATTTGGGGATGAAGGATCCAGAAAGCCAATACCAAAGGTAAGGGAAGATTAGAGAAGAAAAAGCGAAGGTCTTAACCTGAAACATCAAACTGGTTCTCAAAAGCATGAAAGGAAGTGGCTATATTACCAAGAATCTCAGAAAAGCTTGCACCGACTGTCTTATTCTGCAGAGAAGAGAGTGTTTCTCAGGAGCTTCTCAGTAAACTGCTGTAAGTTTCATGTCTTACATTCTCCTGGCTACAATTCTCTCTCTAGGAAAATAGCCTCCCTTTTCTTCTGCCTTTCAAATCACCTACAGGGTCCTCTTATTTGGAAAATCTGAAACTACATATAAAAGATAGTTCTGGCAAATGTAGTGTCTAACTTCCCCATACAATGCAGTTTTCTTAAGTGGCAGGGTTGCCGCTGTCCCGAAAACAGACAATCCAGGACAATCCTCTCTTCTCCACACAATTACATATAAGCCCCTAATCTCCTTCAATATATCACTTTGCCTCAGAATTACCATCCTAAAATATAATTCAAATTATATCTCTCTCATTCTTCCTCAAAAAAATAAATAGCAAAAGTTCTCTTCTGTAAAATTGGAAGAAGTCTTAGAAATTATGTAATTCAGTCAAAATGACCCAGTTCCAAATTGTGACTCAATTACTTTTTAGAAATGAGTTATTGATCCTATTGTTAATTTTCCTGAGCCTTTGTTTCTTTATTAGTAAAATGAGGAGGATAATAGCAATAGATGATCGGAATACTAGGATTAACAGGTAACACGTATAAAATCCTTAATATAGTGCCTGGCATATACACGTGCAATGAATGTTTTGTTATCATTTTATCTTACTAGAGTTTGTTTTGAGGAGAAATTCATTTATCTCTAAGATAAATACCCTATAAAGAATCCCAGTTAGAATCTTATGTTATTATACAATTAGAAACATTTGTAAATGTGGGTTAGTCTACAGGTAAGAGAACTGCCCTTTTCGTTTGTTTTTAAATTGAGAGAAATTTCCAAGCAAAAAGCATTGCTTTAGAAAATGTTGCACATTGACTCTAACACGCGTATGTGAAATAAGAAACAGTACGCGACGATAGTGTTATACCTTCCATAACTTCTGATGTTATAACTTCCGTAACTTCCGATGTTGCTACCCATCAGACCTCGAGGATGTGGACGAGTTGGTACCTGATGGGTCATCTCACCTGTTCAAGTGATCTTCCTGCTGCCATTGAGTTACTCCTGTGCTTATGAATTTTCTGAGAAGAAATGCCAATATTCTGAAAGGTTGGAAGGAGGGTGAGTGTCAGTTATAGTCCCGGTTGAGATCAAACAATCTCACTCACCAGTAAGCAAGAAGATGCACTGTTCAAGGAGCTTCTTATATTAACAGCGCAGTAAATGTGGCGAGTCTGTCATGGAGTATTTTCACACACGTGTAAGTCATCCGGATTTACAAGCAACCTGCTGAGAAAGTAGAGACCTACTCTCTTCTGCTGTGATTTCAGTGCATCTTAGGAAACACCTTACATTTTACCTCCTCCTTAGGAATATTTGTTCTGTAATACTGAATTCATAGTAAACGTGTTTTGTTTCCCTAGCTTAATGGAAAAAATACAATTCTTAAAGAGACAAACAGGTTCGTGCTAAAACCTGCTCATTTTGCATGAAAAAAAATCAATCCTGAAGATTTCATTAAAAAAGTAAAAATCAGAAGAAAAGGGAGACAGGAAAATACATAATTCAATATTAAAAAATAAAAGAATAACTAAGTATTAAATAAAACAGGAAGTTGATAAATTTATTGTTATCAGTGAGACAAATTCACGATCTACAGTCTTTTATTGATTTATGTTTCCAATATAACTGCCCGCTATTTCGTAAATAATGTAACTCTTACAATAACAGTATTTTTGGAGGAAATATGAACTGCCACTTGTCGAGTTAATAGTCTATTAGAGTCAAATCCCCCTTAAAATATGTACTTATTAGGCGTATTAATGATTTTTAATAATTTAAAATTATATAGCATAGTTGTGAGCTGAAAAGAGACCCCGATTGATTCTCTGTGGAAAACTCAAGTCGCAAAACAGTCTAATAGAGCCTTTTCCTTAGAAAAGAAAACACACAAACACATGTTTCAAAATAATGGACAATTTTTAGAGGAAGGCTCCATTTTGTGTCCCAGTTTTGGTTGAATTTCTTATAGGTGTTTAGTATCTTTGTGCAACAGGCCTGTTGAAAGCTCACACTTTGCTTTTGAGAAGCTGTTAGTTCTGTGCTGCGGGATAAAGCACAGTTGATTTCAGAGCATCACAGGCATATAACAAATAAAAGAAAAGAACATCATTAATTTCCCCTACCAGGCTATCAAAAGTGCATGGACCAGGCTTGTGTTTTGCCTGTTAGTATAATAGCATTACTAATCATATTAAGTTCCTTTTATGCTGTAAGAGTTAGCAGCATAATGGTAAAGATAATGGATGGTGGAATCCAACTGTGTGGATTTAAATCCTGGCTCATCCAGTTATGAACTTGGGGCAATCTATCTAGTCTCTATGTGCTTCACATTCCTTATCTCTCAAACAACTTCTACCCTAGAGGCTTCTTTGGGAATTAAATAGACATTTCATAATGAGTACTTAGTACCATTCCTGGCCCATAATTAATGATCTATAAAAATTAACAATCACTATTAGTATTTTTAAGAGCAGCAACTCAGAAATAATTTTTAGTTATTTTTTACTTGCTACTATTTATTCTTCTGTTCACTGTATATGTTATCAAAACTGGGGAAAGGGCAAAGATTATCATCTTATTTTTTTCAATGTTTATTAATTAATGTATTAAATAATTCACAAATACTGATGTCTACTACGTTTTAAAGGAGCCCTGGTGACACAATGGTTAAACACTCACCTGCTAAACAAAGAGTTGGCTGTGCGAGCTCCCCCAGTGATTCCGTGGAAGGAAAACCTGGCAATCTGCTTCCATAAAGATTACAGCCAAGAAAGCCCTACAGGGCAGTTCTACTCAATCACATGGAAGTTGCTATGAATTGAAATCAACTCAATAGAATCCAGCAACAACCCCAAAACAACTAGTATGTTTTCAGTACTGTACTAGTTATCTAGAGCTGCCATAACAGAAATAGCACAAATAGGTGGCTTTTACCAACAGAAAAAAATTATTTTCTCATAGTTAAGGAGGCTGGAAGTCCAAATTCAGGGTCCTGGCTCTAGGGTAAGTCTTTCTCTCTGTTGGCTCTGGAGAAACATCCTTGTCTCTTTTTAGCTTCTGTTTCTTGGTTCCTTGGAGATCTCATGTGGCCTGGCATCTGTCTTTCCCATTCTCTGCTTGCTTGTTTGGTATCTCAGGCTGGGTTCTCTAGAGAAGCAAAACCAGTGAAGCACATATGTACATAGAGAGAGAGGGAGACAGAGAGAGTCATTTATCTCAAGGAAATGGCTCACAGTTGTAGAGGGTGGCAAGTCCCATGTCTGTAGGTCAAGTGTCAGGCTGGAGGCTTCTTCTGACTCACATAACTGCAGGGGCTGATGAACCCAAGATCAGAAGGTCAGATGCAGCGTGGCCTTATGGGCTGTGGTGGCTGACAAATCCAAGATTTACAGGTAAGATGGTAGGTCGCTAGCTCACAGATTGATGATTCCCAAGATTGGCAGGCAGTGTGGTAGGCAGCTGGCTCAATTCCCAAGAACCAGGGGTCAGATGATGACAAGCCAGATGCAGAACACAGAGTAAGCAAACGAGCTTTGCCAGAACGTATATAGGATGAATGCTACACCCACAAGGAAACTTCCCTTACAACTGATTGGCTGATCACACCAGATCACATCATGGAAGATGACTACACCATCATATAACTGCCAAATTACACCATTACATAACTGCCAAACTACATCATTACATAACTGTCAAACCACTGTGAGAATCATGGCCGGACCAATTTGACACACAACCATAACCATCACATTTGCTCAATCTGCCCTTTTAATATCTCAAAAGAGATTGATTTAAAACACACCCTACACTAATACTGCCTTATTAACATAATAAAGAAAACCCATTTCCAAATGGGATTATGGCCACAGGAATAGGGATTAGGATTTACAATATGTATTTTTTTGGTGACGTTATTCAGTCCATAACAAATACAGTTAGTCACTAATTAAATAACAGTGAACAAAATAGATTTGTTTTCACTTTGTGAGTCTCATAGTGCATTATGGAAGGATTTAGATAAACGTAAGAGGGGACTTAAGTAAATATGGATTCTTGGTGGCACAATGGTTAAGAGCTAAGGCTGCTAATCGAAAGGTCAGCAGTTTGAATTCACCAGCTGCTCCTTGGAAACACTATGGGGCAGTTCTGCTCTGTCCTATCAGGTTGTTATCAGTCGGAATCAGCTCGATGGCAATGGGTTTGGTTTGGTTGTGCTTAACTATATATAAGAGGTGAATCAGGAAAATTGCCACTTCGATTTTAATTAATATATATTAATAATATATACAATAAAATTAATATGTATATGTCAATATATATTAATAATATATACATATATATAGTCTGTACATATGGGTTGCCCTGAGTTAGAATTGACTTAACAGCAACTAACGATAGCAAACACACACCCCCACACACACAAACAGACACGATAGGATGAGTTACCACATATAGAAAGCACCCATTTGCTAAAGTCCAATTCTACCTTTAAACTAATTATTTAATATACAGCTAATTATGGATCAGTATAAAACTTGGCAAATCTCTTTACCTATTGATACTGCCTAACACCTAAGAGTTATATTTATTTTTATAATCATTCTTCCATTGAATCAAACAAAGATGTTGAGTTCTTTTCTAGGCTAGGCTCTGAGAGGCATTCTGAACCAAAACACTGCTAAGAAACCTCTCCTTGTTTTCCAAGAGTGGTGGAGAATGTGAGTTTATTTAAAGTAAAGCTGTGACCAAGGTACTATGGAAAAAAAAAATAGAAGTAAGCAGAAAGAGGTAATTTTTTAGATTTTAAATTAAAAAAATTGACAAATGTAGATATTTGTATAAAAAAGAAGTTATTAAATGGAAAAGGGTCTATGTAAGAAATTTTTTTTTTCCAAAAAAGTAACAGAAGAATATTTATTCGATTGAAAGTAGGATTGGCATTACAAAGGTAAAAGAAGAGAATGATAAGTACATAACAATAGCTGATCTCATCTTATAAAAATTATTATAAGCAAACAATGAGAAGTAATTTCCTTTCTACTACAGACAGTGTAAGAGGAATCTAGACCAAGTCTCCATAATAGGAAGAATTCTTTCATAGCACTGGGATGTATTGCAACAAGGTTATGAAATCATGATTTGTGGATATTCACTTGCTACAAATTAAAGATTGTTTCTGGAAGAGAGAGGGCAAATGTCACATATATTCATATCAAACAAGCTAAAATAACCATCTGCAGGATACCTTCAAGGTACTGCTAACAGTCAGGTTTGCTTTTATGAATAGCTACATGTAACAGTCTATAAGCTTAAAGAAAACTACACACCAAGCCTAACATTTGACATTCTCATGCATGAGATAGCAAGGCCACCCTGAGATTTCTGACATAAGGTTGTCTTGTTAATCAGGGAAAAGGCCCTGACTCGTAGGCAAAAGAGATAATAGGAAAGTGATTTAACAACAGAGGACAGATATACTGTTCTAAAGACAAATGTATCGCATTCCCTGTTTCCTATGGTGCTTACCCCACAAACCAAGGCCGCAATGACACCACTGAGAATTTCAGTCAAGTGTTAAGCAACCTAATCTTTATTTGCTATTGTTTAGAGGAGCATCACTGTTAGAGGTTGAATTGAGTCCTTGCAAAAAGATGTATTGAAGTCCTAATCCCTGGAACCACAGAATGTGACTTCATTTGGAAATAGAGTTGTTGCAGATACAATTAGTTACATTAAGATGAGGTCATTAAGGTGGGTCCTAATCTCTTTAAGACTTATGTTCTTACAAGAGGAGAAAAGACAACAAAAGACTTGGAGGAAGAAAATGGCCATATGAAGACTGATGCAGACACTGGAGTTTTGTTTCCACAAGCCAAGGAATGCCTGGAGCTACCAGAAGCTGGAAGAGACATGGAAAGATTTCCTTCTAGGAACATCAGAGAGAGCATATCTCTGCTGACATCCTGAATTTGGACTTAGAGTCTCCAGAACTGTGAAAGAATAAATTTCTGTTGTTTTAAGCCACATGGTTACAAAGTGGTACTTTGTTACAGCAGCTCTAGGAAAGTTATACCATCACATATTTTGACTGAACCATGAATGGCCATTTAAGTGTCAGGTTTTCAGCTTTATAAATCCCTAAAAAAAAAAATTATCCACACGGTTATTATTTATAGATTCATATGTCATCTAACTAGTAGAAAATGAGCTCTGATTTATCTTTCTTGACTGAAATCTTGAGATTGAAGTTCAGGCTCACAAAGACTTAAAGAATAGAAGAAGAGTGCTTGTGGAGAGCCTGAGTATATCCTTAGAAACTGGTAGGGATTTTTCTTTGACTGAGTGGTATGAATTTCTGTGTTAACATCTTTTTCCCATCTGGTTAAAAGTAATAAGTATTGTATTTACATGAGTTAGCTAGCATTATTCCCTTTGCATTATATAGATCCACATCAAAAAAAAAAAAAAAATTATTATTCCAGGGAAGAAAAAGAGAGTCAAATATGAGGACTGAGACTTAGGCCTAGTAAGTAGTCTGACAAGTGTTAGGAAATGAGGCCATAAATGGTTCCTAAGTGGTTCACTATAGCCCAGGAACATTCTGCCAGCCCTTGGCCTCCGCTCTCAGATTCATTTCTCGCCTTTCCTCTGCATTGCTTCGTACACACAAACACTGACCCATCCAGGCTGTGTTTTCCAGAATACAGTGCCAGGTGGTGTTACGGATTCAATTCTGTCCCTGCCCGGCCAAAAGAAATGTTGAAGTCCTAACCCCTGGTACCTGTGCACTTTGTTTAAAAATAAGGTATTTGATGATGTTATCAGTTAACACGGAGTTCTGAGCGTGTCCTGATCTCGTTTGACCCCTTTCCTTGTAAAAGAGGACAACGGACAGCCACAGACCGTGAAACGACGCTGTGTGACACTGCAGCTGCAAGCTAAGGAAGGTCTGGAGCTACCAGAAGCTACGAGAGAGGCATGGAATAGACTCTTCCTCAAAGCCTCAGAAGGAATCACCATGACTAATACCCTGATCTCAGAATCTCAGTTTTCAGAGCTGTGAAACAACAAATTTCTGTTTAAAGCTATCCATTTTGTGGCATTTTGTTACAGCGGCCCTGGGAAACCAATCCAGAGTTAGGTACCAAGAAGTGGGGGTGCGGCTGCAACAAATACCTAAGAATGTAGAAGTGGTTTTGCTACTTGTAGTGAATAGAAGCTGGAGAAATTTTGATGTGTTTGATAATAAGAGTCTAGATTGCCTGGAAGAGACTGTTGGTAGAATTATGAGCTTTAAGGGTGATTCCGATGAGGGTGCAGAAAGAAATGAGAGCTGTAGGGAAAGTGTCTATAGTCACGAATAGGATGTCAGAAGATATGTGGGTCTTAAATGTACTTCCTGAGAGGATTTAAAAAGAAATGATCAACTGGCTGTTGGACAATGAAGGAAGGATGATGCTTTTCTATAAGGTGGCAAAGAACTTGTCTAAATTATGTTCAAATGTTTTGTGGAAGTTAGAACTTGTAAAAAGGTCCCTTGGGATGCAGCTCTGTGGAAGAAAGGCCTAGGAATCTGCTTCCATAAAGATTACAACCTGAAAAACTCTATGGAGCTCAGTTTTACTCTGTAACACATGGAGTCACGAGTCAGAATGGACTTGACTACAAAAGTTTGGTTAGGTAGGAAGGGACTTGTAAGTGATAAACTTGGATATATGGCTGAGGAGATTTTTTAAGTGATATTTGGAAGGTCCAGTCTGATTTCTCTTTCCCTCCTATTAAAAAAAAAAAACACAGAAGGAAAGAGATAAATTGAATAATAAGCTGTTAAGCAGAAAAAAACCAGAACTTGAAGATTTAGAATATCCTCAGCTTACCCATACATTTAAAATTGAGAAAGTATGATCCAGAGAGGACACCAAAGGTTTGGCTGTGCCACCATTTGCTAAGGATATTAATTAGTTAATTAGGTATTCAATCTACCATCTCAGTAGACATGCTTCCAGCTTAGACCGAAGGGGACAGAGGTGGGAGGAAATGAAGGAAAGCAGTAGAACTCCTGAAATTCTACAGGTAGGAAACAGGCAGATAGATCTACTTGGCTGCAAACATGTGTTATCCTTCAAGAAAAGGGAAGGATGACTCCAATAGCAATTCAGACACTGGAAGTGCTTCCATCTTCTCAGTTCCGGAGGGCAGGGCCACTGCCTCAGTAAGCTCTAATGAGAGGATTACTTTTAAGCCTTGAAATCTAATGAAATTTGCCCTGTTGGAAGTTGAGCTTGCCTTGGTCACATGGCCCTTACTTTCCCTCTAGTTTCTCCCTTTTGGAATGGAGTGTCTGTCCTATGTTTGTTTCACCATTGTATTTTGAAAACAGATAACTTGTATTCTAGGTTTCACAGGTCCATAGATGAAGAAAAAGCTTGCCCCAGGATGGAACATACCCAGAGTTTGCATCCATACCTGATTTAGAGGATTTAGAAGATGAGATATTGGACATAGACTTTTTAGGGATGCTGAGAGATGCTTCTTAGGGATGCTGAGATGGGATAAATTCATTTTGCACATGAGAAGGCACTAATTTTGCCAGACAAAGGCAAACTACTATGAATTGAATTGTGTTCTCCAGTAAAAATAGGTTGAAGTCCTAAATCCTGGTACCTGTGACCAAATTTGGAATAAGAGTCTTTGATGATGTTATTAGTTAACATGAGATTATAAAAGAGTAGGGTGGGTCCTAATCTCATCTGAGCCCTATCCTTGTAAAAGAAGAGAAAAGATACAGAGAGACAAGGGAAGCACACTATGTTGGTACTGTAGCTTCAAGCCAAGGAACACCTGGAGCTACTAGAAGATAGGTGAGAAGCATGGAACAAATTGTCCCTCAAAGCCTCAGAAAGAATCAACACAGCTGACACCCTGATCTCAGACTTTTAGCTTCCATATTTGCAAGACAATAAGTTTTTGCTGTTTGAAGCCAGCCACTTTTTGGCATTTTGTTATAGCAGCTCTATGAGATTAACATAAGTAGTTTCTAGCTGGGTTTAGTCAATAGAAGTACCAGCAGAAAGAAGGGAAAAATCAAAATTGTTCTCACCATCTTTTTTTGCTCCTGAGTCAGGTGATGTCTTTGGAAGCAAGTGCTCCACAAGTCTGGCCTTCTATACCTCCAGTTTTCAGTGGGTGACCCACGATTCTAAACCCTAGAAACAAGACTTTCTTCCTGCGTCCCTCCAATCTGATGGTAGTAAAAGCTTCCTGTTGTCGGTTACCTTTGGGTTCTTTTTCGTATTTTCCTATTAGTTTCTTGTGTCTTCCATAATCTATGAAACAGATCACCTGACTTAAATTACTTGTGTTTTAAATACTCAGAGTAGCATCTGTTTTCTTTGTTGAGTTAAACAATACTTGGGACCAAGAGCATTCCCAAGATAGAGCTCCTCAAGATGGGCTTATGAGATCAGTTACTCATCTACCTGAGTGAAATATTGTAAATCAATGATTCACAGTAGTATTATGATTATGTAAATTATCACCTGTGGTTAATTAGAATGAAGTGCCAGTCAAAATCAAGGTGTAAGGAAATCAGTGAGATGCTTTACTTTACCAAGATGGCAATAATAATCCTTATTCAGACTGCAAGGTGGAATTTTCACTTCTGATGGCATTGGAGAGTTTACAGAAAGAATACGCTCAGAGCTTGGAACTCTCCACTCAAGGCGCAGGGAACAAGAGAGCTTCAAAGCCGGCATTTAAAAAATATGATTTCACTTGAACTCGTAGGGAAAACATCATTGTCAGTCATGTCTAAAATCTAATTGTACAGGTGGTTGAATCATGAGTTAAGATGAGCACTCAATTGTACTAATCTATTTTTTTAATTTTTTTATTACGTAAAGGCAAGGGCATTACGGGGAAGAAGTGAGACCACAAGACTTGGAAAGGATATACCTGGCTGTACCTAGGTGAGCCTGAAAATCTTTAAGCCCCAAACTCCTCTGGACTTCCTTTGCAAGCATAAGTAGTCTGTTCTTCCTTACCTAAGGAAACCAGCTGTGTTAGTCACTGTCTACAAAAAACAGGTGGCATACTCATACAGGATTTTGAAGTTAACTTAATGAATAAATGTTTATATACTGTGGCCTATGCTAAGGAAAAGGGAATATTGATGCATTCAGATACTTGCAACTGTGGTAATCTTTTACCGCTCATATACCTGAAGGAGGAAGGGAAAAATAAGATCCCAGTCAGACATAGAGCCATTCAACAGGAGCTCCATTTGTAGAGAGATTCAACCAGAACTGAAACCCAGCTTCATTCTCCATCCACTATCCAGTCTCACCTGTTGATGTCCCACTGGCCAAACCCAACTAGAAGTCAGAGGTTAAGGAAGCAGAGAGAACTAGTAATGGCCAGCCAATAAGGACATAACAGGTAGCAAAGTCTGGAGAATGAACCAGGAGGTAGAGGAGAGGAAATAGAGATTATTAAACACCTTGCGGCCATTTACCACTTTTCATGCATTCCTGATCTTTGCTAAGAAGGGGAAAAAAAAAAAAATGCCTTGAAGCCAGAGGAAACACTGTATCCTTGAAGGATAATCTCAATTCAGTAATATTCCCCCCACAAGGCCAAAATTATAACAGTAGCTACATCTGTACTCTTTGGATTCGATAGCAAAAAAGAATGGGAAAAGAGAACATTTAACTTATTATAGCTGTCATAGCCACCAACTGTCTGCCTGGACACTAGGTCTAAGCTGATAATTATAGCTTTCTTGTACCACCATGTTCTTCTTACCCTCTGACAGTGCCTTTGCTGGAAGGAGTTCTCTCTCTGGCAAAGTAAACCGAATACTGATTATTATATGATCCAAATCCTCAGTGGACCTGTCTTTATTTAATTAACGAAATGTTGCTTTGACCATCGTAACTGGATGTGGGAATAATAAGAGGCACTCAAGCATTCCTTCTGGTTCAGACCTCCTTTGCCCTTGCTCTATAGCAGCAGACCAATATTCTTTTCTTAATTAGGATTAGTCACTCCGGCCAGTCGTTGTTGTTGTTGTTAGCTGCCATCCCGCCAGCCCCTGACTCATGGTAAACCCATGCACAGTTGGACTGCTGTTTTCATTGACTGATTTTTTTGGAAGTAGATCACCAAGACTTCCTTCTCAGTCCATCCTAGCTTGGAAGATCTGCTGAAACCTGTTCAGCATCGTAGCAACGAGCAAACCTTAGCTGACAGACAAGTGGTGGCTGCACTTGAGTTGCATTGGTGAAGACTCCAACCCAGGTCTCCTCTAATGAACCACTAGGGGATAAAAATGTTAGTCCCAGATGATTATGCTACATTTTCTGTAATGCTCTAAAAGGGAAAAAGCTAATAAAAATTATAATAAAATTATAAAAAAGGTATTGTTAAACCAAAAAAATTCTGGATAATATTTACTTCTCAGGTGGAGGAAGGGTGAGGAACAAAAAAGTGTTGGGCCATGCATACATCATTGTTGGATCACGCATAGAACTTTTATGACAATGAAACAAGGATTGACTCATCCAATTCTGTAACCCAAGTTAAAATAAATGAAGTCCCACAGATGCAAGGACTGAGATTAGGAAATGAGTAGGTAATCAACAAGAAATATTTGTAACCTAATGAGGCAATGAAGCCCTGATGGCGCAGTGGTTAAGAGCTCAGCTGCTAACCAAAAGGTTGGTAGCTCGAATCCACCAGCCACAGCTTGGAACCCTATGGGGCAGTTCTATTCTGTCCAATAGGGTAGCTATGAGTCAGAACTGACTCAATGGCGAGTTTGGGTTTTGTTTGTTTTTGGTAATGAACCAATGCAGCCATTTTAGAAAAAAAATCAGGAGATGGTTCACTTGATGTTTATGCTATTGACGCCACTTATTTTTACAATATTGATTATAAAGATACAGAAGATTGACTGTTCGGTAGACTTATTCTCTGTCCCTGTTTCAGCAGCATAGGAAATTCCAATTGGCTGGTGGGCAATCTCAGCCGCCGGTTTTACTGAATCACAGCTATGTCCCTTGATATACCTCCTCTGACCACTAAGGGCTGTAAGCCCACCAAGCCCACGCCTGCGGAGATGAGCAGCAAATGTTCCAGACGTGGGTTACTGGGATCACTTTTATATTCACCCTTTCATTCCCAGACTTATACATTCTGACTAAAGAGAAACTGGAAACATACACTGGAATATATTGTGAAAACAGGCTGTAAGTGTGTCAGCTATAAGCCGTAACACTATTCCCTCTGCTTCTCGGTCAGGCATTCATTTTAAGACCAATGAATCCCTCGTGCATGAGCTTTCTGTTTCTTTCAGTGTAAAATAAGTTTTTCTTTCTTTTTTCTTTTTTTGAGGCAATGATGTATAAGATAACATGGCAATAAATAAGGCATTCTGTAAGTCCACTATGGATAATCTGGCACAAGTATTTCAGACAGAGAAGGCAAATCCATATTTGGAATATGCGTTTATCCCCATGAGGAAAAATCATTGCCTCATCCCTAAGGAAGAGGGTCAGAGGTAACCTAGCTGTAAAATCTGCTGAGAGTTGAGCGTGTGGTAACCAGATAAGCCTTAATGAGGGGAACGCCCATATATCTGAGATCACGCACAGCCTATATTCTTTCCTACATGCCCGCCTTGTTCATGAGCCCATTGAGAAGGAGGTAGGATATTTGGCGAATGAAGTTGACTGACATCAATAGGATGATTCACCTTGTCCACCTGATTACTGAATGTTTCCTCTGAAGTGGATGCTTCTGGAAACTACCTAATTAGTACATGATTTCTTCCTCTTTTTGTTCATTCAAAGATATCCATTAATATGCATCTCCTCAATCCTCCTTGTCACAAATATTTCCAATTTAGTCTTTATTTTTCCAGTCTGACAAAATTTAGCCACAAACCATAAATCAATATAGATTCATATTATCTTTCTTTCAAAAAAAAAAACCTGTAAAAGAGGTAACTAGATACATGGCTTGACTTTCTGCTGAAGGGACGATTTCTCATCACCACAGTCTTCTAGGCCTCCTTCAGATGGGGCAGTTAGCAGCTGACATGCACTTCCAGGAGGAACACGCAAATACAACTGTAAACCAGGCTCATGCTTTTTGTGGTTCAGTTAACTAGTCCTAAGGAACCTCCCTTGAGGTCATATGTGTGGGTTGAGTAAGAATAGACAGATGTGAGAGTAGGTATTTGTGAGTCTGCACCATCTGCTCATATTTATTATTCATGCATTCTGGATCTTCTAGAGCGTGGTCTCACGTATACTATTTACATTTCACACTGAAATGCTGTTGCTAATATCCAGCATGATGATTTTGTGGATAAGATAAGGCTCCAGTATGTGAGGAGAGGAGGAGGACATGGGATCTGCACTTGATTATTCAAGTGGGGCTTGCCAGAGGTCCCAAATAGCATCCCTATCTCTGCCACACAGATTTCCATTATTATTAAGTTGCCTGGATCATAGGTACAAGTGGCAGAGCACCTTGTATCTCTGATACAGAGCACCCTTTTGCTCCAGTTTCCACTCAAAACTGACAACCTTGTAGTTTTCCCAGTAAACCAGATAAGACAGTACAATCTAAAATTCAGCAGGACCTAAAATCTTGTTACAATTTGGCTTCTTTCTTACTGAAAGGCAATAAAAGATGCATCAAACTGTCTTTCACTTTAGAAGCATATGCTCAACCTGTGGAGAAAATCACTAATGTGTTAGCCCCTAAACATTTTCAGGACCTCCTGTCTATAGTATACATGTGTCTCATTAAAGCATAAAGGGAGCTTCCTACTTCCCCTTATCAAGTTAATTAGTAAAATGTCTATATGGTTAGGGATGGCCAAGCGGAGTGAACATAACACGTTTACCTCATTCTTATTTCCTTACCCTTTGGACCCCTTTCTTTATAGAGTATGCCAAGGAAGTTCTTAAACCTTAACCTCATTGAGCTAGGCCATTCCTGAGCCCAGGATATCATTAACCAATGAACAAAGTTGTTGCGGCATATCCTAGCTGCTGGAGCTAATGTTTTTAATCCTGAATTCCAAGTAAGTGCACACATATTGACAAATTTAGCCTGAAATAACTTTGTATGCTGTCCTCTCTTTACTAACAGAATTAGGATTCTTTCCCTTAAAGGGGGAGAGAAATATTTCTCAAGAGAAAAATTAAAAGGTTTGTTTTTGTTTTTTTAATGAAAAGGAAGACTAGTTTCTTCAGATTGGAAGAAGGTCTGCCTTTGCTGGTAAGGGAGGTTCAGGAGATACTGAGGGTTCAAACTTCTCTGCTCTTTTTCACATCTTCATCTGACATCCAATTTATTAAAATTCACCTTCAATCACTACAAGGTCATTTATTCATTCATTCAGCAAAAGTCTTGATACCTCATATCTGTAAATGTATTAGTGAATGAAGCAAACAAAAAAATCCCTGTCTTTACCATCACACTCTAGTATGGGAAGCAAGTAATGTGATAAAATATAAAAATAGTGATTAATTCTAAGAAGAAAAATAATGTAGGAAAGGGCCTTGGAGAGAACACATCAGTAAAAGAAGAGTTGATATTTAGATAGGTACCAAGGAAGGGCTCTCACTAAGAAAATGACAAGAAAGCTAAGAACTTGAAGGTGTGAAGTAGTAAACCACTTGGACTTAAAGTAACTGAGCATCCCAGGCAGAGGTATCTGCAAGGGCAAAGAACTTTAAGCAGAAGTGCCCGTGACAGATTCAGTGAAGAGCAAGAGGGTCAGTGTGGTTTGGGTGGAGAGAAGAAGGGGTGGGGGTGTAAGAGCTGAGGTGATAAGGGGGCAGTTCGAAAAAGCCCTGTAGGTAATTTTATGAACTTCACGTTTAAATCTCAGCCAATTGTAATAGGCTCCAAAACAAACCTGTTGCCATTGAGTTGATTCTGACTCATAGTGACCCTATAGGACAGGGTAGAACTTCCCTATAGGGTCTCCAAGGACCGCTTGGTGGATTCAAACTGCCGTCTTTTTGGTTAGCAGCCATAGCTCTTAACCACTACACCACCAGAGTTTCCTGGTAATAGACTAGATACCTTTTTATTATAAGAGGAGGAAGGCTTAGAAAAAATGGACAAAAACATGGGTCTACTTCAAAGCTTAGTGGTAAGAATTTGAGATAAAGCCTTTTTGATCAATCCTAATAGTAGAAGGCAAGATCATACTGAAGAATTGGGGAAAAGTGAGATGATGACACCAGGGTTTAGGGGAGTCAGGAACATATCAATTAAACTTTCTAGAAAAAAAAGGAGATAGGGCTGAGTTGTGAACTGTAAGGGAATTGCCGGATTGCTTTGAAGCCAGAGTCGATGTTAGAGATCATATATTGTTACTGGACAAATAATAAAATATTTTTTATTGTGATTTAGCTGAAGGTTTACAGAGAAAATTAGTTCCCATTCAATAGTTTGTATACAAATTGTTTCATCACTTAGATTACACTTCCCACAGTGTATCAACACTCTCCCCATTACCACCCTGAGTTCACCATTTCCGTTTATCCATTTTTCCTGTCCCATCCTACCTTGTCATCTTTGCTTTCAGGCATATGTTGTCCTTTTGGTCTTATGCAGATGATTGTTCTAAGGACCACTTTCCTCATGTCAGTTGTTTATTTACAGGCCTGTTTATTATGTATCTGAAAGATGATCTCTGAGAATGGCCTTAGTTCCAAGCTAGAAGGGTGTTCAAGGCCTATAATCTTGGAGGTTCCTCTAGTCTCTCTCAGACCAATAAATCTGGTCTTTTTTTTATGAATTTGAATTTTATTCCACATTTTTTTCCTTACTCTAACCAGGACTTTCTGTTGTGATCTCTGTCAGAGCAGTTGGTAGTGGTAGCTGGGCACCATCTAGTTTTTCTGGTCTCTGGCTGGTGAAGACTGTGGTTCTTTTGGTCCGTTAGTCCTTTGGACTAATTGTTTCATTGAGCCTTTTGTTTTCTTCATTCTTCTTTGCTTCAGATGGAAAGAGACCAATAGTTGTATCTTAGATGGCCGCTCGTAAGCTTTTAAGACTTTAGATGCTACTTACCTAAGTAGGATGTGGAATGTTTTCTTTATATACTATCTTATGCCAATTGATCTAGATGTCCCCGGGGACTGTGGTCCTAAGCCTTCAAGCCCAGTAACTCATTTCCACGAGGTGTTTGGTTATGTCTAGGTTGTTTCCATGACTGTGCCCACTGTAGGTTCTATTGTATGTGTGAATATATATGTAGCACATATGAGCATGTATGTAGAAATATTCATAGCTAAACCTATACATAAACATAGGTGTACTCCCATATGCCCTCCCACAGCTATTCAGCATACATATCTACTGATGAGTTCACCCATAAATTATCGTTTGTTATTACTGTTGTCACAGGACTGTGTATGTTTTAGTATTTGCCTTTTTTGCGTTTTATTCTTGTGTACCTCTCAGTGACTTCCGTTGCCTTGGTTATGTTGTGCTGGACTAATAACAGTCTTAATAGATAAATAATACTTCTGTGGTGTTTTTTTTTTTTTTTTTTTCTTTTTATATGGTGTTAGTATGGATTGGACACTATTTAGAAAATTTGTTACACTAACTCATTTAATTCACTAACTGGATAAGGTCAGTCCCCTTTTATAGAGGAACTTAAGAACAAATATGTTGAATAATTTGGCTCAGGTTACAAGCTAATAATCAGCACACTGAAGATGGAACTCATCCAACGTCTCAGCAGGAGAAAGACCTGGTGATCTGTTCCCAATGAAATTACAACTTAGAAAACTCTGTGGGGTAGGTCTGCTCTGTCACATGAGTTTGCACTGAACAACAACAACAAGCTAATAAATGGCAGAACTAGAATTTGTATCTAAACAGGTTCCAGACTTTGTGCTTTTAACCATTATCCTATGCCTGAAAACTATGAAGTTTCTCTAGCTGTGATAAAGAGCCCAGGTGTACACACAAGATAGTGAGACTGGTTGGATAAGTTGAGTAGGCTGAGTTATTGGCAAGAGATTGCTTGCAGTGAGAACTCTATCTTACAGGCTAGATATGGAAGGATATGAAACGTAAGTGGAAGTGGTTGTGCTGTGAAAACACAGTGGGCGTAGGAGTGTGCACTGCATCTGAGAGCACACAAATGGAAAGGGTGTCCCAATTTCAATGTTCAGCAAAGATGTTAAAGATTTGTTAGAGCAGTCTCAAATATCGATATCCCCTCCAACATAATTCCTCTACAGCTAACTTTGGTAAGATTTTTTTTTGGATTCTGGACTTTAAGAGTTAATTGGTGTTTATTTCCTCAAATGGTTTAGAATTTCAAGTAACGTCTTATTTTGCTAAGTGAGCAACATAAACAGTATCCAATTTGGATGTAATTTCACAAGTCTCGTGGTCTTTTTGTTTTGTTTTGTTTTTATATTGAGAAAACACGATGTATTATTTTATAACACGTTGTTTTTAATTCTGCTAGTAATGAATGAAGTTGCATTGATTACTAGGCTTTCTGTTTCAAACACAGTGAAAATGGTATATTCAACAAATACATCACAGTAAAAAAAAAAAAAAAAAACAAAAAAAAACCTGTTGCTATCAAGTCAATTCTGACTCATACCAACACTATTGGGCAGGGCAGAACTGCCCCATAGGGTTTCCAAGGAGTGGCTGGTGGATACAAACTGCCAGCCTTTTGGTTAGCAGCCGTAGCACATGACCACTATACCACCAGGACTCCCATATCATGGTAAGAGGAAGAAATTTGAATCAAAGACTGCAATTATTGCTTATAGAATATTGGGGAACTCATTGCTTCTTCAAATTTTGCCTTGGTAAAATGAAGCTAAAATGATACCAGTATTTACAGGGTTATTATTTGTAACAGTATGTTTTGCTTACTAGTTGCTAACATACATTAGCCACTAAATAAGCCATGTGAACAAGTTACTCAACATGCTTCGATAGTTTCTAGAGCGGCTCATGCCTAGTTAAGTATGCATTCCTGAGGATAACGTAAATTCTGGCTTTCTCTTTGAGTTTATTTGTATTTATTCTTTGTAAAATTTAAAAAAAGATCAATACCATTTAGAAAAAGCTACTCTATTAAAATGAGTTTATTTACATGACTTAAAAGATCTTCTAGAAGTTAGAGTAGAATAGAATTTGCTCTTATAGAGCAGCTGATGCAGTTTCTCCACCTTTTTTTTTTTTTTAAAACTATCCTGCTCTTATCACCAAAGATCAACCAGAAGCCAAAGCCTTAAGCAAATATTTTGGTTATAAGCATAAGAACATATTTTTTGAAGCCAATAATACTATAATTAATGTAGCCCAACTTCCTCTAAAGGCACTCCTTTATTACAGATAAACAAAGATAATTCACTAAATCAAAATAAAAGATAAATCAAGTTTGCCCTTACTTATCATATTGAAAGCTTAATGGTCTACCAAATTTTCGCTCACCTCACTATCACTGTATTTCCAGCTAGTGGTACATTTTAAATCCAACTCCCTAGTGTTAAATAGCTCAAAGCAGGCAGGCAAGCTTTTCATGTACTTTGCAGGATAGATAGAGAGAGGCTGCAAGATTCCACATTCATTAAAAAGATTACCTTATGAGGCAGCGTGTTCTAATGATGAAAGAGTGGGCCCTGCAGTCAGCACATCCAGAGGTTCGAATTCCAGTCTCTTCAGTTCTTACTTTTGCCAAACTTTACCAAACGGAGATAAACTCATGTATTGTAAAGAATTCTAGGAAAGACAAGGTAAAATCTACAAAGCTTCCAACATAGTGCCATTATATGGTAAAACGAAAAAAAAAAAAAATTGTTTTGCCTTCAAGTTGATTCTGACTCATAGTGACCCTTTAGGACAGAGTAAAACTGCCCCATAGGGTGTCCAAGGAGTGGCTGGTGGATTTGAGCTGCCAACCTTTTGGTTAGCAATCAAGCTTTTAACCATTGCACCACCAGAGTACTAGTAAATACATACATTTTTTCCATTTCCTTTCTTTCTGATTCTGTGTGGTTACTATTACGTTGAATTGCACATCTTCATCAGGAAACCAGCCCTCTGCACTGTTCACGAGAGCACTGTGGTAGAGGCCCAATGACCCAGCTTTTGTCAACACAGTCAAACAATAGTAGTTAAGAATCCTTTGAAAATGCACTGTCATTAGTATCTAGGAAATGGACAGAATGGATGTAAGTATGAAGTACTGGCAGGATTGTGGAGGATCATGGGATTCAGAAATATCGACCAGTATTACTTAGGTTCTCCAGAGCATATTTATGAACCTCTACATTGAGTTACAGGTTCGTGACCTGTGATAAAATTTTTTTTTTTTTTTATATCACAGGTCATGAACCTGTAACTCAATGTAGAGGTTCATAAATATACTCTGGAGAACCTAAGTAATCCTAGATACTCCCCATTTCACTAGGTATCTTGAGAAGGGATTTGAGAGTACCTCTCACTCTCATTTTCAATACAGAAGTAGGTCAAACTAGAGATTTTCTAGGCTTGCCCCCTCTTTAACTTGTACTTCTGGAAAGAGAGAGGTATTTTAAAAGAGGGAATGTCATCTTTATACATTCAAATAGTGCTAATCAAATTTTCCTTGCAGATTAATAAAAGCTTCCTGGAGGAAGTGGAATCTTAGATGAACACTAAACGATGAAGAGTAATTAACAAGTAAAATGACATTGAGTTTGAAGAGAATATAAGCTTTATAAGCAGAGGGCAAATCTGCTGCAACAGACCTCTTTAAAGTGTTAAAAAGCAAAGTTGTCACCTTGAGAACTAAGATGTACCTAAATCAAGCCCTGGTATGCATGCTCCCATGCATCTGTCAGGTAGTCATACTGCGGGGGCTTGTGTGTTGTTGTGATGCTGGAAGCTATGCCACTGGTATTCAGATACCAGCAGGATCATCCATGGAAAACAGGTTTCAGCTGAGCTTCCAGACTAAGACAGACTAGGAAGAAGGACCTGGCAGTCTACTTCTGAAAATAATCAGCCAGTGAAAACCTTATGAATAGCAGCAGGACATTGTCTGATATAGTGCCAGAAGATGAGCTCCCCATGTTGGAAGGCACTCAAAAGATGACGGGAAGAGCTGCCTCCTCAAAGTACAGTTGACCTTAATGACATGGATGGAGTAAAGCTTTGGGGACCTTCATTTGCTGATGTGGCATGACTCAAAATGGGAAGAAACAGCTGCAAACATCCATTAATAATCAGAACCAGGAATGTGTGAAGTATGAATCCAGGAATACTGGAAATTGTCACAAATGAAATGGAACACATAAACATCGATATCCTAGGCATTAGTGAGCTGAAATGGACTAGTATTGGCCATTTTGAATTGGACAATCATATAGTCTACTATGCAAGAATGACAACTTGAAGACAAATGATGTTGCATTCATCATCAAAAAGAAAATTTCAAGATCTATCCTGAAGTAAAATGCTGTCAGTGATAGGATAATATCCATACCCCTACAAGAAAGACCAGTTAATACAACTATTATTCAAATTTACGCACAAACCACTATGGCCAAAGATGAAGAAATGGAAGATTTTCATCAGCTTCTGCAATATGAAATTGGTTGAACATGCAATCAGGATGCATTGATAATTACTGGTGATTGCAATGTGAAAGTTGGAAACAAAGAAGAAGGATCAGTAGTTGGAAACTATGACCTTGGTGGTAGAAATAATGCCAGAGATCAAATAATAGAATTTTGCAAGACCAACGACTTCTTCATTGCAAATACCTTTTTTCACCAACATGAACAGCGACTATACACATGGACCTTGCCAGATGGAACACACAGGAATCAAATCAACTACATCTGTAGAAAGATATGATAGAAAAGCTCAATATCATCAGTCAGAACAAGGCAAGAGGCCAACTGTGGAACAGGCCACCAACTGCTCACATGCAAGTTCAAGCTGAAACTGAAGAAAATCAGAGCAAGTCCATGAGAGCCAAAACATGAGCTTGAGTATATCCCACCTGAATTTAGAAACCATCTCAAGAATTTGATGCATTGAGCACTAATGATCGAAGACCAGACAAGTTGTGGAAGGACATCGTACATGAAGAAACCAAGAGGTCACTGAAAAGAGAGGAAAGAAAGAAAAGGCCAAGATGGATGTCAGAGGAGACTCTGAAACTTTCCCTCAAATATGGAGCAGCTAAAGCAAAAGGAAGAAACGATGAAGTGAAAGGACTGAAGATTTCAAAGGGTGGCTTGAGAAGACAAAGTAAAGTATTATAATGACATGTGCAAAGAGCTGGAGATAGAAAACCAAAAGGGAAGAACATGCTCGGCATTTCTCAAGCTGAAAGAACTGAAGAAAAAGTTCAAGCCTCAGGTTGCATAAGTGAAGGATTCTATGGGGAAAACATTAAATGATGCGGGAAGCATGAAAAGAAGATGGAAAGAATATATAGAGTCATCATAAGAAAAAGAATTAGTCGACATTCAGACATTTCAAGAGATAGCATATGATCAGGAACCAATGGTACTGAGGGAAGAAGTCCAAGCTACACCAAAGGCAATGGCAAAAAACATGGTTCCAGGAACTGATGGACTATCAATTGAGATGTTTCAACAAAGGGATGCAGCGCTGGAAGTGCTCACTTGTCTACGCCAAGAAATATGGAAGACAGCTTCCTGGCCAACTGACTAGAAGAGATCCATATTTATGCCTATTCCCAAGAAAGCTGATCCAACAGAATGCAGATATTATAGAACAATGTCATTAATATCACAGGCAAGCAAAATTATGCTGATCATTTAAAAATGGCTGCAGCAGTATATCAACAGGGAACTGCCAGAAATTCAGGCTGGTTTCAAAAGAGGACGTGGAACCAGCGATATCATTGTTGATGTCAGACGGATCCTGGCTGAAAGCAGAGAATACTGGAAGGATGTTTACCTAGGTTTTATTGACTATGCAAAGGCATTTGACTGTGTGGACCATAACAAATTATGGATAGCATTGCGAAGAATGGGAATTCCGGAACAGTGAATTGTGCTCATGAGAAACCTGTACATAGATCAAGAGGCAGTTGTTTGGACAACAGGGGGATACTGAGTGCTTTAGAGTCAGGAAAGGTGTGCATCGGGGTTGTATCCTTTCACCACATATATTCAATCTGTATGCTGAGCAAATAATCCAAGAAACTGGACTATATGAAGAAAGGAGCATCAGGATTGGAGGGAGACTCATTAACAACCTGT
This sequence comes from Elephas maximus indicus, assembly GCF_024166365.1. Taxonomy (NCBI): domain Eukaryota; kingdom Metazoa; phylum Chordata; class Mammalia; order Proboscidea; family Elephantidae; genus Elephas; species Elephas maximus. The sequence continues at coordinate 62,365,100 of NC_064836.1, forward strand.
GTTATGCAGATGACACAACTTTGCTTGCTGAAAGTGAAGAGGACTTGAAGCGCTTACTAATGAAGATCAAAGACCACAGCCTTCAGTACGGATTACACCTCAACGTAAAGAAAACAAAAATTCTCACTACTGGACCAATAAGCAACATCATGATAAACGGAGAAAAGACTGACATTGTCAAGGATTTCATTTTACTTGGATCCACAATCAAGAGCCATGGAAGCAGCAGTCAAGAAATCAAAAGATGTTTGCATTGGGCAAATCTGCTGCAAAGGACCTCTTTAAAGTGTTAAAAAGCAAAGATATCACCTTGAAAACTAAGGCGTGCCTAACCCAAGCCATGGTATTTTCAATTGCATCATATGCATATGAAAGCTGCACAATGAATAAGGAAGAACAAAGAATTAACACTTTTGAGTTGTGGTGTTGGCGAAGAATATTGAATATACCATAGACTGCCAAAAGAATAAACAAATCTGTCTTGGAAGAAGTACAACCAGAACGCTCCTTAGAAGCAAGGATGGCGAGACTGTGTCTTACATACTTTGGACATGTTCTCAGGAGGAGTCAGTCTCTAGAGAAGGACATCATGCTTGGCAAAATACAGGGTCAGCGGAAAAGAGGAAGACCCTCAACGAGGTGGATTGACACAGTAGCTACAACAATGGGCTCAAGCATAATAAAGATGATTGTAAGGGTGGCACAGGACTGGGCAGTGTTTTGTTCTCTTGTGCATAGGGTTGTTATGAGTCAGAACCAACTCGACAGCACCTAACAACAATGTATACATGTGAAAACTGGACAAGGAATAAGGAAGGCTGAAGAAGAATTGATGCATTTGAATCATGGTATTGGCAAAGAATATTGTATATATATACCACAGACTTCCAGAACAACGAACAAATCTGGCTAAGAAGAAATATAGCCAGAATGCTTCTTAGATGCAACGATGGTGAAATTTCGTCTCACATTCTTTGGACATGTTTTCAGGAGGGACCAGGCCCCAGAGAAGGCATCATGTAAAAAAGGGAAAGTTCCTCAATGGGATGGACTGGCACAGTAGCTGCAATAATGATCTTAAACACAGCAATGATTTTGAGGAGGACTCAGGACCGAGCAGTGTTTCGTTCTGTTATATATAGTGTTGTGTGGAGCCAGAATTGATTTCATGGCACCTAATAACAACAATAACACCTTACTGTGAGTACCTCAAAAGAAGTGACTTTTCTTACCATCTCATTATCAGCAACACCAGCTTAGTGCTAATTTTTAAAAGGCATTCAGTAAATATTTATGTATCTATTAATATACTCAGAAATATTTATTGAACATTTACTATACACTATTTTTTTATACATTGGTCTGTTAGTCTTTTTCAACTGTGACTTCACATCAAAAGCAGCAGTGGTTGTTTAAAACCACTGAAGGTTAAGTCCCAATCAGGACCCATTATATCAAAATATATGGGGCCAGAACCCAGGTGATTATACACAAACTACACACGAAAGGCCCAGCACATTCCATTCAGTATCCAGAGCTTAGAACCACTACTCTAGAGGATGAGGGTCCTGCAAAATAAATAAATAATAAATATAAAAATAATCAAAGTCTCTCATCCGGTGGAGTGCATATGTGAAGATTTGTAGAAGGCAAGAGAAATAAAGGTAGGAAGTCAGAAATGGCTGCTAGGCTAATTCAAGTGTTCTAGTATTTAAGTAAATCATAGTTAAGAACAAATTGTGAAATAACTGAAAACAATGCAATTGAAAGATATAATAAAATATTACGTCTCTTATGTGGCAGTCATTGCTTGAGGCAGTATCATTCTTGATGTTTTATTGAGCCTGTATGTAAATAGATCCTAAGGTCACCTCTTCTAAATTAAAATTCCCAGCCTTCTGCCTGGTATGTCACCTGTGACACAGAGTATATTTAGCTCATTTAAATGCCACATCTTGGTTCTCAAATATTTCCTGGTTGTAGAATATGCTTTGAAACCTCTGGAGGACAGTGATAGGTGAGTAGAAACATACTACTCGCTGTTGCAAAAAGTGAAGAGAGACACAAGGACCACAGGCAAGAAGGACTGCAAACATGAAGACAACAAGAATCTGGCCCATTTTGAATAAGAACAGTCTTACATTTTCCAGGGTTCGCACGGTCAGTGGATAAAGGAAGTGTAACAGCAAAATAAACTATGGGGAAATGAATAAAGGGAAATGCAAAATCCAACTTACCTCAAAAGTCCCTGCGTCCATCACTATGTTCAATCACTAATGTTACTAAATTTACCTAACCATTTTAAAAGATTGAAGTGAAAGAAAAATAAAAGGTAAGAAATTATAATACGTTTTATAGCACTTTTCAAAGAAATGATGAATAGTAAATATTTTATTTCAGAAATCAGGCATTAATTATCTGGAAAGTTTTACTTACCCTGAGCATCTAATTTCCCAGAGGGTACAGTGTAAATGAAACATTACTAGCCTATTACAGAAAGTGATCCATTATTTCCTACTGCACAGAGGAAACTACTATTAATTTCATTTACCATTTGCCTCCAAGTAAAGCACAAGATTCATTCTTCAACAGATAATTAAAACATGGCTGCAGCATATTCACATAGAGTCAAAAAGCACAAAATATCATATACCCCTATGTATGGGTTTGCTGCTTTAGGTAAGAATTACTTGTACAAATAATTTAATTCAATATTCGTAAATAGAAATATACATTTATCCTTACTTTTTTTTTAAGAGTACTAGATATTATAGCTCTTTTTATACATTTCCATTGGCTTTTTATTTGTGGTTCAATTAATTTAATTAACTACCTAAAAGTTGTTATATTAAAAACCAACCTCATGTATTCATATTTATCAAGTGACATGCAGTGTACTAGGGATTTTCTCATGAAACTTCACATTAATGTCTACAAGGTCGTACAAGATAAGCACAAAAATCCTCATTTAAAGAAAATACATGAATACTTCATTATATAATAGATACATTTTAATATATGAATAAATAATTTTCTGAACATTAGAAGAGTTGAAAGATTTGCTTATGGTTCCAAGTTACTAAAACACAGTCATGATTCAAAACATGGTGTTTCTGATTCCATAGTTGAGTGATTTTCAAGGTGTGATCCCCTGACAGTAGCATCAGTAGTCCCTGAGAATTTGTTAAAAATGGAAATTCTTGGACCCCATCCCAGATCTATTCATTAGACAGTCTGGACAGGGGCTCAGAGATCTGTGATTTTAGCTCTGTAGATGATTCTGATTCAAGCAAAAGATTGAAAATCACCCTTAGAATCAATGCTTCCTTCTCTGTGCCATACAACTGCAATTCAGTGAAATTTCAATCACAAAATTGCCATGTGCTACATTTCTTCCACATGCTTCTCCAAATTTATGTTCACTCTTTCGCACCCTACTCTGCACCCTCAGGGGATGATCTGTATAAACCACAGCAAAAATGTCCCTTAAACTCAGATTTCCAATTGGGTTCTGTCAATAGGAAGGAACGGTGGGAGATTGGAGGAAGGGTAGATAGGACTTTCCATGCACTTCTTACCCCAATTCCCTTCTTGTCAGGTCGCTGTAGGCTGGCTTCACACCTTGATTGGCTTTAACAGTTCCAGGTCAGTACCCCTTTCCAAGCAGTCCTAGCACAGTTCCAGGTCAGTACCCCTTTCCAAGCAGTCCTAGCACAGTGTCCAGGTCAGTACCCCTTTCCAAGCAGTCCTAGCACAGTGTAACTGCATCATCGCTTTCTGCCTTCATTACCAGAGGTGGAAATGAACCCCCGCTTTCACTGCCACCAACTACTATCTCTTGTGGTTTTTCTAAGCTATGATGACAACTTTTATGTAGTACTTGTCTTACACTCTCTTCAAATGTCCCAGAATTAGTGTGTCACATATTATCAAATTAGGGGCTCTGTCTAAGACTGGGGAAACCCTGGTGGCATAGTGGTTAAGTGCTATGGCTGCTAACCAAGAGGTTTGCAGTTCAAATCCACCAGGCACTCCTTGGAAACTCTATGAGGCAGTTCTACTCTGTCCTATAGGGTCACTATAAGTCAGAATCGACTTGACAGCAATGGGTTTGATTTTTTGGTTTGGTCTAAGACTGGATTCTCTGGAAAAGCAAAGCCAGTGAAGTATCTATCATCTATCTATCTATCTATCTATCTATCTATCTATCTATCTATCTATCTATCTATCTATCTATCTATCTATCTATCTATCTATCTATCTATCATCTATCTATCTATCTATCATCTATCTATCTATCTATCTATCATCTATCTATATCTGTCTGTCTATCAATCATCTATCTGTCTGCCTATCTTTCTATCAATCTATCCGTCTATCCATCTATCTATCTATCTGTCTGTCTGTCTGTCTATCGTCTATCTGAACAGAGAGAGAGAGAAAGACAGAGAGAGCGATTTATCTCAAGAAAATGGCCTACATGGTTGTAGATGCTGGCAAGTCCCAAGACTGTGGGTCAGGCATCAGGCTGGAAGCTTCTCCTGACTCATGCAGCTGTAGAAGCTGGTGAATTGAAGATAGACAAGTCAGATGGCAGGCCACTGGGTCACAGGCCAACAAATCCAGATTGCCAGGTAAGCTGCTAGCTCATGTTTCAAAAACTGATGGTCAGATGATGATGAACTGGTTGTAGGATCCAGAGCAAGACCTTTCTAGTACTTACCTTTTATACACTGGAAGCAGGCCACACTCCCTAGGGAATCCCATTTCAACTGATTGTTTGCTCATAGCATATCTCATCGTGGAGGTAATTACATCATTATATAACTGCCAAACTACATCATAACTGTCAAACCACTAAGAATCATGGCCCAGCTAAGTTGACACACAACTTAACCATCACAGTGCATCCCTTGTCAACTTGGTACCTGTACACTCTCCTTAAACCATGCATAATCTCTGAAAAAAAAGACAATTATAAAATCATACTTGTGACTAACATGACACCACTAACTTGCATACAACTAAAAACACACTAGCCCCATTTACACCTTATATTTTATAAATGAAGAAAACAAAAATATTTGATGCACACATACAAGGAAGAAATACTCATAACAATTGCAATCCTCATTTCTGAAACTGGTCATGTGGTCATAGCTGGTATTTAGAACTATCTTTTTCCAACATCCATTCCATATACCCTTTACCCTCAGCAAGCACCTCAGCTGGGCATGGTTCTCTGGCTGGTGCAGTGACCCACACCTTTATTCTCGAAGGGCCTGGGTCATTAGTAGTCACATGGGAATTCTGTTGCTATAGCTTTCCATTGACTTTAACGGTAGTACTAAGAGATGCCCTAAGGGATCTCCTGCATTCCAAACATACTCTTCTTAACCGTCATTATGTAATATCAATCCGATTTCTTGGTAATCAGGATCAATCACCAAGCCAACATGGTGACTCCTTTCTTTTCCTGTGGAAACCCTGGTGGTGTAGGGTTAAGTGCTATGGCTGTTAACCAAAAGGTTGGCAGTTTGAATCCACCAGGCGCTCCTTGGAAACCATATGGGACAGTTCTACTCTATTCTATAGGGTCGCTATGGGTCAGAATCAACTTGGCAGTGGGTATGGGTTTTTTTTTTTTCTTTTCCTGTTAATCCAGAGGCATAAGGAGCTCAAAGTGGCCAGATAGCTTTCCTAGATTCAGTTCAATGGAATCAGTAATGAGTCTCCAGGTGAGAACATTCCTCCCTTTGGAATTAAGACCTCTAGACCCACAGAGGATAGGATCGTAGGGACAGGGAAAAAAATCTTGCGAGTTTGTCACTAGGGGTATAGTGAGTAGTGTCACTCCCATTTCCACTCCATGATACCTGGACCAACCCATGAATCCTAGCTACAGGAGGAAAAGCACCATATACTGGACTCTGATTTAGCACATATACATCCTCCTGGAGAACCTTTCCCCAGCCCTGCAAGGTATTGCCACTGAGCTGGCACCATAATTGTGTGTATAGAAGGCTATTCCATCATTCTACCAAGTCAGCTGTTTCAGGTTGTTGGGTAACATGGTAAGACCAGTGAATTCCACGAGCAGAGTCCCATTGCCATGCTTTGTTTTCTGTGGAGTGAGTCCCTTGATTCAAGGTGATGCTGTGTGGGGTACCATGACGGTAGACAAAGCATTCTGTAAGTCCATGGATGATAGTTTTGGCAGAAGCATTGTGTGCTGGGAAGGCAAATCTGTATCCAGAGTAAGTGTCTATTCCAGTAAAAACAAAAGGCTGCCTTTTCCATGATGAAAATGATCCAATGTAGTCAACTTGTCACCACATTGCTGGCTGATCACCTCAAGAAGTGATATCATATCTGGGATTCAGTATAGACCTCTGCTTCTGGCAGATTAGGCACTCAGCAGTGCCTATAGCTAAGTTGGCCTTAATGAGTAGAAGTCCATGTTGCTTAGCCTGTGCATAATCTCCAACCCTGCCACCAAGGCCACTTTGCTTATGAGCCCATTAGGCAATAACAAGAGTGGCTGGGGAAAGAAGATAACTGGTTTCCACAGAACACATCATCCTGTCCACTTGATTGTTAAAATCCTCCTCGGCAGAAGTCACCCTTTGGTGAGCATTTACATGAGACAGGAATATCCTCACTTCTTTCACCAATTCAAAGAGATCTATCCACATACCTCTTCCCCATTCCTCCTTGTTACCAATTCTCTAATCATATTCCTTCCAAGTTCCTGACCATCCAGCCAAACCTTTTGCCATAGCCCAGGAGTCAGTATACAATCGTACATCCGACCATTTCTTTTTCCAAGCAAAGTGAACAACCAGATACACTGCTTGAAGCACTGCCAATAGGAAGGATTTCACTTCACCACTCTCCTTCCCAGAGGTCCCAGAAAGGATTTGTAGTACTGTTGCTGTCCACTTTTGAGTGGTGCCTGCATATTGCACAGAGCCATCTGTAAACCATCTGTTGACTCTTCTTCAGTCAACTATTATACGGAACTCCCCGTGAGGCCATAGGTACAGACTGGGAGAGGTCAGGTAACATGACAGGTGTGGAGACCACAAGCATTTGAGCTACTTCCTAATGTAACTTACTTTTGCCTTCAGGTGCTGCTCGGGTCCAATCTAGTATATACCACTTCCATTTAATGATGGAGTGTGACTGTGCACGTTCGACTGTATGGCTTTGTGGGTCAGACAGCACCCAGTTCATGATGATCAGCTCAGGCCACATGGTGACTTAGTGTCCTGCAGCTAAGCGTTCAGTCTCAGCATGCCCCACACCACTAAACCCCCAGAAATTTCACTGAGACGGAAAATGCCTGAACTTTTTTTGTGTGTGTGTGTTTTCTAGAGTGCAATCTTTTTTTTTTTTAATTAATTTTTATTAAGCTTCAAGTGAACATTTACCATTCCAATCAGTCTGTCACATGTACGTTTACATACATCTTACTCCCTTCTCCCACTTGCTCTCCCCCTATTGAGTCAGCCCTTACAGTCTCTCGTTTTGTGCCAATTTTGCCATCTTCCCCCTCTCTCTATCTTCCCATCCCCCCTCCAGTCAAGAGTTGCCAACACACTCTCCAGTGTCCACCTGATTTAATTAGCTCTCTCTTCATCGGCATCTCTCTCCCCCCACTGACCAGTCCTTTTCATGCCTGATGATTTGTCTTCGGGGATGGTTCCTGTCCTGTGTCATCAGACGTTCTGGGGAGCATTGTCTCTGGGATTCCTCTACTCTCAATCGTACCATTAGGTATGTTCTTTTCATGAGAATTTGGGGTCTGTATTCCATTGGTCTCCTGCTCCCTCAGGAGTTGTCTGTTGTGTTCCCTGACAGGGCAGACATCGATTGTGGCCGGGCACCAACTAGTTCTTCTGGTCTCAGGATATTGTAGGTCTCTGGTTCATGTGGCCCTTTCTGTCTCTTGGGTTCTTAGTTGTCGTGTGACCTTGGTGTTCTTCCTTTGCCTTTGCTCCAGGTGGGTTGAGACCAATTGATGTATCTTAGATGGCCGCTTGTTGGCATTTAGGACCCCAGGCGCCACAATTCAAAGTGGGATGCAGAATGTTTTCATAATAGAATTATTTTGCCCGTTGACTTACAAGTCCCCTCAAACCAAGTTCCCCAGACCCCAGCCCCTGCTCCGCTGACCTTTGAAGCTTTCATTTTATCCCGGAAACCTCTTTGCTTTTAGTCCAGTCCAATTAGGCTGACCTTCCTTGTATTGAGTGTTGTCTTTCCCTTCACCCAAAGCAGTTCTTATCTACAGATTGATCAATAAAAAGCCCTCTCCCTCCCTCCCTCCCTCCCCACTTTGTAACCACAAAAGTATGTATTCTTCTCCTTTTTTTCTATTTCTCAAGATCTTATAATAGTGGTCTTATACAATATTTGTCCTTTTGCAACTGACTCATTTCGCTCAGCATAATGCCTTCCAGATTCCTCCATGTTATGAAATGCTTCAGAGATTCGTCACTGTTCCTTATCGATGCGTAGTATTCCATTGTGTGAATATACCACAATTTATTTACCCATTCATCCGTTGACGGACATCTTGGTTGCTTCCAGCTTTTTGCTATTGTAAACAGAGCTGCAATAAACATGGGTGTGCATATATCTGTTTGTGTGAAGGCTCTTGTATCTCTAGGGTATATTCCGAGGAGTGGGATTTCTGGGTTGTATGGTAGTTCTATTTCTAACTGTTTAAGGTAACGCCAGATAGATTTCCAAAGTGGTTGTACCATTTTACAATCCCACCAGCAGTGTATGAGAGTTCCGATCTCTCCGCAGCCTCTCCAACATTTATTATTTTGTGTTTTTTGGATTAATGCCAGTCTAGTTGGTGTGAGATGGAATCTCATCATAGTTTTCATTTGCATTTCTCTAATGGCTAATGATCGGGAGCATTTTCTCATGTATCTGTTGGCTGCCTGAATATCTTCTTTAGTGAAATGTGTGTTCATATCCTTTGCCCACTTCTTGATTGGGTTGTTTGTCTTTTTGTGGTTGAGTTTTGACAGAATCATGTACATTTTAGAGATCAGGCGCTGGTCGGAGATGTCATAGCTGAATATTCTTTCCCAGTCTGTAGGTGGTCTTTTTACTCTTTTGGTGAAGTCTTTAGATGAGCATAGGTGTTTGATTTTTAAGAGCTCCCAGTTATCTGGTTTCTCTTCATCATTTTTGGTAATGTTTTGTATTCTGTTTATGCCCTGTATTAGGGCTCCTAGGGTAGATCCTATTTTTTCTTCCATGATCTTTATCGTTTTAGCCTTTATGTTTAGGTCTTTGATCCACTTGGAGTTAGTTTTTGTGCATGGTGTGAGGTATGGGTCCTGTTTCATTCTTTTGCAAATGGATATCCAGATATGCCAGCACCATTTGTTAAAAAGGCTATCATTTCCCCAATTGACTGATACTGGTCCTTTGTCAAATATCAGCTGCTCATACGTGGATGGATTTATATCTGGGTTCTCAATTCTGTTCCATTGGTCTATGTGCCTGTTGTTGTACCAGTACCAGGCTGTTTTGACTACTGTAGCTGTATAATAGGTTCTGAAATCAGGTAGAGTGAGGCCTCCCACTTTCTTCTTCTTTTTCAGTAATGTTTTGCTTATCCAGGGGTTCTTTCCCTTTCATATGAAATTAATGATTCGTTTCTCTATCCCCTTAAAGTATGACATTGGTATTTGGATTGGAAGTGCGTTATATGTATAGATGGCTTTTGGTAGAATAGACATTTTTACTATGTTAAGTCTTCCTATCCATGAGCAGGGTATGTTCTTCCACTTAAGTATGTCCTTTTGAATTTCTTGTAGTAGAGCTTTGTAGTTTTCTTTGTATAGGTCTTTTACATCCTTGGTAAGATTTATTCCTAAGTATTTTATCTTCTTGGGGGCTACTGTGAATGGTATTGATTTGGTTATTTCCTCTTCGGTATTCTTTTTGTTGATGTAGAGGAATCCAAGTGATTTTTGTATGTTTATTTTATATCCTGAGACACTTCCAAACTCTTCTATTAGTTTCAGTAGTTTTCTGGAGGATTCCTTAGGGTTTTCCATGTATACGATCATGTCATCTGCAAATAGTGATAGCTTTACTTCCTCCTTACCAATCTGGATAACCTTTATTTCTTTGTCTAGCCTAATTGCCCTGGCTAGGACTTCAAGTACGATGTTGAATAAGAGCGGTGATAAAGGGCATCCTTGTCTGGTTCCCGTTCTCAAGGGAAATGCTTTCAGGTTCTCTCCATTTAGAGTGATATTGGCTGTTCGCTTTGCATAGATGCCCTTTATTATGTTGAGGAATTTTCCTTCAATTCCTATTTTGGTAAGAGTGTTTATCATGAATGGGTGTTGAACTTTGTCAAATGCCTTTTCTGCATCAATTGATAAGATCATGTGGTTTTTATCTTTTGTTTTATTTATGTGATGGATTACATTAATGGTTTTTCTGATATTAAAGCAGCCTTGCATACCTGGTATAAATCCCACTTGATCAGGGTGAATTATTTTTTTGATGTGTTGTTGGATTCTATTGGCTAGAATTTTGTTGAGGATTTTTGCATCTATGTTCATGAGGGATATAGGTCTAAAATTTTCTTTTTTTGTAATGTCTTTACCTGGTTTTGGTATCAGGGAGATGGTAGCTTCATAGAATGAGTTGGGTAGTATTCCGTCTTTTTCTATGCTTTGAAATACCTTCAATAGTAATGGTGTTAAGTCTTCTCTGAAGGTTTGGTAGAACTCTGCGGTGTAGCCGTCTGGGCCAGGACTTTTTTTTGTTGGAAGTTTTTTGATTACCGTTTCAATCTCTTTTTTTGTTATGGGTCTATTTAGTTGTTCTACTTCTGAATGTGTTAGTTTAGGTAGGTAGTATTGTTCCAGGAATTTATCCATTTCTTCTAGGTTTTCAAATTTGTTAGAGTACAATTTTACGTAGTAATCTGAAATGATTCTTTTAATTTCATTTGGTTCTGTTGTGATGTGGTCCTTCTCGTTTCTTATTCGGGTTATTTGTTTCCTTTCCTGTTTTTCTTTAGTCAGTCTAGCCAATGGTTTATCAATTTTGTTAATTTTTTCAAAGAATCAGCTTTTGGCTTTGTTAATTCTTTCAATTGTTTTTCTGTTCTCTAATTCATTTAGTTCAGCTCTAATTTTTATTATTTGTTTTCTTCTGGTGCCTGATGGGTTCTTTTGTTGCTTACTTTCTATTTGTTCAAGTTGTCGGGACAGTTCTCTGATTTTGGCTCTTTCTTCTTTTTGTATGTATGCATTTATCGATATAAATTGGCCTCTGAGCACTGCTTTTGCTGTGTCCCAGAGGTTTTGATAGGAAGTATTTTCACTCTCGTTGCTTTCTAAGAATTTCCTTATTCCCTCCTTGATGTCTTCTATAACCCAGTCTTTTTTCAGGAGGGTATTGTTCATTTTCCAAGTATTTGATTTCTTTTCCCTAGTTTTTCTGTTATTGATTTCTAGCTTCATTGCCTTGTGGTCTGAGAAGACGCTTTGTAATATTTCGATGTTTTGGATTCTGCAAAGATTTGTTTTATGACCTAATATGTGGTCTATTCTAGAGAATGTTCCATGTGCACTAGAAAAAAAAGTATATTTTGCAGCAGTTGGGTGGAGAGTTCTGTATAAGTCAATGAGGTCAAGTTGGGTGATTGTTGTAAGTAGGTCTTCTGTGTCTCTATTGAGCTTCTTACTGGATGTCCTGTCCTTCTCCGAAAGTGGTGTGTTGAAATCTACTACTATAAATGTGGAGGTGTCTATCTCACTTTTCAATTCTGTTAAAATTTGATTTATGTTTCTTGCAGCCCTCTCATTGGGTGCGTAAATATTTAATATGGTTATGTCTTCCTGATCAATTGTCCCTTTTATCATTATATAGTGTCCTTCTTTATCTTTTGTGGCGGATTTAAGTCTAAAGTCTATTTTGTCAGAAATTAATATTGCTACTCCTCTTCTTTTTTGCTTATTGTTTGCTTGATATATTTTTTTCCATCCTTTGAGTTTTAGTTTGTTTGTGTCTCTAAGTCTAAGGTGTGTCTCTTGTAGGCAGCATATAGATGGATCGTGTTTCTTTATCCAGTCCGTGACTCTCTGTCTCTTTATTGGTGCATTTAGTCCATTTACATTCAGCGTAATTATAGATAAATAAGTTTTTAGTGCTGTCATTTTGGTGCCTTTTCATGTGTGTTGTTGGCCATTTCATTTTTCCACATGCTTTTTTGTGCAGAGACGTTTTTCTTAGTAGCTTGTGAGATCCTCATTTTCATAATGTTTAACTTTGTGTTTGTTGAGTCGTTACGTTTTTCTTGGCTTTTTTCTTGAGTTATGGAATTGATATTCCTTTTTGTGGTTACCTTATTATTTACCCCTATTTTTCTAATTAAAAACCTAACTTGTATCCTTCTATATCGCCTTGTATCCCTCTCCATCTGGCAGTTCAATGCCTCCTATATTTAGTCCCTCTTTTTGATTATTGTGATCGTTTATCTATTGATTTCCATGATTTCCTGTTATGTGTATTATTTTGTTTATTTATTTTTTAGAATTACTTTTAATTTGTTTGTTTTTGTGCTTTCCCTATTTGAGTTGCGTTGATATCAGGACGTTCTGTTTTGTGACCTTGTATTGTGCTGGTACCTGATATTATTGGTCATCAGGCCAAACAATCTCCTTTAGCATTTCTTGCAGTCTTGGTTTGGTTTTTGCAAATTCTCTAAACTTGTGTTTATCTGTAAATATCTTAATTTCGCCTTCATATTTCAGAGAGAGTTTTGCTGGATATATGATCCTTGGTTGGCAGTTTTTCTCCTTCGGTGCTCTGTATACGTCGTCCCATTCCCTCCTTGCCTGCATGGTTTCTGCCGAGTAGTCTGAACTTATTCTTATTGATTCTCCCTTGAAGGAAACCTTTCTTTTCTCCCTGGCTGCTTTTAAAATTTTCTGTTTGTCTTTGGTTTTGGCAAGTTTGATGATAATATGTCTTGGTGTTTTTCTTTTTGGATCAATCTTAAATGGGGTTCGATGAGCATCTTGGATAGATATCCTTTCGTCTTTCATGATGTCAGGGAAGTTTTGTGTCAGGAGTTCTTCAACTATTTTCTCTGTGTTTTCTGTCCCCCCTCCCTGTTCTGGGACTCCAGTCACTCGCAAGTTATCCTTCTTGATAGAGTCCCACATGATTCTTAGGGTTTCTTCATTTTTTTTAATTCTTTTATCTGATTTTTTTTCAGCTATGTTGGTGTTGATTCCCTGGTCCTCCAGTAGTCCCAGTCTATATTCTAATTGCTCGAGTCTGCTCCTCTGACTTTCTATTGCGTTGTCAAATTCTGTAATTTTATTGTTAATCTTTTGGATTTCTACATGCTGTCTCTCTATGGATTCTTGCAACTTATTAATTTTTCCACTCTGTTCTGGAATAATCTTTTTGAGTTCTTCAACAGTTTTATCAGTGTGTTCCTTGGCTTTTTCTGCATTTATCCTAATTTCATTTGTGATATCTTTAAGCATTCTGTAAATTAGTTTTTTATATTCTGTATCTGATAATTCCAGGATTGTATCTTCATTTGGGAAGGATTTTGATTCTTTTGTTTGGGGGGTTGGAGAAGCCGTCATGGTCTGTATCTTTATGTGGTTTGATATGGACTGCTGTCTCCGAGCCATCACTGGGAAACTAGATTTTCCAGGTAATCAGCTGGTACGCTGGCTCCTAGTTCTGAAAACGGTTGCTGTCTGCCCATATTTGTTCGTTTTCCGTCTCTAAGTCTGTGCTTGTTGTTCAGAGTTCATAGATTGTTATGTACGTGATCGATTCCCTTGTTTTTCGGAGTCTTTGTTGCAAGAGGGATCCGCGGCAGCGTCCACCTAGTCCGCCATCTTGGCCCCACCTCAAAATGCCTGAACTTTTGTTGGGTTAATTTCTCACCCTCAAGCATACAAAAGTTTTACCAAGAAATCTAGAATCACTGATACTTCTTCCTTACTAGGTCGAATCAGTATAATTTCTTCAATATAATGGACCAGTGTGACATCTTGTGGAAGAGAAAGGTGATCAAGGTCCCTGCAGACTAAATTATGACATAGAGTTGGAGAGTTGATATACCCCTGAGGTAGGACAGTGAAGGTGTATTGCTAGCCTTTCCAGCTGAAGGTAAACTGCTTCTGGTGGTCCGTTGAAACAGGTATGGAGAAAAAGTCAATAGCGAGATCAATAGCTGCATGCCAGGTACAAGGAGATGTATTAATTTGTTCAAGCAATGAAACCACATCTTGAATAGCAGCTACAACTGGAGTCACCAGCTGGTTAAGGTTTTAATAATTCACTGTCATTCTCCAAGAGTCATCTGTTTTTCTCACAGGCCAAATAGGTGAGTTGAATGGGGACATGGTGGGAACCACCACCCCTGCATCAGTCAAGTCCCTGATGGTGAGAGTAATCTCTGAAATCCCTCCAGGATTGCAGTATTGCTTTTGGTTTACTATTTTCCTAGGCATTGATGGTTCTAAAGGCTTCCACTTGGCTTTTTCTATCATAATAGCCCTTACTCCATTTGTCAGGGATTCAATGTGTTGGTTGGCAAGCTGCTGAGTATATATTCCAATTATGCATTCTGGAACTGGGTAAATCACTACAGAATGGGTTCTGGAACCCATTGAACCCACGGTGAGATGGAGATGAGCTGAGACTCCATTAACAACCTTACCTCCAAGATCAGCAGGTAAGCTGCTAGCGCAAGCCCCAAGAAGTGAAGATCAGATGATGACAAAACAACTGCAGAATCCAGAACAAGAACCTTGCTAGAACATCCTTTTATATACTGGAGGCAGCCCACACACCCAAGGAAAATATCTTTCAACTGTTTGGCTGTTCACAGCAGATATCATCATGGAGTTGATTATGTAACTGCCAAATTACATCATTACATAACAGCCAAACTCTATCATAATTGCCAAACCTCTGAGAATCATGGCCCAGCCATGTTGACACACAGCCTAATCATCACAAAAAAAAAAAAAAAATTGCTGTCAAATTGATTCCGACTCATAGCGACCCTATAGTACAAGAGAGAACTGCTGTATAGGGTTTCCAAGGAGTGGCTGGTGGATTCGAGCTCCCAACACTTTGGTTAGCAGATGAGTTCTTAACCACTACACCACCAGGCTCCACAGGCACTGATTAGTTTTCCTCCATTATCATAATTTAAATGACCAGTGTTTCATGTTTATTTTTAAGATGCTTTTTTATTAAATTTGAAATATATGAATGTATGTTAATATATTGATATCAATACAATATATTCAGATTTAAAAAAAATAAATTTCTTTGTATTTATAATTATTGTAATACTGGATGTAGTAGTCAGGTTAGGATGTGGTCTGATGCAGTAACAATTTCTAAAATCCCTGTGGTTTAATATAATAAAATGCTAGTTTTTCTCACATACAAAACCCAATGAGAGAGGGGGAAATTCTGTTCCAAACAGTGACTTCAGTGTCTATATTGCTCCAATATCAAAAGAAGAGAGATGGGAAACTCACAGTTTCTCTTAAATGCTTTGGCCTAGAAGTAACGAACAAATCTTACTGATGGTCCATTTGTCAGAAATTAAAAAACAGACCCAACACAGTTGCTAGAGAATCTGGGTAATATCGAAATGTAGGTAGAATATTTGTTAACGCTGTCTAAATAGATGATTTTCATTCAGCATGGGAAGAGAGAAGCATGAGAGGAAAAAGAGGTAAGAAAAAAAAAAATTCTGTATTTAACTTGTATAAGCCCCTTCTTTAGCTTTCCTAAAAACTGAAGTCATTTTTATGTTCTTTTTAAAATAATAATAGCTTTATTGTTATTTTTAGATGCCATTGAGTCACCCCCCAATTCATGGTGGTCACGTGTATTACAGGGTAGATCTGCTTCATAAGGTTTTTTTGGCAATAATCTTTACAAATGCAGTTTACCAGGCCTTTCTACCATGGTGCCTCTGGGTGGGTTCTAACTGCCAACTTTTAGGTTAGCAGCTGATTGCAAACTGCTTGCACCACTCAGGCTCCCTAGAGCTTTATTGAGATATAGTTCATATACCATACACATTATGGATTGAATGGCATCCTCCATAAATACATGTTGAAGTCCTAACCCCTGTACTTGTGAATGTGACCCTGTTTAAAAATAGAGGCTTTAAAGATGTTATCAGGTTAACATAAGGTCATATTGAAGTAGGATGTGTTCTAATACCATATGACTGGTGTTCCTTCAAAACAGAAAAGGATAAACAGAGCCAAGGAGACAGAAGAAGGATGTCAATGAATGTCTAGAGCTACTAAAAGCTAGGAAAGAGGAATGAAACAGTTTATATTTCCAAAGGAATAAACATGTCTGAGATCTTAATTTGGACTTCCAGCCTCCAGAACTGTGAAACAATCAATTCCTGTTCTTATAAACCACCCAGTTTGTGGTATTTTGTTATGGAAGCCCTAGGAAACTAAGACAATATAATTCACCTATTCGAAGGGTATGATTCAAGGGTTTTTAATATAGTCACAAAGCTGTACAAAAAGAAACCCTGTATCCATTAACATTCACTCTCCATTTCTTCCCAACTGCCACAGTTCTAGGCAACTATTAATTTATATTGTCTCTCTCTATAAATTTGCTTGTTAAAGATTTTTAACGCAAATGAAATCTTTCAATATGACTTCTGTTACTTCCTTCACTTAGCACAATTTTTCAGAATCCAGCAATGTTGCACCATGTATTTGTACTTTTTTCTTTTTTATTGCTGAATAATATTCTATTGTATAGATGTTGTTGTTGCTAGATGCCGTCCAGTCAGTTCAGAGTCATAGTGACCTATGTAGAACAGAAAGAAAAATTGCCCAGTCCTGAGCCATCTTCACATCGTTGCTGTGTTTGAGCCCATTGTTGCAGCCACTGTGTCAATCCATCTTGTTGAGGGTCTTCCTTTTTTTTCACTGACCCTTTATTTTACCAAGCATTATGTCGTTTGCCAGGAACTGTACCCTCCTGATAACATTTCCAAAGTATGTGAGACAAGGTCTTGCCATCCTTGCTTCTAAGGAGCATTCTGGCTGTACTTCTTCCAAGACAGATTTGTCTTCCTCTAGAAGTCCATGGTATATTCAATATTCTTTGTCAACACCACAATTCAAAGGCATCGATTCTTCTTTAGTCTTCTTCATTCCTTGTCCAGTTTTTATATGTACATGAGGCAATTGAAAATATCATTGCTCGGGAAAGGTACACCTTAGTTCTCAAACTGACATCTTTGCTTTTCAACACTTTAAAGAGGTCTTTTATAGCAGATTGCCCAATGCAATACGTCTCTTGATTTCTTGACTGCTGCTTCCACGGGTGATGATTGTGGGTCCAAGGAAAATGAAATCCTTGAGAACTTCAATCTTTGTTTATCACGATGTTGCTTATTGGTCCAGGTGTGATGATTCTGTTTTCTGTATGTTGAGGTGTAATCAATAGTGACGGCTGTGGTCTTTGATCTTCATCACTAAGTGCTTCAAGTCCTCTTCACTTTTAGCAAACAAGGTTGTGTCATTTGCATATAGCAGGTTATTAATGAGTCTTCCTCCATTCTTCTCCATAGAATCTGGCTTTTCAGGTTATTTTCTCAGCGTACATATTGAATAAGTATGATAAAAGGATACAATCCTGATGCACACATTTCCTGATTTTAAATCACTCAGTAATCTCTTGTTCTGTTCAAACAGGCACTTCTTGGTCTACTTATAGGTTCCTCATGAGCACAATTAAGTATTCTGGAATTCCCACACTTTGCAATATTATCCATACTTTGTTGTGATCCACACAGTTGAATGCCTTTGCATAGTCAATAAAACACAGGTAAACATCCTTCTGGTAGTCTCTGCTTTCAGCCAGGATCCATCTGACATCAGCAATGATATCTCTTGCTCCAGTACCCTTCTGAATCCGGCTTGAATTTCTGTGAGTTTCTTGTCGATGTACTGCTGCAGCCATTTTTGAATGATTTTCAGCAAAATTTTGCTTGCATGTAATATTATTGATATTAGTCAATAATTTCCACATTCTGTTGGATCATTTTTCTTTGGAATGGGCATCAATATGGATCTCTTCCTATTGGTTGGCCAGGTAGCTGTCTTCCAAATTTCTTAGAATAGACAAGCAAGTACTTCCAGCACTGTGTCTGTTTGTTGAAACATCTCAGTTGGTATCCCATCAATTCCTGCAGTATTGTTTTTCACCAATGCCTTCAGTGCAACTTGGACTTCTACCTTCAATACCGTTGTTTCTTTATCATATGCTACCTCCTGAGATGGTTGAACGTCGAGTAATTTTTTTTGGTACAGTGATTCTGTGTATTTCTTCCATCTTCTTTTGATGCTTCTTGTGCCAGTCAATATTTTGCCCATAAAACCAAAGAAACCAAACCTGTTGCTGTTGAGTTAACTCTGAACCATATTGACTCTATAGGACAAAGTAAAACTGTACCATAGGGTTTCCAAAGAAATGGTGGTGGATTTGAACCGCTAACTTTTGGTCAGCAGATGATCTTTTACTCTATGTCACCAGGGCTTATAGAACCCTACAGTATTGCAACTTGAGGCTTGAATTTGTTCCTCAGTTCTCTCAGCTTGAGAAATGCTAGTGTTTTTTTTTCCCTTTTGGTTTTCTAACTCAAGGTTTTTGTACATTTCATTCTAATTCTTTACTTTTTCTTCTCAAGCTGCCTTTTAAAATCTTCTGTTCAGCTTTTTACTCCATCATGTCTTCCATTCATTTATTTGATGGAGTGCCTTCCAACCTTAGGGGCCCATTTTCTGGCAGTATATCAAACAATATTCCACTGTTATTGGTAAGGTTTTCAGTGGATAATTCTTTTTAGAAGTAGACCACAGGTCCTTCTTCTTAGTCTGGGTGACCCTGCTGGTATTTGAATACCAGTGGCCAAGCTTCCAGCATCAGAGCAACACACAAGCCCCCAAAGTACAACAAACTGACAGACATGTGGGGACCCATAAAGGTTACAACATAGAAAACCCTATGGAGCAATTCTAGTCTTCTACAGGGGGTCACTATGAGTCAAAATCAACTCAATGGCACCTAACAACAACAAAAACAATTTTATCTATTTTTTTTTTTTTTAATGTTTCTCTTTCTCTCTTCTCCTTTTGGTACGCCTATTATGTGTGTATTGGTGTACTATGTGTATGTTAGTGTGCTTAATGGTGTCCCACATTTCTCTGCAGTGATATTCATTTTATTTTTCTTTTTTTCCCTGTTCTTTAGATTGCATGATCTCTTTTGATTTATTTTCATGTTTGCTGATTCTTCTGTCAGTTCAGATATATTGAGCTCTTTTATTAAAATTTTTTTAGAGCCTTTTCAATGTTGAGTTTTATTTGTTCTTTTTTATAATGTCTATCTCTTCATTGTTACTCTATATTTGATGAGTCATTATCATCATACTTTCTTTTATTTCTTTAAACATTGTTTCCTTTAGTTCTTTAAACATATTTGTAATGACTTCTTCGAAGTCTCTGTTCAGTCCAACATCTGGGCCCTCTCAAAGGGAGCTTCTGTTGTCTTCTTTCGTTTTATGAGGCTCACTTTCCTATTTCTTTAAATGCTTCATTATTCCTTTTATTTTATTTTTTTATTTTATTGTGTTTTAGGTTAAAGTTTACAGTGCAAATTAGTTTCTCATTTGAAAATTTATACACAAATTGTTTTGTGACGTTGGTTGCAATCCCTGCAATATGTCGGCATTCTCCCCCTTTCCCTTTACAGCCACGTTCCCCGTGTCTATTTGTCCAGGTTTCCTGTCCCTTCCTACCTTTTAATCTGTGCTTTGGGGCAGGTGTTGCCCATTTCATCTCCTACACTTAACTGAACTAAGAAGCACATTCCTCAAGAGTGTTATTTTTTGTTTTTTAGGCCTATCTAATCTTTTTTTTTTTTTTTTTTAATCTTTGGCTGAAAGGTGGACTTTGGGAACAGCTTTAGTTCTGAGTTAGCATGGTGTCCAGGGGCCATAGTCTTGGGGTTTCCTCCAGTCTCTGTCAGACTAGTAAGTCTGTTTTTTTTTTTTTTTTTTTTTTTTCTTATGACCTGACTCACCACCCTGGGAAAACCTTTGAGACCCTGCTCCAGAGACAGAGGTGGAGATGATAACCCGCTTCTATCACAGGGACACCACTGATTTAGAAGACAGTCACTCAGCAGGGGCAGTAGCCTCTAGTCGTTTTGGTTTACTCATTTTGGTGAATTTGATTTTTTTGGGTGAATTTGAATTTTGTTCTACATTTTTCTCTCACTCTGTTTGGGAGCCTTTATTGTGATCCCTGTCAGAACGATTGGTGGTGGTGGCTGGGCACCATCTAGTTCTTTTGCTTTCAGGTTGGTGGATGCTGTGGTTCATGTCATTCATTAGTCCTATAGACTAATATTTTCCTTGTATCTTTGGTTTTCTTTGCTCTCCTTTGCTGTGAATACGATGGAACCAACAGATGTATTTTAAATGGCTGCTCACAAGCTTTTAAGACCCCAGATGCTACTCATCAAAGTAGGATGTAGAACACTTTCTTTTTGAGCTACGTTACACCAACTGATCTAGAAGTACCCCAAGACCGTGGTCCCCAGCCACTTGCCCCAGTAACTTGGTCCCTCAAGGTGTTTGGATATGTCCAGGAAGCTTCTATGGATTTGCCTTGGTCATATTGTGCTGATTTCCCCTATACTGTGTGTTGTCTTTCCCTTCACCAAAGTTAACACTTGCCTATTATCTAGTTAGTGATTTTCCCTTCCCACCTTGCCTCATTATTCTTTGTTAAAAAAAATGGGTATTTTTTAATGGATACTGAATACTAACTTCCCTCCTATTTGAAGGGCATATTTTTCTGTGTTTGCTTATTTATTTGCTTAGTAACTTGTCTAGTGTCTTAGTTATCTAGTGCTGCTATAACAGAAATACCACATGTGGATGAGTTTAACAAACAGAAATTTATTCTTTCACAGTCTAAGGAGCTAGATTCTGAATTCAGGGCACCAGCTCCAGAGGAAGGCTTTCTCTCTCTATCAGTTCAGGGGGAAGGTCTTTGTCATCAACCTTTCTCTGGTCTAGGAGCTTCTTAGTGCAGAGACCCCAGGCTGAAAGGACACACTCTGCTCCTGGCACTTTTTTCTCAGTGGTATGATATACCTCTCCTCTCTGCTTGATTCTTACATATTTCAAAAGATATTGACTCAAGATACAACCTAATCCTGTAGATTGAGTCCTGCCTCGTTGACGTAACTGCCTCTAATCTTGTCTCATTAATATTATAGAGGCTAGGATTTATAACACATAGGATAATCACATCAGATCAAATAATGGTAAACAACCACACAATACTGAAGATCGTGGCCTAGCCAAGTTGACACACATTTTGGGGGGATATAACTAAATCCTTAACAGCTACACTGTTTTAGTGAAGTCTATTTCCTCTCAGTGAGAAAACTCTGGTGTTGTTCCTCAACTGCATTTACAGTTACCCTGGGATGACAATAATTTCAGCAGAGCTCTCTTTTGGTACTTTTCCCTTATCTCTCTGTTGAGTTGCTTTTTCCTGGTGGTGTAATATCCAGAGTGATATCTGATTAAATTTGAGCTCATTGCAACAGAAATTTTTATGGTCCATCATTAAGATTTGTTCTGACCACAAGAAAGCTCTCCTTAGCTGTGTCCTTGCTAGATTCTCTCTGGTAAACTAGGTGACCTATGTTTTAGCTTATTTTTCTCATTTGACTACCAGCCTCCTCTTAATTGATTATGACCAAAAAAAAAAAAAATTTAACCCTTTTCAGGCTGGAACTTACTCACAGTCTCTTCCAAATAATGTCCATTTCCTTGAAGAGAGCTTCAGAGATCTCTGTTCTTATGGCCTGACTCACCACCCTGGGAAAACCTTTGAGACCCTGCTCCAGAGATAGAGGTGGAGACAGCAACCTGCTTCTCTCACAGGAATGCCACTAGTTTAGGAGATGGGCACTCAGCAGCAGCAGTAGCCTCTAGTCTTTTCGGTTTGCTTATTTTGCTGTGAAACCTTCACTCTATGAGTAAGCTAGAGTTAAGAAAATTGGGCCCCCAGCATCATCAGCCTACCTTGCCTGGGTTAAAGTTTATTCCTTATGAGTCAGGGCTGGATGGAAGAAGGAAGCCCTCAACCTCTTTGCTGTACTTTCCTGGATTTAGCCTCTACAACAGAGTTGTAGGAGGGATGAAAAATGCTGGAAGGCTACACTTTCTGAAAAATACCTTAGCATTTGATGGGTAAATGGCAGCCCAAACTCCTTGGCCCCATCCATCAGGAATGGAGCTTCTTTTTTTTTTTTTTTTTTAATTGTGATTTAGATGAAAGTTTACAGAAGAAGTTAGTTTCTCATTAAACAGTTAATACACAAATTGTTTTGTGACATTGGTTGCCAACCTCGAGATGTGTCAACACTCTCCCCTTCTCCACCCCAGGTTCCCTGTTTCCATTCATCCAGTTTTTCTGTCCCTTCCTGCCTTCTCATCTTTGCTCTTGGGCTAGTGTGCCCATTAGTCTCATATACATGAATGAACTATGAAGCATGTCCCTTACGTGTGTTATTGTTGGCCCTATGGACCTGACTAATCTTTGGCTGAAGGATGAATCACAGGAATGACTTCAGTACTGAGGTAAAAGAGTGTCCAGGGACCATACTTTGGGGTAGGAATGGAGCTTCTGTCATGCTGAGCTGCAGAGTGTGAGGGAGGGAAGAGGTCCTTTCTGAAGTGCCAAAGACTCTCATTGTTATTAACTAATTTAGCAGATTTTCTTGAATAAAATATCATCATATGATTTTTGCTCTTAGGACAAATTTCAGTGACTGTAAAAGTTTGTTGTTTTATGTTTTTCTCTATTTACTGTTGTTCTGGGAAGTGGTTTCATGTAGCTCTTCATGCTGTCATTCCTGAAGTGTCTAAGGATGGTTTACACTTCTTTAAGTTTCAGTTAATATTTTGAGATCCCTCTTATTAACCAGAAAACTAAAACACATGTAGAACTATAGCACTCTGTTTACTCTATACAGTATGTTTACTCATTCATACTGCCAAGTGTACATAAAGAAGCTGGCAAAGTCTGCTCAATTCCTGGTACTTTTGCTTTTCTTGCTAGCATACGATGCTGTCATTGAACACTGCTCCCACACATTCTAATGAATATCTGTGTATAGAGAGGATTCTTTCCTTGGTGACCCAGATTCCTATGTGAATCTCGGCTTTGATATTCAATGTTATAGCTCAGTCTGTTCACTCTCAAATTCCCAATTCATAAGCCCATGTCAGTGAGATAGATTCTAGTAAGCACTGCCCCTGCAGCCACATATTTGCTGGAATCAGCCCTTCCACTTTAAACATCTAGTCTTCGTGGTGAGCCTGGGTTACCAATGCAGATTCTCTTTCCCTTCTGGTGAGTTTTTTTTTTTTTTTCTTTTTGGTTGTCCTTATTAAATTTCCTCCCAGTCAACATCAGTTAGATCAATCACATTCCATCAGAGAAGTTTTAATAATGTTAAACTTCCAAAAGGAAGTGGTTATGGTCTTAATCCCTTTCCTCTCAGGAGGTTCATTTGCCCCAATGCAAATATGTCCACTTCCTATCTACTGAGGAACTTTGCATTCCAAGGGACTTTGGGAGAGATCCAAGGCCACAAATGTGTTATTACACAATTCTCCAGACACAATGGCTTCCTATTTGCCTATTTTTATATTTGTAATAGGGGCCAGTCCCATGATTCTTCCCTGAACAAGCTCTCATCTAATGTGATTTTCTTTGTCTGCCAATAAAAAGAGAGGTGAGAATATCACTTTATAGGACTTAAAAGGTTTTTTTTGGTGGTTTTTGTTGTTGCTGTTGTTAATTTTGTTTTGTTTTTACTAAGAAATTCCATTACGCATTTAAAATCATTTTAATTGAAAGATTAGCAAACCTTAAAACTCTCAGGCCATCAAAATCATTCTAAAATACAATGCACTCATGTTTCCACCACATTTTATTTATTAGCTCTATCAGTTCTGCAAAATGAGCAATGCATTTTGGTTGTGGCTCTCATGGGTACACATGTATTTTACAAGGACACTGGTGATATATTTTACTATACAAATCACAAGATATAGTTTACACACAGGGCCCAGGTTTTTATACATTTCTCCCCAAAGGGTATTCTTATTTGATAAATTGCTGATTGAAATCTGAGGCAATTAAGTTGTGACGACCTTGGCATACTAGTGGATGCATTTTCTGTTAAAACAATGTTAGTCCTTCATTATACTCTGCCTATGTAAAAGAGAATCAAGTTAGACCCGCCTCACGTTTAGTTTCTTGCTCCTCACATGCACACAATGTTTTAATTCACACTGATCAAATTTTGCTGGCAGCCTCTTGCTTTATTTGGCTAAATTGAATGTCTTGCTCAGAATCTCCGCTTTTTAATTGAAGTAAAAGCCATCCATCTTCCAAAAGGAAAAATAATGCCTGATAACACATTGATTTTATCTTTTATTTTCTGTTTTAAATCTTGAAGGGAAAATTCCACTGTATTTGACATTGTTGTACTCATACAATTTCTGAAAATATTTTGATTGCAAACTATCCCAACACTATCCAAGTTTCTAGAGCAAAATATAGACATTCACTTTTATGTTTTATCCTATCTCTTTTCTCCTTAGAGGTTACCTTTGTCACTATTTATTGTGTTTTCTCACAGGACTTTTTATTTATTTCCATACACATTGCACCAGATGCTATGGAACTTTTCTGCTAGATCCCCACAGTTGATGAAAATCTCTTTCTAGACATATTACAATGGCATTTATTAATTGATGGCCAAGATTTTTTATTTTAATCTTTACCATACCACCCTAGCTAGAATACATAAGAAAAGAAGTCAAGGGATTAGTCTAATAAGCACTCCTTTTTCCCTCTCTCTGAGAGGGAGTGTAAGTGGTGGTAGCAATGTTCTACTCCATCTTCCAACTCCCAAATAAGTGAGTTGCTTCAGGAGACAATTCTAAAGTTTGGGAGGGCATGCAAGAAGCAAAGACAGGCATTTTCTTCACAGGTAGATGTGTTCACACAAATTCCTTGGGGCACTCCTGTGCATCTGGATGGAATGTGGGGAGAGAATAATTTTGAGATTAACATATGACCTCTGGAGTTTCTAGGCATATCAGATCACAGAGCCTGATGCCCACTTTTCTCCTAGAGTATTCTGGTGGTTTTAGCAGGTCAAGATGGCAGGGAATGGAAAAAAACCAGCTAAGATGTCTGTACTCCTACCTTTGGCATTGAAGATTTCATGAAACATTTCATGGACTAAATGAACACTGGGCAAAAACAAGAAGATCCTCCTCAGAGACCTCAGAAGTAAAAAGCCGTGAGATATGCCTACAGAGATAAGAACAGAAGGAGATAGTTCTACAAACTTATTACCTCAATTTTTGTTCTTTGCTAATATTAGATGTACTCACAATTTGAACTTTATCACACAAATTTTGTTTTAACACATGTCATCATTCAGTTATGAGCACTTTAAAAATCCCATTAGGATTTCTTCTTTATCTCATATATTAAGTATAAATGCAAGGGAATGTGTTAACTCTTTGTTGATTTTTAAAAATTTTCAATTTGGACAGAGGTAATAGTGTGAATGAGTACAGGAGACAGTTGTTTGAAAAATTTAATGTAAAGGATATGAGTTTTATAGAATATACTGTATATTAGGTTTTTAATTTTATTGTTCACATCATCACTCTTTTTTGGTCTGATCTATCAGTTAGTAAGGAATTGTATTAAAATTCCCTGCAGTAGCTACATTTTCTACTGATGTTCCTTTTCTAAGTTTTGTTCTGTGTAGTGAAATGCCATGTTGCTTATTTATTATACAAATATTTATGACTTCTCACAACATGTGAACATATAATTACATGTATTCCTATTTATCTCAGCATGCTTAACCTTAAATTCTACTAAGAATTCTACTAGGATGATATTAATATTAACTTCTTTTTTGTTTCCAAAAATTCATTCCTCTATTATCAACTATATTTTCAATCACTCTTTTTTAAACATGTGCTTTAAAAAAAACCACCTTTTGGATCATTGAGTCTTAAATCAATCAGATAATTCCTCTCATTTAGTGAAATAATGTTGTCCATTTCTATTCAGGGCAATTACTCAAAGGTTTCTTATTGATTTTACATTTCTTACTTTGGATTTCTCTGCCTTGATTCTTGTGTTCTTCTCCATTAATTTGGAAGCTACTGTGATTTCCTGTCTATTAGTGGTTATCACACCATGCTATCATTCAGAATCATACTTCTGTATTGTTGTTTGTAAAGAAAATGACCACTCTTTTCCTTACCAAGAAGAAGAGCTTCTGCCAAGAAGCTCTCTATTTCCTTCCTGCTCTTCCTAATTACCACTACCCATCTGTCAGTTTGTCAAACTATGGTCACTTGTGTGTTGCTGTGATACTGGAAACAACGCTACCAGCATTTCAATGACCAGCAGGGTCACCCATGGTGGACAGATTTCAGCACAGCTTCCAGACTAAGACAGGCTAGGAAGAAAATCTTGGCTATCTACTTCCAAAAATTAGCCAGTGAAAACCATATGGACCCAACGGAGAATTTTCTTACTCACTTGCTTTGCCTACGTCATCAGGAGGGAACAATTGCTGAAGGATGACATCATATTTACTGAAGTAGTGGGTTAGAAAGAGCAGGGGAGACTATTGGTAAGATGGATTGACACAATAACTGCAACATGGACTTGAACATTCCAGTGATCGGAGCATGGCACAGGACCAGGCAGTGTTTCATTCTGTTGTACATAAAGTCCCCATGAGTTGGAGTTGACTTGGCAGCAGCTATCTCTATCTATCATCTACCTTCCTAATTAAGATGAATACTTTATAATCCTCTCAAATATTTCTTCAACCTTACTCTATCATCCCCTCAAAATGATACTTAGGAATGTTTTTAATTTCCAGTTTACCACTTATCCCTATCTTCTTGGTTGTTGATTAGTAATTTAATTTTGAAATTTTTATTATAACTCTTCTCACAGAATTTCACCTCTAATAAAAATTTGCATTTATATATATTGTTATATAACACATTCTTTGTCTGGTATCCATTGAGATGGAAATATGTGTGCATACGTGCATGAGTCAGAAACGACTCGACAGTAATGGGTTTGGGTTTTTTTTGGTTATGTGCATGTATGACAAAATATTTATTGCTTACCAATGGTTTCCCTCCTCTTTTTCTTCTCCCATCTTGAATCATCTGTTTTTCTCATGTCTTTGCCTTAACAATATAATTTTTAAACCTATTATATGCTTACAGAATACTACTCATATTAAGTCCCATCTCTTCAAGGTAGAAATCAAGTGTATTTCCCTAGTCTCGCTTTTTGCTTGAGTGCAGGTACATGGCTCAGGTTCCACTACTGAAACATAGCCATACTAAACTTCCACTTAAGGAGGAAACGTGACTGAAGCCATGGAGGCACCACCTAGCTTTTTCAGGGAAATGGTAGAAGAGCTTTGATGTCCATTTCAACATATTACTGGTATCAGGATGGTAGTGATCTTTTATACCAGAATACTCCAATAATTTTGTTGTCATTGTTCCTGGGTATACTATTTAACGCTGACAAGCTGGGATTCCTGGAAATTTTATTACCCATCTAATACCCTTTAATAAATTGTTTTTCAGCTTAAACACCCAGGATATATTTTGAATAACAACTTTGAAGGGGAGTGAGGTTTCTCTTGACTCTTCCTTAGATTATTTCCATTGAAAATAAACTTCTTGAATTTCTATTTATCGTTAGATAAATTTGCCAAATGATATCTTGACTGAGTACAATACATTCATGTTGCTGTCTTTCAACTCAGCATTCTGTAACTACTGCTCCACTCTCTTCTAGATTCATGGTTGCAGATAATTTGATCCTAGTATAATTATTTTTGTTTGTAGATACCTTATTCTTTCTGCCTCAAATCTTATTTTTTCCTTGGTTCTTAGACTGCAGATTTTTTTTTTTTCAGGAAATGCCTGGTGTTCTATGCCTTTTCTCATCAGTTTAGACTTAAATTCAGTGAGCTTTTTCAATGGGAACCGTCTCCAGTCCTTCAACTGAGCAGAAATTTCTTCTAATGGCTAAATTTTTGTCTGTCTATCATCAGTTTATGATTCTCATAATAAAACTTCAGAATCCCTGGATGGTGAAAATGGTTAATGCACTTTGCTGTTAACTGAAAGTTTGGAGGTTCGAGTCTACCCAGAGGTGCCTCAGAACAAAGGCCTGGTAATCTACTTCTCAAAAATTAGCCATTGAAAGCCCTATGAAATACAATCCTACTTGGACACATTTTGAGTCTCCTGGGGTCAAAATCTACTTGATGGCAATTTTTTTTTCTTTTTGTAATTATACCTCTATTTTTCATACACTTGCACATGAATAAAAAAAAAAAAATACCCTTTAAATCTCTGATACTTCATTTTATGATTTTTACTTTAACTCTATGCTCTAAGATACTTCTTGCATTTCATCAGCAACTGCTAATTTGGGGTTGAATGTTTACTATTGTTTTCTTCAGTACAGCTACTCAACTTTTTGTTGTTGTTAGGAAAATTTTTTTTTTTTTTTTTTAGCTCCAGAAGTCTTTTTTGGGCTGCACCTGAATTTCCAATTATTTGTATATATTTATTTTATTCACATTGCTATCTGTTTCCTCCTCTATCTCTATTTGACTGAATATGATTTATATTTACCCTGCCTGAGCTTTTTTCTTTGGCTATTAAACTCTTCAGATGGGATGTGAATTTTCCTTGCCATCTCACTGAAGTTAGTCTCTAGTGAGGGCTGAATGTGGGTGATGATGTAGAAGCAAGCAGGTTGCCAGCTCCAAATGAAGAATCTAGAGAACGTTTGTTGCTTGTACTCACCCAGGTTCAGGATGAGGGAGGAGTTATCTCACCTATAGAGCTCTCCCACTTGGCCACTTTTGGGCCAAAGATACCCAGCATACTTATAAGGACCGATGGTGCTATTGCATCCGCTAGTTCCTACACCTCTGTAGAAGCTCCTGGCCCTACCTGAAGTTCATGCTCAGGCTCTCAGGGCAGAGAAGTTATAGTCTCATTTGATCCCTGCTGTCTGGAGAGGAAAGCTCATTGTATTTGGTAGTAAAGAGAAAGACAGCTGCCTGCAGATCACTATCTACTCCCAGAATTCCCTGAAAATGATCTTGATAATTGATTGACACCTTTGAATTGTGACATTGGCAAAGAATATTGAATATACTGTGAATTGCCAAAAGAACGAATAAATCTGTCTTGGAAAAAGTACAGCCAGAATGCTCCTTAGAAGCAAGGATAGTGAGACTTCGTCTCACATAGTTTCGACACGTTATCAGGAGGGACAAGTCCCTGGAGAAGGACACAATGCTTGGTAAAGTGGAGGGTCAGAGAAAAAGAGGAAGAACTTCGATGAGATGGATTGACACAGTGGCTGCAATGATGGGCTCAAGCATAACAACAGTTGTGAAGATGGTGTAGGACTGGGCAGTGTTTCATTTAGTTGTGCATAGGGTCACTATGAGTCTGAAGTGACTCAAAGGCACTTAACAACAACAACAACCAATCAATATTGTAGATCTATTTTCCTTTCAATAACTCAATTCTGTTTATCTTCTTTTCCTGGTTGACCTTAAACAAAATGTGAAATAAGCAAAGTATGAATATAACACCCATTTTTGTCTCTAAATCTTCACTCAACTTCTCTCACAACCATAATGCTCAAATCTATTAAAATTTCCTCTCGTAGACAGACAAATCAACTGAGAAAAAACATTGAGTGAGGGGAAGCTTTCCACCATCAGTCTGTCATTTCTTCATACTGCGGTGGCTTGTGTGTTGCTATGAAACTGGAAACATTGCCACCAATATTTCAAATACCAGCAGGGTCACCCATGGTGGATAGGTTTCAGCAGAGCTTCCAGACCAACATAGACTAGGAAAAAAGACCTAGTAATCTACTTCTGAAAATTAGCCAATGAAAACTCTACGAAGACTTCAACTCCCTTACTTTTTTTTTAATAACATTTTACTGCGTTTAAGGTGACCGTTTACACAGAAAATTAGGTTCCCATTTAACATCTTTTACACAAATTGTATGGTGATATTGGTTACATTATTCACAAAGTATCATTCATTTTGTTCTGGTTGTACTCTAGTTTCCCTGCCCTCTTACCTTCTCATCTTTGCTTTAGAGTAATTTTTGACCATTTGGCCTCATAAATCATAGATGATTTTTTAAAGGAGTTCATTACTCATGGTTGATGGTTTTTATTTTATGAGCCAATCTGTTGTTTAGCTAAAAGGTGACCTCAAAGGATAATTTCAGCTTAAGGTTTAAAGCGTACCTCAGGGCCACAGTCCTCTTGTCTCAATTAATCCAGTAAGTGTGGACTTTTTAATAATTTCAGTTCTGTTCCATATTTTTCTCCTATTCTATCAGGACCCATCTATTATGGCACTGGTCAGGACAGTTGTTCGTAGCTGGGTATCATCTAGTTCTTCTGGTCTTAGGGTAGAAGAGGCCATGGCTCATGTTGACTATTAGTCCTGTAGGCTACTTTCTTCTCTGAGTCTTTGGTTTCCTTCTTTTTCTATTGTTCTGTACTAGTAGAGACCAATAGTTGTGTCTTAGGTGGTGGCTCACAAGTTTTTAAGACCCCAGACACTACTAACCACATTGGGATGTAAAACATAGTTTTATGAACTATATTATGCTGATTAATTGAGCTGTTCCACAATTCCCTGACATTTGACACATCATCAAGAGGGTCTGATCACTGGAGGACAACATATTTAGTAAAGTGGAGGACCAATAAGTGAGTAAAATCCTTAATGAGATAGATCGACTACAACAATGGACTCAAACATACCAACGATCATGAAGATGGCACAGGACCAGGCAGTGTTTCCTTCTGTTATATATGGAGTTGCCATGAGTTTGAACTGACTAGATGGCAACTAACAACAACAAAAGTGTAGCTTTGTGGTATCTGTCCAAACACATCCATGCCCACATAGGCCTTACTTCCAGTATCTGGTCTTTGAACACTTTGTTTCTAGATTGCCAAGCTCCAATATCCACCTCTCCATCTTCTAGTTGAAATTGTATCATTTTTATATCTTACATTACCATAAAAAACATACTCTCAAAGTTACTTGAGGGAATATCTTTTTGATTAACTGGCCAACAGCTACTTGAAATCATTTCTGACAGTTCTGAACATGGCAAAAAGGAAGAATCAGTTTGAGATGAGTGTTTCCAGCCTTATTTTTCTTGGATAACTCACTCCTTTGATAATAACAAATAGTTTTAGGCAGGCTGTATCTTTCTCAGTACTTACTGTATAACTTTACAGGGATTACTAAATTGGATTTTTAAAAATCCAGTATTAAAGATTTTGCTAAGTTTAATCAGAATTAATCAAATCATACCACATGAATAAACTTATAGACTTAGTGGACGAATGATCTACAGTATTTTATTAGCCCTTAAACTTATTCATAAGTATATTTAATATTTTATTCAACTTTTTTTTACATTGAAGGGTTTAATCAATCTACTTTTTTTTTTTTTTTTTGCAGTTTTGTGAGTACTGCAAGGGAGAAATCTAATTTAATTTTTTTTCCATATAGCAAGACAATTGATACTATGCAATTTATTGAAAAATCTATCTCTCTCTTTATGGCTTTTATAACTTTTTAAAAATATATAGTTTTATATTTAAAGCTATTTATTTTTTATAAGGTCAATTCTGGTTAATGGTTTCTAATGTATTAGCTTTATAAAGTAAATGATAGACTCATAAACCAAAAACCCAAACCGACTGCCATTGAGTCGATTTCTACTCATAGCGACCCCATAGGGTTTCCAAGGCTGTAAATCTTTATGGAAGCAGACTGCCGCATCTTTCTCCCAGGGAGCAGCTGGTGGTTTCGAACTGTGGGCCTTTCAGGTAGCAGTCAAATGCTTTAACCATCGCACCACCAGGGCTCCTTAATAGATTCATAGCATTTTAAATCTGGAAGTGACTTCCATATATTAGAGCAAAGGAGTGTTACCCAACACAAAAAGAAATATTCATATTTTAGCTTAAGTTGTTTTTGTTAAAGTAATTATTGTACTCAGTTTAAATCTGATGGGTGTTTTTTTTTTTTTTTTTCCCCAGTTGGGTTCAAAAGCTATTTTAAGTGGGCCCAGTGTTCATCTATCAAATGAGACAAAATATATATATATATATAAAATATTTCCCCATTAAACCTTCTCAAATACAACTGACAATGTCTATGCCTCTGTAGAACCACGTAGAAGCAATGAGCCAGCCTCAGAGAGTTTCTGTCTGGCATGGCTGATTTTCACTGAAATTTTTTAAAATATGTCTTAGCATATCAGGAAAATCTGAGAGATGGGAGGCAAAAACAATGATGAGATACACACAAATATTTTTACAGTAGAAGGAATTGAACTTAATTGCTGTTGCTTTCAAAGCAAAATACTTCTTTTCATTTAGAAGAGACAAGCCGTCAGTCAGAAGTCTGAACATACCTCCATGCTCAGATGCTTTGTCTATTTTTCACTTGAAATATTGCCATGGAATCACTTTGTGAACCATATAAGTTACTTCTGAATGATATCATGTCTGGCCCTCATTACTGCAAAATATTGGTAAGGGCAGTCACATGTCATCACACAGGTTGAAAGTGAAAAAAAAAAAAGTTATTTTGATGTCTATGCCTTTTCGTTAATTAATAAATAATTTAAGTTCCATATCACTGGTAAAGAGGAGCTTTTTAGCTTCTCTATTTTTTAACTGCTTAAAGCATACATTCAAGAGAAGCAGGAAGTTCATTATCAAAACAGAGAATGTGCAAAGTTCTGTTAAAACACTTCACTTACAGACTAGTGGGACAGCACTAATCAGATAACTTACTTAGTTTGAAATTAATAGAATGACATAAATTTCCCTAGAGTAAAAGTGAGAATGTCCTTGTCATTTTGGCTCAGGTGGTAGAGCACATTTAAGGCTTACAATGCAAATATTACTTGGATTTGAACTACTTGTATTTTATTTCCCTTTAGTTTGGGGTCCTAAAGATGAATGGAGACAGAACAGCTGCTCCATCCTTGTTGTAGCACGTAATATTAAGTGCCTACCAGGAATGTGGCCCTCTATGATTACACTGGCAAATATATATTTCTCCAAGGAACCAGTCTATTGAG
Source organism: Elephas maximus indicus (assembly GCF_024166365.1). Lineage (NCBI taxonomy): Eukaryota > Metazoa > Chordata > Mammalia > Proboscidea > Elephantidae > Elephas > Elephas maximus. Next base: position 62,398,528 of record NC_064836.1, read on the forward strand.
ACAGTATTTCAGAAACATATGGATTTTAATAATTTCAGATTTAAACTGAATTAACCAACGAAGTGAAGACAGGTCTAAAACGAACTTCAATTTTCTAGAGTTCCCATTTGCCAGGTGGTTTAGACTAGATCTCAAAGAAAGGAAGAAATACGTATCAAAAACTTCCATTTGAAACCTAAATGTCCTCTTACCACACCTGTGACCACAAATATATTATATGTTAAATATACTGTGCTACGAAGCTCAAGCACTAACCTTCCACTTCCTTGATTAACAAAGCATTCCATCTTTTTTTTCCTGGGATCTTCTTCTGCAATTATTTAGGCATCTGGGGAGGAGTGTATGTGTGGATAGGTAGAGGTTGATTACCATATGATACTTTGTGATGTTTGCAACATTCTAGATCCTCTGCTTTGGTGTTGTTTACCTACTCGTTCAACAAATATTGATTGAGGGTTTGCTATGGGCGAGACACGATTTGGATACTGGGCATACTCAATGAAAAAGACAGTGAAGTCCCTGGCCTCCTGGAGGAAGCATTCTTGTATCACCACCTTCACTGTTTTTCTGGGCCATTGATACTGTCCCCAACCTCTACGCTGCTCATCAGCTAACCCCTTGCAGCTGCATATCTGTCTGGACTGCTCACCTAAGTGCTCTTCCTCAACTCAGGTCAACAGAGAAGCTTCTTATACCTCCTGGGACAAGCTCTTTCAAAGGGGTTTATCACAGTGGAGCTCTTGCACTCTTCATGACACAGTCCTTCATTTATGCCAGTAGTTCCTAACCTTGTCTGTGGGTGATTATCACTTAGTGAGATGTTTAAAAGATGTAGATTCTCTGGTACTACTTCATGTTTATTGAATTAGAATAACTGATGACAAAAATCCAACAGTCATGGATTGAATTGTGTACCACCAAAATGTCTGTCAACTTGGCTAGGCCATGATTTCCGTATTGTGTGATTGCCCACAATTTTGTCATCTGATGTGATTTTTTAATGTGTCGTAATTCCTACCTCTATGATGTAAATGAGGCCAGGGAAGATTAATGACAAAGGACCTTCTTCTAGAGTGAACACAGAGAGAAAAACTTTCCCCTGGAGCAGCACCCTGAATTCAGACTTCTAGCCTCCTAAACTGTAAGAAAATAAATTTCTCTTTCTTAAAGTCATCCACTTGTATTTCTGTTACAGCAGAGCTAGATAACTAAGGTAACAACAATTCATATTATTAAAACAATTTAAAGTAAAGTACAGAGTTATATTTCACCTGGAACCATTATTCCCTTCACATTTGGACCCCGCTGCTCAGATTTGGAAACCCTGGTGGCGTAGTGGTTAAGTGCTGTGGCTGCTAACCAAAGGGTTGGCAGTTCGAATCTGCCAGGTGCTCCTTGGAAACTCTACGGGGCAGTTCTACTCTGTCCTACAAGGGTCGCTATGAGTCAGAATCAACTCAATGGCACTGGGTTTGGTGGTTTTTTTTTTTTTTTTGGCTCAGCTTCACTCACTGTAACAAACTCATTGGTGTGCTTACTTATTTTTGGCTTCTTTGTTGCAGGATCTCAATTTTCTTTTCTATTAATATGACTCCATATGAGGATTCTCAGACTATCATGAGAGCTTGAATATGCTCAACTCCAAATTGTGGACTAAGTTCAAGTTCATTGCCACAGGGCTCTATAAACTTCAAAGTTGTGGTTTACATTTTTATGCCTCTGGGCTGAGACCAACATTCCACAGAGGCTACAAAGTTCTTCGATAATCCTGAAAATACAAAAGCTGGTGGCATGGAGAACAGAGAGGCACTCCAGAGGGTGATGGTGTCTAAAACCCAGGAAACTAAATGAGTGTCATCTTTAACTCAGCCGTATTAGAATTTCTCATAAAATTTCGGTGGGAAAGAACATTATTAGAGATAAAAATGACTATTAGAATGTTAATCTAAGAAAAATATCTTTAAATCTGGCTAACCTCCTCTTCTGGAAATATGAAGTTTATTTTTATAGAGGAGGAAAGTATGATGGGGGTAAAGAGCATACCAGAGCAAAGCCATTTGGATTCAAGTCCTGGAAACAAAGCCATCTAGCAGGGTGGTCAGATAAAATGTTTAACCTCTACTGTCTACTTCCTGTCACTGGAGCAGGAATGCTAGAGGTGATACCTACATTATTGGGTTATTCTGTGAGTTATGACAGTGCACGTTAAGCACTTACTACAGTGCTTAGCACATAGTAAGGATCCAAGAAATTATTGTTATTGATATAATTATCCATGTTATTATTACCATCAGGAGTAAATACACGTAGTTAGAAGTCTTAGATAGGGCTTCTTCCTGGAGTTCCGTAACCAAAACTGGTTGACGCATACAGATAAGCATTTCCTTTTAGTGTAACTATGTAAGAGTTTTAGGCATTTTATATATCTTCTTTGGATTTTTTTTTTTTTTGAAGAAGAAGAAGAAGAAAAACTTTCTTGCAGACTCTCAGGTCATCATGAAGAAGCCTGGTTTGGGCTAAACTAAAAAATTATCAGCCCATTTTAGTTTATATTCTCAAAATATCTGTGATAACTCAGGGTTGCAGGTGTCAAGCTATTTCTGGTCCAGTTCAAAGATCTCATAAGTTTACTACATTTTTCTGGGATTCACATTCCAAAACATTGACTACAGACAAATAAAGGTCCTTTGAGAAGTTCTTTAATCAAAAGGTACTTTCTAAATAAATTTTATACAAATTGGTATCAAGGGGTAATCATAAATAAAAATAATAATATAAACTGCTGTTATGAAAACACACAGCAATAAATAAAATACTTGGGAAATTTAAATGATGAATGAATTGAGAAGGATTTTAATGTAAATAAATATAAGATTATGATGTAATGATCTGACTTCCTTTGGGGGGATCATAAGGGAATTACCCCATCTGGCCCCACCTACATCTAATTCTAAAACAGGTTTTCAAATTTTCACTGGTCCATTGCTCAATATCTAATTAACAGTAGACTTGAAACACCCTGGAACCCTGGTGGCTTAGTGGCTAAGTGCTATGGCTGCTAACCAAAGGGTGGGCAGTTAGAATCTGCAAGACGCTCCTTAGAAACTCTATGGGGCAGTTCTACTCTGTCCTGCAGGGTCACCGCTGTGAGTCAGAATCGATTGGACGGCAATGGGTTTTGTTTTGTTTTTTAAAGGAACACAGGCATTGGGACTGAAAGGACATACAGTATAAGTTAATAAAATTAGTATTATTACTTCTTTTTTATCTTGAATCTTTTTTGTTTTTCAATTAGAATATGAGTTTGTGATAATATTCTGAGTATATTTTTTTCAGGTGAGCATTTGTTTCTTTCAGAAAGTAGCAATAGGATACGTGGATGCCACAAAGTAATAACATTGGTAAAGACATAGTTATTTTTTAAATAAACTATAAGTCTCATACTGCAGTGCCCAACCTTGATATTCAAAACAAAATCTACTCACAAATTATGTATTAACAATTTTTAAATGATTATAGCTAAAAAGTCCTAGACTTCCACCCAGTGGTTGCTTCAGAATTTGTATATAGGAACATCCCAGGACTTGGCTCTCCATTTATAAGGGAAGACAAAGACATGTCTTGATCACATGATAATATAGCAACCCTGTCATGGTAACATATGACTTTTTTTTTTTAATTTGTGATGACTTCGGCTGTACACATTGTTATGAGATTGTGTGTGTGTGTATGTGTGCGTGTGTGTGTAGAGAGGGGAGTTTGAGGGAGCATCTCTGTTTGTGCCAACATGGCTTCCTTCTCTTATCAGCTACTACAACAATAAAATCTCCTCACTTACTTCAACTGTAAAAGGAGGGGAAGGCTTAAGAAACTATGTCTCTCACCTCTCAAGTTACAAAGTCTGTGCTCTTAGTAACAAAAAAAAATTAGGATATCACTCTTAATAACAAAAAAATTAGGGTACCAAATGCAATAATTTATCTCATAGCTGATTCTAAAAGTCTAAGATTTTCCTCTATTGTACTTTTGATTCTATACTGGAATTGTACATTTCGTGGGTAGTTATGATTTCCAAATAAGTTTTAATGTGGGAAATAGTAATTCTACTGTGAAACATTAAAAAAGGAACATTAAACAAAGACATTTTAGTTAACGAACCCATGCAGATTCAGCCTCAGGGGAATGGAGATAATGAAAAGGGTCTTACGCATGAGAGTGACTTTCATTGAATGACGAGCTCCATTTTTCCCTCTGGTACAGAAAAACTCTGTAAAGAATTCAAAGGGTCTTCTTTCTAAATCTCTTCTATGTTCTATATGCAGCATTAAGAGTTAATTTTTACCTAAATATTAAAAAAAACAAAAAACTATATTACCAGAAAATTCCATGTTGGCACTCAAACTCTTTCCCCAGATTTTTCTTTTAGTCGAGGAGACACTTCAGTTTCACTTAATCATTACTCGGACATCTTAGTACTAGCTACATTTACATTGCTCTAACAGCTTTTTTTTAACAGCTTGGTGCTGGAATTTGGGGATAAAAACAATTATCCTTATTCAATATAAAGACCAATTTCCAGGTTTACAGTAGCAAATGTACACGCCATTTGATTTTATACACCTCATTCCATGCTATGAATTTCTTGGCTACTTAGACACACCTACATTTCTCCGTTAGTTCTGGTTTGAAAATCTAATTGGCTGGCTGCCCTACAGTTCACCCAACAAACAAAAGGCTGTAGTGTAAAGCAAGTATCTAATGAGGTAGAGAATTAGGATGAAATTATTTGACTCATCCTTAGTCCCATTTGTCTCCAAAGGCAACATGAATAAATTTGAGAACCAAAGTTATTATTAAAAGGAAAACTGACTTTACAGTCCCATCTTAATGGGATATGCAGAAGAAATATGAATCATATGGTCCAGAGATTACACTGGCAAAATGGTAGCTTGAGGGATGCCTATGGAAAATGTATGTGCTTCCTCATAGAAAAATGCACATGTGAGCTTTCAGAGCTTCCACAATACACTTGAATCATTCTTCTTTGCTGGCTGGATAACCATACAAAATAGGCAAATCTAAGATGGTAGAGTCTACACTTCTGCCTGTTTATTTCACTCAAAATATATGAACGCCGTTTTGTGAGTTGGAGCTCTGGCAGCTGAGTGATTAAGAGCTTGGCTGCTAACCAAAAGGTCAGCCACCTCTGGAAACCGTATGGGGCAGTTTTACCCTGTTCTATAGGGCTGCTGAGATTTAATTCTATTGTTGTTAGGTGCCATACAGTTGGCTTAGATTCATAGAGACCTTATGTATAACAGAAGGAAATGTTGCCTAATCCTACGTCATCTTCATAATCATTGATATTTATCTCTATTACTGCCATATCAAGGTGCATACCAGATACCTTCACCTGTGGTAGTGCAACTAGCAAATGAAAGGCACATTGTTCAACTATCCCAAAGTTCTGCTTAACTATTTTCAGCCTAGGGCCCAGTTTGTAGGATGTTTTTGACATATTCGAATAAAAATGAAGCGATTGGTTCTTATTAGAGTGAATTGAGTTCTTTAATCAACAATATTTTTTATAAGAAATTAAAACCAACGTTTGGAGAATTACTGGCTTTCTAATGGTTTCCTTTTCTCTTTAAAAAGTAGCCTTAAGCAAAAGTGAAGTTGAAGTTGGGGAGAAAAAAAAATATAAAGTTATGCAATCCAGAAGTTTGTTGACAAACTTTTTTGATGTCTTCTAATTTATAATGGAAAGTGAATTTCCCAAAATAGTACCAAAAGCAAGTGAATCACATTATTCTTTTTCAATATTTAAATACAAAACAGTTCAGAAACTGCTCAATGTTAAACTGTATGCCTTTGAACCAAATTCTTATTTTATGAACTGTTTATTCTGTGTGAAAAACAAATATCTCTAAACCTATTTGTGAAGATATTAATTAGAGATGGTAAAGCTAATTTCCATAATAAGAAAAACTCAAATTCCATCTTGGTGAATTGAGCTTTTGTGTGTGTTTTTGTACTTGAAAAAACTGTTTTACGAAGTTGAAGTCCTCAGCCATAGAAGGTAGAATTAAGACACAAAAATTTCAGAATGGTTTCTCTTTCAAAATCCTGTTTTCAGTAAGTAAATGATCTGGAGTAGAAGCCTAAAAGTCTGAGGCTAGTTTGGTTTTTTTGTTTCCCCTGAAATGAGAGTAGTGGTGGTAACTTGACGATTTTCAGCCATCTCTTTATTTAATTTTTTTATCTTTTCTTTCATCTCATGGTCAAATACTCCTGCTTTTGTTTTATTGCAATACTGTAATTTTTCACTATGTTAGTGACAACTAGCATATGTCTTCTAAAATCTTTTTCTGTTCTTGTAAAAAGTATTTTTAGGGGATTCTCCCTTTTGATCATGTTGCAATAGTTTTAAGTCATTTTCTTTTCTCCTCTCCTTGGTTGTCCTCTATTTTGTGATTGTAATTTTATGTTAAAAGGATTAGGGTGGGATTGTAACACCACCCTCACTCTGGTCTCCTCTGTGATCCAAGGTAAAGGGAGTTTCCCTGGGGTGTGGGCTGTACCACCTTTTATCTCTCAAGAGATAAAACAAAAGGGAAGCAAGCCGAGAGTTGGGGACCTCGTGCCACCAAGAAAGCAGCACCAGAAGCAGAGCACATCCTTCCCACATAGAGTCCCTGTGCCTGAGAAGCTCCTTGACAAGGGGAAGTTTGAGGACAAAGAATCTCCCTCCAGACCTGACAGAGAAAGAAAGTCTTCCCCTGGAGCCGACGCCCTGAATTTGGACTTGTAACCTACTAGACTGTGAGAAAATAAAATTTCTCTTTGTTAAAGCCACCCACTTGTGGTATTTCTGTTATGGCAGCACTAGAAGAATAAGACAGAATTTGGTACCAGGAGTAGGGTGCTGCTCTGACAGATACCTAAAATGTGGAAGTGGTTTTGAAACTGTGAGTAGATAGAATTGCAACAGTGGGAAAGGACCAGCACAGCCTAGAACCAGCAGCAGCAGGAGGAGACCAGCATGAGATGGAGCTGGAAACAACCCATGGAGTGAGAGTGCTTGAGTGCCTGTGTGCAGGAGGCTTCCTGGCAGAGTGGGGTGCCTCTGGGCACTTATTGGTGGAGATACTGAGCTTTGGAACACTTGCCCCAGCAGGGCAGATGTCGGTGTGAGGACTGAGGAGCCAAGAGGCCAAGAAACCAGGAAACAGAAGCCAAAGATACAAGAAACACAACAAGCTGTGCTCCTTCATCTCAAAAGAGATAAAAGGAAAGGGAAACAAGCAGAAAGCTGGGGACCTCATATCTCTGGGAAAGCAGCAACAGGAGCCCCGTACCTGAGAAGCTCCTCGACCATGGGAAGATTGAGGGGAAGGACCTTCCTCCAGAGCCGACAGAAGGAGAAAGACTTCCCCTGGGGTCGACACCTTGACTTTGGGCTTTTAGCCTACTTTACTGTGAGGAAATAAATTTCTCCTTGTTAAAGCCATCCACTTGTGATATTTCTGTTATAGCAGCACTAGATGATGAAGATATGCTGTAACATAAGGTGCTTTAACACAAGTGTCTTTAAAGAACAGAAATTTATTTTCTCACAGTTCCGGATGTTGGAAGTCCAAATTCAGGATGTGGTTCAAGGGAAAGGTCCTTGTCTATTTCAGCTTCTAGTAGTGGACAAGAAGGTCCCTGGGTGGTGCTTGACAACTAACCTAAAGGTTAGCAGTTTGAGTCATCCCAATGGCACTATGAAACAAAGGCTTGGTGATCTGCTTCCATAAAAATTACAGCTACATAAATCCTGTGGAGCAGTCCTACTGTGTAACACACGGGGTTGCCATGAGTCAGAACTGATTTGACAGCAAGGAGTTTGGGTGTTTTGATTAGTAGCCGGTAAACCAGAGAGTTTCTGGGCATGTAGATTCATCTATGTCTATTATCATCAGATACTGTCTGTTTTCTTCCTGCATCTGCTTGCTTCAGTGTCTCATCTGTTCTTTTTTATAACTGATAAGCAATTAGGTTTAGGGTACACCCAACACTGATATAGCTTCACCAACATAACAAAAATAAATAAATAAAACCCTAATCCCAAGTGGAATTACATTCACCTGTGTGGGGGTTAGAATTTCAACACATATTTTGAAGGGACACAATTCAATACATAACAGTACTCTAGGTAGCCACTTAAACAACTTTTGGTTTGTTTTTTTTTCCAGAATATTCCAGGCAACACCCTCCCCTTACCATACGCCCACCACCATTATTTCCAGAAATCTACCCCAGTATCCTGTTGAATTTATTTCCCAATGGTAGTTAAGCAACAAAGGATAAATCACACCTTCCTCCCTTCCTTTATTCTTCCCATTTTGGTTCCTAAATTTAGTATTGTTTAAATAAATGTTAAATGATCATAGTTGTTGGAGAAGAGCACAACATTCTATCCTTTTCTGGTTAATAACTACCAAGCTTTCTTTCTGGTCAACTTAGTTCCTGCACTCTGGATTTATATACAGAGAGTAGATGTGAGTTCAATCCATTCCTCACTGTCTTTTTTGGTTATTTTTCCCTGGTTCTGGTTCAGAGCTTTTGTGAATAGTGGATCTGCTTTATCTGCCACTCCAGATCTACTCTACCATCCCTGCCCAGGGCCTTGGCCTTTTGCCTTGCTTTCTGGCCCAAGCATTTCCAGCAGAAGGCCCTTGCTGTTCCCACAGTTATAAAGCTCTAATAACAACCACTGATATCAATTCCAGACTGAGGGACATCTTGCTTGGTGCCAACTGACAAGAGGAGACGCCTGTGCCTGTGTATTGGCTGGATTGTATACACAAAAGCTCTTGTTTCCCTTTTGGCTTCCTAGAGAATAGACCAGGTTAAACAACATAGATATATGAAGCATTAATTCCCAGAGGAGAAGGCTTTGACCAAGTACGGAAAGAAGACAGGGATGATTCAGCAAATGAATTGCTCCCACTCCTCCCCTGGTTGACTGTTTCCAGGGCAGGGGTTTTGTGTGCCCTCTCTATATGTCCCACATAACCGCGCAACACACTGGGCTTTATAACAAAGCTGTGATCAGCTCAGTAATGCACCATATTGTGTTTGCTTTCCCAGTTTCTTTGCTTCACTTTTCTTTATCCTTGACCTTGAGTCCCTGGGATTGTATTCCCCAATACAGCATTAACCTGTTAGCTTTTGCCTCAGGTTCTGTTTTCTAAGCAATCAAGTTTAAGTAAGAGTGTGTGTGTGTGTGTATTTGTGTGATCCAAAATGCATTCCTCACTTAATCTCTTTTTTAACATACAGTCAATATAATTCCCTGCCTTCTCTCAAATGAGGGTTTCAGTATTTTGTGCTACTGCAAATATCATTTTCTGGAATCTTAATGGATATCCTAATGGGATAGTTAGAAGGATGAGTTTATAACCTTTAATTTATCACCATTTTATCCTGGGGGATAAACATTTTATTTTATTTTATTATTTAAACGTTAAGCATTGATGTTTCTATGAGCAAGTAGTGTGTTTAGGAAACTTGCAAAAGAAAACAGAAGAGAGAATAAATGCAATAGAAGAATGTGGGTTTTTTTTTTTCTCATCTATTTTTCTTTTACAGAATACTGATTCTTCTTTAATCATTGGAATTGAATTTAGCGAGTGAATCGGTTTCTAGTTTTCTTATTCCTGTAAGAGTTTCTGGAAAACATAGCCTTACCAAGTTGACACATAAAATTAACTATCTCATTGGAATATGTGATAAATAAGAAGTAACCTTTCATTTGTTAAGATTTTGGAATTTGGAGGTTAGCAGTGCTTTTATGTAGGGTGACATGATTGAGTTTTGACCAAAGGAATCTGGTTGGAGGTGATATGACACTTTAGGCCTAAAACATTCCCCTTTGTAGCTTCATTCTTTTTTTCTCCACCTGTCAATCATCATGCTTCAGAGAATTCAGAGGAACACCCTGAGCCTTGAGGTCATGGTGAACTGATGGAAGACCCAAGATTACAGGACTGTGTGGAGCAGATTCCCTACACTCCTACCCACCAACCATATTGGATACATTAGCCTGCATTTTCCAAAGAAATAGAATGAACTGGATATATTTAAGTATATAGGTATGTATGTATAAGTATGCATATGTATATATCCTGTATATATCCTGTGTGTATATGTATGTATGTATGCATGCATGTATATGTATTTAGAAAGACAGAGAAAAAGAGACACAGAGACAGGAACATTTTTAAGGAATTGGCAGAAGGAGGCAAGTTCAAAATTGTAGGTCAGGCACAGCAGGCTAGAAACTCCAAAATTCTTGAACCCAAAATTCGCAGGCAAGGCAGGAAAATCAAAACTCCAACAGGGTGTCTGTTACAGTCTTGGGGTAGGATTCCTCTCCCTTTGGGAAACTTCAGTTTTTGCCCTTAAGACTCAGCTGATTGAATGAAGGCCACCCACGATAAGGAGGAAAACCTACTCAATGTCTATTGACCGTAAATGTTAATTATATGCAAATGACTTCAAAGCAACATCTAGATTAGTGTTTGATCAAACACTATTAGTTGCCTAGTGTTTAAGGGTTACTCCAAGCAGTCAGATATCCTAATATTTATTCAAAAGCCAATAGTCATATTACAGCATAAGGTCTATTCCAAAATTATAAAAGTATGCTTGACAGACATCACACTAATCATGTTAATATGATACTATGAATTTTATGAAATTCTAATTATAAATATTATTTATGAAACTGTGGTTTAGTTAATGTAAGCTAATCAAAATGCAATTTTCATTTTTAATGTATATTAAACATATAGATACTAGGGTGTTAATAAAAATTGAAAATGCTGCTGCTCAGAAAACCACACACATCAAGAAAGTATAAAGTTATTTGCATGAAAGCCTTAAAAAGAACTTTTAAATCTATTATATATATATATATTCATATAAACCTCTTTGTTCTTAGAATTTGAGTAACACTATCCAGTTATGGAGTAGAAAAACTAAAATAAAAATAATATTTAACTATTAAAATATAGTATAGGGCCACACAAGTCAACTATTACAATAAATGTAAACAGAAATTTAGCTATTAAAAGAGCTGAAGATAGTTTAAAAAACCATTCACAGTATGACTGTTTTTCTACCAAAAAAGGAAAAATAATATTTAAAGACATATAAAATAATTTAATAACAATTGTTAGCAAAAAGTGTACAAGAATGACAAAGTTAATATCTGACACATCTGTATTTAAGGCAAAAACTATTAAATAAGATAAAAGGAATATTTCATATTTATAAAAGTATAAGTTCACGAAAAAATTCAAAACATATAAATCCTTATGTGTGTAAGATAAGAGCTTTAGAATATATAAAATAATATTGAAAAATAAGGACAAAAAAGGCAAATCCACAATGTTTGAGGAATATTTTAATAACAGTCTTAGAAAAAAAAAAAGAACAAAAAAGATAAACAGGAAAAATAATAAAAATATAATGAGTAAGGCTATAAAAATGGGGATAATGCAATTTAAAATTTGGAATAATATGGTAAAAGGAAATCTGTACAGTATAAATATTCTTTATAAACACAAGGAAATTTACAAAACTTGGTCATGGCCAAAACCATAAAGTAAACTACCATAAATTAAAAAATATATGCAGTCTATTTTATATGGAAGTACAACTCTGTCAGTGATAGGATAATACATGCTCCTACAAGGAAGACCAGTTAATAGGACTAGTAAAAAAATGTATTCACCAACCACTAAGGCCAAAGATAAAGAAATGAAAGAATTTTACCAGCTTCTGCAGTCTGAAATTGATTCACCCTGCAATCAAGATGCATTGATAATTATTGGTGATTAGAATTCGAAACCTGGAACAAGGTAGAAGGATCTGTAGTTGGAAAATATGGTCAGAGATCACATGACAGAATTTTTCAAGACCAACAATTTATTCACTGCAAATACCCATTTTCAACAACATAAATGGTGACTATTCACTGGATATACAGGAATCAAATCGACTACATCTGTGGAAAGAGACAACGGAAAAGCTCAATGTCATCAGTCAGAACAAGGCCAGGGGCCGACTGCAGAACTGACTATCAATTCTCATATGTCAGTTCAAGTTGAAACTGAAGAAAATTAAAACAAGTCCATGAGAACCGAAGTATGACCTTGAGCATACCCCAGCTGAATTTAGAGACCATCTTAAGAATAGATTTGACGAAATGAACACTAAAGGCTGAAGACCAGATGAGTTGTGGAATGACATCAAGGACATCATACACAAAGAAAGCAAAAATGTCATTAAAAAGACAAGAAATGACATCAAAATGGATGTCAGAAAAGACTCTGAAACTTGCTCTTGAACATACAGTAGCTAAAGTGAATGGAACAAAAGATGAAGTAAAGCAGCTGAACAAGATTTCAAAGGGCTGCATGAGAAGACAAAGTATTATAACAAAATGTGCAAAGGCCTGGAGTTAGAAAACCAAAAGGGAAGATCACATTCAGCATTTCTCAAGCTGAAAGAACTAAAGAAAAAATTGAAGCCTGGAGTTGCAACACTGAAGGATTCTAAGGGCAAAATATTGAGTGATGCAGGAAGCATCAAAGCAAAGATGGAAGGAATACACAGAGTCACTGTACCAAAAAGAACTACTCAAAGTTCAACCATCTTGGGAGTTAACATATGACCAATAACCAATCTTACTGAAGGAAGAAGTCTATTCAGCACTGAAGGCACTGGAGTAAAACAATGCTCCAGGAACTGACAGAATACCAGTTGAGATGTTTCAATAAATTGATGCAGCGCTGGAAGTGCTCATTTGTCTATGCCAAGAAATTTGGAAGACAGTTACCTGGCCAACTGACTAGAAGAGATCCATATTTTTGCCCAATCCAAAGAAAAGTGACCAATAGATTATGGAAATTATTAAACAATGTCATTAATATCACACAAAAAATTTTGCTGAAGATAATTCCAAAGCAGTTGCAGAAGTACATCAACAGGAAACTACCAGAAATTCAAGCCAGATTCAGAAGAGACCGTGGAGGAGGGAAATCAATGCTGATGTCAGATGGACCTTGGCTGAAAGCAAAGAAAACCAGAAAGATGTTTATTGTTGTTAGGTGTCGTCAAGTCAGTTTCAACTCATAGTGACCCTATGCACAACAGAAGGAAACACTACCCTGTCCTAAGCCGTCCTCACTTTTGTTGTTATGCCTGAGCCTTGGTTGCAGCCATTGTGTCAATCCATCTCTTTGAGGGCCTTCCTTTTTCTCATTGACCTTCTTCTTTACAAAGCATGATGTCCTTCTCCAGGGACTGATCCCTCCTGGAAACATGTCCAAAGTATGTGAGACAGTCTCACCATCCTTGCTCCTAAAGAACTTTCTGACTGTTCATTCTTTTGGCAGTCCATGGCATATTCAATATTCTTCACCAACACTGTAATTCAAAGGCATCAATTCTTCTTTGGTGTTCCTTATTCATTGTCCATCTTTCACATTCATATGAGGTTATTGAAAACACCACAGCTTAGATCTGGTGCCCCTTCATCCTCAAAATGACATCTTTGCATTTTAACATTTTAAAGAGGTCTTTTGCAACAGATTTGCCTGATTTAATAGATCCTTTGATTTCTTGACTGCTGTTTCAATGGGCATTGATTGTATATCCAAGTAAAATGAAATCCAGGACAACATTAATCTTTTCTCCATTTATCATAATGTTGCTTATTGGCCCAGTTGCGAGGATTTTTGCTTTCTTTATATTGAGGTGTAATTTACACTGAAGGCTGTAGTCTTTGATCTTCATCAGTAGGTGCTTCAAGTCGTCTTCACTTTCAGTAAGCGAGGCTGTGTCATCTGCATATCACAGGTTGCTAACGAGTCTTCTTCCAATCCTGATGCCACGTTTTTCTTCATATAGTCTGGCTTCTCAGATTATTTCAGCATCAGAAAGATGTTTACCTATGTTTTATTGACTACACAAAGATATTTGACCGTGTAGATCATTACAAATTATGGATAACATTGTGAAGAATGAGAATTCCAGAACTTAATTGTAGTCATGGGGAGCCTGTACCTAGACCAAAAGGTCGTAGTTCAAACAGAACAAGGAAATACTGTGAGGTAAAATCAGGAAAGATTTGCATCAAGGTTGTATCTTTTCATCATACATATTCAATCTGTATGCTTAGCAAATAATTCGAAAAACTGTACCATATGAAGAAGAATGTTGCATCAGGATTAGAGGACAACTCCTTGACAACCTGAGATATGCAGATTACAGAAACTCACTTGCTAAAAATGGAGAGGACTTGAAGCACTTGCTAATGAAGATCAAACACTACAGCTTCAGTATGGGGTACATTTCAACATAAAGAAAACAAAAATATTCACAACTGGACCAATAATCTACATCATGATAAATGGAGAAAATACTGAAGTTGTCAAGGATTTCATTTTACTTGGATCCACAGTCAATGCCCATGGAAGTTGCAGTCAAGAAATCAAATGACACATTGCGTTTTGTAAACCTGCTGCAAAAGATCTCTTTACAGTGTTGAAAAGCAAAGTGTCATTTGAGGAGTAAGTTGCACCTTACCCAAGCCATGGTATTTTCAATCACCTCATATGCATATGAAAGTTGAACAATGAATAAGGAAGACAGAAGAAGTGATGCGTTTGAGTTATAGTGTTAGTGAAGGTTATTGAATATGCCATGGACTGCCAGAAGAACAAATGATTCTATCTTGGAAGAAGTATAGCCAGAATGCTCCTTAGAAGCAAGAATGGTGAGACTTTGTCTCAAGTACTTTGGGCATATTATCAGAAAGGATCAGCCCCTGGAGAAGGACATCAGGCTTGATAAAGTAGTGAGTCAGCAAAAGAGAGGAAGACCCTCAATGAGATTGATTACTACAGTGGCTGCAACAATTAGCTCAAGCATTGCAGTAAATGTGAGGATGCACAGGACCAGGCAGTGTTTCATTCTGTTGCACACAGTGTCCTTATGAGTAGGAACTGACTGGACAGTGCCTAATAATAACAATGCTAAACTATTGCAATATAATGTGTAAAAATATAATAACAAAATATCTAAAATCTCACAAGCTGAATATGTATTAGAGAGATATAAAGTTGAATCTATACATTATTTAGAACTAAATGATAAAGAGAATCCTATAAAACACAAAAAAAATTTATTGTACTTTAGATGAAGGTTTACAGAACAAACTAGCTTCTCATTAAACAATTAGTATACGTATTGTTTTGTTACATTGGTTGCCAACCACATGACAAGTCAACACTCTCCCTTCTCAACCTTAGTTTCTGTATTATCAGCTTTGCTGTTCCCTCCTGCCTTCTAGTCCTTACTCTGGGCTGGTGTGCCCGTTTAGTCTCATTTTGTTTTATGGTCCTCTCTAATCTTTGGCTGAAGGGTGAACCTTGGGAGTGACTTAATTGCTGAGCTAAAAGGGTGTCCCGGGGCCATACACTCAGGGTTCTTCCAGTCTCTGTCAGGCTAGTAAGTCTTGTCTTTTTTGTGATTTGGAATTTTGTTCTACATTTTTCTTGAGCTCTGTCCAGGACCCTCTATTGTGATCCCTGTCAGAGCAGTCAGTGGTAGCCAGGCACCATCTAGTTGTGCTGGACTCAGCCTGGTGGAAACTGTGGTAGTTGTGGTCGATTAGCCCTTTGAACTAATCTTTCCCTTGTGTTTTTGGTTTTCTTCATTCTCCCTTGCTCCAGTCGGGGTGAGACCAGGGGAGTATCTTAGATGGCTGCTCACAAGCTTTTAAGACCCCAGATGATACCAAAGTAGAATGTATAACATTTTCTTTATAAACTATGTTATGCCTATTGAGCTAAATGTTCCTGAGGCCATGGTCCCCACAGCCCTCAGCCCAGTAATTTGGTCCCTCAGGGAGTTTGCAGCTTCCATGACCTTGCCTTGCACAAGTTGTGCTGGCTTCCCCAGTATTGTGTACTGTTTTACCCTTCACCAAAGTTACCATTTATCTATTGCCTATTTCCACGCCCACCCCTCCCCTCCCTAGTAACCATCAAAGATTTTTTGTTTGTGAACCTTTTCATGAGTTTTTATAGTAGTGGTCTCATGCAATATTTGTCCTTTTGTGATTGACTTATTTCACTCAGCATAATGCCCTCCAGATTCATCCATGTTATGAGATGCTCCACACATTTATCATTGTTCTTTATCATTGTGTGGTGCTCCATTGTGTGGATGTACCATAGTTGGCTTATCCATCCATCTGTTGATGGGCATCTAGGTTGTTTCCACATTTTTGTTATTGTGAACAGTGCTGCAATGAACATGTGTAGGCATATGTCTATTCATGTGATGGTTCTTATTTCTCTAGGATATGTTCTTAAGAGTAGGATTGCTGAATCATATAGTATTTCTATTTCTAGTTTTCTAAGGAAGCACCATATCATTTTCCAAAATGGTTGGACCATTTTACATTCCCACCAGCAGTGAATAAGAGCTCCAATCTCCCTGCAGCCTCTCCTACATTTATTTTCTGTTTTTTTGATTCGTGCCAGTAATGCCAGGGTGAGATGGTATCTCATTGTGGTTTTGATTTGCATTTCTCTTTTTTTTTTTTTTTTAATGGCTAGTGATAGCGAGCATTTCCTCATGTGTGTGTTAGCTGTCTTCTTAGGTGAATGTCTATTCCTTTGCCCATTTTTTTAATTGGATTATTTGTCTTTTTTGTTGCAGAGTTGTTGAATTTTCTTGTAGATTTTAGAGATTACAGCTTTCTCAGATTTGTCATGGCCAAAAATTTTTTCCCAGTCGGTAGTTTTTCTTTTTACTCTTTTGGTGAAGTCTTTTGATGAACGTAAGTGTTTAATTTTTGGAAGATTCTAGTTATCTAGCTTATCTTCTGGAGTTTTTGTGTTCTTAGTTATGACTTGTATCCTGTTAATGCCATGTATTAGGGCCTCTAGAGTTAATCCTATTTTTTTCCTCTGTGATCTTTATAGTTTTGGGTTTTATATTTAGGTCTTTGATCCATTTTGAATTAGCTTTGTGTATGGTGTGAGGTATGAATCCTGTTTCATTGTTTTACAGATGGGCATCCAGTTTTGCCAGCACCATTTGTTTAAAAGGCTGTCTTTTTCCCATTTGATGGGCTTTGGGCCCTTGTCGAAGATCACGTGACCATAGGTGGATGGATTTACATCTGGGTTCTCAATTGCGTTGCATTGGTCAATGTATCTGTCATACCAGTACCAGGTTGTTTTGACTACTATAGCTGAATAGCAGGTTCTGAGGTCAGGTAGTGTGAGTCCACCTACTTTGTTCTTCTTCAATAGTGCTTTCCTTACCAGGGGCCTCTTCTCTTTCCATAAAACTTTAATGATTAGTTTTTCCATACCTTTAAAGAATGCTGTTGGTATGTAGATCAGCGTTGCATTTATTTGTGGAATGCTTTGGGTAGAACTGACATTTTCAAAATGTTGAGTCTACCTATCCATGAGCATGGTATGTTTTTCCATTTACATAGATCTCTTTTGGTTTCCTGCAGTAGTGTTTTGTAGTTTTCTTTTTATAGGTCTTTTGTATCCCTGGTTAGATTTATTCATAAGTATTTTATTTTTTTAGGGGCTATTATAGATGGTATTGTTTTCCTGATTTCCTTGTTATCATTCTTTTTATTGATGTATAGGAATCCAGCTGATTTTTATATGTTTGTCTTGTATCCAGCCACTGTACTGAATCTGTTAGTTCAGGAATTTTCTCATGGTCTTTTGGGTTTTCTACGTATAGTATCATATCGTCTGTAAATAGGAACAGTTTTACTTCTTCATTATAACCTTGGATGCCCTTTATTTCTTTTTCTTGCCTTATTGCTCTAGCTAGGACTTCTAGCACCGTCTTAAATAGAAGTGGTGATAAAGGGCATCCATGTCTTGTTCCTGTTCTCAAGGGGAATGTTTTCAGCCTCTCCTTATTAAAAAAGATGTTGGCTCTTGGTTTGCTATAGATGCCCTTTATTTTATTGAGGAATTTCACTTCTATACCTATTGTATTGAGATTTTTATCAGGAACAGGTGTTAGGCTTTGTTGAATACCTTTTCTGCGTCGCTTGAGATGATCATGTGATTTTTTTAAATTTTCTTTTATTAAGTTGTGGGTTATGTTGGTTGATTTTCTAATGTCAAACCATTTTTGCATGCCTGGTACGAATCTAACTTGGCCATCGTGCATCATTTTTTAACACAATGCTTAATTCTATTGGCTAGAATTTTGTTGAGAATTTTTGTACCTATATTCATGAGAGATATTGGTCTGTAATTTTCTTTTTTGTGGTGTCTTTGGTTGTGGTATCAGGGCTATACTGGCTTCATAGAATGAATTCAGAAGTACCCCTCCCTTTTCTATGTTCAGAAATAGTTTGAGTAGTATTGGTGTAAGTTCTTCTCTGAATGTTCTGTAGAATTCTCCAGGGAAGCCATCTGGGCCATGGATTTTTTGGTTGGAAGTTTTTTTTTTTTTTTTTACCTTTTCAATTTCTTCTCTTTTTATGGGTCTGTTCAGATTTTCAACATCATTTGGTGTTAGTTTAGGTAGGTAGTGTGTTTCTAGAAATTTGTCTATTTCCTCTAGGCTTTCAAATTTTTTGCGGTATGGTTTTTCATAGTACTCTGTTATGATCCTTCTTGTTTCAGTTGAGTCTGTTGTAATGTCCCCCAGTTCATTTCTTATTCGGGTTGTGTCCTCTCCTGTTTTTCTTCTGTCATTTTGGCCAGTGGTTTGTAGATTTTGTCGATTCTTCCAAAGAACCTACTTTTGGTTTTGTTGATTCTTTCTACTGTTTTTCTGTTCTCTATTTCTGCTCTGATCTTTATTATTTCCTTTCATCTGGTGGCTGTGGGCTTCTTTTGCTGTCCTCTTTCTATTTGTTCAAGTTGTGTAGCTAATGTTTTGCTTTTGTCCCTTTCTACTTTTTTCATAAAACAATATTTCTTATGTAATCAAAATACCAGAGGGAAATGTATAACCTTAAATATACTTATTTAGAAAAAAATAGATTAGAAATATGTACTAAATACTTAACTGAAGAATATGGAATATGGACAAGAAGGGTTGCGCAGCCAATTAATGTGATTGCTGTCAATAAATTGTACACCTTTAAAAAGATGAATTTAAAAAGTTGTGTGAAAGATATATTTACAATGACAAAAAAAAAGAGTAGCTGCTGTCACTGCTTATGTAAAACCAAACAGTTCATGTGATTTGGTTCTTTGGTTTGGAGGTTTAAGGTCATGGCTTCATGAGATATCCCACTTACTTGGCCTAAAAACATGTTTAATGCCTCTCTTTTATCTCCTAGTACCTTGTGCAGTGCCTGAGGCCTTAACAGCTTGCTAGTTGTCATCCAAAGCACAACAATTGGTCTAATTTGCCTGGAGCAGCAGATAAGGAGGAGAGTCAGGAATAGGAGGAGGCAATGGAAAGTAAGGATGTAAAAATAGCTTGAGAGCTGCACCTGACTTCCTCTAACTTCACAATGGGAAAAGAGAGTCAAAATCAACAACCCAAGGCTGATTACTATGAAGCAGAGGTCAGACATGCCTCCTTCTCCATTATCTAGCAGTTTTTTTTTTTTTTTTCTGACACCAACTATCCCTTGCACAGAGCTCTTTACTTTGCTGTTGAGTTCAGTGATTCATTGCAATGGCCACACGAAACTCACAGACAATATTCATAGTTATGAGGTTTATAAGGGAAGTAACAGGTTATAATTCAGGTTAAGGAATGCTCACATATAGTTCTTCCATCAGGACAGCCTCTTTTCTGGCATGCCTGCCTGCAGGCACACCTCTCTCTGGCCCATAGGCCTCTGCCCTGCTAGGACAAAGCTCCTTTGGCTCTGCTGATAAGTGCCCAGAGGCATGCCACTCCACCAGTAAGCCTCAGCCTAAAGGTGCTCAGCTCTAGTTCCATGTTTCAGCAAACCTAGCTCCACCAAGTGCCCAAAGACACCCTAGACTGCCAGCAAGGCTCCTGCCTGAAGGCACTCTCCTTTCTTATTCCATGGACCAGCAAGCCCACTGCGCCATCTCCTGCCAGTCTGCTGTCTCTGTTGCCACTGTTTCTGTGCCACTGCTTCCTGTCACCATCAGTGTTACAGCTCTCTCTCAGTCTCCTGGTTCCAGGACCTTCTCAGTGCTGGGACCTGGGTGCAAATGATGCATTGCATTCCTGGCTCTTCTTTCTCGGTGCAGGTGAGACCTTCTTCTATAGCCCCTGGGATGGCTCATCTTAAACCTAGCGGGATTGCAAAACTGACCAATCACTTTAACTTTATTTGCATTATCAGCAAGCTATCCAATCCCTTGGTGGGCCACAGTCACACTCCCACTTAATCACTTGGGTGGAAGTTAATAAGAGCATGGTGAGAAAGTCCATACAAAAGTGATCCATCTCACCGTAGTGATTCCATCTCAGCCTCTGTGAACAATTGCCTCCTTTGTCATGAAACCAGAAGAACTGGATGGTGCTTGGCTACATTACTAACCATTTTGATCCAAGGTTCCATAAAAGAATCCAGATCAAAAGGGAGAAAATGCAATTTTCTAGAGCTATGGAGGCTGGATGAACCCCTACAACTATTGTCCTAAAGTAACCTATCAGCCTTAAACCAAGATAATTCCCTGAAGTAATCCTAAAACCAAACAATATTTAGCTTAACTAGTAAAGGATTTTTACCTTGAGCATTATGCTCTTTTAAGATCTGTCCATATGGTATCAAATTAACAACAGCAACTCAAAAGGATAGGAACGTTAAGGGGCAGTGAGTTTATGTTAATGGAGGAGGAACAACTCAGAAAAGGAGGGTGAGAATGGTTGTACAACTGGAAGAACTTAATCAATGTCACTGAACTGTACAAGTGGAAACTTGAATTGGTGTATTTTTTGCTGTGAATATTCTCAACAACAAAATAAAATAAATTATTTTTTAAAAAGAAGTTAATAAAAATTAAAGTAAAATTAATAAAATATAAAAAACCAAACCCAAACCCATTGCTATAGAGTCAATTCCAACTCATAGTGACCCTATAGGACAGAGTAGAATTGCCCTGTAGAGTTTCCAAGGAGCGGCTGGTGGATTTGAACTGATCTTTTGGTTAGCAGCTGAAGCTCTTGATCAGACACTAAAATTGTAAATCGACCATTTGAAAAGGCAAAAGAACTTAGAACTCAGGCTGCTAACCAAAAGGTTAGCAGTTTGAATCCATCAGCCACTCCTTGGAAACCCTATGGGGCAGTTCTACTCTGTCCTATGGGGTCACTGTGAGTTGGAATCCTCTTGACGGCCACAGGTTTTTAAACAGCACTAGATCAAGCTACTTTTATAAGTTAGTTTTACCAATTCATTTGCCTGTTAAAGAAACAAACCATATCTCATTTAAAGTTTTCTGGTGTATATATATAAATGTATGGAATACTGTTCAATTTATGTCTTACATTTATCATTAATATTAAAACCAGGTGTGAGACATTGTACTATTGGTTTCATTCGTCCAGCCTTCCTGTATCCATGCCCTTGGTCACATGGCCTTGCTCTTTTTTCCACTAGAAGCAGAGTGCGCTCTTGGATTAGATGTGTGGTTAGCTCTGGACAGTGAAATGTTGGCCTGGGCTTCAAAAGCCATGAGGTGTTACTACTTGCTATTTTGTGCCTTTGCCGTCTCCATGAGAACATTTCTCAGCTATTCAACCTACAAGTTCAAAAGTGTGAGAGAAACGCATGGAGCATACCAGACCTCAACTGGAGCTTTGGATCATCAAGCTCAGGCCTGGTTAGATCAGCCAAACCCAGAGAATCTGCAAGTGTGTTAACAAAATAAATGCCTCCTGTTTTGTGCCACTATTATTTTGTGATTTTCATGTAATAATAGCTGATTGATACATTAAGTAAAGATAACCCTAGAAATAAAACTTAGAAGCTAATTTCAATTTAAAATATATACAAGGGATACTTAGACACTGTAATAGGAAAGAACCTATTTAGAAAACAAGAAATATGTATTACATACTTAAATATAAACTGAACAAAAAATGAAAAAAATTCTAGAGAAAGATGCAAAATAACTGTCAATAATGATGGTACATTATCACTAATGAAAATATATTCAGTAATCCCTGATGTAACGATTGGAGAAAACTATCTACATATATAAAACTGAACAAGAAAAGTTTCAAATTCATATGGTAAAGGTAATTTTGCAAAGGAGAAACAGAGATGGGAGACTAGCATTACTTGAAACAATAGCAATTTAAACATATAGCCATAAGAGAAGAGAATAGTATATCATTGGTACATGAATGATGTAAGTACTATTTCAAATACATTTTAGAAAAACGGACTGTTTAAGAAATCATCCTGAAAAACTGGTACTTCACTCTGAAAAATATGTTCGTACTTCACATCATTAATTAGTCTAAGTAAACTCTTAAAATATATTGTTTCTTAAAAATATTGAACATGTTCATATTTTTGTATATGGGGAGCCTTCTTAAACAAGAAGTACACAAGCCTTCTTAAACATAAAAGTTAAAGCCATGCATTAAAACTGATTTATGTGGATAAATTTGTGTATATCTATATTTAAAACATCTTTATGTCAAAGACAATAATGTATAACATATCAGAAAGTGATTCGTATCTAGATACATGAAGAATTCAAATCAATAGGAAACTGACAAAAATCCAGTAGAAATCTAATAAAAAGAAAGAAATTTGTAGGAAAAAAAGATTCACACAGTCAGTAAATGAAAGAGGTTCAGCCTCATTAGTCAACAAGAAAATGTGAATTAAAGCAACAAAAACCACAATTTTTATCCACCTGATTGGAATATATAGGAAAAAATATTGGTGAAATGTGTGAAATCATGTTGTTCATAGGGATTTCATATAATGCAGACACTTGAGCATCATTGTGGTAACAACTGTTAACATTTTTAATAAATTATCAAATTCTCACGACCTACCAAGACACATATTTGTACTTGCCCACAAGGAAATGTTTAAGGAATGTTCATTGATTCCAGGAGCAGAAATTGAGACAACCTAAATATTTATCTTGAAGTACCTACTGATGAAGGTTGAATACAGCCTGCAGTATGGATTACATGTGAACCTGAAGAAAACAGAAATTCTCACAACTGGACTCATAAACAACATCATGACAAATGAAAAAGAAATTGAAGATGTCAAGGATTCCATTCTACTTGGACTGACAGACAACATTCATGGGAGCAGCAGTCAAGAAATCAAATGATATATTGCACTGAGCAAATCTGCAGCAAAAGACCTCTTTAAAGCTTTAAAAAGCAGGAGCCTTGGTGATGCAAGCTGTTTACAATCAGCTGCTAAACTAAAGGTGGCAGTTCAAACCCACCCAGTGGCTCCACCAGAAAAAGACCTGGTGATCTGCTTCCATACAGATTACAGCCAAGAAAACCCTAGGGAGTAGCTCTACTCTGTAACACATGGGATCACCAGGAGTCGGGGGCTGACTGGACAACAGCCAAAAACAACAAGTATGGTGTGCGGGAAAAAACATAAGCCTGTGCACCATTTTTTCTGTCATATTTACTGTTGCCATCAGTTGGATCCAATTTGATAGCAACTAACAATAACAAATGTTTATCTGTATGTGTGAGATGACTAAATAAACTTTACATGCCCATAACAGACATATACTTATAACTATATATAAAATAAACAATCAAAAATAATACATTGTATATTTTATGGACTCGTGTGTATTTGTTTGTAAAGCCTAGAACTACCCATTGAACTTATAAATAAGGTTATTTATTTATGAGAACTGAATTAAGGTTAACAGTGAAAAGAAAATTTAGTCATCTTAAGTAATATTGTAATGGTTTATAATGGGGATATTCACACATTCTTGTATAATTAAAAAATACTTTGAAATATAAAGAATATGAGGAAGAGAGCCAAATTATTAGTCAGCCTGGGGCATGCGTAGTCCTTATACTGCCTACCCTATAAAATTAGCATAGCATTATTATGAAGATTATATAGCATAAAATACATGATAAAACACTATAAAATCCAAAGCATAATAAAAATTTTAGTGATTTTGCTCAAGAATTTTTTTTTTTTTTACTCTAGGCAAATTGATTTTCAGCTGTCTCAGAATATAGTAAAATCTTTGTCAATAGGAATATCGATAACCTTTATATTATTGGAAAATGCCTAGAGCTAAGAAAAAATCGAATTTTTTCTCAGTCACTTTTCCTCTGACAGCTATGTGAATAGCTATGTTCTGATATAGATATAACAGACCTACGAAGAACCAGTTTGTACAAAGAATGGAAATAAAAATATGAAGTATTTGGTGAAAATAAGTAACACTGATAGAGTTAATGTTCCCTTAGTGGATAATTTTTTCTTAAATAAGCATTTTCAGGGGAGGGGAAGAAGATATAAAGAAAAGAATCTAAAGGGATAGTGAAAATTTGATTGAAGATATTGCTTGCTGAATTGATTTAAAAAAAAAAAAAGTGCTGGCTATGGATACATCAGGACTAGTGAGCCAAGCTGAAATTACTTCAACACTAGAAAAGACCATTCACGTAACATGGCCAAACCCACCTGTACTACTGATGGAGAACGTGTGACTAAAAACAGATGTGTTACATGGCTTGATCAAATGTTCGGTTTGTGAAGCAGAGGTAGAATGAGGAACGATAATTGTGATGCTGTATTTCAATGAGACGTTTTCTCTGCCTCTAGGGAAAAGCCCCTCTGGTAGATATTTTGTGTTTATTTTAATCTTCTGCAATGACTTTTCTCAATGAAATAGTCAATACCATTGTATCCTATGAGAACTTGACATTTCCTTCCGGAAGACGTAAAACCAGGAAAAACCAAACCCATTGTTGTTGAGTCGATTCCGATTCATAGAGACCTTATAAGACAGAGTAGAACTGCCCCATAGGGTTTCCAAGGCACACCTGATGGATTTGAACTGCTGACCTTTTGGCTAACAGCTGTAGCTCTTAACCACTATACCACCAGTGTTTCTGGAAGACATAAAAAAGGTACTCCAAATTCACACTGGCCCAACTCCATCATAGTCAGCCCAAACCCTGTATTTTTTCTAGGCTCTGTAACTCAGTGAAAAATACCACTAGCATCCGGGTCATTTAAGATAGTTTCTTAGTTATCTAGTGCTGCTACAACAGAAATACCACAAGTGGATGGCTTTAACAAACAGAAATTTATTCTTTCACAGTCTAGGAGGCTAGCAATTCAAACACAGGGTGCCAGCTCCAGGGGAAGGCTTTCTCTCTCTGTTGGCACTGGAGGAAGGTCCTTGTCATCGGTCCTGGCCTAGGAGCTTCTCAGTGTAGAGACCTTGAGTCCAAAGGACGTGCATGCTCCTGGCTATTCTTACTTGGTGGTAATGAGGTATCCTGTCTCTCTACTCACTTCTCTTTTTTATATCTCAAAAGAGATTGATTTAAGACAAAACCTAATCTTGTAGATTGAGTCCTGCCTCATTAACATAACTGCCTCTAATCTTGCCTCATTAGCATCACAGGGGTAGGATTTACAACACATAGGAAAATCACATCAGATGACAAAATGGTGGACAATTACACAATACTGGGAATTGCAGCCTAGCCAAGTTGACACACATTTTTGGAGGAAACGATTCAATCCATAACAGATAAACATGTGGGATATATGAAAAATTGTTGTTGTTATAGGTACCATGGAGTTGGTTCCAACTAATAGTGACCTCACAAACAACAGAACAAAATTCTGTCCTGTCCTGAACAATCCTCACAATTGACTCTAAATCTGAGCTCATTGCTGCAGCCACGGTGTCAATCCATCTTGTTAAGGGTCTTCCTCTTTTTCACTGACCCTCTACCTTACCAAGCATATATAAAAAATGCTTCTATCCAAATCACTTGCTTATAGTCAATAATAAAGTCCAGTTCAATTTTTCCCTGAATATTTCTCAGATCTGCTTATACCGCTCCCTCTTTACTCTGTGCTAATCAAAAACAGAGTAGACAAATCACAAGTATACAACACAAAGAATTCTCACATCATGTCAAACACGTAAAAAGTGAGATAGCAGATCAAGAAATAGAATCTTACCAGCACCAGAGAGATCACCACCTTCACTTTATCCTTATATTCATATTAAAACCCCAAAACCCACTGCCATCAAGTTGATTCCAACACTAACAACCCTATAGGACAGAGTAGAACTGCCCCATAAGGTTTCCAAAGCATAAATCTTTACGGAAGCATACCATTAATTAGTTTTGCCTATTTTTGAACTTTCTATAAATAGGATCATATAGTAACTACTCTTTTATGTCAGACCTATTCTGCTTCACATTAGGTTTGTGAGATGCATCCACACAAACATAGGTGTTCATTCTCATTGAGTAGTATTCCTTTGCATGGCTATAGCATAATTAATTTACATTTTCTATCAGGCACCTTGGTGGTGCAGTGTTAAGAGCTGAACTGCTAACCAAAAGTTCACCAATTTGAATCCACCAGCCAGTCCTTGGAAACTCTATGGGGCAGTTCAACTCTGTCTTACGGGGTCACTATGAGTCGGACGTGACTCCATGGCAATGGGCTTTTTTTTTTTTTTCTTTAATGTAAATATCTTCTTTTGTGAAGTACTTGAAAATTATTTTTCTATTGGACTGTGTATATTTTTATCACTGATTTTAGGAGATATACTTATCAAACCAAACCCATTGCCATAGAGTGGAGACTGGTAAATTTGAATACCTGACCTTTTGGTTAGCAACCAAACCATTAATGGCTGCACCACCAGGGCTCCATATATATTATTATGTAATAGATACATTATATGATCTATTAAAATACATATTATTCTATTTTACATATTCTAAAACCTACATATATTTATATATAATATATACACAAATTATATACACTAAAATGTATACTGAAATATGTACCTTACATATTTATATATACTTTTATATACTGGAGCCCTTGGTGGCGCAGTGGTTAAAAGCTCAACTACTAACCAAAAGGTCAGCCATTCAAATCCACCAGCCACTCCTTGGAAACCCTATGGGGCAGTTTTCCTCTATCCTGCAGGGTCGCTAGGAGTTGGAATCTACTCGAGGACAATGGATTTGTTTGTTTTTGATATACTAAAAGGTTTATTAAATTATATATATAATTTTATATAGTTATACATATATAATATTATATTTTTTGTTTCCTTATGTATATAAACAGGAAACCCTGATGGTGTAGTGGTTAAGTGCCATGGCTGCGAACCAAAGGGTCGGCAGTTCAAATCCACCAGGCGCTCTTTGGAAACTCTATGGGGCAGTTCTACTCTGTCCTATAGGGTCGCTATGAGTTGGAAACGACTCAACGGCACTGCTCTTGGTTTTGGTTTTATGTACATAAAATATAAAATCCCCACTCTCTGGCTTGGCTTTTCACTCTCAATGGTATTTTCTAATGATCAAAAGTACTTAATTTTAATAATAAAAAAAAAAAACTAGTGCCATATATAGCCAATTTATTCATTTTGGGTATGAAGATGAGCAGTTTTTGTGGCCTGATTAATACATCTTTCCCTACCTCAAAGTAGTGAAGATATTCTCATGTATTATATTTTATATGTTTCAATGTTTTGCTCAGGTTTGGATGTATAATCCATCTGGAATTGTTTTTTGTTTTGGTATGTCCTGACTTAAGAGTCAAATTATTAATATCTAATCTACTGAAAAGAGAGATCTTTTCTCTCTGAAGTGCAGTGCACACTCTTCATAAGTTAGCTGATCACATATGTAATGGTCCCTTTTTATACTTGCTTTTCCATTCCATACGTGGCTTACTCACTGTCAACTTGCACCACCTCCATCACGTTCTTATTAACTGTAGTTTGATATTTATGTTTGAAGTCTGTTAAAGGAAGCCTTCTAACTTTTTCCTCCTTCAGGACTGAATTGACCACTTGTGGTCTTTTTAACATCTATTTAAATTTTAAAGACACTTTATTGTGTGTCACATCAAAAACTAAACAAACCAAAGTGAAGAAGGAACTGGAATTATGATTGGCATTGTATTAAATCTGCAGGGTTAATTGACGCTTTAAAAATATGGAGTATTCAACCTCACGAACATAGTACAGTAGTTTCTCGGTGTCCACCACGGGGAGAAGGGTTGCTTCCAGAAGCTCCCTCGGATGCCAAAATCTGAGGAAGCTCGAGTTCCTTATATAAAATGGCACGGTACTCCTGTATAACCTACGCACATCCGTCGGTGTACTTTAAATCATCTCTAGATTACTTATAATACCTAATACAATGTAATGCTATGTAAATAGTTATAAAACCAAAACCATACCAAATTCTTTGCTGTCTAGTGAACTCTAATTCATAGCGACCCCATAGGACAGAGTAGAACTTCCCCACAGAGTTGCCAAGGAGTAACTGGTGGATTTGAACTGCTGCCTCTTGGTTAGTAGCGGAGCTCTTAATCACTGCCCCGGCAGGGCTTCGAAAAGTTGTAAAGTGCTATGTAAATAGCATTTTACCTCTCTCTTAGCCTTTGAAGAGTTGCTTTGACTCTTTCATTGCTTTGTAGTAGCCATTGTTTTCACAGAAACAAAGGGTGCACACAACATAAGTAGCAAACGAATGAGATGGGAAGTGAACAATGTTCATACAACCAGTGCTGGAAAGAGGCAGGATCTGTGAAATGCTGAGAGGCTACAGCAGGGGTTGCTCACATATTACTTCATTCTAGTGGATTCAGCATAGTGCTTGGCACGTGGCAAATTCAAGTTTTGGTATTTGAAGCTTTCTTTTTTTTTGATAAATATTTTCAATCCACTGTTGGTTGAATCTGCGAATACGGAACCCACGGATACAGATATCTGTCTGTATAGTCTTTTATTTATTTAGGTCTTCTTAAATTTTTCTCAGTGTTTTATAGTTTTCATTGTAATGGTCTTGCATATTTTTTATTTGTTTTATTTCTAGGCATGTGATACTTTTGATATTAAAGTAAATGGTATATTCATAACTTTTTTTTATTAATTAATTGCTGGTTTATAGTCTTCATGAGTCAGAATCAACTCGACGGCAACCAACAACAGCAATATATAGAAACACAATTGATTTGTGTATATGTATATATATATGGAGAGAAAGAGAGACAATATTTTTTTCAAAAAATGTGTTCTATACTGTAAAGTGCACAAGTTTGTCATTGGAAGACTGAATCTGTACTCTAGTTCTTCCACTTTAAAGTTTGGCCTTGAGGTCTGTACTTAAGTTTCCTAAAACTTACTTTTCTTTTCTAAATGATGAGAATAGTACCTCATAGGGTAACTGCTGGTAAAGGGTCAGCAAAAATGAGGGAAATCCTCCATGAAATGGATTGACAAGATGGCTGCAACAATGGGCTCAAAGATAGCAAGGGTTGTGAGGATGGTGCTGGACTGGGCAATGCTCTGTTATATGTGGTGTGACCATGAGTCAGAGCCAACTTGAGGACAACTAACAGCAACAACAGTATGACTGTATGACAGGAGTTACTGACCTGAAACAATGCTTAAACTAGAAATCACCATAAATATTTTAATCATAATTTTCATTACTGAACATGTGCCTTCTTATCCTGACAAGCTTTTGATTATTCACATCTTTCTTGTAGTTAACTTCTTCACATTACAATTAGAGTTAAACCAAACACACAAGTTGTTCAATTGTTCAGGATAACCAGTTAATCTAATTATTGAACTTGGGACATCATGTCGAATTATACACCTTAAGTGTCAAGGAAAGTTCTTAAATAAGCCCTCAGTGACAATAGGATTTTAGCCTCAGTTGGCTTGCCAAAGACATTTTAATTGATTGCACTGTTAAGTTTGCTGAAACCACTAACAGAGCCCATAAGAAAATTGAGCTGCCAGTTGCTTAAAAAAAATAACAGGGCAAAGGGAGAGCAAGTAAGAAAGAATATAGTTTAAATAGTTTTTAAAACTAAGACATATACGTTGAAAATCATTTGAGTAGAAATAAGTCTGTAAAATATAATTAGGCTGTATTTGGTCAAAATTTTTGTAACAGAAAAACTTGAAATTACATTTTTTTTTTCCTTTAAACACCACCAAATACTGGGAATTGACTCGCAGAGTGATGGACTCTGATGCACTGCAGCCTCCAGACCTGGCTTCCACTTCATCAGGCGGTGTAAATCGTGCCCCGTGTAATTATGCTGGAATTAGAATGTGATGTTTATTTGTAAAACGGTAAAACATCCCTGTGTTTGACTTCGTACCCTTTAACTTTTCAAATTATTTCTCCACAGCAAAAATGCTGAAAACAAACAAAATTAACTGTGGAGACTTTCACAAGTAATTTTGACTATATGAGATTTTATAGGCTAACTCCTTCTTAAGATCTTATTCCACACTACTTTTAAATTCATAATTAACTGATTTCATAGGTTACATTGTCCCTTTTAAAGGATTCCCCTCCTTTCCTTTTTTTTTTTCATTTGAAACTAATCTAACTTAGGATGTAATCATGACAAGTGTTACTGTCTTCTACAGTTAGTCACTCAGTTGTTCAGAAGCCTGACTGAAGGTCACACAACCAATCACTTCCATATATTCCAAGGCTTCATTCCTGTTCTCTATTCTTGTGCTCTTTTTATGATTTTATAATATACACCTAGTAAAATGGAGTCCCTGGGTGGTGCCAACGGTGAAGCCCTTGACTACTAGCTGAAAGGTTGGTGGTTTGAACTCACCCAGAAGCACCTTGGAAGGCAGGTCTGGTGATCTGCTTCTGAAAGGTCACACTTTTGAAAACCCTATGGAACAGTTCTACTCTGCACGGACAAGGTCCCCATGAGTCAGAAGCAATTCAACAGCAACTAACAACAGCCTAGAAAAATATACACACACACATACACATGCAGGTCGCATACATTTGAGTAACTCAAACCCACACACAAAAAATATTTAAAAGAGCATCACGAGAAAAGTAGAATGTAAAAAAGTAAAATAAAAATTTTGCATGGTATTTTGTAGTTCTTTAATTTTCAAAATGCAGAAAATAATATTTTCATTAATTTTGTAGACTCCCATGCTTTACTGTATTATTTAATAAAAAAAAAAAATAAAACCACTTTGCCATCAAGTTGATTCCAACTCATAGCAACCCTACAGAACAGAGTAGAAAAGTCTTTTGGGTTTCCAAGGCTGTAATCTTTACGGAAACAAGGCTGTCATACTTTCTTCCGCAGAGCGGCTGGTGGGTTTGAACCTCCAACCTGTCGATTAGCAGCCAAGAGTTTAACCACTGCTCCACCAGCAGTTTATATTTTCTTTGCTAATAAACAGCTTTTACTGAAAGCTAGAGTGTATGTTTTGGATTTTCAGGCCTTTTTGATATTTCTTTTCTACATATTCTTAGACCAAGTAACAGACTTTTCCTAACACAGATACAGTGACGTACAGTGCACCATGCTTCGTGGCTGGTACTTAATGCACCTTTGTATAATCTTCTCTCCAATTTTAGTCTTCGGTTTTCAGTCTTCAGTCTTTGGAGAAATCAAATTTACATTCTATGTAAGATGTAGGTATAGCTAATTGTAAGCCGTACGTTGGGACAAGTTTTAATTCAGCAGATGTTCACACACACTAAACGCACAATCCGACCCAGGAGGGCATTACACACCCCGATCCGGATCAGTGTTCACATTCAGACTTCCGGTGGATTCCGCCACTTCGCAGCTGTACTGACTGAGAGAAGCCAACTGGATTAAAATGCACCAGTAACCAAAATACAAATACTTCTAAAGAAAATGCATTTTATAATAAAAAACATTTTAAGAAAATAATATAAATTTACTGGGTTTAATATAATTAAATCATTTTAGGATATGAACAATATGATGGAGCAGAATACAGGACAAAGTACAAAACAAAGGCCAACAACAATGCGCTCTGAAAAATAATCGTCTATAACTGGGCTTTCAAAAAAATTTTTTTTTCAAATGGTGGAATTTATTTTAATAACCTTAAGTTGACCTTTGCCTGCCTTATTGTTATTTAATGGGTTTTTAGCATCTCACTAATATAGTGCAGTACTTAATACTTTTTAAATAAGTTGTAAGTAAAAACTGGAATTATTTCATAAAACACATCTAAACCAAAAAAGCCAAACCCATTGTCGTTGAGCTGATTCTGACTCATGTGTCCTATAGGACAGAGTATAAACAAGTATAACACAAACTAAGATAATCTATATATAATTTCTCTATGAATTCAATTCTTTTCCCTGAAATTTAAGACTTTTAACATTTCTTCACTTTATGCCTATTAACTTGGTGACAATTATATTTTTCCTCTAACAAACTTTAAGAGCCTTTTATGAGCTTGGGGTTCTACTAGACACGCCAGAGATAATAATGAGGCAAAACAGACAAGATCTCCATGTCATGGCCTTTACCGCCTAGTGAGTAGTTGATTATGGAGTGTTCCTGAGCCACCCACGAGAAATATTTTAAAAATATAGGGAGTGTAGGCAAAAAAAAAAAAAATGCAGTTCATTCTCTGTGTGGTCTATTCTTGCCCTCAGATGATTCATAAAATAAAGATGGCAAACATCCACTTCAAACTAGAAATGACTGACTTAAGCCAAAATTGGTGAATCTATGCTGAGTTAATGAAGAAAAAAATATATATATGTAAACAGAATTCTACTTAAAAGGAATCACAATACCCTTTTACCACATAGCCATGGGCATTTACATAACACATCTTTTCTAGTGTTGTGAAATATCGGAAACATTGTTCATGTAAAGTAGTTGTTTTTTTTTTTTTTTTTTTTTAATCTGAGTTATTTAGGCTTTGCTATCGCTCAAAAAAAAAATTGTTATTTACTATTATGGGCCAAGCAGTCTTCTAGGTCTTGGGAATAGAGTAGTGACTGAAACATAACCCCTCCCCTTTGAATGTAATGTTCCAGTGGAGTGTAACAGATTCTGTCTTCCAAAACTGACCACAGAAATATTTCTGGTTCCAACTGCTCTTTCAGAACCTTGTCACACCCACGCAGGGAGCTGGAACCTATTTTCTTCCACTTGAAATTGGCCATGCCGTTGTGATCACTCAATGAGTAAAATTCCATAGGAGTTATTATATGCTGTGTGAGGTCCAAGGCAAGGTCATAAAAGACAAAACAGCTTCTCTCTTTCTCTCTCACTTCATTTGGTATCCTGAGCCTCCATGTCAGATTCCTGGCTGCCCTAACACTGCCACACTGGGGAGAGACCACACAGACCTATAGAGATGCCTGAGGTAGAGACCAAGATACCTGAGAAGACTCAACTCTTCCAAATTCTAGATGTTCGAGTCCTCCCATCTCAGGTAGGTGCCAGAAATGAGTGAGCAAGAGCCCTAGTCACCATCTGAGTGAACTACATGAGAGAATCTGACAGAAAACTAGGTAGCTGACTGAGCTCACTTAACCACCAGATTCATGAACACAACAAATGATTTTTATTTAAGTAACTGTTTGAGGTATGTTAGGCAGTAGATAAACAGAATGTGAGGAGAGACAGAAAATAAATATGTCAGCGAATACAAAGTATGCTACAAACACAAAAGAAAAATATAAATCTACATAAAATGATAAGGAGAGGCAAGTGACAAAAGTAGTATACAGAACGCTCAGAAAAGCCCTGGCTGATCTGTGAACATTTGAGCAGAGACCTGAAGAGAGTCAGCATGTAGGTATCTGAGGAGAAACACTCTAGAAAGAGAGAACAGCAGTGCAAAAGCTCTGGGGTGAAAGTGTGCATGGTGTGTTTGCCAACAATAAGGAGACAAGATGACTGGGGTAGAATAAGTTAGGGTGAGAATAGTAAGAAATTAGGTCTTTAAGTATAAATGGGCCAAGGGGATATAAAAGTATAATTGTTTACATTCCCTATAATTAAGGGAAAGGATGAAAACAAAACATGGTACTAAAAGTCCTCACGGTACCAAGAATAACCCCAGCTTCAAGCTCTTCGCCAAATTTTAACAATTGACTTTGATTAACAAGCATAGCTTCATTTAGCTTGGCTGAATTCATGTCTTTCCCTATTTGCATATCTGTGATTTTGAAACCACACAGAAAGCAATTTGCCCCTGGTGCTGTTCATAAGCACTGGAAGGAAAATAAATCATACAAGACAACTTTTTAAAGCACATTTTGCAAAACATTCATCTTCTAGACCTAATGTTTACAAGGATCCTTAAATTTTACTGCCTATTCCAGAATAAATGATTAATCCAACCCGTAATTTTATTTATCATTTGTGAGACTAATGCTATTTTGAAAACATGAGCACTGAACAAGAAAGTATCCTTTATCTACGGCCCAGATCTTCCCAAAATGTTTTACCATTGGTGGAAAATAAGCTTTTGTCTGCCAGTGAAGTAATATAAATTCACATTAGCTGTGCGTAAGGGGCTCTGTTAGTTCACATGAAGCATTGATTGAATTTGGATTTAGATACAGCTGTCATATGGGAAATGTGATGAGGTCTGGACTTGTGAAATGACAGAAAAACTAGACAAACTTTATTTAGCTCTAACCCCATCTCCAAGGTCACCCTGTACATGTGACAACATTTATATGGCCTGTGTTGTTTAGTAGCCAAGAAAAAATGAGAAAATTAAATACAGTAAAGAGAAAGTTAACCCTGGTGAAATTCTGCTAGGCTATTTTTATTCTTATTCAATATGTCCCAAGGAGTCACATGTAAAACAATGTTTGTTGAAGTTTATGAACTGTTAGGAGACCCCAGATGGCACAAATGGTTAAGTGCTCAGTTACTAACCTTAAGGCTGGCAGTTCAAATCCACTCAGAGGCACTTTGGAAGAAAGGCCTGGTGATCTACTTCCAAAAGGTCACAGCTGTTGCAAACCCTAGGCACAGTTTTACTCTGAAACACCTGGGGTCACCATGAATCAGAATTGACTCAACTCAGCGGCAATTTTGTTTGTTGTTTGTTTGTTTTTAATGGACTTTTTGCTTTTTTTCCGTAATTTATTGTACATTAAGTGAAAGTTTACAAGTCAAGTCAGTCTCTCATACAAAAAGTTATACATACACACCTTGCTATGTGCTCCTAGCTGCTCTCCCCCTAATGAGAGCACATTCCTCCTCTCCACCCTGTATTCCAGCTCCTATCTTCCTCTGCCTTCTCGTCTCGCGTCCAGACAGGGGTTGCCCACATAGTCTCATATGTCTCTTTGAGCCAAGAAGCTCACTCCTCACTAGTATCATTTTCTATCTTATAGTCCAGTCCAATCCCTGTCTGAAGAGTTGGCTTCAGGAATGGCTCCAGTCTTAGGCTAACAAAGGGTCTGGGGAGCATGACCTCCAGGGTCCCTCCAGTCTCAGTCAGGCCATTAAGTCTGGTCTTTTTACGAGAATTTGAGATCTGCATTCCACTGTTCTCCTGCTCCATCAGGGATTCTCCGTTGTGTTCCTTGTCAAGGCAGTGATCAGTGGCACCCAGGCACTCTGCTGTCTTTCCTGACTCCTTTGTTGTCTGCTTGCAGCATTTTCACTGCTTACACCATAGTCGTTACTTTATTTCTCTTTTCTCAGAAAATAGTAGTCACACTTCATGCTGCTGTGATTTAGTGACAGGTCCATCCATCTCCAGATTTAAGGAGCAGAGAAGTTTCAAGGGAGAACATTGTGCAAAACCAAGGGATTTTCTTTTCTTCCTCTTCGTGGGATGAAGATTGGAGAGGTAAAGGGAGGATGAACTTTGG
Source organism: Elephas maximus indicus (assembly GCF_024166365.1). NCBI lineage: Eukaryota > Metazoa > Chordata > Mammalia > Proboscidea > Elephantidae > Elephas > Elephas maximus. The sequence goes on from NC_064836.1 coordinate 62,434,462, forward strand.
AGTCTCACAAAGGTTTGGACCCCGCTACATACTCCACTTATCCTCTGTATGATCTGGGTCAAGATATTGAGCCCCTTGAAACTTTTTCCTGATCTTTAAAATGGAGACGATATCTGATACTGCTTCAGAAAATATAAGTGAGATATCATGTGTAATATGCTCAGCACAATACCCGGTACACAATTTCTTCACTCATTCAACAAATATTTTGGAGTTTCTAGCATCACCCAGGCACTGTTTTTGTTCCTGGACATTCAGGGAGGAACAGACTATTAAGTGTCTGACTTCACAGAGCTTATATTCTTCTAGGTGCTTTTTTAAAGGAATTAATATTTTATAAGCTGTTGCTGAAAGACATGAACAAAAACAGACAGTTGGCCTCTCCTTCCAGTTCTGATATTAACTTATTAATGATATATCTATGGGATTAAATGTGCAATGAGAGCAAACATGCACGTGTGTATACATATGAAATAATACTTTTTTTCTAATTTTAGTTTTGTATGTATGCCTTAGAGGGAAAATATTGAGAGCAGAAGAGGGGGGTACATCCCAAGTTTGAATGGAAATGTTATAAAGGACTTCTTCTTCCAGGAATTTGGAGTAAATGCACTTTTTCCTATTCCTCTCACTATGTAGAACTAAAAACTCTGGAAAGTATATATAAAACAAACAGAAGAAGACGTTGAAAGGTAGCAAGAAGGCAATGCAACTAAGTCCCTAGGAACCCAAGGAATGACACAGTTGTGAGCTCCTTGTTTAATTTTTTTTTAAATACCTTATATATCCCAGACTTGGAACTGAAGAATCCAGTAACACAGAAACCCTAAAGGGTGCGGACAAAAGTCACAACAAAATCCCACTGTCTCTAGCCAAAAGACAAGGGAAGGGTCAGCAGAGCAAAACAGAAAATCTACAAACAATAATTGTTTACTCCAGCCTAATACCAAAGAAAAAACTGTGACCCCTACCTGCATTCATGCCCACCAAAGCTAAGTGGGGAACCTAAATGTCCACACTCATTAGATGTCCACTATACTGAGGCTCCCCAAGCCCCCTGAGGGAGTGGTTAAAGAGAAGGCTGAGCAAGGAGCCAGAACTTTCATCCTTTCCACATCCCCTCTTCCTACAGTATCAGTGGAGATTAAAAGATGGAGGTAGGAAGGGTGCCCGAACTTCTACCCCCATTCAGCAATAATGAGGCACCCCTCCCCTTCCCACTGGGGTGTTATCAAAGAAGGCCTAGTGGGTAGTCAGGACTTTCACCAGCGCTCTGAAATAATGAGGTTACATCCCTCCAGTGATATCAGTGAAGGCCACGTGATAAGTAGTAACAAGGCATTCCTACTACTTCCGGGCCAGGGAGATATCAATAAAGGCCTATTGTGAGTGGGAAACTCCTATCCTCATCCATGGGTAATCAACCCCCCACCCCACACGGTGTTCATGGGCTTCTGTCTCTATCTGACAGTAATGAGATAATACTCTTCCTTCCCCTGCTGGAGCAATACCAGAGGAAGCCAGCTAAAACAGAAAGTTTAAAACGGATGCAAAATGTACAGGTTTTGGTATAAAAAATATTCATCATATCAAGAACTAGAAAGATATCAAACTGAATGAACAAAGGAAATCAGTAAATATCAACATCAAGATGACAGAGATGTTAGGATTATCTGGCAATGATTTTTTTTATTGTGCTTTAGGGGAAAGTTTACAGAGCAAGTTAGCTCATCATTAAACAATTAATACACAAATTGTTTTGTGATATTGGTTGGCAACCCTGCAATGTGTCAATACTCTTCCATTCTCCACCCTGGGTTCCCTGTTTCCACTTATCCAATTACTTGTCCCTTCCGGCCTTCTCGTCTTTTCTTTTGAGCTTGTGTGCCCATTTTGTCTCGTATACAAGATTGAACTACGAAGCATGTTCCTCATGTGTGTTATCGTTTGCCCTTAGACCTGTCTAATCTTTGACTGAAGGGTGAACCTCAGAACTGACTTCAGTACTGAGTTAAAAGAATGTCCGGAGGCCATGCTCTTGGGGTTTCTCCAGTATCTGTCAGACCAGTAAGTCTGGTTTAATTTTTATGAATTTGAATTTTGTTCTATATTTTTCTCCTGCTCTGTCCGGGAACTTCTATCATGATCCCTGTTAGAGCAGTCGGTGGTGGCAGCCGGAACCCATCTGGTTGTCCTGGGCTTAGTCTGAAGGAGGTTGTGGTCCATTAGTCCTCTGGACTAATCTTTCCCTTTCGTCTTGTTTTTTTTTTTTTTTTTTTTATTCTCCTTTGCTCTAGCCAGGATGGGACCAAGCTCACAGGCCTTTAAAACCCCAGATGGTTTAAAGTAGCTGTTGTAAAAATGTTTCAGTGATAAATTACAAACACACTTGAAATCAATGAAAAATATAGAGTCTCAAAAAAGAAATAGTCAATATAAAGAAGAATCAAACAGAACTTTTAGAATAGAAAAAATGAATAAATGAAATAAAAAAAGGAAATTGATTCAACAGAAAAAATGGAGGGAGCAGGGGAAAGAAGCAGTGAATTGGAAGGTAGATCAATAGAAACTACTCAATCTGAACAACATAAAAAAAATGGACTGAAAAAACAAAATGAACGGAGCCTCAGGAACTTGTGTGATTATAAGAAAAGATCTAATATCCGCATCATCAGAGCCCTGGAAGGGGAGGTGAAAGACGGTGAGCTGACAAAGTACTCAGAGAAAAAATGCCTGAAAACATAAAATTTGGCAAGATATATCAACCTGGAGATTCAAAAAGTTGAGTGAACATCAACGAGAATAAACCCAAAGAAATGCTTACCAATACACACCCTAGTCAAACTTCTGAAATCTCAAGATAAAGAATATGCCTTAAAAACAGTGAGAGAAAAACAATACCTTGAAAAAATTCAAAAGACAGCAGATTTCTTATCAAAAATCATGGAGGCCAGAAAAAGGTGACACAATATTTTCCTAGTAATGAAAGAAAAGAACTGTAAACTCGGAATCCTATAGAGAGTGAAAATAGTTTGGGAATGAAGAGGAAATCAAGATGTTTTAAGATGAAGGAAAACTAAGAATTTGTTACCAATAATGCTACCCTGAAAACTAAAATCCCACAAAATCTACAAAAATACTGCTAAAAGCGAGGAACTATTTCAGCAAGGTTGCAGGATACATGACAAAAAATAAAAGCTGTTTTTCTATATACTAGCAATAAACATGAGGACACTGAAATTTAAAATACAATTTACAATTTTTCAAAGAAAAGGAAACAGATCAAACCTTGGTATAAATCTAAAATAAATAATAAATAAATAAAACCAAACATGCACAGAACTTGTATGCTTAAAACTAATGAACACTGATGAGAGCAATTAAAGAAGATAATGAATTGGAATGTTCAACACAGTAAAGGTGTTCATTCTCCCTGAACTGGTATACAGGTTTAACATATGTGATGGCTAAGATTGTGTGTCAACTTGGCCGGGCCATGAAAATACAGCTATAGAGTCATGGAAAATATTTCAAATCATATATCTGACAGAGGACTGATACCTGGAATATATAAAAAATAACTCTTAATAATGAAAAACCAAACAATCCAACTAGAACACTATTTATGAATAGATCTATGACTCAATAGGATAGAAGGAGGTAGAAAAAGAAAAAAAAATGTACATGCAAATATGTTCAGCATCATTGGTCATTAGCAAAATGCAAATTAATGCCACAATAAAATCACTACACTCCTATCAGAATGTGGATCTACAGTTGTTTCAAAATAAAACAAAAATTTAAATTCTGAGGGTCAGGCTGAACATCTGAGGGGAAAAGAACAATGAATGACAGTAGCAGATGTATTTGTTCAAAATATTTCATAGAGTGATACAAATCAGGGATGGCCAATGAAAATCACACAGGTCTCAAAAATAGAGAATAAAACAATTTATATTTTGCCCCACTTTGCTCTTCATCATTTGATAAATGCGACCCTAATGATCTGTGTTTTTCTGAAGAAATAAAACATATAATATGACTTTTATAGAAAAAGGAAGCAATGTTACAATCCTAAATTTTTCTCTGTTTTTCATAAAAAGTTTAACTTAATCATATTGAAAAGATTATTATCTCAATAAGGACATGCATACTTCATTTTTAACATGAGAAAATTGATCATTATTTTGATAGCTAATTGAGAAACCTCTTCAGGAATATCAATGCTGCTATTAACGTGAAAATACAAGAGAGATATTGTATTGAAATTAATGCCAGAGGTTTTTTTTTTTAAAATGTGTATATATATATATTTTTCAAAAGAACAGTCATAAATTAAGAGTGTGGAATGAAAGTGTTAAGTCTTAATGCAAAGTTATGAACCAGTTATTGACATGGTCTGCATTATTCCTTATTTAAAACCTTAAATGTCACTTTGAAAGTTTTTTGATCAATAACTGCAAGCGTAAAAACAGTGAGTATTAAAAGTGCATGCTTCTGGGGAAAAAATATCACTTTATAGAAAAAAACATTTTTTTATATATTAGAATCAAACTCTAAAATAATGTAAATGGAGATGGTAAAAGTTATATAAAATATAAAACAATACAATTTTATTTTGCTTATACTATGTGTTCATACTTAATCATTTATTCAGCAATTAACATTTCCTATATTTTAGGCACTGTACAATTCATCAAATATTCATAAGTAAAGGACATTCAGTTCTTTAAAGAATTATGGAGTGGAGCAATTGAAAACTACTGAATAATTTTAGTAATTAAATCCTGAGGACGAGCATAGCAATTTTGATAATTTTTAGACAATTCTAGAGCTCTTGGGACAGTGTAACAGTGGAGATTAGATGGAGTGAGAATAAACAAATATATTGCTTAATATCATTGTTAGAGTTTGAAAGTAATTTCAAAATTAATTGTTGAAACTCCGTCATATCCTAAAGAAAACTAATACTCAAATCTCACAATTTGTGAGTCACAGAAGCAGAACTGAAACTTAGATGTCTGGGTACTAATCTAAACAAAACATCTTTCCACTTAGCAAAATGTAACTATATCAGAGACAAGACTCCCTATTTCCTTAACACTGTGGAATTCCTTACGTTTGCACTGTCACAGGTAAGAAAGTTAATATCATCTAATGCTGATATTTCTCATGAGTCCGTGAAGCTTAAAGAATAAGATTACGCAGCATCTACTGCACGCTTACCCGATAGCCGGTTCTCATTATTTGCTCATTTTATTCCTGCGTACTACAATTTTACCTCATTAATACTTTATTGCACTTACCACATCTTACTCTTTCCCCAGTGGATATTGAATTCCTTGAGTCAAGGACTCCATCTTATACTGGTTTTCATGCCTAGCACTTACACAGTCTTTGGCACGTCCCAAAACAGGTGTATTAATAGAACTAAATTTGCTAAGGAGAGGCACAGAGAGGGATATAAATTACTAAGTATTGAAAAGTGCCTTATAGATTTAGGATTCCTTTCATTTTATACGCTTGCTTATGGCCTGAGATACCCATAATGAGTCAGGGGAATGATTACACCACCATTCTGGCACCACAACTTTACTTAAACATCTCCATAAAAATTGGGATGAATTAGATGATCGATATCTCTCTACTTTGTACAAGACAAGGAAGGTGAAAGGAGTCAGGGAGCATGACCTGCAAATGGTTAGCTTTGGAGAGTTGAACCATAATAGATCTTTCTTTTTTAAATCATTTATTGCTATTTTGATTTTCATAAGGACTATAATTATCATCTCATTATTAATGTTTTCTTCTATTACTGTAGATAAGAACAAGCAGCTATCTGGTTTCTTCATTTACCCAGGTAAAGACAACGAATCTCTTAGTCAGGGGTATGACTGCTGAAGGGCGCTTCTGTTCCAAGGCAGTTGAACAAGGAAGGGTGTAGAGAGAAGGAAGATAGGGAAAGACACGCGAATGGGAAATGTGTGCATCTGACATCTTTCCTCTTGCAGTAGGCGTGTATAATATCTGATCTGAAGACATGGATGTTACTGCCTGCCACGATACCATAAATGCTTATATAATAATAATAAATTATTTTAGTGTAATCCTGGAAAAGACAGTTTTTATTGTTCAAAAAATCGAAGATTCTTTAGCTAAACTAGGACGGACAGTGGGCAGGTCCACCTAGACCCACACATAGTGAGGCAGAGGAATAACAATGACTTTGGGGGCTGCTAAGCTAATGGGATTCTGGTCCTTTAGAAGCTAGAAGAAGTTTACAGTAGACAAAAGCAGATGACTAATTCAAGTATATGGAATCTTTGAAGACGAAGGTAATCATTAAGATATAATAGGAAATATATGGACAGATACGCTATGAAACTCATATATTTGTACAGAATAACAATACCACTGTAATACTAATTAGTATTGCCTGTGTGTTTCATCGCTTGAAAATTAGTCACCCGAAACTGAGTTTGTGTTATTGTGAGCAACCTAGTTATTATTTACATTTCTCTGAGTCCAAGCAAAAATAAAATGCCAGCTCTTTTCAAGATATTTATGTATTAAACCGAGCCCTGGTGGTGAAGTGGTTAAGAGCTAGGGCTGCTAATCAAAAGGCGGGCAGTTCAAATTCACCAGCTGCTCCTTGGAAACCGTATGGGGCAGTTCTTCTCTGTCCTACAGGGTCACTATGAGTTGGAAATGACTTGATGACAACAGGTTTGGGTTTTTTTGGTTTTATGTATTAAACAGTGTATTTAATAACCAGAATTTTCTTCTTTGGGGAGGCTACAAATAAGACTTACAAACCATTTTCATGCTGGAAGTAGTAATTAAAGTCTTGTTTCTTAAACCACTAAAGTTAAACCCTTCTGTGCTTCTCAAACTGGGTGTGTGCCTCCAGGAGCAGTCATGGATATGCCATGGACAGAAGAAACTGAAAGTTATACAGAGTCATGGTACAGGCATCTAAAGTGTCGATTTTATTTATTTATGTATTTATTTGTATTATACTTTAGATGAAGGTTTACAGAGCAAATTAGTTTCTCATTAAACAATTAAGGCACATATTATTTTGTGTCATTGGTTGCCAACCCCACAACATGTCAACACTCTCCCCTTCTCAAGCTTGGGTTCCCCATTTTCAGTAAAGCACCCATTTTATTTGATGATGGTGGCTAAGACAAAATATTTTTCACAAATTATTATAAAAAAATTAAAAAATACATTGGAGTTGAAATACTTTTACAGTGAGCACTTTGTTTTTTATTCATTCTGGAAATGTCTGCCTTTTAATTTGGGTGTTCACTAATATTTAATGTAATTATTGATAGATTTGTATTTAAAATTGCCATTGTACTACATGCTTTGCTTTTCCCTGCTGTTTTTTTTTTTTTTGTTTGTTTGTTTCTCAGCTTCTCCTGTCCTTCCTTATTTTGAATTATTTCAATAATTTTTAGAATTCCATTTTATCAACTGGCTTTTTAGCTAGACCTTTCTGAGTTTTTTTTTAGTGCACAATTTAAGATTACAATATACATTCTTATTGTTTTAAGGCTCTGCTTCAATGTAATGTCATACTGCTTGCAAACATATAAATCCATTTATCACTCCCTCTTGCTCTTCATGTTATAGTTTTCATGTGTATTGCAATGCATATTTTATGAACCCCAGACTAAAGAAATTACTTTAGCATTTCTTGTAGTACAGGTCTGTTGGCAATGAATTCTAATAAATTCTCTCTTTTTTTATTATTTAAAAAAAATAGTTTACCTTCATTGTGGAATGACATTTTCCCTGTTACAGTGTCCTGAGTTGATAGATTTTTTTTTTTTCTTATCACTTTAAAGAACTTGTTTTATTGTCTCCTGCTCTACATTGTTTTTGGTGATATAAGTAATCATCTATTTGGTTGTTGAACTAAACATAATGTGCCTTTTTTTCTGGTTGTTTAAAAAATATTACATATATATATATATATAACACACACACACACATATATACCAAATTAAAAACCAAACCTGTTGCCTTTGAGTAGATTCCGATTCATAGCAACCCTGTAGGACAGAATAGAGGCGCCCCATAGGGTTTCTGAGGCTGTAAATCTTTACAGAAGCAGACTGCCACACCTTTCTCCCGCAGAGCAGCTGGTATGTTCTACCTTTCAGCCTTTTGGTTAGCAGCTGACCGCTTTAGCCACTGTGCCCCCAGGGCTTCATCATATATATATTAAAAAATATAATCAGTTTAATTATGATGTTCTTAGACATGGTTATTATCATCCCTGGGTTCCACTCAACCTCTTACATTTGTAAATGTACTTTACTATAATTAAGAACTTTTCAGCAGTTATTTCTTTGAACAGTTTTTTAAACCTAATTATCTTTCCTCTTCTTATGGAGGACTAAATTTTCATGTATGGTAGACCATTTGGTATTGTCCTATTAGTCTTGAGGCTCTGTTAATTTTTCCAATCTTCTTTTTTATTTCTACTTTTTAGATTAACTAAAAAATTGGATTGACTAATATTCAGGTCCCCTGACTCTTCTGTTATTTCCATTCTCCTGTTAAGCACAGTCAGTAAGTTCTTTTTTCAGATATTGCATTTTTCATTTCCAGAATTTCCACTTAGTTCTTATGCTTTCTCTTTCTTTGCTGATATTTTCTATTTTCATTTATTACAAGCTGATTTTGCTTAATCTGTTAATTCTAACAGCTGATTTATATCAGTGTAAGTTTACATCCATTGTCTTTTCTTTTTCCTGAAACGATGTCATAAGTTTCTGTTTCTTTGTATGTCCAATAATTTCAGATTGCACTGTATATGTTGTAAATCTTATGTCATGGAGACCCTCGATCCTCTTATACTCTTCTGTCTTAGGCTGAGCTCTCTAGATAAGCAAAACCAGTAAAGTGTATAAATATATATACAGAAAATATATACAGAGAGAGATTTATATCAAGGAAATGCCTCTTGTTGTTGTAGAGACTAGAACATCCCATGTCTGTGGGTCAGGCTGGAGGCCTCTCCTGATTCACACAGATGCAGGGGCTGAAGAACCAAAGATCGGCAAGTCAGTCAGCAGCACCTTGGCTCCAGGCTGCAAAGTTTGGGAAAAGTGAGAAAAAGCCTCCGAACTTTCCCAGAAGTCTACCTATATTGGATGCAGGCCACACCCCCAAGGAAAATCCCTTTCAACTGATTGGCTACTCACAACAGATCCCATTATGGAGGCAATGACATTATATCAAATCTCATCATGGAAGTGATCACATACGTATACGGTTGCCAAACTACATCATAACTGCCAAACACTGAGAATCATGACCCAGCCAAGTGGACACACAACTGTAACGATCACATCTAATGAAGTAGACTGTTGGTTTCAGGAGACATTTAGCTCAGCTGGAATCAAACTACAATTATGTCTTTTGAGCACAAGCTAAAATCTTAGTACATTTCTTTTATCTTGTGTTGAGCTGTTCAGAGTCTGCCATATGCACGTATAGTACCAGGGATGGCAAGAAATTTTGGGAGAGTTAATACAGAGAATTGAGGCTACCCCTTATTTCTAGAATTCCTCTTTTATTTTCCAGTGGTCATGGTTGCCTCAAACTAAAGCATTTAAATGTTCAAGCCAGAAACTTTAAAACTCCCTCTTGGAGTGTTAGGTTTTATACATGGCACAGACTGAGGCTTCTCCCTAGTGCATTATTTAAGGAGAGAAGAAAACAGTCTTTAATTACAGATATTTATGTGACCTAAACCCAGTACCCTTATGTGACCTAGAGGCCCTTTTTTATAGCATGTTTTTCTTGATTATAAATTTAATACATTGTCATTGTATAATATTTAGATAACACACTCATGCCAAAAATACAAAATGAAACACCAAACCTTTTGCTGTGGAGTAGATTTTACATATGATCACCCACACGTGTCAGAGTAGAACCGCATCCCATAAGGGTTTCAATGGCTGTAATCTTATAGAAGTAGATCACCAGGATCTTCTTCCACAGCACTGCCAATAGGATTTGAACCAACAACCATTCAGTGAGTAGCTGTTAGCCAAGCACAACCATTTGTATCACCCAGGGACTTTTTCCTTAGGCTAAAGGCTGTGAACTAACTAGCTACCTAACTAACTAACCAACTAACTAACTATAAAATCACCTGTGCAGTCCCTATTCCAGTATCTACTCCCCGTCAGAACCTGTCTTCTTTTGGTTGTTCACCACTGGTACTGAGATTTTATGAAACGTTTGTACTTGTTTTCCTGGTAGGGTTGGTCACATAGGAGCTTCCTTGGTTGTTGCCTAAAGCAGAACCTTGAGACAAACCATTTTAATATTAAACAGAACTCCAAGGAGCACAATGCAAAACCTTCAAACCCTTAGAGAAACTTCTTACTTTCCAGAAATAAGCGCTTATTATCTATCTAGAAGAATAAAAAATTAAACCCTGGGAAAGACTTAGGTTTCAGAAAAACAAAGCTTCCGGTGGCATCCTTATAACAAGAGATTCGTCATCAGATATTTCTTAATGATACGTCTTTGGGTTACTCTGAACTCAGTAGCATGGTTGTGAATTGATTCTAACAGAAACCTTCTTCCTGGAGAAATCATTTCCTTTTAATAAACAGTGTGGACATATAACTCAAAAAGCTGGTGGCTTTCATTTTCACATTTTAAATAATAGAAAATCTGTATTTGAAAGCCTTTTTGAGAAAGCATAAATTTATGTTAATTTTCTGAAGATATTAATTTCTTTAACTTTTTTTTTTTTTTCCTGATAAAGCAGTCCCAGGGTTAAGAGCATCTGACTTATGGGCAACTCGTACTTAAGAACGGACTGTCATAAAGCCTATTGTATTAAAAATTCAAGTTACATACAATGGTTCATAATAACAAATGCACTCACTACTTTGTGACACTCATGAAAACATTGTTCATCTTCAGCAGTTTGTCAGCTCCGGGAAGAATGCCCTCAGCCTTTTTAAGTCAGATAGCACTACCGTTAACACTGTGTTGAGCGTGTAACTTTGTATTTGGCTTAAATTTTTTTCTTATTTACCCTTGTAACCATACTCCAAACCATAAACCCAATGCAAGTACTAGTGATGCATCAAAGATGTTTTAGTGTGTTTCAAAGTGTTTCTTAAGTGTTCGCTATGCATAGAAATGTAAAATATATGCTATATACCAAGACAAACTGATGCTAAATAAAAACCTTCTGTACCTGTTTTAACTTACCTACAAATTTGACTTAAAGGCAGACTTTGGAACAGATTCATTTGTAATGTGGGAACTGATATTTTTCACGAAGTTTTGAGGCATGATCCCATTGTCTGCCTTGGTAAGACTTTTCAAGGAAACGTCATTCTTATAAGAGAAGGCCTTTAGAGTGATGAGATGAAAGAGAGAGTGAAGCTTTCATTTCTCTGAGTTGCTTATTTGGAAAGGAGAAAGTGCAGACAGCTTTTAATCAATCATGCAATTTTGTGTGTTCTCACTCAGAATAAGTTACAGTTTCTCTCTCCCTTTGAGAAGAGAGTGTCGGACGTTGGATTAGCAAAGCCAATGGAATCACATACAATCTGTTTTTTTAAACTCCTGCTGAGGCTTTTTGCCCATGAAGTATTTCTGACCTTCCGGCTGCACCTGCTATGCCAATCATTTGCCCTTTGTTCTCTAAGTTCTACTGGAAGGGATTTTTTTTCTTTTCTTTTCTTTTTGTATTCACTTAGATGGCTTCATTCTTTAAGGGTTATGATTAACTCAGGCAAAAACACTGTATCAATGAGTAAAAGTGCAATTAAAATCAAGGCAATATTTTTATAAATCATTTATTCAGCATCATTTATTTTGAACTCACCATGGACTAAGTATCATTATTATATTGGAAATACACCAACAAGTAAGAACAGTTTCTGTTTTGAAGAAATGATGTGAATATGTGGTCATGTATGGATTCTATCTATTCTTTTATTAATTTTTCACAATTTTGGTTCAGTTTCAAATGTTCTTTATTTTAATATAGTTATGTATATACTGGAAACCCTGGTGGCATAGTGGTTAAGAGCTATGGCTGCCAACCAAAATGTTGACAGTTCAGATTCACCAGGCACTCCTTGGAAACTCGGTGGGTCAGTTCTTTCTGTCCTATAGGGTCACCGTGAGTTGAAATTGACTCGATGGCAATGGGTTTGTTTTTTTTGGTTTTTTCATGTATATACTTTCTTCTTTAGTACACAAGTTCATTGGGAATGGATTTGTCTGTTATAATTCCCTTCACAAGATTATTAAAGACTTTGATGGTAATAATGAAAAAAAATAACTAAATTAAAACTTTTCATCATTCTTAGGCTGAAAATAAATTGACAATATAAGTAAAAATACAAAATAAAATATGTCTTAGCTATCATTTCCTAAATTTGCATAGCACTTTTTTCTCTTAAAGGAGAAAAATGGGATTAGTTTAGAATGAACGTAACTAAAAATACATTATATAGTCAAAGCCTACACTTCACATTCATAAAAGTGTGCAATAATATTAGAGAAATTCCTCAATTATCTGGTACACTTTGCTGGAAATGAGTCTTGCAGATAACTTGGTGCTCATTTCTTCGCATCGCCAGACATTCAATCTGCTTGTAACCGTTACTGACAAACACATATTGATTGACATTTAAACAATTTATTGTTAATCTAGAACATTTATTATGAACATGCATTATAGTACAGTTCAGACAGCCTTCTAAATTTTTGTCAGATTATCTCATGTTGATTTTCACTTCAGTAACTATGCAGGCCTTTAGCAGTTAGGTTTTTCATCTGTTATTCCATGAGGGGATGGAAAACTAGACAATTAATCATACTTCATTTGGATCAAATCAAAGTAAATTTGAATGATTAATAACAAAACAAAAACAAAAAACAAGATCCCAAGATTTTGTACAATAAAGGAAAGTGAATGGTTTAAGGAGGAAAGAAAAGTCTTTAATTACAGCTATTTATGAGGCCTAGAAGACTTTTTTCATAGCAGGCTTTTCCTGATTATAAGTTTCATAGATTGTGATTGCATAATATTTACATAATGCATTCATATAAATTAAAAAAAAATTTTTAATTACCAGGCTGAGTTAATGTGAAATTACAATGTGTTATAATTGTTGTCAATGTGGAATTACGCTTTCCAAGGTGGAGAAAAATCTATTTATTTTTTAATCTTATGAGTGAGAACTTGCAGTTTGAATAAACATCCTGCCACTAGTTAAGGCAGGGAGCAAAGATCAGTATTGAAAACAATGCTGTGAATAGTGGCATGGATGAAATACAACTCAATTTTCCTGGAAGAGGGACAGATTTCATTATAAGTAGGTACCCAGATGATTTTTGGAAGCAGTAGAAAATTCTATAGCTTTTATAGCTTTGTAGTCTAATGCTGCACAAAGGACTTATAACTGAAATTAGAAAACAGAAACTCATTTTATTCCTCCATCTCAGAGAATTGTCTTACTTCTTTAAAAAAGATTAAGTAATGATTAATTATTTGCTTATTTCATTCATTCATTCATTGAACCAGTTAACAAATCCTATTTTCACAGTCTTCCTTCCTTTCCCAACAGCCATATCTCTATGCTGCTGCAGAGAAGGTCCAAACTCTACCTCTCACAGATTCTCCAGCCCAGCCCACCATACCATTACTCTGCCAAAAAAAAAAAGAAGCCTTCACTGAGACTCCAGCTTTAGGCGACCTAATGAAGCAGGTCTCTGAGGAAGCTTTTAATCACCCTTTGGCTACCAAAAAATAATCTGTAGGAGAGAAAAGAATGCAGTGGCCTTGTGTGTTCTAGCTTGAACTGTTTACCCACCTTCTCTGAAGAAACTATCAGGGTTAATCCTGTCATTCTTCACTTTCTAAGTCTCCTTAGTCATTTAGAGAAGTCCAAGGCGCTTCTGCCATCCATCATCAAATGAACTCCCATCCCCACATTACTCTGTACAGCCAGCCATTAATCTCCTCTAATCTCTTAAATCCCAAACCCTTCAAGCGTGCCCTTTCCAAAGCACCCTCTGTCATCAGCAAAGTACTGATATGCTCAAATTCTGCTCTGAAGTGCCTTCACCCTTCCCCTAACTGAAACCTCGCTATTCCAGGAACAACACCACTTCCCTATAGATTTTTCAAGACTCTTTTGGCTTCTGAAGGACTGCACTGTTGTAATTTCTACTCCTTTTCCTGCATCAAGTAGTCATTGCCATCAACATACAAGCATGCTCTACTAGTGTTTTTCTAAAAACAGAGCAAAATAAACAACAAGCTCAAACTGTCCCACTCCTCACTCCCCAGGTACCGCCCCATCTCTCTGCCTCCCTTGACGTGAAAATTTATCGAAAATGTCTTTCATAGCCACTACTTTTTTATCACATTCTTTCTTTGCACCTTGATAGAGTCCCCAGGACTACCATTCCACTTAATTACAAAGTCACCAATGCTCAGTATGTTACCAAAACCCATAGTTATCTCTCAGATTTTATCTTCCTTAACCCCTCAGATACATTTGGCACTGCCAATAGTTCTCTCCTTCTCGAAACACATTCTTCTTTTGAATTGTTGGTTTATCTCTCACCTCACTTCTGTAACCCTTCTTCCCTTTTTAGTATCTAAATAGTGACATGCTCTGGGATGGGTCTTGAACCCCCTATTTTCTCCATCTAGAATATAGTCACTATGTCTATGTGCCATCATCTAATTCTGTGACTTAATATACTATCATTACCTGAGCCATCTCTCCAAAAGACCATTATTTTTTCTACCTGATGACCTGATATTTTCCCTTGGATTTCTAATAGACATCTTGTATGGTTTTGCCAAAACATGACTTTGTTTTTTGGCTTCAAACATGACCCTGTTGAAGTTTGTTTTCCATTTTAGTAAATACTGAATTCTTCAAGTCAGAAATTTAGATATTAGCCTTTGTTTCCCATAACCTTATTCCCATCAAATAGCAATTCTTTCATTATACTCTCAAAGTATTTTCTGAATCCATTCACTTCTTGACAACTCAAACACCACTACCATAGCCACAGTATATGGTTATATGGATTGTGCAATGAAGACGGATGTACAACCACAGGATAAGCCTGTACTAAAATTTAGTCCATGCTCTATTTACTCGTTCTATTGTTGAGTGTATCTTTTTGACAGAATGGGTACATATATTTTTCTTGTACAAATACTTTGAGTACTGGGCAAGCTTTGCACTAGAAGTGTCACCCTTTTCAAACTACAGAAAGGGGGCATGCTAGCTAACCCTTATTATCACTTTAATACAATCTACCATCATCTATTCTCCAAAGAACTGCAATAGCCTTATAATAGTCATCCCTCTTCTCTCTACACTCACTTCAATTCAATTCTTATATAGCAAACAAACCCACCCAATGGCTCCATGGGAGAAAGCTTGGCGGCCTGCTTCCGTAAATATTACAGCCAAGTAAATTCTATGAAGCAGTTTTACTCTGTCACATGGTGTCACTATGAGTTAAAAGCTGACTTCACAAAACCAACCATGGCAACAAACCCTTATCTTTCAAGGCACAGACAAAAAGTTAATTCTTTAAAGTCATTTTATATAGTCACTTCCTCCCAACAATTCATCTCAATATACACACAAGAATTAGAAACTTGCTAGAAAGGAACATTTTTAAGGGCAAAATTAGTTGGTAGTTGGTTATATTTATGCTTAAGGCCACACTGTGAGATACAAATTTGAGAATCAGAGAACTCAATGATCTTTTAGAAGATGCAATGGAAGAATATAATTTTACAGGAAGGAGAAGAAGACCTAACAAGCAAGACTGTTTGGTGATATTAGAGCGGAAGTCTGAAAGCCAGAATAGTGTAAAATCTCATAGTTGAAGAAAAAATGAAGTGGTCAGAATGGCTAATTTGTCATGGTACGAAGTTTTTAAAAGTTAACTGTAGAGACTTAATCAAGATAAATTGAAAGTCTGACTTGTAATAGTCTTCTTCCAGTTTCATTAAAGCTGTGTTCTTTTTTAAATAAGTGAGATATTAGTAAAACGATGAATCTGCCACACAACATACCAAGGAAAATTTAGCTGTTTAGCAACTGTTTTCTTGTCTGTCACATTTTAGGTAATCTAAATTCACATTTTATAGTTGAGTTTTTTTAAATAAAATAGTTAACTCTTTTAGAGTAACCTCCTTAGGTTTAAGAAGTACACAAATGATATTTTAATTTCACTACTGAATATCTTATAGCAGGGTGATTAAGTCATTTAACTTTGACGTTATCTTGACTGTTTTATATTAATTGTGTGACATTGGGCAACTTATCAAACCTCTTAAGCCTAAATTTTCTCACTTACAAATGGATATATGTTATTTTATATTATTGTTCTAAAAATAGGTGATATAATATATCTAAAGCTATTAAAACGATGCCTAAAATCACATAGTAATGCTCACTATGTGGCAGCTTTTATTTATTGGAAAAGTAAATTATTCCCAGGTGGAAGGGCCTTATTATGCCCCCTTGAAAAGAAAATTATACCCAACTAGTTTTCAAAGCATGCACCCATGATATAGACTTTCTATTGCTCATGCCATGTATTTTTTCTTTTATGATTATAAAAAAATAATTATACAGAAAGATATAGATACTTTAAAAATTATACGAAGTGAAGACATAAATTAGCGGATTTTTATAACGAGCTTAAAAGTCCATGTAGTGGTGAACTTTGTTATCTTCCTACCTTCTTTTGGGCAAGTTTTCTTCTCCTGCCCACCACCCCATCAGCATTTCACCCTTGTGCTTTGAATAACAACTGACACCTGACGATTCCTACCATCTGACCGTTATTTATTTGCCATTTTTTATTTTTGTTAATCGAAGCTGTGACATTCAGATACCTTCTTCAGGAATTTTGAAATTGTAACTTAGGAAAGAAAGGTAGTTCTTCCCAAATGATGAGGGGAGAGATAAGAATATTAAAGTGACTGGTAGACCTGACATCCAGAGTGTGGAAGAAGTTGATTTGCACAAAGAAGGAATGAAATTGACAATGTAGGATGAGAGGAGACCTTGGCAATATTCCTCCCCTTGTTTGTGGTTGCCCTGAAGCCAGCTTCTTCCATTCCTTTTGAAGATTTGTTTTTGTGAACAAATCATCCCATCACAATTTGCATAGACTCAATGTCCCTAAGCAAAAACTTCCCCTTTCCCCTCCTTTCTACCTCTGGTAACCACTAATAATCTTTGTTTTCTATATATTTGTTTATTTCATGTAAGTGAGATCATACAATACTTGTCCTTTTGCAACTGACTCATTTCACTAAGCACGGTGTTTTCAAGGTTCATCCTTGTGTGGTGGCATACGTGCCGCTGAGTAGTATCCCATTGTGTGCATATACCATATTTGTTTATCTATTTATCTGCTAGCAGACATTATGCTTGTGTCTACCTTTTGGCTATAGCAAAAAGTGCTACAATGAACATTGGTATACAGGTTTCTGTTTGTATTCTTGTCTTCATTTCTTTATATAACTAGGATTGGAATTGCTGGGTCATATAGCAGTTCTCTGTTAAGCTTTTTGAGGAACTGCCAAACTCTTTTTTCACACGGCTCTACCATTTTACATTGACACAGCAATGGATGAGGGTCATATTTGGTTTTAAAAGTATAATTTCAATAAGGTTTGCTTGATCTCCTTTTTCATTTTTCTGCATAATAATTTGGAGTGCTATGGCAGGTTTTGTAGCATTAATAAGGGTGTGCTCCAACATCATTTTCTGAGGCATCCCTGTTTACAATCCTGAATGCACCAGCATATTTTACCCCGCCCTTTGTTGAACATGCAAACTGTTTCTCAATCAGCCTTTAGTTATGTACTGCCTCCTGTTATTGTCTTTTCCACATGCAGGTTCTGAAGGAAGTATCTGTCATACTCTCAGTGCTACCTGAGCATGAAGTAGCAACTCAGTGTTTTTAATGATTGAATGGAACAAACACTGAAGATAAAATAATAAATAAATTACTTAGAAAAGAGAGTCTCCTTAACACAATTCAGTAAGGGGTGCTGCTTTTCTAGTGTTACGAATTCAGGTATCGGTATACGACTGTCAGGTGTGATTTACCCAGCCCAGATATCTATGTATGACATCAGAAGGGGTTCTTTACTGCATATTTATGAAGAGAAGAACAAAAATGTAAATTAATTTAACTAAATCCACACTCTGGAATGAGAACAAAATGCATATTACTATAAATTTTTCTTAGATCATTTCATAAAAAGCATAGCAGTTTCAGTAGATTCTGATATAATATTAGTTTATACAGAGATACACCAAGTATAGGATATTGTACATGTTCTGTATTAAGAAGTTAGTTAAAAAAAAAAAAAAATTGTCATTCAGTTATGGCTAAGGGAATAGTGTTTATACTTGCCTTTCTTGCATTTTCTAAATTCTGTTAATCCTGCCATTGTTCTTGTCCTGGGTTCACATACTATAAGCAATCATTTTCATTTAATTAGATCTATACAGCTTTTCATAGGCTATAACTTCATTTTATAAGAAGACATTTTACCCACACACTTGGTTATTATATCTTTTTTTTTTTTTTAATTTATTAATTCAGGAATGGATTCTATTCCTCTTGGGCATGACCTTGAGGTCCTCCGTCTCTTGTGAACTGTTTGCTGATGTGAAGAACTGTATACAAATACAAATACATGGAATAAGTGATTGAATGGCCCTTACGATAGATGAAAATTCAGTGTGAAAAAAAAAAAACTCCTCACTAATTAGATGGAAATAAAATGTCCTGAAACTTCTGGTATGGCCTCATAAGAAAGCTCTCTGACATCCTAGTAAAGTTTTCTGGACAACAGACAATATTAGATTGGATTCTTCAGGAAAAAAAAAAAAAGAAAGAAAAAAGCAGCTACACTTTAAAACTATAATTTTTGAATATTTAATTCATATCTTTTTCTATAAAATGAAGCTTTAAAATTTTATTTCACAAAATTATTAAAAATTTAATTGGTATGAGGGTGGAGCAAGATGGAGAAGTGAGTAGACATTCCCATTTACTGCCCCAGCAATTAACTCACTGAACAACAAATAAAAACAAGCACAGACTGAGATCTCAGAATTCTGGACAGCAGCTGAGTTGTTGGAGAGTCAGAATGAGTTCAGAAGCAGTGGAGAGGAAGAGTGGGGATGGTACAAAAGCTAGGACAACCTATCCACTAGCATTGGCAGCACTCTCTCATTGCACCCTTTTTGGGACAGGGATGGATAACACCCCAAAAGGGAACACAGAAAAGGAGCAAATCTGAGGAAGTTGAAGCTCAATTTTTTTAAGGCAGCACAAACTGGCTGTGTGAGTAAATGAACCATGCAAGGGAAAGGGAGATAAGGAGGACTGTGGTTTTGGAGAGTGCTGTTGAATCTTGCTGAGGCTTGAGATGGACAGGAACTAGGGGCAGGAGGAACTGTATGGGCAGCAGGGTAAGGCGAATACTTCAGACTGATGGGCAAGACAGAAGGACATCCACAAAAGGATGCCTTGAGAGACCCTATGCGGTGGTGTCTGTGAGGGAAAGACATAAAGAGCCCTCCCCACCTTCACTACAGAAAAGTCGAGTCCCACCACTTACATCAGCACCTGCAAACAGCTAACCCTCCCCTTCTCAGGTACATGTATTGAATTCCAGAGATCAAGCATCCAGGACTCCTGAATCAGCACTGAAAAAATCTAAGGCTAAGGGGGCCCTCTAGTGTTTCTCAGAAGATACCAAGCTCACTGCTGCTGGGCCAATCCTGACTCATAGCAACCCTGTGGGGTGAAATGGAGCTGCACCATGGGTTTCCCAGGGCTGTGAGTCTTTGTGGAGGTGGGCTGCCATATCCCACTGTGGAAGGCTGGTGGGCGTGGTCCATGGCTTTTCAATTGTCAGCTGGGTGCTTGGCCACTGCACCAACAGGGTGCCCAGTCAGAAAATTTTTCCACAAAAACCAGAATACAAATTTTAAAGTAAAAGATATAATAATAATAAAATGGCCCAAGCTCAACAAAAAATAATAAAACACACAAAATCACAAGGGAAGAAGGACCAATCAAAACCAAACATAAAGAAGAGGAAATTTCTCCTATGGGGGCCAGACTGATAAAAAGAATTGATGGTTTTCAGACTATGGTGCTAGATGTTTAAAGAAAGCAAAAAAGCGGACAGAAAATAAACTAGTGGAGATAAGGAAACGAATGGAGGAACAAAATGAGAGACTCAACAAGGAAATTGAACATCGATAAACAAAGCAAACAAAAAAATTAAAAAAAAACCAAAAAGAACTATTAGAACTGAAGAATAAAATAAAATTAGAACTGAATTAGAAAAAAGCAAGAGAAGCACTCAATAATAGTGTCGAACAGATGGAAGATAGAATAAATTAACTAACCCCTTCCCAAAAAAATACCCCAAGCACATTACCATCAAGTCAATTCTGACTCATAGTGGCCCCATAGGACAGAGTAGAATTGCCCCCATAGGTTTTCTAAGTAGAAGCTGGTAGATTCGAACTGCCAACATTTTGGTTAGCAGCCGAATGCTTAACCACTGAACACCAGGGCTCCATAAGTGAACTAGGAGGTAAAATAACTGAACTTATCAAACCTCAAGAGAAACAAGATAACAGAACAATGAAAAGGAAACAAACCCAAAAGGAAATTCATAATTCAATAAAGAACTCTAACATTAGAACTACTAGAATCCCAGAGCACCATGACAACAGTAAAGGCACAAAAACAATTTTCCAAGAGACAGTCGGGTAGAATTTCCCAGGCATGAACAGAGAACCAAGCCTGCAAATACAGGAAGCTACACAAATATCATTCAGAAGAGAGACAAAAAGATCAACTTTACAACATAGACTAATAAAATTCTTGAAAACCAAAGACAAGGAGACAATTCTGAAAGCAGAAAGAGAAAAATGCACTACAACATACCAGGAGTCTTTCATAAGAATCAATGTGGATTTCTATCCAGAAACTCTAGAGGCCAGAAGCCAGTGGACCAACATATGTAAAATACTGAACTACAAAGAATTCTTTACTGAGCAAAGTTGTCATCCAAAAAACAAGGAGGAAATCAAGGTAGTCCCAAAGAAAGAGAAGCTCTGGGACTTTGCCACTACCAGACTGGCTTTGCCAGTATTGCTCAAGTGAATACTCCAAATGGAAGGACAAGAGCATTGAATAAATACTTCTATCTATACATGGGAAAAATAAATAAATAAAAAATAAGAGAGAGTTCTCCAAAAAAAAAAAAAAAAAAAAATGCAACAACATCAGCAATCATAAGGACTAAGTATATGATATTTTCAGGGAACAAACTCAATAATTAAATCCCACAAACAATACAAAATCAAGTTTGTAAGAAATTAGCTCAAAGTAAAGTTATCGAATATAGGTTGTATACTGATGTTAATGGAGACACACCAACAGAAATGGGGGAGGGAGAAGCATATCAGGAATAGATCTATTATGTTCAGGTTGTATGTTAACCATTGTTCATATGTTAAACATTGTTGCAATTGTAAGTTGTGTAATGTAACGTGTGGTTACCATTAAAAAAATCACCGAGACATTCAGAAGAAGAAAGAAAGCAAAAAGTCTCATTACAAGAAAGCAGTCAAATACAAACAAAAAAAAAAAATCAGAATGAAGAGCAAAGAAGATACAAAACACTGAAAAAAAAATAAATAGCAAAATGAGTGAGGTAGACACTTCATTTTCAATAATAACTTTAAATGTAATGGTCTAAATGTCCTATGTCAAAGCACACAGTCGTAGAATGGATAAAAACACATGATCCATCTTTTTGCTGTCTACAAGAAACACACCTTAGACATAAGGACACAAACAGGCAGAAAATAAAAGGATGGAGAAAAATATTCCATGCAATCAGTAAACAAAAAAGAGTAGGAGTGGTCATACTGATATCAGATACACTAGACTTTAAGTCAGTATCTATTATAAGAGATAAATCTATTTACAATTCAGCAAGATATAACAATTATAAATATATATGCACCTGTGCACCAAAACACATAAAACAAATACTGACTAATGCAAAAGGAGAAATAGACAACTCCACAATAATAGTAGGGAACTTCAACACACCACTTTCAATTTTAGACAGAACATCTAAAATGAAGATCACTAAGGACAATGAGAACTTAAATAAAAACAAAAGCAAATTGAACCTCATGAACATACATAGAACACTCCACACAGCATCAGAACAGTACACATTCTTCTCCAGAGCACAAGGATCACTTTCCAGACTAGGCCATAGGCTAGGACACCAAACAAGTCTGAACAAATTTAAATGGGTTGAAATCATACAAAGCATCTTCTCTGGCCATAATGGTATTAAGCTAGAAATCAACAACAGGATAAATAAGGAAAAATAAATAAACAATTACATGGAAACTAAATAATACACTACTAAAAATTACTGAGTCATACAAGAAATCAAAAGGGAAATTAAGAAATTCCTAGAATCAAACAAAAATGAAAACACAACATATCAAAATCTTTGGGACACAGCAAAAGCAACACTAAGAGGCAAATTCATAGAAACAAATGCCTACATTAAAAAGAAGATTTAAATCATTAATTTCAACCAACAACTTGAACAAATAGAAAAAGAATCAAAAAGCTACCAGAAAAAAAAAAAAAAAGAAAGAATAAAGACCAGGACAGATAAAAATGAAATAGAAAAACCATTAAAAGAATCAAGAAAACCACAAGCTAGTTCTTTGAAAGGAACAATAAAGTAGACAAACCACTGGCTAGATTGACAAAACAAAAAGAGTAGAAGAGGCAAATAACCAAATTAAGAAATTGGTGACATTACAACTGATGCAAGAGATAAAGGTCACTGATTTCCATGAAAAATTTTCCTCCAACAAATTTAAAAACCTAGATGAAATGGGTAAATTCCTAGAAACACACTCTCTACCCAAACTAAGACAGAGGTAGAAAATTTAAATAGATCCATTAAAAAAGAAGAGATTGAACATGTCACCAAAAAACTGCCAACAACAACAAGAAAAAAGCCCAGGGCCAGGTGGCTACACTGGCTATAGCTACACCAAACATTCAGAGAAGAGTTGATGTCAACGCCACTCACTTTGTTCAAAAACATGAAAGAAGAAGAAACACTACTGAACTCTTTATGAAGCTAGCCTAATACCTAAACCAGGCAAAGACATCACAAAAAAAGAAAATTACCGACCAATATCCCTTATGAACTACAGATGCAAAAATTTTCAACAAAATTTGAGCCAACAGACTTCAGCAATGTATCAAAAATATCATACACCGTGATCAAGTGGGAAGCCCTGGTGGCGTAGTGGTTGAGAGCTACGGCTGCTGACCAAAGGGTCGGCAGTTTGAATCTGCCAGACACTCCTTGGAAAATCTTTGGGGCAGTTCTACTCTGTCCTATAGGGTCGCTATGAGTCGGAATCGACTCTACGGCACTGGGTTTTGGGGTTTTATGATCAAGTGGGATTCATACAAGGATTACAAGAGTCGTTCAACATTAGAAAATCTAACAAGGTAATCCACCACATAAATAAAACAAAGGAAAAGAACTATATGATCATGTCAATTGATAAATAAAAGGCATTTGATAAAATTCAACAGTCTTTCCTGATAAAAACTCTCAGAAAAAATAAGAATAAAAGGGAAATTTCCCACCATAATTAAGGGCATAAAAGGAAAACCTACAGGCAACATTATACTCCATGGAGAAAGGCTGAAAGCCTTCACTTTGAGAATGGGAATGAGACAAGATGCCTATTTTCGCTACTCTTATTCAACATTTTACTGGAAGTCATAATCAGAGCAATAAGACACAGAAGAGAAATAAAAGGTACCCAAATCAGAAAGGAAGAAGTAAACCTATGTTTGCAGATGACGTGATACTATATGTAGAAGATCCTAAAGATTCCACAAGAAAACTGCTGGAAATAATAGAAGAATTTAGCAAAGTTGCAGGGTAGAAGATCAACACACAAAAATCAGTCAGATTCCTCTACATGAAAAAAGACTACTCTGAAAAAGAAATCAGGAAAACAATACCATTTACAATAGCCCCCAAATCAATAAAATAAGTTGTAATTAACCTAACCAGGGGCATAAAAGCATTGTACAATTAAAATTATAAAACACTGCTGCAAGAGATTAAGAGACCTACAAAAATGGAAAGACATCTCATGCTCATGGATTGGAAGACTTAATTATAGGGAAAATGTCAATTCTACCTAAAGCGATCTACAGATTCAGTGCAATTCCCATATAAATCCCAACAACATTCTTTACGGAAATGGAAAAACTAATGACCAACTTCATGTGGAAAGAGAAGAATCACAAATAGCCAAAACAATATCAAAGAAAAAGAACAAAGTAGAAGGCCTCACATTCCCTGATATCAAAACTTACTATACAGCCACTATAATCAAAACAGGCTGGTATTTGGTCAACAATAGACACATAATAGGCCAGTAGAATAGAATTGAGAACTCAGAATTAAACCCAGCCATATATTGACAACCGATTTTTGACAAGGCGTCAAAATCCATACACTGGAGCAGAAAGTCTCTTTAATACATAGTGCTGGCAAAACAGAACATCCATCCACCTGCAGAAAAATGAAACAGGGCCCATACCTCACACTACAGACAAAAACTAACTGAAATGGATCAAAGACCTAAATGTTAAGCGTAAAACCATAAAATTCTTCAAAGAAAATACAGGGAGAAAACCATGGGACCTAATATTTTGTAAAAATAGAATAAAAAACATAACAACAAATGCACCAATAGGAGAAGATAAAATAGATAAATGGGACCTCAAAAAAATTGAAGACTTACGCTTATCAAAGGACAATTAAAAGAGTAAATAGACAGCATATTTAAAAACAAAAACAAAAACCATTGCCATAGAGTTGATTCTGACTCACAGCAACCCTATAGGACAGAATAGAACTGCACCATAGGGTTCCCAAGGGGCGGCTGGTGGATTCAAACTGTCCACCTTTTGGACAGCTGCCGAACTCTTAACCACTGCACCACCAGGGCTTCAGACAACCTATAGAATGGGAAAAAATCTTCAGAAACCGTTTGCCCAATAAGGGCCTAATCTCTAAAATCCATAGAAAACTGCTACAACTCAACAGAAAAGGCAAACAGCTCAATCCCAAAATGGGCAAATGACATGAACAGAACCTTCACCAAAGAAGACATCCAAGCACCTAATAAATATATGAAAATATGTTCATAATCATTACCCATTAAACCAAAAACCAAACCCACTGACTTCAAGTCAATTCCAAATTATAGCAACCCTATATGACAGATTAGAACTGCCCTATAGGGTTTCCAAAGCTGTAAATTTTTACGGAAGCAGACCGTCACATCTTTCCCCCACAGAGTGGCTGGTGGGTTTGAACTGCTGATCTTTTGGTCAGCAGCCAAGTGCTTTAACCATTGTGCGATCAGGGATCCTTCGTTAGCCATTAAAAAAAAAAAAGCCATTAGAAAGATACAAATCAAAACTACAATGAGATACCATCTTTACCCTGGCTAAAATGGCACTGATTAAAAAAAATAATAATAACTACAAGTGTTGGCAGGAATGTCAGGGATTGGAACACTTATCCATTGCCAGTGGGACTGTAAAATGGCACAACCAATATGGAAAACAGCTCGGCACTTTCTCAAAAACCTGGAAATAGAACTACCCTATGATCTAGCAATCCCACTCCTATAATATACCCTGTTATTGTTGTTAGGTGCCATCAAGTCGGTTCTGACTCAGTCCAAATACTGCCCGGTCCTGCACTATGCCTATAATCTTTGTTAAGCTTGAGCCCATTGTTGCAGTCAATGTATCAATCCATCTCATTGAGGGTCTTCCTCTTTTTCGCTGACCCTGTTTTTTTTTTTTTTTTTGTATTTTACCAAGCATGATGTCCTTCTCCAGGGACTGAGCCCTCCTGACAACACATCCAAAATATGTAAAACGTTGTCCTGCCGTGCTAGCTTCTAAGGACCATTTTAGTTGTACTTCTTCCAAGATAGATTTTTTTCATTCTTTTATCACCCCATGGTATATTCAGTACTCTTCATCAACATCACAATTCAAAGGCATGAATTCTTCTTCTGTCTTCCTTATTTGTTGTCCATCTTTTGCATGCATATGATGCATTGAAAATACCATGGCTTCAGTCAGGTGCACCTTAGTCTTCAAGGTGACATTTTTGCTTTTCAACACTTTAAACAGGTCTTTTGCAGCCGATTTGCCCAATGCAAGGAGTCTTTTGATTTCTTGACTGCTGCTTCCATGGCTGTTGATTGTAGATCTACGAAAAATGAAACTTTTGACAACTTCAATCTTGTCTCCATTTATCATGATGTGGCTTATTGGTCCAGTTGTGAGGATTTTAGTTTTCTTTATGTTAAGGTGTAATCCATATTGAAGGTTGTGGTCTTTGATGTTCAAGTCCTCTTTACTTTCAGCAAGCAAGGTTGTGCCATCTGCATAACCCAGGTTGTTAATGAGTCTTCCACCAAATCTGATTCCCTGTTCTTCTTCATATAGTCCAGTTTCTTGGATTATTTGCTCAGGATAGAGATTGAACAGGTATGGTGAAATGATTCAACCCTGGCGCACGCATTTCCTGACTTTAAACCACACGGTATCCCCTCGTTCTGTCTGAACAACTGCCTCTTGATCTATGTACAGGTTCCTCATGAGCGCAGTTAAGTATTCTAGAATTCCCATTCTTCACACTGTTATCCATAATTTGCTATGATCCACACAGTCAAATGCTTTTGCAAACTCAATAAAACATAGGTAAACATCTTTGTGGTATTTTCTGCTTTCAACCAAGACCCATCTGACATTAGCAATGATATCCCCAGTTTGGCATCCTCTTCTGAATCCAGCCTGAAGTACAACGCTGTCAGTGATAGGAAAATATACATAATCTACAAGGAAGACAAGTTAATATGACTAATATTGAAATTCATGCACCCACCGCTAAAGCCAGAGATGAAGATTTTTGCCAACTTCTGCAGTCTGAATTTGATCGTGCACGCAATCAGGATGCATTGAGAATTACTGGTGATTGGAACATGAAAGTTGGAAACAAAGAAGAAGGATTGGTAATTGGACAATATGGCCTTGGTGTTAGAAATGATGCCAGAGATTGAAAAACAATTTTGCAAGTCCACTGACTTCTTCACTGCAAATATCTTTTTTCAACAACGTAAATGGCAACTATTCACATGGACCTTGCCAGATGGAATGCACAGGAATAAAATTGATTACATCTGTGGAAAGATATGCTGGAAAAGCTCAATATTATCAGTCAGAACAAGGCCAGGGGCTGACTGTGGAACAAACTATCAATTGCTTATATGCAAATTCAAGTTGAAACTGAAGAAAATTAGAACAAGTCCACAGAACCAAAGTATGACCTTGAGTATATCCAGCCTGAATTTAGAGACCATCGCAAAAATAGATTTGACGGGTTGAATGACTGAAGACCAGACGAGTTGTAGAAGGACACCAAGGACATCATACATGAAGAAAACAAGATGTCAATAAAAAGACAGGGAAGAAAGAAAATACCAAAATGGATGTTGGAAGAGACTCTAAAACTTGCGCTT
The DNA here is from genome assembly GCF_024166365.1 of Elephas maximus indicus. NCBI lineage: Eukaryota > Metazoa > Chordata > Mammalia > Proboscidea > Elephantidae > Elephas > Elephas maximus. Next base: position 62,462,247 of record NC_064836.1, read on the forward strand.
GAACTTCAAGTAGCTAAAGCAAAAGGAAGAAATAATGAAGTAAAATAACTGAACAAAAGATTTCAATGGGTGGCTAAAGAGACAAAATAAAGTATTATAATGACATGTACAAAGAGCTGGAGATAGAAAACCAAAAGGGAAGAAAATGTATGGCATTTCTCAAGCTGAAAGAACTGAAGAAAAAATTCAAGCCTCGGTTTGCAATAGTGAAGGATTCTATAGGGAAAATATTAAACAATGTAGGAAGCATCAAAAGAAGATGGAAGGAATATATGGCGTAGTTATACCAAAAAGAATTGGCTGGTGCCCAACTATTTCAAGAGGTAGCATATGATCGGGAATTGATGGTACTGAAGGAAGAAGTCCGAGCGGCACTGAAGGTACTGGTGAAAAACAAGGCTCCAGGAACTGATGGAATATCAATTGAGATGTTTCAACAAACAGATGCAGTGCTGGAAGTGCTCACTTGTCTATGCCAAGAAATATGGAAGACAGCTACCTGGCCAACTGACTGGAAGAGATCCATGTTTATGCCCATTCCCAAGAAATGTGATCCAACTGAATGTGGAAATTATTGAGCAATATCATTAATATCACATGCAAGTAGAATTTTGCTGAAGATCATTCAAAAGTGGTATATACCCTAAAAAAAAAAAAATACCCTAGAGACCTAAAAAAAAATGACATGAACAAACATATGGACACCCATGTTCATTGCCAGCTTCATGCACAGTAGCAAATAAATGGAAATATCAAAAGTGCCCATCAACAGATGAATTGTTAAGCAATTGTGGTACATACGTACAGTGGAATGCTACATAATCATAAAGAACAATGATGCATCCAGGAAACATATTATAAAATGGATGGACCTGGAGGGCATGATGCTGAGTGAAATAAGTCAAGCATATAAGGACAAATATTGTATCATCTCTCTTTTATAAGAAGACAAGAACAGGTAAATATAGAGAAACCAATGTTCATTTATAGTTGCCAGGGAACAGAGGAGAGGAAAAGTATGCTTTAGATTGTAGAGACTTGTTATTTATTTTGGTGATGGAAAAGTGGCACTGAATATGGACGCACTGAGCACAATACAATCAAAGTAAAAACAAATGTTTGAGCACATATGGATGGGTATAGACATGCTGATATACAAGTAGGTACAGGTGTGTACACAAGTAAGAACAGATACAAGTATCTGTAGGTATGCATAAATACAAATATGTGGGTGCAGGCACATGTATTCTTTGAAAACACAAATATGGATAGTCCACAGACATAATCAAACACCCTCCCAGATTGGTTTTCTGGGTCTGAACACTTAGGACAATAGTCTCATAGGACAACTCAGTCAAATGGCACAACATACCACTACTACCCACTGCCGTTGAGTCAATTCTGACTCATAGTGTATCTATAGGACAGAGTAGAACTGCCCCATAGAGTTTCCAAGGAGCGCCTGGTGGATTCGAACTGCAGACTTTTTGGTTAGCGGCCGTAGCTCTTAACCACTATGCCACCAGGCTTTCCACATGGCATAACGTAGTTCACAAAAATCATTATCTGCTTCCTAGTGAAGTGAGTAGGACCTGGAGCTTTAAAAGCTCGTGAGCAGCCCTCTAAGACACAACTACGGGTCTCTACTAAGAAGGTAACCAAAAGCTCAGAGAAGAAACAAGTCTACACAAGCCACAATTTCATCTGAGACCAGAAGAATTAAATGGTGCCTGGCTACCACCGATCATTCTAACTTGGGTCACAATAGATGGTCCTGGATAGAACGGGAAAAAAATGTGGAGCAGAACGCAAACCCTTATTAAAAAAGCCAGACAAACTGGAACAGCAGGGAACAGAAAACTCCCTGAGACTATAGCCCTGAGACACTCTTTAAACGTAGAACCACGTCTATCCCCTACTTTTACTGTTTAGCAAAGTAGCAGAGTGGTACACAAAATAAAGGCCTTTGCTCATAAGATCAGCGCTCTACTTAAAAACCATCAGTAAGAAATCAAAATGTCAGCAATTACTCAAAAGCAAAGATGAGAGAGGGCAAGGAAACTAGAGTACTAGAAATGGAAAAAAGGAGTACACAATTAAAAAGAATGCTGACACGTTATGGAAAATGTAATTAAGGTCACTGAACCATCAGGGCGGAGATTGCTAAATAGGAACCTAACTTGCTATGTAAAGTTTAATCAAACTCAATAAAAAAGAAAAGAAAAATTAAATCGGTGAATATAAAATTCTACATAAACAATAAGTGACTGACCAATAGTAAAAACAACATTATTCATTATTAGGTGAAATCTATTCTAATATTATTTGGGGTTGAGAGATTACTTCTAGGTCTGGCTGCTGAAATACAGTTTTGCAATCCACTCCAGCCCTCCCCCTTCCAGTGTCCGTGAAATAAATTAATTTACATCTTAGTGAATGAAGGTATGCCTATGTTTATCTTGAGGATTACAGCAGAAATCTTGAGAACGTCTACAGGCTGTTTAAAGATACCCCCACTACTCTTAAACTCATTTGTTGGTGAAGTTTGCATCTAATTATTTTACGTGGTATGTAGTAAAGCATTTTTTAATGCACTATTACACAGGATATTTATTTGGATGATGACATTATACACAGTCCCATCTGCAATTGCTTACTTTCAGACTGTAATTTTTTTGTTTGTAAAGATATCTCCCAAATATCATTATATTATTTCATGATTAATTCTTTGATAAAGTTTCTCTAAACTCCTGAAGGAGAAAATGAGATAAGATTTTTTTTTCAGTTTCCTTTTTATCCAAAGTTGTATACATTGTAAAGAAAAAAAAAAATCATAATAGTATTTTTTGGAGTTGTTTGTTGTACAGTCGTTTGGCTGTGGCTTATAATGACATAAATTGTCGAATCACAAGTTGCTCTTTGAAATAATGATTCGGAGCAAAATACACCTCTTACTGTCAATTTTCCTTTTTCATTTCCTTGACTCATGCATTTGAGCTAGTCATTTAAAAATTACTGGAAATTGTATTTGTTGGGCAGGCTGGGAGAAATATATTGCAATCGGTAGAGAATACATAGAGTGCGTTTTTCATTCCCCCCTCCCCCCCAAAAAATCAGCCTATTACTAAGCTTGGAAACGTTACGCTATGGTGGACAGCGGCTAGTTACAGGAAGAAAACATCTGGCCAAGTTGCAAGTGGCTTATTTGGAACCATAGACTCTCCTGGATGGAAAGACTATAGACAAAGAGAATCCTCATGAGAAGTCAGGCGGTGGGAAGAAATAGCGGAACAAGGCTACTTAGAACAGACATCATTACACCAAAAGGCAAATATTTTTTCACTTTTAAATGAGCATTTGAGACTTCATAGCCAAAAGAGTAAGTCACTCTGAGAGTAAAAGAAGAAAAAAAAACTGGTTAGAAACATATAAGTTAACTTTGCTAAATAATAACGCCACGTGGAGGAGTTTCCCAGCCATCAGCACTGTCCCTGAAGACCGTTTATACTTCACAACATTAATATTCATTAGGTGTCACACCGTATGTTGCACAGCAGGATGTATTGCCAGCAGACCGTTTGTCACAAAGCCAGATTTAATAAAGCATTGTAAAACAAACATTATGGTGATGAATACAAAATGACAGGCTAATTAAGAGCATCTTAACTGCCATTTTTCCATAATAACATTTGTTTAGTTGTATGTCTTTGAACTAGCATCATTCCTGCTCAGCTTTCATTCTGTGCACCTTTCTCGTTACCCCTCCCAAGAGAAAATTACGCCACATCTGATTTAAAGCACTTAATGCCTTTTTTTCCCTTTTTTATAAATTGATTATGAGTTAACAAATAGCTGTGTGCCACCGATGTTCACAAACACTAGCCTTTAATCCTAAAAGTATGGAAAACATCTCTAACAATGGTCGTGCACTCTCTTGCACGTGAAATAATATGTTGCAGCAATTGGTTCAAACTAAATCCCAAGATCACCTGACATCTTTCATGAAATATTTGAGTTTGTGTTAACATTTTTTTTCAGCATGAAAACTCATCCTGTATTTCATTGCTAATCCCTATTATCTTTAAAAAAATCTGAAACTCATAAAATTTAATTGAGCAGCTCTTTGGCCAAACAAAGAGCAAAGTGAATAGAGGGTATCTAATCTTCATCTGGAACCTTGGTGGCACAGTGGTTCAGGGCCCAGGTGCTAACCAAAATGTCAGCGCTTCGAATACATCAGCTGCTCCTTGGAAATCCTATGAGGCAGTTCTACTCTTGTCCTATAGGGTCACTATGAGTCAGAATCGACTGGACAGCAACAGGTTTAACCTTCACTTAGGAGCCCTGGTGGTACAGTGGATAACTGGTCAGCTACCAACCAAAAGGTCAGTGGTTCAAACCCCCAGCCACTTCACAGAAGAAAAATATGGCAATCTGCTTTCATAAAGATTTACAACTTTGGAAACCCTATGAGACAGCTCTACTCTGTCCTATAGGGTGGATATGAGTCAGAAATCGACTGGACAGCAATGGGTATAATCTTCACCTAGGAGCCCTGGTGGTGCAATGGTTAAGCACTTGGCTGATAACTGAAGGGTTGGTGGTTCGAACCCAGCGGCTCCATGAGAGAAAATGTTACAACTTAGGAAATCCCATGGGGCAAGTCTACTCTGTCCGATTGGGTTGTTATATATCAGAATCAACTCAATGGCACACAACAACAATTTTCACCTAAGCCCACTGTATCAAAACTTCCCATGCTCCTTAAACAGCACAGTCCATAGAAGTTGATATGACTGTACTTAGTTATTTAAAAATAAGTATCTTATGTTTTCTTCCTTTACTTTGTAAAATATATTTAAAATGTTTATATTCTTGTTGCTTATTAAAAGTAGATTACTAGGAAGTCAGAATATTGCCTACAGCAAGGATGAATAATAATTTCCAAAGTCTGTGGATAACATTACGAAGAATGGGAATTCCAGAACACTTCATTGAGCACACGAGGAACATGTACATAGAGCAAGAGTTAGTTGTTCAGACAGAACATGGGGATGCTGAGTGGTTTAAAGTCAGGAAAGGTAGGCCTCAAGGTTGTATCCTTTCACCATACCTATTCAATCTGTATACTGAGCAAATAATCCAATAAGGTAGACGATATGAAGAAGAACAGGTTTTCGGGATTGAAGGAAGACTCATTAACAACTTGCATTATGCAGATGATACAACCTTGCTTGCTGAAAGTGAAGAGGACTTTAAGCACTTACTAATGAAGATCAAAGACCACAACCTTCAGTATGGACTACCTCAACATAAGGAAAACAAGAATCCTCACAACTGGACCAATAAGCAACATCATGATAAAGAGAAAAGACTGAAGTGTTCAAAGATTTCATTTTACTTGGATCCATAATCAACACCCGTGGAAGCATCAGTCAAGAAATCAAAAGATGCCTTGCATTGGGCAAATCTGCTGCAATGGACCTGTTTAAAGTGTTGAAAAGCAAAGATGTCACCTTGAAGACTAAGGTGCACCTGACCCAAAGTATGGTATTTTTAATTGCATCATACACATGTGAAAGCTGGACAATGAATAAGGAAAACTGAAGAAGAATTAACACTTTTAAATTGTAGTGTTGGTGAAGAATATTGAATGTAACATGGACTGCCAAAAGAATGAACAAATCTGTCTTGGAAGAAGTACAACCAGAATGCTCCTTAGAAGCAAGGATGGTGAGACTATGCCTTACTTACTTTGAACTTGTTGTCAGGATAGATCAGTCCCTGGAGAAGGACATCATGCTTGTAGATGGTGGAGATCATCGAAAAAGAGGAAGACCCTCAATGAGATAGATTGACACAGTAGCTGCAATAATGGGCTCAAGCATAACAACTGTGAACATGGCACTGGATCAGGCAGTTTTTTGTTCTGTGGCACCCCGTGGTTGCTATGAGTCAGAACCCACTTGACAGTTGACAGCAACAACAAAGTCTGTACTGTGTTTCCTTTGTACTTGCACTTGTTGGTGTTAGGTGCCATTGAGTCGGTTCTGACTCATAACAACCTTATGCACAACAGAATGAAACACTGCCCGGTCCTGCGCCATCCTTACAATCGTTGTTATGCTTGAGCTCATTCTTGCAGCCACTGTGTCAATCCACCTCGTTGAGGGTCTTCCTTTTTTCCACTGACCCTGTACTCTGCCAACCATGATGTCCTTCTCCAGGGACTGATCCCTCTTGACATGCCCAAAGTATGTAAGTCATAGTCTCACCATCCTTGCTTCTAAGGAGCATTCTGGACGTACTTCTACCAAGACAGATTTGTTCCTTCTTTTGGCAGTCTATGGTATATTCAATATTCTTCACCAATACCACAATTCAAAGGCATCAATTCTTCTTCAGTCTTCCTTATTCATTGTCCAGCTTTCACACGCATATGATGCGACTGAAAATACCATGGCTTGGGTCAGGCACACCTTAGTCTTCAAGGTGACATTTTTGCTCTTCAACATTTTAAAGAGGTCCCTTTGCAGCAGATTTACCCAATGCAATGTGTCTTTTGATTTCTTGACTGCTGCTTCCATGGCTGTTGATTGTGGATCCAAGTAAAATGAAATCCTTGACAACTTCCATATTTTCTCCCTTTATCATGATGTTGCTCGTTGGTCCAGTTGTGAGGATTTTTGTTTTCTTTAGGTTGAGGTGCAATCCATACTGAAGGCTGTGGTCTTGATCTTCATTAGTAAGTGCTTCAAGTCCTCTTCACTTTCAGCAAGCAAGGTTGTGTCATCTGCATGACACAGGTTGTTAATGAGTCTTCCTGCAATCCTGATGCCCCATTCTTCTTCATATAGTCCAGCTTCTCAGATTATTTGTTCAGCATACAGATTGAATAGATGTGGTGAAAGAATACAACCCTGACACACGCCTTTCCTGACTTTAAACTAATCAGTATCTCCTTGTTCTGTCCAAACAACTGCCTCTTGATCTATGTACTGGTTCCTCATGAGCACAATTAAATGTTCTGAAATTCCCGTTCTTCGCAATGTTATCTATAATTTGTTCAGATCCACACAGTCGAATGCCTTTGCATAGTCAATAAAACACAGGTAAACATCCTTCTAGTATTCTCTGCTTTCAGCCAGGATCCATCTGACATCAGCAATGATATCCCTGGTTCCTGCTCTGAAGACATTGGGGAAAAACAAGGCTCCAGGAATTGATGGAATATCAACTGAGATGTTTCAACAAACAGATGCAGCACTGGAGGTGGTCACTCGTCTATGCCAAGAAATATGGAAGATAGCTTCCTGGCCAGCTGACTAGAAGAGATCCATATTTATCCTTATTCCCAAGAAAGGTGATCCAACCAAATGTGGAAATTATAGAACAATATCATTAATATCACACGCAAGTAAAATTTTGCTGAAGATCATTCAACAACAGCTGCAGCAGTATATTGACAGCGAACTGCCAGAAATTCAGGCCAGTTTCAGAAGAGGACGTGGGACCACGGATATTATTTTCAAAATTATCTTTCCCATAAACCAGTCCCCTTATGTATGGTATATTTTCATTATTCGCTGTAATTATGTTCTTTAAAGTCACTTTGAATCTTGATTTAGTGAATACTGAGACACTATTTCCAGGGAAAACACATTAGTCATTTTCCCTGGAGTCTCGCATCACAACCATTTTGTGAATCAATCAATGCACAACCTTGTTTTATGTGTTTCTGTTTAAAGACAACTTATTTAAGGTATATTTCTTATAAATAATTAATTATATGTGGTATGATTTTGTAATAAAACACTAATGAGAAAAGTTTATAATTCTCATTACACCAGGTAACATGACTGTAAACTTCTTGGGCTTTCACACTCGCAACAGTACTGTCCACTATGCTTTTTATTATTATTATTCTTACTCGTGGTTTCATGAATCCACAAATATAGCCACTTTTCCATCTTTCTTTAGCTCTATCATGTTCTAGATGTTACTTTAGCACTTTCTGGAGCGGCCTAACATACAGATTGGGGAATTTACTCTTCCTTTTTCTAGTTACACGGTATTGAACTTACTGCCACCGCCATTATAACTCATGCCTGAACAAAGCCTACTTAACAAATGTTTTTCTTTTTCTCTTTTTTTTCTGTAAGGCCCATCACATGATTCTTGCACTTACGAACACAGAAAAAGCTTCAGCATTATTCTTAAGGGCCATTTTCAACAGAGAAATTGCAAAAAAAGACTAGACACCAAATTATTGTGGAAATGACACTCGTTTACAGTATTAGAGCTGAAACAAGAAGGCAGAACATCACTTGTCGACCTCAGCTGGAAATGTGAGCTTCAAATGACTCAAATTTTTTGCTGCTCTGTGCATGCCCATAAATGACCATAAAAGCACCATGACTTTTGATTTGGGGTTTACAAATAAATTTTAATGAGTAGGTGTCATGGATTGAATTGTGTGCCCCCAAAATATTTGTCAACTTGGCTAGGCCATGATTCCCAGTATTGTGTCCACCATTCTGTCATTCTGTCATCTGATGTGATTTTCCTATGTGTTGTAAATCCTATCTCTTTGATGCTGATGAGATGGGATTAGCAGCAGTTATGTAATGAGGTAGAACTCAATCTACTTAAGACTGGATCGTGTCTTGTGTCAATCTCTTTTGAGATATAAAAGTGAGAATAGAGAGACTTGGGGACCTCATACCACCAAGAAAGCAGCATCAGGAGCAGGGTGTGTCCTTTAGACCCAGGTCCCTGCACTGAGAAGATCCTAGACAGGGAAAGATTGATGACAAGGACCTTCCCCCAGAGCTGACAGAGAAAATCTTCCTGTGGAGCTGGCACCCTGAATTTGGACTTCTAGCCTCCTAGACTGTGAGAGAATGGATTTCTCTTTGTTGAAGCCAAGCAGTTGTGGTATTTCTACTATAGCAGCACTAGAAAACTAAGACAGTAGGTGAATTCACAAATGTAATACCCATAAATAGGATCAACTGTACTGCAAAATGGTATATCACAGTTTGAGCAATTGAAGCTCAATAAACGCATGCTGACTTGTCGATGAGGCCCTGGTGACTCAGTAGTTAAGAGTCTGGTGACTCAGTGGTTAAGAGTTAAGCTGCTAACCAAAAGGTCAGCAGTTTGAATCCACCAGCTGCTCCTTGGAAACCCTATGGGGCAGTTCTACTTTGCCCTATAGGTAGCTATGAGTTGAAATCAACTTGATGGCACAGCAACAAGATTCCAACAAAATCTTAATTTTAATACAAAATTTTACTAAAAGGGATTATATATTTAGGCTAAAGTTCATCTTGTTGCATCAACTGAACATTTAGAATTAAGCCAATCAGCAATTTTAGGCCGTGACAAAAAAGAGAAAGATGCAGGAACATTTGAGCCTGAGGTAGCTGATTACAAGGATTTTTCAAAATTGATCCAAATTAACATACTGCAGCATGTCATGTTGCTTCTTACACTACTCAGCCTCAGAAACTGCCAACCGATTCATAAATGGTACGTGAATGCACTCCAGAACTATGGAAACAGCAGCCATTCATTCAGTAAATATTTCTGATTTGACTTTATTTATTTTATTTTTTTTTAACAAATGATATCTGACTTACTAGCAACTCAGAATATTTCCATGGAAACTTAGAACTGTTGAAGTTTTATACAAAGTCATTTTCAATGGACTTTATTTTGACTTTAATATTATAAATGGAAACACTTATTTTGGGTCTACAAAGGAAAAAAACAAAGGCCAAGTTTAGGGTATCATAAGCAAACACTCCATCTTTCCCCATCTCACCTTATTAAAGAATACCCTCCCCTGCCTATAAAACAGATAGCAAATTACTTGCAAGGACACAGCCAGTTTGCAATTAACATTTGGTAACCCTGTAAGAATGCTTTAATACTTTTGACAAACGATGGCGTTCCCAAAGATCTAATTAAAAAATGATGCATTGTCCACCAGGTTGAACTATTGTCTTTCTGAAAAGTCACAAATATTGAATATTTCACAAAACTCTTCTTCAGTCCATCCCTTCCAGTTCAGCTTTTTATTTTTTGTTTATTATTATTATTTAGGAAATGTGACTTGTTTGCAAGAACATTTTTGTAAAAATGTCTTTTTCTCAGCTTTAGTACTAGCCAAGAGATTGCTTTAATATTTTGTTTTTCTCAAATAAGCTTCCTGTTTTGATTAATATTGTTAGAGAATGAATATAGTTCAGATGAACTCAAATTAGCTGCCCTACAGGAATTCTCTCTGGCTTCTTATAAAAGACAAATCTTGGGTGAGTCTGGAGTTTATGAAGCTTTGGTTATATAAGCACATACCAAGTTCTAGGCTCCCTGGCTGAAAGAGTCTTGGTGAAGAATCTCATCAGCCTCAGGCTAATTTAATTAATTTAATTTAATAAATATTTACTGAGGACCTACTCTAGGTGCAGTATTTTACTGGATGTTAGGTATTTAAACATTACTGAAACTTAACTCCTGCCATAAAGGAGATTTAGAAGAATTTGAAAATAATTCAGAAGATGAGGAGACGAGATTGCATAATCATATGATTCTAGGCCTCTTCCTTGAAAGAGTTTTGAATGCTTGTGTTCATCAAGGTGATACCTTAAGCCTTCTTCTCTTTTCATTGTGTATGCTCCTTTTTAAAATCTCATTGATTATCATGGCTTAGGAGTGTATCCTAAGCTTTACACCACCAGTCTATCCATAATTTACTGAATACGTCAAGTTAGATATGCCACTGATATTTCAGATTTTTTGTTACAGGGTTGAATTTTGTCCCTCAAAAAGATATTTTGTAATCTTAATACCCAGTACCTGTGAACATGACATTGTTTGGAAATAGAGTCTTTGAAGGCAATATCAGTTAGGCTAACGTGAGGTCTTACTGGAGTAGGGTGGGTCCTAATCCTATTTGATTAGTGTCCTTATAGAAGAGGAGACAATACGCAGAAGCAGGGAGGCGGACATACGACACAGCTACAGGCCAAGGAACACCTGGAGGTAGCAGAAGCTAGGAGAGAGGTATGAAACAGTTTCTCTCTCAGAGTGCTTAGAAGGAATCAACATAGCTGATAGCCTTATTTCTATTTGTAGTCTCCAGAACGGTGGGTTTTTTTCTTTTGTGCCACCCAGTTTGTAGTATTTTGTTACAGCAGCCCTAGGAAACTAATACAATTTTCATGCCTCAACTGACCTCATCATTGTGAATCCTCCCCATCCCTCAAAAAAGAAATCTTTATTTCTCTTTTGTTCTATGTTAATAGAGAGTCCATCTTCCATTCAATGAGGCAATCAAAAAACTTGAAGTTCATGTTGATTTCACCTACGACAGTCACATATTCTTTCAATCATTAAATTGTTTAAAAAATCTAAAATCTGCATACTTTTTTCCAACTTCCAGGAATTTTCTTAGATCTGGTCTACCTAAGGCTATCCTTGTTATTTTCTATGGTTTTGATAACTGCATTTTACCAGTTTTTAGGTAGCCTTTGGCTTCTAGTGATTGAGATAGAAAGAATAATCATCAGTCTGTCTCTGTCAACCAAAGTCTTACAGAATTTATATTCTCAATATCTGGCCAACTCTTATCCATCCTTTATGTCCCAACTTAGTTATAATGTTCATTCACTTTTTTTTTTTCTCTTCTTATCTGCACAACACAGTATCTCTTTGTTTACTTGATAAAGGCCTTATAAAGTTAGGGGCTGAGTTTTATTGTGGTACTACCAGGAAAGTACTTGGCACACAGTATTTTCTCACAATATGTTTGCCAAACGAACTCAGAACACCACTCTGAAGGAATCAGGTTGGATGATCAGTGATGCCCAGAAGAGAATCCCTGTCTTATTCTATAGCAGCATCTACGCGATATTTCCCTTCTAGGGAAATGCCCCTGGGAGGTGAGCCCAAAACATATCATTAGCCTGTGGATGTAGAGGTGGTTAGTGGGTTGTAGTGGGGAAACTGTTTACTACTATATCTTCCAAGGAGGAATTCTTCAATAAAAATGTGAATTTAATATTATAAAGAAAATTTATTCTGGGTAAAGAGTAGCATGACTTCAGAAATTTAGGTGCTTCAGCCATGGAATTGTTAACAGCACTACAAGCTCTCCATATCCATCCCAGCATTTATTTATTTATACTGATTTACATGAGGGCTGTGGAGTTTCCTGTGGAAAAAATAATGAAAACAGTAAGCTCAAACATCTCTTATGCTGTTCATGTATTTACCAGACTTACGGAAATGACAAGTTGTCATGTATCTCGCAGTCTGGAATTTCAAGAAAACACAAGAGACAACTTCCATGGACTTTCAGAGATAACAGGAATGTAAGATAGTCTTAAAAGGGAGCTCTGAGGTAGCGTGGTTGAAAAAGGATGTAGTTGGGGGTAAACACTGCAAGTATATTTTAGGTGAAAAAGTGTTATTCGTACCCATAGGTAGAAATATATATATAAAACCACTGCCATGAAGTCAATTCTGACTCATAGCTACCCTATAGGACAGAGTAGAACTGCCCGGTGGAGTATACATATATATACGCATACATATATTTATATACATATATATATACACACATACATATATATATATGGAAACCCTGGTGACGTAGTGGTTATGTGTTATGACTGCTAACCAAAAGAGTTAGGCAGTTCTAATCCAGGTCCAATCCACCAGGTGCTCCTCAGAAACTCTATGAGGCAGTTCTACTCTGTCCTGTAGGGTCGCTATGAGTCCAAATCGACTCGTCAGCAACTGGTTTGATTTTGGTTTTGGTTATAGAGAGGGAGAGAGAGAGAGATTTACTTCAAGGAAATGGCTCACACAGTTGTGGGAGCTGGCACGTCCCAAATCCATGGTCAGGCAGCAGACTGGAGACCTCTGCTGGCTGGTGAATCCAAAATCTACAGGTCAGGGAGCTTGGCTAAAGACTTCTGCAGGTTTACATCCCAACACCTGAAAATCAGGTGACAAGAAGAGTGCAGTGTAGAAAGAAAAAGGCATCAAGCTCTGTCAGAATATCCACTTATATTCTGGAGGCAGACCACAACTCCAAGGAAAATCCCCTTTCAACTGATTCGTTGATCACCTCAGAACATACCATGGAAGGCGATTACATTACATTACAAAACAACAACCAGTCCAGTATCTGGCCAAACCACTGATAATCATTGCCTAGCCAAGTTATTACATAAAATTAACCATCACCATCACTAAGAGAGAAATAACGTTCTTAGTATTTACGTGCTGCGTAAATGTATAATGAACTATCAGAGGGGTGTCATAATAACTGGGTTTTCCATTTCTTTTGGAAAAAGAGAAAACATTCTGAACTTATTTTTGTATTCCTGGCTCAAAGAAAATACCAGAGCTAAGGGACTGGTAACATCAGATATATATCCACAAAATGTAAATAGCAATAAGGGTTTTGTTAGACAAGCTTTAACTAATGAATTATAATTTTACAAGTAGTTAAATTGGCACATATATCTACCCCAATGGAAAAAAAAAGTTAATTATAGCAGAAAAATAAATGCCAATGTTAATTTTTTTCCCTAACAAATCCAGAAAAAAGCACATACAAATATTTGGAGTCCTTCTGGAAAATATTTTTCTTGAGGAAAGTTGATAATATATTGCATATTGTTTGTCTATCTTATCAGAAGTTATCTTTTACTTATTTGAGATAAAGTTTGCTGAATTATTAAGTTCTTTTCTTTTGGTGGGGGGACTGCGCATGCATGCAGCTGAGAAACTAAAAAGTATAGGAAGTGAAAGGGGAACCACTGGTTTAAAAAATCATAAAATTTTTCAATACTCTTCAAAACCATTCACCAATTCTGCAATGTGTTAAAACTACCCATTGCCATCAAGTCGATTCTAACTTGTAGCATGACTCTATAGGACAGCGTAAAACTGCCCCATAGAGTTTCCAAGGAGCACCTGGTGGATTCGAACTGCCAAGATTTGGTTAGCAGCCATAGCTCTTAACCACTACTTCACCAGGGTTTCCAATGTGTTAAATAGTACACTCAAAAGTAGACTTGAACTTGGATAGTTATATTTCAATTGCTGATTATTGGATGTTTCCCTGGTGAGTCGTTTTGCAAATTGTTAAGTTATATAATTTTAAATGCATATAATTATCATAATTAAAAGCATATACTTATCAACTTTATTATTCTTATAATCATCATAATTAACCCTTATGGGAACAGCAGTATATATAGTTACCACTTAGTTTTTGTACCTCTGGGTTCATTGGGACGCTATTGTCCCATTGATAGTACATACTGGCAGCAGGCGGGGCCCTATATAACAATTTGAAACTGAAAAAAACAGACGTGTGCCACAAATCACTGTTTCTGTTACATAAGGTGGTGCTGAATCATTGAATTTTTGGTAGAAAAAACATGAATTTTGAAAATTTTTCTTGGTACACATATGTAACTGAACTTGGGGTAGAATTTGTGTTCACAAGTGGTACACATATGTACTTCTGAACTCAGGGTACGATTTGTGCATAAAACAAAAACCATATTACCTACCAAAAAGTCAGACACATTCTATGATTCAGCATGCCTTCCATTAGTGAAAACCCACAGTATCAACAAAAAATTAAAAGTGAAAAATAATTGGGTCATCATGGATGCACTACTTGCTAGCTCATTGATTTTTGTAAGAAACAACTTTTCTGAGAATGATTTTATTATTGGCAAAATGTGGATGGGGTGCTAAATATGTAATGACTGTGTAAAATGCTTGCCAAAGTAGTTCAGGGTAATACTTTTTAAAGACTATTATTATCTTTTATACTACTTCTGAGTAAAAGTGCCCCATAGGGTTTCCAAGCCTGTAACCTTTACAGGAGCAGGTTGCCAAATCTTTCTCCCATGGAGAGGCTGGTAGGTTCAAACTGTCAACCTTTTGGTTAACAGCTGAATGCTTAACCATTTGCTCTCCTTTTCCCATTTGCTCTGACGTATCATTAGTAATTGTATCTATCACAATGTGACAATTATATCCTTATAGTTTCACTTATTGCTATAAGACCCAGACTGATTCAGTAATGATGGGATATACACATTATCCTATAGTATTCAGGTGAGAGCAGAGGCAGAGTGTACTTCCAACAAAGTTGTGAAAAGCGGTGAAATGTATTGCCAATTTCTTCAGTGTGTTTCGGTGTTGTGTACTAAATCTGTTATACAGGCCAATCAGCTTAAAAGTGGTGACTGGAAAAGGACTGAGGAGGTGCTTGGAAAATGCACAAATCTGCTACTCCTGTGAGATGGAGCCACTCAACAGTTTTATTACTTTCACAACTTAAGCCTCATTTTTAAAATGTAATATAATCTTCTAGGTTCAATAATCTTTATCAAACTGTAGGCATATTCAATACTATACCAGGAATTTTAACAACTATATCCTAATTATTTATATGTTCTACTTAGTTACATGTTCCTAATATTTCTGTCCACCCTTCAAACTCCCATCTCAATTTACATGAAGCTTGCAACATCCCTTTCGCTCCTAAAAATAATAATAATGTTTGAAAAAATTATGCTCATTGCTATCTTGGTATTGATACACTTTGACGAATTAGAATAAATTTTAAGCATATACATGGAGTCACCACGAGTTAGAATCAACTCAATGGCAACTAATCAGAACAACAGTATATATTTGAAGATTGATGGCGTGTGCCAACAAATAAAAAGATCTAAATGCTCAAATGTAATACATACTAAATCCCATTTGTGACTTTTTAAAATATTCAATAATGTTTATAAAAATGACAAAAAAGAGTATTTGAGGAACTTAGAAAACCTACAAAAGCCACAAAATAAAGTTTGAGAGGAGAATCTCACATTGATTTTACACCAATTGTCCAAAGTTCTGAACAATGATTCTCTACATGTATTCTTGAAACTAAGAAAAGTGCCCAAGCAACTGTGAAATGAAATCAGCATGTTCACATGTCTCTTTTATTTTGGGAATAATGAGACTTAAGAGTTAAATAAAAGGTTCAGCTGTATTTACTAGGTAAAAAAAAAAAAAGCTTCCCCCCCCCAAAAAAAAAGTACTCACAAGAATTTTCCCAGCTAATATTATTTTCTTGAATAATTTTTATAATTTCTGGTCCCTCCTAAGTTCTATATTTTGGTGATGTAGTTCAGAAAATTATTTCTACTTTTTTTTCTAGACTCCAGATTTAGAACACTTTGATAAAACGATTTAGCTTAAGTAATTTAAATGCAAATAGTATCTTTGTCATGGAGATGGCCACATTAAACAACTCTACCACTAGTCTAAACAATTTTACTCATAGTTAAAATAAAAAGGCAGATATCTTAACTTCATTATAAAAAAAAAAAAAAAAAAAACCCAGTGCCCTCGAGTCGATTCCGACTCATAGCCTTATAACTTCATTATAAGGGGGGAAATAGTCATTAAGCAAAGAGGTCTTGCAAACTAAGAATTAAATTTACTTTGCAGAAAGATTCGTGGGATTATCAGCTTTCTTTCTGAAAATTCTAAAGTTCGCTCACAGGTAAGAGAGAGTATGGTTATCATCTCAATATTTTTGCTGACTGTATTAATCATTTCAACTACTTCACGAGGAAGCATCCCCACACTGTGCCTATGTGTGATCCAGCATTGCTTGACTTTTCTTTTTTTTTTTTCAGAGTTTACCAGATGGTTTGGTCATAAAGCTCTTTTGCCTTCGGTGTAAAATTTTGATACCATTCTTTAAGCATTACATTTAGTCAAAAAATAAACATAGCATTTTTACTTTTTAAATGCTTATATCATCAGTCCAATCTCAGAAACAACCACCTGAAATTGATTTCAATAAATTGAACATGCATGTTGAGACTGACTATAGTAGCTTGCTAAAAACAAACTAGACTCCTTACTCCTTGGCAGCTTTTACTGCTAAATGTGCCACGAGTTTGTCTTTAACAAGGAAGACAGTCCAGTCTGAGCACTTGGCATTGACCCTGCCTGGAGCATCAGGTTTCCAATCTGCCTCGTCCTCCATCTGGATATTTTCCCTGCTGTTAGAATGGAGTAAACCCGATGACTCCGTGAACCAAGTACCCTATCACTTGAATAATTTCTTGGTGAAAAGCAAAATGTTAGCAACGAAAATTTAGTATCATGGATTAATATACTAAATGGGACTTGGTTGACCAGTATATGTATTAGTTTCTTCATGTTCCCTATAGATGGGCAAGGGATTTTATAGTTCTACGTTTTACATTTATTCTATCCATTGTTTAAGGAGCCCTGGTGGTGGAAGTGGTTAATTGCATAGTTGCTAACAGAAAAGTCAGTAGTTCTAACCTACTAGCTGTTCTGTGAGAGAAGAATGGGGCAAATTGCTCCCATAAAGTTTACAGCCTTGAAATCCCTATAGGGCAGTTCTACTCTGTCCTATAAAGTTCCTACGACTTGGAATTGACTCAACGACAATGGGTTTGGTTTGTTTTTTATCAATTGTTTTGCTGTTGCCACTGATATAATGGAATTGCAGTTCTATTTTAGATTATAGATATTCATAACATAATAAAGAAAATATTATTTTATATTGCCACTTTCCACATATGTGTAATGAAGTCCCTGGGTAATGCAAATGGTTAGTGAGCTAGAATGGTAACCTAAAGTTTGGAAGTACACCCAGAGGCACCTACGAAGAAATGTCTGGTAGTTTACTTCCAAAAAACCAGCCATCGAAAGCCCATGGAGCATGGTTCTACTCTGACACACGGGGGGACCATAAGTTGCAATCTACTCAATGCTAACTGGTTGTATGTGGAATGATATATAAAGGGCACCAAAAAATATTTAGAAAACCTAAGTTATTATTTTTGGAGCCCTGGTGGCACAGTGGTTGGCAGTTCAAATCCACCAGGCGCTCCTTGGAAACCCTGTAGGGGCAGTTCTACTCTGTCCTATAGAATCACTATGAGCCAAAATCAACTCGAAGGCAACAGGTTTAGGTTTTGTTGTTTTTTTTTTTTAATCAAGGAAATTATTTTGAGAAAATTGGCCAATAGAAAGTAAAAATTACATAAATTCTTCACCTCTATTTTACTAGCCCCGCCATTACTTATCTTTCTTATGTTTCACAGAATGCGTATATGATAAATCTTATTGCAATATTAATTATTTCTGTGTATGCTATTTGAATATTGATTATGACTGAAAAGCTAAAAGTATATTTCTTATGGGCAGGTCCCATTGTTATAGATAATTGTCTCAAGATACCTAGCATAGTGCTAAGCCCAAAACACTTGTCACCAAACGTTATTCTGATTTGTATGCACTGAGATTGTCTATCCAAATGATCTAAGTACCATTGCAAAAAGAGAGAGTGAGAGAGAAAAGTTTCCTACAACCCATATAAGAGATTAAGATAAGTAGTGAAATCTGCAGACTACCTGAAAAAAAAAAAAAAAATGTAATCAATGGATCTATTATTCCTCAGATCACCACCAAACAACCTTTGCAGGAGACGGCTACAAAACAATAGTTGTCAGCCTTCTGCATTTGTGTTTTGTTTGTTTGTGTTAATGTTAGTTTTATGCTGTGCTCTGTCTTTTTTTTTTTTTTGGCTTCTAGGTATTATTTATAAGATGGTATGTAGTGTTCCATGGAAAGTCTTTCTTGTGTGAATTTTTCTCTCTAACTTTGTTCAAGTTTTTGCTTCTGAATTTGCACTTTGCAGGCTTTGCTCAGTATAGCGTTATTCTTATTTTCTTTATCTCAACCCATGTGCCTTTAAATGTGTCATGAATGCCATATTTATACTTAAAATGAACACATTTACCGGAATAGATGTAAATGTAGGAAGAGAGAAACAAGAACCACAGTCTATACAAGCGAGAAATGATCAATGTTTACCACAGTAGTAGCACATTTGAAGTGTATAGATATATAACTTTAATTTGCTATAGCTAACTTTTTTAACTCTATTAACTATCTATTTTGAACCCCTATCCTACTGGTCTTTTAGGAAACTTTAGCCTTAGTCCCCTCAGTAAAATTTCTGGTGGATATGAGTAGGACAAGAAGGCAAAGGAGAAGAACTGAGGAAAAGGGCATTATGGCATGTCAAGGCTGGAGAGGTAGGAGAGGATGTTTCTCAACCATATCTCCATGCAGCTTTCCACCAAGATGTTTCATCTTCCTGTGTCCCTGCCTGCCCTATCTGTGTCACATTTAGGGGCCTTGGAAACCAGCCAGTATTTTACAACTTGCCAGAGAGTCAAAAAGACTGTGTGAGGCTATCTGTTGTCACACTTCAAAATCACAAAGCCGTTGCCTCTCTGGAGTGTTTCTACTTCTTCAAAGCACACGGTCCCTTTCGGGGAACCAGCAGGCTTTTTACTTTCGTTGTCTCCTGTCTGCTTCTCTTCACTCATTTGTGTGACTAGAGGCTCTTATTCTAGCCTGGACAAGGTAGGTTTGATAAGGTAAGAAAATAGTTCTCCTTATGATTTTTCCCAAAGATATTTCTACCCTAATCTCTGTTTCTCCAAAACCAAAGCCAATGTGGCAAATTCACAGCCAATGGAAAAAAAAAAAAAAAAAATTCAACCCAAAATATTTTTATTGTTTGTTACATAAACTATTTTCTTAACATTTTTGTTAAAAGAAAGATCATAAATGTGTTGCCAACCCTTTAAAATCTGGATTTCCAGCTGGGATTCCAGAGCTCCCACTCCTACATCAGAAAAAATTGTTAGTGCTGAGTTTAGCACTGCTTGCCTGAGAAGAAACTCATGTTCTCTATCTTAAGACAGTTCCCACCCGTCCTGAAGACTGAGGGCAGTTTTAGTTGCCTTTCCTCAGGGATCTTTCCCTGCTGTTACTCTTACACCTGGTCATTTCACTCTTTCACGGGACTCGCTATGGCCCCCACAGACATATGCTTTTGCCTTTTTAGGACAAAAGGCTTTACATTTTTGAAAAACAAATACAGGAATTTTAACAGGTTTTTATTTTTTAATTCTATTTTGTCACATGCCTCACTGAGGTATTGAGCACAGTTAGCAGTCTCTGAAGCACTAAGAAAAGGGAGACATACTGCAGGGCTAAAGGGCATAGATTGAAATCTCAAAAATGTTATTTCATTACACTTATCCTTTTTTTTATGCTCTGTTATAATCAAAACCTAAACCTCAAAACCATTAATTCTGCATAAAGCTCCCAAATATAAGACCAGTTTATCAAAACCATCATTACACATATAGAGCATTAGATTTATGGATGGTTTTAGAGTCATCCATAAAAAACAACATCTTTCCAAATTTAGTGTTAATAAAGACTCGATAATAATTAATTCAAGCTAAAACCAAGTGACTCAAAACCTGGCTATGAAATTTGACATAGACATCTTCCAAGAAAGCTTTTGCAGGAGATGGCTATTATGTCATGCTAGCTAAAGGTGTATGAAAACAGAACCAGAAGTGCTTGTCTTTAAGGGAACCAGATCTAGTCTGTAAAAAAATTGATTTCCTTGCAGGTGGATGCTATAAAATTGCTGAGGTTGTGCTAATGTCTCAAAAAGTGCTATATGCATAGTAGGGCCTTGATAGAGGTGGGGAAAGAATGACCACTTGAAGGGAATAAATAGGGACACATTAAAACTGTTTCATTTTCTACAGTGACTAGCATATGACACACTCATTAAATTTTTTAAAGGTGTCTTACACATATTAATGATCTGTGGTAACAGTATTCATATTATTCACCCAGAAAATAGAAATTCTTAGACTCACAGAGAGGTCCAAATATATTTTATAGTAAGTGATGGATTTCTTAACATGTTTCCATACTGACTCATGCTTTCTTAGCTGTCTCTGCAGGAGGTAGTCTGCTTAGTGGGGAGTTTGTTTATGTCTTTTCTTATTTCATTTCTTTCTTCTAAATTATGCATTTACGGAAATTGAGTCCAAGTGTTTGAGAACATGGTTCCAAACAGAGGAAGTAAGTAGGAGAGCTTGGACTGGAAATAGAATTTGTCTATGACGCTGCACTGTTTGTTAGATGAGCCAAGAATTTTAATTCTGAATGCAGGGAATTAATTTCTGCCCTATGCATTTTTTGGTGCCTCACTCTTTTTTCTCTCTATATATGGCTCACAGTATGAAAATGTTTTCTTCTTCAACTTCTTCTTCCTTTCTTTCCTCATTCTTAGAGGGGATGGAGTCTAATTTGAAGACAGAGACTGTGTTTAAAAGCAAACAATCCATCAAAACTATACCAAGGAAGAGGTGGGCCGACTGTGATCTCTGACCTGGCTCAACTCCTTCATTTTGCAAAGGAGGAGAATAAATCCCAGAGATGGTGTGTGCTAATTCAATTGAATTTATTATTGTTTGTTTATAGCCCTTTCAAAAATTATTTCAGTCAGTTCATATAAAGGGCAAATATGACAATATAGATTAAGTACAAAGAAAAAATGGGAAATGGTTAAGTAAATATTCATAAAGAAATCATGACTAAAGCATTATTTTTAACATCAACCATATTAGAAGGAATGCAAGTAGATGGATAATTATCATAGTGTGTAATAAATACAGCAAAAATAGATACAAGGTAAAGTGGTACACATCAGGAATGCTTAATTCTGCTTAGGGGAATTAGAAAGTCTTCACAAAGAAAGTTTACATGAACAGGAGTGAAAACGCTAATGTATAGCTCTCACATAACTCTCACATATATAGAATGAACAGGTGTCAAAGACTGTACTCAAGTCATTAATTAATGAGGAAACCAGTAACATGGTCAAGCTATCTCAAAGAGCATTCAAGAAACGGTGCTTTATATAGGTTATCAGGAAAGACATATTTATTTTTTAAGAAATCAGAATAAGATTATTAGTACAGGTACGAAGTTAAAGACCTGCTTCTAGAATGGTGGCATAATGACCTCTGTGGACCTAATGGATCCCCAGCAAAATAACGACCACTAGTGAAGTTTATTTAAAAAAAAAAAAAGTAAAATATTTAAAATTGTCTTAAGAATATGCAACATATGAAGAAGAATTTATTCAAGAAAATCCACTAAATTTTGTTAAGAACCACGACAGCCTGTGGCCCCGAGCCATGACCCACTCTCTCTTGCCCACCTCAAGCAGTTCAGTGTAACAGAAGCTCTATTTCTTGCAGGTATGAGTGAGAAAATAGGTCTGCCTCTCTCTCCAACTCTCAGTCAAGGGCTAGTGTATCTCCCTAGGAGGGCAGGTCACCAACATTTTTCATCTCTAACCCCAGCTCCATGCTGCAGAAGCTAAATTCTAGGAGATTATAGCAAAGAGATTTATTTGGGGCCCCTTTTGTCCATCTAGCCCCAACCCGTAGGGCAGAGTCTTGACCCCAAACATGGCAGCCAGGTAATACTCAGGTCCTAATCACTCGGATAGCTTTTAGGGTGAAGGTTCCATGTCAGAAGAGGCAGTGCATTATCTGAAATGTTTAGTTTTCAGCAAAAATACATGACCTGCAAAGAAACAAGAATGTGACCAATAAACAGGGAGAAAAGCAAGCAATTGAAACTGCCATAAGAGGACCATGGTGTCAGACTTAATATAATATTTCGAAGAAGCCAGAACAAATATGTTCAAGGAACTAAAGGAAACACTTTGTAAAGAAGTAAAGGAAGGTACGGTGACAATGTCTCATTAGCTAGAAAATATCAATAGATACAAAGTTAGTGTTTTTGATTGCAATAAACTACAACATTTTGTGTTATGTTTTCTACCGGATAAAAAATTATTTACATCTCTATGGAGCATAAGTATGCATATTAGCATGTAACTTTAGAGGATCCAGACATTAGTTATTAGCAGAATTCACATTCAAACAATTGTATATTCTCCTAGAAAAACTGTATAATCCTTAAAACCTGTTGCCATCAAGTTGATTCCAACTCACTGAGACCCTACAGGGCAGAGCAGAACTGCCCCACAGAGTTTCCAAGGCAGTAAATCTTATCAGAAGCAGACTGCCACAACTTTCTCTTGCAGAGCAGCTGGTGGGTTCAAACCACACCTTTCAGTTAGCAGCTGAGCACTTAACCACTGCATCACCAGGGATCGTCTTAAAAAAGATTACTAGTGAGATATTTTGCTTTCTTTTGTTTGTATTCCATCTTACAATTCTAGTATGTCTTTCACACTTAAAACACATTTCAATTCATATTTTAAATTTTCACTGGAAACAATCTGTATTTAGATTCCATAAAATTTGCAGTAGAAATGGACTTTCATACACATGTATGTAAGCATAATTTTCCAAATATACTCAAAAGTTTTACAAGTTTTGCTATAACTGAACCAAATTTCAGGTTTTTTTTAATGGATTAAAATTAAACAAAAGATCAGTTTCTGAATAGCACTGACCATATTAGAAGTATTAAAGAAGCTAATGTAACTTGTGGCTACCATACTGAATAGAGCAAGTCTAGATGAGAACATGAACCAGAGAGTGCAAGCAATAGAATAGTGTAGAATTTAAATAATAAGTTGAGGTAAAGACGTACAGGAAGGAGTAAAAAAAAGAAGAAAAAAAAAATACCCAGGGGGCAGTAGAAAGATGAGAAGACAATTTTCATGTATTCTTACAGCTCAAGCTAGCCACTAGTGTGCATCGCTTTTCAATTTCACGTTCAGTGATATATCGTATTTGTAGCTTGAATTTGGCCATATTGGGTGTACTTACACCAAAGAAATTGACAAATACTCTAAGTTAGGGCTCCTCATCACTGCCAAGTGTTTCTTGTTATACAGTTACCAGCACAACATTAGAGTTAAGATGTTTTAGAGATCAAATCAGTTAACTCGCATTTTCTAAAACATCTAATGGCTTCCCATCAAAATGAAATCCAAAATTCTCTGACATCCTACATGCTCGTATTTGTCAGAAATAATTTCTCTAAAGTGTGGAGTTATATCTATCTGTTTGTGGATACTCGTATCAGTCTGATTTGCATTATGTCGCCTACTTGTTTACCCTACAGTAAGATTGTGAGTTTTTCCAGTATTTGATTCTTATATGTATTCTTATATATTGTGTCCTATTTATGGTTATAACTTCACTACCTACAAATTGTTGTTGTTGTCAGGTGCCGTTGAGTTGGTTCCAACTCACAGCGACCCTATGCACAATAGAATGAAACACTGCCTGGTCCTGAGCCATTCTTAAATTGTTTTTATGCTTGAGCTCATTGTTGCTGCCACTGTGTCAATCCACCTCATCGAGGGTCTTCCTCTTTCCTGCTGACCCTGTACTCTGCCAAGCATGATGTTCTTCTCTAGGGACTGATCCCTCCTGACACCATGTCCAAAGTATGTAAGACTCAGTCTCGCCATCCTTGCTTCTAAGGAGCATTCTGTTTGTACTTCTTCTAAGACGGATTTGTTTGTTCTTTTGGCAGTCCATGGTATATTCAATATTCTTTGCCAACACCACAATTCAAAGGCATCAATTCTTCTTCGGTCTTCCTTATTCATTGTCCAGCTTTCACATGCATATGATGCGATTGAAAATACCATGGCTTGGGTCAGGCGCAACTTAGTCTTTAAGATGACATCTTTTCTCTTCAACACTTTGAAGAGGTCCTTTGCAGAAGATTTGCCCAATGCAATGTGTCTTTTGATTTCTTGACTGCTGCTTCCATGGCTGTTGATTGTGGATCCAAGTAAAATGAAATCCTTGACAACTTCAATCTTTTCTCTGTTTATCATGATGTTGCTCATTGGTCCCGTTGTGAGGATTTTTGTTTTCTTTATGTTGAGGTGCAATCCATACTGAAGGCCGTGGTCTTTGATCTTCATTAGTAAGTGTTTCAGGTCCTCTTCACTTTCAGCAAGCAAGGTTGTGTCATCTGCGTAACGCAGGTTGTTAATGAGTCTTCCTCCAGTCCTGATGCCCCATTCTTCTTCATATAGTCCAGCTTCTCATATTATTTGCTCAGCATACAGATTGAATAGGTATGGTTAAAGAATACAACCCTGACGCATGCTTTTCCTGACTTTAAACCAATCAGAACACTGCCTGAACAACTGCCTCTTGATGAACACAATTAAGTGTTCTGGAATTCCCTTTCTTTACAATGTTATCCATAATTTGTTATGATCCACACAGTCGAATGCCTTTGCATAGTCAATAAAACACAGGTAAGCATCCCTCTGGTATTCTCTGCTTTCAGCCAGGATCCATCTGACATCAGCAATGATATCTCTGGTTCCACGTCCTCTTCTGAAATCGGCCTGAATTTCTGGCAATTCCCTGTCAATATACTGCTGCAGCCATTTTTGAATGATCTTCAGCAAAATTTTGATGCTTAATGTATAGCCTAGGAGTCCCTTGGTGGCCCAAACGATTAAGTGCTCAGCTACTAACCAGAAATTTGGCAGTTCAAATAGACCCAGAGGCACCTCAAAAGAAAGCCCTGACAATCTACTTCCAGAAAATCACTGCCGTTGAAAACCTTGTGGAGCACAGTCCTACTCTGACACACATGGTGTTGCCTTGAGTCAGAATCGACTTCACAACAACTGATCTGATTTCTTTGGAATGTATAGCCTTTGAATTACTAAAAAAAAAAAAAAAGAGAGAGATTTACTTTTTTCACACCCATGCAGAACTAGCCAAGAGTGCCCAAGATACAGGCCGAGCATCCCCCTTAGAGATAAACTGGAAACACACTGAGAAACACCCACTGAGAGTGAGGAGAAAGCTGATGCAAACCAAAACTAAAATTGTATTATTCAATTGAAAATCAGAGCGATTAAATGAAAAAACTCAGAATAAGTTAATGCTGACTCTAACTAGCATCACGAGATAATTTTTACTTTTTAATGTCTACACGTGTGCATCCCCTAGGGTGTACTCTAGTTATTTAAAAAAAAAAAAATCTGTCAGTTAAAGCAGAGATGAAAATACAAACTGTAACACATAGGAACATGATGTGAATTTGTGTCACTCCCTCGAGAACATCAGGTTCATAAAAAGTAATGAATGGATTACATGAAGACATAAATATGCTCCTGCATTTTCCTCTGTGACAGATATACTCTTCTGGCAATTCTGTCTTGCAACCACACCACCTTGGGCTATGAGCTCATCAGAGCTCTCAAGCTCAGCAGGGTCAAATCTGGCTAATGTTTGGAAAAGCGACCTCTAAGGAAAATCCAGGTGCAAGAGGACACAATGTAAGTAATTCAATAGATGACATGGTTCCCTTTAAGTCACTAATAGGTAATTTCCCCTCAAGGCCATTATCAGACACCACGCTACCAGATGTCTCATTGTAAAGATTTAATACAGGTGGACATTTACGATCTCATGCATTTTTTGCTGTTGTTAAACTTATTACTATCATCTTTATTATCATGATAAACATTATGTATTCAGCATTTATTTTCAACATTATTGTATGGGAAATTTTACAAAGTGTGGGTAGACCTGTTCTCCCTTACAAGTTTCTAGAAAACAGTCATATGGATGAGTGTGTTTCATACTCTTTCATGTCATAACCAAAGTAGAAAATTAATTTATTTTGCTATATCCTGGGGTAAAGGAATGAGACTATAAAGGACCTGAGGCAGCTAGCACAGGGCTGTCACAAGGGCTGAGTGGGGCCAATCTAGCCCACAGAGTGTTTTTGTGTGGAATAAAAACATGTGTCTACTCTGGACAGAAGCTTAGAGTCAGCATGTATGGCCTGTTGAGAGAGAAGTAGAGAATTTCAGCCCCACTGCTACTCTCTGCAATTGAGTGAATTGTAAGCATCCTGTAGAACCACATGACAGTGGTCCTAGGGTTAGGGATCAACATCTTATAATACTTGTCACCTGCCCAGCAGCTGAGAGGCTCTAATATAGGCAATGGGCAAACAGCAAAGACTTAAAACACTATCACTCCGCTAGGCACACAAAGGAATGATTATATTTACAATTAACACGTGAACGTAGAGAGTATGTTATATAGAAGGGCAAAGGGAGGCTCTTGCAAGCTGTATGTTTAGATCAAAAGTAAGAATGCCATAATTTTCTTCCCTTCAATTAGACTTCAACTATCAGGGGGTGAGGATATTAAACAATGAGACATGCTTTCCAAAGGACAATATTTAGTGCAATTTTTCAGGAATTATAGATGTTATAGAAACCCTGGTGGTGTAGTGGTTAAAAGCTACAGCTGCTAACCAAAAGGTCAGCAGTTCAAATCCACCAGGCGCTCCTTGGAAACTCTTTGGGGCAGTTCTGCTCTGTCCTATAGGGGTGCTAAGAGTTGGAATCGACTCAACGGCAACAGGTTTGATTTTTTTTATAGATGTTACGATGCATGAAGTTAATGATAACGGAAATGCCTTTCACCCAGAAGGGACTAAGTTTAGGACTCACCCTACTCCAGCATGATCTCAGTAACATAACAAAAGAAACACCCCATTTCCAAACAGGATCACATTCACAGCCACTGGAGTTAGGGCTTCATATCTTTTTGGAGCACACAACTTAATCCATAATGAGGAGGATCAGGGACAGGAAATAGGTTACAGTATTAAATAAGATGAAATAAACCTTAAATATGTTAAATATGTCTTTTTAATGGATATACAATTTATATACAATAAAATTAACATTGTAAGTCTACAGTTCAATGTGCTTTGACAAATTGATGCAGCTTAATATTTTTTTTTTCCAGTGGGGTTGTTTTATTTTTGTTATTGTTGTGGTTTTGTTATCAAGAATATAACTAAAGTGAACATTTGCTTACAAGTCTGTGTGAGCACGTTTTCATTTCTTTTAGGTAAAATACCTAGGAATGTAATGAAAAGGCTGTAAGGAAAGTGTTTACTTTAAAAGGAAACTGTCAAAATATTTTCCAGAGTGGCTGTTATGGATTGAGTTGTGCCCCACACCACCCCAAAAGAAATTTGTGTTGTAAATCCTAACCCCTATACTTGTGGAAGGAACCCTGGTGGTATAGTGGGTTAAGAGCTATGGCTTCTAACCAAAAGGTTAGCAGTTCGACCTAACAGGGAACACAGCAGAGAATCCCTGATGGAGAAGGAGAAAAGTGGGATGCAGACTTCAAATTCTAGTAAAAAGACCAGACTTAATGGTGTGGCTGAACCTGGAAAGACCCCAGAGGTCTTGGTTTCCCGAACTCTCTGTTAGCCCCAAACTAAAAGCATTCCCAAAGCCAACTCTTCAGACAAAGATCAGACTGGACTAATAGACATAAAATGATACTGGTGAGGAGTGTGCTTCTTAGCTGAAGTAGACACACGAGACTATGTGGGCAGCTCCTGTCTGGAGGCAATATGTGAAGGCAGAGGGAGACAGGAGCTGGTTGAATGGATGTGGGCAATACAGGGTGGAGAGGAGTGTGCTGTCACATCGTAGGGAGAGCAACTAGGGTCACGTAACAATGTGTGTATAAGTTTTTGTAGGAGAAACTGAATTGTAAACTTTCACTTAAAGCACAACTTAAAAAAAAAAAAGGTCGGCAGTTTGAATCCACCAGGTGCTCCTTGGAAACTCTATGAGGCAGTTCTACTCTGTCCTATAAGGTCTCTATGAGTTGGAATCGATTTGACTGCAATGGGTACTTGTGGATATAATCCATTTGAAATAGGGTTTTTATTATGTTAATGAGTCCATACTACTGTATGGTGTGCCTTAAACCATTTACCTCTGAGTTATAAAAAGAGCAGTTTAGGTATATATAGTACAAATGGGAAAAAGATAGATGCCACATGGAGATCCCCAAGGAACTCTGAGAACCCTAGACAAGAATTTTCTACCAGAGCAGACAGAAAGGGCCTTTCCCTAGAGCCGGCACGCTGAATTCAGACTTCTTGCCTCCTAAACTGTGAAAAAAAAAATTTTTCTTCATTAATTTCACCCACTGGTGGTATTTCTATTACAGCAGCTCTAGATAACCAAGACTATCTAATTTTTACTTCCATAAGTAATGTATTAAGCTTCTAATTGCTTCAATTTTTCACCAACATTAGGTATTGTCAATCTCTTTTCATTTTAGCTGTATTAGTAGTTGCATAGTAAGTTCTCAGTTCTGGTTTTTATTTGTGTTTCCCTCATCATTAATGAAGTGAAATATATTCTCATGTATTTTTGCCATTTCCATATCTTCTACGGTTAAATGTTTCTTCAAATATTTTGCCCATTTTGTTATTGCCTGTTTGTCTTATTACTGAGTTGTTAAGAGATTTTTCTGTATTTTGATTGCAAATCCTGAATCAGATATGTGCTTTGCAGATATTTTTTTTCAGTCTGTGGCTTGCCTTCTGCATGTCTAACAGCGCCTTTCTAAGAAGAGTTTTTAATATTGGTGAAGACCAAATTATATATTTTTCTCTTATTTTTTGCATTTGCTTTTTTTTTTTCCTTTGATTTAAGAAAATTTTGTCTAATTCTAGATCTCAAAGGTTTTTCTTCTGGATAGTTTATAATTGTAGTTCTTCCATTGAGGTTTATGGTCCATATCAAATTAGTTTTTTATTTATAAATATCCAACTTTTCCAATGTCATTTGTTGAAAAGACTAGCCTTTCACTATTGAATCACCTTCAAATCTATGTTGGTTTATTTCTGGCTATTCATTCTGCTTCATTGGTTTATATGTTAATTTTTATTTCTTGTCTCTTAATTTCAATCATTTGAGTTTAGATCATTTGTATGTGTGGAACTGGGAATATTGTATGGATACTAATAGGAAGACTCAATATTTTATTTTAAAGCAATGTGACTTGTTTATTGTGAGATATTATCTGATAAAAATAAAGCAATGAGGTATATGTAATAGAAGTCCAGGGCACACAGCACATTTGCGGCTGTATTTTCAAACTAAAATTGAAGTAATAGGGTAGGTCATATATTCAAATAATTTCAAAATAATGATTAAAAAATGCAGCTATGTATTGTTTGCAAACTTATTCTACATGAATTAGAATGAAAACTTTGTGTATCGATGTTTTCTTAAATTTACTCCCTGAGCACTTATTGAAATCCAAACATTGCCTGCTTTGTGTTTGGAGATAAACCTCTAAAGGTGAATTTTTCCCGCATCCTTAGGGTTCTGAGAAGGAGCCCTTTCGGTGCAATGGTTAAGTACATTGCTTGGCTGCTAGTTGAAAGGTTGGCAGTTCAAACCCACCCAGCTGCTCTGTGGAAAAAAGACCTGGTGATCTGCCTCCATAAATATTATAGTCAAGAAAACCCTGTGGGGCAGTTC
The DNA here is from genome assembly GCF_024166365.1 of Elephas maximus indicus. Lineage (NCBI taxonomy): Eukaryota > Metazoa > Chordata > Mammalia > Proboscidea > Elephantidae > Elephas > Elephas maximus. The sequence goes on from NC_064836.1 coordinate 62,492,575, forward strand.
TACTCTGTCACATGGGGTCATTATGAGTCAGTATCAACTCCATGTCACCTAATAACAACAACATGGTTCTGAGGGTGGTAAAGGAATATATACACATAATCACAAAACCGTGTGATAAGTACTGTGAGAATATAAGTTTTGCATTGAATTCAGGAAGTCTTCCGAGGGAAAAGTTATTAGTGCTAAATTTTAAAACTGAGTAGTATTGTTCTGATAAATCACTGGATTGAAATCTTCTTGGTGATGGTGGAGGTTTTTGTAGTCATTATTTTTGTTGTTTCGTTTTGTTTTTGATTTCCCGCAACATTTAATCTTATACCTGCAACTCCCAACATATTTATTGATGGAAAAGATAGGTCAAATGCTTTTCTCAAAAAATTGTTAAAAAATACAGTGTCCTTTCTCTTGGAAAGTGTATGAAGGATTTGCTAACCAATTATTTATCTTCATTTTAGAAGTGAGAACTAAAAGAGTGATACCGACTCACCCTGGCACCTAATAAATATTCAAATCAGGTACTATCTGGTTAATTACTGCTGCATTTTATCAGAGAGTATCTGAAAAGCTCAGAAATGTGGTTGTATGCTCCAGTGTGGTAACTTTCTCTTTAGCAGTAATTTATACTCTTCCAGGTTCTGACTGCTTTTGGATGACACTGATGATGATATAGTGCAAGGAAGCTGTGATTTATTACAAATGATGCACGTACTGAACTGTTGGACAGCACAGAGTCAAATGAAAGGGCTCCAGGATTCCTCTCTCATTACATTGAGTTTTAAATATTATTTCTGTTCTTCCTCCTAGTTTATCATTGCCACTTGATTAATTATTTATACATGGAAGGGATTTGAGATAATATTAAAAATCTAGTTCATTAGGTTATTAATTTGAATGAACAATAATTAATTGTAACCATAAAGTCATTTTTATATAGCCCCAACTATGGAATTAGATATTTAAGCTGTTTTTTTTGTGTTTGTTTAGTTTTGTTTCGTTTCCTCTTTTCCAAAAGATTTGTTAAGAATAAGGTATAGGCAAAACTCTTTTATTATTACTGCTATCTCCAAAAATTAATAATGGCTGATGACAAAGTATTTATAACATTTCAATAACATTTTAAAAGCAAGTATTTAAGGAAAGCTGAACATGTTAACTACATCATCAAATTTCATATGTTTAACTAGAATTATTTCCATTTGAATCACCTGCACTACTTTTCTCAATACAAATCTTTTGCTTGCATTTATAATTACTTAAAATGTTAAAATAAATGAATATTTGTTTAATAAATGAAAGGCTTTCTTAGGAACACAAATGACAAATCTCTTGTGGATCAAAATCTGGAATTTACTGACGTAAGGCAATGCATAACCCTAAGACTATTTGAAATATTTTCTCCCTAGTTTCCTTAGATTTTGAATAAAATCTGAAAACATGTATGTACAAGAATAGTTGTCTTGCTTAACCAAGTGCTGAAAATTCCATGTCTACCTTCCCATGGAAAATCAAAATTCTCATGAGGGTCGAAAGGTCTAAAAAAATGTGATATTATTTTTTTTCAATGTAGGAATCTTTTTTGAAAGCCCAAGCATATTCTCAGTGGTACAGGACACTAGAGGTGATAAAACAAGGAAGACCTAGAGAACTGAGAAGCAGAAATCTGTTCTATAGCTAAATTACATCTTCTCTCGAAAATATTTAATATTAAATTTTCTACAAAATACATGGTAGTAATAAAGGGTAAAAGACTAAAATACCCCCAGAGGGGGAACATAATTAAATCTGAGAGCCCACTATGTGCCAACAACTTTGCATTTAAACCTCACAGTTACCCTGGAGATGGGATTGTTTTCTGTATATTACAGGCAAAGAACACATGGAGATTAAATTACTTGTCTAGTTTCATATGACTTGTATATAGCAGAGTCAAGATTCATACCTAGATATGTATAAACCAAAATCTCTTGCTCTTTCTAAATTAAGGAAACCTAAAATATATCAAACTCCATCCCTTTACAGGACATGTGAGAGCATAGAATTTCTTGCAAATGAAGCACCTTGCAAAAATACAAAATAATGGAATTCTAGTCCAAGACAAGGATAGAATTGAAGCATTTCTTCCTATTCATTCCACTATGTACAGCTAAAATCTTGGACACTATATATAATATACATATAAAAATACTCTGAAAGGTGGAGAGAAGAAGGCAGCTTTATAAATTCCTCAAGACCCAAGAAAAGATAAGATGGTGAGTACCCTGAGTTTCAGTTTTATTTCATATATCACAAACTGTGTGCTGGAGGAGATGGCAACCTAAAAAGGCCAATAAGCACAGCAAAAAAAAAAAAAAAACCTGAGAAAAATTTGCTCTCCCTAGCCAAAGGACCAGAAAATGACCTGAACAAGAGAGAAAACTGCCCTACTCCAGCCAAAACCCCTGGAAAAGGCTGTGGCCCCACCCCCTTTCCCATCAGCCCAGTACCAAAAAAAAAAAAAACACAGTGCCATTGAATGGATTCCGACTCATAGCGACACTATAGGACAGAGTAGAACTGCCCCATAGAGTTTCCACGGAGCGCCTGGTGGATTCGAACTGCCAACCCTTTGGTTAGCAGCTGTAGCACTTAACCACTATGCCACCAGGGTTTCATTAGCCCAGTAGGGAGCGTATATTGCCATCCTTGCTCAGCTGTAACATAATGCAATGTCCTACACCCACCATGGGGAATACCAGAGGAGGCCCAGTGAGAACCCAGGACTTTCATCCCCATGCATGGTATCAATGGAGACCTTGTGGGGGCCTATACCTCCACCTGCACACAATGGGACAGTGAGGTGCCTCTCCCCTTACCAGTTTGAGTGGTGTTTCAGAGGAACCCTAGAGGGAAGCTGGGACTTTCACATTCCTGTGGTAACTAGGCCTCCATGGTAACAATGGAGGCCACACTGGGAGAAGCAATAGGATGCCTCTCACCCTACACTCAGGGTAGAAATCTAGTGAAGAGCCTGAGCTCCCACCTACACACAGTAGAAGTGAAGTGCCCCTCCCCCTACTCAGTAGAATCAACATAAAGTGAGTGGGGAACCTAGATGCCTATCACCACTTGGCAGTAACAAGACTGCTCCCTGCTCCCCCTGCCAACATGGTGTCAGAGGAAGCCTAGTAAAATGGAAGATTTAAATGAGATCCAGAACATCAAATAAAATATACCAAGTGTCCAGGATAAAATTAAAAGTCATTCTTCATACCAAGAATAAGAAAAATCTCAACTTCAGTGAGACAATCAACAGACATCAACACAGAGATGATACCATCTTAGAATTATCTAGCAAGGATTTCAGAGCAGCCATCATTGAAATACTTCAAAAATAATTGTGAACACACTTGAAACAAATGAAATAAACAGAAATCTTGACAAAGAAACAGATGATATAAGGAAAAACCAAATGGAAACATTACAATTGAAAATAGCAATAACTAAAAAAAAAAAAAATGTATTTGCTCAACAGAACAATGTAAAGGACAGAGTGAAGGATTTGTGAACTTGAAGATTAAACAACAGAACTTACTAAATATGCATAACAGAGAAACATAGGCTAAAAAAAAAAAAATGAATAAAGCCTCAGCGACCTGTGGGGCTATAACAACAGATTTATACTTCATGTCATCAGATTTCCAGAAAAAGAGAAAGAGATGGTGTTGGAAAAGTATTCAAAGAAATAATGGCTGAAAATTCCTCAAATTTGGCAAAAAAATCTACCTACAGATTCAAGACCCTGAGAAAATTCCAAACTGGATGAAAAAGACCCTGAGAAAATTCCAAACTGGATGAGCCCCCCCAAAATCCATGCCAAGGCTTTCATAATGAAACGTCTAAAAACTAAAGACAAAGAAAAAAACATGAGAAAACCTACAGATTACCATAGCGGAAAAACAATTTAAAAGACAGGGAATTTCTTATCAGAAAACACAGTGGCTGGAGAAAGTGGCACATCATGTCATAGGGGATGAAAGAAAAGAATTGTTAAGCCAGAATCTGACATCCTGTGAAAATATTCCTTGGGAATGAAGGGGACATACATTCACAAACAAAAAATAGTAATAATAATAATTAAGAGAATTTGTTGCCAGCAAACCTCCCTGAAGATAATAGCTAAAGAAAATTCTTGAAACAAAAAGAAACTGAGAAAAGAAGGTCTTGGAATTCAGGAATGAAGCAAGAACCAAAAGCGTAAAAATATGAGAAGTACGATAGGCTTTCTCCCCTTGAATGTCTTAAATTGTGTTTCAAGATTGGAGAAAATAAATTTACATTTTTCTGTTCATTCTCAATGTATGTAGAGGAAATGTTTTGGACAACTGTATTATAAATGAGGTAGGAAAGGGGATTTAAAAGGAGGTAAGATTTCTACACTTCACTGGAAACAGGAAAATGTATATACCAGTCCATTGTGATAAGATACGTATGTGTAATATAATACCTACCACAACCACTAAAAAGGGCCTATACAAAGAGATACACTCACTATAGATCAATCAAAATGAAATTCCAAAAATGTTGAAGTAATTCTGATACATATGACAACTTGGGTGGATTTCAGGTGCAATCTGCCAAGTGGGGGACAAAAACAACCATCTCAAAAGGTCAGATACTAGATGATTTCATTCACACAACAGTCTTAAAATGATAAGATTGTAGAGATGGAGAACAGATTAGTGGTTGCTAGGGATTAGGAATGGTGAGAAATGGAGAAAAGGGTGTATGTAGCATGAGGCAGATCTTTATGATGATGGAATAATTCTGTACCTGATTACGTTGGTTATTATATGATTCTACACAAATATAAAAATGAAAGCACAGTCAAGAAATCAAAAGACACATTGCACTGGGCAGATCTGCTGCAAAAGATCTCTTTCAAGTGTTAAAAAGCAAAGATGTCACCTTGAGAACTAAGGTGTGCCTGACACAACCCATGGTGTTTTCAATCGCCTCATATGCATGAGAAAGCTGGAGGATGAATAAGGAAGACCAAAGAAGAATTGAAACCTTTGAGCTGTATTGGCATAGAATGTTGACTATAAAATGGACTGTTGGACCAAAAGAACAAACAAATCTCTCTTGGAAGAAGTACAACCAGAGTGCTTCTTAGAAGCAAGGATGGTAAGGAGACTACAACTCACATACTTTGGACGTGTTATCAGGCAGGATAAATCCCTGGAAAAGGACATATCATGCTTGGTAAAGAAGAGGGCTGAGGAAGAAGAGGAAGGCCCTCAATGAGATGTGTTGACACAGTGGCTGCAACAATGGGCTCAAGCATAACAATGATTGAAAGCATGGCGCAGGACAGGGCAGTGTTTTGTTCTGTTATACATAGGGTTGCTGTGAATCAGAACCAACTTAACAACAACAGCACATGTTTAAAAATGGCAAAGAAATATAAACACACTTGTGTTAAAAGTGTCATTTTTCAGGTTTTGATAATGTTCTGTAGTTCCACAAGATGAAACCTTTGGGGAAAACTTGGTAAAGAGTATATGACACCTTTCTGTAGTATCATTGTTATTTCTTATTAATCTATAATTATTTCAGAATTTAAAAAAAATTGAAAAATAATACATAGATAATGGCAGAATTTTTTAAGGGCAGGTTAAAAAAAAAAATCCTGATAATTGCAATGAAATGTAGAGACTAGGAGTCTGAATATTGGGAACCAAGGTAGACATATTCTCTTGGATAACTCTTATCCATTCAATAAATGCATTTCAGACAGATAATATAGATAACAAGGAAACTGGATGAAAACAGCAGAGAAGAAAATCATATATTGATATATTACTCAATTCAGGCCCAAGAACACACCTATTGTGTGGAAAAATTCTTTGAGAAAGGTGTAGACTTTATTTTTTTCATTTTTTTTTAAATAGCATCAATTCTCATTTTATGGTGTTTTCAATAGGAATACTAAATAAAGTGACATTTACAAAATTCATGGCCTCCAGCACAGGCATTGGTGTGACCCAGATCCAAAGGAATACATTGGACAATTTTGAGGTTCTTTTAGACTTACCACTGCATCTAATGGTTCACATGATTATCAGAGGAGGTTAAGTTTGGGAGATGACCCTTTCATACATCTTCTTTGTATACAATTCCGAGAATACTATTCTGGAGTAATGCTCTAGAATATACTTGAAGCTCCTTAAGAATCTTCTTGGATTCTCTAGGGAGACTTAAGTAGGTGATTCTAGTAGTTTTGAACATGAAAAAAGAGAATCAAAGACATAATGCAATGCAACAATTATTTTTCAGTGTATATGTGACTGCCTAGCTACCTAACTGATTTTATATAATAGAGTGTCAAAATCTTCCTGCTATGTTCTCCAAGTCAGGTGTTCCTTTTACAAGCTGTCACATTTTTGAAATAGTAATGCTTTTAAATTTGTTTGATGAAAACCCTATAACTTTTGTTTCTAAAAGGACAAAGGATATTTTTTACATTTGCTTTTTGCTTCAGTTTAGTTTGGAGCCCTGGGGGCAGACTGGTTAAGAGCTATGGCTGGTAAGGTTGGCAGTTTGAATTGACCAGCTGCTCCTTGGAAATCCTATGGGGCAGTTCTACTCTGTCCTATAGGGTCACTATGAGTCGGAATTGACTTGACAGCAACAGGCTTGGTTTTCTTTTTGTTTTTTAGTTTAGTTTAGATCAGTGTATACCCAGGAGTAATGATTCTTTAGTATTACATAATAATAAAATAAAAAACAAAAATACACATATTCACATATTGGATAGTATTAAAGTTTGTTTAGTGATTATCTTTAGTTTTACATTCATTGAGTGCCATCAGTGTTGTTACTTAATATCATTACAGATAATTTCCCTTTCTATGAAGTTATTCTCTTCCTCTCAAATTATTTTTGTGTGGGTAATATATTTATACTACTTATATATTAATTTTGAAGTTGCTTTTAATGAATAATATAAAATATAATTTAATATTTTAGTATGAATACTCAGTCACATTTTCTAAGAAAATTATTCATAGAAAACTTTTAGGCCACTCAGTATTTTACACTGTGATCTGATAGCTCTAAGCTTAATGGCAACTACGCAATTCTACAAAATTAAAAAAAAAACTCACCTAAGATGTCTTTGTCTTTGCAAAGCATATCCTGGAATATAGTAAATATTTAATATTTAACAAATATGCCTTCATAATAAAAATTAATAAGACTAAAAATACTTTCAAATGTCAAATAAAACATTTTAGCAATATTGTATTTTTAAGCAAAATACACATTGCCTTTGGGTGTGTGTATGCATGTGTCCGAAAAAATCTTACAATGTATCTCTGTTCAGTGAAACACTAAAATTTTGCTATAATTACCTTCTGAAAGGAAAAGAAGAAACATGTATATCCATAATTTTTCCAAAACTCAAAGGGAAAAAGCTCTAATGAAAAGCAGTTTAAGTTTAAAAGAGAATTTCACCACTTGTCTGTCATGTTGTCATACTGCAGTAGCTTGCATGTTGCTGTGATACTGGAAGCTATGCCACTAGTATTTCAAATACCAACAGCGTTACCCATGGTAGACAGGTTTCAGTGGAGCTTCTAGGCTAAGACAGACTAAGAAAAAGGACCTGGCGATCTTCTTCAGAAAGAAGTGACCAGTGAAAACCTTATGGATAGAGTGGAACATTGTCTCAATAGTTCTGGAAGATGAGCACTTCAGGTTGGAAACAAACAAAATAAAAAAACCAAACCCATTGCCATCAAATAGATTCCAACTCATCATGACCCTATAAGACAGAGTAGAACTGCTCCATAGGATTTCGAAGGAGCAGCTGCTGGATTTGACCTGCCAACCCTTTGATTAACAGTTGAGCTCTTAACCACTGCACTACGAGGGCTCCCTCAGGTAAGAAGGCATTCAATATACAACTGAAGAAGAGATGCCTCCTCAAAGTAGAGTCAACCTTAATGATGTAGATGGAGTAAAGCTTTCAGGACCTTCACGTACTGATATGGCACTACTCCAAATAAAAAGAAACAGCAGCAAATATCCATTAATAATTGGAAAGTGGAATGTACAAAGTATGAATCAAGGAAAATTGGAAGTTGTCAGAAAGGAAATGCAAAGCTTGAACATCTATAACCTAGGCATTGTTTTTGTTGTTAGGTGTTAATGAGTCACTTCTGACTCATAGTCACCCTAGGTACAACAGAAAGAAACACTGCCCAGTCCTGGGCCATCCTCACAATCGTTACTACGCGAGAGCCCATTGTTGCAGCCACTGTGTCAGTCCATCTTGTTGAAGGTCTTCCTCTTCTTTGTTGACTCTTTTTCTTTACCAAGCATCATGTCCTTCTCCAGGAACTGGTCTCTCCTGATAACATGTCCAAAGTATGGACAATGCTTCTAAGGAGCATTCTGGCAATACTTCTTCCCAGACAGATTTGTTTGTTCTTTTGGCAGTCCATGGTATATTCAATATTGTTCATCAATACCATAATTCAAAGACGTCAGTTCTTCTTCAGTCTTCCTTATTCATTGCTCAGCTTTTGCATGCATATGAGGCAATTAAAAACTCCATGGCTTGGGTCAGGCACATCTTAGTCTTCAAGGTGACATCTTTGCTTTTTAACATTTTAAAGAGGTCTCTTGCAAGAGATTTGCCCAATGCATTGTGTCATTTAATTTCTGGACTGCTACTTCTATGGGTGTTGATTGAGGATCCAAGTAAAACGAAATCTTTGACAACTTCAATCTTTTTTCCATTTATCATGATTGTGCTTATTGGTCCAGTTGTGAGGATTTTTGTTTTCTTTATGCTGAGTTGTAATTCACAGTGAACACTATAGTTTTTGATCTTCATCAGTAAGTGCTTCAAGTCCCCTTCACTTTCAGCAAGCAAGGTTGTGTCATCTGCGTATCACTGGTTGTTAATGAGCCTTACCCCAATCCTGATGCCGTGTTCTTCTTTATACACTCCATCTTCTCAGATTATTTGCTCAGCATACAGATTGAATAAGTATGATGAAAGGACACAACTCTGATGCACACCTTTCCTGAATTTAAAACATGCAGTATGCCCTTGTTCTGTGTGAAGACTATCTCTTGATCTATGTAGAAGTTTCTCATGAGCATAGTTAAGCATTCTGAAATTCCCATTCTTCCCAATGTTATCCGTAATTTGTTATGACCCACACAGTTGAATGCCTTTGCATAGTCAAAAAAACACAGATAAACATCTTTCTGATACTCTCTACGTTCAGCCAGGATCAATCTCACATCAGCAATGATATCCCTGATTCCACATCCTTTTATGAATCTGGCTTAAATTTCTGGTAGTTCCCTGATGATGTACTACTGCAACTGCTTTTGAATGATATTCAGTAAAATTTTACTTGCATTTGAATTAATGATATTGTTCGATAATTCCCACATTTGGTTGGATTGCATTTCTTTGGAATAGGCATAAATATGGATCTCTTCTAGTCTGTTGGCCACGTAGCTGTCTTACAAATTTCTTTGCGTAGACAAGTGAGCATTTCGAGCACTGCATTCATTTGTTGACACATCTCAATTAGTATTCTGTCAATTTCTGGAGTCTTATTTTTCACCAATGACTTCAGTGCAGCCAGCTTGAACTTCTTTCTTTCGTACCATTGGTTCCTGATCATATGCTACCTCCTGAAATGGTTGAACACTGACCAATTCTTTTTGGAACAGTGACTCTGTGTATTCCTTCAATCCTCTTTTGAAGAAAGGAAGAGGTCATTAAAAAGACAGAAAAGAAAGAAAGACCAAAACAGATATCATAAGAGACTCTGAAACTTGCTTTTGAACATAGAGTAGCTAAAGTGAACAGAAGAAATGATGAAATAAAAGAACAGAGCAGAGGATTTCCAAGGGTGGCTCCAGAAGACAAAGTAAAGTATTATAATGATGTGGGCAAAGACCTAGAGATAGAAAACCAAAAGGGAAGAACACACTTGGCATTTCTCAAGCTGAAAGAACTGAAGAAAAAACTGAAGCCTCAGACTGAAATATACTGAATGACCCAGGAAACATCAAAAGAAGATGGAAGGAACTTAGGCATTAGTGAGCGGAAAAGGACTGGTATTATTTTGGATCAGACAGCCGTACTGTGCATTGTGACAGGAATGACAAATTGAAGCGGAACAGCACCATATTCATCATCAAAAAGAACATTTTAAGATCTGAACACAACACTGTCAGTGATAAGATAATATCCATATGCCTACAAGGAAGACCAGTTAATATGACTATTACTCAAATTTACAAACCAACTACTGATGCCAAAGATGAAGAAATTGAAGATTTTTACCAACTTCTTCAGTCTGAAACTGATCAAACATGCAATCAAAAAATGTATTGATAATTACTGGTGACTGGAATGAGAAAGGTGGAAACAAAGAAGGAGAATCAGTATTTGGAAAATATAGCCTTGGTGATAAAAATGATGCCAGGGATCACATGGCAGAACTTTAGAAAACCAATGACTTATTCAACAGAAATACCTTTTTCGATGACACAAAGTCAACTAAACACATGGAAGAGCCCTGGTGACACAGGGGTTAAGCATTCAGCTGCTAATCAAAAGGTAGGAAATTTGAATCCTTGGAAACTCTGTGGGGCAGTTTTGCTCTGTCCTATAGGGTCACTATGAGTTGGAATAGACTCGACAGCAATGCATTTGGTTTTTGGTATACACATGGGACAGGCTGAATAGAATAAGCAGGAATCAAATAGTCTACATCTGTGAATGAAGAAGCTCGATATCATCAGTCAGATCAAAGCCATCAATTGCTCATACGCAAGTTCAAGTTGAAGCTGAAGGAAATTAAAACAAACCCACAAGAGTCAAAGTACGAACTTGAGTATATTCCACCTGAATTTACAGACCATCTCAAGAATAGATTTGATGGATTAAAACACTAATGACAGAAGACCAGGTGAGTTGTGAGATGACATCAAGGACATCATACATGAAGAAAGCAGAAGATTATTAAAGAGGCAGGAAAGAAAAAAAAAAAAAAAACACCAAAATAGATGTCAGAAGAGACTGAAACTTATCCTGGAATGTAGAGTAACTAAAGTGAATGGAAGAAATGAAGACGTATAAGAGCTGAACAGAAGATTTCAAAGGGTGGCAGAAGACAAAGTATTGTAATAAAGACAGAAGACAAACAAGACAGAAGACAAAGTATTGTAATAAAATTTGCAAAGACCTGGAGTCAGAAAACCAAAAGGGAAGAATGTGGTCAACATGTCTCAAGCTGAAAGAACTGAAGAAAAAATTAAAGCCCCCAGTTGCAATATTGAAGGATTCTGTGGGCAAAAATTGAATGATACAGGAATCATCAAAAGAAGATGGAAGGAATACACAGAGTCACTGTAACAAAAAGAATTGGTCTGTATTCAACCATTTCAGGAGGTAGCATATGATCAAGAGCCAATAGTACTGAAGGAAAGATCAAAACTTTACTGAAGACATTGACAGGAAACAAGGCTCCAGGAATTGACTGAATACCGATTGACATGATTCAATAAACTGATGCAGTGCTGGAAGTGCTCACTTGTCTGTGCCAAGAAATTGAAAGACAGCTACCTGGCCAACTGACTAGAAGAGATCCATATTTGTGCTTATTCCAAAGAAAAGTGATTCAATTGAATGCAAAAATTATCAAACAATACCAATAACATCACCTCATATGTATGTGAAAGCTGGACAATGAATAAGGAAGACGGAAGAAGAATTGATGTCTTTGAATTATGGTATTGTCAAAGAACATGGAACATGTCATGAACTGCCAGAAGTATGAAATAATCTGTCTTGTAGGGTATACAGCCAGAATGCTCCTTAGAAGTGAGGATGGTGAGACTTCATCTCATGTACTTTGGATATGTTATCAGGAGGGACCGGTGCCTGGAGAAAGACATCATGGTTAATAAAGTAGAGGATCAGCAAAAAAGAAGAAGACCCTTAACGAGATGAGTTGACACAGTGACTGCAACAATGCTCAAACATAGTAATGATTGTGAGGCTAGCACAGAACTGGGTAGTGTTTTGTTCTGGTGTAGATATTATCACTATGAATCAGAACTGACTCGATGACATCTAACAATAACAAAAGGGACTTAATACAGAATAGATATTCTTTTGTGTATGTTATTATTGAACAAATTTCACACCCTCTATGGAAACCCAAGTGGCATAGTGGTTAAGTGCTACGGCTGCTAACCAAAAGGTTGGCAGTTTGAATCCATCAGGTGCTCCTTGGAAACTCTATGGGGCAGTTCTGCCCTGTCCTATAGGGTCACTATGAGTCGGAATCGACTCTATGACAATGGTTTTTTTTATGTTAATAAGAGATAATATAAAAGCGAATTGATATACACAAATGAATAAGTAAATAAATACAAATTAACAATTTTTAGGTAAATGGATTTCTCATAACACATATTGTTTTAGCATAGTAATCTAGATACATAGCCATTGTCTTTATAAGAAAAATCTGTATGCTAGCTGTAGCCTAATTCTAGGAATCCAACACCATCCTCTGAGTCCATGATAGAACCATTTCATAGTATGACAAATACTCATTACCACTCATGCTAATATTCCCACCTCTCCAAACAAGTCAAATATTTTTTTAATCACAAATCTCTCTTATAAACATAATCATGGCCTTAAAATTCCTTTCCATACATGCAAGGAAGCCATTGCCATTAGCATACATAGATATAATGGATTTTGATGTAGTTGCCATCCTTTATTAGGTAATATTCTAGATTTCATCTATTATCTAAACTCTATTGGTTAGTGCATCTGAAATGGTTAAGATGAATTCTAGAGCTTTATTACAGTATAATAATGCAATTTTGCATCTAAATTTGAAGGCACTCACCTGCATTTCTCCTTAGTAAGATTGAAATAGAAGGCATACATCCCATAACAGAGCAATTCTCTCTCTAGTTAAATACTCTGGAGAACCTCTCACAAGAGAGTACAAAGAATCCTTTATGGCAACATTTATTAATGGCAAAAGTAGAACCAATCTAAATAGTAATCACCAAGAAAATGGGTAAATAAATTGCATTATGTCCATGAAATTAAAGGCCAACAGTTAAAATGGGCTACCTAAATCTCTTACTCACTTTTCATTTATTCAACAAGTATTCTTTCTGCATTCTCTACACCTGATTGATCCCTGAGCCGATTCAGTGCCTTCCATATTCCTATGCCATAGAACCAGCATGTTACCATGTATCTCTTGCCACTCTGCCTACAATTTAGATAGCATTTACTAGGTGAGAAATGATGGTCATTAAGGAAAGAAATTTCTGTTGCAAAACAAAGAGCTTAATAAACATTTTATCTTCAATAATTTTTTTTCTCCCTGCTTAAAAGAAAGAGTAACAAAGATAAATCCATTTTCAGTTAATTTCCTTTAATTAAATCAAGCGAAGACACAGCTTTCTGTGTACACTCCTTTTTCAGTATTTTTCTCAACATGAACAACACATCTGCACTTGGTTTACCCAGAATGAAGCAAGGCAATCACAAACCAAATCCCATTCAATCTTTCATCATACATCACAAATCAAATTTACAAAATCTAACAGTATATATAATAAGTATTTCCAAATTTTTGTATTACCTTAAATGGTGCTTAAACAAAATTTGCTTTTAGAAACCTTAGGAAATATTGAGCTATCTGTTGAGATACAATGAATGTGAAGGTGAAATTGTTCTTTCTTGAGGTGATTTCCATTTTTCACCTTATTCACTGAATTCAGTTATAATATTTCTCCTGCTGCCCTCTTTTTCCTTCTTCTCCCTATCTCTCATAATCCGTCATAATCATCTATAGCAGATAGTCATAATATTGCCATGAATGCCGTTTTGAATGACAGCTTATCTAATGACATGTCTATACTACTTCCTGATTTCCTATGAGGCTTTCAGCTCCAAGTTTGTGCTCTTCCAGTGTTGGAATTATTTGTCTCAACTGATACTACTATTTATATTGCAATCTTCAGTCCAATTATTTCTGCAAAGTTTTCACATTTATTGGAGGGTGCATTCCTGACAGTAGAAGTTTGCCTTTTTTAATTCATAATTCACCATGGAAATTAGCATTGTATCTGACAGTTAGAAAGGAACTAATAATTATTTTGAAAAGACATGAATCAATAGATAATTTTCACAGTCTTCCTGATCTCCATTGACCTCCTTTACTTAATAATTATATTTCTATTATATTTTAGCAGTTTTTTAATTCTTTTCTGAGCTAAAATAGGTGGCTTTGATTGGTTCATATTCTTTTATTTTTCCTTGATCATAGTATAATCAAATAAATACTTTCTCTGAACTTCTCAAACCAATGGGAAGTAAAACATGCCAATGGTTATTTCTGTGGTGAACAGAAAGAGTGATATTTGGAGTTACAAAAATAACTCAGAACCTTGTTCCAAAAATTGAAATGTGTCTTTCATCTATTTATACACTCTTTAAATTTTGTCTTCTCCTTCACTTAATATGTGCTGTTTTCTGTTTTAAACATTTGTTTTACCTGCATAATAATACTTTACATACATAAGCCTCTTCTTACTAGTTCCGCACTTTAAAGCATCTTTTTTTATTGTCTCCATGCAGCAACATTAGTTTGATGGATCACAGGATCAGTTCTCAAAATTTACCAAGTTTTAAGATAATTTTTACTAGTAAATTTAATTTCAGAGGGATTCAAACTTTTATTCAAGACCATATAATATTATATTTTAAAATAATATTTTTAATAATTTTCAAATATAGTATTTTCATGGAGAAAGGAAAGATGATTCAAATTTTTTCTAAGCCTGAATTGCTAGACATGGTGCAAAGACTTTTCCATAGCCTATATAAGTTTGATCTTACATTAATTTTATGAAGCATATGATATTAGTCTTATTTTACAGAAAAGAAAAAAGTGAGATTCGTAGAGGTTAAATAACTTGTTTAAATTTATTTATAAGTGGAGAAGCTGAGAAATACTAAACACAAGGAATAGAAAACCTAGGACCTCTATTTCTACCTGAGAAAGAAATGTACTTTTATTGCTTATATATCCCAAATAATAATGTCTTCCCACCATCTTCTACATCGTTTGGCTTTGATGATAATATACTAAATATTTTTCTAATTACTATTTTTTGCTGAATAGGTAAAATGTCTCAAAGTGGTAAAATAAACTCTAGAAAGCAAAAGTCAGCTCAATTTATTCAAAAAGTAAAAGATTAACAGAACATCCATTTCCCTCAGGTTGGCATGCTTTCATCTCTGCCTTTTATTTTATTCTCATCCTGATGATCAGTCATGTTCTTCACAGTAACCTGTCAAAATGTGCTGTATTGGCAAATCCGGGATGCTGTGCCTATCTTTCCTCTTAAAATCTAAGCATTTTAATGTGACAAATGAGCTCAGGTTGGTATTGGGAAGGAGTAAAAGCAGAGGGTAGATCAAGATAGTCTTGCTTTGATAGCTTTTATTATTTTTTTCCTATTGGTTAAAAAGTGTTCTGCGATCATGGTAAATACTTGTTGGGTAGGAAATTTTCAGCATTCTGTATGAAAACATATGTTACAGTTTTAACCCAAATGGGAAAAAAAGCATGCATCTTTTATTATGCAAATCCTGTAATGACTCACAGCATTCTATAATAAACAACTGATGTAAACTCATCTTTCGTTAGAAGAAACAGAGTCTGGCTCATTTGACATTTCCTGTGTCTATAGTTAAACTCTTTCAAGTTAATCTCTTTCATGTTAACAATTTTATTTTACTCCTTCAAGGAGTGGTAACTTTTGTGCACTAGTGAAACAATGGCATGTAGAAAGTCCTAAATGGCAATAATTTATTAGATATCCAAAATAAGCAACACCAAATATTTTCTAATCAATTAAAAAAAATTGTCTTCGAGTCGATTCCTACTCATAGAGACCCTATAGGACATGGTAGAACTGCCCATGGGGTTTCCAAGGAGTGCCTGGTGTATCCAAACTGACAGCCTTTTGGTTAGCAGCCATAGCTCTTAACCACTGCACCACCAGGATTTCTGGATCAATTAAAATATCTACTAATATTGAGTAGCTGTTCTGTTATTTGTAGCAGCTAGGCTGCATGCTGTCACAAGTAACAAAAGATTCAACCCAAACAAATAGTCTAGAGAGAAAAGTTCATTAGTTCATATAACAAGTATTATGGAGAAAAGAGTTTCAGATTGACGAATATAGCAACTTAATGCATTTTTCAAGGATCTAGGTGGTCTCCATCTTTCTGGACTGCTGTTTTCAGCATAGATTTCAAACAACCACCAATAGTTGGTTAGTTAGTTCCCTTCAAGGTCACAAGAAGGCTGCAGAAATTCTGGGTAACGCCATTTCACTCAGCAGCACTCACAGGCACAAGAATTGGGAGAATCTCTGATTCCCGTTCCTTTTTAGGATTGAGAAAACTTTTGTAGGAATCCCTCAGCAAATGTCTTCTTACTTCATTTTTGCCAGGTTCGCATCATGTGCTCATGCCTGAAACAGTCACTGGCCAAGAGAATGGATCTTTCACGAGTTGCTTAAATTTTATTTACTCCCTGGCCAGGGGATTTTTAATACATGAATAAAATCTGATTTCTGTTTTCGAGAAATAAGAGAGATGTGTGTAGGGATGGCTTCAGGTAAGGAAACAATAGTGACAGTCAATAATTTTTGTGATGCTTGTTGTTGTTAGATGCCATCAACTTGGTTCCAACTCATAGTGATCCTATATACAGCAGAAGCGTGGCCCGGTCCTGTGCCATCCTCATACTCACTGCTATGTTTGACCCTATTGTTGCAGTCACTGTGTCAATACATCTCATGCAGGATCTTTCTCTTTTTCACTGAACCTGTACTGTACCAAGCATGATGTCCTTCTCCAGGGACTGGTCCCTCCTGATAACATGTCCAAAGTACATGAGAAGAAGTCTCTCCATCTTTTCTTCTAAGGAGCATTCTGGGTGTTCAGGTTTGTACAAGACAGATTTGTTCATTCTTCTGGCAGTCCATGGTGTGTTCAATATTATTTGCCAGCACCATATTCAAATACATCAACTCTTCTTCAGTCTTCCTTATTCATTGTCCAGCTTTTGCACGCATATGAGGCAATTGAAAATCCATGGCTTGGGTGAGGTGCAACTAGTCCTCAAAGTGTCATCTTTGCTTTTAATAGTTTAAAGGGATCTTATCTTTTGCAGAAGATTTGCCCAATGTAATATGTTGTGATGCTAAAACCTCTATTTTTTTTTCCTTTTGTGTCATATATATTTTCAAAGCATAAACAGGGGTTTATTGTTTCTACTAATTCACAAGGACAATTAATTTCCTTCCTCTGCATGTTGTTCTGTTATATGATATCATGAGGAGAATATAAACTATTGGTCTGGACCATGATCATGTTATCATTTCATTAACAAATATAAGAATGCATAGAAAATAATTAGAAATACGGCAGTGGGGTATAGAATGAGGTGGCAAGTCTATCTTTGTATCTTTCTGTTTTTTTTTTAGGTGACTAGAACACAAGATGATGTAAAATAACTAAGGTAATATGGTAAATGCAACAGCCACAAAAGAATGAAGAAATTAATGAAGAGTCAGACAACTATGGAAGGCTTCATAGAAAATCTATGCAATGAACCCAACAGTAAAGTATGTGTAGATTTCAAATAAAGGTAGAACAAAACTGAATCTTTGGTAATGAAGGAGGCAGAAGAAGCAGATATGTGAAAGCAGGGATGAGCCTAGTGAATGGAATCAGCTTTGAGCATAATGGAGAGTGAGGGGAATGTAGGTGCAGGGCGGCAAGTCTGAGTTCAAAACCAGTTTTTGAAAACTTACCCTTTCATATTACTTTTTTTGCAAATCAAACATCAAGTTCTGTGAGAAGGCAGTCCTTTGGACACTCCAGGAGGCCATGGTTTTCTCAGTTCCTTTCTCTGCTGGTGTCTTTAGGCCTCAGAACAACACCCTACCCACTCTCACATTTTTGTGTTAAAAAAAATACAGTTCTGACACATAGGAGGCACAGTTATGGAGACTTCCTAGATATATCCAAACAACTCTTGGGATTGCTTTACTGGGTTAAAAAGCTTAGGAATTGGGATAACATAATTCATAAAGATAATGCTCTACATCATAGTTTGGTGAGTAGGGTCTGGGGTCTTAAAGTTTGTGAGTACCCTTCTAAGATATAACTATTGGTCTCTACTCATCTGGAGCAAAAGAGAATGAAAGAAGCCAAAGACTCAAGGATGAAACTAGTTCACAAGACTAACAACTCACACAAACCATGGCCTCCTCTAACTTGAGACCAAAACTAGATGGTGCATGGTCACCATCATTGACCATTCTAACCAGGGACACTATAGAAGGTCCTGGATAGAACGGCAGAAAAATGTAGAGCAAAACTCAAATTCCTAAAAAGGCCAGACCTACTGGACTAATAGAGACTAGAGGAACCCCTGATACTATTGCCCTAAAATAGTATTTGAACTTGGAACTGACGCTATTTCTGAAGGTCACCTTTCGGACAAATAATAGATTGGCTTATAACACCTGTGAGTAATGTGCTTCCATAAAACGATCAACTATATGTGAACAAACAGTCAAAATTTACCCAAAAGAAATGTAAGAAAGCAAGGAGGGGAAGGGAGCTAGATCAAATGGAAACAAAGCAAACAGAATGGAAATAATGAGAATGCTGACACAAAGATACAATCCTAGGCAACAACCCCACCTTCTCAGGAAGTCAGGGGGCAATGATGCAGTAGAGTGTTTGTTAGCAGGGTTAAAAAGATACAATTAGTATAAGATAGGTAGTAGAGAAAGTTTTCTTTGCTCATCTATGGTGCTGGTGGGCCACGTGTAGCATAAACCTTACAGCCAACCTAAGTGGGCCTGCTTAGCCAGAGGGACACCATCAGAAGGTAGCCTCCCAGCAGACCAGCAGGAGGTAGGGTCCCACTGTATTCCTGGGCCACGAAGCCAGGTAGAGGGCAGGCATGAAAGAATCTGTATTCACCAGGACAGTTTCCAGAAGCCTGGGTCTTTGGTGCATCATATAATTGTCCCATTTAAGTCTCTCACCTATGACACAAAATGAAGTGTGTGTGAAAGTGTTGTCATCTCTACCCAGACAGCTTTTCAGCCAGGGGGATTGCTCGTATGTCGTACACTGTCTGCTTCTTACCGTTAAGTAGTAAAAGCTACTTTCCATTTGCTAATGTGTGTTCAGGCTCTGATGGGGAGAAGGTGATATCTGTGGAGCAATCCGTATGAGTTATTGGTGCCCTTTTTCTAATGCCCTCCTGGCTATCTAGAAACCCTGTATAACCTGAGAGTACAGTGCAGATTTGTCATGTTACACCTCAGCTTTGGCGGAGCAGAGCAGGGTCTGATAGTGTTGTCCTACAGAAAGATAGGAGGGATAACGGTGGAGAACAAAGAGGAGCTCTCAATTTAGCTCCAGTGACAGATTCAACTTTTTTATTTATTCATGCTGACTTTAGAAAAGCTACTTAAGTCCTCTGAACATCTATGTTTTCACCTGTGAAGTAGGAATAATAATTACCTGTATTGTCAGAGTTATGACAACACAATGAGCACATTAAAGAGTCTTGTGTAGGTTATTAATACTTACTAGTTTGTTCTTCCTCTTGACATGGAAGTTTGATATGCATATAATCTTATCAATAGTTCTAGGTAAACAGCTTTGACTATTTCTTGGCACATCAAATTCGCAACGAACTAAAAATATTGAGAATCAAAGGAGTTAACTGTTTTGGCAAACGTTTCATTTAAAATCAGTGAGCGGAAATCTTTCCAACAAAGTATCTCCCTTTCTGTGGGTGTGATTTGTAAGAGTGTCAGTTCCTGCGGAACTTTAGAAATACTGATGTATCTGTCAATAAACATGTGGACTAATGCCATTCTTTAACTTGTAGCATTAATATATAAATAAAATTTTGTAAAGTCAAAATTGTATGCAAATATTTGATGCTATGAAGCTATTTGATCGTTATAAAGAATTTAGTCCTGATGTGTTCTTTGGACAGTGTTCACTGTTAAAAGTGCATTTAAAGAATTAATTTCAGCATGGCTAAAAATAAAGAACAGATGATTGTGTGAAAAAATCTGCCAAGATATCAATGTCTGCCATGAGACTTTGTCTGAACTTAATAGCACTGAATAGTTAGTCTTAGAATAGTGAAACCAAGAGTGAGTCCTTGTACGACTGCTTGTTATTCTCATACCTGCGAATAAATAAGCAGCTCCATCTGGTGTGTGGTGGTGTCTTCTCTTCAGACCTCACAGACTCATGTTTTATATGTCAGTGTTCAAGTGTAAATCAGAAAGTAAATCCGGACCACCCAAATATTATGCAAACAGAAGAGTTGTTTAAACACAATAAAAGTGCATCCAACAGGACTATCTTATATGCACTGCCTTAAAGTTTATTGATTGTGAGGCTTTACCTCACTAGATAAAACTTTGCATTGTCCTGAAATTAATTTCTCATTGTCCTGAAATTAGGACACCTAAAATTAGCTTGCATAAATAAATTCAAGGTTTTCTTTCCTTTTTTTATTTCATTTACACATGCTTTCTGCTACTCAAAAAAATTCATTTTATATATTTCTCATTATTTCAAATGCTCTTCTCTGCAAAAATGCCAATTGTATCTCCAATGTCTGTGAGATTTGATGAGAGAACAGCTTCAAAAATGTTTTCTATCCCAACTTTTCATTCATTCCTCTAGCTGTAATATAAATAAACCAAAATCATTTTCTGGGTGGAAGGAGTATTTATTGTTTACGATAAAAAGCAAAATTTAACCCTTAACCTCAACAGAAACAGGGAAGAAAGACCTTAGAGTCAAAAGGCCCAGTTATTCCATTGTCTATTTCCCTAAACAGGTATCTGTCTATAAAGCGTAACTAGTTATTTCCAAACTCAAGTATATGTGTCTACTGTGGCATGTTTCAAAAATGAACCTATTTATTTATTTATTTTTGCTTTTTATTCAATACGTATTTGGGGGAATTTGTTAAGTGACAGGTACTGGGCTAAGCTCTAGACATAGGGTGTTGTCATTGTTAGGTGCATCCATTCTGACTCATAGTGACCCCATATGACAGAGTAGAGCTGCCCCCATAGAGTTTTCTAGGCTTTCATCTTTACAGGAGTAGATCTCCATGTCTTTCTCTTGCAGAGCTGCTGGGTGAGTTCGAGCCTCCAATCGTTCGATTAGCAGCTGAGCAAGCATTTAACCGCTGTGCCACCAGGGCACCAAATAATATACATTCCTTCTACTCAAGGAATGAGTATACTACCTAGTCTGAGAAACAAATATACAAAAAACAAACATTAATTATGCATCTATTGATTTGGGAAAAGAACAAAAATCCATTTCGGAAAACTGTACTTCATATACACATAAACTCTTCCTTGCACTTTTTTCTTTCCTCAGTAGTCATCATTGCTTCTAAAGTGGAAACTGCTGCATAAAAGTTTAGAGAGCATGTTAGTCCATGAAGAGCAAAGGGGAAAAAGCCCAAAGAAACAAAATTAACTAGAGGAAATGAATACTAGGGCAGATTATTTGGCAGCAAAAACCCTACATCTTGGCCCTGACTCCAAAATGTCTGCTTTTTTTTGCCCCCATTTCATCTTGTTAGTTATAAAGTCCACCAAATATAGAAATTTGGGTGAACAAATATCTTATTTTAAAATTTGAAATATTCCCAGAATCATTATCAAGCCCGTTTGGGTAAAATTGAGTTAATGTAATTTGTTGCTTGTTATTACCTGATATCAGCAACCCTGAAAGATACAATGTGTTGTTGATAGGGTGGAAGAACAGGTAATTTTGGAAAAGTGTGAGTTTTGCCAAGGGTAGATCAGACTGGAGTTTTGGTCCCTCAGGGTGGTTTAAGGCTTCTGAGGTCTCATGAGAGAGCACGGGAAAGGCAATGCTGGAAAGTGGGAAAGGCTATCATAAGCAGAATCAAAACAAATAAAGTAGCCAGAAAAGGAAGAGGTCATTTTCCTTCCAAGTCCTTTCTCCAGGGATGCAGGAATAACATACAGATTGTGTCAGCCAAATAATGGGTTAAAGCAGTAATATGTGGGCCTACATGGGAAA
This sequence comes from Elephas maximus indicus, assembly GCF_024166365.1. Lineage (NCBI taxonomy): Eukaryota > Metazoa > Chordata > Mammalia > Proboscidea > Elephantidae > Elephas > Elephas maximus. The sequence goes on from NC_064836.1 coordinate 62,514,827, forward strand.
CACTAACATTTAAACTAGCTTATAAAAAAAAAAAAAATACATATGTTCTTAGTCCCAAACAACTGACTCACAAATGCACTTTTGGAATACAATCCATTCATAAATTGTGGTCTCCTCATATAATTACGTTCAGACAAAAATCCTCTGACTCATAAACAAATTAAACAAATAATTTCCTTCCCAAACATCTGTTAATATGAATTGCTATCTTGTACACAAGCCACAATATGCCTTATAACAACATGTTTGGTATAACCTTAGCATACAAACAATGTGAAGTCATGCGTTCTTATGGGTCTTGTTAGTCACGATTAACCATTTGTTCATAACTTTTCCCCAAAGATTTTAGTCAGGACTTTCTAGAGCAGTACATGCTGACTTCATTGCTTTCTTGGACAATCTGGAGGAAGCATTATTTTTGAAGATAATCAACTCTGGACTATTACTAATGACCTTATCTTTTATGGTATAATGTACTGCCAAAATTCCATTTACATTTTTAGCGATGAAATTAAAACCATTTGACTTCAGTGGAAATAGTGATTTTGGCTACAGAGAACAAATTCAATAGCTACTATTATCAGAGATTTAGGAAGCACTTGGTTTCAGATAACATATTTATAAAATAGAGAAAGGATATTATTGGACAAAATGATTAACTAAATTTGTTACTAAAGAGTCAGCTCTCTTCCAAAATTACTTGCCAAGCCTGATTTTCTAAAGTGATAATGAGAAAAGTTAGATATTATATCAGATGGTAATAATACTTGCTAATAGTTATGAAGTATTGCAATATGTTGGATACTGTTCTAAGGCTATATAAGAATATGATATCACTTGATTCTCACAAAACTGTATGATATAGGCACCAGATTTATGACCATTATAAAATTAAAGCAAACGAGGCAGAAAAAAAATGAGTATCTTATTTAAGGTTGCACAGCTAACAAGTGGCTCAAGGTTTCACAGCCAAGTGGTAGAGTAAAAAGTGAGGAGTAAGGGATGTCTTCCCATCCCTCTCAACTAAAGGAGATGGGTTTTAACAGAATCTCTAACAGAGTGCTCATGTGAGGTCCTCTGAAGTGTGTGTTTTGGGGGAGAGTGGTAATTTCCTGGTGTTCCACTCTGGCTAGAAAAGCTTAATGTTCACATCCTAAAAGTGGGGGAGGGGCTGTCAAAGAATGTATATTAATATTTATATATGTTATTTATATGTGGCATTTTAGCTAATGGCCCTACTTTTCATTTCTATGGGACACCTGAAAACTGGCATTTTATTTTACCTCAGGGTAATTTTATATATTAAAACAACTAGCAAAGAAGAGGGAAGGTAAGCAATGTTTAGAAGCAAATGAGGCACACTGCAGTCCTCAGAGAGACAAGAAACCACACTGAAGGAGTCTTTAAGTCAAAGAAAATTATTGTTCCCCAAATCCTTCACTTGTAGTTCTATTGCTATAATTGAAATGGAAGGCAGTGTGCCAGTATCAGTTCACAGAGTCACAGGATGTTACCCCAATGATCAGCTCCATCAAAGACGGGGGAAGGGATTTTGAAATCTTAATTTATTTAGCTTTGTGCTTAGAAACATCAAAACTGAAGACATTACAAATCCATGGGTTCGATATTAACTAGAATAAATAATCTAAAACAACAGAAGGAGCTTGTGACAACTGATGAATAAATGTTGAATATTTAGAAAGTTTCATTTTTCAGACGAGAACAGATTCCTCTGAGCTCCTCTGTGGTAGAAATATCATGTTAGCAGTATTTATATTATAATATGGGATATTTTTCCAACCCAAATCTAGCCTGGTTGCAAGTTGAACATAAGAGAGGTTGGAGCAAGAGGCGGAAACAAGATGGCAGAATAGACAGATGCTTCTGGCGAGCCCTCTTTACAGCAAAGACCCGAAAAAACAAGTGAAACGAGTATATTTATGACAAGCTAGGAGCCCTGAGCATCAAAGGCAAGCTTAGAAAACTAACGGAGGGGCAAGGGGAGGAAGAAACAGTTCAGAAGCGGAGAGGAGTTACCGGACCTGAATTGCACCATTCCCAGGAGCAGCGGGGGTGGGCTGGTACTAGCGTTTGGAAGCAGTTTCCTCAGGGAGAAGCAGCCAGCCACACAGCCTACTCACACCTCCGGAACAAGAGAAGAACGGTGCTCTCAGCAAAAGCTAAGTACTTGCATATATTTTAATGTGCCCGCACACCCCCAAGCTGGCTTCAGCAGAAGAATTCCCAGGGCCTGAGATAGGCACTGTTCAGCACCTAGAGCCATCCCCCCGGCCTTAGAGAAGGAAAAAATTTGCATTTAGTGGAAACGATAATTTGTAGCTCCACTAACCGGGAGAGCTCAGGACAGAAGTGGCTCCTGTCCAAGTATAAACAGCCTGTGGACTTTGAGCACCTTTCCCCTCTGCATGGATCTGTGTGGACCAATTTCAGGAGAATAGGCCCTTGTTGGCAGACTCCAACCATTTCAGCTGTGTGGGGGAGAGGTGGGTGTTTGATGTTTGACATTGCTTTGCCTATGAAACAGGGTCCTCACCCACCCACATCAGGGCCCTAAGGACTGGTAGCTCCACTCAGGCCACACAGCTACCCATGGCAGGGGTCATAGGATAACTGCTACTTCCCAGTCCTTACAACCAAAAACATTGGGTTCCCATGGTCCATCTGCAGAACCCACCCACCTGCACATTGTATGGAATAGGAACGTGCTTTTCTCAAAGACAACCAGGGGTTGGTTCTCAACCCCCTGCCTTGTTCAGAGTGTGGCCCCCTGCTGCAACCAGATACCAGTACCTACACCAATCACCCCTGCCCCTCTAAGACTGTAGGACAGAGCTTGTACCACATACTTGATGATCAGCTACCTGGACACCTGAGCCGAATTCATACAAAAAAAGTGAGTGGACTCTTAGACTGATATACCTGATAACAGCTCTAGCCATCTGCGGACAGGACGTCGGATAGCCACAGGAGAAAATAATCAAGCTAGGTCACTCAAGCAACCCATTTGGGCATATGAAAACAAAACAAAGCAAGAAGTTATGACACAGTAAGCAAGCATAAACTAATACGATAACTTATAGATGCCTTGGAGACAACAGACAATATCAAGTCACATAAAGAAACAGACCATGATCACCTCAACAAGCTCTCAAAACAAACAATCCAGGGATCTTCAAGATGAAAGTGCATTCTTGGAATTACCAGATGCAGAATATAAAAGTTTAATATACAGAACCCTTCAAGACATCAGGAAGGAAATGAGGCAATATGCAGAACAAGCCAAGGAACACACAGATAAAGCAAGTGAAGAAATTAGAAAGATTATTCAGGAACATAATGAAAAACTTAGTAAGCTGGAAAAAATCCATACACAGATAAGAACACAGATAACAATCAGAAATTCAGAAGATTAACAACAAAATTACAGAAGTAGACAGCTCAATATAAATTCAGAGGAACAGAATTGAGCAAGTAGAAGCCAGAATTTCTGAACTTGAAGATAAATCACTTGGCACTAACAAATCTGAAGAAAAACTAGATAAAAGAATAAAAAAATAAATGAAGAAACCTTAAGAATCATGTGGAACTCTATCAAGAGAAATAACCTACGAGTGATTGGAGTATCAGAACAGGGAGGAATAACAGAAAATACAGAGAAAATTGTTGAAGATTTGTTGGCAGAAAACTTCCCTGATATCACGAAAGATGAGAAGATATCTATCCAAGATGCTTAGCGAACTTCACCTCAGGTAGATGTTAAAGAAAGTCACCAAGACATATTATAATCACACTTCCAAAACCAAAGATAAAGAGAGAATTTTAAGAGCAGCTAGAAAGAAATGAAAAGTCACCTACAAAGGAGAGCCAATAAGATTAAGCTCAGACTACTCAGCAGAAACCATGCAGGCAAGAAGGCAATGGGATGACTTATTAAAAAAATTGAAGGAAAAAAATTGCCAGCCAAGAATCATATATCCAGCAAAACTGTCTATTAAATATGAAGGTGAAATTAGGACATTTCCAGATAAACAGAAGTTTAGGGAATTTGTAAAAACCAAACCAAAATCACAAGAAATACTAAAGGGAGTTCTTTGGTTAGAAAATCAATAATATCAGGTATCACCCCAAGACTAGAACACTGGGCAGAATAATCAGAAGTCAACCCAGACAGGGGAAAAAAAAAAAAGCTCAAAACAGGGTAACAGTGATGTTATCATATGAAAGAAGACAACATTAAAACAATAAAGAGGGACTAAGAAATGTAATCATACACCTTCCATATGGAGAGGAAGTTACGGCAATACAAAGAAATAAATGTTAGGTTTAAATTTAGAAAAATAGGGGTAAATAGTAAGGTAACCACAAAGGAGACAAACTATCCTACTCATCAAAATAAAATACAAGAAAAAAATAGAGACTCAGCAGAAACAAAATCAACAACAACGAATATGAAGAAAGGACAAGATATAAAGATAATCTACTCAGCACATAAAATTGAGTGGGAAAAAGAAACTGTCAACAACACACACAAAAAGACATCTAAATGATAGCACCAAATTCAGACCTATCCATAATTACCCTGAATGTAAATGGTCTAAATGCACCAATAAAGAGACAGAGAGTGGCAGAAAGGATTAAAAAACAGGATCCATCCAAATGCTGGCTACAAGAGACACACCTTAGGCTTAGAGACAAAAACAAACTAAAACTCAAAGGATGGAAAAATATATATCAAGCAAACAACACTCAAAAAAGAGCAAGAGTGGCAATATTAATTTCTGACAAAATAGACTTTAAAGTTAAATCCATCATGAAGGATAAAGAAGGACACTATATAATGATTAAAGGGACAATATACAAGAATATAGAACCATATTAAATAGTTATGCACCCAATGACAAAATACATAAAACAAACTCTATTAGCATTGAAAAGTGAGACAGACAGCTCCGCAATAATAGTAGGAGACTTCAAAACACCACTTTCGGTGAAGGATGGGATATCCAGATAGAAGCTCAATAAACACTCAGAAGATCTAAATGCCACAATCAACCAACTTGACCCAGTAGACATATACAGAACACTGCAACCAACAACAACCAAGTATACTTTCTTTTCTCGTGCACATAAACATTCTCTAGAATAGACCACATATTAGGTCATAAAGCAAGCCTTAGCAGAATCTAAAACACTGAAATATTTCAAAGCATCTTCTCCGACCATAAGGCCCTAAAACTGGAAATCAATAACAGAAATAACAGGGAAAAGAAATCAAACACTTGGAAACTGAATAATACCGTGCTCAAAAAAGCCTGGATTATAGAAGACATTAAGGATGGAATAAAGAAATTCATAGAACCCAATGAGAATGAAAACACTTCCTATCAGAACCTTTGAGACACAGCTAAAGTAGTGCTCAGAGGTAAATTTATATCAATAAATGCACATATCCAAAAAGAAGAAAGGGCCAAAATCAAAGAATTATCCCTATATGTTGGAGAAATAGAAAGAGAACAACAAAAGAAACCCTCAGGCACTAGAAGAAAACAAATAATAAAAATTAGAGCAGAAATAAATAACATAGAAAACAGAAAAACAATTGAAAGAATTAACAACAACAAAAGCTGTTTTTTTAAAAAAATCAACGAAACTGACAAACCACTAGCCAAACTGACAAAAGAAAAACAGGAGAGGAAGCAAATAACCTGAATAAGAAAGGAGACGGGCGATATTACAGCAGACCCAAATGAAATTAAAAGAATTATATTAGATTACTATGAAAAATTGTACTCGAACAAATTTGAAAACCTGGAAGAAATGGATGAATTCCTAGAAACACACAACTACCTAAACTAACAAACAGAGGTAGAACAATTAAATAGACCCATAACAAAAAAAGAGATTGAAAAGGTAACCAAAAAACCCCCAACAAAAAAAAAAAAAGCTCTGGCCTAGAGGGCTTCACTGCAGAGTTCTACCAAACTTTCAGAGAAGAGTTAACACCACTACTACTAAAGGTATTTCAGAGCATAGAAAAGGACGGAATACTCCCAATCTCATTCTATGAAGCCACCATCTCCCTGATACCAAAACAAGGTAAAAAAAAAAAGACACCACAAAAAAAGGAAATTACAGACCTGTATCCCTCATGAACACAGATGCAAAAATCCTCAACAAAATTCTAGCCAATAGAATTCAACAACATATCAAAAAAATAATTCACCATGACCAAGTGGGATTCATACCAGGTATTCAGGGATGGCTCAGCATTAGAAAAACAATTAATGTAATCAACACATAAATAAAACAAAAGACAAGAATCACATGATTTTATCAATTGATGCAGAAAAGGCATTTCACAAAGTTCAACACCCATTCATGACAAAAACTCTCAGCAAAACAGGAATAGAAGGAAAATTCCTCAACATAATAACGGGCATTTCTACAAAGCCAACATCATCCTAAATGGAGAGAGCCTGATAGCCTTGAGATCCGGAACCAGAAAAGGATGCCCTTTATCACCGCTTTTATTGATCATTGTGCTGCAGGTCCTAGCCAGAGCAATTAGGCCAGACAAAGAAATAAAGGGCATCCAGATTGGCAAGGAAGAAGTAAAATTAAATCTATTTGCAGATGACATGATATTATACACAGAAAACTTGAAGGAAACTAATAGAAGAGTTCAGAATATCCGGATGCAAGGTACGCATACAAAAATCAGTTGGATTCCTCTACACCAACAAAAAGAACATCAAGGAGGAAATCACCAAATCACTACCATTTACAGTAGCCCCCAAAAAGATAAAATACTTAGGAATAAATCTTACCAGGGATGTAAAAGATTTATACAAAGAAAACTACAAAATGCTTCTGCAAGAAACCAAAAGAGACCTACATAAGTGGAAAAACATACCTTGCTCATGGATAGGAAGACTTAACATTATAAAAATGTGTATTCTACCTAAAGTGATCTATACATTTAATGCAATTCTGATCCAAATTCCAACGACATTCTTTAATGAGATGGAGAAACAAATCAGCAACTTCATATGGAAGGGAAAGAGGCCCCGGATAAGTAAAGCATTACTGAAAAAGGAGAACAAAGTGGGAGGCCTTGTTCTACCTGATTTTAGAACCTATTATACCACCACAGTAGTCAAAACACCCTGGTACTTGTACAACAACAGATATATAGACCAATGGGACAGAATTGAGAATCCAGATATAAATCCATCCACATATGAGCAGTTGATATTTGAAAAAGGCCCCAAACAGTTAAATGGGGGAAGAGACAGTCTTTTTAACAAATGGTCCTGGCATAACTGGATATCCATTGGCAAAAAAATGAAACAAGACCCATACCTCACTCCATGTACAGAAACAAGCTCAAAATGGATCAAAGACCTAAAGATAAAATCTAAAATTTAAAGACCATGGAAGAAAAAATAGGGAGAACATTAGGAGCCCTAATACATGGCATAAACAGTATACAAAACATTACTAACAATGCAGAAGAAAAGCTAGATAACTGGGAGCTCCTAAAAATCAAAAACCTATGCTCATCCAAAGACTTCACCAAAAGAGTAAAAAGACTACCTACAGACTGGGAAAAAGTTTTTAGCTATGACGTTTCTGATCAACGCCTGATCTCTAAAATCTACATGATACTGCAAAAACTCAACTGCAAAAAGACAAATGCCCCAATTAAAAAAAAATGGACAAAAAGTATGAACAGACAGCTCACTAAAGAAGACATTCAGGTAGTTAGCAGATACATGAGGAAATGCTCACAATCATTTGCCTTTAGAGAAATGCAAATAAAAACTACAATGAGATTCCATCTCACTCCAACAAGGCTGGCATTAACCCAAAAAACACAAAACAGTAAATGTTGGAGAGGCTGTGGAGAGATTGGAACACTTATACACTGCTGGTGGGAATGTAAAATGGTACAACCACTTTGGAAATTGATCTGGTGCTTCCTTAAAAAGCTAGAAATAGAACTACCATATGATCCAGCAATCCCACCCCTTGGAATATATCCTAGAGAAATAAGAGCCTTTACACAAACAGATATATGCACACCCATGTTTATTGCAGCACTGTTTACAATAGCAAAAAGATGGAAGCAACCAAGGTGCCCATCAATGGATGAATGGATAAATAAATTATGGTATATTCACACAATGGAATACTACGCATCGATAAAGAACTGTGATGAATCTGTGAAACATTGCATAACATGGAGGAAACTGGAAGACATTGTGCTGAGTGAAATTAGTCAGTTGCAAAAGGACAAATATTGTATAAGACCACTATTAGAAGAACCCAAGAAATAGTTTAAACAGAGAAGAAAATATTCTTTGATGGTTACGAGAGGGGGGAGGGAGGGAGGGTAAGAGAGGGGTATTCACTAATTTGATAATAGATAAGAACTACTTTAGGTGACGAGAAAGACAACACACAATACAGGCAAGTTCAGCACAACTGGAGTAAACAAAAAGCAAGGAAGTTTCTGGAATAAACTGAATGCTTTAAAGGTCAGTGTAGCAGGGGCGGGGGTTTGGGGACCATAGCTGCAGGGGACATCTAAGTCAATTGGCATAATAAAATCTATTAAGAAAACATTCTGCATCACACTTTGAGAGTGGCGCCTGGGGTCTTAAACACTAGCAAGCGGCCATCTAAGATGCATCAATTGGTCTCAACCCACCTGGACCAAAGAAGAATGAAGAACACCAAAGACACAAGGTAATTATGAGCCCAAGAGACAGAAAGGGCCACATAAACCAGAGACTACATCAGCCTGAGACCAGAAGAGCTAGATGGTGCCTGGCTACAACCGATGACTGCCCTGAGAGGGAACACAACGGAGAACCCCTGAGGGAGCAGAAGAGCAGTGGGATGCAGACACCAAATTCTCGTAAAAAGACCAGACTTAATGGTCTGACTGAAACTAGAAGGACCCCGGTGGTCATGGCCCCCAGACCTTCTGTTGGCCCAAGACAGGAACCATTCCCAAAGCCAACTCTTCAGACAGGAATTGGACTGGGTAATGGGTTGGAGAGGGGTGCTGGTGAGGAGTGAGCTTCTTGGATCAGGTGAACACTTGAGATTATGTTGGCATCTCCTCCCTGGAGGGGAGATGAGAGTGTAGAGGGAGTTAGAAGCTGGTGAAATGGACACTAAACGAGAGAGTGAAGAGAGGGAGTGGGCTGTCTCATTGGGGGAGAGCAATTGGGAGTATGTAGTAAGGTGTATATAAGTTTTTGTGTGAGAGACTGACTTGATTTGTAAACTTTTACTTAAAGCACAATAAAAATTAAAAAAACAAAAAAGTGGGGATGGAGCAAGACGGAGAAATGAATGAAGGTTCTCAATTATCCCCCAGAAACTAACCCACTGAACAATGAATAAAAACAAGCACAGGCTGAGATCTTAAAACTTCAGATGACAGCTGAGGTGTTGGAGAGTTGGAGTGAGTCCAGAAGTGGGGGCTGGGAGGAACAAGAATGGCACAGAAGCTGAGAGAGCCTACCTGCTAACATCAGGAGTGCTCTCTCATTGCACTCATTTTGGGATGGGGCTGGGTAACACCCCAAACAGGAAACACAGAAGTTAATCTGAGGCAGCTGTACCCTTATGTTTTTTAAAATGGTGCAAAGTGGCCATGGGAGTTTGTGGGCTGCACAATTGCAAGGGAGTGAAGGGAGACCCTGGCACTGCAACAGGGTGCTACTGAATCTCATTGAGGTTTGAGACGGATGGGTACTAGGATCGGGAGAAATGGCAAGAGCAGCAGAACAAGGATGATACTCCAGACTGATGGGGTAATACAGAGGGAAAAGCCCACAACAGAACAACATGGGTGAGCCTGTGCAGGGGCACCCATGAAGGAAAGACATAGAGAGCCCCACACCTCACCACAGGAAAGTTACGCCTCACTGCTGATATCAGTGTCGCAAACAGCTAAATCTTCAATGCATATTGAATTCCAGAGATCATTTATCCAGAACTTCTGAATCAACACCAAAAAAAAAAAAAAAAAAAGCCTAAGGATAAGAAAAAAAAAAAAAATTTTTTTTTTTTTTTAAGGATAAGAACATCCTCTAATAGTTCTCAGATGATACCGACCCACAGTGACTGGGTCAATTCTGACTCATGGCTACCCTGAGAGGCTGAGTGGGCATGCCCCGTGGGGTTCCTAGAGATGTGAGTCTTTGCAGAAACAGCCTGCCACATACTTGTCCAGTAAAGTGGCTGGTGGGTGTGGCCCCAGCCTTTTGATTGCAGCCAGGCGCTTGGCCCCTGCAACCATTCAGAAAATGTTCACATAAAAACAAAAATACAAAATTTAAAAGTAAAAAAAAAAAGTCCAAATCCAAAAAGAAAGCAGAGAAGAAAGAACAGTCAAAAACAAAACATTCTTCTGTGGAGGCCAAAATAATGTAAAAATCTGATAATTTTCAAATTATGATTCTACATATGTATAAGGAAAGCAAAAAGCACACAGAAAACAAACTAGAAGAGACCAGAAAACAATTGGAGGAACAAAATGATCGACTCAACAAGAAACTTGAAAATATTTTTTAAAAAAGAAAAAAAAAAAAAAGAACTACTGGAACTGAAGAATAAAGCAACTGAATTGGAAAAAGCAGAAGAAACACTCAACAATAGAGTTGAACAAACAGAAGATAGAATATATGAACTAGAAGAAAAAATATCTGAACTTATCTACAAGTTGTCCATAAGCCAGACATTCTTAACCTGGAGACTGCTGTAATAGGGTGTTAACACAATGTCCAAATCACATAACAATCTATTTCATAAGCAATGTATGACTACAGTTCATAAAGTTATGTTCGACATCCAAGTTTGGTGAGTGGTGTCTGGGGCCTTAAAACCTTGTAAGCAGCCATGTAAGATATAAATATTGGTCCTTACTTATCCAGAGCAAAAGAGAAAGAAGGAAATCAAAGACTCAAAGAGTAAACTAGTCTAGAGGACAAATAATCTACACAAACATAGCCTCATCTATCCAGAGCCCAGAAGAACTAGATGGTGCCTGGCTACAGCTACTGACCATTCTAATCAGGACCACAATAGATGGACCCTGATAGAATGGGAGACAAATGTGGAACAGAACCTCAAATTCCTAAAAAAAAAACACACAGACAGACACACACACACACACAAAATCAACTTGCTAGACTGGTTTAGGCTGAAGAATTCCTTGAGACTATTCCTTCAAGATATCTTCATACCTTGAACCTAAACTAACCCCTGAGGTGACCTTGCAGCTAAACAACAAAATGGTTAAAAAAATAATGAATATCACCCATAAGTGTTGTGCGCCTTTTAAAAATCACCTGTACGAGACCAAATGATTACCAATTACTTTAAGATAAAGATGAGAAAGTAAGGAGGTAGGAAAACTGGATTAATGGAAACAGAACATCCAGAATTGAAATAATAAGAATGTTCATGCATTATAAAAAATGTAACCAATGTCACTGAATGACTTGTGTAGAAATTGTTGAACGGGAACTTAAAATGCTGTGTAAATCTTACCAAAAACACAATAAGATGTTACAAAAAAAAACAAAAAAACTGAGCTTATCCAGTCTCCAGAGAAACAAGACAAAAGAACAAAGAAAAGTGAACAAAGCCAAAAGGAAATATAAGATTCAATTATGAAATCTAACATTAGAATTACTGGAATCCCAAAGCACCATGACAACAATAAAGGCACAGAAATAATTTCCAAGAGATAATTAAAGATAATTTCCCAGACCTGAGCAGAGAACCAAACCTAGAAATACAAGAAGCTATACGAACTCCAATTAGAAGAGATGAACTCCAATTAGAAGAGATAAACTCCACACCATCTCCTAACAAAATTCTTGAAAAACAGAGACAAGAAAAGAATCCTGAAAACAGCAAGAGAAAAATGCAATATACCATACCAGGGGGCATTTATAAGAATCAGTGTGGTTTTCTCCTCAGAAACTCTATAGGCCAGAAGAGAATGGAAAAACACATGTAAAAGACTGAAAGGAAACAATTGCCAACCAAGAATTCTTTACCCAGCAAAGTGGTCATACAAAAACAAGGGAGAAATAAAGACATTCCCAAAAAAACAGAAGTTTTAGGAATTTGCCACCACCAGACCAGCTCTGCAAGCATGATTCAAGAGAACATTCCAAATGGAAAGACAAGAATGTTAAATAAACACTCATTTCTATACATGGGGGAAAAATTAATAAACCAAAAATAAGAGAGAGATCTCTAAAAAACCGCAATGGCATGGGCACTCATAAGGATCAAGTATATCTTTTCAGGGAAAAAAATCAATAACCGACAATACAAAATCAAGTTTGTAGAAATAAGCACAAAGTAAACTTATCAAATATAAGGTGTATATTGATTTTAATGGAGACACACCAACAGAAATGGGGGAGGGAGGAACATATCAGGAACAGATTTATTATGTTAAGGTTGCACGTTAACTGTTGTTCATATGTTAAAAGTTGTTGCAATTGTAAGTTGTGTAACATAACGTATGTGGTAACGACTAAGGAATCACCAAGAAGAAATATTCAGAAGAAAAGAAGGAAGTTAGCAATAATGTTCATCACAAGAAAGCAGGCAAATACAAACAAAAACAGAAAAATCAGAATAAAAAAAAAGAAGATACGAAACACTTAAAAAACAAACAGCAAAGTGAGTGAGGTAGACACTTTGTTTTCAGTAATAACGTTAAATGTAAATGGTCTAAATGCCCCATGCAAAAGAGAGAAAGTAGCAGAATGGATTAAAAAAAAAAAAAAAACCCACCATGATCCATCGTTTTCTGTCTATGAGAAACACCTTGAACATAAAGACACAAAGAGATTGAAAATAAGGGGTGGAGAAAAATGTTCCATCCAACTAGTAAACAAAAAGAGAGTGGTGGCCATACTAATATTGGATAAAATAGACTTTAAATTAAAAGATAAAGAAGGACATTACATGTTAATAAAAGGGTCTGTCCGGCTTAATAAAAGGGTCTGTCCAGCTTAATAAAAGGGTCTGTCCAGCAAAACATAACAATTATAAATATACATGCACCTAACACAATGCACCAAAATATATGAAACAAATACTAATACAAAAGAAGAAATAGACATCCTCACAATAATAGCAGAGAAATTCAACACACCATTTTCAGTTATAGACAGAACATCTAAAAAGATCAACAAGGACATTGAGAACATAAATAAGATCATAAATCAACTGGACCTAACAAACATATAGAGAACACTCCATCCAGCATCGGAACAATACACATGCTTCTCCAATGCACAAGGATCATTTTCCAGAAGAGATCATATGCTAGGACATAAAACAGGTCTCAACACATTTAAAAAGATTGAAATCAATCAAGATTGATGACAATATGAAACTAGAAGTCAACAACAGGATAAATAAGAAAAAAATAAATATGTGGAAAAAATAATACAGCTCTAAAAAACTATTGGGTCATAAAAAAATCATAGAAGATATCAAAAGTGATATTAAAAAATTCCTAGAATCAAACAAAAATGAAAACACAACATATCAAAACCTTTGGGACACAGTGGAAGAAGTTCTCAGAAATTCATGACAGTAGGTGCCTACATTAAAAAATAAGAAATATCCAAAATCATTATCTTAAACTGACAACTTGAACAAATAGAAAAGGAAACACACAAAAAAAGCCAAATGTTACCAGAAAAAAGGAGATAATAAAGATCAGGGCAGAAATGAATGAAATATATTTTAGAAAAACAATAGAAAGAGTCAATATAACCATAAACTAGCTCTCTGGAAGGGTCAATAAAATAAACCCTTAGCTAGATTGAAAAAAAAAAAGCAAATCAAAATGAAATTGGTGACATGACAACTGATCCAACAGAGATAAAGACAATCATAATGGTTGGACTGCTATGGAAACCTGTACACAAACAAATTTGAAAACCTAGATGAAATGGCCAAATTCCTAGAAACACACTACCTAACCACACTAACACAAACAGATGCAGAAAATTTAAGCAGATTCATTACAAAAGAAGAGATTGAATATGTCATCAAAAAATTGCCAAAAAAGAAATTTATAAACTTTCACTTAAAGCACAGCAAATTTAAATTAAAAAAAAAAAAAAGCCCAGGGCCAAATGTCTACACTGAATAATTCTACCAAACATTCAGAGAACAGTTGACACCAATCCTACTCAATCTCTTCAAAAACGTAGAAGAGGAAGTAACACTACCAAACTCTTTTTATGAAGCCAGCATAACCCTGACACCTAAACCAGGCAGACATCAAAAAAAAAAAAAAAAGAAAGTTACAGACCAATATTCCTTATGAACATAAATACGAAAATATTCAGCACAATTCTAGCCAACAGACTTCAGCAACACATCAAGAAAATAATATACCATGAACAAATGGGATTCATACAAGGATTATAAGGGTGGTTCAACAATTATTCAATGGATGTAATCTACCACATAATTAAAACAAAGGAAAAGAACCATATAATCATCTCAATCAATACAGAAAAGGAATTTGATATAATTCAACACCATTTACTGATAAAAACCCTCAGCAAAATAGGAATAGGAGAGAATTTTCTCAGCATAATAAAGGACACATATGAAAAACAACAGCCAACATTATACTCAAAGGAAAAATGCTGGGAGTCTGAGACTGGAAACAAGGCAAGGATACCTATTATCATCACTCTTATTCAACATGGTACTGGAGTCCTAGCCAGAGCAATAAGACAAGAAAGAGAGATAAAAAAGTATCCAAAACAGAAAGGAAGAGGTAAAACTATCTCCATTTTGAGATAACTTGATCCTAAGAAAAAAAAAAAAAAGTTTTTTTATACACGTAAGACTCTAAAGATTCCACAAGAAAACCACTGGAACTAATAGAAGAATTTGGCAATATTGCAGGGTAAAAGATCAACACACAGAAATTAGCTGCGGTCCTCTATGCTAACAAAGACTACTCTGAAAAAGAAATCAAGAATACAATACCATTTACAATGCTCTGAAATTGATAAAATACCTAGGAATTAAACAGGAACATAGAAGACCTGAAAAATGAAAATTTTAAAACACTACTACAAAAACTACAAGGGATCTACAAAAATGGAAAGGCATTCCATGCTCGTGGTTTGGAAGACTTAGTATAATAAAAATCTCAATTATATCTAAAGCGATCTACAGATTCAATGCAATACCAGTACTAATCCCAACAACATTCTTTACTGAAATGGAAATACTAACGACCAACTTTGTATGGAAAGGAAAGAAATTCTGACTAGCCAAAGCAGTATTGAAGAAAAAGAACAAAGTAGGAGTCCTCACACTCCTTAATATCAAAACATACTATGCAGCCACTGTAATCAAAACAGCCTGGTATTGGTTCAAGGATAGACACACAGAACTCAGAATTAAACCCAGCCATCTATGAAAAAAAAATTTTTTTTTTTTTTTTTTATCTATGGACAACTGATTTTCAACAAAGAGTCAAAATCCATTCAGTAGGGCAGGAACAGTCTTTAATAAACGGTGCTGGCAAAACTGGATATCCACATACAGAAAAATGAAACAGTACACATACCTCATACTATACACAAAAACTAACTGAAAATAGATCAAAGACCTAGATGTTAAACCTAAAACCATTAAATTCCTGGAAGAAAACAGGGAGAAAAATATCATGCTTAGTAATTTGTAAAAATATGATAACAAACATAACAAGAAATACATGAATAGAAGACAAAATAGATAAATAGGACCTCATAAAAATTAAAAACTATGCTCATCAAAGACTTTATTAAAAGAGAAAATAGACAACCTACAAACTGGAAAAAATCTTCAGCAAAAAATCTTTGGGGAAAGGACATGAACAGAACCTTTACCAAAAAGGACATTCAATAAGTCAACAAATATATAAAATATATAAAAAATGCTCATGATCATTAGCTATTAGAAATATGCAAATCAAAACTACAATGAGATGCCATTTTACCCCAGGTAAAATGACTGATTAAAAAAACAGATAATATTAAATGTTGGTGAGGATGCTGGGGAATTGAAACCCTTATCCATTGCTGGTGGGACTGTAAAATGTTATAACCACTATGGAAAACAGTATGGTGGTTTCTCAAAAAACTATAAATAGAACTACCTATGTTCCAGCAATACCACTCATAGGTGCCTACTCTTCAAAAAACCAAAAACCAAACCTGTTTGGTTATAGGACAGAGTAGAACTGCCTTATAGTTTTCAAGGAGTGGTTGGTGGATTCATACCACCTACATTTTGGTTAACAGCCAAGCACTTAACCACTGTGCCACAAGGGCTCATACCCTTGAGAACTAAAATTAATGACAGTAACAGACATGTGCACACCTGTGTTCCTTGCTGCTTTATTTACAATATCAAATAAATGGAAGCAACCCAAGTGTCCACCAATGTATGAATAGATAAGCAAATTTTGGTACATACATACAATACCCAGAAAAAACCAAGTCCAGTCCTGTCAAGTTGATTCCGACTCATAGACCCTATAGGGGTCACTATGAGTCTATACAGACAATGGAATACTACAAAACCATGAAGAACCACAATGAGTCCGCAAAACATATTATAACATCGATGGACCTGGAGCCCATGATGCTAAGTGAAATAAGACAAGCATGTATGGACATTGTATAATCCCTCTTTTATAAGACAAGAATAGACAAATATAGAGAGACCAATGCTCATTGGTGCTACCAGGGAGGGAGATGTGAAAAATATACAGTAGAGACTCTTAGTTTTGGTGACGGGAAAAGTGGTGTAGAATATGGATGTGGTGTGCACAGCACCACCAAAGAAAAACGAGTGTTTGAGCACTGATAGGTACAGGCAAATTGGTATACAAGTCTACACGAGCCACGACCTCATCTAACCTGAGATGAGACAAATTAGATGGTTCCTGGCTACCACCACAGACCACTCTGACCGCAGTTACAATAGTTGGTCCCGGATAGAATTGGAGAAAAATTCAGAGCAGAACTCAAGTTCATATTTTAAAAAGCCAGACAAACTGGAACAGCAGAGAACAGAAAACTCCCTGAGGCTATCGCCCTGAGATGCTCTTTAAACCTAGACCTGAGCCTATCCCCCAAGGTAGATCATCCTTTGGTGAAATAGCAGAGTGGCACACAAAATAAAGGATATTACCTGTAAGATCAGTGCCCTGCTTAACTACCAGCAGTATGAGACTAAAAGGTCAACAATTACTCAAAAGCAAATTGAAAAGATAAGGGGGCAGGGCAAGTAGAGTACTAGAAAAGGAACAAATGGAACACAATTAAAGAGAATGCTGACACATTGTGATAAGTGTAACTATGTCACTGAACAAATTGTGTGGAAAGTGTCAAATGGAAACTTAACTTGTGCAAACTTTCACCAAAAACTTAATAAGATATTATTAAAAAAAATAATAACAGGCATTGCTGTACATTGAGCTCCATAGAGACGTTGCTCAGCCAGGCAGAGCCAGAGGGCATTGGGTGAGTCTGTGCCTCCCAGACGAAAAATAACCACACATGGGTAAAAGAGATCCTGAGAAGCCGAGAGGTGAAATGCCATCGCATGCATTTTCTGTGCAAACTTGCCAGTAGGAGCACAAGAAGATGCACCAGTCACCTCTTCAGAATTTTCTAATAAGTGCTCAGAGAGGTGGAAGATCATGTCTGTTAAAGAGAAGGCAAAATGTGAAGACATGGCAAAGGCGGACAAGGCCCATTATGACAGAGAAATGAAAACCTATATCCTTCCTAAAGGGGAAGCAAAGAAAAAGTTCAAGGATCCCAATGCACCTAAGAGGCCTCCTAGGCCTTTTTCTTCTTTCGTTCTGAGTATCGCCCAAAAATCAAAGGCGAGTGTCGTGGCCTTTGGTAACGTTGTGAAGAAACTCGGAGAAACGTGGACGAATACTGCTGCTGATGACAAGGAGCCTTATGAGAAGAAGGCCTGGCTAAGCCGAAGGGGAAATACGAAAAGGACATTGCCGCATCCCAGGCTAAACGAAAGCCTTATGCAGCCAAAACGGGAGTTGTCAAGGCTGAGAAAAGCAAGGAAAAGAAGGAAGAGGAGGAGGATAAAGAAGATGAGGACGATGAAGAGGAGGAAAAAGACGAAGATGATGATGATAAATAAGTTGGTGCTGACGGAGTTTTTTTTTTTTTTTTTTCTTGTCTATAAAGTGTTTAACCCCTGTATACAACTCACTCCGTTTAAAGAAAAAAAAATAAAATAATTGAAATCCAAGGCCGTGTAAGATTTGTTTTTAAGTTGTAGAGTGTCTTTTTTTGTATAGTTAACACACTACCAAATGTGTCTTTAGATAGCCCTGTCCTAGTGGTATTTTCAATAGCCACTAATCTTACCTGGTAACGGTGTAGGGGTTGAAAATCGGCATGGAAATTCAAAGCAGGAGCTTGTTGGTGCACAGCACGAATTAATTATATATGGAGATGATAGTTTTTTCATCTTCAGCTGTCTCTGATGCAGCTTATACCAAATAATTATTGTTCTGTTAACTGAATACCACTCTGTAATTTAAAAAAAAAAAAAAGGTTGCAGCCGTTTTGTAGACATTCTGAATGCTTCCAAGTAAATACAATTTTTTTATTAAAAAAATGAACGCAGAAACTTTCTTAAATACTAATAAATAAATTAAGGAAGGAAGGAAAGGAGGGAGAGAGGGAGGGACACAGGAAGTTAAAGAGAGAAAAAATACATTTCATTTTAAAAAGTGAAAACGGGTTAAGATTTTAAGATTTTTTAAAACATGGGGGTAACAATAAGCAGTAACAAAAAATACCTAGGTTATTTTCCACATATGTTAATTTTTTTAATTGTTTTATTTGTAATTATCACATGATAAGGGGGTTAAAACCACAGAATGTGATGAAGGGAAAGATGACATGCAATATAGGGGAAGTCAGCACAACTTGACCAAAGCAAAGTCATAGAAGCTTCCTGGACACATCTAAACACCTCGAGGGACTGAGTTACTGGGTCAGAGGGCTGGGACCATGGTCTCAGGAGACTTAGGTCATTTGGCATAACAGTTCATAAAGAGTTTTTTTTTTTTTTTTTTTTGGTGAGTGGCATCTGAAGTCTTAAAACCCTGCCAGTGGCCATCTAAGGTACATCTACTGTCCCACCAGGTTTGGAGCAAAGGAGAATGAGGAAAACCAAAGACACGAGGAAAATATTAGTCCAAAGGACTAATGGACCACATGAACCAAGCCTCTACCAGCCTCGGCCCACAAGAATTAGATGATGCCCAGTTACCACCACTGACCACTCTGACAGGGATCACAATAGAGGGCCCCAGACAGAGCTGGAGAAAAATGTAGAGCAAAATTCAGATTCACAAAAAAAGACCAGACTTACTGGTCTGATAGAGACTGGAGTAAGCTCCGAGTCTATGGCCCCCAAACACCCTGCTAACTCAGACCTGAAGCCTCTCCACAAGCCCACCTTTCAACCAAAGATTAGACAGGCCTATAAAACGAACAATGGCACACGTGAGGAATGTGCTCCTTAGTTCAATCAAGTATATGCAACACCTGCCCAAAAGCAAAGCTGAGAAAGCAGGAAGGGACAGGAAACCTGGGTGAATGGACATGGGGAACCCAACGAGAAGGAAGGGAGGGGGCAGTGCAGACACATTTCATTTCAGGGATCGCAACCAATTTCACAAAACAATTTGTGTATAAATTTTTGAATGTGAAACTAATTCATGCTGTAAACTTTGACCTAAAACAAAATAGTAAAGAATGTTTGACCAGGGGGAAACCTTAGATATTATTAAATCCAGCATCCTCACATTACAATTAGGGAAAATGTAACTGCTTGTGTTTGTTTAATGTCACACAGTAAGTGGTAAGTAAGAAGTGTATTTTGCTGGTTCTGAGATAGCTCTGTCTATCACGTGCAGGAAAAAAGACGACGATAAAGCAACCTAGGAAGGCAATAAAGTTTCATTAAAAGAAAGAAAGAAAAAAAAAAAAAACTCATTGCTGTTGAGTAGGAATTGATTTTGACTCATAGCGACCCTACAGGACAGGGTAGACCTGCCCATAGAGTTTCCGAGGAGCGCCTGTTGTTGTTGTTAGGTGCTGTCGAGTCGGTTCCAGCTCATAGTGACCCTATACACAACAGAACGAAACACTGCCCAATCCTGAGCCATCCTCAATCCTTGTTATGCTTGAGTTCATTGTTGCAGCCCCTGTGTCAATCCACCTCGTTGAGGGTCTTCCTCTTTTCCGCTGACCCTGTACTCTGCCAAGCATGATGTCCTTCTCTAAGGACTGATCCCTACTGACAACATGCCCAAAGTATGCAAGTTGCAGTCTCGCCATCCTTGCTTCTAAGGAGCATTCTGCTTGTACTTCTTCTAAGACGGATTTGTTTGTTCTTTTGGCAGTCCATGGTATATTCAATATTCTTTGCCAACACCACAATTCAAAGGCATCAATTCTTCTTCAATCTTCCTTATTCATTGTCCAGCTTTCACATGCATATGATGTGACTGAAAATACCATGGCTTGAGTCAGGTGCACCTTAGTCTACAAGGTGACATCTTTGCTCTTCGACACTTTAAAGAGGTCCTTTACAGTTTGTTTTTTTTACAGCAGATTTACCCAATGCAATGCGTCTTCTGATTTCTTGACTGCTGCTTCCGTGGCTGTTCATTGTGGATCCAAGTAAAATGAAATCCTTGACAACTTCAGTCTTTTCTCCGTTTATCACGATGCTGCTCATTGGTCCAGTTGTGAGGATTTTTGTTTTCTTTATGTTGAGATGCAATCCATACTGAAGGCTGTGGTCTTTGATTTTCATTAGTAAGTGCTTCAAGTCCTCTTCACTTTCAGCAAGCAAGGTTGTGTCATCTGCATCATGCAGGCTGTTAATGAGTCTTCCTCCAATCCTGATGCCCCGTTCTTCTTCATAAAGTCCAGCCTAGGATATCGATGTTTATGCATACCATTTCACTTTTGACGATTTCCAATTTTCCTAGATTCAGGTTCTGATTATTAATGGATGTTTGCAGCTGTTTCTTCTCATTTTGAGTCACGCCACATCAGGAAATGAAGGTCCTGAAAGCTTTACTCCATCCACGTCATTAAGGTCGGCTCTACTTTGAGGAGGCAGCTTTTCCCCAGTCATCTTTTGAGTGCCTTCCAACCTGGGGGGCTCATCTTCCAGCACTATATCAGACAATGTTCCACTGCTCTTCATAAGGTTTTCACTGACTAATGCTTTTCAGAAGTAGACTGCTGGGTCCTTCTTCCTAGTCTGTCTTAGTCTGGAAGCTCAGCTGAAACCTGTCCTCCATGGGTGGCCCTGCTGGTATCTGAATACCGGTGGCATAGCTTCCAGCATCACAGCCACACGCAAGACCCCACAGGTACGAAGAACTGACAGACACTTGGCGGAAGGAGCTCCTGGTGGATTTGAAATTCTGGTTTTTGGTTAGCGGCAGTAGCTCTTAAGCACTACACCACCAGGGTTTCCAAAGTTTCCTTAGAGCCTCACTGAGACGGTGTATTTGCCCTGGCAACTTGGTCCACCCCATGTGAGAAGACTCGCTCCAGAGATGTGATGTGCAATATATCTGCCTGAAGGTAGATTAATTACAACTGTTTTTGGGTACAGAAATGGGGAGTACCTAAAATCAGCCCATTCAGGTAGGGCTGTCAGGTAAAATACAGGATGCCTAGCTACATTGTGATTTAGAGAAAACAATGAAAAAAAAGTTTGTTTTTTTTTTTTTTTTGGAAAATGATTTCCCATGCAATGTTTGGGACATGC
This sequence comes from Elephas maximus indicus, assembly GCF_024166365.1. Lineage (NCBI taxonomy): Eukaryota > Metazoa > Chordata > Mammalia > Proboscidea > Elephantidae > Elephas > Elephas maximus. The sequence goes on from NC_064836.1 coordinate 62,536,763, forward strand.
TTACACTTAAAAAAAAAAGAAAGGAAAGAGAGAAACTCTGCTGTTTATCTGCAATACACATTTTTCTGAATGTTCTGTATTTGTGTTTGCTAAATCTGCAGTCCTACATTCAGGGGATTTTTAGGAAACTGAGTAGGAATGCTGTTGGATCTAAGCATAGCAGGCAACCCCAAAATCTTATATGAGCTCCCTGGGAAAGGGTATGTCATCAGTGAACTGGGGTGTGTGAAAGGCTTTTTTTTTTTTTTTTAATTAACTTTTATTGAGCTTCAAGTGAACGTTTACAAATCAAGTCAAACTGTCACATATAAGTTTATATACACCTTACTCCGTACTCCCACTTGATCTCCCTCTAATGAGTCTGCCCTTCCAGTCTCTCCTTTCGTGACAATTTTGCCAGCTTCCAACTCTCTCTATCCTCCCATCCACCCTCCAGACAAGAGATGCCAACACAGTCTCAAGTGTCCACCTGATACTAATAGCTCACTCTTCATCAGCATCTCTCTCCTACCCACTGTCCAGTCCCTTTCATGTCTGATGAGTTGTCTTTGGGAATGGTTTCTGTCCTGGGCCAACAGAAGGTTTGGGGACCATGACCGCCGGGATTCCTCTAGTCTCAGTCAGATCATTAAGTATGGTCTTTTTGTGAGAATTTGGGGTCTGCATCCCACTGATCTCCTGCTCCCTCAAGGGTTCTCTGTTGTGCTCCCTGTCAGGGCAGTCATTGGTTGTGGCCAGGCACCAACTAGTTCTTCTGGTCTCAGGATGATGTAGGTCTCTGGTTCATGTGGCCTTTTCTGTCTCTTGAGCTCTTAGTTATCGTGTGACCTTGGTGTTCTTCATTCTCCTTTGATCCAGGTGGGTTGAGACCAATTGATGCATCTTAGATGGCTGCTTGTTAGCATTTAAGACCCCAGATGCCACATTTCAAAGTGGGATGCAGAATGTTTTCATAATAGAATTATTTTGCCAATTGACTTAGAAGTCCCCTTAAACCATGGTCCCCAAACTCCTGCCCTTGCTCCGCTGACCTTTGAAGATTTCAGTTTATCCCGGAAACTTCTTTATTTTTTGGTCCAGTCCAGTTGAGCTGACCTTCCATGTATTGAGTATTGTCCTTCCCTTCACCCGAAGCAGTTCTTATCTACTAACTAATCAGTAAGAAACCCTCTCCCACCCTCCCTTCCTCTCCCCGCCCGTAGCCACAAAAATACGTGTTCTTCTCAGTTTATACTATTTCTCAAGATCTTATAATAGTGGTTTTATACAATATTTGTCTTTTTGCTTCTGACTAATTTCGCTCAGCATAATGCCTTCCAGGTTCCTCCATGTTATGAAATGTTTCACAGATTCGTCACTGTTCTTTATTGATGTGTAGTATTCCATTGTGTGAATATACCACAATTTATTTAACCATTCATCCGTTGATGGACACCTTGGTTGCTTCCAACTTTTTGCTATTGTAAACAGAGCTGCTATAAACATAGGTGTGCATATATCTGTTTGTGTGAAGGCTCTTGTTTCTCTAGGGTATATTCCGAAGAGTGGGATTTCTGGGTTGTATGGTAGTTCTATTTCTAACTGTTTAAGATAACACCAGACAGATTTCCAAAGTGGTTGTACCATTTTACATTCCCACCAGCAGTGTATAAGAGTTCCAATCTCTCCGCAGCCTCTCCAACATTTATTATTTTGTGTTTTTTGGATTAATGCCAGCCTTGTTGGAGTGAGATGGAATCTCATTGTAGTTTTCATTTGCGTTTCTCTAATGGCTAATGATCGAGAGCATTTTCTCATGTATCTGTTAGCTGCCTGAATATCTTCTTCAGTGAAGTGCGTGTTCATATCCTTTGCCCACTTCTTGATTGGGTTGTTTGTCTTTTTGTGGTTGAGTTTTAACAGAATCATATAGATTTTAGAGATCAGGCGCTGGTCGGAGATATCATAGCTGAAAATTCCTTCCCAGTCTGTAGGTGGTCTTTTTCCTCTTTTGGTAAAGTCTTTAGATGAGCATAGGTGTTTGATTTTTAGGAGCTCCCAGTTATCTGGTTTCTCTTCGTCATTTTTGGTAATGTTTTGTATTCCGTTTATGCCTTGTATTAGGGCTCCTAAGGTTGTCCCTATTTTTTCTTCCATGATCTTTATCGTTTAAGTCTTCATGTTTAGGTCTTTGATCCACTTGGAGTTAGGTTTTGTGCATGGTGTGAGGTATGGGTCCTGTTTCATTTTTTTGCAAATGGATATCCAGTTCTGCCAGCACCGTTTGTTAAAAAGACTATCTTTTCTCCAATTAACTGACACTGGGCCTTTGCCAAATATCAGCTGCTCATATGTGGATGGATTTATATCTGGGTTCTCAATTCTGTTCCATTGGTCTATGAGCCTGTTGTTGTACCAGTACCAGGCTGTTTTGACTACTGTGGCTGTATAATAGGTTCTGAAATCAGGTAGAGTGAGGCCTCCCACTTTCTTCTTTTTCAGTAATGCTTTGCTTATCCAAGGCTTCTTTCCCTTCCATATGAAGTTGGTGATTTGTTTCTCTATCACATTAAAAAATGACGTTGGAATTTAGAACGGAAGTGCATTGTATGTATAGATGGCTTTTGGTAGAATAGACATTTTTACTATGTTAAGTCTTCCTATCCATGAGCAAGGTATGTTTTTCCACTTAAGTATGTCCTTTTGAATTTCTTGTAGTAATGCTTTCTAGTTTTCTTTGTATAGGTCTTTTACATCTTTGGTAAGATTTATTCCTAAGTATTTTATCTTCTTGGGGGCTACTGTGAATGGTATTGATTTGGTTATTTCCTCTTCGATGTTCTTTTTGTTGATGTAGAGGAATCCAAGTGATTTTTGTATGTTTATCTTATAACCTGAGACTCTGCCAAACTCTTCTATTAGTTTCAGTAGTTTTCTGGAGGATTCCTTAGGGTTTTCTGTGTATAAGATCATGTCATCTGCAAATAGAGATAATTTTACTTCCTCCTTGCCAATCCGGATGCCCTTTATTTCTTTGTCTAGCCTAATTGCTCTGGTTAGGACCTCTAGCACAATGTTGAATAAGAGCAGTGATAAAGGGCATCCTTGTCTGGTTCCCGTTCTCAAGGGAAATGCTTTCATGCTCTCTCCATTTAGAGTGATGTTGGCTATTGGCTTTGTATATTTTTTTTTGTATAGATGCCCTTTATTCTGTTGAGGAATTTTCCTTCAATTCCTATTTTGGTGAGAGCTTTTATCATAAATGGGTGTTGGACTTTGTCAAATGCCTTTTCTGCATCAATTGATAAGATCATGTGGTTTTTGTCTTTTGTTTTATTTATGTGGTGGATTACATTAATGGTTTTTCTAATATTAAACCAGCCTTGCATACCTGGTATAAATCCCACTTGGTCATGATGGATTAATTTTTTGATATGTTGTTGAATTCTATTGGCTAGAATTTTGTTGAGGATTTTTGCATCTATGTTCATGAGGGATATAGGTCTGTAATTTTCTTTTTTTGTGGTGTCTTTACCTGGTTTTGGTATCAGGGAGATGGTGGCTTCATAGAATGAGTTAGGTAGTATTCCGTCATTTTCTATGCTTTGAAATACCTTCAGTAGTAGTGGTGTTAACTCTTCTCTGAAAGTTTGGTAGAACTCTGCAGTAAAGCCATCCGGACCAGGGCTTTTTTTTGTTGGGACTTTTTTGATTACCGTTTCAATCTCTTTTTTTGTTATGGGTCTATTTAGTTGTTCTACTTCTGATTGTGTTAGTTTAGGTAGGTAGTGTTTTTCCAGGAATTCGTCCGTTTCTTCTAGGTTTGCAAATTTGTTAGAGTACAATTTTTCTTAATAATCTGATACGATTCTTTTAATTTCAGTTGGGTCTGTTGTGATGTGGCCCATCTCTTTTCTTATTCGGGTTATTTGTTTCCTTTCCTGTATTTCTTTAGTCAGTCTAGCCCATGGTTTATCAATTTTGTTAATTTTTTTGAAGAACCAGCTTTTGGCTTTGTTAATTCTTTCAATTGTTCTTCTGTTCTCTTATTCATTTAGTTCAGCTCTAATTTTTATTATTTGTTTTCTTCTGGTGCCTGATGGATTCTTTTGTTGCTCACTTTCTATTTGTTCAAGTTGTAGGGACAGTTCTCTGATTTTGGCTCTTTCTTCTTTATGTATGTGTGCATTTATCGATATAAATTGGCCTCTGAGCACTGCTTTTGCTGTGTCCCAGAGGTTTTGATAGGAAGTATTTTCATTCTCGTTGCATTCTATGAATTTCCTTATTCCCTCCTTAATGTCTTCTATAACCCAGTCTTTTTTGAGCAGGGTATTATTCAGTTTCCAAGTATTTGATTTCTTTTCCCTAGTTTTTCTGTTATTGATTTCCACTTTTATGGCCTTGTGGTCTGAGAAGATGCTTTGTAATATTTTGATGTTTTGGATTCTGCAAAGGTTTGTTTTATGATTTAATATGTGGTCTATTCTAGAGAATGTTCCATGTGCACTAGAAAAAAAAGTATACTTTGTAGCAGTTGGGTGGAGAGTTCTGTATAAATCAATGAGGTCAGGTTTGTTGATTGTTGTAATTAAGTCTTCCGTGTCTCTATTGAGCTTCTTACTGGATGTCCTGTCCTTCTCCGAAAGTGGTGTGTTGAAGTCTCCTACAATAATTGTGGAGGAGTCTAGCTCACTTTTCAGTTCTGTTAAAATTTGGTTTATGTATCTTGCAGCCCTGTCATTGGGCGCATAAATATTTAACATGGTTATATCTTCCTGGTCAATTGTCCCTTTTATCATTAGGTAGTGTCCTTCTTTATCCTTTGTGGTGGATTTAAGTTTAAAGTCTATTTTGTCAGAAATTAATATTGCTACTCATCTTCTTTTTTGCTTATTGTTTGCTTGATATATTTTTTTGCATCCTTTAAGTTTTAGTTTGTTTGTGTCTCTAAGTCTAAGGTGTGTCTCTTGTAGGCAGCATATAGACGGATCGTGTTTCTTTATCCAGTCTGAGACTCTCTGTCTCTTTATTGGTGCCTTTAGTCCATTTGCATTCAACATAATTATAGATAAGTGTTTTTTTTTTTTTTAAGTGTTTAGTGTTGTCATTTTGATGCCTTTTGATGTGTGTTGTTTACAGTTTCATTTTTCCACTTACCTTTTTGTGCTGAGATGTTTGAAAGGCTTTTTAAAGACTGAAGTGACTTAGGAATTATCTGTATTTATTTATAAAGATTTTTTTTTAATTTCCTAAATTAACACTGGGGTAAGAATATCGTTATGCTATTTTTCCAAATATCCCCCAATGATTCTGAGAAGAGAATATGTGAATATAACAATTACCATTTACATAAATACCTGTAGAAAAAAAATATAAGACAATGACACAAGTATGACAACAGAACCATGTTCTTCCAATTTAATATCAAGTGTTCCCTCCACCATCATTCACGGCTGGTTTGATAAACGTAACACATTTTATCTCGATCATCTGTGGGGTGATTTTCAATTTTTGCATTTTCTTAGCTGAGAAGAAGGCTATACCTAAGAATTTAAATTTTTTGTTTAGGGGTTTATTCGGTGCTCCATAGAGAAAGTGAAATGAATTACTTATTAGACTGAGGCAGTCCCGACACAATGGGTCACATCCTCTGTCTGATCCCATGTAGCTGCTTCATCATAAAATAAATTTAACTAAATTATGTAATTATTTATGTATTTATGGAGCAATGGCAAGATAAAATAGCAAGCCAATAATACCCCCATGCAACATTATCCAGTTCCATCAACATTTTCTGTATAATTTAATATCATGAACTTTGTTTTTCTTTGCAGGATGGTGTGGGCACTTTGGAAACTGTAGCTAGGGTAAGGAATGTGCAGAGTTTGGAGCGTGCATGACAACGGTGGTTTACCAGGACTCCAAGTTTGGACTGGGTTAGTTCAGGTGGGCAATGGTCACAGAGTATCTTAGCCTGCTACAGCTAAACAGCAGCAAGAAAATAAGGTGAAACTCCCAATAGAATTTGCTTTAAATTTTACCCCACAGTTTTACACTTATCTTAAAATCTAACTCTCAAAATAACTTTGTAAGCTAGAGTTAAAATGAACAAACCCTGACTCATAGCATTTAAGTAACTTCCACTATTATACAGTCAGGAATTGGCCTAGAAAGGCTAGATTCCCGGTCTTCCGGCACTAGAAGCCAAACTCTAACCACACAATGGTCTCTAACCATTCCCTTAGGATTTTGTTTTGTTTTTCTTTAGTGAGCTTCAGTGAAATCCGATTTCTCTTAAACACTACAGGGCTTAGAATCCTATTAACGTGTGAATCTCTAGCTAGTGTGGGAAAGGTAGTGGGTTTGAACCTAAATGGTTAGCGCAAGGATCTTTATGGTGATGGAATAATTCTGTATCTTGATTACCTTGGTGATTACATGATTCTACATGTGTGACAAAATGGCATAGAATTATACACACATTATACCGACTTCAATTGTCTGGTTTTGATGATCCATTATAATTACGTGAGATACTACCATTAGGTAAACTGGGCGAAGGCACTGGAAATCTCACTATACTATGTTTATTATGTGAATCTATAATTGTTTCAAAACAAAAAGCTAAAAAAAAAAAAAATCCCCACCATGTTAAAAAAAATTTTTTTTTTTTTCTTTAACATGAACCAAACCCACTGTTACCCACCCAAAAAACCAAACCCACTGCCATCGAGTTGATTCTGACTCATAGCGACCCTATAGGGCAGAGCAGAACTGTCCCATAGAGTTTCCAAGAAGCGCCTGGAGGATTCAAACTGCCAACCACTTGGTTAGCAGCCGTAGCACTTAACCTCTATGTCACCAAGTTTTCCACACCATCTTAAGAGTCCCTGAAATGGTGGTTATGGTTGACCTCTAAGTTCCCTACTGGACACAACTCATTCTGACATACCTTGCAGGCATTTCTGGGGACCTTTCAATGTCTGCCTAGGATTTGCATCAAACTGGAAGATTCCTTGGTTCTGATTTTAACTTCTTCTGGGATATTAGTCCTACCACTGGCCCTCTACATTTTCAGCAATATGTTAGTAAGACGTCCATGCTCTGCCCCCAAAATACTGTATTATTGTGAGCAGAAAGAGTAGACATTATATAGAAAAAAAAGGAAAAAGGGATAAATGAGTGGATTTTTAAGGCTTTCAATAAAGCAAATTTATTTAAATATAGACAAGAAGAAGTTTAAGAAAGTAACATGTCTCTTGTTTATGTATGAAAATACAAAATAGAAATTATTTTATAATTTGATGATAATATTTTTATCTGGGTTCACATTTTGGCTAACATAATGCAAATCATAGGAAAAATAATTTTAAAAATCTGAAATCAAGTGTTTAGTTTCTAGAATACGAGTTAACTTCACTCAGGAGCTCTAGCTGAATAATACTGTCAGCTGCCCTAAAAGATTACATGCATCTATAACAGTAAAATCCCAGCAAATCAGTGTGAGAATGTGTTTTTTAATCCAAGAAAACATCTACTTAACGTATTGTGTTGTGTTAATGTTTAGCTAATGAACACATTCTTGATTATGTGAGCATCTGCTGGGAGGCTTTTGTGAAAGAACTTTTTCAAAGAACCGCTGCTGATTACAATGAAAGCTACTGGATTTGTTGGTTATATGCAAGTCTCTTAAAGAAAAAGGTAGACTATCACTGAAATCTAAATCCTTCCTTTGATTAACGCAATAAAAGTAATGACTTTCTGACAAAGCTTTGTGTCATAACACATTCTGATAGGCATATTTAAGTGCACATAAGACTTTTAAGAAATGATTAGAATAAATGATTTGATTCATTTCTCAAATAATGGTTATGAAACGTAATGTTAGGTTTTAATGGTGAAAAATGCCTGACAATCCCTTATATTTGTTGGAGGTTTAGCAGATTGCCAAATACTTGGGTGTAAATTTTCTCATTTGTAGTCACTAATGTGGGAATGAGTGGATATTCTTTTCTGTGCAGATGTAGCTGCCTCAGAGGAGTTAGAACAAGACGTAAAACATTTCGGTCACTCTGGAGATTTTCTTTGTACCCTTTTCTAGTAAACACCCCCGTCCCAGAGGCATCCATTTTCTAATTTCTATTGTCATTTTGCCTGGTCTAGAACTTCATGTAAATGGAAAAATGGTATGTATTTTCTTGCCTGTTTCTTTGGGTTATTATAATACATTGTTACATGTGTCAATACTTCATTTCTTTTTGTTCTGTTTTCTATTGTATGAATGCACTAAATGAATGTGAGTTCTTTTGTTGATAGACTCCGGGGTTGTTTCCACTTTGGGGGTCTTATGAATAACACTGCAATGAACAGTCTCATACAAGTCTCTCTATGTATTTTTATTTTTCCTGGAGAAATACCTAGTTGTGGAATTGTTGGGTCATTGGGTAAGTATGTATATACCTAACTTCATAAGAAACTAACCAAAAGCTCTCCAAAGTGGCTGCACCATTCTATATTTCCCCATAAATGTATGAGAGTCCAGTTGTTCCACATTCTCTCCCATATATGGTATGGTTGGTCCATATAACTTTAACCATTTTAATGGGTGTGAAATGACATTTCATGAGGATTTATTTTATTTATGTTTCCCAAATAACCATTTTTCTGGGTTTTTAATAACTATGAGAAGCCCTGGTGGCACAGTGGTTAAGAGCTTGGCTGCTAACCAAAAGGTCAGCAGTTTGAATCCACCAGCTCGTCCTTGCAAACCCTATGGGGCAATTCTACCATTTTCAGTAGGTTCACTATGACTTGGAATTGACTTAAAGGTTTTTCATGGCTATAATGATTAGCACATTTTTATGTTCTTATTGGCCATTTTCATATCTTCCTTTGTAGTGTCTATTCAAGATTTTGTTCATCTTTTATTTTCTTATTGTTCATAAGTAGTAGTGTTTCATATATTCTGGATACTAGTCTTTTTTCAGGTATATGCATTACAAATATTTTCTCTCAGCTTATAAAAAATAGTTTCCCTATTTTAATTTATGTCTTTTTATGAGCACACATTTTAATTTAAAAATGATAATTTATCATTGTTTTTCTCTCATGTCTAGAGTTTTTGCCTTATCAAGGAAATCTTAGATCACCTCCAAGGTCTTGAAGATATTATTCTATTTCCTTCTAGAGGTTTTATGGCTCTGGCATTCACATTTAGTCCCAAGAGTCATATCAAATTAATTTTAGGAAGTCCATTTGAGGTTCAGTTTTTTTTTTTTTTTTTTTAATTTTAGATGAGAATATCATAAGTTGTTCCAGTACTATTTGTTGGAAGACCATCCTTTCTTCATTGAATTATCTTGGCTCTTATGTTACATTGTATTTTCCAAAGATGGCTTCATCAATTTATATTTCCTTACCCATGCTCTTCTTAAAATGTAGCACTGACGCTCCTTGGAAAGGTGAGGTGTGTTGTCCTCGCTTCTCTGCATCCTTGGCTAGTCTTTGTAACTGTCTACTCACCAATAGAATGCAGTGACAGTGAAGTTTCATTTCCTTCAAGTTCATAAAGGTTATATGGCTTTTGCCTGGGTTCCTCTCTCAGAACATGAGTCTTTGGAGCCTCGATTCACAATATAAGAAGCTTGGCTTCACTAAAGCTGCTTTGCTAGAGAGACCAGGGGCAGAATCGTATAAAAATAGTGGTACTTGATGCGTCCCAGCCATACTACCCCTCAGCAACCTTTCTAGCAAGGCACCTAGCAGCATGTGAGTAAATCCTCAGGTGATTCCAGACCCCAGACACTGAGCTGCACCAGTTGATGACAAATAGAGCTATTTTTACTTAGTCTTGCCCTCTTTGCTGATTCATGAGCAAAATGAGCATTGGCATTGTTTTTAATCCATAAAAATAGGATAATTTGTTAGGCAGCATTAGACAACTAATGAAGCCCCTTTGTCAATAATCAATTGATGGCCTATTTATGTATGCATTTCTGAACTTTCTAGTATGTTCCATTGAGTTATTTGTCTATCCATATGCCAATATTAAGTTGCCCTAATTATTGTAGTAGTAATAATAATAAATCTTGAAATCACTCAATATAAGTTTTCCAAATTTGATTTTTTTTTAATTGCTTTGGTTATTCTAGGATCTTTGTATTTCTATATAAATTTGAGGCTCAGCTTGTCAATTTCTTTAAAAAAAATAGAATGCATTAGGATTGCATTTAATGTACAGATTAATTTGAGGAAAAGTGGTCCTTTTAGCAATAATGATTCTATCCATGAATGTAGTTTATTTTTAAGTGCCCTTCAATGTCTCTCAATATGGTTTTCAGTGTTAGAGGCCTTGCATATACACTTATATACCTTTCATTATACTTGACCATAGCCATTTGATGTTTATTTTAAAATTATTAATGATATTTTAATATTATTTTTCTATGCATACAAGTGTTCTTGTAATAATACAGTTTCACTTCTTCCTCCTCAATATGTATACCTTTTGTTTATTTATTCATTTTCTTTTTTCACTGGTCAAGATCTCCAGTTCAATGCTGAATATAAGGATGAGAACAAATAACCTTACTTATTTCTTTTTTTAGGGGAATAATATTCAAAATTTAACCACTAAGTAGAATATGAATTATACCTTTTTCTGTATATGTCCTTTATTAGCCTGAGGACATTCTCTTCCATTTGTAGTATTTTATCAAATACTTTTTTTTAATCTGTTGAGGTGATCATGTGACAGTTTTCATTTATTCTGTTAATATGATGAAATAAAATGATTGGTTTTTAAATGGTAAACTAACCTTGAAATCATAGCATATATTCTACTTGGTCATGATGTAGTATTCTTATTATATATTGCTGGAATTTTTTGCTAAATATTAAAATCAGGATTTTTGCATCTAAGTACATGTGGGATATTTGTTATGTAATTCTGTTTATCATATCTTTGTCAGATATTAGAATCAGATTTATTCTGGCCTCATAAAAGGATTTGAGAAGTGTTACCCATTTCTCTCCTTCATTTTCTGAGTTTATATAAGATTGATAGCATTTGTTTAATAATAATAAATAGGATTTATTAGTGAAGACAGCTGGGCTTGGATTTTTCTTTGTGAAGGTAAAAATTTGATTGGACTGAGCTTAGAAAAGTATGGGAGAAATGGGAATTGATATCACAGATTTATACAACTTTTTTTTTTTTATGACACTATGTTTTCAATGAGGCAGTCAATGGGGAAAAATGTGTATTCAAGGAATTCCTTTTAAGAGGGGAAATTGAAGAGCTGATATCTTTGAGAAGACAAGATGAATGGAGTCTAGTGCAGACATGGTGGACTCACTTAGATAGGAGTACACACATTAGCCTCATGTGGTAAGACATAAAACAAAATATACGTGTATAGATGGAATTACATTGATTTTATTGCACTCAAATTTTCTTATCAACCCTTGTGTCCTTGGCTTATTTCCAAAAAAGGAAATGACCAGCACTCTGGTCCAAGAGGCCAACTTGAACTTGGCCTTGCATTAGGTCCATGTTGTTGTTCAAAGTAAGCTCCTGAATCAGGAACTTGAGCCAGAGAACAATCAGTGGCCAAAGCCCAGTGACAGGCAGGTAGCCAGTGGTGATTCTGGGTAATTCCAGCAGACTGGATACTTCAAGCAGTGGTTGCGGCCCAAAGATACTGATACCACAGTAGCCGTACCTCCTGAAAAACAAGACCACCATCCATGTGCCATGCGTTTTGTCTGCAGACTATGTTTGAGGAAAAAGGGACTTGAAAAAAAACTGAGCCAGGTATCAGGAGCCTAGCCAAGTAGGTTATCATTCAATTCAGCACTCCCATCCTCACGGAAGAATTAAAATACTAATCAGGGTCCTAAGGGAGCAACCAAGACATACGGATCATAGAAATATTCAGGAATTAGGTTAAGACTGTGAATCTGTGAGAGCCCATGAGCTCAGGGTTCAACTCTGGCACATAGGATGTTGGACTGACAATAGCATGATTAGCTTCAAGCCTCACAGGGCAGCGTTTAAATCTACAGATGCTCTGTCAGTGTTGGTCAGGATTATCTAAGCCTGTTGAAGCAGAATCTGCAAAATGAAGGCCTAAGGTAGTCCCAGATTCATTTACAATCCTTATTTTTTTTGTGCCTAGATTTACGTTTTTAGGAAAGGGAACACAATTCATAGTGTCTAATATAGTGATAAGTATGCAACAAGAATAATAAAATACTTGAGAATTAAGGGTATGACCAGCATATTTAATCCTTTTATAACCTCAGTTTTGATTACATTACTAGGCACTAAGGCACTAAGAAAACAAAAGAAAAAAAACTAAATTACTTGCCGCTGAGATGATTCTGACTCATAGCAACCCTGTAAGACAGCGTAGAACTGCCCCATAGGATTTCCAAGGAATGGTTGGTAGATTCGAACTGCTGACCTTTTGGTTAGCATCGAACGCTGAACCATGTTTAAGAGGACAACTGCTAACCAAAAGGCTGGCAGTTAAACCACCAACCACTCCTTGGAAACTCTATGGGGCAGCTCTATTCTGTCCTATAGGGTTGCCATGAGTCGTAATCAACTCTATGGCAATGGGTTTAGGCACTAAGAAGGCATGCCATAAATACAAATTAAGTTGCAGGTACCATACCTAGGCTGGAAACCCTGGTGGCATAGTGGTTAAGTGTTTCGGCTGCTAACCAAAAGGCTGGCAGCTTGAATCCACCAGGCACTCCCAGGAAACTCTATGGGGCAGTTCTACTGTATCCTGTAGGGTGGCTATGAGTCAGAGTCGATTCGACAGCAATGGAAATACCTAGGTTAAGACAGGGAGAAAACAAATTTAAAAGATATATTTGACTACCTACCATTAAAAAGAATTCAACACATGTGCTAGACAAAGAGTTTGCACTATTACTGTTTTATTAGAACTTACAAATCTTTAAGATGAAAACATATACCCCTAAAGAAAAATGTGCAAAAGGCATTAAAAGGAAATTCACAAAAGAATAAATGGAACTGACTCATGGACACTTGAAAAGTGTTCTGTCCTCACATTTGATGATTAAACTGTGTTTACATAAGGTTTAATAGGAGCCCTGGTGGTGCAGTGGTTAAGTGCTCGGCTGCTAGCCAAAAGGCCAGTGGTTCAAATTCACCAGTAGATCCGTGGCAGAAGGATGTGGGAGTCTGCTTCTGTAAAGATTTAAAGCCTTAGAAACTTTATGGGGTAGTTCTACTCTGTCCTATAGGGTCGCTATGGGTTGGAAACGACTGGAAGGCAGGTTTGGTTTTTATTGAATGTAAGGCTTATGAGGCATTGGTGGTTCAGTAATAGAATTCTAGCTTTCCATGCAGGTTTGATTCCTGGCCAGTGAGGCTTGCATGTTGCTATGATGTGGAACAGATTTCAGTGGAACTTCCAGACTAAGAGAAACAAGGAAGAAAGTCCAGGCAATCTGCTTGAAAAATCAGCCAGTGAAAAATCTATGTATCACAGACTAGGCAGCGTTTTGTTCTGCTGTGCATGGGGATGCCATGAGTTTGGGGCCAGGTCTACGGCAGCGAACAACAATGTAAGGCTCAGTTTCTTTCCTGAAATTTTTTACTTCTGGATAGTCCCAGAATTGGAAGTTTTTAGCGCCACACTGATTAAGTCAAATCTAACTTCTGAGGATTTATTTAGAACCATGGCACATCAGTTCTTGTTTAGGATATGCAATTGCATTAATTTATGTTGTTGTGGGGAGGTGCAGTCGAGTTGGTTCTGACTCATAGTGACACTGTGCACAGTAAAACTAAACATTGCCTGGTCATGCACCAGTCTCACAATTGTTGCTATGCTCGAGCCTATCATTGCAGCCACTGTGTCAGTCTATCTCGTAGAGTGTCTTCCTTTCTTTCTCTGACCCTCTACTTTACAAGCATGACCTCCTTCTCCAGCGACTGGTCCCTCATGCGGACATATGCGAGTACATGAGACAAAGTCTTGTCCTTCTCATTTCTAAGGAGCATTCTGGGTGTACTTCCTCCAGGACAGATTTGTTCATTCTTCTGGCAGTCCATAGTATATTGAATATTCTTCACCGATGCCATAATTCAAAGTCATCAATTCTTCTTCAGTCTGTCTTATTCATTGGCCAGCTTTCACATGCATTATGAGGTGATTTAAAATACCATGGCTTGGGTCAGGTGCACCTTAGTCCTCAAAGTGGCATCTTTGCTTTTTGATACTTTGAAGACTTTTTTAGCAGCTCATTTGCCCAATGCAATATGTCATTTGATTTCTTGACTGCTGCTTCTATAGGCATTGATTGTGGATCCAAGTAAAATGAAATCCTAGACAACTTTAATCTTTTCTCCGTTTATCATGATGTTACTCATTGGTCCAGTTGTGAAGATTTTTGCTTTCTGAAGGCTATGGTCTTTGGTTTTCATCCGTAAGTGTTCCAAGTTCTCTTCACTTTCAGCAAGCAAGGTGGTGTCACCTGCAGCTTCCAGGATGTTAATGAGTCTTTCTCCAACTCTGATGGCACATTCTTCTTCACATGGTCCAGCTTCTCGAATTATTTGCTCAGCATAGAGACTGAATAAATATGGTGAAAGATACAACCTGGACACACACCTTTCCTGATTTTAAACCGTGCGGTATCTGTTTGTTCTGTTCAAACCACTGCCTCTTTGTCTATGTACACATTCTGCATGAACACGATTAAGTGTCCTGGAATTCCCATTCTTTACAATGTTATGTGTAATTTGTTGTGATCCACACAGTCAAATGCCTTTGCATAGTCAATAAAACACAGGTAAACATCTTTCTGGTATTTTTTGCTTTCAGCCAAGATCCATCTGACATCAGCAATGATATCCCTCATTCTGTGTCCTCTTCTGAATCTGAATTGAAATCAGCCAATGGATGGCAAAGTTGCAATACATGTGGTAGGCGCCCACTTATCTGAAAAAGAGACCTCTGCAAGTTATGAAATCAGGGACCTCTGAGGTGGAAAGCCACTGCAAAAATAGATGCTAGTGTGGTCTTTCTTCCATCTCAGACACAATTTGTACTCAACAACTAAAGCAAAGCTTCTCAGAATTCTACTAACCCACTGCCATCGAGTTAATTCTAATTCATAGTGACCCTACGGGGCAGAGCAGAACTGCCCCATAGAGTTCCCAAGGTTGTGATTTTTATGGATGCAGACTACCACATCTTTCCTCTTTGGAGCAGCTGATTCTCAGGATTAAACCTACGTATTTTTATGCCATTTCTTCTAATAATAATAATTCTTGCTATTGTTATAATGTATGATGGCAAAGGATTTCAGATTGCCATGCTTGTTCAATCAATAAACAAATTCTTCCCCACTTGATCATTAAGTTTCATGAAAGTGGGGCTAGGTCCATTTTGCTCAACCCCATCCCCTCCAAAAGCACCAAACCCATTGGCACCAAGTTGATTCCGACTCAGAGACCTGAGAGGACAGAGTAGAACTTCCCCATAGGGTTATAAGATGCGACCTTTACAGAAGCAGACTGCCACATCTTTCATCCAAAGAGCAGCTAGTGGGTTCAAACCACTGACCTTTTGGTTAGCAGCTAAGTGCTATAACCACTGTATTATCACTTCTCTTCCTCTATCCCCAAATGGTAGTAAATTTTTGTCAATAAAAACAGGTACAAAATAAAATATTTCTGAATTAGGTGAATAAAGAAAAGAAATATCTATTTACTTAAGAAACTGTGATAATTGGTCCCAGGGAAAATCAAGGAAGGATTGTATTGCTTTCAAAAGGTATTCAATATCAAGGAAAGGATTATAACATTTGAAGTTAGATGATAAGGTCATATTGCATACTCCAATGCCCTCAATGTCTAGGCAAGCAATTTAAATGTGTGAAACAGCTCCAAGTAAGAAAATAATGAATGGTAGGGCCTTTCATAGAGTAGAGAATCCTTGTTAACCTAAAGGTAATCAAATCATGTTCTCTTAAAAAAGAAAGCACTATGCTGCTAAACAAAATATGTCTCAGGCTGTATTTAAATCCATGGGATATCAGCTATTGATTCTTGTTTAGGATGTGCAGTTGCATTATTTTATAGACTTTCCAAAAGTGTAATTAAAGTCAAACAGCAAACAAATGGCACAGATTCTGAAATATATGTGGTAGATGCTCACTGATCTGGGAAAACACCGTAGACTTGATAATTCAGGTTTATACACCAAAGCACTGTCAGGCAGGAATGGAATCTAGGCAATCTTGAAATGTCTTCATTAGTTTAAAACACATGCACAATTCTATGTACAATTCTTTACCATTTTATGGACTATGTTAACTCCAAAAAGTTGTTGTTGTTGTTGGTAGGTACCATCAAGATGGTTCTGTCCCATAGCAACCCTAGGTACAACAGAAGGAAACACTGCCCCGCCCTACACCATCCTCAAAATTGTTGCTATGTTTGAACCCATTGTTGCAGCCACTGTGCCAATCCATCTCATTGAGGGTCTTCCTCTTTTTCACTGACCCTCGAGTTTACCAAGCATGATGTTCTTCTCCAGGGACTGGTCCATCCTGATAAAATGTCCAAAATACGTGAGAGGAAGTCTCGCCATCTTCTCTTCTAAGAAACATTCTGTCTGCACTTCTTCCAAGACAGATTTGTTCGTTCTTCTGGTGGTCCATGGTATGTTCAACCTTTGCCAACACCATAATTCAAATGCATCAATTTTTTAATCTTCCTTTGTCAGAAAAATCAACCTTTAAAATTTTTCCCAATTATAAGTCTATGTGTTTTTGAATTATATTCCAGTCTAACTAAAAAAAAAAAAAAAAAAACTTATTTTTCTGCAATTATAAGTCTATGTGTTTTTTAATTATATTCTAGTCTAAAAAAAAACCACAAACTTATTTTTCTGCAGAGACCTACAGATTCTTTTCAGGAATTCTATTTGATTAAAAAAAATCACCTTGGATACATTCCCATTAAAATAATATTATATCTTTATTTGTTATTAGTCACCACCAATTCCTGTCCTACTGTCCTATTTGTTTTCTCAGGTAAAGGAGTATTTATTGAATAATGAATTAATTCCTCCACCAAAACATATTCTCTCACAAAAGAGAAAGTAAGCAATAAGTACTTTGTATTATTCTACATTAAGCCCAGTGCTAGCTTTAACATGCGGCTATGGGTACGTATGGAAACATATGGTACATACAAAAACCCTGGTTGTGTATTGGTTAAGAGCTATGGCTGCTAACCAAAAGGTTGGCAGTTTGAATCCACCAGGTGGTCCTTGCAAACTCTATGGAGCAGCTCTACTCTGTCCTATAGAGTTGCTATAAGTCAGAATCCACTTGATAGCAATGAGTTTGGGTTTTGTTGTTGTTGTTGTTTTTTATGGGCACATATAAATTTTAGTAGATGTAATTAATATGTTTCCATTTTTATAGCCCTATCAAACTTTTCAGATGGAGATGAAGGGTTGTTTAATCCCTTCCCTTTGATAGATTTATGAGTAGAATATATGTGTACATAGCCTGACTTGCTGGCTCTACATTTGGCTTATTTCTGAATCAGATGTTAATTTGGGAAGACATTTTAAGTTTTTCAATAAATATTACATGTTGCTGTCTAACACAAGAAGGATTTTTTTCCTCTCTGAATGAATGTAGTATTCCTGAAAGCTTTCAGATGTCAGAGCACTCTTTTAGGTGCAACATTACAAGATGCAGTCAGAAGCAATGGAAACTTCTCTAACATGCTTAGTTGAGGACCCTGCTGAGCTAGAACGTCTCCACACATTTTCCTTCTCATATTTATGAGAATTGGAAATTGGGGGAAACAGCTATTTCATTTCTGTTTTCTGGCCAGTTTTTTGAATCCCATGGGACTTTCTAAGGGATAGGTGTTTGATGGCTTTAGCACATCCTCCCGAGAACTCTCTCAGCAAACCATAGCTGAGCTGGCAGCCTTTGGTAAGGAGACATTTTAAGCCAAAAATATGACTGCATTATCTCTTCTCCCTGGAGAGGAAGATCTCTTTTGATCAAGTTTACAGTCACCACGGCGTCAGAAGGGAACACCTTGCATCTTGTCCTCCTGCTAGCTCTTCCCAGCCTTAGTGAAGTCCATCTGCTCTCCTGCCAGCACTTGTTTAAACTTGAGCAGGAGCATTAAGAAGGGAGGGGTAGGGAGAGGAATGAAATGTAAAGAAATCCGGGTATGAGCTAGTGGCCAGATGTTTCAGTTAGAGGAGGGTAATCCCTGGATATGAATATGGTTCTATTGTTATCAAGTCCTATTTTTGTGTTGCTTAAATAAACCAGTTTTCAACACTCCGGTTTTTCTTGCTCTCTCAGGTTTAGGGTTCATTAGCCTTCCCCTTAAGGAGCATCTTTGAAGGACAACAGGCAAATGAAGAAGGTTTCCTGCCTGAACAGAGTAATTTCTTTTCAGGACAATTTATCCAGTTATTTTTAAACTAAAAGTTTGCATTCAATAATCTTTAAAAGGAAAAAATAAAACCTACATTATTTTATTATATAGCTATTTCTTTTTAATGAATAATATGAAACCATAGTCTTTGAAGCTCTTTATCTTTGGAAATGTGTTATCTGTACATTTCCAAAGGATTTATACATCACCATAAAAAAATCACCATACACACCTATTATCGTGGACAATAGCAAAACACAGCCTTCTTTTCTGCTGGATCTCTTCACCTTTTGGAAGATTTTTTTTTTCTTTGAAGAGTAATGTCTTGGTTCCAAAATGAGGAACAAACACAATTGATGGAAAATGCTGCTGATGATGGTGAAAAGGACAGTGAACTGGGAATCAGGGAAATTGATTCTTCTGATCCTATCCCTCATTTTGCACGTAAGCAGCACTGAGCTCATTGCCTTGAACTAAATAATGCCTGTGACTCATTTTCTTCAAGCGTACTCTGAGGAGATTGTCTACACTAGAACTTTGCTTTGCAAAGTGTGGGCTCCAGATCAGTAACTTCCATACAGCTGAAGAGTTTGTTAAAAACCAAACCATATCTGTGGCCACCAAGTCGACTCCTATTCATAGCGACCCTAAAGGACAGGGTAGAACTGCGCAGTAAGGTTTCCAGGGAGTGGTTGGTGGATTTGAACTGCCGACTTCTGGGTTAACAGCTGTAGCTTGCCAGAGCCCTTAACCACTTTCCCACCAGGGCTCCTGAGGAGCTTATTAGAAATGAAAAATCTCTATGTCCTTGTCCCCAGAACCACTGATTCAATGTATGCATTTTAACATGGTTTCCCTGCAATTCATATGAACATTAGAGTTTGAGAACAACGTGGAGTTCAACTTCAAGGACACTTCAGCTTCAATAACTTGTGACTTCATGGAATAAAAGTGTCATACCAGTTCTTGAGGGGTCCACATCGACTCATGGCAACCCCACATGCGTCAAGGTAGAGCTGTACTTTCCAGAGTTTTCAATGGCTGATTTTTGGAAGTAGATTGCCAAGTCTTTCTTCTGAGGCTGAACTTCCAACCTTTCTGTTAACATCATCCGGGGACTAAAAATGTCATAGGCTTTTGATATTTCTATAGAAGGGTGTCAGTTTTAATCCAAAGTAAGAACTATGGTCTTGCTTTTTGCAGCACTGGAAAGTAGGTGATCACTTTGAACATTTTTGTCTTGTGAATTTATATGCATAAAGTTTCCATGTTTTAGTCTGAGAAAAAAAAAGGTCAACGTTACCAGGATCAGAAATGAAGATGGAAAGGACAATGGAGGGAATGAAATAACCTCTGTTCTCAGTCTAACTTCAGGACCTAATTTCAAAATTCTAACAAAAGAGTTCCTATAACCAGAAGTTGAAAGCTGTCATTATAACCCATAACGATTTCACCTTTGGCAACAATTTAGAGCAGAGGTACTTTCCCCAGTTGCTTCATTAATACTCAGCAGTAGCATCAATGGGCAATGTGGAGCAGCATCAGTAACTGCTTTGCCCGAGGACTATCAGAGAGTCAGCATAGTCATGGAGCATATCGATGAGAGAGACTCTCTCCAGTGATCTTTGATTGTTGCACCTAAGTGATGTTACTGGAATAGAAAAAAAAAAAATGCATGGAATGGTTTGGGAGCTCATATGCACATCTGGGGATGCCTGGAAATAATTGTCATACAGTTGAGCACTAAGAATGAATCCATCTTTCCCTTTTCGCCTGCAAATATTTTAATGAATGGCACTCCTATCCAACAAATTGTTCAAAACATGAACTCGGAATATCTTTGTCTTTCCTCTCTGTGCTCTCATACACAATTAAACACCAAACCTGAACAATTCAAAATCTTAAATAGCCCTAATTCCCATCAGCTTCTCTGTAATCCTTGCTGTCACTCCTCAGGTCATGGTATTCTCAGCAATACACTTGCAACTGGGTACCTTGAAACTGGCTTTGTTTTCCTTCAATTCAATTGTCATGGTTTAGAAGTCCACTTTTAGTCTTGTTCCTGCATGATTCACTACTTTTTATCTCCCTCTGTTTCTTTACAACTTATGTGAAAGTTGTGTATATCAATTTTAGTTTTTTAAATACTTTTATTTCAAGTCTGGGTCTTTCTACATGCTGTTTCCCAAGTTTTGTGGGCTATTTCTCCTCAATTTAACTAAACTCTTACTCATTTTTTCAAGTTTTAACTTAAATGAAGTTGAAATAAACTACATAAATTGGATTCCGCTAAAAAGCGTAGAATGTTATGAAGCATATAATAGGTGAAATTTCCTTCCTTTCAAAGATCAGGGAGAGAACCCTAGAGGCTTGCTGAGACCCCTATTAGCACTCATGTTTTTAACAGTAAACTTGCTAATGGATTTTAAAGTCAACAGTGATCTTGTCAGAACTTTAATAGGTTGATAACACATTTCCTTCATAGTACAATTCCTTAATAGAATCATCTCCAATCACTTTTGTTCTGTCACGCATATGAAATATAAGTTGGGACTAATTATAAGAAGATCTGAGTGACTAAACAGATGGACTTCACTCTACTACTATTTCTAGTCAATCATACCACCTTTGTTAATTGTTGATGCATGACTTTGAAAACATAATATCAGAAAAGAATAATCCATCTAAGGGTAATCAGAATGGCCTTGCAATAGCTCAGTACTTCCGGCCCTTAGCAGGCAGCTTTGCTAAATAGAAAGGCCACAGAGAATTATAGCAGCCCTGTTTTCTAAGCTGATCCTCTTTACTTCCAGTTACATAAACAAGACTAGCAAGTGGCTTAGCAGCGCTTCCTTTCCTTCCTATTTCAGACTTGCTTCCAAAAGTGCGATTTTTAACTCACAGGACTTGAGCTCTGCCGAGATCCATGCTTTCACTTCACATGGGGTTCACAAGACCTGTTCCCTCTGATGTTTATTCACATGATTTTGTACATAAATTTTCTCTTGAGATCCAAAACACCATGCAACTCAAAGTAAATTAATCCAAGATAGCTGAAACTCTCAGATCTTCCCACTGAAAGAAAAATTTTGTTATTTTTCCTTTTACAGGAGCAAAATTGTACTGTGTGGCACACAGTCAATGTTAAAAAAAATGCACAGTCTTTCTGCATCCACCATCTCCCTCATTGGACTCATAATTTAAATTAGTTTTGAGGAACATAGGAACAAAAATGAAAAAGGTAGTGCAGAAATCAAGAGTAGTGAATCTGTGTCTACTTTCAAGGGGCAAGGGGGCCCTTCTTGAATCCCAGGTACATTTTTACCATAAATGAATATCATTTCTAATTCCCCTAACATTCACACAGTTTTCAATAAACGGACAAATCTGAAGCCAAGTGGGCTTTTCTTGGCTCCTCTTTTTCCTAGTGAACATTTTACTTAGCTATTGTGGGATGGTGTCTTCAGAAATTCCTCTCTTGCAGATTCCTTTTACTGGTCATAACATCCCTCCCAACTTGGAAACGTGAGGAGGTCTATATATTTCCCATTTCTTGACTATTCTGGCAATTTTCCCTGAAAGGGAGGAAAAACCCTATAAAATTTCTTTTGGTCCCCCAAAGCAGAAACATCTGCTGGAGTCATGAGTAGCTTGTTGGCGGTACTATGCAGCCCCAGCCTGGAGTTGATTATCTTTTCTGCTTCACCACTGTCTGTGCACTCAGTGAGGAACACACCGAATTTTCTGGGAAGACTCATTATAAATAATGGGGACGTGGAAGAGAAGAAAGAGGGAAGAGGTTCAAACACATTTTGGACCATGCATTTTATGAGTTTCACAAACTAAAATCGTTAGACCACCAAACTGCTTGGTTAAAAATCTAAGATTAAAAAAAAAAAATTCAGGCCATCCCTTTCTATAACTACAGCTGCTTGGCAAACACAGATAAAGACTGACTGGTTGATTTTCTTTCCTCCCAGAAAAAAAAAAAAATATATATATATATATATATATATATATATATATATATATTATTTTAAGTGACACTCTAGGGAAAGGATTGGTTGCTGACCTGTCTGTAAGTTGCAAATTGCATGTTAACTCACAGTGGACTTGGCAATGGATAATGTTTTCCAGCTTGAGTGCACAGGTATTTTTATTCTTTGAAATCATTTAACAGGTGCAAGTCAAGTCCTGCTAGAAACCCTTATGTATGAAAGTGTAGTGGACATTTTTCTAAAGGAGTTCACTCTACCTAATGTATGACATTACTAGGTGTAAAATTTTTGGTGCACTGGAAATTCAAACCCAAGTTCTTTGTATCCTCCAGGAGCTATGGCAATTTTCTTATTTATTTTTTTTTTTTTCACTGTTAGGTTTTCTAAAGCAATAGCTGACAGGGTCAAAATGGCCTCTTTCATTCTGCTAGGATTTATAGAGGAAAAAAATTAAGAGCAGGTTAGATTGGAAAAGTCTGAGAAAATGGATTTGTGTTGGAATTTCACTGTGCAGCTATAAGATGTTAATAAGGAAAGGTTATAAATAACAAGCAGTGGAAGAGTGTCTGTGGAATAAAGTTCATTGGTGTGAGCTGAGGTGATTTCCTCTCTGAAACTGTGGTTCTCAGACTTGACCTGGCACCAGGAGCCCCTGGAGGGCTTGCCAGAATACACTTTAGTGGGCCCAACACCCAGAGTTTCTGATCCATTAGGTCTGGGGTGGTGCCCAAGTATTTGCATTTGTACCAAGTTCCCAAGTGCTGGTCACAGAGCTGATCTGGAGGTCACAATTTGTTAACCAGTACTCTAAGAAATAGTGGAGGGGCCCAGTGAAAATCATACAGCATGTATGTTAACTTTAAGAAAAAGGTGCCTCAAAATTCCACGCTACTGGACCACTACTCAGTTTTGTATGATATCAAAGACTGACTTTCTTCTAGTTCATCTGTAGTCTACCAAGCCAGGGCTACATTTTATACTAGGACAGAATAAGGAGACTATTTTACCCAAGTATATCCTTGTTCATATCTATATGTATGTATACTACATTTGAGGAAAATTTTTATATTACATATATAATATATATTATACGTACACATATAATATTAAAATTTTCTTCAAATTTAGTTTTTTAACAATTAATTGCTCTGGTGATCTAAGAGATATAAACACTGTAAACAAGGCTCTCCTTATAAATTAGTTTGGTTTCCCATCACACACCGAGGTCAACTGCTCATTTTTACATGTCCTGTAGCAAAGTCAATCTTTCAGCCAGGAGTCATACACTAGAGGAAAGACCTCTGCCCTATGCTCAGCCAATGGTCACCAACCTCTGAAATCTTTCCTTACTAATTCCCCATGTTTCTACTTCCCTAATAAACTTCAACCAAGATCTCTGTGCTCCAACCACCAGCACCCCATTTGGCTAAATCTTTGTTTATTTTGGGTTAGTGAATTTCCAAGTTACTGAAGCTTGTCTTGTAAAATATCTTTTTATAATAACTTTTGTACTGATGTGGAAACACTGGTGGTGTAGTGGTTAAGTACTATGGCTGCTAACCAAAAGGTCCATAGTTCGAATCCACCAGGTGCTCCTTGGAAACTCTATGGGGCAGTTCTACTCTGTCCTATAGTGTCGCAATGAGTGGCAATCGACTCCATGGTAATGGGTTTTGTTGTTCTTCTTCTTCTTCTTTTTTTGATCTGATATAAAAGTTTGACTGAAAGCTTTTCTTGATACTCCAGGTTATCTTAATAAACCTTTACTGTAAAAGCTTAATATATTCTTGTGCTTTATTATAAGAACAATAAGCCATTGAGGTTTTTAAGATACTACTCCAAATGGTTTCCAATCAAGGTTGGTTCGAGTACTTAGGTCTTTTATTTTTTAACATTTTATTTTGTACTAATTTTAGACTTCACAGAAAAGTTGCAAAAATAGTACAAATTATCTTTATATCCCTCACCCTGCTTCCTTTAATATTAATATCTTATGTAATCATAATATTGTTATCAAGAACAGGAAATTAACATTGGTACTGTATGATTAACCAAACTCCAAACCTTGTTTAAGTTCATTAATTTTTACATTAATGTCTTATCTCTGTTCCAGGACTATACTTAGGATTCTGCACTGCTTATGTTACTTGTCCTTAGTCTCCTCCAATCTATAACAGTTCCTCAGACTTTCCTTATTTTTCATAACCTTAACGCTTTTGGGAAACCCTGGTGGTGTAGTGGTTAAGTGCTACGGCTGCTAACCAAGAAGTAGGCAGTTCGAATCCTCCGGGAGCTCCTTGGAAACTCTATTCGACAGTTCTACTCTGTCCTATAGGGTTGCTATGAGTCAGAATCGACTCAACGGTAGTGGGTTTTTTTTAACACTTTTGAACCCCAAATATGGATGTGAAGGAAACCCAAATAAAAATGCAAACAAATGAACTTAAGTGTATTGCAAATGAATGACATAACCACACTGAAGGAGTAAGGAGAAAAGAAATAACCTGAGTAACTGTCAAAAACAGTATCTTGACTGGATGCTGTTGTTACCACAAAGCACGATTTGAGCCGCCTGTGCCAGAAGCCAATACTGAGACAGGGGTGAGGTGAGCAGCAAGAGGGTCTTTATTGTACACCGGTATACAAGAGACAGAGGGGAATGGGCTCATCCAAAATCTGTCTGTCTCCTGGAGGCTGACCAGAGGGTTTTATAGGGGTAGGTTTTGGGTCCGAAGAACTCAAAGAATTTGTTAGTTCCGCCTTGAGGTGGGCATAATGACCTCATTCCGGATATGTTGACCCTCTGCGAATATTCTCAGAGATCTTCTGAGGCCATCCTGGTTCCAGTCACAAGATTGGCCCTTTGTTTAGTCTCTCTCTCTTCCAGATTTATTGCTTGTTGCTCTGCCTCCCAAAGAGGAACACAGGTTAATTTCAAACTTTATAGAATCATGGAAAAGACAAGGGCGGGGGGCGGGGGGGGACGGGCGGGGAAAGAAGGAAACTGCAAAATCACAAAATCACTGGGGTAATCAAAAGTTAACTATGCAAGCTGGGTAAAAAGAATTCCATAATGCCCAGGATGTTAGGCCTATACACCCTCTTTCCCATGCTGCCCCTTTCACTGTTGTTGTTGTTGTTGTTAGGTGCTGTCCAGTCAGTTCTGACTCATAGCGACCCTATGCAGAACAGGACAAAACACTGCCCTGTCCTGCTTCATCCTCACAATCCTTATGCTTGAGCATAACGAGAAGGTACTAGAAGACAGGAAAAGACTAATTAATAAAATATTTCTCACAGGAGTATACTTTAGCAATTCTAAAACTATCTTGTGGATATTCTAGAATTGAACAAGTAAGTAAACATTTTAGAGTTAATGAGAGTTGAGTTTCTCATTGTGGGAGAAAGAGTTTGAGTAAAATAAGGCAAAAAGTTAAAATGAACATTGTGGTATTTGATTGGAATCAGAATAAACTCATAGAAAAAAAAACTCATACACACACAAATGCATATTTATGCACACATATGTATGTGTGTGTGCACACACACATACACACACAAATACTAAGGTCTTTAAAAAGCTGCTTCATTTCATCTTTTCTCAGGTTGCCAGTTTTAAAAATACCCTCTAGTTGCTATGCCTCCTTGTCCCTCAACAAGAAATGTGCTGTTTCTGATATGCCGTGGCTGAAGAAAACAGAAAATCAGTCTTATTAGAATGCTCTCAAGGTAAAGGAAACTCTGGTGGTGTAGTGGTTAAGTGCTGTGGCTGCTAACCAAGACATTGGCAGTTCAAATCCACCAGGTACTCCTTGGAAACTCTGTGGAGCAGTCCTGCCTTGTCCTATAGGGTTGCTATGAGTTGGAATTGATGGTAGTGGGTTTGGTTTTTTTTAAATAAAAATGAGTAGGCCATCTTTAGGTAAATGTTTGAATAACTTGCCTATCAGCATTTTCCAACATTTTTTCTAGAACTTTATAGCAAATATTCTGGCTTTTCAGAGGTTGTTCTGGTTGGTTTGCTTTTATATAATTGGCTGCATTAGATAATGCCTACTTCTAAGCACAAAAATGTCAATGTCAGCTTTGTAGAGTGTCCAATCTCCCCTGAGGAGAGTGAGAGCACTTCCAGGACAGAGACTGTGTTTTGCTACTGCCCGGATGCTTACCGTGGAGACCTGGTGGTGCAGTGGTTAAGAGGTCAGCTTCTAACCAGAGGGTTGGCAGCTCAAATCCAGTAGCTGCTCCTTGGAAACCCTGGGGGGCAGTTCTACGATGTCCTATAGGGTTGCTATGAGTCGGAATCCACTCGATGGCAATGCTTTTTTTTTTTTTAGATGCTTGCCATGATGCTCAACATTTGTAATTGGCTGATTTCTCCAGGAAAGCTGAGAAGCAAGGAGCAGGCGTTTCTTTTGAAAGTGGTTCAGTGGAAAATCAGTCTGAATATTTTTCAAAACTGCCTTAACGCTCTGTGTGTAAAATCGAATTAAATATTCATAAATGTTGAAGGGATTTGGACCCTTTATCAGTTCTATTGACATTCCTGACTCAAAGGGTCATCAAAATATAGGAGTCATTGGGTTGTACAAATGATTAACACTCTCAACTGCTAACTAGAAGGTCGAAGGTTCAAGCCCAACCAGAAGCTCGTCAAAATAAAGTCCTGGTGATCTACATCCAAAATATGAGCCACCAAAAGCCTTAGGGGAGTTCTGCTCGGCCACACATGGGGTCGCCGCGAGTTGATGTTCACGCTACAGCAGCTGGTTTCAGAGAACGAGACTTAATTTATTTACCCTCTTGGCCAACTTGGGATATACTTGGCGAAATACTTTGAAAGCATCAATCGAATACAGTTCTTACCTTATGTGTCATCAGAAAAAGCTTTTGAGGCTTCCATCTTTCCTCTATATTCTCATTTCTGTTAAAGTCAATCTAAGTAAAAACAACCACAAAGAAGTAAATAAAAATCAAAGAAACATGTAAGTTTTTAACTGGGTGTCTTTTTATTTAACTGTGCAGCCCTGAAATGAACATTTTACATTTTTTAAATTCAAGAATGTTTTGCATTTAAGAGCCAGCAGTTAAAATCATATTTGAATGATCAATATACCAGTGTTAAGAGGGCATATTTCTGGGATGAAGTATCAGAATAAATTACTGTGTATGTGTGTCTGTGTGTGTATGGTGAGACGGTTCCTTTTTTCCCATTGGGTATAAAAATATCTCTTTTTAGAAGAACAAAATGGTCATTAAATATAGTGATTATAGATAATCTGAAACAATAAGTCAATATGGAATTTTTTACAGTACACACTGATCTGCTTTGATACAGCAAAAATGTCTTTGGTTGAAGTTACATGATCAATTTAGACACCCTGTATTGTTTATGTGTGCCAGAAGAAAATTTCACTGCACACTCTGATTATTTTCCAAGGAAAATAACACTAGCTCCCAACTCCCACATTAATGAGGATGAGAATTATATGCTCAACCACGTTTTAAGCATTCTCTTCCCCTTCCTTCTTGTTAAGTGGCCTTAAAATCTGAATAAATATTTGTAGTATTAAAAGAAATGAGAGGAGTATCCTTGTCATTCACGGCAACATGAGAGCCCCTGCAATGCCCATTGTCCATGCCTAAGGGGTCCATTTGAAGATAGACAGCTCTGTTCTGAAAGTGCCAAGCTTGGGCTCAGCATCTTTGCTGAGGTGGGAGCATCAAGAGCTTATGTCCAGACTCCCATAATGTATACTATAGCTATTATTCTCTGAACAGCTGTCACCTCTCACCTAGGTGCCATGAGGTGTTGCAGTGCTAATCCTGGTGGGTTTACTAAACTTCTGTGTCCTTTCAACTGGGGGAACCTTCCCTTCCCTCAGTCAGACACTCTTACCTCTACTTCTATTATCTCTTTGCATCCTTTCCTCTTCACAAAAATCTCCCATCTAAAACGCTCTCTGAATAAACTGAACCTGTCGTGAAAGCTGTCCTTTCAATGAATTAAAATATGAAAGCTGTCCTCTCAATGGACTAAATTATGAAACTATTTTTTTTTATTCCCAAGGTTTTGGGGAATTAGATGTTAAACTCAATTAATTTTTAGGTGCTAAATTCAATTAATTTTTTCCCTCATTAACATACCCTCTTAGAATGTTTCTTCAATGCCTGTTGCTGTTGTTAGGTGCCATCCAGCCAATTCCAACTCACAGTGACCCCAGGTAACAGAGAAGAACTACCTCAGAGGGTTTTGTTGGTTGTAATCTCTATAGGAACAGATCGCCGGATCTTTCTCCCACAGAATCACTGGGTGGTTTCCAACTGCCAACATTTGGATTAGCAACTGAGCGCTTACCCGTTTGCACTAAGAGGCAACTTCTTCAAAGCCTATGACACATTATTATGAACACTGAGTAAATTAAATTTTATTAGTTTGTGATCAATTTCTTGTATAAATACTTTAACAAAAAATGAGCAAACAAAAAACCAAAGTTCTAAGTTTTAAACTACCAAACCTATAAAGAAGGGAAAGTAGACCGATATACTAAAATTTCAAACTCTCAGTTCTGGGGAAGGAAAAAAGGGAAGAAATAAAGCATGAGATTAAGGATGGGAAGAGAAGTTAATAGTATTCCAAAAATCACCAAAAAAAAAAAAAAAAGCTGGCATCTTCAAATCTCCAAAAAGAAAGCTGTCCCATATTGCAAACCATTCCATGTCAATATTAAATAAAATTTTAATATTATAGAGAAGGGAGTCACTGATTTATCTACATCAGGTTTGGCAAATATAGGAAACACTTGTCACCACTCTATGCTTGTTTGCCTATGACAACCATGGTGACTGATCACAACAGTCTATACTACTGAATCCTAATGAGTGCTGAATCCTAATATTTTCAACATAATGTTTCAAACACCCACCATTTGTAGATTGGAGTTAATAACTGGCCTTGCTGGGTCTCTGTGTTTGCCTTGAAGAAGGCTCAATCATTTTCTTTTCTTTTTAACTGTACTTTAGATGAAGGTTTACAGAACAAACTAGTTTCTCATCAAACAGTTAGAACACACATTGTTCTATGACATTGGCTAACAGCCCCATGACATGTCAACACTCTCCTTTCTCAACCCTGGGTTCCCTATTACCAGCTTTCCTGTTCCCTCCTGCCTTCCAGTCCCTGCTCCAGGGCTGATGTGCTCATTTAGTCTTGTTTTGTTCCATGGGCCTGTTCAATCTTTGGCCGAAGGGTAAACCTCAGGAGTAACCTCATTACTGAGCTGCAAGAGTGTCTGGGGGCCATACCCTCAGGGTTTCTCCAGCCTCTGTCAGGCCAGCAAGTCTGGTCTTTCTTTTTCGGTTATAATTTTGTTCTACATTTTTCTCCAGCTCTGTCCTGGACCCACTATTGTGACCCCTGTCAGAGCAGTCAGTGGTGGTAGCCGGGCACCATCTCATTGTTCTGGACTCAGTCTGGTACAGGCCGTGCTAGAAGTGGTCCTTTAGTCCTTTGAACTAATCTTTCCCCTGTATCTTTAGTTTTCTTCATTCTTCAGAAACCTCGATCATTTTAATCTATGTCTCATAGACTAAAGGCACAGTATTGCTTAGACTAAATTAAATTGCTGTAATAAAAAAAAATTCCGAAATACATATTGCTGAAATGAAATAGTTTTTTTTTCTCTTTTTCATGTAACAGTCTACAATGTTTGTTTCTAGTCTATGGTGCTTTTGGCAGGAGGCAATTGTCCACATTAAAGTTCAATGACCCAGGCTCCTTATAGCTTGTGGCTCCCCATTAATTGTATTGCATCATTATCATCTTCATCCAGCTGGCAATAGAGTAGAGAAAGCATACAGGAAGCCAACATCCATCTTAAAATCCTTGTCTCACATCAACTCCTGTTATATCCTATTGATGAGATCTTAGCTTCAAGTGAGCCTGGGAAAAGTATTTTAGCCATCAATTCAGCTACAAGCCAGTAGTTGCTACAGGAAAGAATGGACTTGGATAGAAGGCTGGTATCTCTGCAACAGACACCAATGTCCTCTGAAGGCAGTTGCTGAAGTTCCAAGGACGAATTAAGAATATATCAATGAATCTCTATGGGGTAGAGCTTATTGGCTCCCTTATATGGAGTATGGTTGTGGTTTTAAGGTTTAGACAGTTGGAAAACAAGCACAGGGACATATTTTGAAGCATGCATTAAAATAAAATAATAACAATGAATAAAACCTTTTTTCCGAGGAAGTATGTCAATGTTCACTGTGCTATAGAGTCAAAATTTCTCACTTGAACACATGGGAGGAACAATTACTAATTACTTATTTTCCAAAGAAAAAAGTACAGACTTAAACTGCCACCTTTGCCTAAGAGTGCTTATACTTTTGTAAAAAACAGGAAAAAGTGGTAATTCACATAACATTTAAAAGGCTTTGTATCTTTAGATATTTCAACAATTTGTTGATGACAGTCCATTGCTGCAAATAGCAGGAACAAATTTAAAGGAAACAGATTGCTTTATATTTAGGTTAATACATGTTAGAAACTGTAAACACGACGAATGATTATTTTCCATTTTTTATTTGATATGTCTTAATATTTGTACCGTGGGGTATTAGAGTGAGACAGATGTAGTAACATTTTCAAAGCCAAGAAAGCCATTAGCTGAGGAAGAAGAACCACATGGAAGTCCACAAATAGTTATAAATACATGCATCACCTGGCCTGTGTGGCAGAAAGAAGCCAGACAGTAATACAGGAGCAGCATGTTATTCGTCCAAGTTCATCAAGCTCTCCCCAGTGTTGGACTACAAGTATGCACATGGCATTGTAGATGACACAAATAACATCTCACAATGACTACCTATTCCATTTTCCTCTCCAAGGCCTTCTGTTTATTATATTTTGTATTTATAAAGTACAAACACATATACAAATACACACAGTCCAAGTTTTATATCAGAGCCAGAATATACATTGAAAAGTCAGCTATCGATATATCATTGCACATAGAACTAAAAATTGCCAAAACTTCCAGTCTTCTGTCTTCTAGTTGTCTACTACTATGAGAGGCTTTCCTCATTCAGTAAGACAACCTAATTGAATATTTAAGATTCTCACAAAGAAGAAGGCAAGTATTTATAGCTTATTATTCTTAAGTGTTTCATGACAATTATAGTCAATGATAATATTGATTATAATTATAAACTAATATTCATTCTTGTGAGAACTATATGTACATAAATGCCTAGATCAATCCCTGGCTGGCATACAGAAGGCATTTGATAGATGTCAGATACTTTTAAATATGGAAAAGATTTAAAGAAATATACACTAGCTATTGTTTTTAAAGAAATATTAAAAATGTAGAGGTAAACACTACTACCTATTAACTTCAGAGTAATATGAATGACTAACAAGTGGCTTCCTAGACCTGTTTGCTATACGAGTGCCTCATTAGAAAACGAAACACACACACCCTACACTTAGCTCACGAGAGCTTTGCCAGCATGGAACACATTAAGCTTCATCAAAATGCTTTTGGAGTCCCCGAAATGCTTCGCTACAAGGAAGGCCCACCAGAAGCAATTATTAAGTGACTGGAGAGATAAATGTAGCTATTAATACTACGCACCTGCAGTTCTTCCCTCTGCACTTTGATCTAACAGATGACGATTTGTAATGGCACAACCTCAACACCCACCCGCTGTAGTTTAGGAGGCAATGAGCCAAGCAACAGTACTGCTTAGTTACTAGCAGCAGGGAGGTAGCCACATGAAGAGTCAATTTTTGTCATTTCACAGGTGATACCTTCATCCAGAAATCACCCTTACCACCTGTCTGTCCTCATCTACACACTTTACCGGTGATATGCAAATTAAGCGTCTCAGTGGACTTGTGCCTGTTCCTAGCGTAAGATTCTGGGTTTATGGATTGTTGTGCGGTTTTTGAGAGAGTTGTAAGAATGAACTGTTTTTACATAGTATGTGTTTGCCCCGTTTATGCCTCAGGAGACTAAACCACATTATGAATTTTCCCTTGGTTAAGGTTTTTTTTTTTATACACTGTTTAGATTTTATTTAAAGGTGGGGCCTTTGGAGATTTTTAAAAACATGGAAACAGCCATAAGCGTTTCCAACCACGAGACAGAAGCTATTTGGTTGCTTCTGCACTGAACGGTGTGGGGGGAAAAATCATTGCCAGACAAAATTTCAAATAACTTGAAGTTTTTGCATTGACTTGTCATTCTCATCAATTGGATTTGACTCAGTCTTTACATCAAAATGTCCTCACCATGAACTAGTATTGTAGAAGCAGAAAATTCTTATGGTTCCAACTTTAATATTTTGTTAAAATAGAATTAGTGTAAGAACCCATGAACAATAAGGAAAGAAATACAAAAAAAACAGAAGAAAAATAAATCGTCTCAAACCAAAACTAGACTTCAAAGTCCAGTACACTTGCTAATGTTTTGTGAAAATTTAACAGACATTTGGTGAGTGTCTCAGTAGCAAACAAAAGAGATATGAACCAAGTGAGGTTTCTTTTATTTTTATTGTATTTTAGATGAAGGTTTATGGAACAAACTAGCTTCTCATTAAACAATAAGTATATATATTGTTTTGTGACATTGGTTGTCAGCCCCATAACATGTCAATACTCTCCCCTTCTCGATCCTGGGTTCCCTATTACTAGCTTTCCTGTTCCCTCCTGCCTTTCCATCCTTGTCCCTGGGCTGGTATGCCCACTTAGTCTCCTTTTGTTTTATGGGCCTGTCTAATATGTCTATTCTTTGGCTGAAGGGTAAACCTCAGGAATAACTTCATTACTGAGCTAAAAGGTTGTCTGGGGGCCATACTCTAGGGGTTTCTCCAACCTCTGTCAGACCAATAAGTCTGGACTTTTTTGTGTGTGTGAGTTACAATTTTATTCTAAATTTTTCTCCAGCTCCGTCTGGGACCTTCTATTGTGATCCCTATCAGAGAACTTGGTGGTGGTAGCCAGGCACCATCTAGTTATGCTGGACTCAGTCAGGTGCAGGCTGTAGTGTTTGTGATCCATTAGTCCTTTAGACTAATCTTTCCCTTGTATTTTGGTTTTCTTCATTCCCCCTTGCTCCAGATGTGATGAGACCAGTGGAGTATCGTAGCTGGCTGCTCACAAGAGTTTGAGACTCCAGGTGCTGCACATCAAAGTAGATAAGTTTATAAAGAACAATGTTATAAAGAACATTTACTTTATAAACTGTTGCGCCGGTTGAACTGGATGTTGCCTGAGGCCAACATTCCCACAGCCCTCGGCCCAGGAATTTGGTCTCTCAGGGAGTTTGGATATGTCTACGGAGCTTCCATGACCTTGCCATGGACAAGTTGTGCTGGCTTTCCCAGTATTGTGTACTGTCTTCCCCACAAGTAATGTGTTTTTAAAAAATATCTAAAGTATGATCAATTTCTCTTATTTGTGGAATCTGTTTCCATTAGTAGACAATGTTCTCATCATAATTAAATTTCCAAAATCGTGAGGAGAGTTAATTAGTTATTTTAGCTTGAAAGACATTTCATCTAAATTCATTGCTAGCACTACTTGGAAACTTAACACTACTACTTTTTTTTTTCTCTGTCTCTCTAAACCTGTTTTACTTTTCCCACATGAAAAAAAAAATTAAATTCCTTAATCTTCTTTAAAATTGTTTATAAGGTAATCTCTCGTTTAACTGTGAAATCATTGAAGTGGAGAATTCTTCATAACTTGGTTTGAAGGTTTCCAGGTTTCCGTGGAATATTCATTAGTTTCATGAAAGGAAATCCAATGCAATGATTCAAATCTGATGAACTTTACATATGAAACATACTTAAATAATCGAAATTGAATTGATGAAAGAACTCTTTGACACATATTCCCATGTCTTACTCAAAAGAGGCTGGGTTCTGCCAGGGAAACAGACACCACCAAATTTTAGTGGCTTATATGACACAAAGACTTATTTCTACATGCCCATCACAGGTCAGCTTGGGACTCAACTCCTAGCAATACTCCCAGCAGTGAGCTGATCCATCAGGGAGGGAAGGTATTACGTGACTCAGGTAGAATCTATAAATGGTGATAACATTTCCTACAGTCTACTCTACCTTTGCAACTACTTGATAAAAAAAAAAAATCTGTGTAAATAAAGACATGAAAGAATGCAAATTACTCTTAAGATACCACTAGTCAAACATTTTATATATACATTCGTTGTTGTTGTTAGGTGACTTCCAGTCAATTCCGACTCATTGCCATCCTAGGAACAACAGAAGGAAACACTACCCAGTCCTGTGCCATCCTCACAATCATTGTTATGCTGGAGCCCATTGTTACAGCCACTGTGTCAATCCATCTTGTTGAGGATCGACACAGTGCTGACTCTCTACTTTACCAAGCATGATGTCCTTCTCCAGGGACTGATCCCTCCTAATAACATGTCCAAAGTACATGAGACAAAGTCTGGCCATCCTGGCTTCTAAGGAGCATTCTGGCTGTATGTCTTCCAAAACAAATTTGTTTTGGCATTCTTCTGGCAGCCCATGATATATTCAAAATTCTTCACCAAAACCATAATTCAGATACATCAGTTCTTCTTTAGTCTTCCTTATTCATTGTCCAGCTTTCCCATGCATATGAAGCAATTGAAAATACCATGGCTTGGGTCAGGTTCATCTTAGTCCTCAAGGTGACATCTTTGCTTATTAACACTTTAAAGATGTCTTTTGCAGCAGATTTGCCCAATAAAATATGTGGTTTGATTTCTTGACTGCTGCTCCTGTGAGTGTTGATTGTGGATCCAATGAAAATGAAATCCTTGCCAACATCAGTATTTTCTCTGTTTTATCATGGTGTTGCTTATTGGCCCAGTTGTGAAGATTTTTGTTTTTGTTTTTTTTTTGTGTGTTGAGGTGTAATCCATACTGAAGGCTGTAGTCTTTGATCTTTGTCAGTAAGTGCTTCAAGTCCTCTTCACTTTCAGCAAGTGAAGCTACATCATCTGCATAAAGCAGGTTGTTAATGAGTCTCCCTCCAATCCTGATGCCCCATTCTTCTTCGTATAATCCAGTTTCTTGGATTATTCCTCAGCATATACAGATTGAATAATTATGGTGAGGGATACAACCCTGAGGCACACCTTTCCTGATTTTAAACCACGAAGTACCCCCTTGTTCTTGGTCTGTGTACGGGTTCCACATGAGCATAATTAAGTGTTCAGGAATCCCATTCTTCACAACGTGATTGATAACTTGTTATGATCCACACAGTCTAATGCCTTTGTGTAGTCAATAAAAACAGAGGTAAACATCTTTTTTGGATCTTGGCTGAAAGCAGAGAATACAAATACAATATATATTATTATATATACATAAAAAATATGTATATATATTTATATATATATACAAAGTTAGTATATGCAAAAATGGAGCCCTGGTGGCACAGTGGTTAAGAATTCAGCTGCTAACCAAAAATCCACGAGCTGCCCCTTGGAAATACTATAGGGCAGTTCTACTCTGTACCATAGGGTTGCTATGAGTTGGAATCAATTCAATGGCAGCACGTATATGCAAAAATAGACAAAATTCCAAGAGATTACGTATTTCTGCAATGCTTGCATTGTTTTTACAGCAGGTATACATGACTTTTTGTAATCATGTGTAACCCTTCAATTGGAGTCTCTGGGTGGTGCAAATGGTTGGTACGCTCAGCTACCAAAAAGTTGTCAGTTCAAACCCACTGGTACCATCTGCTTCCAAAAGGTCACTGCCATGAAAACTCTATGAAGAAGTTCTGTTCTGCACACATGGGGTCGCCACGTGTCAGATTCAACTGGACTCAACTGGCTTGAGTTTGTTTTTGTTTTTTGGTTAACCCTTAAAGCAACATTTCGAATTATCTGAGTCCTACTCAACTTTGGAAACCCTGGTGGCGTAGTGGTTAAGTGCTATAGCTGCTAATCAAAGGGTTTGGACTAAACTTTGTCTGTTGTCCTGACCTGCAGTCTCACCTTCCACCACCAGGGGGCGTTAAGAGCCCCAGCACCTAACCTGTCCTGAGCCTCCTCACACTCAAATGTTTCTACATCATCGTTTGTCAGCTTCGACAGTAAACTGAACACTGTGCTTCTTGACATGTTCTCCCAGCATCACACATCCTAAAGGTCTTTGAATAAAATTAGGCTCTGAAAGATGAAAGAAACAAACAAGCATTAACTAGTTGGTTCCATTACCACTGTGAAACAGCCATAGGATCTTCAAAGCTAGAAGAGAAGAGTGGAAGTAATATTTACTGAGCACTTTCAACTCTCTAGGCTGGCCCCTTGCACAAACCATCTCGTCTCGCCTCGTCGAACTCTCACAGTGATTAGGTGGGTGTTGTTAGCCCCATTTTTCAGATAAGAAAACTGAGGCTATGCAGGATTAAGTGACTTGCCCAAGCTCACCAGCTAGTCAGTGGTAGAGACAATCTAAACCCATGCCAGCTCCTCTATTGTCCTCCAAAGATCGGACTTTTCTTCCATTTTATGGATGAAGAAACTGAAACCCAGTGTGTGCTGGTGGCAGATCCTCCTTCAGCACCTCAGGCACCCAGGACATGCTCTTGCTAACGCCCGCTCTGCCTTCAAGTCTTTAACGAGGACCTGGTAGGTACCCCTGTGACCTGTGCACAAACAGGGAGGCCTGACATCTCTCTCTGACTTGCCTCATGGTTCAAAATTCAGAAAGGACAAATAGAACATTTGCCTTCAAATCGTCCCCCTTCCCCATCAGGCAGCCACAGTGGCAACTAGTGGCCCCAGTTTCCTGTGTCTTTTTTCCAGAGGTTATATCTATATAAGTAAAGATACAGTTTTATTTTTGGAAAAAAAAAAAAAAAGAACACAAGTTATAATAATCACCCTACGAACTGCAAAGGAACTTGCATTAAAGAATACAGACAGCTATAAATAAATAACATTTTTCCTTGAGTAAAATATAGAAAAAATGAGAGTTGAAGAGTGAGAAATAAAAATGAAATCTTTGCTTTTCCTATGAGGAGGAGTTGTGTTTTATAACATTTTCTTTTAAAACACAGGTATATTTATTGTGAATTGCAGTGTATATCATAATAGTAATGCAACAGGAGGTTCTGTAGAAATTCTATGTAGCCAAGAAAATGTAATTAGAGGCAAATAGTAGAAGTAATAATAGTGTGATGTCTTGCTAATAAGAATACATGAAGCCAGGCTTATACACCTGACTAATGATGTGACTAAAACCTGGGAAAATGAAAGCTGATTAATGAGAAGCAGATGCTAAGTTTGAAGCCCGTAGGCTCAAATAGTGTATGTTCAAAAAACATCAAGATGTGGTCTGCAAATGAATTATAGGCTGCATCATATACCTTACGCTATAAGGATAAAAATTAAAAGGTTTTAAGGTTACCCCTCAAATACAACATGGATAGGACAACGAATCAAAAAAACAAGAGTTGAAATTTGGGACGTTTTATTTTTTGGCTATTTAAATGTGATTTAAAAATGTTGATCAAAACTAAAATTCACAACTCTCAGAAATGCTAATGCAGTTCATGCTGTTATGCCAATTTTATTTAACTACATATTTGTTCATAAAATTAATCTGAATCTTCGCTCACAAGCCGATGTTGAGATAAAGTATCAAATTAACATTTTTTAGAAAGTGCATATTCTGCTTGTGACTAAAGTTCTCATAAGCCATGTCAACACTGACGGGAAAATATTTTGTAGTAATTATTTTTTTTTAGACATTAGAATAATGGGAAATTCCATTTGGTTTGAAGAAGACATTATAAGCTCCAATTTTCCTTACTTTTTAATCACTCGGCAAAGTCGTTTCTTAGTTTCAGCAAACTCCCTCCACCTCTCTGAGATCTTAAGCTAGATGCACTCACATATTTTTCATCCCTGGAATAACACCTGCAATTAAGATGTCACCCTGCCTCGTTTACATCATCACAGTGTGTAGATGAGCTTTCAGAACGCTAACTAGGATATTTTACCCCTTTAACGCCTGTATACCAATCTTACTTTTTATATCAGGAATTGAAGCACCTGCACGTCAGTCGACCAACAGTATTAGAAAAAAAGAAACCTTCAGATTATAACAACCCGTAGAAAGCCCTGAAACTACGCTGTTGGGGAAATTTGACTGGCTTTTTTAGTTTAGTTTAGGGATAGGAATTGCTGTGTCATAATCAAGTCAAATGAAAGGGGGAAAAAAAGTAGTGCTAAAAAATGTGTTCAGTTCTTCCAGCGCCCTGAATGGTCAACATCTATTAAAGAGCCAGAAAATGTCCTTCAGATAAAGGTCTCTGCTTTCCTGGAGGCAATAAAATGAGTAGTACACAAAGACTGATAAATTTCTCAGGCTCCTGAAGAACGCCAAGCCCTTGTAGTCTTTTCACATTTTGTCCTTTACAAAACTAGCTCTGCGTTTATGTCAATTTTCTTGAGAGTTTAGTGAAGTTATTTAAAAAAAAAAAAAAATATTTAATATAACACTAAAATCATAAAGTATATTTCCTTGGGAGACCGTTGCAGTGACAGCAAGGGAGACGATATCTATTGAGAAATTTTCCTTCCAATGACGTCTTTAGAAAAAAAAAAAAAAAATGCTATTTATTTGGAGGAAATATCACTTCCAAGAAAATAAGTACTTGATCAATAAAAATAATTGCCTTATCAGTTTCTTTGGACATTTCATGTTTCATATACCTTTGCCTACAGCAATAATGTATATCAAGAAGTTAAAAAATTGAACTAAAATACAGCACACCAGCACAGTCCATTTTACCGAAGGCAGTAAATCTAAACGGAAGTATACATTCCCTTTCCTCCTAAAGTAATAAAAATAATGCTTTACTTTTCTGAGTCAGTTTCTAAGGTAGCAGCAATAATTTCTAAAAGATTCCCCATTTTCAAAAAAAAGAAAAGACTTCTATAATTAAATGTATTATAAACAATTAGGGTAGAAAAGTTTTTTTTATATATATATATAATTCCAACCACATAGTTCACATGTTAAATATAAAACTTGTAAGAATTGTAACGTGTCATAGAATACTGTCAGAACTATAATTGTAGATGAGCAAACATCCAAAGATTTTGCAGTTTATTTTAAGAAAATATAAAGTCTACTTGGTCTGGATATCGCATCACAGCTAATTTTAGCTGTCTCGACTTGTCTTTTGTGAAGTTATTTTTATTTTGCTAGAAACATGCACACAAAGAGACAATTGAAGCAAGTGCAATTTAACAAAGCCTTGAAGGTTTTGTACTTGATCAATTTTTCTCTTGTACTCAATTTAGGAAAGGCTTATTTTAAAATTATTCTCTTTTTCCAACAATGGAAGAAACATTTACCCCTAATGACTGAAATTAGCATTTCAAGTATATGCTATAATAATAGACCCAACGCACACCAACAGAGACAGGGTTGACAATTACAAACCAAAAACCTAACAATCATGTCAACATTAACTCACACATTGGTGTCATTGTAACTAAACGATGAAGATTTCAACACTAGAAGATGCACATACGACATAGAATTCCACCAGGGAAGAGTTAAAATTAACAGCTTCCATACAAAGGCTAGATTCTAGAAAACAAAGTTGTTAAACAGAACTTTATTTCCTAGGATCTAGCCTTTAAAAAGCCTTTAGAATCCAGGCAGTGGGAAAATCTTCTTTATTACACTCACAGAAAGTAAAATACTGGAAAACAGTGCAGACACCAAGATGTACATCAGCAGTAATAAGAATGAAGGGACTGAAAAGCCTTTGGGGTTAGCTCCACCTTTCCAAATCCTTCATTTTGCTTTGTTTCTCAGTCAGTATGCACATAGTGAACAAAAGTCTTACTTCTAGGGCAACTTACTTCTAGGGCAAATTCACTGAATATCAAACTCTATCCT
Organism: Elephas maximus indicus; assembly: GCF_024166365.1. Taxonomy (NCBI): domain Eukaryota; kingdom Metazoa; phylum Chordata; class Mammalia; order Proboscidea; family Elephantidae; genus Elephas; species Elephas maximus. The sequence continues at coordinate 62,577,170 of NC_064836.1, forward strand.
GGACCAACTAGAATTCAGATCTTCATTTTTAGCTGCAGTGTGCATACTATTAATTACATTCATGGTTTAATTAAGTAATTAGTCCAAGATTGTCAAACAAATGAAAGAAACTGCTTGGACTCTAAAAAACAAAAGAACAACCAAATCCATTGCCATCGAGTCAATTCCGACTCATAGCAACCCTGTAGGACAGTAGAATTGCCCCATAGGATTTCCAAGGAGTGCCTGGTAGATTCGAACTGCTGACCTTTTGGTTAGCAGCTATAGCTCTTAACCACTATGCCACCAGTGTTTCCACTTGGGCTCTAGAAGGGGAAAAATAGGCAGTGGTAACTTTTCTCATCTAGGAATAAAATTGATTTGGTCTGGATGTCGGATGACCTAGAAAGGAAATGGACAGTCATTAAATGTAAAACATCAAGTTCAGCAGCTGGATCTTATCTGCCATTATTCTTCCCTAGAGCAAGAGCCAATATCTACCTACACTTTTAATAGGGTATGACATACAGAAGGTGAAGAATAAGTATTTCTGAATTGCAGAGTGAGTGAATAAAATAATCGAGGAATCAAGAAATACATAGGGACTCAAAAAACAAAAAAAGAATTCATATAGACATTTTCTTAGGACAGTACTTGTAACTTAAAACATACGCATGTCTTGTGTCCTCAAAGAATGTAGCTAATTACAAGTGTATTAACAGTTTTTGCAAATATAAATAAGTAAAATGTTGTACTAAAGACTCATTTAGGAAAAAAACGGGTTGTGTATTGAGGTATGGATCAAGTAGTAGGGATGCACCTAAAATGTTCAAATGGTGCATATCATTCAGAATCCAACTTTAAAACAGACTGAGAGGTTGTGAAATCCTACGTATGGCTTCAGCGTATAGGTTGAACAAGTAAGGTGAAAGGCTACAACCCTACTGCACACCTTTTCCAATTTTAAACCACACAATACCTCCTTGTTCTGTTTGAATGACTGCCTCTTGATCCATGTACAGGCTCATCAATTAAATGTTCTGAAACTCCCATTATTCGCAATGTGATTCATAATTTGTTATGATCCATACAGTCAAATGCCTTTGTGTAATCAATAAAACACAGTAAACATTTTTCTGTGTTAAAAAGCAAAAATGTCCCTTTGCGTTGGAACCTACTAGAAGGTACCTAACAAGAACAGATGCGGCTATCCAGTGATGTGGGAGAAGTTTAAACTACGATTTATGAAATAGGCAAGGAAATGTTCAAAATCATAAAATATAGACAAGAATGTACATAGCTTGAATGGTGTTTGAAGAAATACTTTTTGAAGAAGCTGTGGATATGATTTCAACAAATGAAGTATTAATCCATGTAGTGTCATGAAGCCCAGGTACAGAATAGACACCTGACATCAAGCCTTGCCTGAAAATATAAAGTCTGGTACCTCTCTAATTGCTTTCACTGTTTTATTAATACAACCCCAGCTGTTTCTAAAAAAATTTATGCTTTATGCATTCTTTACTATTTCACATGGCTTCTGCCACCACATTATATATATATATTTTTTTTGTTTGGTTCATTTGTATAGTGTTAATAAATCAGTAAGGCAACAACAGATAGATACAATTAATGGGTGGGAAGCTTCAGAACAGACAAAAAACACGAGTCTTGGATTCAGGGAGCCCAGTCCATCACAATCAGAAGTTTAAAAAAAAAAAAAAACCTCTATCTAAATACATGAGAACAAACTAGCTTATTACAAAAAGAAAATCTTGAACATAGCCATATACATAAGAACAGTGTCTTAACAACACTGAAAGAGAGAAAATGGCAAAAAAAAAAAAAAAAATCTTCAGTATGCTCAGAAAAAATAAGTGTGCACCTACAATATATTCCCAATGGAATTATCTTTCAGGAACAAGGTTGAAATAGGCACATTTATAGACAAACAAAAAAACAAGCAAACAACCTTCACTTAATGAAATTCTCAGCTGTTAACCAAAAGGTCAGCAGTTCGAATCCACCAGCCACTTCCTGGAAAACCCATAGGGCAGTTCTCCTCTGTCCTATAGGATCACTATAAGTCAAAACTGACTCAATGTGATGGAGTTTTTTTTTTTTTTTAAGTGAAATTCTAAAGCATGTACTTAAAACAAAAAGAAATATTGAACAAAGAAACCAGTCAATGTGTGGGAAAATTCAAAGAAATATTGGATATATTAAATAAAAATATTACTAATAATGTGACTAATAATATGTATATTATAGAACAAATTTATTTATTTATAAAACTAAATTATAAGTGATAAATAGTAGTGACATTGGAAGGAAAGTCATCCTGCTTAATGGAGCCTAAAACCTTTGCACTACTCCCTAAAGAGAAAAGGAGCTGATTAATTTGAAATTTTATTTCAATTTTGTTGAAATTAGAATGGATATTAAAGTTTCTAGCATTTCCTAAAGAATAAAAATACTATATATATTGCCCATACTAATAGAGAAAAAACTATTGGGATAAAAATAAAATGCAATTAATCTAAAATAAGGCAAAGAAAGAGTGCTATTCAATAATGAAAAGAAATGAGCTATCAGCTACAAAAAGAAAGGGAGGGTCTTAAATGCATATTGTTAAGTGAAATAATTCAGTTTGAAAATGCTACTTATTGTATGACTTCAACTATGTGACACTCTGGATAAGCAAAACTAAAGAGACAGTAAGTAGATCAGTGATTGCCAGGGGTTCAGAGGAGGAGAGAGGGATGGATAGTTGGAGCACAGGGTATTTGTAAGACAGTAATTCTATTTTGTAAGATACTGTAATGATAGTCACTTGACATTAAGCGTTTGTCAAAATTCATAGGACTGTTCAACACAAAGACTGAACCTTAACGTAAATTATGGACTTTAGTTAGTAATAATATATCAATATTGATTCATCAGTTGTAATAAATATAACCCAAGAAATGCAAGATGTTAATAATAGGAGAAGCTGTGTACAGGAGAGAAAGGTGATATAAGAGAACTCTCTAAATTTTCCTCAATTTTTTTTATTAAAAAAAATTCTATTAATTTTTTTAAAATTGGACCACTTATGATAATCATATTCTAGGATACGATCAACTATAAAACTTAACAACTCCAAGCCTATATTTGAAAAGATCATAGAGTAGGAAAAAGTGAAACTCTACAACTGAGATAAAATAAAAATCACACTATTATAATTTAAGACAAAATAACCCACCTACTGTAAAATGATTGACCCATAAAAACAGTAAAACTGTATTTCATACCCACACACAAATACAGCTATTATAGGTACTGAAAATCAAAGATGATGCTTAAAATGAGGAAGGCAAAGATGTCAATAATTCGGTTAAGAATTAAGAAAAAAAAAATCTATGATTTTAAATCATTACCAAAAAGTAACTGTGTTCCACATGTTTGGAAAGCAAAAGTAAAAACAAACCCTGTAACCATGTCTATATACATCAAATAATTTTATGAGGAAGAAATGTGATTTTTTTCCACACAACAGAGTTGTTCAGATGTTAATTTTTACAGTGATAACTTTGACCATAAAGATGAAACCCATGAATAGTTATCATTTTCTGTTTTCTTACAATAGTAAGCAAATATTACAGAATCTACATTTATCTTAAATAGATCTTGCAAAGTTTTTTTTTTTTTTTAAATAACATTGCTTAAGGATACAATATGTAGAAAAAATTCAATATTACCCATTTCAGATGTTTCTTTCAAAAGAGATTTCAGGACTGTATTTTTTTTTTTTATCTGTCAACAGATTACATATTTTTAATTTTGGATGACTTCAGTCTTCGCTTCTTGTTTGCTAATTCATTCTCTTTGACAACAAAACTCAGGTCCCTTGGTTTACGGTACTGAAAGCGTTGTTTTTACCTACAAATTTTCTATTGAATTACACATGGTCATGCCCACAATTGTCTTCCATTTATAGTAAAATGGTCAGTGTGAAGTATGCAGTCTAAATTGACAACAGCTTAATAACTTAGATAGAAGTCGCTAGCTAGCTGCTCCATGGGAGAAAAATGTGGCAGCCAGCTTCCATAATGATTACAGCCTTAGAGACTCTTTGGGGCAGTTCTCCTTTGTCCTATAGGGTCACTGTGAGTCAGAATTGACTCAGCTGCAATGAGTTTGGTTTCAGGTTTTTTAATGATATTAAGAACCAATTCTGTGGTTAGTTGTACTAAAACAGGAGAATCATCTATGCCTCAAGGTTAGAACTCAAGAAAGGACATGACCTAATGGTCACATAATAAGTCATGTATTCATAATAATTCTGGCTAAATTGTTGATCAGGAATTAAAGAGATATAAAAAAGGTACAAAGAAAGAACAATGATCACACAATTAGAAGAGTCCGAGTTCATGAAACCCTGAACTGCAATGGCAGTGAAAATGAAGACAAGAGATACATAGGAAGTAGGATAACAAGATTTGAAAATTAATTGTACATCAAATATGAGAGAAAGGAAGCTAAGATGATCCCAAAGTTTCTAACTTAAGAAACTAAGTGGAAAGAAAACATATAACCTGTCAAGGGAAGAATACCTTTTGGAGGTAAGAAAAACAACGAGTTTATTTTTTGACATTTTTGAATTTGATACATCATGTTGTTATTCAAATAGAGATATTTAACAGGCAATTAGATACATGGATCCAAATCACAGAACAGAAATTAAAGTAAGTTATAAAGCTTTTATTGGGAGCTGAAGCCTTAGGGCTGAAAGTGCTCCCATTAAAAAAAAAAAAGTTTTTCAGTTCTCTCTAGAACTGAAAAAGAAAAAAGAGGATGCCAATGACAGAGGTGTGAAAAACAGCAAAATTTTAGATGAAGATCAAGAAAGATACTATATAAGAATATAGGTTAGAGAAAAAAATTATTCCATTCAAGCAAAAAGGGTAAATAATGGCAGATGTGGCAAGTGATACAGTAGGAAGAGACTGCCTCAAAATTATTAAGAATCAAATAGCATGATATAGCCCATAAATAAAATCAGAGTTAACAAGAAAAAAGAAATCATGGCAGGCTGGTATAGCCAACAAAGACTTTATGAAGAACTCGGGCATGGCTTGAACTTTAAACATTGGGTGAAATATAGTCAAGTAAGGAGTAAAGAAAACATAAGTGATGAGATGAACAATATATGACAAGGATCAGAAACGGAGCAAGTGTGGTGCTTATGGCACAGGAACTGCTATAAGCTTTTACTCTGGAAAACATTGGATAGATGTGGGCTAGATAAGGAGCCCTCGGGGCATAGTAGTTAAAGTGATCGACTGCTAACCAAAAGGTCAGCAGTTCGAAACCACCAGTGTCTCTGTGGCAGAAAGGTTTGGAAGTCTGCTTCTGTAGAGATTTAGTCTTGGAAATCCTATGGGGACTCTATGAGTCAGAAAGGACTCAACTGCAGTGGGTTTTTGGTTTGGATGGGCATGGAAAGATTATATTTGGTATAATAAAGACAAAAAAAGATACTGGAGGTTTTTGTGTAGGGAAGAGACATAATGAAGACTGGCATCAAATCATGGATCTGCCAAAAGAAATCAATGAATTTAGCTGACTCTAAAAAGCAACATTTGGAGAAACTCTTGTAGACCAGAAATAGGTGATGATTATCTCAATGAGAGTGGTAGGACTATACGACTTTCTAGCAAATCCCACTTCTGAAGCCAACTGTAAGGATAAGTAATCAACATAAATCAAACCCCCAAATCAGCTCTGACATCGGTCACCCACACGGCATGTCTTTCCCTGACCCTAGCCCCACAGAGCTAGTTCAGATCTTACAAATGAAAAGGACACTGTCCTTCAGACTGCCAGACAGGTACTCGCTACAAGTGTGGGAGTCCACTTGACACCCTAACTTCTGATTTGTTGAACGTAGATTCAGGGGTTTCTCTTTATCCCTTCAGGATGCCAACCACAAGCTCGAGAATCTCCCTGGGCTCCCTAATTTCTGGCCTGCTGAGTCTAACTACTACTTTGTGTTTGATAATTCCCTGAAATAAGTCACAGAACTCACATGAAAGTGCTATGCTTAATATTACAGTTGTATTATATCAAAAGTAATGCAAATCAGATTAACGCAAAGAATAAATGTGCAGGGCAAGATCTGAGAGGGTTCCCAAGTAGAAACTTACATGCCCCAAAGGCTATGCTACCTTCCCATGTGCCTGGATGCCTTTCGCCAACCAGAAATCCCATAGAGCTTTCATGTCCAGACCCTTTATTGAGGACTCATTTCTTAGTCATGACTGGTTAAATCCTGCCCTCCTTCCTCTCTGAGGTCCACTGATATCAGGCTATGTGGTGGTCTTTGTGGTCTTTATGGCCTGGCTAGCCCCCTACTCATTTGCACAAATCCTCAGACATAATATTTAGGTCTGGATAATGAAAAGCGCCTCAATTACTCAGGAAACAATGACAAAGGCTGCATTACTCTATGTATATATTATAGACTATAAAGTAAAAAACAGACAGCTGCACATATTTTGAAAAAAAATGAACTTGATGCCTGATTCTCCCCTGCCCAATAAAAATTAAATGAAAGAAATAGATAAATCAAAGATGACTCCAAGATTTAAATGTTAAAAAGACTAGGAACTTAATGAGGAGAGAATATAAGAAGCACCTAATTTTGGGTGAGAAGTGTATGTTTGCTTTGTAACCTTTAAGTTTATTGTGACAGAATTCATCCAAGAAGGTATGTTCACTGGCTGATGGTAAAGGATCTGGAACTTAGGTACATGGACTCGAATTACGGTACTAGATATATATATGCATGTGATAATTGATGATGATTTGCTAAAACTTATTCATAGCCATCTGGTGATTTTATGTATTTAAATGTTTCAAAACTGATAGCAGGTGAGTATTGAAATCCTGTAATATTCCAAGCAATGTTGTTATCTCTTTACATATCATTTAATCTTCATAACAAATCCTCAATCTAGATATTGTTATTAACCATATTTTAAATATGAGGACACAATGAGAGAGAAGTGACTTGCCCAAGGTCACATAGAAACAGAAAGACTAGGATACTAATATGGGTACCCTGAATAAAGAGCCTAAACTCTTAGGCACGATGCAATACTTAATTGCTTCAGTAAGTAATAGGCTTCAAACATTCATAGATGGAAAATTAGCTGATTCTGCTAAAACCAAGGGACTGAATGAGTTTTTATAAAATTACTTCTTTAAAAGTTATCTGGAAACAACCATGAAATAAAAATTGTAAGAGAATTAGCACATATATAATCATAAAACTGATTTTCTTTCAGAAAGGGAAAACACATCGGTTACTCAAAATATCTACTCATTAAAGGAAACACACCTTAAGCAGAAAGTGTGTAAATGTTATCTAAATTTATATAGATTTTATTTTTATAAATTTGTTCATAACTGTTTCTTATAATGTGTTTTAAAAGAGTAAAACAATTATTATATATTTAAAAGACTAAACAATTGTAACTTTTGTACTAGGCTGTATGCAAATTCTCTTATTGCCACTTTAGAATTATTTTTGAAAAGATATATAAGTCACCTGGGAATTTTGAATATAACAATTTTCTTTTCATAAACAATAGGTATTATTACAAGACAACATAATTGGAAATAGGGCTGCATAGCAGCTGTGACTATTTGAAAATAGAACAATGAGTATTTTCAAGATGAGCTTTTCAATACACTCCTACAATGCTAAAGTGACTATAGGGCATGCACTGTAATTATGTGTTAGAGAAAATGAATAAAAGGAAATGTTCTCAAAAAACAAATAAAAGTAATATTAGAACTCCCTCTTTGCACTAATTCAGAACAATGTTCCACACATTTAATACCAAAGGAAATTTATTTTAAGACATTCAGGATCTCATGTAAACTGAAATTCAAGCACAAGCATTTGAAACACACTCACACTAAAATGTATCAGTTGTTCATTATTTTTTTCTTTATAGGTGAAGTTAAACCATCTACATTTTCTTCACATTTTCCACAATGAAAACTCAAGACTTAGCCATTTCCGTGTGTTTATATCCCAAAGGCTACCAGTCAACAAATTTTCAAACAAGTAATTGTAACCCCATGCATCGGTCAGTTTGTCATAGGGTGGTGCTTACGTGTTGCTGTGATGGTGGAAGCTATACCACCGGTATTTAAAAAACCAGCAGGGTCATCCATGATGAATGGGTTTCAGTGGAGCTTCCAGACTAAGACAAATTAGGAAGAAGGACGTGGTGGTCCACTTCTGAAATAATTGACTAATGAAAACCTTATAAGTAACAGCAGAACACTGTCTGATAAGGTGCTGAAGGATGAGCCATTCAGGTTGGAAGGCACTCAGAATAAGATGGGGGAAAGCTGCCTCCTAAAAGTAGAGTCAACCTTAATGACCCAAATGGAGTTAAGCTTTCGGGACCTTCATTTGCTGAGGTGGAATAATCCAAAATGAGAGGAAAGAGCTACAAACATCCATTAATAATCAGAACGTGGAATGTGCGAAGTATGAATCCAGGAAATTTGGAAGTAGTTAAAAATGAAATGGAACACATAAAGATCAATATCCTGGGCATTAGTGAGCTGAAATGGACAGGTATTGGCCATCTTGAAACATATGATCATATGGTCCACTATGCCAGGAATGACAAATTGAAGAGGAACGGCATAGCATTCATCGTCAAAAAGAACATTTCAAGGTCTATCCTGATGTACAACGATGTCAGTGATGGAATAATATCCATACACCTACAACGAAGATCAGTTAATAAACTATTATTCAAATTTACTCACCAACTACTAATGCCAAAGATGAGAAAACTGGAGATTTATACCAACTTCTGCAGTCTGCAATTGATTGAACATCCAATTGAGATGCATTGATGATTATTGGTGATTGGAGCACAAATGTTGGGAATAAAGAAGGATTGGTAGTTGAAAAATATGACCTTGGTGATCCAAATGACACCAGATAGAGTGGACCTTGCCAAATGGAATACACATGAGTCAAATCAACTACATCTGTGGAGAGGGATTTGGCTCAATATCATCAGCCAGGGCCAACTGAGAAATAGACCATCAATTGCTCATATGCAAGTTCAAGATGAAGCTGAAGAAAATTAGAACAAGTTCACAAAAGCCAAAATATGACCTTGATTATATGCTACCCGAATTTAGAGACCATCTCAAGAATAAAATGATGCATTGAACACCAATGATCAAAGAACGGATGAGTTGTAGAATGATATAAAAGATACCAACATGAAGAAAGCAAAAGGTCATTTAAAAGACAGGAAAGAAAGAAAAGACCAAAATGGATGTCAAAACAGACTCTAAAACTTGCTCTTGAATGTCAAGTAGCTAACATGAAAGGAAGAAATGATGAAGTAAAACAGTTGAATGGAAGATTCCAAAGGGTGGCTCAAGAAGACAAAGCAAACTATTATAATAAAATGTGTAGAGACCTGGAGTTAGAAAACCAAAAGAGAGGAACATGCTCAGCATTTCTTAAACTGAAAGAACTAAAAATTCAACCCTCAAGTTGCAATATTGAAGGATTCCATGATGAAATATTGAAGGATGCAGGAAGCATCAAAAGAAAATGGAAGGAATACACAGAGTCACTGTACAAAAAGAATTCATCAATGTTCAACAATTTCAGGAGGCAGCATATGATCAAGAACCAACAGTAATAAGGGAAGAAGTCCAAGCTGCCCTGAAGGAAATGGCAAAAAACAAGGCTGCAGGAACAGACGGAATACCAATTGAGATTTTTCAACAAACAGATACAGCACTGAAAGTGTTCACTAGTCTATGTCAAGAAATTTGGATGACAGCTTCCTGGCCAACCAACTGGACATATTTGTATTCATTCCAAAGAAAAGTGATTCAACAGAGTGCAGAAATTATCTAACAATATCATTAATATCACACACAAGTAAAATTTTGTGAAGATCATTCAAGAGTGGTTGCAGCAGTACATCAACAGGAAACTGCTAGAAGTTCAAGCTGGATTCAGGAGAGTATGTGCAATGAGCAATCATTGCTGCTGTCAGACGAATCTTGGCTGAAAAGAGAGAATACCAGAAAAATGTTTACTAGACTATGCAAAGGCATTTGACTGGGGCAATCACAACAAATTATGGATAACACTTGGAAGAATGGGAATTCCAGAACACTTAATTGTGCTTATGAGAAACCCACACATAGACCAAGAGGCAGTCATTGGAACCAAACAAGGGGATACCGTGTGGTTTAAAATCAGGAAAGGTGTATTTCCGGATCGTATCCTTTCACTATATTTATTCAATCTGTATACTGAGCAAATAATCTGAGAAGCTGGACTATATGAAGAGCACTGCATCAGGCTTGGAGGAAGACATATTAATAACTTTTCATATGCTGATGATACAACCATGCTTGAAACACTGATGAAGATCAAAAACCGTAGCATGCATTATGCTGAGTAAAATTAGTAAATTGCAAAAGGACAAATATTGTATTAGACCACTATTATAAGAACTCTAAAGTTTAAACACAGAAGAAAATACTCTTCGACGGTTATAAGGGTGGGGAGGGAGGGAAAGGAGCATTCACTAATTAGATAGTAGACATAAATTTTTTTAAGTGAAGGGAAGAGCAACATACAACACAGGGATAGTCAGTACAACCGGCTAAACCAAAAGCAAAGAAGTTTCCTGAATACAACTAATCTCTTCGAAGGCCAGAGTAACAGGGACAGGGGTCTGGGGACAATGGTTTCAGGGGCTATCTAGGTCAATTGGCATAGCAAAATGTGTTAAGAAAACATTCCGCGTCTCACTTTGGTGAGAAGCGGCTGGGGTCTTTAATGCTAGCAAGCATTCATCTTAGATGTATAAATTGGTCTCAACCTACCTGGACCAAAGGAGAATGAAGATCACCAAAGACATTCCATAAAGATGAGCTCAAAAGACAGAAAAGACCACATAAACCAGAGACTCCATCAGCCTGAGCCCAGAAAAACTAGACAGTGCCCAGCCACCATTGATCACTGCCCTGATAGAGAGCACAACAGAGAATCCTTGATAGAGCATGGAAACAGTGGGACGCAGGTCTCAAATTCTCGTAAAAACACTAGGCTTAAGGGCCTGACTGAGACTGGAAGGACCCTGACGTTCATGGTCCCCAGACCCTTTGATAGCCCAAGATTGGAACCATTCCCAAAGCCAACTCTACAAACAGGGATTGGTCTGGACTGTAAGATAGACAATGATACTGGTGAGGAGTGAGCATCTTGCCTCCAGTAGACACTTAAGGCTATGTGGGCAGCTCCTGTCTGGTGGCGAGATGAGAAGGAAGAGAGGGACAGGAGCTGGTTGAATGGACACGGGAATACAGGGTGGAGAGGAGGAGTGTGCTGTCTCACTAAGAGGAAAGCAGCTAGTACACAGCAACGTGTGTATAATTTTTTGTATGAGAGACTGACTTGATTTCTTGATTTGTGAATTTCACCTAAAGCCAATAAAAAAAAAAAAAAAAAACTTAAACCAAAAACTACGGCTTTCAGTATAGATTACACCTCAACATAAAGAAAAGAAAAATCCTCACAACTGGAACAAAAAGCAACATCATGAGAGATGGAGAAAAGATTGAAGTTGTCAAGGATTTCCTATTACTTGAATTCACAATCAAGGCCCGTGGAAGCTCAGTGGAGAAATCAAAGGACATATGGCATTGAACAAATCTACTGCAAAAGACCTTTCAAAAATGTTAAAAAGCGAAGATGTCACTTTGAGGACTTAGGTGTGCCTAACCCAGGCTATTTTCAGTCACCTCATATGCATGTGAAAGCCGGACAATGAATAAAGAAATTCGAAGAAAAATTGATACTTTTGAATTATGGAGTTGGCGAAGAGTATTGAATATACCATGAACGGCCAGACAAATGAACAAATCTGTCTTGGAGGAAGTACAGCCAGGATGCTCATTAGAAGCAAGGGTGGCAAGACTTTGTCCTATGTCCTTTGAACACAAGGACATCATGTTTGGTAAAGTAGAGGGTCAGTGAAAAAGAGGAAGACCCTCAACGAGATGGATTGACACAGTGGCTGCAACAATGTGCTCAAACATAGCAATGATTTGAGGATACCGCAGAACCAGGTGGCGTTTTGTTCTGTTGTCTATGGGTTGCTATGAGTCAGAACTCACTCAATGGCACCTAACAACAAAAACAACATGAATTATAAATAAGGTTTTATAAGCAAGTAATATACTTTAATTCTTAAGATATCACTGATAAACTACCATTGAATGTATAGTAAATGTTTTAAAACTGTTAAAGATAGTTATTTCTTAGATTAATTTGAATCACCCTGTTCAAAGAACTTAGCAAAAATTATGGATAATAGAGCAGATACGGTTAGAAAATTAAAATGAGCTTTTGAGCATGGACGTATTTAGCATTTCAAGGCTTGGTGGAAGTGTGGTTATCGCTACTGAAATCACAGTATTACTGCCTAAACTAAATTTTCTTTAGTTATTTTAGATAAAAAAATATGTATATATTTACTTTGGTTATTTTAGATAGTAGATAAAAATAGAGACTCTAAGAGGTTAAAGACTTACTCATAACAGACAGTAAGTAACTCACTAGATTTAATGTCCTGAAATTCCCATTGTTTGCACTATTATCCATAATTTGTTAGGAGCCACACAATCAAATGTCTTTGCATGGTCAATAAAACACAGGTAAACAACTTTCTGGTATTTTCTGCTTTCAGCCAAGATCCATCTGACATCAGCAATGATATTTCTCATTTCACATCCTCTTCTGATTCTGGCTTGAACTTTGGGCAGTTCCCTGTCGATGTACTGCTGCAACCACTTTTGAATGATCTTCAGCAAAATTTTACTTGTGTGTGATATTAATTAAAATTAAAGCTACTCCCATGCTGACTCATTTTGCATTAGCTAACTTGTATTTGGTATGTTCAGAAGGGACTCCCTGACTTAACAGTGTTCAGCACAGGAAGGGCAACTCAAAAACTAATAACTAGAATTTTCCATTTTTGACTCATTATTTCATGTCTTTAATGAAATGAGCTGGAATAGAGCTAAATAATTTCCAAGTAATGAGTTCTTTCCCTGAAAGGGAAATGATTTATTCAGAGGATAAGTCATGACAACTATGAATCTTAGCAGTAAAACCAGTTTTCTTTTTTAAATTGTCTCTTAAAATGAGTTTTAAGACTGAGAAATTACAGATTTTTTTAAAAAGGTAGACAAGAAAAATAATTTATATTTCTGGTTATAAAAATTAATAAATATATAGTTATCTGTGCTAGTTCAGCTTAATTTAAATTAAAATAATAAAACATTGCTAGAATGTTCAAGTATTATAAACAATATATATATTTTTGCCTCTTTAAATATTAAGGGAAATTTGTATTTAAAAAATTTACACTAACATTTGAAAAGTATCAGACTTTGAATTAAATTACTGAAAGTAAACTCTAGCTGGCTTGGATTATGGAAAAATTAGTGTGCAAATTGCTAGTAAATAAGAATGTGGAAAAAGTAGAGAGAGTCTTTTTTAAACTATAAAGTCTTATTTGGGTAAATGTTATTGTTACTGTTACCAACTGTTCAAGAAAACACAGAAAGGCCACAGTTCACTTCTATCACTTTTCATTCTTATATTTGACAGTGTACTTATTTTTGTAATTCATTCTCTGGATAAAGTCATGTCACTTCCCAAAGGTCTATTTTGCATAACCATTTTTTTAACCACTTAAAAGATTTATAGTAGAAAAGAAATAATTTTACGTTGCTTAATGACTTAATTTCTAGGTAAAAACAAAGTTTATGATTATGATTGCGTATTTGCTACTGCAAACCTGTACATGAAAAATTAGCAAAGTATGATATTCTATGCTGAGAGAGACCAATAGCTCGGAATAGTTACTTCATTCACTTTCTAAACAAATGACCTATTAATGAGACAACCGAATGTTATGTAAGGCAAACAAGTAGTCAACTGATGTACTTACTAAACCAATTAAGTTACCATACCCTCAAAGTTTGGTAAAGTATTTTATTCCTTTTCATTTAACAAGGACCTACAACTTAAGTTTTTATGGTACTCTTCAGTATTATCTTATTACAGTTTTTGACCATTGTTTAGGAAACAGGTTAAAAAAAAAAAAAACTGTTTAACATTATCTTTTTGTCCTAATTTTATCTGTATTATTTTTTCCTACTCGAGATAGCAAGGCAAGTCCATATATTACATGGTTTCATAAATCCTTTCAGAAGATGCAACGCAATTGCTTTGCACAATGAAGCATTTAGTGAACCCTTTGTTTTTGTTTTTGTTGTTGACTGAAAGCTGGTTTTACTTTTTTTCATGCACAACTTACAGATCCAAAATAACTGCAAATATCTCCTTTGAAGTTGGTCAGAGTTCTGAGCTTAGATAAATTCTCCTGCAAAAAGAATAAAGTTCCAAAGTGATTTCTAGAATTGCTTTGCTTAATTGTATGACTAGTAGTTCAACTTGTATTAAACTTCTAATGATATTATTAATATAGAGATAATTTTGGAAATTGTCTTATCTGTATATCTAATATAATGGTTACTCAGACCAAGCATTTATTAAAATGTCTAGGAGGCCCAAATTTTGAATATTATTAGTTTTATTGGGCATAGGTATTCTGTCATCTTTCGATTTACGCAGTAAACCACAGTCTCTGATAATCTTTGATATATTGCCAACTATTATGTACTCTGTATATTACTTCAATATGTTCACTTAAAATATCCATTTAACCAGAATGTCCTAATACAGATGATATTTAATAATATACTAAGCGAAAATATTTTCTTTTCTTTACTATTTTATAGAGGAATGAATTCACACTACTGGTTGGTAGGATCATACTGGCTGACAAAACGTATATTCTCATATTTTTCCCATTGAGAATCATGAAGTATTATATTAATTGCCCATTTAAAAAGAAGTGACAATTGGTTTCCCATTTTCTTGTGGCACCTCTCTTCTTTTATTTAAACTTTTTATCATTTTTGACCTTAGGTTAATAAATAATACAAGAACCAGTTGATATGGAAAGATCAATTTAATTTTAACATCTTCTAGGTATTAGATCTTTCTGATCTGTTGGGTATAAAGTAAACATTAAAGGAAAATGGACACTTAAGGTATTAACGTAAAATAAAAGGAGGGGAAAAAAAGATGAAATCAGAATGTATAAATGGCTGTGATATATTTGATGTCACGTTGTTCTTTCAAGGTTCTTCTTATTGTCAGAGAAAACAAATTCTTTCAAAGTGTGAAACTTGAGTTTTAATTTTTTGTGAATATTGTTTTTAGTGAGCTTCTTTTAATGAAGTACTCAAGACTTTCAAACTATCACAGTTGCTTTAAAAAGTCATGGCGTTTATTCTGGGGCCAAACAGGTAAAAATCTATAAAGACAGGCTCAAAAAGATTAAGTGGTCTTTTGGGGAGAACGTAATTAAGAAAGATTTCACTGAAATACACAGAACTGAACATGATAGAAATAATGTCAAGCAGGCTATTTTCCACTTAAAGAAGATAACAAGATGAGCGTTCAGGAATGGGACTGGGGGAAAGAGGAAATTCAAGGCAGATGTCAGGAAGTACTTTTTCATAAAAAAGGACCACAAATACTTGGGAAAGAAGTCTAAACAGAAAAACCAAAGGTGAAGCGAAATCATTGACTGTAGGGATTGAAGAAACTTTTACAACCATTTATATTCCATTTCAATGGAATATAAGATAAGAAAATATAAAATTATTTTTATAGTTTGATGTACTTACCTTTAACTTCAATTAAACAAGCCCCAAAGAAACAAATCATGTAAATCAGACTAATTATAAATTATTAAAAAAGAAAAAGAGGCAACATGACTTTGCTAAATAAACTTTTATACTTACTACACTTAAATCACACATTCAACAAAATGATTCTTGGAATTGACATTGACCTTCTCTCTCTGAACAATTATGCCAGTGTCTATAATCAGACATCAGTGTTTTATCTTCAGAATTTTTTTAAAATAGCCACTTATGTAAAATAATAGAATCAAATACTTTTGAGAACTGTTATTTTTGTTAGGTGCCTTCGAGTCAGCTCCGACTCATAGAGACTGTATGCACAACAAACATAACACTGTCCGGTCCTTTCCCAGCCTCACAATCATCGTTATGCTTGAGCCCATTGTTGCAGCCACTGTGCTAGCCTCCTTAAATATCATGAGATTTAATTTTTAAATTTTATAGAAATTAAGGGAATAAGTATTACATTGAACAGCTAGAACCTTCTCATAATTTTATGTCCAATAGTAGCTCAGAGCCAACAGTTCTAAGACTCTTTTCTTCCCACCTCTCCCAAACTCTCTCTACCTTCTATTTTGTACATGTATTTTTTTTATTCCAGCCACCGACCTAGGATCAGTGACTGCTCCAAAGCCGTTGTGCCATTTACTAGGGAATAGATTTTAGAGAATACAATCCAGGCTTCTCAGCAGACAGAATGAAAAACTATGCAATTATAAAAACAAGATAAAAAATTATGAGATGGTATTGATATTTTCATCTCATATTCAATATTCTAGAATATTAATCCCTTTGATTCTGTATCCCTTTTTAGCTTACTGAAATTTTTTGTTCCTAGTAATATTAATGTAATTATATATTTGCTTTATTTTTATCCCACAAAATATTTTTCAATATAATATTGATATTGCTGCTACCAGTAAGAACTAAGGATGTATTTGAAAGTTTTGCTTTAAGAATACACTCCATTAAGTATGAAAGTCCAAATCCGTGTTCCAAAAAGCACTCAAAATAGTTATTTTCTTTGTTCAGTTACGTCAACAACTTGGAAAACAGATACATTTATTCACTTGTTTTCAATTTTTAAGGGAGTTTTTTTTTTTTCATTGTATTTTCCTTTTCATTTCCATTTTTGTTTTTCAAGTGTTTAAAAGAACTCATTAATCCAAAGTCAACACTGAATAACAAGTATTATTCAGGAAAATATTATTACTAACCTGTCCTTTCTCCGTCCTCTCCTGCCACATAAAAATAACTTACTAACGTTTTGTTTATACTTTCTGTTGCTTTTTGCAAATTTAAGGTAATATCTATAGTACTGAAGTAACTAGCCCCACCCGGTCGTCAAAACCAGGCATCTGGAAATCATTCTTATTTGTTATTTTGTTTGTTTCTTTTCTTAGAGTTCTTGAATCTTTTCTCTCTACAACTTAAGCACTGATTTTTTTCTTGTTCACTTCTACCAGTAGTTATACTATTTTCTTACCAGCAATCATTTCTTCCTCCAAAAATCACCTAAAAATAACCTACAAAGTTATTTTTCTAAAATTTAAATCATATGCTACTACATCTTTTGTAATCCGACATTGCCTACACAGCAAACATTCAAATTCAGACCTTTACACTAAAACGTAAGTCGCTTTTCTACTACACATATTTGCCTCCCTGAGTCTGAGCTGTCTTAGTGCCTACTACATTTCTGAGTCACCTCCCTTGCTATATATGTTCGAAGATGGTGAAAATCTTTTATATCACATATAATTATATATTCTGTAAGAAGAAAATGTCATGGAGCAAGAAAAATTGATATTTGTGCTCTTTAATAAAATCACATATTTTAATTTTGCTTGTATGATACATATTTGATGATATAATTAGCAAGAACAATCATTAAAGATCAAGTATCATTTTTTAGCCTGTAGTCTACAGAATTGCTTGACTCTATAGTCTATTATACTTAGGATGGACATTTATAAAATCAGATGCTTTTTCCACAGCTATAAAACCTCAAGTACCTTTCAGAAAAGCTGAGACCTCACAAAGCCTTGGAGATATATACTAATGTTAGGACGCATGGAACTTGCCAAGAAAATCGTTCTTTTCTCCTACATATTTCCTCAAGACCTTGTCACTGAAAACCCAAAACCCCTTGCCATCAATTCTGACTCATAGCTACACTATAGGACAGAGTAGAACTGCCTCATGGTTTCCAAGTAGCGGCTGGTGCATTTGAACTGCTGACATTTTGGTGGGTAGCTGAGCTCTTAACCACTGCACCATCAGAGCACCAAGCATTGAACAAAGGGCTCCTGGTGAGAAGGATCATTGGTTTTACATAACCATTGTGATAACCATTGTGATTAGTGACACACAAATACTTGTGGGCCTTTGACTAAAATCATGTCTTTAATACTAGAGAAGAAATGAGTAGGACCCCAGTTAGTCTGATTAACTGCAGTCTATTTACATCCCTAAAACTCACTTTGTTATTCACAAGCTTTTCCAAATCAAGCAAATTAAACATGAACATTTAGTCTAATAGTAAAGACCTTTTGTTTTACTCTAACTCTGTTCTAACTAGACCAGTAAAACCCTTGGACAACAATCCAATTATGTACCGAATTTCCTCTATAAGTACAAACTGTGTTTCTCTAAGTCTTCTTGGCTTAGGAAAACTGTTAAAAGTATCTCAGCGGAAATCAGATTAGGTACATATTATGTGAATTTATATGCAATATATATATGCTAATTGTATACTCAAAATTAATTCATCCAAAAAGAATTTCACTAACCCTTAAACTCAAGTCACTATGACAGGCTATGGGGAATGAAGGGCATCAAAATGAATAAAACTACATTACTGATCTTAAGAAGCTCACAATATAGCAAGGGACAAAGCATTACACTATTTTGTAAACCAGTGTGAAATAAATGTTATGAAATGTTTCCTTATTATCCACTCCCCTTCACTCTAACCCCCCCCCAAAAAAAACATAAGAGATGAGGAGAAAAAAAATTACTTCGTGTTTGCGAAGGTTTTATGGTAGGATTTTAGTCATTGCAATGGAGGGCTAGAGATAACGATGATAGTCCTCGTGGTGCAGTGGTTAAACATTTGCCTGCCAACCAAAAGACTAGCAGTTCAAATCCACCAGGCACTCCTTGGAAACCCTATGGGGCAGTTCTTCTCTATCTTATAGGGTCACAATGAGTTGGAATTGACTCAACGGCAATGGGTTTGGCTTTTGATTTTTGTGGTTGGATAGCAATGATATTATGGGAGAAGTCTGCAAGGCAAAGAGGCTTATTTAAGGATTGTGATTGTAGAGGACATATTGACAGTTACAGACATTGGGATGGGAGTTGTTCTGGAGGGAAAGTGGACTGATTATGAATCCAGCCAGTCTCTATATTCCTGAAATCTCAGTATTATGTTTAGGGTCTTGCTAAAATCCTAATCAAGTAGTATGGAGTGCTTTTGGTTTCCTGACAAGCCACTTCCAGAAAAGGGGGTGTCAATAACTGTGAAGAATCTGAGATTTATCCTACTTGCAAGATAATAAGTCAGCCTGCCACACTTTCATGGGTGCTGGTAGACAACATAAGACACCTGGATCAGGGGCGAAGGATGTTATTCCTCAAAGCAATAACAGTAGCCAGAGCGTCAGTATTTTTGTGAGCTGGTTCTTCAAGAGAGACACGCAGGGGTCAGGTGTCACCTGCACATGTAGTAGAATATGTCACAAGAAAGGAACCTTGAGTTTAGGGCATCCACATTAGGACAACAAGCCAGACTCACCTTTTTTTGGAAAGATACTACATCTTCCAAGCAAAGAGTGTAAGCAAAACTACACTCTGCCCTGGAGGAAGCTACTACCCTTACTTTGTACTAACAGCCTTAAAAAAAGTAGCCAGAACAAAAGCAGATTGTGCTTCAGCTTGTAAGACATGTAACAACGTGACAGATTCATGCAAAACTGTCTCCCAACAAGAGGTATGAGTCATTTTCAATTATAGTGAGATTCTGTATTAAACTACTAGAATAAACACAAGAAAAAAAAATGGAAAATTTCTTCTTAATATTTATAGTCAATTCCTGGATGATATAAAGAAAATACACAATGATTGTACTGTATTTTAAGTTCCTCTATTTATAAAAAAAAAAAAAAAAAAATTTTTATTTTTATTTATTTATTTTATTTATTTATAAAAAGATAATTGCTGTAGAATTCCGTTAAAACAGTGGTGTGGTGGACAGAAATACCCTTTTCCATGTTACATTTTCAGATGCACATGTTGAGCTGGGATAAAACACGGTCATTTGTAATAAATTTTATTGAAAATGAGGTTTCACCACATGGACATTTTGAGGAGCTTGGCTCTTAAGGTTTCTGATGCAAAATAAAAATTTGTACAAATGCAAATATGTTTTACTAATTAAAGATCTATGACCAAAAGATATTTTTTTTATTTAGATAATTTCATTTGAAAATAGAAGGGTAAACAGAAAATGAATCTTAAATTTGTTAACGATTTATCTCTGTGGGAAAAATTAAAAAGGAGGCCTTTTACCAAGTCATTTTTTATTAAATGCTTATACCCAAAATTATAACTGCTAATGAGGATCATGGCACTAAGTCCAATTACACATATTTTGAAAAAGTTCCACAGTTAATTCTGGTTCACATTCTTTGCCAAAAACAATTCAATAAATTGGGAAAGTTCAGTAAGCTTAACTCTCATGAGAAATATATCAAATACTAGTCAAGTCTCTATTGTAAACTTTCTGTGTGTGAAGCATCATGCCAGAAATGGAAGGGAAAAAAGAAATCATAGATGTCATATATGTTTTCTAAGAGTTTATACTTTGACTGAGAATATAAAAATTTAAGCACAAATCATAGAAAAAATTAAGTATTTACAGTACAGATCAAAACTACAATAAAATCTATTGCTGTCCAGTCGAATCTGACCCATAGTGACTCCACAGGACAGAGTAGAGCTGCCCCACAGGGTTCCCAAGGCTGTAAATCTTTATGGAAGCAGGTTGCCACGCTTTTCTCCCATGGAATGGCTGGTGGGTTCGAACCACCAACTTTTCAGTTAGCAGCTGAGTGCTCAACCACTGGGCCAATAGGGCAGTTTAAAACTAAAATAGATATTCAAAAAGGAAAATTTCAAAATAATATATCAGGGTAAACAAAGATAAGGAAAACTTTCAATGATTTGGAGTGACGCAATAGACAGAAAAATGGGCTCTAACGTAACGAAGATCATGAAGATGATGCAGGACTGAGCAAAGTTTCATTCTATTAAACATAAGGTTGCTATGAGTTGGAGCCAAACTGATAGCAACTAATAACAACAGAATAATGCATCAGATGACAACTTACCAGTGAGGAACGTGTTATCATATGTGCCATAGAATTATTAATTAATTAATTAATTATTCTATTATACACATAATGAGAGGCACTCTACACAGGGACTAAAATTACACGCCTTTGTTGAAATCTAGCAGTTTGTTTTAGGATGAGTTTTTTAACTCTCTAGCTAGGCTTCTAACCATCACCTGTCTGTCAGTTTGTCATACTACGGTGGCTTGCAGGTTGCTATGACGATGGAAGCTATACCACAGGTATCTCAAATACCAGTAGGGTCATCCGTGGTAGACAGGTTTCAACAGAGCTTCCAGACTAAAACAGACCTGTACATGGATCAAGAGGCAGTCATTAGAACAGAACAAGGGGCGACAGCTTGGTTTAAAATTGGAAAAGATGTGTGGCAGGATTGTATTATTTCACCTTACTTATTCAATCTATATGCTGAACAAATAATCCAAGAAGCTGGACTATATAAAGAAGAACACAGCATCAGGATTGGAGGACTAGTCATTAACAACTTGAGATGTAGACATGACACAACTTCGCTTGCTAAAAGCTAAGACAACTTAAAGCACTTACTGGTGAAGGCTACAGACTATAGCCTTCAGAATGGATTACACCTGAACATAAAGAAAATGGAAATTCTTACCAATGGACTAATAAACAACGTCATCATAAATGGTGAAGAAAAACTGAAGAAGTTGTCAAGGATTTCATTCTTGGATCAACAATCAATGTGCAAGGAAGCAGTGGTCAGGAAATCAAACAACATATCGCATTGAGAAAATCTGCTGCAAAAGGCCTTTTTAAAGTGTTAAAAAGCAAAGATGTCACTTTGATGACTAAGGTGCACCTGACCCAAGCAGTGGTATTTTCAGTTGTTTCATATGCATTCTAAAGCTGAAGCTGAAAAAAGGAAGGTGGAAAAAGAATTGATGTATTTGAACTGTGGTATTGGCAAAGAATATTGAATACACCATGGACTGGCAGAAGGACGAACAAATCTGTCCTGGAGAAAGTATAGAATGCTCCTTAAAAGCGAGGATAGAGAGCTTTCATCTCACTTAATTTGGACATGTCATGAGGAGGACCAGTCACTGGAGAAAGATATCATGCTTGGTAGAGTAAATGGTCAACGAAAAAGAGGGAGACCCTCAGTGAGACAGATTGACACAGTGGCTGCAATAGTGGGATCAAACATAGCAACAATTGTGAGGATTGCTCAGAACTGGGTAAAGTTCAGCATAAGGCTGCCATGATTTGGAACTGACTCAATGGTTCCGAACTACACCAACGTCTCTAAGTTCTTATCTGTAAAATAAATATAAAAATTGTATCTGCTTCATGGATCATTATAAAGATGAAATGAATTAGCATATGTAAAAATGCTTGAGATTTAGCATATTTGTCCCACTCAGTATATTTCAGCTTTAGTTTTTATTTCCAGGCACTGAGTTACTCTGCCAGGTGCTGAGAATATTCTTTATGCCCCTATCAAAGCACACGTATATAATTGCTTATTTACTTGACTATTTCTTACTATATTATAAATATCATGAGACCCAGTACCATGTTGAATTTATCATAACATCTGCAGTACCTGTGCAATGTCAGACCTATTATGGCAATGTTATACTTACGTAAGGGTGGAGAGACCATAAGAAAAGAAGAAGGGATGGGAATCAAGAGGTTAGCAAAAAATGAATGAATATGGTCCCTCCCCTTGAGGAACTCATGTTTCATTAGAGAGACGGACATGCATGCGATTACCTAAAGTACAGCAGCAACATTTTCACTGAAGAACCAGGGGTATGGAGTGAGGAATACAGATGGCTGCCCAGAGAAGGGGAAACCTGTGGAGATTTTGGGAGTGCTGTTGGAAGGCTTTTTTTTTTTTTTTTTGGTTAGGAGGTTATTCTGGACGGAGGGAACAGCATGAACATAGATGTGAAGGTGTTAAAAGGCATAGAATCTACAGGAAAAACTGAGTTCATTGTGGCTTCAGGAGTTTGTTCATGGGGGAAATTGAACAATATGAAGCTGTAGTGGTAAATTTGATCCAGACTGCATAGGGCTCGGTATGTCATAACATCATATATATATATATATATATATATATATATATATACACACACATACATACATATATATTTAACAAGATGAAGTCAGGTTGTTTTTTTTTAAGTTATTTTTATTTATTTGTTTGTTTTACATTTCACATGTTTTTCCAAATTTGTTTACTTAGGTGTTTTGAAGAAAGAGAAAGATAAAAGTCTTTTCTTTAATTTGGCTAGCTTTTGGTGATTTTGCATGGTGGCTATCTTTGTGAAAACTAAGTATATGTAACATGCTTCATTACTCTGCCTTTGGAAATTTGATCCAGTCCTGAGCTATAAGGGCCTCTAAATAATTAAGACATGAGGCTGGGATTCAGTAAATCACAGTGCTAGCCCATGGGTTGAAAAGGGCCTCCTGTTTTCTAACCACCCCACCACCCATCGTTGAATCCTCTCTACAACATCGCCACCAAGTGGTTGTAAAACCCCTACGGGAGGAGTTAGAGAATGTCCTGAGTCAGAGAATGTTTTATTTGATAAATAAAACCAAGGTGGGCTAAATGTGAGAGGTAGTCAATAAAAAGTGGTGTGTTTTACTTGAAACATATATCCAAGCTTATTATCAAGGCCCCCAAATCTTCAAAAAAGACTCCTCTCTTTCTGGAATAGAGTTGGAGGTTTAGATTTGATATGGTTATTTTCTGACCTTAAAAATATCCAGCTTTAAAAGCTTATTTCTACACGGCGTTTTGGCCAGAAGATAGGGAAAGAAACAGAAGCCAAGAATTAAGAAAGGAAAACAGCAAAGAAGGAAAAGGACTGGACAAGACACCAAAAATGTTGTGGTGGGCTTCTCCTCTTTCCTTTCATTTTTATTAAAGGGATGAGCACAGCTTTATTACAAAAATTTATCAGTGTCACAAATAATGTTAGATCAGCTAGTGTTTTCATCAGTCTAAGCAATGAGCACTTGGATGTTTACAGCACTTGGCAAGATATAGGAAGAATTTGAAATGAGTTGAAAGGAATGATCACAGATAATGAGGTACGTGCTGCTTGTTCCTAAATATACACAGACTTCTGGCTTCTTATTCCAACTCAGTGTTCAGGAAGTCTCTCTATTAACTTAATGCTCCACCCTGATTGGCCTCATAAAAACAACTACAATAACTAAAACAAAACTAAGTAAAATACTTTAGACTACACTGAGCCAAAACAAAACTTCCCTTCTGGGGAAAAAGAATAGGAATTATTTATCCTAAGTAGAACAGCAAGTAACAGTATTCATTCTTTATCTCAATAAAAACATAATTGTTTATGGAGCAGAAGTAAAATTCTTCTCGGAGCTGTGTAACTCCAGGAATTTCTTCTTTAAATTTATTTTATTATTATTGGAGAAACCATCAGTAGCATAAACTGTGGCAACAAGATGTTTCATGTCAAGATAAAAAAAAAAAAAAGCACTGCCAAAATTCTACTTCTTTAACTACCTTGACATTTTTTATGTAGTTTTATACCCTGCTTTGTTCCAGATGCAATTTTACACACACACCCCAAAAGAATTTAGCGTGTAGTTGAGTGAATTACAGTAAACAGAAAATAAGGAAAGGAAAATTATAAAACCAGGCCCAATATGCTATACCAGGTGGTCCAGTACACTGCTAAAAGCAGTGGATGACCATTAGATGAACCTAAAAATAGGCTCTAAAACCTTTCTTCTCAGACTCTTTGGACCATAATTATTGTTTTTTCAACACTGCTCATTACATTGACTATGTCACCACTCTCTGTGGCTGCCATCTGAGGTCATTAGAGTCTTTCACTGCTGTTTGTCAGAATGATTGGATGTTACTCTTGGAACCCCCTGCTGATGAGGAATGTCAGTAGGGCTTTTAGGACTGGGGGTGGGATAGGGCCCTGAAATGATTGACTCACTTCTCCCTTTGGGACCATGTAAAGAACACATCTCCTAATGCAGGCTTCCCTCCAAGAATCCACTCTTTATCGGTCTGAAATTATTGCAGAATGATAGCATAAAATTCAGGTCCCCATTCCAAGCTTTTACAACTGGACCTAAAAGCACTCCTTTTTCCTTTGGTGGGGCTGGAATCCTTGTTTTTACACTCTTGAGTTATGACAATGCAAAGCAGTTAGTTTATTTATTTAGGAGGAGGGGTTTGGTAGATACTTAACCAAATAGAACCAAAGTGTCCACATTTTGGGAAATCAATCCCCATTATGCAATTTTTAACTTGTTTGATTAAAAGGGAAGATGTGGAGACTTTGACTCTATTTGGTTAAGTGTCTATGATCAAATACAACTGAAGATTTGATGAAATTCAACTAAAAAAATATAATTTCATCTCTGTGACTCGAATCACAGCACCTTAACTAAATATAGGCCTTACAAATACCCATTACTGTTGGTCAAATAATAAAAGCCAACTATACAACAATTACAATCATACGTCTGTCACTGTTGTGGGGGTTTAATGTAATAGATCTACCCTTACAAAAAACCAGTTAGATAGGAATGACTATTATTCCTATGTGACAAGTGAGGAATCTGAAGTACAGGGAGAATAAGTAACTTGCCTAGAGTCACACAGCTGGTGTGTGGCAGAGCCTGGATTCACATACATCCAGCCAGTCTGGCCCCGAAACCCATAATATCATCCACTATTCTGCAGAGTTTCTATGTTGACACACGTTCCAGTGTTAGTATTTTAGTCTTTTTTCATCATCAATTGTTTAATCCAAATTCAGGGCATTATACCATTATTTGGATAGTACATAAATAATCTGAAATTTTAGATTACATATATATTCATGATTTTAAGAATGTAACCCAAATTTTTAATTGCCTGTGAAACAATGTAGGTAAACTAACAATACACCAGAATTAATCCTGGATGTGATAAGTTTCATTTGTAAAATTAGGGAAAAGTCATTTTAATACTCTGTGGCATGGTTTCTTCATTTATAAAATTGGACATTTTCATATAACCTGTCTCCCAAACATAAATAGAAACTGAGCATGAGTGTGGTAATATAAGCCAAGATATTTCAACTCCCTTAAGGAACAGTGTTATGTAAAATAGTACTCAAATTGACAGGACATCTCCCTAAGGATTTCACTGTGTTTTTTTCTCAAATGATAAAGACATGGACCATGGGCATAAGATCATCTGGAAATGCTTGCAAAGGTGTAATTATGAGACTCAGATCTACTCCAAAAGAGGCTCTTGAAGTTTGGCACCAGAATGCGTATTTTATTAAGGTCCCAGGTGATTCTTATGTACTAGATTCGGAATCATTGATCTTGAACTTGGTTCTTCAACCTGCTTACACATTCATGTCACTTGGGAGCTTTAAAAAAGTTGAGTCAGATGAATCAGAATCTCTGGTGGACCTGAGCCCGAGCATCTGATATCATTAAAGCTGCCAGCTGCCTCATTCCACGTGGGTAGTCAGGCCTGAGAAACACTGTCTGCCCTTTCTAACTTCAACAGTCTCAGACCGGTTGTTGAATCACTAAGAACAAAATTGATCATCTTTGCCAGGCTATTCTTTTACACTAATAAAAGGTAATAATGCTGAAATGCATATTCCACCTTTACTTTCACGTGAATACTGTCTTTTTTACCTTTGTAATAGGAGTATCCATCGCTGAACAAGATCATGTTAACAGTAGGCTTGATAACATGACTTTTGGGGTTGTTTATTATTGTTTTTTGGAGTTTCCTGCCTTGACAGCATAGAGACATGCTAAGGAATGAAAGCATTAATCCATCCTAATCTTCAAGCCCCAGTTACGCTCTTGAGATTTAAGTACTATTCATGAGCAATGCTATATACAGCCCGTTAAATCTTCTCATTCTTTCCATATGGAAATGCTTTGCTTAAAACTGTTCTCTAGGGACAGAGAAAAAAGAGGAAATTATTTTTTAAATATGTTGGGATTTTTACAGGGACATGCTATATACCATATACTCAAGTGACAATTCTGAATGGACCATGATGACCCAGGACTTTAATTTTGTGATTCAGACTGACTTTAACATTTTAACTTCCCAGTTCAACAAATGGTAGTTCAACAGCATAATAGGGGTGGATGCCACACTTAATGCTACTTTCAGAATATATTTTAAGGAAATTGATTTCGGTCTTTTTTCTCTTTGGGAAATATGATTTTATGCTCTTAACTTTGAAAATGAAAACAATATGTAATAAGATGAATACAAAAATGCACAACAAAAAAATGAATGGAGTTTAAGAGCCAGCTGGATTGGTAGACGCCCCTGAGCCACTCTGGTTAGTAAAAGCAATAGATATTTCACAAGAAAAGCTGATGATCAGTAGAGAAATATAGATACGGCACTGTCCAGAGAAACATTACTGTAGTTTCCGGTAGTTATCTTAACGAGAAATCTTTAAGGAGCGTGTCAGACTTCAAAATAAACCAGCTGAGGACAAATCAAAATTTCTTAGCCAACAGAGATACTTATGGATCTGAAAAGGACTGCAGATGGTGTTCACAAATGATGCCTTGGAGATGACGACATAAGCTTTATAAAAAAAATAGGCAAGGTAAAAATCCAGTGGCTGGGATTTTGACAGCATGTGTCGCATGTAATGACAATAAATATAACTTTATAGACTATACTGCACATTCCATTTACTATTTCTGCAAATAGAATACAATAGAGTAAAAAAAAAAAAAAACCACAAAACAGATACATGGTTAGGCAATGATATATCTGCAAATATTTCGTTGTTCCGTATTCTTCACTCCAGTTGCATCATGCTGCCCTGTGCCAGTAGGTACCTCGTAGCTGCCCTTAAAACTAATAAATCATAATTTCTGTGGCGAACAGTTTGTTGTTGGAGTTAGGTGTCCTTGAGTAGGTTTCAACTCATAACGACCTTATATAAAACCGAAGGGAACACTGCCCTATCCTGCACCATCCTCACAATCGTTGCTACGTGTGAGCCCATTGCTGTAGCCACTGTGTCGATCCATCTCATTGAGGGCCTTCCTCTTTTGCTGACCCTCTACTTTACCAAGCATGGTGTTCTTCTCCAGGGACTGATCTCTCCAGATAACATATTCGAAGTACATCACACAAAGTCTCACCATTCTCACTTCTAAGGAGCATTCTGGGTGAACATCTTCCAAAACAGATCTGTTCATTCTTCTGGAATTCCATGGTCTATTCAATATCCTTCACGAACACCACGGTTCAAAGGCATCAATTCTTCCTCAATCTTCCTTATTCATTGTCCAGCTTTCTCATGCATATGAGGTGATTGAAAATACCGTGGCTTGGGTCAGGTGCACCTTAGTTCTTAAGGTGACGTCTTTGCTTTTGAACACTTTAAAGAGGTCTTTTGCAGGGTATTTGCCGAATGCAATACGTCATTTGATTTCTTGACTGCTGCTTCCATGTGTGTTGATTGTGGATTCAAGTCAAATGTAATCACTGACAACTTTTCTCCATTTACCATGATGTTGCTTATTGATCCAGTTGTGAGGATTTTTGTTTTCTTTATGTTGAGGTGTAATCCATACTGAAGGCTGTAGTCTTTGATCTTCATCAGTAAGAGCTGCAAGTCCTCTTCACTTTCAGCAAGCAAGGTTGTATCATCTGCATATCACAGATTGTTAATGAGTAATCCTCTAATCCTGATACCAAACTCTTCATATAGTCCAGCTTCTTGGATTATTTGCTCAGCATAGAGGTTGAATAAGTATGGTGAAAGGATGCAACTTTAAAGCACACCTTTCCTGATTTTAAACCATGCAGTATTCCTTCGTTCTATTTGAACTACTGTCTCTTGGTCTACGTACAGTTTCCTCATGAGAACAAATAAATGTTTTGGAATTCCCAATCTTCACAATGTTATCCATAATTTGTTATGATCCTACCTAAATACCCCATTCTTAACCAGCAGGGTTGTTTCAGAGTGATCATTTGAGATTCACGGTCCGATTGGATTACATTAGAGTCCAGCTGACCATAACATTTTAACCTGTGCAGCTCAAAGTGCTGCTCCATGATAAGATAAGGAACTTGTCCTAGAAAATAAATCAAGATACTGTTACCTTCATTAAGAAAATCTTTTCAAAAAAAGTCAGGTGAATCTAAATGTACTTTGCAATGAAGTCAATTTCCTTAATTCTTTGAGGACCAATTACAGTTCAAAAACCGTCAGCCATCTGAGAACTAAATTGTGAATGGCACTCCTTAAATTATTCATTTTCGTATTCAATTTCTTCTGTGGGTTGAATGGTGGCTCCTCAGAAGATATGTCCAAGTCCTAAGCCACAGAGCCTATGAATGTGACATTCTTTGAAAAAAAAAGGGGGGGGGGAGGTTTTTGCAGATGTAATTAAATTAAGGATCTGTAGATGTGATCATCCTGGATTATCTGGGTGGGTCCCAAATCTAATGAAAGGTGTCCTTATAAGAGACATAAGAAAAGACACAGGGAAAAATTGGGGAAAGCCATGTTAAGATGGAGGCAGAAATTGGAGTTATGCAGCCACAAACCAAGAGAGGATTCTCCCGTAGAACCTTTAGTAGGAGCACCTTTATTTTGGGTTTCTGGTCTCCAGAACAGTGAGGAAATAAATTTGTTTTTTAAGCCACACAGTCTGTGATGATTTGTTATGGCAGCTGTAAGAAACTAATACAATACCCTAGCTGCACATAGTTGTGTTAACTTCTCACAATAATATCAAATACATTCTTTAGGAATATGTTTTTGGGAATAAAACACATACAATATGTATTTCTCAAGGACAGTGGTTCTGTAAGAAATTAAAATGAATGGTTCTAATTCATATTTTAAGTTCTTATTCTTAATCAAGCAAGGAACTGTCTCTCATCCAGCTCAAGTACACTTAATTGTCTGCAGAACACTATGAATTAAATTAGCCACTTAATGCAAATATCTCTACAGTATTTTTTGTAAGTGGCAGGGACTCTGCTTCTCCACAGAAACGTCATACCGTGAGTTATATCAATAAGGACTTGGACAAGGAATTTGAGATGTATCTTCAATATTTCTGAATTTCACACATTTATTCTTTTCTCTGCTTCCATGGTTAAATAACACATTTTAAAGCGAGATATGGATGACTAAGATATGCATGTAGATTAACATAAACATTTACAAATACATATACTGATATCTCTAGGCGTAAAAGTTGAGAAGATATTAATAGGTGAAAGAAATTCCCCAGCCTTCTATTTCCAAGTACAAATTAATTTGGAAAATGATTGTGAGAATGCATTAAAATTAGCCCAACCATTTTATTTTTTGTTCTCTCCTTTCAAACAGGAAGGAGTAGTTTGAATCTCATCACAGTGAACTTGCAGTAGACAGGCTCTGGATTTCTAATCCATTGGGAATAAAACCCTTCCAGGAGTCTCTCACCAATATCACTTTTCCCCTTCTCAAAGCATTTTTCCTACAATTCACAACGTAAAGTTGCACCTGCATGGTATATTCACATTCACTGCTGGACCTGCCAAAAAGTGACTTGCTGTTACCGCGTTTCTGTTAAAATTAGCTGGGCTCTTTCTGTCTGTGAAACATCTGCTTTGAGTGATACTGTAGCAGCTGTGGTGATCTAATAGTAAACTAAGCACTTCAGTATTCAATTGTACAAAAGGGGCTTTGAGGAGAATGATAAATGACCTAAATTAGATGACGATTTTTAAGTACCTAATTTTAACCTTGTCCATAATGAATGCCTTTTCCTCAAGCTTCTTTGCACCTGTCGCTCTTGGAAAGCAAGTAAAATATGCCTGCTTGTTGTTTAGTTCAAGTTGCATTCTCAACGGATTGTTAAACAGAGTCTGAAATGGTGAAACGAATCATCACATTGTGCCTGTAAGACCATTCTCTTCTTCCTTTTTCTTCCTAAAATTTTCTATAATCTTAAAAGGCAGAAATATGCTCCAGAGATGCAAATGTACATTTAGAAATAAATGTATATAATAGATATGCAATATATATCACATATAATTATAAACACATATCCTTAAGAACCTACATATCATTCTTAAGAACTTCTTTATTTTTTAATATTTTATTTTTAGATTAATCTTTTGTCTACATTTTGTTACATACAGAAAGGACAGTGTTTTGGCACTATGTGTACTACATAATATATGATCATTAGGGAAGTCTGCTGCAAAAGTCCTCTTTAAAGTGTTTAAAAGCAAAGCTGTCACTAAAGTGCACCTGACCCAAGCCATGGAATTTTCAATCACCTCAAACGCAGGCGAAAGCTGGACAACTAATGAGGAAATCAAAGAATTGATGCCTTTGAACTATGGTGTTGGTGAAGAATATTGAATATACCATGGACTGGCAAAAGAACAAACAGATCTGTTATGGAAGAAGTGCAGCCAGAATGCTTCTTAGAAGGGAGGATGGCAAGACATTGTTTCACATAATTTGGATATGTTATCAGGAGGGACAGTCCCCAGAGAAGGACGTCATGCTTGGTAAAGAGGAGGGTCAGTGAAAAAGAGGAAACCCCTCAAGCAGCTGGATTGACACAGTGGCTGCAACAATAGGCTTAAGCATAGCAACTATCGTGAAGATGGCACAGGACCAGGCGATGTTTTGTTCTGTTGTACATAGGGTCGCTGTTCAGTCAGAACCAACTTGAAGGCACCTAACAACAACAGGAAAGTACTTATCCATCTCTTTAAAATTATCAAGACAATAAGTTCTAGTCTTCAAAAGCAACTCACTTTATTTCATACATTTCTATCCTTTTTCATAACAATATTGGGGATATAATAATGACATTAGACTTATAAACTTGAAAACTAATCAATGGCAATCTCCAGCTTACAAAATACTTCCAGAAAAATATATCATCTACTTTGTTCCTCATAATAGGATCACAAAGGTTGATGATTTTCCCCCTTGACAGTTGAAGGAAACAATATCCAGTTAGTTTCACTGCAAGTATAAGGTGGAGTCTAGACCGATGCATAGATTTTGTTTATTTGTTTGTTTTGTTTTTATTAGTTTCATTGCATACTCTTTTCACGACAACATAATTGATATAGAAAAGGGTGTGCTTTCAGTATAGATTTAGCCATTGGTCAAAATACTGTGATTTCTGTGTGTGAAAAGGCAAAAAGGTACACCAACCTCTTAATATTTTTCTTATTAAATTACTTTTCCAAAATTAATATTTGCCCACAAAACTAATAAAATAAGGCAGAGGTGTATAAAGAAAGTGACTATGCTTCCCGTGAACCTTTTCTATTTTATGTCCCCAATTGGTAATCAATACTAACAGTCTGTGCCTTATTCTAAAGATAAACATATACACACTTATATTGGGCTTTATGGTTAATGTTTCTCTTAAAAAATTGATTAATAATACACACATTACTTTTCAACGGACTTTTCTCTCTTATCAGTACAACATTGGCATGACCTCAGGTAAAGAGCTAAAGATCTAACTCAGTATCAAGAGCTACACTGCATTTCATGCTGAGGATTGCATTCAGTCATTCCCTTAATGACATAGAAATGAAAGGTCGTTCACCTGTTTTCTGTTAAAAATATTTCAGAAATACATTACCTTGTATGAGTATACTTTTAATATAATGGTATAGATATGTATCACCTGTACATATTCTTCATTCATTTTTTTCAATGAGCTATTTATATTTTTCTTTATCAGTTGGTAGGAACTCTTTGTAGAATGTTAATTTTTTACTTGTCGAATGTTTTCTAAATACTATCAGTTGCTTTTGAAATATTAATAGCGACTTTTGCCATAGGGTGCCTTGGTGACACAGTGGTTAAGAGCTCAGCTGCTAACCAAAAGGTTGGCAGTTCAAATCCACCAGACAAAACTCTATGGGGCAGGTCTACTCTGTCCTATAGGGTCACTATGAGTTGGAATCAACTTGATGGCAATGGGTTTGGTTTTGGTTTGGGTTTTTTGCCATTGGGGAAAATAGCAACTTTATCCACCCTTTATGCCTTTACTGTAGTTTAACAAGTTTTAACCTAACCTCTCCCATATGCTTCTAAATTTTCTTTTTTAATTTGTGATCATTTATACAAACAGGCTGTGAATAGCAGAAAGTCATATTTAAACAGATTAAAGCAAATGAGGAGTCCTGATAACTCAACCATTTAAGTACTCGGCTGCTAACTGAAAGTTTGGTGGTTTGAATCTGCCCAATGGCTCTGTGGGACAAAGAACTGGTGATCTGCTTCCATAAATATTATGGTCAAGAAAACCCTTTGGAGCAGCTCTACTCTGTCACATGGGGTTGCTATGAGTTAGAATCAACTCAAATGCCACCTAACATCAAAGCAAATGAGGGGTTTACTTTTTATTAAGTAGTCCACAGCTCAGTGAGTTCACTGGAGACCCAGGTTCCATTTGACTTCTTGCTCCACTCTCTCTAACATACAAAATGGTTCCTACGTTTTCAGAGAACATGGTTGCATTTAAGTAAGAAGGAGAAGGGAAAATCCTAGAGATTTCTGTCTGTGTCTAAATGACCATACATGTGTTACATGGACATTCCTAGCTACAATGCAATACAGCATGGGAAACTGAATATTTTGCTTTTATCAGTCTCTATAATTGAAAGAGATAAGAAAGAATAAGGGTGAAATAGATACTGTCTGAATCAATATTTAGTACAAAAAACAATTACCCAAATTACAGAAGACTACTA
This sequence comes from Elephas maximus indicus, assembly GCF_024166365.1. Classification (NCBI taxonomy): domain Eukaryota; kingdom Metazoa; phylum Chordata; class Mammalia; order Proboscidea; family Elephantidae; genus Elephas; species Elephas maximus. The sequence goes on from NC_064836.1 coordinate 62,611,232, forward strand.
ATCCTTTTGGTTAGCCAAAGGACTTATTGTCCAATTTGCTGGAAGTTTTTCCAGTTGACAGCTGTCATCTGAGTCTCTGTCCAGGAATTGCACTCAGTAGAGAGCCACCTCACCCATGGTGACAACCACTCCGTGGGACATCCCACATCCAAGGACTCATCAGTGTGGAACCAATCTCCACAAGGGGTGGGGTGTGGCTCCTCTGAAGGGCCCCAGCTCGAGCCTTCCCCATGGAATCTGCTGAAGTTCTACCTGGGACTGCATTCCAGTACAGTCCTTCCTTTACCCAATTTTACTTCCTTTACTTTTCCACAGGTGTTAATCCTGAGGTTATTCCCCAATACCTTTCTGCATGCAAATCTCCTCCTCGAAGTCTCCTTCACAGAGGATCCAACCTAAGCCATATTCTCAGTTTAGGTCACAGCTGGTATTAAAACAACGTTTATGGTAAAGAAGGCCCTCCAGCCTTCTGCTCCTTTGACCCTTTTCCTCCAAATGTACTTCCTGCTTGATCTTGTGGTAGCAACCCAGGTTAGGGGTCTAGGTATATGCCAGAAAAGAAGGGAATTCTGCATATTATTCACTTTACTTTTTCATATCTTCTTTTCAAAAATATATATTCCTGCTTTATCTTACCTTCTGAAATTTGGAGGACATCCTGTCTTAGGAAATGTCTTGGCTCAGGTTATGTGGCTGATGTCTGGGTACTGTTCTGATTCCTCTTCCCCTAGGCAGCCTTCCTACCCCTCAGCCTTTACACAGTACATTCCTAGTGCATGTGTCCACGACGGAGTTAGAAGGCACTTTAGGGGAGATGGGAGGATGTTCTGACGGCAGCCTTAGTCTCTGTGAGTATTAGATGTTACAAGCAACTTCTCAGACACTGAAATATCAGATCTATCAGAAGAGACAGATGCACTCACTAAAGGAGAGGATCACTAACTCTTCCAGCCTGGAGTCCCCTGGCATCACCTTGGGGGTAGATAAAACAGCTTGAGAAGAGAATCAGAAAGAGCCATCTAAGCTCAACTATTTGTAGATGGGTTAGCCATTCCTGTGTTGGCAAATTAGCAGAGACCTGGGGGCCTAAAAAAGCTAGTGAATGAGTCACATAAGATATTAGCTGGGGAGGAAGAGCCAACATGGAGCCCTAGATAGACACAACATGCCATCATTCTGCAGCAAAGATCTGAAAAACTAAGAAAAACAGATGAAAATGGCCCCCGATACACCACCGTGGCTAGAGCATCACTGGTGCTCAGGCCCACCACCAATCTGAGCCCATACTGCTCCTCCCCTTCCACCAAACAACCAGCTGCTGAACAGTGGGAAGCAACCCCATACCACTTCCCATCTAACACCTCGACCTATCTGACAAGAGGCTGTGAGTGCTCCTACACTGCTGGGTCAACATCAGAAAGCAGACAGTGCCCTCCCAGTTTACCCTCAACTACCTTGCCAAGCCAGTGTACATTGAAGCAGGCTCACCCTTCTGGTTGCTGCCCTGTCTACCCAGTGAGAGTTATTATGCCCACAGAAAAGCAAGCAGCAAAGCATAACCAGCCCACCTATACTGACATATCAAAACAAAGCAAGAGCAGAATAAAACAAATATATGATCAATAAATAAAGAAAATAATACCTTAATGTACTGGAGACAACAGACTGTGTTAAAACATATAAAAAAGCAGAACAAGATGACTCCAGCAAGTGATCAAAATAATCAGATAATCCTCTGGTAGAAGAAAAGGCAGTGGAACTACCTGATATGGAGCTGCAAAGACTGATATGTAGAGCTCTCTAGGAGACTAGGAAAGAGGTCAAGGAAAATATAGACAAAACTAAGGAAAAAAATACACAAAATTGTGGAAAAAAAGAGAGAAAACCAGTGAAAACATAGCCAAATTAAGGACAACACAGATAAAGCAATAGAAGAATTCAGGAAAATAATACAAGAACAAAATATCAAAAAAAAAATTAGAAATCATACAAAAACACCAACTAGATATTCAAAAGATAACCAACAAAATTTCAGAAAAGAACTCAATCAGTTCTAGGATTAAATTTGAAACAATGGAAGACAGAATTGGTGAGATTGAATACAAATCCATAGATACCACGTTGAGAAAAAATCAGAGAAAAGAATGAAGAAAACCTAAGAATTATGTGCAACACAATCAAAAACAAAAATTTGTGAGTGAACACAAATCCAGAATGAGGGAGCAAATTGAAAACAGAGAGAATATTGTTGAAAACTTGCTGGCAGTAAACTTTCAAGATGTCATGAAAAATGAAAAGCTGACCATCCAAGAAGCTCAACAAACTCCTAGAATAGGAGTTATCCATAAGATAGACCTCCAAAAAAAGTCACCAAGGCATATCATAATCGTACTTGCCAAAATTAAAGACAAAGAATTCTGAAAGGGGCTAGAAAAAAATGAAAAGTCACATACAAAGGGGAAACAACAAGACTAAGTTCTGATTGCTTGGCAGAAACTATAAAAACTATATAAAACCTTGAAAGAAAAAAAAAACTGCTGACTGAGAATAATATATCCTGCAATACTCTCTCTCAAATACGATGGCAAAATTAGGACATTTCCAAACAGAAATTAATGGAATTCATAAAAACCAATCTATACTTAAAACAAATATTAAAGGGAATTCTTCAGTTAGAGAACTGACAACATCAGACTACAACCTGAGTCTAGGACACAGGACCGTATCAGCCAGATACCAACCTACGTTAAAAAAAAAAAAAAAAAAAAAAACTCTCAATAATAAAATAAAGCTAAAAGACTTAAAAAAAAGATGTCAATCTGTAAATGATGACTACGTCAAAACAATAAAAGAAATAAACAGTGTAGGTATAGAACTTCCAAGCAGAGAGGAAGTCAAGATGATATCAAGTAATAAAAGACTGATTCAAACTTAGGAAGAAAACAGTAAATTTCAAGGTAACCACAAAGAAAGTTAACAAATCTACTTATCAAAATAAAAAAGAAGAAAAACATAAAGACTCAGTAAACAAAAAATCTATAATAACAAATGAAAAGAAAATACACAAACAAAAAGAACTCAGCCCAGGAAAACTAGAGGAACAAAGAAAACATTGTCACCACAGAAAAAAAGCACAACAATATAACAGCAATAAACTCATACCTACCAATAATCACACTGAATGTAAATGGCTTAAATGCATCCTTAAAAAGACAGAGAGTGGGAGAATGGATTTAAAAAACATGATCCATCAATATGCTGTCTACAAGAGACACACCTTAGACACAAAAGCATAAATATATTAAAAAAAATCAAAGGGTGGAAAAAATATATCAAGCAAACAGTAACCAATAAAGAACAGGAGTGGCAATACTAATCTCAGATAAAATAGACTTCAGGGCAAAATCAACCATAAAATACAAGGAAGAACATTATATAATGATTAAAAGGACAATCTACCAAGAAGACATAACCATAATAAATATCTACACATCCAAAGACAGGGCTCCAAAATACATAAAACAAACTCTATCAGCACTGAAAAGAAAAATAGACACTTCCACAATAATAGTAGGAGACTTCAACACAATGCTCTTGGAAAGGAACAGAACATCTAGAAAGAAAATCAGCAAAGATACAGAAGATCTAAAGACAATGGTCAACCAACTTGACATCATAGGTATATACGAAACAATCAGTAGTAAAGTATACATTCTTTTTCAACACACATGAAACATTCTTCCAAATAGGCATTTTAGGCCACAAAGAAACCCTCAATAAAATCCAAAACATCAAAATAATAAAAGCATTCTCTGATCACAATGCCATAGAACCAAAAAACTAAACCAAACCCATTGCTGTCGAGTAAATTCTGACTCATAACGGCCCTACAGGACAGAGTAGAACTGCCCACACAGGGTTTCCAAGGAGCACCTGGTGGATTAGAACTGCTCACCTTTTAGATAGCGGCTGTAGCACTTAACCACTAAGCCACCAGAGTTTCCATGCCATAGAAGTAGAAATAAACAACAGGAAGAGTGAGGGAAAAAAAACCCAAATACATGAAAACTGAATAACATCTGAAAAACAACTGGGTAATAGAAGAAATCAAAGAAGGAATTAAAAGAATTCTCAGAATCAAATGAGAATGAAAACACATCATACCAAAACCTTTGGAACACAGCAAAGGCAGTGCTCAGATGTTAATTTTTAGCAATAAACACACACATCAAAAAAGAAGAATGGGCCAAAATAAAAACACTAGCCCTAAAACTTGAACAAATAGAAAGAGAACAGCAAAAGAAGCACACAGGCACAAGAACAAAAGAAAAAATAAATATTAGAGCAGAAATAAACGAAATAGAGAACAAAAAATGATAGTTACCAACAAGACCAAAAGTCAGTTCTTTGAAAGGATTAACAAAATCGACAAACTATTTGCCAACATGACAAAAGAAAAACAGGAAAGGAAACATATAGCCCAAATAAGAAAGGCGATGGGGATATTACAACAGATACAACTGAAATAAAAAGGGTTATAACAGAATAATATGAAAAATCATATCCCAACAAATTTCAGTACCTGGAGGAAATGAACAAATTTCTAGAAACACACTGCGTACCCAAACTACCATAAGCTGAAACAGAAAATCTGAGCAGACCACAACAAGAGAAGAGATTGAAGAGGTAATAAAAAATTCCCAACATCAATAGCAAAAAACTTGGCCCAGATATCTTCAGTGGAGAATTCTACCTAACATTCAGAGAAGAGCTCATATCAGTACTACTCTAATTATTTCAGAGCATAGAAAAAGAAGAAATATTCCTGAATTTGTTCTATGAAGCTGCATAACCCCAATACCAAAACCAAGCAAAGACACCACAAAAAAAAAGAAAATTACAGACTAATGTCTCTCATGAATATAGATGCAAAAATTCTCAACAAAATTCTAGCCAGTATAATTCAGCATAATATCAAAAACATAATATATCATGACCAAGGGTTCATACTTGCATATCATGTATGCAAGGATGGTTCAACATTAGAAAATCAATCAAAGTAATCCACCACATAAATAGAACAACAACAAAAAGTCACATGATCCTGCCAATTGACACAGCAAAGGCATTCAATAAAGTCCAACACTGATTCCTGATTAAAACTCTCAATACAATAGGAATACAAGAGAAATTCCTCAACATAATAAAGGGTATCTATACAAAACCAGCAGTCAACATCATTCTCAACAGAGGCTGAAAGCATTCCCCTGAGAATGGGAACAAGACAAGGATGCCCTTCATCATCACTCCTATTTAATGTTGTGATAGAAGTTCTAGCTAGATCAATAAGGCAAGCAAAATAAATAAAAGACATCCAAATTGGAAAGGAAGTAGTAAAACTATCTCTATTCTCAGATGATGTAACACTATACTTAGATAACCCCAAATATTCCACACACACACACACACACACACACACACACAAAAACTAGTGAAACTAATAGATTCAGCAGAGTAGCAGGATACAAGATCAACCTACAAAAATCATTTGGATTCCTAGACCACAACAAAGAGAACTTCAAAAAGGAAATCAGGAAAGCCATACCATATGTAATAGCCCCTAAAAAGTTAGAACACTTAGGAACAAATCTGATCAGGGATGTAAAACCTAAACAGAGAAAACTATAAAACACTATTGCAAGAAACAAAAAGAGACCTACATAAATGGAAAAAACATACCATTCTCATGGATAGGAAGACTCAACATTGTGAAAATATCAATTCTTTCCAAAGTGATCTACAAATACAATGGAAACACGATCGAATACCAACAGCATTCTTTAACAAAATGCAAAAACTAATTACCAACATTATATGGAAAGGAAACAGGCCCCAGATAAGAAAAGCATTACTGAAGTAAAAGAACAAAGTGAGAGGCCTCACATTACCTGATACCAGAACGTACTATACAACCACAATAGCTAAAACAGCCTGTTACTGGTACGACAGACACATACACAATTGTAAATCAAGAAATAGATGTAAATTCACCTACCTATGTTCGGCTAACCTTTGACGAAAGGACCAAAGTCCATTAAATGGGGAAAATACAGTCTTTTTAACAAATGATGCTGGCAAAACTGGATGTCCATCTGTAAAAAAAAATGAAACAGGACCCATACCTCACAGCATACACAAAAACAAATTCAAAATGGATCAAAGACCTAAATAAAAAACCTGAAACAATAAAGATCATGGAAGAAAAAATAGGGACAATTCTAGGAGGCCCAATACATACCATAAATAGAATACAAACCGTAACTAACAATGCACAAACACCAGAAGATTGACTAGACGACTGAGAGCTCCTAAAAATTAAACTGTTATGCTCACCAAGATTTTACAAAAAGCGTAAAAAGAGAACCTACCTACTGGGAAAAAATTTTGGGCTATGGCATATCTGTCAATAGTCTAATCTCTGAAACCTATAGAATACTTCAACACTTCAACAACAAAAAGGCAAATAATCCAATTAAAAAGTGGGCAAAGAATACAAACAGTCACTTCGCCAAAGAAGACATTCGAGCAGCTACAGACACATAGGGAAATGCTCCCGATCATTAGCCATTAGAGATGCAAATCAAAACAACAAAGAAATACCATCTCACCCACACATTATGGCCACTAATAAAAAAAATAACAAATGTTGGAGAGATTGGGAGCAAATTATAACTCTTATGCACTACTGGTAGGAATACAACCACTGTGGAAAATAATATGGTGCCTCCTTAAAAAGTTAGAAATAGAAATACTATATGATCCAGCAATCTCATTCCTAGGACTATATCCTAGGCAAACAAGAGCCATCACATGAACAGACATATGCACGCTCATTTCACTGCAACATTATTCACAATAGCAAAAAGATGGAAATAACCTAAGTGCCCGTTAACAGATGAATGGATCAACAAATTATGGTACATACACACAATGGAATAATATACAATGATAGGGAACAATAATGAATCTGTGAAACATCTCATGATATGAATGAATCTGGTATTATGCTGAGTGAATTACGTCAGTCATAAAAGGACAAATATTGTATGAGACCACTATTAAAAAACCCAAGAAAATGTTTACACTCATAAAAAACAATCTTTGATTGTTACAAGGGAGGGGAGGGTTCAGGAGGGAAAATCACTAATTAGATAGTCCCAAAACCAAACCAAACCTGTTGTGGTCTAGTAGATTCTGACTCATAGCAACCTTATAGGGCAGAGAACTGCTCCATAAGGCTTCCAGGGAGTGGCTAGTGGATTTAAATTGCTGACTTTTTGATTAGCAGCCATAGCTCTTAACCACTGTGACACTAGGGCTCCAAAAAGTGTTACCTTTGGTGAAGGGAAAGACAACACAATATAGGGAAAGTCAGCACAACTTGACCAAGGCAGTCATAGAAACTTCCTAGACACATCCAAACACCTTGAGGGAACAAGTTACTGGAGCTAAGGGCTGGGGACCATGGTCTTGGGGGACATCTAGCTCAGGTGACATCAATTGGCATAACATAATTTATAAAGAAAATGTTCTACATTCTACTTTGATGAGTAGCATCTGGGGTCTTAGGAGCTTTTGAGCAGCCATCTAAGACACACCTATTGACCTCATTTCATCCAGAGCAAAGGAGAATGAAGAAAAGCAAAGACACAAGGAAAATATTAGTCCAAAGGACAAATGGACCGCATGAACTTCATCCTCCACCAGCCTGAGCCCAGAAGATCTAGATGGTGTCCGGCTACCACCACTGACAGCTTTGACAGGGATCACAATAGGTGGTCCTGGACAGATCAAGAGAAAATGTACAACAAAACTCAAATTAAATTAAAAAAAAAAAAAAAACAGACTTATTGGTCTGACGGAGACTGGAGGAACCCCAAGACGATGGCCTCCAGATACTCTGCTAACTCAAAACTGAAGCCACTCCTGAAGTCCACTTTTCAGTCAAAGATTAACAGGCCTATAAACAAACAATAACACACGTGAGAAACGTGCTTCTTAACCAAGTATGCAAGGCTAAATGAGCAACATCAGCCCAAAAACAAAGACAAGAAGGCAGGAAGGGACAGGAAAACTGAATGAATAAACAAAGGGAATCCGGGTTGGAAAGAGAAAGGGGGAGAGTTTTGACAAAATGCGGGGATTCGGTCTTCCTGATTCATCGTCTAGCTTTAGCATGCAATTGAAAATACCGTGGCTTGGGTCAGGTGCCCCTTAGTCCTCAAATTGACATCTTCACTTTTTTAACATTTTAAAGAAGTCTTTTGCAACAGAATTGCCTAATGCAATACATCCTTTGATTTTCCGACCGCTGCTTCCATGGGTGTTGAGTGTGGATCCAAGTAAAATAAAATCCTTGACAACTTCACTTTTTTCTCTGTTTATCATGATATTGCTTATTGGTCTAGTTGCAAGGATTTTTGTTTTCTGTACACTGAGGAAAAATCAACCCTGAAGGTTGTAGTCTTTAATCTTCATCAGTTAAGTGCTTCAGGTTGTCTTCACTTTCAGCAAGCAAAGTTGTGTCATGCGCATATTTGCAGGTTGTTAAAGAGCCTTCCACCAATCCTGATGCCACGTTCTTCATATAGTTCAGCTTCTCAGACTATTTCATCAACATACAGATTGAGTACGTATGGTGAAGGGATGCAACCCTGATGCACAACTTTCTTAGTTTTAAACCATGCAGTATACCCTTGCTGTGTTCAGCTGCCTCTTGGTGTATGTACAGGTTCCTCACAGCACAATTCAGCATGCTGGAATTCCATTCTTCACAATGTTATCCATAATTTATTATGATCCACACAGTCGAACGCCTTTGCATAGTCAATAAAACATAGGTAAACATCTTTCTTGTATTCTCTGCTTACAGCCAAGATACATCTGACATCAGCGATAATGTCCCTTGTTCCACATCCTCTTCTGAATCTGGCTTGAATTTCTGGCAATTCCCTGTCGATGTACTGCTGCAAAGGCTTTTGAGTGACCTTCAGCAAAATTTTACTTGTGTGTGATATTACTGACATTGTTCAATTATTTCTACATTCTGTTGAATCACCTGTCTTTGAAATGGGCAAAAATATGGATCTCTTCCAGTCGTTTGGCCAGGTAGCTGTCTTTTAATTTCTTGGCATAGACAAATGAGCACCTCCAGGGCTGCATCTGTTTGTTGAAACATCTCAATTAGTATTCCATCAATTCTGGAGCCTTGTTTTTTGCCAGTTGCCTTCGGTGCAGCTTGGACTTCTTCCTTCAATACTATCACTTCTTGATCATATGCTACCTCCTGAAATGGTTGAACATCGACCAATTCTTTTTGGTATAATGACTCTGTGTATTCCTTCCTGCATCATTCAATATTTTGCCCATAGAATCCTTCAAAATTACAACTTGAGACTTGAATGTTTTCTTCAATTCTTTCAACATGAGAAATGTGGAGTGTGCTCTTCACTTTGGTTTTCTATATCTAGTCTTCACATATTTCATTAAAATATTTTACCTTGTTTTCTCGAGCTACCCTTTGAAATTTTCTGTTCAGCTCTTTTACTTCATCATTTCTTCCATTCGCTTTAGGCTACTCTATGTTCAAGAGCAACTGTCTTATCCCAGAAGTTCCGCTGAAACCTGTCCACCAAGGATGACCCTGCTGGTATTTGAAATAGTGGTGGCAAAGCTTCCGGTATCACAGCAACAGCAAGCTACCACAGTAAGACAAACTGACAGATGCATGGTGGCTTTCACCCACCAAAACCCAAAAACCCTGTGCCGTCAAGTCAATTCCGACTAATAGTGACCCTATAGGACAGAGTAGAACTGCCCCATAGAGTTTCCAAGGAGCGCCTGATGGATTCGAACTGCCGACCCTTTGGTTAGCAGCCGTAGCACTTAACCACTACACCACCAGGGTTTCCCTTTCACCTACAGCACAGTTAAAAACAGAAAGTATTAGCTACATTGCTTCCTTTCCCTCCTACTGTATCTTTTGTGATTTTCTTTTTAATTTTAAAAGAAAAATCTGTTCATGTGCCTTTCCATTTAGGGTGTGACTGAAATTCACTTCATTTGGCTCTGAACCTCCCTAATTCTGAGTCTTCATAAGTCCTCGAAATGAGAAAGCACACAGTGATCTTTTCTTAAAGAGGGCAGTTGGCTGCAGAGTCCGGGGGTGAAGATCACTCAGTTCTGGATCCAAAGCTCAAAGGTTATCATTAGGACTCAGTTTCCCTATAGTTCTTGTCTCTGCTTTTCACTGTGTTGGCTCCATTCTCAGGTTTCATGTAGTGACAAGTTGGCTGTCCTAGCCCTCAATACCGTGTATTCAGATATGCATTTTTATGACATATGTGATCATTTTATTTTATGTTTGGCTCTGCACTCTCCTGCCTCACCACTTTATGCTCATCTCAGAACTTCCCCTTCCCCACAGCAGTAACAAACTAGCGTGCATTATTTCACATTTTCTCCATTTTTCAAAAGTGCTTTTTATAATACACTTGTATATATATATATACACACACACACGAGGCAGACTTTCTTACTATTGTTATGTTTACAAAAATAGGATTTTATCACATATTTTTATGCATTTTGCTTTTCTCATTAAATATTAAAAATAAAATTAGCTCGTGGTAATTGCACCACATCTTCTGGAATAAAGGTAAGTCATTTTTTAACAATGCGAGATATTCTGTGGTATATATGTGCAATAATGTATGCTACTGATGGCCATTTACTTTTTCAGAGTTTTACAAATTAAAAAAAAAAATGCTACAGTAAGAGTGTGTGTCTATATGTTTATACATACTGATTTGTTAAATTTTATGGGATAGATTTTCAAGAGTGGGATTTTCAAATTCATGTCGGTATTTATGAGTTACCTTTTTATCCAGGCTTACCAAATAAGTGTCATTGTTTTTTACAATTTTTGCTAACCTTAGGAGTGAAATTTTTTTATCTCATTTTTACTTTAGTTTGTATTATTCTGACTGCCAATATTTACCATTTAGGCTTGCTCTTCTGTATTTGTCTACTGATCTCATTTCCTCATTTTCATTGTTCTTTGATTTTGGTAATTTGTGAAATCAATATTAAAGATATTAATTGTCTATGCTTCAATAATTTGCCCATATCTTTCATTTTTCTGTTGACCCTACTTATGACATCATTTGTTTTTTATTTTAATGTTCTATATGGGGTTATAGTTAAGTAAGGAGCCCTGGTGCCGTAGTGGTTAAGAGCTCGGCTGATAACCAAAAGATCAGCAGTTCAAATCCACCAGCCACTTCTTAGAAACCCTATTGGGCAGTTCTACTCTGTCCCGTAGGGTTGCTATGAGTTGGAATCAACTCAATGATACCTAGCAACAACAATATAGTTAAATAATCCTTTGTGTGTTTTCTGGCTTCCAAAATTTGGAATTTTTCCTGCCACCTATTTTAGTCTCTTAGACTTATTGAACTATTTCATTTATTACTATATATATAATTTTTTTTATTATACGGATTATAAGAGAGTCTGTTTTTCTTTTCTTCTGGAAGGCAGTTACTTAAAGTTTGTTATGGGTTGAATTGTGGCCCCCAAAAATATGTGTATCAATTTGGCTGGGCCATGACTCCCAGTGTTGTGTGATTGCCCACCTTTTTGTCATCTGATGTGATTTTCCTATGTGTTGTAAATCATACCTCTATGATGTTAATGTGGTGGGATAGGCAGCAGTTATGTTAATGAGGCAGGACTCAATCTACACGATTGGATTATGTCTTGAGCCAATCTCTTTTGAGATATAAAAGAGAGAAGTGGGCAGAGAGATGTGGGACCTCATACCACCAAGAAAGCAGCACCAGGAGCAGAGTGAGTCCTTTGGACCTGAGTTTTCTGGGTGGAGAAGCTCCTAGTCCAGGGGAATATTGCTGAAATGGACCTTCCTCCAGAGCTGACAGACAGAGAAGGCCTTCCCTGGAGCTGGCAGCCTGAATTCAGACTTTCAGCTTCCCAGACTGTGAGAGATTAAATTTCTCTTTGTTAAAGCCATCTGCTTGTGGTATTTCTGTTATAGCAGCACTAGATAATTAAAACAATGTTTTTAATGACTTTGCTAAAAGCTCCAATGTAAAAGAAAGTTTCATCCTGTTATACATAGGCTTGCCATGAGTAGGAGCTGACTGGATAGGCAATAACAACAACATGTTTAAGGTTCCAAAACCAAATCTATATACAAGGTATATGCAGAGAATTACAGTTTATAGTTAGCCCTTTTCCTGTTTCTCCACACACTCCTCCCTCCACCATAGGGTACTCTTTATTTTAATGGTTTTTGCACCTGTTTTTAAATACATATATGTACATATCAACAATTTCAACTTACAAATATTTGCAGGAATAACACAGAGAACTGCAAACTACTTACCCAGAAAGCCCCATTCATGTTTTGTCAATTGCCCTATGACTGTAGTAATGGAATCATTCTTGGATCATGCAGTATACCCAGTTGTTATATTTCTCTAGTCTCCCAGTTCTTTGCTTTTCCTTGACTTACATGACCTTGACATTTTTGAAGATAGGAGCCAGTCATTCCACGGGATACTTCGCAGTTTGTATTTTCTGGTGTTTCCTCATGCGTAGCATCAGATTATCCACTTTGGGCTAGGATAGCATACAATGTGGTGCTGTGTTTGTCCCATTGCATCCCATAAGGGGCAGCGTAAAATCTAGATTTTTATTAAGTGGTGACTGCCAAGTTTCTTCACAGTAAAGTAACATTTTTTTTTTTTGCTCTTTTTTCTGCTGTTATTAATAAATAATTCGTGGGGAGACAGGTTGAGATTATGTAAATATTTCATTGAATTATTTTAGTGAATTTTATTGAATAAATTTTACTGAATTTATTTATTTAAATTATTATATTGAGGTTTCTGAAATAATTATTACCATTGTTGTTAGTTGCCATTGAGTCGATTCCAATTCATGACGACCCCATATATATGGAGTAGAACTTCTGTGCAGGCTGTGACCTTTGGGAAGCAGGTTGCCAGGTCTGTCTTGTGAGGCACCTCTGGCCAGGTGTGAATCACCAACTTTCTACTAGTAGTCAAGGGCTTAACCAGGGACGCTGATTATTATCATAAAATGAGAAATCAAACCCACTGCCGTCAAGTTGACTCCAACTCATAGCAAGCCCCTAGGACAGACCAGAACTGCCTCGTGGGGTCTCCAAGGCTGTAATCTTTACTCAAGCAGACCGCCACATCTTTTGGCCATGAAACGGCTGGTGGGTTTTAGCTGCTGACCTTTCTGTTAGCAACCGAGTGCTTAACCACTACACAACCAGGGCTCCTTTGTAATTATTATCATGGTGGTTGCTAATTGTGATTTTATATTCCACTCTTCTTTCTACATATATTTTTTGACACCGTATTATACTAAGGATGAGATTTTTCTTCTCCTTACTTACTGGCTGTTTCATCTGTGTGAAAACAGGAAATCATATTGTATCCATTAAGTTATAATCTATCACCGTTTATCAATCTACCCAGTTAAAGTGTACAATTTGATTAAGTTTCGTAAATATGCTATATATTTTGAAGATCAAACTTTCCAGACTTAGCAGTAGAGCCCCTTCACGCTAGCTTCTGTACTATTTTGATGAGTCCCATTACCCTTTGAGTACTTCCTTATATTCTAGCACGAGATGTTCCAGACCCATCTAAAATTTTTCTGCCTTAAGTCTGATTCAGTCATTTCTTTAAGAAGCTCTGGTTCATTTTATTAGATTGTGGATTTGATACTATTGTTGTTAATTGTCATTGAGTCTGTTCTGACTCATGGCAACCTTATGTATAACACAACAAAACATTGCCCGGTTCTGCTCCACTTTCATTACCTTTGATATTTTTGAGAGCATTATTGTGGCTACTGTGTCAATTCTTTCACAGATGGCTTCCCTCATTTTCCCTGATCCTCCACTTTACCAATCATAGTGTACTTTTCTAGGGATTGGTCTTTCGTGATGATTGGTCCGAACTAAGCAAGATGAATTTTTACCAACCTTGCTTCTAAGAAGCATTCTGGTTTTTTCTTCTAAAATGGATCTGTTCATTCCTCTGGCAGTCCGTAGGGTGTGCAATACTCTTTGCCAACATCACAATTCAAACATATCAATTTTCCTGTCTTTTTTTTTTTTTTTTTCATTGTCCAGCTTTCTCAAGCGTATGAGGCAATTGAAAAGAGCATGGCTTGGGTCAGGTGCACTTTAGTTTTCATAGTGACATCTTTACTTTTTATAACTTTAAAGAGGTCTTTTGCATCAGATTTGGCCAATGCAATATGTTGTGTGATTTCTTGACTGCTGTTTTCATGGGTGTTGATTGTTGATCCAAGTATAATAAAATCTTTGACAACTTTTTTTTTTTCCTATTTATCATGATTTTGTTCGTTGTTGTGAGGATTTTCATTACTTTCAAGCATAACCCATACTGAGGACTCTAGTCTTTTACCTTCATTAGTAAGTGCTCAGAAACTTTTTTTTTGGCAAGCAAGGTTGTATCATCTGTATACCACAGATTATTAATGAGTCTTCCTACAATTCTGATACCGTTTTCTTCTTCATATAATATAGCTTCTCGGGTTATTTCTTCAGGATAAAGACTGAATAAGTATGGTGAAAGGATAAAATCCTCACACACACCTTTTCCAATTTTGAACTACTTCTCTTGTTCTGTTGGGATGACTGCCTCTTGATCTATGAACAGGTTCTTCACGGGCATGTTTGCCTGATCTGGAATTCCCATTCTATGAATGTTATCCATAATTTATTATGATCCATGTAGTGAAATGCCTTTGCATAGTCAATAAAAAGCAGGTAAACATCTTTCTGGTATTCTCTGCTTTCAGCCAGGATCCATCTGACATCAGCAATGATATCTCTGGTTCCATGTCCTCTTTTGAATCCGGCTTGAATTTCTGGCAGTTCCCTGTCCATATACTGCTGTAGCCACTTCTGAATGATCTTTAGCAAAATCGTACTTGTGTGTGATATTAATGATACTGTTCCATAATTTCTGGATTCAGTTGGATCACCTTTCTTGAGAAGAGGCATAAATATGGATCTCTTCCAGTTGGTTGGCCAGATAGCTGTTTTCCAAATTTATTAGCATAGATGAGTGAGCACTTCCAGCGCTGCATCCATTTTTTGAAACATCTCATTTGGTATTCTATCTATTCCCAGAGCCTTGTTTTTCACCAGTGCATTCAGTGCAGCTTGGACTTCTTCCTTCCGTACCATCAGTTCCTGATCATATGTTACCTCCTGAAATGGTTGAACGTTGACCAATTCTTTTTGGTATAGTGACTCTGTGTATTCCTTCCATCTTCTTTTGATGCTTCATGTGTTGTTTAATATTTTCCCAGTAGAATCCTTAACTGTTTCAAATAGGGGTTTGAATTTTTTTCAGATCTTTCAGCTTGAGAAATTCTGAGAGTGTTCTTCCCTTTTGGTTTTCTCTTTCCATGTCTTTGCACACGTCATCATTAATCCTTTACTTTGTCTTCTCAAGCCACCCTTTAAAATCTTTAGTTCAGCTCTTTTACTTCATCATTTTTTCCTTTTGCTTTAGCTCCTTGACATTCAAGAGCAAGTTTCAGAGTCTCTTCTGACATCCATTTAGGTCTTTTTTTTTTTTTTTTTTGTCTCCTGTCTTTTTAATGACCTCCTGCTTTTTTCATGTATGATGTCCTTGATGTCATTCCACAACTCGTCTGGCCTTCAGTTACTAGTGTTCAACAAGTCAAATCTATTCTTGAAATGGTCTCTAAATTTAGATGGGATATACTAAAGATTGTACTTTGGCTCTTGTGGACTTATTCTAACTTTCTTCAGTTTCAACTTGAACTTGTATATGAGTAATTAATGGTCTCATCTGCAATCAGATGCTGGCCTTGTTCTGACTGATGATATTGAGCTTTTCCATCACCTTCCACAGATGTAGTCAATTTGATTCCTGTGTATTCCGTCTGGCAAAGTCCACGTGTGTAGTCACTGTTTATGTTGGTGAAAAGTGGTATTTGCAATGAAGAAGTCATTGGTCTTGTGAAATTCAATCATGCAATCTCAGGCATAATTTCTGTCACCAAGTGTATATTTTCCAACTACCAATCCTTCTTCTTTGTTTCTAACTTTCACATTTCAATCACCAGTAATTATAAGTGCATCCAGATTTCAAGTTTGATCAATTTCAGACTGCAGAAGTTGGTAAAAATCTTCAATTTCTTCATCTTTGGTCTTAGTGGTTGGTGCATAAATTTGAATAATAGTCGTATTAACTTGTCTTCCTTGTAGGTGTACGGATATTATCCTATCACTAACAACATTGTACTTCCAGATAGATCTTGAAATGTTCTTTTTGACAATGAATGCAACGCCATTCCTCTGCAAGTGGTCATTCCCAGCATAGTAGACCATCTAACATCAACAATATTGTCCCTCATTCCCAATCTTTTTCCAAAACAAGTTTGAACTTCTGGCAGTTCCCTGTTGATGTATGGCTGCAGTTTTTTTTTAATTATCTTCAGAAAAAAAATTGGTAGCATGAGGTATTAATGATACTGTTTGATAATTTTCAAATTCTGTTTGATTACCTTTCTTTGGAATGTGCACATATATGAATCTCTCCAGAATATTGACCAGATAGCTGTTTTCTAAATTTCTTGACATAGATGAGTGAGTGGTTCCGGTGTTGCATCCACTTGTTGAAGCATCTCAGATGGTACTCCAGCAATTCCTGGAGACTTACTTGTTTTTCACCAATGTCTTCAGCACAGCTTAAACGTCTTCCTTCAGTACCAGTGATTCTTGCTCACAGGGTGAAATGGTTGAAAACAGACCACTTATTTTTGTACAATGACCCTATGTATTCCTTCCATCTTCTTTTGATGTTTTCTGTATCATTCAATTTTTTGCCCATAAAATCCTTCAGTATTGCAATTAGAGGTTTGAATTTTCTTTTCAGTTTTCTCAGCTTGAGAAATGTGAATCATGTTCTCCCCTTTGGCCTATGCGTATTTTATTATAATACTTTATTTTATTTTCTCAAGCCACCCTTTGAAATCTCCTGTTCATCTCTTTTACTTCATCAGTTCTTCCATTTATTTTAGCTACTCTACCTTCAAAAGCAACTTTCAGAGTCTCTTCTGACATCCATTTTGGTTTTTTCTCTCTTTCTGGTCTTTTTAATGACCTTGATATCATCGCACAACTTTTCTGGTCTTTAGTCATTAGTGTTCAGTGCATCAAATCTATTCTTGAAATGGTCTCTAAATTCAGGCAGGATATATTCAAGGTTGTACTTTGGCTCTTGTGGTCTTGTTTGGTTTTTGTTCAGCTTCAGCTTGAACTTGCATATGAACAATTGATGGTCTGTTCTGCAGTCAGCACCTGGTTTTGTCTTGACAGATGATACTGAACTTTTCCATTGTCTATTTCACAGATGTAGTTATTTGATTCCTGTGTAATCCGTCCAGCCAGGACTGTGTTTATTGTCATCAATTGCATTGTTAAAAAAGGTATTTCCTGTGAATAAATCTTTGGACTTACAGAACCTTATCATGCAATCTCTAACATTGTTCCTTTCACCAACGTCATGTATTCTAACTACTGATGCTTCTTTTCCATTTCCAACTTTTGTATTCCAATCACCAGTAATTTTCAGTGCATCTTGATTGCATGTTCAATCAATTTAAGGCTGTAGCAGTTTGTGTTGTTGCTATTGTTGTGTGCCATCCAGTCAATTCCAACCCTTAACAACCCTATAGGGCAGAGTAGTACTAACCCATAGCATTTCCAAGGCTGTACTCTTTATGGAAGTAGGCTGCCACACCTTTTTCCCGTGGAGCTACTGGTGGGTTCAACTCAACCTTTTTGTTAGTAGCTGAGCACTTTAATCATTGAGCCACCCAGGGATGTTTGCAACAGTTCATATATATCTTCAATTTGGCATTCATAGCTGGTGCATACGTTTGCATACCAGTCATATAAACTGATCTTGCTTGTAAACATAGGAATGTTAACCTATTACTGACAGTGTTTTATTTTGGGATAAATCTTAAAATATTATTTTTAATGACAAATGCAGTGCTATTCCTCTTCAATTTGTCATTCCTGGCATAGTATGTGTATACCATATGATTGTTGGGTTTGAATTGGTCAAAACTTGTTCATTTCAGCTCACTAATGTCTAAGATATAGATCTTCAAGTGTTCCATCTCATTTTTTGATGACTTCCAAATTTTCTTGATTCATAATTCATACATTTCACATTCTAATTACTAATGGATGTCTGCAGTAGTTACTTCTCATTTTGAGCCAGGCCACGTCAGTAAATGTAGATTCCGAAGACTTTACTCCATCCCCGTCATTATGGTTTGACTTTACTTTGAGGAGGTAGCACTCCCACAATCATATTTTTAGTGCCTTCCAAACTGAGAGGCCCATTTCCCAGTATTATATCCGACAATGTTCTGTTGCTATCCATAAGGTTTTAGTTACTAAGTTACTAAGACGTGGATATGTAAAAACCAAATTATTTTCATTGCTGCTGGCATGGTAAGCATTAGAGTATTGGTAGACAGAATTACAAAATCTATATACCTCTGTGTGTGTGTGTGTGTGTATATATATATATATATATATACCAACCCATTGCCGTCGAGTTGATTCTGACTCATAACAACCCTACAGGACAGGGTAGAACTGCCCTATAAAGTTTCCAAGGAGCTCCTGGTGGATTCGAACTGTAAACCTCTCAGGTAATAGCCGTAGCACTTAACCACTACATCGCCAGGACGATATAAGATATATATACACACATTTGAATCTATACTTATTTCTACAAAAGCTTCCACATATTTTTTAAATTACCTTTTATTACGTATTCAGTCAAAGTTTACATAACAAATTAGGTTCCCATTTAGAAATTACTACACAAATTCTTCAGAGACATTTTTTACATTTTTCAAACTATTTTAACATGTTTGTTAATTTCCTTCTGGGTGTTTCCTACAGCAAAGACGAAAGGGTCTCTCATATTTTTAACCAGAGTTCATATCAGTATCTTCAAAAATTTCAAGCCAATACACAAGGTTCATTCAAGCTTTCCATTTTCTATGTTCTCTGTCATTGAGAAACCTGGCTTTCATTAATCCCAGTACATTTACCGATTGGCTCTGTCACTTGTAGATAGTCAGTCTCCCCACTTCACCTGTGTGCCATTAATGTCTCTTAAATCTAATTGCGTTCATTGACACCTTGCTCCAACTGCCCTGCTTTCTTGACTAGCATTATCACCCCTACTCCAGTCACTCCCCTTGGGTGGAACTGGTCCACATTTACCATTCCATTTGCCTTGTGTCATATCTTTTGATAGAATTATTCTGGAATTAAGAAAAGAAAGGATAGGAAGGAAGAAACAGAAAAGAAAGAACAGGAAGAAAAGAAGAGGAAGGAAACAAGTAACATCCATATTTTTGAATACAAGCAATTATATAGGAAGTTCCACCTTCTTAAATAAAGAGTAGCAACTATGCACGTTTTTACTGATGCCAGAGATCATTTAACAGGAAGTTTAGTGCTATACACAATGAAAAAGATGTTAAAGTCTCAGAAGAAGGGAACCCAGGCTTTTAGAGTATTCATAAACTTGTTTCTTGAGAATATAAGAATCTCTTTAGGTATCTGTTGCCTTATAAAACAAAAAAACCAAATCCACTGCCATTGAGTTGATTCTGAATCATGGCTACCCTGTAGGACAGAGTAGAATTGTCCTATAGGTTTTCTAAGACTGAAATCTTTACAGAAGCAGACTGCCACGTCTTTCTCCCATGGAGTTGCTGCTGGTTTCAAACTGCCAAGCTTTTGATTAGCAGCTAAACGCTTTAGCTACAGTGCCAACAGGGCTCCCTGTTGTATCATAGGATATCGTAAGAAATACATTATTTATTCAAAAAGTAAAAATAACATACCACCTCAGTATGATAAACTGACAGACAGATGGTTTAAACATATACAAAACAAAACTATATATTTTTAAAAGCTGTCCCTAAAAATGCAAAGCAAATGAAATAAATGAACCAAATCACATATCAAGTTAGTGGCATAATCACACAATGACTTTAAAACAGGAATTCGACTGTAGAGACACACTAAAAAGAAAAAGAATTTCAAAACATTAAATTCTCTGTAGTTTTTGTTTTGGTTTGCTTTGATTTATGGTAGTGATATTAGTTTTATTCTAAGAATATCATATGTGTGTACTGGTGTTTGGGTCCTTAAGAATTGAAAATAGGAGATATAAATTTAAGATTAAGGAGTTTAATAACATCTCTGTGGTCTTTGCTTTGAGTTGGAAGTAACCGCAGGAGCTTATGACATATTTTTCCTTAAAATACACATATTTTATACCTCTGACCACTGAAAAGATCTAGAAACAATGATCATCTCAGATTACTGTCACTAAATACCATTTCCCACTGACAGAAATAAGGAATCTTTGGAAAAATGCATAACACCAAATCTAAGGCAGGAAATTCCTAAGATGAGCCCGGAACATATTATAATAGCAGAAAACAAGGAAATTATCAAAAATTACATTTGAAATATACTCATGATCAAAGGCTTGAATTTTTTCCATTATAAAATTTTTGAAAAAAAATTTTCTATGGTTTGAAAAACCACACGTATGTGTGAGTTTGAAGACAGCTTCCTGGCCAACTGACTGGAAGAGATCCATATTTATGCCTATTCCCAAGAAAGGTGATCCAACCGAATGTGGAAACTATAGAACAATATCATTAATATCACATGCAAGCAAATTTTTGCTGAAGATCATTCAAAAATGACTGCAGCAGTATATCGACAGGAACTGCCAGAAATTCAGGCTGGTTTCAGAAGAGGACATGGAACCAGGGATATCATTGTTGATGTCAGGTGGATCCTGGCTGAAAGCAGAGAATACCAGAATAATGTTTACCTGTGTTTTATTGACTATGCAAAGGCATTTGACTGTGTGGATCATGACAAATTATGGATAACATTGTGAAGAATGGGAATTCCAGAACACTTAATTGTGCTCATGAGGAAACTTTACATAGAGGCAGTTGTTCGGACAGAACAAGGGGTTACTGATTGGTTTAAAGTCAGGAAAGGTGTGTGTCAGGGTTGTATTCTTTCACCATACCTATTCAATCTGTATGCTGAGCAAATATCTGAGAAGCTGGACTATATGAAGAACGGGGCACCAGGATTGGAGGACGACTCATTAACAACCTGCGTTATGCAGATGACACAACCTTGCTTGCTGACAGTGAAAAGGAGTTGAGGCACTTACTAATGAGGATGAAAGACCACAGCCTTCAGCATGGATTGCACGTCAGCGTGAAGAAAACAAAAATCCTCACAACTGGACCAATGAGCAACATGACGATAAATGGAGAAAAGATTGAAATTGTCGAGGATTTCATTTTACTTGGATCCACAATCAACAGCCTTGGAAGCAGCAGTCAAGAAATCAAAAGATTCATTGCATTGGGCAAATTTGCTGCAAAGGACCTCTTTAAAGTGTTGAAGAGCAAAGATGTCACCTTGAAGACTAAGGTGCACCTGACCCATGCCATGGTATTTTCAGTCGCAGCATATGCATGTGAAAGCTGGACAATAAATAAGGAAGACCGAAGAAGAATCGATGCCTTTGAATTGTGGTGTTGGCGAGAATATTGAATATACCATGGACTGCCAAAAGAACGAACAAATCTGCCTTAGAATAAGTACAACCAGAATGCTCCTTAGAAGCAAGGATGGCAAGACAGTGTCTTACATACTTTGGACATGTTGTCAGGAGGGATCAGTCCCTGGAGAAGGACATCATGCTTAGCAAAGTACAGGGTCAGCAGAAAAGAGGAAGACCCTCAACAAGGTGGATTGACACAGTGGCTGCAACAATGAGCTCAAGCGTAGCAATGATTGTAAGGATGCCTCAGAACCAGGCAGTATTTCATTCTGTTGTGCATACGGTGGCTATGAGTCAGAACCAACTCGACAGCACCTAACAACAAGAACAACATCGTATAAAAAAGTGATATTTTTCAATTTATAAAGCTATTTTCATAATATTTTTATGTAAATACAATATTTTTTCTGAATCTTTATTCTTTGTGTATTTTAAGTTACATGATGTTTTCTTCTTTAATGCTCAAATTGTTCATCTCTAAATTATGGTTTGCAATAATTTATAAAAGTTTGGGAATAGACTTATGTGTGTGTGTGTATGTATTATACAGGGGTAAAATAGGTCCCTGAATAATATTTATAAAAGAAATATTTTAATTGGGAAGCTAGCTGCAATATACGAGCCCTAGAGCAGCAGTGGTTAAGTACTGGGATGCTAACCAAAAGGACGAGGATTCCAATCCAGCAGCTACTCCACAGGAGAAAGATGTCCCAGTTGGCTTCCATAAAGATGAAAGCCTTGAAAACCCTATGGGGTAGTTCTCCTCTATCCTATAGGGTCACTGGAGTCTACTTCACCGTAACAGATCTGGTTTTTGGTTAGTTGCAATATACACCTAGAGGAAGATCTATGATAAGGATAAGTAGGCAGGTGCATCTTAAAAAGACAACGGTGAGAGAAGCTGTGTGTATAAACAGACAAGGAGTAATGCTTCTATGAAAATTTTGTATATTTTAAAACTCTGGAGCCTAATCATATGAAGAAAATCTTTTTTTTTTCCCCACCGAAAATAATAAAGCAGAATCTGAAACTCTATGTACAGATAATATTTGTGGGAAATGCATTTAAAGTACAACAAGATCATGTCTTTAAATAAAAGCCTACATTATAATCTTGTACTTGTGAGGCACTGCTACAAACCTCAAACAGTGATTCAGTGATGCAGAAAACTGAAATGTCTTTTATTTTCAGTACCTGATTTGATCTTCTTCAAATGCACCTCCCCGTGATTTATTGGGGGGAGGCAGTGGTAGAAACTTTTACTCTTAGAGATTTTAAATTTCATCCAATCTTGTAATTGAAATGTCTTATGAAAAATAAATGTTCAATTGCTCAGCCTGGTACATAGCCTCACCCATACCCTGTTTGTCTTCCCTAATGGAAGGTCAGGGTAGAGAAGATAGATTTATTCATCCTCATTCGACAGGAGAGCTAGGACTTGTACCTCTCGTCTCCTCCTCCTGTTCCTTGACCAACTGAGTTGCTTCTTGCCCTACTAGTAGTAATTGCAGTTGATTCTGTAACTGCCATAAGTCTGACCTGGTTATGCTCTTTACTGCTCAGAGCCAGGTGGCCTTCGTAGAACAGTCAGCTTATTGCTAATGGTTTAAAACCAGTTACCGTGGAGTCCGTTCTGATTCATGGTGGCCCTGTGTGTCACAGTAGAAATGTGCTCCGTGGGGTTTTTGATGGCTGAATTTTTGGAAGTAGATTGCCAGCCCTTTCTTCTGAGGCAGACTCAAATTTTCAACCTTTTGGTTAGCACACAAGTACAATAACTGAACTCCACTTATGATAGGTCCCTGGAATCTGGCTGTGATTCCCACCTGTCCTAGCTCCCGTGCCCTGCTCTCCATCTGCAGGCACAAAGTCAGCTTGCCCCTACCACTGCACCTTCACTAGGAAACTTTTTTGGCCAAAATATCTACTACTTCTTGTAGAAGACCTACAGAAACGAAAAAAAAACAGGGCAAGGGATGGTTGAATCTCAAGGTTTGCCTCTGCTATCAACATTGCCCCATTAAGACGGAAACCTTAAACCTCGAGTTGATATGGAAACTGACTTTGACATCATGTCTTTTCAGAATCCTTAGATGGGCACTAAGCCCCCCTGCTCTACCTTTTGTCTCACCTTCGCTTATCAAACACCTTTTCCTATCTTGGGTGGGACTACGTTAGGACACACATCGGATCACTTTTCTCTCCCGACTTTTTCTCCCTCTTTTACCTTTTTATAATCCCACGTGTTGGCCTATTGCACTTACATCAAATTCTCTGTCTTCTAGATACCTTAATCGTAGAAAGAGGTCACTTTAAGCTCAGATAGGGAGATGTGATAATTGATGGAAAAAATTCTTTAGCTGATCTCCTGGCTTAGAAGACTTTTATCCTGTCATATAATCCAAATTTGAGTTTGAATATCATATTTTACAATTATTTTTCTCTATTTTTTTCTGTATCAAGTCTTATTCCTGCTCTGATGGATGGATACCTTAATTTGACTGTATAAGCAGGCAAAAAAAGGGATAAGCACCACAAAATAAGATATTATCACTTGTTTACTCTTTCTTGCTTATGTTAATAGTCAAACAATCTGTTTAGTGTTAAATATAGCAAGGGGAGCAGTGGTTCAGTATTTCTTTGTGATAATTTGGAATCCCTATTATTTTTGCTATGATTTACCAGTACATTTTGCAGGCAATAAAAGTCTCTTGTTTGTCTCTTAGCACATGTCAGAACAGTCCTTTAATGGCTAAAATGCTTTTCCAATAACCAAAAGTCATATGAGATCATTTTTTCTAACATCATATATTTGGCATCTGGAAGCAAAATGACATAAATCAGAGAACCATGGAATTCTTAGTGCTGAAAGAGACTGAATACATAATCACATTCAACCTCCCTCTTAAATATTTATTTGCTGACATGTAAACAGCATGTAAAAAGTTCAATTTTCTGAGTTGTTAGCCAGGATTTTTTAATGTAAGCTTAAAGAATTTTAACAGAATTAACTGATTGTCTATTGATACTGAATTTGGGGTTTCCTTTGATATGTTGCTAAAATACAGATTGCATAGACTGTATTATGCAACAAGATTAACTGAAGAAGTAATAAAGGAAATTAATGTGTATTGAAAGGATTACACTTGTCTGATTTCTTTTAAGAATACCTTCGCATCTACTAACAGCAGTGAAAAACAGATTTCAGTTTCACCAGTCCATAATTTAAACAAAGGGTCATTCTGTAAGATACACGATCATTCACAACTGTGGATGAGTAAAGGACAAAATTCTGGAAAGAGTTCTACTCACGGAAAAATGAAGGAGGGCTAGAATATTTAGCAGTAAAAGGAAATGTATTGTACCATACTTGCAACAAAAGGAATATTAGGGAAGTTATTTTCCATTTTCCTATAATATGTAAAAGAAATATTGTGACTTAACTCCTTATATACTTTGCCTAAGTCACAATTACAAATTTCAAATATAAAAAGAGATTTGCTGATTGATTTATAGGGATTATTTTCAATTCTGTAATGTTATTTTCAATAAAAATTGTTAAAGTTCAGGAAAATATGGCAAAATTACACTTCCAGATATGCATTTATTTTATATATTCTGTATTTTACCATATTCAGGATTTCAATATGTCCTGAATATAGACTACCTTTTAAAAACATGGAATTTGCAAATTTCATTGGTCTGATCAATAAAGATATTTAAAGAATATATGAATGCCTAATATTAGTTATAAATGGTACTGAGAGCTGAGTCTAGACCTATGCCCTCATGGAGTTTACAAAATAATAACCATGCAGTATAGTAAGTAAATAATGAATTATGGATACTCATAGTACTGAACAGTTAAGGTCAAAATAAAGCTCTGCCTAAAATTCAGTCTTCGAAATCTCAGAATTACATAAATAAGAAAATAATTTAGATTAGCCTATTTGTTGGCCAAAATCAAATTGGCTACCAAGTCAATTTTCTTTAAATAAAAGCAAATTTTCAAGCATGTTCCATGGAGCTTTCTAAGGTATCGTAGCAATAGATACAAGGAATTATAACACTGTAGCATGGACTGCATTCTTTTCAATAGCACGCTGTATTATATTATTTTCTTCCCTAAAGACATAAAATATTACATAACAGTATGCAAAACAGCACCTGCTTTCTGCTAGGATTCTACTTGCAATAAATCTGAAACTGACAGATGAAGACCAAGGACAAGTGTAAGTCTTCAGGAAATATGAACCAACAGATGTGCTGTTTCCCAAACTTCCTATCCCAGGAACCTACCTCTGACTGCTGAAGCCATCGTCTATTAAAAATGATGGCTCATTAAGCAACTGACTGGAAATTAAAATTATGATCATACAAATATTACTTTTCCAAGCCTTCCAAATTTTGAGAAATTAATGCGAATAGAACAACTTTCCAAATATACCTATGCATTATCACTGTAGTAGAGTTATGTAGAGCACGGTAAAAAAAAAAAAAAAAAAAGTTTGATTTCTGCCCTGGCAGATACGATGGCACAAAGATTTATTTCTTGAATAACTCTGTTATTAAACTATCACTGACTAGATCTTAAATCTTAAATTTCATGTTATATTGCTTTTTTTCCATTTGCAAATCTATTTTCTACTATAGAATTTAAAAAAATCTGATAGAGTAAGTAATGTAGCCTGAAAAAATGGTACTACTCAGAATTTCTCAGATGAAAAAATATTAAAAATTTGTTGATACTGCCATTCAACTCCATTATTTTTACCTGTGTGATGATTCAAATGAATGTAGAACCAAAGAAAGGTCAATTATATTTTAGGGTCATTATTAAGAATTCTTCTTTTTTTATTAAGAATATCTGTCTCTAAAATTGCAAGATATTCTGTATTTTCTCCAGAAAAACTGCAGTCAACTTGCATTTCTAGATACACATTAAAAAAATTATTTCTTACCATTACATGATGGAGTGTTGAACATGAACCTCTCTTGGAAAGACTTAACTATTTCCATATGCAACATACATCTGGTTAGGAAATGGAATATTTCCATGCACATTTATCAAGACCAAGGCCTTCTACCAACTGGCTCCTGTATTTTTCCAATCTCATCTCTCATTACCACCCAACATGCCAATTGTCTTCTACTTGCCAGCCAACTGGAAAGAATGAGTGGTTACTACATGAGATTGACTGGGGCTTGGCCTATGGCTATTAGGCATGTTATGTTTGTGATGATTTGTTTCACCTTATTGACTCTTGGGAATAAATGCTAAAGAATCAAATTAGCCTAACGACATTCTGTCTATATGTTTAAGACTAGGGTTTTGCCTTTCTTAAGACTTGTTTAAAAGGCCAATTTCCTGAAAATTTTACACCCTCCAATTCTAGTATTTTCAACTGTTTTAATAACATATGACATTAATAAATGGTATCAAGTCTTGCAGTTTTTATGCTACATCAGCTAAGTCTCTGAAACAGAAAATAATAATAGTACTATTAAATGATTCAGCATGATTATAATATTCCATATATGATTCTGAAATCTTTATTTAAAAGTTGTTCTTGTTACTTTAACATCAGTTTAATATTTTACTATTTTGAAGGAGCCATGGTGGCACAGTGGTTAAGCACTCATGTGCTAATGGAAAGGTGGTGGGTTCAAACTCACCAGCAGCTCCGCAGGAGAAAGATGTGGCAGTCTGCTTCCATTAGGATTACTGCCTTGGATACTCTATGGGGACGTTTTTCTCTGCCATATGGGGTTGCTACAAGTCAGAATTGACTCAATGGCAATGGGTTTGGGGTTTTTTTTAGGATCTTGAGAATTCTTTTTAATATTTTCAATTGTATACATTTTTGTTTTATTCTTTATTCCTTTGTAATACTAGAATTCTACTGTGTCACAATTACTTTGACCTACTAATTGTTTTAAACAATGTAAATTTTATTATGGTTGCTTTTATTTTTAAATTTTTTATGCTTAAAAATTCAATGAGTTTAGCTTCACCTTCTTTATAATTGCATTGTCTTTGTAGTAGTTTTGGATAACTGATGTCTATTTAGTAAATAGGCAAACTAAAATAGCAAGTTCATCTATGCATCAATTCATTCATTATCCACTAAATCCAAGCAATTAATCATTTTAGCTTCATAAATTCTTTGACAAAAAAAAAGCTGTCATTTTTTGAATGTTCAACAGTGTTATGTATAGCAAAAGACTTTATTATGCTGTGTCCACTGTTCATAATTATATAGCAAATAAGTATCAGCAACTCATTTTTCAGGTAAGGAAAGTAAAGATCATAGAGTTTAAGTAACTCACCCAACATCACATAGCCAGTGAAGATCCAAGCTGAGATTCAACCCACATGTATTTGACAACAAAATCCATGTTCTTTCTATTACATGGAACTGTCATATTGGTGTCATAATAGATAATCTTTTATAAATGGAAGTATTCTAACCACCAGACTTACTTTAAGGAATTGGTTCATGAAGTCATTGGAACTGGCAAGTCTGAAATCCATAGGGAAGGTCAGCAGGCTGTGAGCTGTGGCCTGAGGCAGGAATTGATATTCTAGTCTTGAGTCTGAAGCCATAAGGTAAGCCAACAGATGGAAGTTGATGCTGTAGTCTTGAGGAAGAATTTTTTCTTCACCAGAAAACCACAGATTTTGCTCTTAAAGCCTTCAACTGATTGGATGAGGCTCACTCACATTATCAAGAGTAATCTTCTTTACTTAAAATCAACCAATCATGGATGTTAGCTCCATCTATAAAATACCTTCTCAGCAACACACAGATTAGTGTTTGATTAAATTAATTAGCAGCTGATATGGACATGGAAGAAAAATGATTCATGAACTTGAAGAAATAGCAATAGAAACTTTACAAAATTCAGCACAGATAAGATAAAAAACTGAAAAAATAAAATACAGTATGGACAGCATCAGTACTAGGGACAACTTCTAGTGACCTAATCTTCAAGTAATCAGAGACCCAGAAAGAGTAAACAGAGAACTGGGTACAGAAAAAAATCTGAAGAAAATTTCTAAATTTGATATAAACTATAAATCAACAATTCAAGAAGGTGACTGTACCTAAGTGCAATAAACGTGAAGAAAATCTCACCAAGTCACACCATAATCAAATTGCTTGAAACCAGTGACAAGGACAAAATCTTGAAAGCAGCCAGAGGAACAAAGATAAGGATGACAGCAAATTCTTTGCTAGCAAAAAGGCAAGCTTATACCACCAGCAAAATAATATTTTATTACTTAAAGGTAAATTGTGATATTAAAGATAGGTATTACAGGAAAATAATCAAAATAACACAATAAAAGTAATTGAATAAGAAATAAAATGGTATCAAAAATTATCAGTTCATTCAAGGGAAAACAGAAGAGGAAATAGAACAAAGAACAGATGGATAAATAGGATAAAAATAGAAAAATGGTAGATTTAAACCCATCTATAAAAGCCATCAACATTAAGAGGGTTTAGGGAAAAGGGCGGGAGAATGATCTGGAAATAGCAATTCAGATTTAGAAGGACACATACTCCACCTTAAGGCTCAGGGGTATAAGAGAGGACTATGGCAAAACCAGTGTCCTCAAGGGAGATTCAACTTTCTGTTACAGCGAGAGGCAAAGAGAACATTCAGAAAAAGAATAAAAACATAAGTTTTTTTTTTTTTCTAATAATGGACTGTATGTTCCAGAGGACACAGTGGAAGACTTTTTCAGGAGCTAGGGATGGACATGAGTTGGTAACAGAATGGGGACTGGGCAGAGCCTTCAGTGACTTTGAGTGTAGAGATGATAGGCTGGGAGTCGGGCTCCTTGTGGTCACTGCCACAATCAGGATACAGGCATGTTGAAATTACATCTGCTACTCTCAAAACAAAGAGCGGAGGCAAGGTCATTAAACGTGGAGAAAAATGTGGAATTAGTCCCCATGGGTGTCCTCACCACTCTTGTAATAGGAAAACAGGTAGGTACAGAAGGGGAAATCTTACATTTAGAGGCTCTCCTTGACTCTTGTGGATGGAGGCTTGGTGGCCTAGAAATATGCCTTCTTATTCTTAGTATACAGAGATTCTGTTTGACTCCTGAAGGTAAGATTAATTTCCCTCCTTAGTGACTTCAACACAACTGCCTGAATATGCAATGGATTATACATCTGGTTCTTGGTTGGAGATGATCTCCAATGACCAAAGGGTAGAGGGAAGGATTTCTTTTAACTCCGCTCCATTCCTGTAATATAATTAAAAGATTTTCTAGAATTAGATTATTTATTTATTCAATTCTGTATCTTTCTTCTCGATAAAATAATCCTATCATATTTTACTTACACAATGCCTAAAAAGTGACCATCCAAATTCAATGATTATTAAAAAGAAAAATCTAATCTGGTTGACATCTTTACAAAACACACTGCTGTCAAGTAAAATCAAAGGCCAAATTCAGTGCATCATTTTATCCAACCACTTTTGTTGATTTACTCATTTATCTTCTCTGAAGGAAATATAATTTTGTGAATATAAATAACTTTTAAAGATATAATGACTAAACATGATAATGGGTATCTACATACATTTATTTAAAGGACAATATTACCACCAACACATTTGTGTAGCACAGTTCAGTTTACACTGTAATTTCGTGTTTGTTTTCTCCCACAACACTTGGTGTTGTTATTAGGTACCATGAGTTTGTTCCGACTCATAGTGACCCTGTGCACAACAGAACGAAACACTGCCCAGAACTGCACCATCCTCACAATTGTTGCTGTGCTTGAGCCCGTTGTTGCAGCCACTGTGTCAACACTAGGTATATGTTATTATCACTGCTTTGCAGCAATAACAAACAAGTTCGAAGAGTTAAGAGCACATTTTTGCTGACACCCAAGTTTTCTGATGGCATTGTGCTTTTCATGTCAGAATAGCCAATATTTTTGAAGGAAGAGTCTGAGTCTTCTGAGTCCTAATCATGAGTCCTTTAGCCTGAAGCATTTTATGTGCAGAGGATGATTGGGGAATTTGTTTTCCCTAAATCATGCATAGCCCATCTAATACCAAAAAAATAACCAAACTCCTTGCCATCCAGTCAATGTCGACTCATAGCAACCCTAGAGGACAGAGTAGAACTGCCCCATATGGGGTCCAAGGAGCGTCTGATGAATTCGAACTGCCTACCTCTTGGTTAGCAGCCACAGCTCTTAACCACTACGCCACCAGAGTTCCCATTCCATCTAATGGTTAACATTTAAATTCAGTTCTAATCCATCAGGGGCTCCTTGGAAACTCTATGGAGCAGTTCTATTCTGTCCTATAGGGTTGCTATGAGTCAGAACAGCAACAGGTTTGGATTTTTCTTTTTTTTTTTTTTCATCCTGCCAATATTTTTCTTACTATGTTTATTTCTGCCTACTATACTCTGTGGAGCCCTCATGGCGCAGTGGTTAAGAGTTCAGCTGCTAACCAAAATGTCAGCAATTTAAATCCATCAGTTGCTCCTTGGAAACCCTATAGAGTAGTTCTACTCATTCCTATAGGGTTTCTATGAGTCAGAATCAACTCCATGGCAATGGGTTTTTTTTAATACTCTGTCACTTTCATTTTAAATTTTGAGCCATGCATGTGAATGAAAGACAATAGACTGAAGAACTCTGCTTTTCAATGCCTCTAAAAACTCGTTTAATAATCTCTGGAGTGGCTGATTTGGTTCACCACACTGAACTCATAATGTTAGTTTTATGTATCTCAGAGGGTGGATATAATTTAGAAAATGTTGACATCAAATTTGCATATAGACAGTATTTGGATACTAAATATATTTAATTACATTCCCTGAGTATATCTCCATTTCACTCTACTTGTAGCAAGAATATGATTATTCTTACTCTGATTGAACACAAAATAAGACTTTTTTTTTTTACTATTCATGGTAGGGTAATATATTTAAACATCCTTATCAATGTGTTATATTAAAAAAAATTTTTCAATAAAATTTCCCTTCTGTATCTTGATGTAAAACCTTCTAATATTATACGACTCTTGTAAACTTTGAGGACACTGTTGCCCATATCACATGTTAAGGAAACTACCAGCAAGAGGCTCATGGTAATAACCTGCAAAGAAAAGAATCATATTAAACAAGAGTGCTGAATCATGGTATTTTTCCATGAAAATTTACTAATTCATTTTTACTTACATTACGAGTAAGTTATTCATGAATAGGAATTTAAAATTCACCCCACCTGAATATTTGGGAAATGAATTAATATGTAAACTATAGTCAAACCAGAAATATGATTAAATTAGCCGTGGAGGAATTTGAATGCTAAAAGGTGGGAAATAAATACAAAGTATACTACCTCTTGACCTTATTAATTTTTTTTCAGTTCTAGACAGGGTTCATAGTCCTATGAGGATATTTTTCAGTAGTGTGAATGCATAGGATTTACTCTTTTTCAAATGTTTTGTTTCTGAAGCAGTATCAAGGATCTCAAGTACAGTCATGCGCCTTATAACATCCATTTGGGCAACATCTGACAGCATATACATCCATTGTCCCAACGCCCATAGAGCCTGTTATATTACAAATTCAAGGTACATAAAATGGTTTGTAATAACAATGGACACTACTTTGCAACACATATCAAAACATTATATTATTATCACTGTATTTTTATGTTAAAGTTGTTTTAGTGTATCTGGAGGTGTTTTCTTAAAGTTTTTCACTCACAGAAAGGTACACTATATACTAAGACAAACATTTGGCTAACTGACATTAGATACCACCCTTACCTAACTGTTTCAATTTATGTACAAATTTGATTTAAAGACAGACAGGAATGGAACTGGTTCATAATCCAGGGACTGCCTGTATATGATACAGTGTTAGTACAAGGTCCAAATCGCATAACATCCGATTTCACAGAATGTATTGTGGACATTAAGTGAAGTTTGACTGTATTAAAATTCTACCCTCTGGGACAGTGCTACAGAGCCTTTGCCATCTTGTCCACTTGAACATGTTTATCATTGTAGAATAACATTAATCTTGCTTCTGATTTGGAAATAGTGTGATTTTTCTAATGATCTTCTGACTTCGTTTCCCACCACTAAACTTGGCCACCTTGCAACAAATTTAATAGAATGAGTTGCAATTCTTCCTGAGACAGTGAGTTTATAATATACATGTAACCATCGGAAACCCTGGTGGCATAGTGGTTAAGTGCTGTGGCTACTAAACAAAGGGTCAGCAGTTCAAATCCACCAGGTGTTCCTTGGAAACTCTATGGGGCAGTTCTACACTGTCCTATAGGGTTGCTATGAGTCAGAATTGACTTGATAGCACTGGGTTTGGTTTTTTTTTTTTTTTTAATGTAACCATCCTCGAGGAGGGTTATGAGGTCTGCTATTCAGCAACAAGCCAAAGATGATAATAAAATCATTAATTCTGTCAATAGAAATGCTAACATAAAAGGAAAATTGGGTCCATGCCTGATATCACATTTTCCCTGATAGGGAATTAGAGCAGAGAAATTGAATCTGACGAATCTCAGCATTTAGAGACCACCATCAAAAGTTTAGTCTAGAGTACACCATAAATGGCAGAAAGCTTCTTAATTAAACTGTGCTATTGTGAGGCCAGAATAAATAGCTTCTGTCTGACCACAAAGTGATCTGCTGTCTCCCACAGGGGCCCTTAAAAAATACAGTACAAAATAAAGGCCGTAAAGTTAGCAAAAATCAAGCTGACAAGCCTGCACTAATCATCTCTGGTATTACAACACCGCTAATGGAGCTGTCGCCTGAAAGATGGTAGAGGTGAACTCATTAGCAGTGCCTTGACCTAATGTTTGTGAGGGGACCATTTATTGCCTGCTAGTCCTTTTTTTTTTTTTTAGTCCTTACATAGCTGAACATTTTACATTAGCATATTAAACAGGCCTCTAACTTGATTTGTGAGCATTTTTTTAACCTCTTGGTACAAATGGTTGCTTAGGGAAAAACAAATTTGAATAAATTGTAGAGTAGGTATGTCTTTAAGTCAGGAAATTGTTGAAAGAATGATATTTAAAAATTTTCACTTTTGAGAAAGAACTTAAAAGAATATTCAAAGTCAACAGTGAAAATCCTTCTCATTAAACTTTACCTATATAAGTGAAAAAATTTTTTTTAATTTATAATAAATATAAAGGTTTTTTTTAATTTGATTATCTTTAGTGAAATTTAATCTTGTTTTAGCAATAAAAATGGAAATAACTTCAGTTGCTCTATGAAAAGAAAAATATCTGACTATGTACTTAGAAAATAAAACCCATTGCCAATGAGTGGATTCTGACTCATAGCAACTCTATAGGACGGAGTAGAACTGCCCTATAGGGTCTAACAAAAAAAAAAAAAAACCTGTTGTCATCAAATTGATTTCAACTCATAGCGAACCTATAGGGTCTACAAGTCTATAAATCTTTACAGAAGCAGGCTGGCACATCTTTCTCCTGCCGCATGGCTGGTGGGTTTGAACTGCTGATCTTTTGGTTAGCAGCAGAGTGCTTAACCACTGCACCATCAGGGCTTCTTATTGGAAAATAACAACATAATAATCAGTATGACCAGGTTCTGTTGGTTACTTTTAGTTCAGTTTTGTTTTCTTACTTCTTTGTAGGTACAGGGCAATTGATTTACTGTGCGGCATATACTTTCCTATTTCTATTTGGTAATATATATTTCAGTTCCCTCCTTTCTTTACTCTGCTCATTCTACGTACACATACACACATATAAGAATCTCTGTAAATGTCCCACATCACCTTTAAACAGCCACCATTTGAAAGACAGTGCAATATAATTCTAATTTTTTCTTTCATTAATAGCTAATCTTTAGTACTCTCTACACTTTCTTGTAATACAAAATTTTTATTCAAGTAAATTCACATTTTATTCAAACTGTAGTTTCAATCAAGCTGTGAGTTTTCTTTACCTGAATTGCAATTCAATGAATATTTTTCTGTAGTAAAATTAGTCAGAAATATTTCATTTTAAAGACCTTAATGCTATCAGATGTCCTATAAAGGAAAAACATGTATGTATAACCTTTACCCTAAGAAAAATGTTTCTTTCATTTCTATGTATTTCTCAAAAATAAAATTACTGTTTTACACACAATGTGATTTATGCTACATTAAAGAAAATTAGCAATAATAATAAAATGCATTATACTTTCTTAAAATTACCATTAAATCATATAATTTAAATTAATCCACACCCATTTGAAGAATATTGTTTTTTCCTGTAGGTATTTACTAAGATAAATGTCAACATTCATCCATATCAGAAATAACAAACAAACAAACAAAAAAATAGAACACAACAGAGAATCCCTGTTGGAGCAGGAGAACAGTGGGATGCAGACCTCAAATTCTCATAAAAAGACCAGACTTAATGGTTTTACTGAGGCTGGAGGGACCCTGGGGTCATGGTCCCCAGACCTTCTGTTAGCCCAAGACTGGAACCATTCCCAAAGCCAACTCTTCAGACGGGGATTGGACTGGACTGTAAAATAGAAAATGATACTAGTGAGGACTGAGCTTCTTGGCCCAAGTAGACACATGAGACTATGCGGGCAGCTCCTGTCCAGACGAGAGATGAGATGGCAGAGGGGGACAGGAGCTGGTTGAATGGACA
This sequence comes from Elephas maximus indicus, assembly GCF_024166365.1. Classification (NCBI taxonomy): domain Eukaryota; kingdom Metazoa; phylum Chordata; class Mammalia; order Proboscidea; family Elephantidae; genus Elephas; species Elephas maximus. The sequence continues at coordinate 62,646,768 of NC_064836.1, forward strand.
CAGAGAATACGGGGTGGAGAGGAGGAATGTGCTGTCTCATTGGGGAGAGGAGCTAGGAGCACATAAAAAGGTATATGTAAGTTTTTGTGTGAGAGACTGACTTGATTTGTAAATTTTCCTTAAAGCACAATAAAAAATTATTATTAATATACAGTTTTATATAAAAGGTAATAAAACCCAAAGCAGAAATTTAATAGCTGTGTTTCAGAGCATTACATGTGCGTGTCTATAATATGCGTGTTGAGTTTTTATGTATGTTGTATCTACGTACATGCATATGGATGCATATACCTAAACTTAAGAATTATGTGGATAAGTAGTTATAAATTTAAGAACCCAGAGTAGAACCAGTTTGTCTAAAGTTGCACAAAATTTGAATTGAAAGAACTGGAAAATGAACCAGAGGAGTTACATAACCCCACCCCCACTGCCACCTAGTTGGTTAGTAAAATCCCCATAATCTTTGAATTGGGGTAGAGTTTAGTATGAGGATCTAGGAGTGTTGAGATTCCTTTAAAAGCACAGTACATTTTCCATCGTACACCTATTACTCCACACTAGTGAGAAAAAGCAGGTGAATCTAGTCCCTGACCGGACCCAAAAGTCCCCTCCTGCATATGAGCCCGAAGAGCTCTAAGGATAGGTTTTCTTTGCCCTGTCTGAGAAGAGATCCCCACCTACTCTGAGAGGTTTCTAGAGATCTCAATACAACCTTCTTTTCCATAGATCATTAAGAAAAAATTTATTAATTTCTCCCGTAGACAGATTCCTGTATTATAATTTCATCTAGTAGATTCCATTGAGTTTTAAAAATTTCTTCTACTATGCTTAAAACTCCTTAGGTGGCTTCTGATGATGAGGAAAAAATTATTATTAGGAGTTATTTTCAAATATTAAGGAATATTGCTAACGCACAGAACTCACACACGCACACACACACACGCACGCACTCACCCTTTGTTCCGGGTTCCTCCAGAAAACATAAATATGGGCAGTTTGGTTATAGTCCACATCTAAGTACGCTGGTGAAAATGAAGCAGTAAGAACAAGACAGCAACTTCTTAAAAACAAAAGCAAAACTCTGTTTTTGAATTTCTAGTCTTTGCAAATAAAATACCTTACTTTGGCCATTGCACCCAGAATTTTGCTTTTAATTATCTCATAGGATTAAAGGAAGGGAAACACTGAACTATCTAATGAGGCTGCTGCACAGTTTAATACAAAGTGACTGAAGTGCTTTGAAAATAACAACATGCCTTATGAATGCAAATGAACAACCAAGATGTCAATAATTAATAATATACAAACGGGTTTATTCTTTCTTCCAGCAAATAAAATTAAAATGCAAGATATTTTCTGGGTACTGCACAAGCAAAAGAGACTTTAAATGACATTGATCTTTGACTAAAATTGAATGATTACTGAATTAAAATACAATGGTTATTATTTGATAACCTAGATCTTCCCCCAGGAAAATTTCCTTTTGACTAGGTGTCATTTGTTTATTTGTGCATAGGAAACACACAATTCATTTTTACTGTTGGAGCAGTAGAAGGCAGGCAGAGCCTCCCAACTTCAACACAGGCTTGACACTTGGGAACCGAAAGGGGAAGAAGGAGAATTGGGCAGAAAGTGTCTTAGACATTGCTCATTAGAAGAGTTTCACAGTCTCCAACTGGGCCTTCCTGAGGTATATTGTCTGAGAGTGGGCTGGGAAAAATGTGACCTCAGCGCAAACATACTGGTGGAAACCTGGAGGAAGCAGGCAGCTATGCTGCCCGCAGCAATTTCTTTTGGAGAAGATCAGTACTGCACATTCCACAAAAGTCACCCAAACCCCTACTTCAAGGGTAGATCCTAGGCTATCCTTCACATCGAGCTTCTCTGTGACTGTCATTTGTGCAGTGGCAGACTCGTGATTCAAATTCATCAATTAGACTGAAAGGAATGAGTCACATTTCATGTCTGTGGTGAAGTTTCTCCCTTTCTCCTTCTATCTATCAACAAGAAATGCAAATATTCCTGATTACCACCAGCAGACAACTTTCAACCAGGAGCAGAATCGGCAACCGGATGAAGCACATGCTGTGCGGATGGCAGAAGGGCCCTGAGCCGTACCATATCTGGCACCTGCCTACCTCTGGACCTCCAGGTATGTGGAGTCAGAGTCTGGATATTTTTCTGAGGACTCCAGCAGGAAGCAGTCTAATGACTTTTAATGCCTTACTAATACAGGTATGTACATTCACCTACATAAGATGATAGCGTCTGAACATCCAAAGCAATCTATTCAATGAAGGCTCAACAAAGCTCATTCATCATCACATCTTCCTCTTTCAACAAATACACTTCAACTAGCTCTCTTTGTCCCTGTGCGGATTGAAGAGCCAAAGAGCAGTGAAATACACTAGACATAATGTTTACAAAGAAATCTCATCCAGCAAGCTCTTCCAATCACCCCTAAAAATATTGGCATATTTTGACTTTGTAGTTGTAATAAATGCAAGAATCTGCTACAGTTGATTATCTGCTTCACATTTGAAAAGTGTATTGATAGCCTGACTTCAATTAACAATGCAAGTTCCTTAATTGGACAATCAGGATCAGGGAGTTGGCTATATGTTCAAGCAGAAGGGCTTCTCTTTTATTGACGTCTTCAAAGTTACTAATGAAATTATCATTTAGTGTAATCTTACTTCTACTGATTGAAACATTATGATTATACAATATTGACTTTCTTTAATAATAAAATGCAATTGAATTATTAAAATTCATTTGAATGACAGGATTTGCTGTGCAATTTATTGCAGACATTTTTAATTATTTTAAGAAGCTATTGTTTTCTTTTTATGTGTTTTCTAATTTTATTTTTGTTGTTACTGAAAACTTCACATGAAATGCTCTGAACAACCTTGGTTTTATTCTTAAAGTCAACACATTTATACTTAAGGTATAAAAGGCACTAGATTTCAAATCTTTGAGCCTTCTCTAAAAAATCAAGTTTGGGTAACTCCAAAGTCTTGATGACCAGGGTAAAAATGGATACATTCTGAGGAAATCAAAGACCACGGTTTTGAGGACAGTGGCCTCCCCTAGAGTTTCTCCTTCACCTCCTTTTCTTATCGTTCATCTTTTTTTCATAATCTATAATATCGCACACAAGAAAAATGTTACTGAAGATCATTCAAAAGCGGTTATAGCAGTATATGGTCAGGGAACTGCCAGGAATTCAAGCCAGATTCAGAAGAGGACTGGGAGCCAGGGATATCATTGCTGATGTCAGATGGATCCTGGCTGAAAGGAGAGAATACCAGAAAGATGTTTACTTGTGTTTATTGACCATGCAAAGGTATTCGACTGTGTGGATCATAACAAATTACGGATAACATTGTAAAGAATGGAAATTCTAAGACAGGAAGCAAAGGCCCTGAGATCGGAAGGTGCCCATCTGAGAAACAGCAAAAAGACTGGTGCAGTTAGAGGAGAAATAAGTAAAAGAGAAATAGACTATACTATAAGGGAGGCAATAGGGGTTTAAGTGTGGAACCTAGAGACAGTAAGACAAGGAACAGAGGGCCCTCAAATCTACAAAGTAACAAGAAATACGCCAGGGTGCTGAAACAAAGCCATTGCGGAGAACAATGGGGCAGGGTATCCAAAAATAGCCCACAAACTTCTTTAAAGTTGCCTTTCAGAAGCAGCTGGAGAAGACCAGGCCCAGGGACATGCACAAACATCCACCTGTGACCGCTGTGTGACCTTCCACCAGGGAAAGTGAGGGGCTACGGCCCCAGCTGGGGAATTGAACCTGCGAAGCGAGAGACTGTGCAGGCACAACACCCCATAATAAGTCCTGCTATGAATCCCAGAGGCCTCCAGGACAGAAGCCATCTTGGAAAGCTGCTGCACCTGCACCTTAGTTAACATATCCTCATCTGTGTCTATGAATAAACATGAATCTTTTCCTGCCCAAGAACTTTTAAAAACTCGGGCCTGTTTTTTGTTCTGTGAGATGAGGGTATGCATTGCTCTAGGCCCTTCTCATCTCCGCTTGCAAGCCTCTTCAATAAAGCTTTGCTTGTGTGGAAAACTACATGCCTTACCTGCTCATTCTTGACCAGTGAGAGGCAAGAACCTTATTCTGTTAACAATTTCAGAACACATAATTGTGCTCTCTAGGAACCTGTACATAGATCAAGAGACAGTCATTAGAAAAGAACAAGGGGATACTGCACAGTTTACAGTCAGGAAAGGTGCGCGTCAGGGTTGTATGCTTCCACCATACTTGTTCAATCTGTATGCTGAGCAAATAATCTGAGAACGTGGATTATATGAAGAAGAACAGCATCAGGATTGGTGGAAGACTCATTAACAACCTGTGTTATGCAGATGACACAACTTCGTTTGCTGAAAATGAAGAGGACTTGAAGCACTTACTGACAAAGATCAAAGACCACAGCCTTCAGTATGGATTATACCTCAACATAAAGAAAACGAAAATTCTCACCACTGGACCAATAAGGAACATCGTGATAAACAGAGAAAAGATTGAATTTGTCAAGGATTTAATTTATTTGGATTCACAATCAACACCCGTGGAAGAGGCAGTTAAGAAATCAAAAGACGCACTGCATTGAGCAAATCTGCTGCAAAAGACCTCTTTAAAGTGTTGAACAGCAAAGATGTCACCTTGAAGACTACGGTGAGCCTGACCCAAACCATGGTATTTTCAATAGCCTCATGCATGTGGAAGCTGGACAATGGATAAGGAAGACCAAATAAGAATTGATGCCTTTGAATTATGGTGTTAGAGAGGAATATTGAATATACTATGGACTGCCAAAAGGAGGAACAAATCTGTCTTGGAAGAAGTACAGCCGCAATGCTCCTTAGAAGCAAGAATGGCAAGACTAAATCTCTTGTACTTTGGACATGTTATCAGGAAGGATCAGTCCCTGGAGAAGGACATCATGCTTGGTAGAGGGTCAGTGAAAAAGAGGAAGATCCTCAACAAGATGGATTGACACAGTGGCTACAACAATGAGCTCAAACATAACAAGGGTTGTGAGGATGGCACAGGACTGGGCAGTGTTTCTTTTTATTGGACGTAGGGTCATTATGTATCTGAACCTACCGAAGGGCACCTAACAACAATAGCAGAGAGGATCTTATTCGCATATCTATTTTCAAACGCATACTCATATCTCATCTCATTTGATATCACAATCTGAAGCAGGTGTTATTTTCTACAATTTGTAAACAAAAATATTGAATCTCAGGTAATTTGTTATTTGACTTATCTAAGAGGAAGTTTATGGCAGACCCAGGTTTAGAATCTCTGACTTTTTTTTTTTTTGTCCTTAGATTTCTTCATAGTCTGATCCAAGCTCTTTTCATCAGACTCCAAATCTGTTTTGAGAATTATTAGTGTGCTCTCACTTATATGTATTTGAAGTATATTGATAAAATACATTTAGAAGTAAATATTGTTATTACTATTATTTTTTTCAACCCATTTTAATGTATGTTCATATCCCAGGCTTCTTACACCCAGAAGTTACTTTCAGAAGTGACATGAAACAAGTAGACAGAGAGTTTTCAAGTTACTTTTTACAAGAAAAGCTACCATTATGGAACACTAGATGAAAGGCCTTTTCTAAGTGATAATTTTCCACTTATTTTCCTTTCATGTTACTAGTACAACTCATGGATTGAATATATTCCCCCAAAAAAGATATGCTTAAATCATAACCCCCAGTACCTGTGAATGAGACCTTGTTAGGAAGCAAGATCTTTGAAGATGTCATCAGTTACGTTAACACGAGGTCATACCAGAATAGGTTGGGCTCTATTCCATTCTGAGTCCTGTCCTTATAAAAGAGGAGGATCAGTACAGACAGACACACAGATGAAGGTGGTAATGTATGTACAAGCCAGGGGACAGCAAGAAACTCCTGGGGCCACCCAAAGCTGAAAGAGGCAAAGAAGGATCTTCCCTTAAGGTAGACAGAGAGAGTAGGGTACTGCCAACTCCCTAAATTCAAACTCCTGACCTCTAGAACAGTGAGACAATAAATTCTGTTCTTTAAAGCTACCCACTTTGTGATATTTTGTTACGGCAGACCTAAGAAACAATCACAACAACAACAAATCATAACTATAATACCTGGTGGAGAAGGAGAAATGAGGTTTTGGTACAAACTCTGATATCCCAGTATCCACCATATAGTCTCACAGCATAGAGTGGAAGAGAAATTAGTTCATTACTTATTTTTCCACATTCGCCCTGGAAAGTTGAAAGAGCTAGAGGAGTCCTTAGTCTGCTCTAATTGCTTTCTAGTCACTACTGTTTACTAAGTCATGATTATGCTTATTAAACATGGGGCTCAGTCAATGGCATAAATCCTTTCGTGAGGGCTCGTGATAGGGACCAGTCATCTACTCAGCACACTGAGTTATTTTCAGGGCAACCAGATAGATTATGGATGTTCCTAAAAGCACCAGAAGCAGCAACCTTTTGATCCACCTTTAGTATCCAAAGCCTGTGGAGTCAGTCAGTTATCCCAAGTGGGATGGAAAGTAGCCCCATATAGAATATCACTGTAATTCAATGTCAAGTTCAGAAAGAGATTACTCAGATAAGGTACTTTCTGCATTGTGTGTCAATAATTTCTGTGTGTCAGAAAACAGAGGAGGGAGAAAAATACCATCACTCTTGCCCTAGTAAGCTCTACAAATTGAAGTAGTAAATGTGGGAAGACACCGTTCTCCCTCCTTGACAATTTAAATAATAAGAGGAGGAAATAGATTGGCTCATTCAGGGGAAATTTGAACCATCTTGTGGTTCATGCTGTTTACTGAATCATCCTTACATCACCTGTGTTAAAATTTCACCAGTTACCTATGCTTTGATTCTTTATGCCAATACTTAACAAGATCTTGGCGTACCCAGATACTGAAGATCTAAATGGCAATGCAATAATTAAATGACTGCTACCTTAATAAGAAAATTATCTTCTTCCACATTTTCATACAGACACCAAAGTCTTTTTTGTTGACAAAACCAGGTTATTATATGCTTTCTTACATCTACTTGAACCTGTTGCAGATGGAATAACACCTCTATTCCTTTATTATTTTATTCAACAAGTATTTATTGAGTGTCAGTTCTCTTTAAGTATTGCTTGGATAAACCACTGGAAAAAAAAAAAAGATCCCTTCTTTCATGGGATATTCATGCAGATTCACAAGTTCATATGAAGTAAGTTTAACAAATTATATTCTATGCCACCAACATGGGGGTGTACTCAGCTTTGTTGAAACTGTCCCTACATAGACATAAGTGGGAAATTTCTAGATATTGGACAATAGGCATGGATAATGGGAGGCAACATGAACTGTCTCAGATACAGCAGAAGGATTGGTGCAAAAATTACACATGGTCAATGGTATCGCTAAGTGATTTTGGGAGTGTGGACCACACCAGGTGACACTGTCAAAGTGGGCAACACCAAAATGACTATCTATAAAACTTCCGTGCAGTGTTTCAGGAAAAATTTATTATTTGTTATAAATATATCCCTGTAGTTGGTATAACAACAAAAACATTTTTGTAAACCCAGCTTACATGTATGGATATACCTACAAGGCTAAAACTCTATGCTAATTTACTTTTTGAACCTTCTAATGCATTCCTGTCAGAGCTGTCATTATTACTCAATAACAATGACACTTCAAGTCACATCATTTCATCTGCATGAGCCACAAGCAAGCGTTGTTTTCTCATTGCTTCTGGTGTTTTAATAATCTCTTATTTTCTGTTTTAGCTACAATATTGTGGTAGTTAATATTTGTGAACTTATATTAATAGCTTTTTGAGAATGAAGTAGTAATTAAAGTAAAAGAAGGATAAAATTTTTTAAGAAGTCTTCTACTCAGTTACTAATAATGTAACTAATAATGTTAATTCAATGTAGAAAGATTTTACAAAATAATTTTGTTGTTAGAATTCATATAATCTAAGAAATATTACATTTAAACAATTTACAACTATATTTATCACATACTATTCTATGATTAAAGTTGATAATAAACATTACTAAAGATACTGTATGGTCTAGTACAGGAGGAGATTCATGGGGGTGTTTACAGCATGAGTTACCACACTAGGTGACACCAACCCTAGTGACACCACTGCATATGGTTCAATAATTTAAGAATTTAGAGCATCCTCCCCCCATAACCAGGCCTCTTTGATAAGAATTCCTGAGTAGTAAAACTACTGCCTTGTATGGCACAGGTTTTTTTGTTTGTCTTTTCATGGGTGCTGTCTTAGTTATCTAGTGCTACTAGAACAGAAATACCACACATGGATGGTTTTAAGAAAGAGAAATTTATTCTCTCACAGTCTAGGAAACTAGAAATCTGAATTCAGGGTGCTAGCTCCAGGGGAAGGCTCTCTCTCTCTGTCCACTCGGGGAGAAGGTCCTTGTTATCAATCTTCTGCTGGTCTAGGAGCTTCTCAGCACAGGGACCCAAGGTCCAACGGACGTGCTCCCCACCTGGTTCTTCATTCTTGGTGGCATGAGGTCCTCCTGACTCTCTGCTAGCTTCTCTCTTTTATATCTCAAAAGATACTGACTCAACATACTGCCTAATCTTTTAGATTGAATCCTGCTTCTTTGGCATTAACTGCCTACATCATAAAGGTAGGATTTACAACACATAGGAAACTCACATCAGAAGACAAAATGGTGGAGAATCACACAATACTGGGAATCTTATCTTAGCTAAGTGGATGCAGTTTTGGAGGACACAATTCAATCCATAACATTCCATCCTTTGGCCCCCCAAAATTCATATCCTTACCATATGTTAAACACATTCACCGCATCATAACATAGCAGAAGTCTTACTTCAACTCCAAATCCAAAATCTCAAAATTCCTCTTCATCTGTGACATCTAGAATGCAAGTTATCTGCTTCCAAAGTACAGTGGTGGAACAGACACAAGCTAGACATTTCCATTACAAATGGGAGAAATTGGAGGGAAAGAAGGGATAACAGGCACCAAACAAGTCAGCAGAACATATTAAATTAGCTCTCAAGGCTTGAAAATGATACCCTGTTCTCTGAGACCATTTAGGCAGTGGCCCTACCGTCCAGACTGGGTGCTGGCCACACCATCTGGATTCTGGGTGGAAGTATCTTGGCCCTGGGCTTCAGCTCTGCCTTCCAGACCCACTGAAACAGCAACTCTGCTCCCTCGGCTTTAAGCAGACCAATTCTTCTTGTCTGTCTGAGTGGTGACACTACACCCTCAGCCCTGGTAGGCCCCATTCTTCTGCCCCTTGGGCATGGCAGCCTTGAACCCTCATCTCCAGATGGTGGATCTGGCCACATCCTGTGGGCACTCTTGAATGGCACCCCCACACTCTGGAACCAAGTTGGTGAAGATCTGACTCTTTGAAACCTGAGAGACTATAGTCCCAAACTTTGAAACTCCAGAGGCCATGACACCACACTTTGAGACCCTAGAGATCACATCCCTGCCCTTTGAGACTGAGGTAGCTCTGCTTCCTGTGCTCCTTGTCTCTTCAGATTCTTCTTCCTGGTTCCTTGGCCTCTCAGTCCCTTGAGCCTCGCTGCCTGCAGTTGTCTTCCTGGGGCAAGTGTCCCAAAGCTCTTTAGCTCCACTGATATGTGCCTGGAGGCACCCTGCTCTGCCAGTAAACTGGCCAAAAGGCACTCAGCTCTCTTGCTCAATGGGTCGGCAAGTCTAGCTCCACGATAAGCACTGACATGTACCTCACTCTGCCAGGAAGCCTCCCACACAAAGGCACTCTGCTCTCTCACTCTGTCAGTCAGCTCCAGTGCTGTCTCACACTGGTTTCCTGATTTACTGGTATTTCTCTGCTGCTACCATTTCCCTACTGCTGCCATTTCTCTGCTACTGCTTCTCACCATCTGTGCCATTTCCAATGTAACAGCTCTCCCTACTTCCTTCTGAATCCTCACCAGAATTGTCTTTGATGTCCATAACTCTACCAACAGTCTCTTCAAGGGAATCTAAGCTTTTACTAGTAGGCATTTTAAAACTCTTTTAGCCTCTAGCTATTCACAATTTCAAAACCACTTCCACATTGTAGGTAACTGTTAGAGCAGCACCCCACTCCTGGTACCAAATTCAGTCTTAGTTATCTAGTGCTGCTATAATAGAAATACCACAAATGGGTAGCTTCAACAAAGAGGAACTTATTCTCTCACAGTCTAAGAGGCTAGAAGTCTGACTCAGTGCACCAGCTCTAAGAAAATACTTTCTCTGTCTTGGCTCTCGGGGAAGGCCCTTGTCATCAATTTTCCCCTGGTCTAGGAGCTTTTCAGCACAGGGACTGGAGGGCCAAAGGACACGCTCCCCTCCTGTTTCTTCATTCTTGGTGGCATGAGGTCCTCCTGTCTCTGCTTGTTTCTCTCTTTTATATCTCAAAAAAGGTTGACTCAAGATACAATCTAATCTTGTAGATTGAGTCCTATCTCATTAACATAACTACCTCTAGTCCTGCCTCACTGATATCATAGAGGTAGGATTTACAACACATAGGAAAATCACATCAGATGACAAAATGGTGGACAATCACACAATACTGGGAATCATGGAGTAGCCAAGTTGACATACATTTTTGGGGGACACGATTCAATCCATAACAGGTCTCTACCTGACCATTCCAGGAAATATGAGGAAAGCCATTTATTTGTTCAAAGATCCTCAGATCCGGAAATTTACTTAGCCCTCATGGGTTGCTGACTACTGGCACATACATTTTAGAGACAGAAGGCAGGCCCAAGAAAGCTACCTTTACTCACGAATACTATTATCTTGAGATTCTTGATAACACTTCTGAGTAGGACTAATCGATATCTGGGAATGTTTTTTCTACCATTCTCAAATCTAACCCCAGTTTTCTAGGACACTGTATATAAGACAAAAGAGTTAGCTCATCCTCCAATTTTAATGTTTCAGGGAAGATGATTAGATATATTATTTCCCTTTGCTAACTTCCCTGTTTCTTTGCTCCACTTCTTTTTCCTTTTATTTCTGAACCTGAGTTGCCCTATTTGCCAATTTGCACCACAGTGAACTTATTTTCATATTAAAGTTTTTTTTTTATATATACTTGCCTATCGCTTTCAGAAATATTGTACACTGTTTGCCTTTAATATTCTTTAAAGAATTGGGCCATGTATAATTTCAAATAAAAATTTATACAACAAGTATTCAAATAGGATGTGTACTATTGCTTGCACAATAATAATTCTTGGGAAAGAAAGAGAACAAGAGAGAGAAACAGTCTTCATGGATGGAGAAGATAAAAAAAGAGGCAAATTTTAATGTTACTGCAACAAGGTGGGCAACAAGGTAATGTTATGCATTTTAATGGTTCAGAAGCAAAGACCACAAAACACACTTCTTTCTCACACTGTATTGTGATCTGCCTCCATAATTTTACTATATTAAATGCAAAATGATATTGTGGTGCTTCGCCTCTTTTCAAGTTTTTAGAATAATAAATTTGCTTTGAATTTCAATTCAGAGGGAACCTTCACTATTCCCATGGAGACATTCTTGCTGCAAGCAACATTTGGTGCAAATAGTAATCAAGCTTCAAAATTATGCAAAACATTCCCTGTTTCTCAAGAATTTCACTGAATTATTTAAAACTCAGTGGTGGAAACAAGCACCAGCTGTGGTGTGAAGGGGTTGGGGACTTGTAAATATGCGCAAAGGATTGGAAGACTCACTGAGTATAATTCACATAGTTGCACACCCTGCCTCTGGTGAGACTCTGGTAAAATCACGCTGAAACCTAACCGTGCAACCCACATCATTTACCCAAAGAGGATTTTTTTGTATTCAATTATAAAGTGTTTTGTCACAGTATCTTACCATCTGTTTAAAACTTTCAAGCAATATTACATAACTCTAGTTTATTTACATGGGCTGTGTATTGACATGATGTGAACTACATGTGTTACTGGCTGAAATGTATAGCCATGGCATAACCCCAAATGGCACAAAAGCAAGGATCAACATCATTCTTTTCCCAAAAAATTGTCACTATGTAGATTACAGTTCATGAATATTTGGCCAAAAAAAATAAAGTTGTAATAAAGACAAAATTAAAAAAAAATTAAAGCAGGAGATACTCTGTAACTGTTACTCTTTATACTGAAAACAAAATAGAGACGACAGAGACTCTGCTGTCCTTATACATCTCCTTTATATAGTAATATGTAACAAAATTCCATAAATAAAATACCTGTAGCTATTATGATATTTTTGCCCTTGCTTCTATCAAAACTCCAAAGTGGGGAAAAAGGAGGAAGAAGAGTGGGAATGAATATTTACCTGTTTGCTATACTTGCCTTACTGTTTGGCCTTTGATCTAGGGAGTTACCTGTCAATTAAGACAGGGCATTGTTGTTGTTAGGTGCAGTCAAGTCAGTTCAGACTCATAGTGACCCTATGTACCACAAAACGAAACACAGCCCGGTCATGCACCATGTTCACAATCATTGTTATGCTTAAGCCCATTGTTTCAACCACTGTGTCTATCCACCTTGTTGAGGGTCTTCCTCTTTTCTGCTGATCCTTTACTTTACCAAGTATGATGTCCTTGTCCAGGGACTGATTCCACCTGACAACATGTCCAAAGTATGTAAGATGCAGTCTCACCATCCTTGCTTCTAAGGACCATTCTGGTTGCACTTCTTCCAAGACAGATTTTTTTGTTCTTTAGGAAGTCCATGGTATACTCGGTATTCTTCACCTGCATCGTAATTCAAAGGCATCAATTCTTCTTCAGCCTTCCTTATTCATTGTCTAGCTTTTGCATGCATATGATGTGATTGAAAATACCACGGGTTGGGTCAGGTGCAACTTAGCCTCCAAGGTGACATCTTTGCTTTTCAACACTTTAAAGAGGTCCTATGCAACACATTTGCCCAATGCAATGCATCTTTTAATTTCTGAACTGCTGCTTTCATGGGTGTTTATTGTGGGTCCAAATAAAACGAAATCCTTGAAAACATCGATTTTTTCTCCTTTTATCATGATGTCACTTATTTGTCCAGTTGTGAGGATTTTTGTTTTCTTTATGTTGAGGTGCAATCCATACTGAAGGCTTCAGTCTTTTATCTTCATCAGCAAGTGCTACAAGTCCTCTTCACTTTCAGCAAGCAAGGTTGTGTCATCTCCATAAAGCAGGTTGTTTATGAGTCTTTCTGCAATCCTGATGCCTGGTTCTTCTTCATATAGTCCAGTTTCTCATATTTTTTGCTCAGCATGCAGATTGAGTAGGAATCGTGAAAGGAAACAACCCTGACACACACCTTTTCTGACTTTAAACCAAACAGTATCCCTTTGTTCTGTTCAAACAACCGCCTCTTGATCTATGTACAGGTTTCTCATGAGCACAATTAAGTGTTCTGGAATTCACACTCTTAGCAAAGTTAGCCATAATTTCTTATGATTCACACAGTTGAATGCCTTTGCATAGTCAATAAAACACAGGTAAACATCCTTCTGGTATTCTTTGCTTTCAGCTGGTATCCACCTGACATCAGCAATGAAATCCCTGGTTCCATGTCCTCTTCTGAATCTGGCCTGAATTACTGGCAATTCCCCGTCGATATACTGCTACAGCCACTTTTGAATGATCTTCATCAAAATTTTACTTGCATGTGATATTAATGATATTGTTCAATAATTTCTGCATTTGGTTGGATCATCTTTCTTGGGAATAAACATAAATATAGATTTCATTTTACTTGGATCCACAATCAACAGCCATGGAAGCAGCAGTCAAGAAATCAAAAGACGCATTACATTGGGCAAATCTGCTGCAAAGGACCTCTTTAAAGTGTTGAAGAGCAAAGATGTCACCTTGAAGACTAAGGTGCATCTGTCCCAAGCCATCATATTTTCAATCACATCATATGTATGTGAAAGCTGCACAATGAATAAGGAAGACCGAAGAAGAATTGACACCTCTGAATAGTGGTGTTGGCGAAGAATATTGAATATACCATGGACTGCCAAAAGAATGAACAAATCTGTCTTGGAAGAAGTGTGGCCAGAATGCTTCTTAGAGGCTAGGATGGTGAGACTGCATCTTACATACTTTGGACATGTTGTCAGGAGGGATCAGTCCCTGCAGAAGGGCATCATGCTTGGCAGAGTACAGGGTCAGCGGAAAAGAGGAAGACCCTCAACGAGGTGGATTGACACAGTGGCTGCAACAATGAGCTCATGCATAACAACGATTGTTAGGATGGCACAGGACCAAGCAGTGTTTCGTTCTGTTGTGCATAGGGTCACTATGAGTCAGAAACGACCCTTTGGCACATAACGACAGCAACAACATGGATCTCTTTCAGTTGGTTGGCCAGGTAGCTGTTTTCCAAATTTTTTGGCATAGACAAGTGAGCATTTCCAGCACTGCATCCATTTGTTGAAACATCTCAACTGATATTCCTCAATTCCTAGAGCCTTGTTTTTCACCAATGCCTTCAGTACAGCTTGGACTTCTTCCTTCTGTACTATTGGTTCCTGATCATATACTACCTCTTGAAACGGTTGAACATCGAAAAATTCTTCTTGGTGTAATGACTCTGTGTATTCCTTCCATCGTCTTTTGATTCTTCCTGGGTCACTTAATATTTTCCCCACAGAATCCTTCACTGTTGCAACTAGGGGCTTCAATTTTGTCTTCAGTTCTTTCAGTTTCAGAAATGCCAAGCGTGTTCTTCCCTTTTGGTTTACTATCTCCCAGTCTTTGCACGTGTCATCATAATACTTTGTCTTCTCAAGCCTCCTGCTGAAATCTTCTGTTCAGTTCTTTTACTTCATTATTTCTGCCTTTTGCTGTAGCCTTTACTCAAAGTTCAAGAGCAAGTTTCAGAGTCTTGTCTGATATTCATTTTTGTCTTTTCTTTCTTCCCCATCTTTTGAATGACCTCTTGCTTTCTTCATGTATGATGTCCTTGATGTCATTCCACAACTCACCTGGTCTTCAGTCATTAGTTCAGCATGTTAAATCTATTCTTGAGATGGTCTCTGAATTCAGGTGGGTTAAACTCAAGGTCATACTTTGGCTCTTGTGGACTTGTTCTAATTTTCTTCAGCTTCAACTTGAACTTGCGTATGAGCAATTGATGGTCTGTTCCACAGTTGACCCCTGGCCCTGTTCTGACTAATGATATTGAGCTTTTCCATTGTCTCTTTCCACAGATGTAGTCAATTTGATTCTGATATATTCCATCTGGTGAAGTTTGTGTTTATAGTCACTGTTTATGTTGGTCAAAAAAGATATTTGCAATGGAGAAGTTGTTGATCTTGCAAAATTCTATCACGTGGTCTCCAGCATCGTTTCTATCACCAAGGCCATATTTTCCAACTACTGACCCTTCTTCTTGGTTTCCAACTTTTACATTCCAATCACCAGTAATTATCAATGCATCATGATTCCATGTTCCACCAATTTCAGACTGCTGAAGCTGGTAAAAATCTTCCATTTCTTCATCTTTGGCCTTAGCAGTTGGTGTGTAAATTTAAATAATAGTCATATCAACTGGTCTTCCTTGTAGGCTTGATATTATCCTACCACTGAAGGTGTTGTACTCCAGGATAGATTTTGAAATGTTCTTTTAGACGATGAATGCAACTCCATTCCTCTTCAAGCTGTCATTCCTGGCATAGTAGACCATATGGTTGCCCGATTCAAAACTGCCAATACCAGTCCATTTCAGCTCACTAATGCCTAGGATATTGACGCTTATGCATTCCATTCCATTTTTGATTCATATTTTTTACATTCCAAGTTCCAATTACTCATGGATGCTTGCAGTTGTTTCTTCTCATTTTGAGTCATGCCACATTAGCAAACTAAGGTCCCGAAAGCTTGACTCTATCCACGTCATTAAGGTCGACTCTACTTTGAGGAGGCAGCTCTTCCCCAGCCATCTAGTGAGTGCCTTCCAACCTGAGGAGCTCATCTTCTGGCACTATATCAGAAAATGTTCCACTGCTATTCATAAGGTTTTCACTAGCTAATTCTTTCCAGAAGTAGATTGCTGGGTCCTTCTTCCTAGTCTTAGTCTGGAAACTCAGCTGAAACCTGTCTGATACGGGTGACCCTGCTGGTATCTGAATACTGGTGGCATAGCTTCCAGCATCACAGCAACACACAAGCCCCCACAATATGACAAACTGACAGACACATGGTGGAAGACAGGAAATTAGTAGGCTAATATTCTTGATCTTCCTTCTCTTACAATCATTCCACTGTCTCACCACAGCAGATATCATTTCTGTGATTGGCATTATTTGTCTTGAGTTAGAGGACATGTTAAATTTATTTCAATTCAGTAAATTTTTTATCAAATGTCTGCTATGAATACTTGGAACTCTGGGATAACTGGAAGAAGAATAAAACATGGTCCCTGTCCAAAAAGGATTTATAATCTTGTTAGTTAATATTTGTGATTGACTAATCCAGACATCTGCAGCTATTGACCTTTAATGAGTGCCTACATTTTTCATGAATTTGATGATAAGAAAACATTTTAAAAATTAAACTTCTGAGTAATGTGTCTTAAAAGAGATATGAGGAAATATATCTTACTTGTTGATACATTAGGAAATTAATTCCTCTGTGAATAGATATAAACCTGTTCAAAGAGTTGATAAATATTTTCAGGCTTCTTTGTACATTAGGGACTATGAAAAGCAAAAAAATCAAAATTAGGATAGTACTCCATTAAATTGAGACAATTGTTTTTCCTGGGCTGAATATGACTTGCCAAAACAACTTCCTGCTTTGTGGCTTCTCTCTGGAGGAGACGAGAAAAATGAGAAGTTGAGAGGAAGAATGAGAAAGGAAATCATTACTGGAGAGAGAGTAGGTACTTGGATAACTTAAATGGGGGGAGAGGCATGCAAGAAGGCTTGAGACAGTTCATGAGATCTGGCAGATTTGAGTTCAATGGTAATTCAATTATCTTTCTTCCAGATACAGTCAGTTAAATAAAGAAACTCTCAGAATGAATTTTTTTTCTCTTTCTCTTTTTCATGTACCAAAAGAAAATGCTTCTATTTCATGTTGTTTTGCAAAGTATATGTTTAGTCACGTTCTGAGTAATTTTTCTTGAAATACTATGGCTTTATTGAAAACACAAGCAGGAAACAAGAGGTATTTACGTCTCAGATGAGAATTGTCATGAACATTTTGCACAATTTCACTGTACAACGTGTCTACTCTAAGTGTTTGTGACGTTCCAAACTGCCTGTGGGAAAACACAAAACCAAAGAGAAATTAAAGTAATTCCCAAACTTTAGGGGGAAGGCCTAAGCTCTCCTTCTCTCATTTTCTAGTATTATAGTATTATGAATAAAAATGCTTTGCTGTATTGACAAAGAAAAACTTATCTAAAGCAAGAATTATCCGGGTTTTTTGTTTTGTTTTTGTTTTTACCATTGTATGCTTAATGTGCATCCTTTTCAACTTTTTTAAATAATAAAGCTTAGACTTATTACATGCAAAATTGTGAAAAATATATAAACTGAACTAGTATACTAAAATTGTAAATTACATCTATATGCATAATATAGTTTAATCATGATAACAATATGGCAACTTGGTGTCAATACTTTAGTTTTACTGATGAGAATTAAGGAGATTAAATGATTTGTTCAAGGTAACATAATTTTACTGTTGTTTATTACATTGGTTAGTTTCTATATCCAACAACTCTCATAAACTGCTTTCTTAAAAAAAACTCTATGTTGTTATTGCTAGCTGTCATTCAGTTGGCTCTGACTCGTGGCCATCTTATGTATAACAGAAAAAAACAAAAAACATTTCCTGGTCCTGTGCCATCTTCATGATCATTGGTATGTTTGGGTCCATTGCTTTGGAGATTGTGTCAATCCATCTCATTTAGGGTTTCCTCAATTTGCTGACTGTCTACTTCACCAAACACATTGTCCGTTTCTAGTGATTGGTCTTTCCTGATGACGTGTCCAAAGTAGGCAAGCCAGAGTCTCACTATCCACCTTTCTAAGGAACATTCTGATTATATTTCCTCTAAGATAGATTTGGAAACTCTGGTGGCACAGTGGTTAAGAGTTACAGCTGCTAACCAAAAGATTGGTAGATTGTTTGGTTTTCTAGAAGCCTACCGTATATACAGATTGGCAAATCTGGGACTCAGCTCAAGGCTTTTGGCTATGCTCAGTACTCTATTGGTGGTGACAGGTGTGCAATGTTTTCCCATTTCCTTCTTTCTCTTATCCAGTCCCTTCTAGGCAAGCAAAACTTCTATTAATGCTATTTTTCTCCCCAGTCTTCCCAGGGCTAGTCTTTCCATCTAAGGCAGAGAAAATCATCTAAATAGCAGGTAGTTTGAACACTCTGAACTTTGGTCAATTCAAACAACATTTGGAGAATAACCTGTACCTTTATTGAAACCGATGCATTTTATGTTAATTATCTCAGGATGCCACAAGAAATCCAGCAAAGTAGCTATTTGAATAGATGAATTCCATTTGCCCTTAATAGATGGACTGCCAGAAGAATGAACACATCTGTCTTTGAAGAAGTACAGCCAGAATACTCCTCAGAAGTGAGGATGGCGAGGTTTCATCTCATGAACTTTGACATGTTATTAGGAGGGACCAGTCCTTCAAGAAGGACCTTATGCTTGGTAAAGCAGAAGGTCATCGAAAAAGAGACCCCAATGAGATGGACTGACACAGTGGCTCCAACAATGAGCTCAAACAGAACAGTGATTGTGAAGATGGCCCAGGAGCAGGCAGCATTTTTTCCTGTTGTACATAGGATTGCTATGAATCATAACTGACTGGACAGCACTTAACAAAAACAACAATGAAAACTGGGAGAAAGCCAGTCTTAAATTCACAAGGCCACGGGCTTGACTGGACATGTTTACACAAAAGTAAACCCTTCCTTGTTTTCTTGCCTCTTCTTACTCTCCTTAGTTTCCCACTCAGAAGGCCGTGGTTGTTTAGCGGTAGAATTCTAGTCTTCCACGTGGTCTATGCATGGTAGGCATCTGTCCCAAATTTGATTCCCAGTCAATGCACCTCATGCAGAGTCATCACTCTTCTGTCTGTGGAGGTTTGCATGCTGCTATGATGCTGAACAACTTTCAGCTGAGCTTCTAGACTAAGAAGGATTAGGAAGAAAGGTCCGGTAACCTACTTCCAAAAATCAGCCAATAAAAACCCTATAGGTCATAATGGTCTGATCCACAGCCAACCATGGGGATGGCACAGGACTGGGCAGCATTTCATTTTATTGTACATGGGGTTGTGATGAGTTAGGGATGATTCTATGGTAGCTAAAAACAACAACAGGTTCCCACTTGTTACCTCCTTCTGGTTGTTATTTTTTCACCTTCCTTGTATTTTTTTATCCTAGGTTTTTCTTTTCTCCCCCTCAGAGATCTGTTTTACTATTTTTAATCTTTTTGTAAAATATATTTTAATTTAATAGACTAATATATTATTTTCTCATTACTCTCTTCCCTTCACTCATGGATCCAGCAAACATTTACTGCGAAGCAGAATTTGTGCAGTATATTGGGGAGAAAAAGATACGCTATCTTTTCAAAGGATTTTTCCCCAAGGCACTTTTCTCTAACTTGAAGAGAGATATGAATATAAGTTGTTGTGTAACACAATAAAGACATTAATTAACAGACAATATAAGCAATGTTGTTGTGTGCCATTGAGTTTATTCCAACTCACAGCTACCCTATATGACAAAGCAGAACTTCCCCATAGAGTTTCCTAAGTTGTAATCTTTATGGGAGGAGATGCCAGGTCTTTTCTCCCTCAGAGAGGCTGGTGAGCATTTGTCCATAGACAACACAATCAATAAACGTTGTAAAAAGAGCTTCACAAACACAGTAAAGGAAATAAATTGTTGAAAGGGAAAGAGGAATGGAGTGTTAGAAGAGTTATCATTTAAATTGATCATAAATGTAGAGATCAGGAGAGGGTAAACAATGTTGTATTACAGGGAGCTGTAGCACAATATGTAAAGTCTCAGAACATGAAATAGCATTATGATTTTGAAACATGGCTAGACTATGGATATATTTTTGGAAGTGGCCGAAGATAAAATTCAAAAGGTAGGCAAGGGCTAGGTTGCAAATCACCATTTATGGTAAAAGATGCACATCTTTTATCTACAGGTAACAGGGTTCTACTCGAGGATTTTTAAAAGAGAAATAAAGCAGGCAACAATGTGTATGAAAAGGCACGTTGGTATCAGCGTAGTGGATGGGTTGAAGAAGGGGAAAGATGTTGTGTGCCGTCGAGTTGATTCCAATTCATACTGACCCTATATGACAGAGTAGAGCTGCCCCATAGAGTTTACTAGGCTATGATCATTACAGGAAAAGATTGCTAGTTCTTTTCTTCTGCTGAGCTAGTGCTGGGTTTGAACCACCAACCTGTCATTTAGCAGATGAGTGCTTAACCATTGTGACACCAGGGCTCCTTACAGAAAAAGTTGTTGTTAGGCACTGTCAAGTCATTGTTTGAACAGAACAAGGGGACACTGCATGGTTTAAAATCAGGGTTGTATCCTTTCACCAAATTTAATCAATCTGTATATTGAACAAATTATCAGAGAAGCTGGAGTATATGAAGAAGAACACAGCATCAGGATTAGAGGAAGACTTGTTAACAACCTGCTTTATGCAGGTGACACAACCTTGCTTGCTGGAAGTGAAGAGAACTTGCAGCACTTACTGAAGAAGATAAAAGACCACAACCTTCAGTACAGATTACACCTCAATATAAAGAAAACAAAAATCCTCACAACTGAACCAATACACAACATCACGATAAACAGAGAAAAGATTGAAGTCGTCAAGAATTTCATTTTTCTTGGATCCACAATCAATGTCTATGAAACCATCGGTCAAGAAATCAAATGATGCATTGCACTGGGCAAATCTGCTGCAAAAGACCTCAAGAGAAAGGTTGCTGTTGCTGTTGTTAGGTGCTGTGGAGTCGATTCCAAATCATAGTGACCCCCATGCACAACAGAATGAAACACTGCCTGGTCCTGCACCATCCTCACAATCGTTGTTACGCTCGAGCCCATTGTTGCAGCCACTGTGTCAATCTATCTTGTTGAGGGTCTTCCTCTTTTCCTTTGACCCTGTATTTTACCAAGAATGATGTCCTTCTCCAGGGACTGATCACTCCTGACAACATGTCCAAATTATTTAAGATGCAGTCTCACCATCCTTGCTTCTAAGGAGCATTCTGGTTTTACTTCTTCTGAGACAGATTTGTTCATTCTTTTGGCAGTCCATGGTATATTCAGTATTCTTCGCCAGCACCGCAATTCAAAGGCATCAATTCTTCTTCGGTCTTCCTTATTCATTGTGCAGCTTTCATAGGCATATGAAATAATTGAGAACACCATGGCTTGGGTCAGGTTCACCTTAGTCTTCAAGGTGACATCTTTGCTCTTCAACACTTTAAAGAGGTCCTTTGCAGCAGATTTGCCCAATGTAATGCGTCTTTTGATTTCTTGACTGCTGCTTCCATGGCTGTTGATTGTGGATCCACGTAAAATGAAATCTTTGACAACGTCAATCTTTTCTCCATTTATCATAATGTTGCTTATTGGTCCACTCACAAGGATTTTTGTTTTCTTTATGTTGAGGTGTAATCCATACTGAAGGCTGTGGTCTTTGATCTTCATTAGTAAGTGCTTCAAGTCCTTTTCACTTTCAGCAAGTAAGGTTGTGTCACCTGCATAATGCAGGTTGTTAATGAGTCTTCCTCCAATCCTGATGCCCTGTTCTTCTTCATATAGTCCAGCTTCTTGGATTATTTGCTCAGCATACAGATTGAACAGGTATGGTGAAAGGATACAACCCTGATGCACACCTTTCCTGACTTTAAGCTACTCGGTATCCCCTTGTTCTGTCCTAACAACTGCCTCTTGATCTACATACAGGTTCCTCATAAGCACAATTAAGTGTTCTAGAATTCCTGTTCTTAGCAATATTATCCATAATTTGTTATGATCCACACTGTTAAATGCCCAGAAAAAAGATAGAAGGCAGGAAAAAGATAAAAATAAAAAAATAGAAGCATGTACAATACAAAAAGACAAAGAAGAGAGGGTTGCTGGCTCTGTCTAGGGAGCAGAGGGTACAAAGAGAGTCTAACAGGGTATAAGGAAGGGTGTTACAGGCTGTAAGAAAGAGAGTGTTACAGGCTATAAGAAAGAGGGTGTATAGGTTAAAAAGAAACTTACAATTTAATAAGATCAGACTGAGGTATGATTGTCACACTGAATGATATTATAGTGATGGAAGAGAAAATGTAGTAAAGCTGTCCTGAACTGGGAAATGTCAGGTGTCATCTAGGATAATGCCTTGTGGAGAAGGTGAATCTTGCATGTGGTTAAGCAACTGTGAGTCAGAAATTCTGATGTCTAGAGAAAAATGTGTCAACTGAGAGAGAATGTAGTCACTTGTGGAATTATCAGACCCCAAGGAAATCTGACATCACATTGCTCTCTTGAATACACCCTAAGGCCATAGCACATTTGCCATTGCCTTAGAGCTCAGTGGTACCACCAGTCAAAATTCCAAGAGACAGGGTTGCTGAGAGTCCCCTTCTGGAGGGAGATGCAAGCCTGAAACTTCCTTGGTCAGGGAATCTGTTTCAGACTGGAGCCACAAAATATAAATTACTCGAGGGCGGGGGCCAAGATGGCGGACTAGGTGGACACTCGCGCGGATCCCTCTTGCAACAAAGACTCGGAAAAACAAGGGAATCGATCACATACATAACAATCTACGAACTCTGAACAACAAGCACAGACTTAGAGACGGAGGACGAACAAATACGGGCAGACAGCGACTGTTTTCAGAACTAGGAGCCAGCGCACCAGCTGACTACTTGGAAAATCTAGTTTCCCAGTGATGGCTCGGAGACAGCAGTCCATATCAAACCACATAAAGAAACAGACCATGACAGCTTCTCCAACCCCCCAAACAAAAGAATCAAAATCTTTCCCAAATGAAGATACAATCCTGGAATTATCAGATACAGAATATAAAAAACTAATTTACAGAATGCTTAAAGATATCACAAATGAAATTAGGATAAATGCAGAAAAAGCCAAGGAACACACTGATAAAACTGTTGAAGAACTCAAAAAGATTATTCAAGAACATAGTGGAAAAATTAACAAGTTGCAAGAATCCATAGAGAGACAGCATGTAGAAATCCAAAAGATTAACAATAAAATTACAGAATTAGACAACGCAATAGAAAGTCAGAGGAGCAGACTCGAGCAATTAGAATGTAGACTGGGACTTCTGGAGGACCAGGGAAACAACACCAACATAGCTGAAAAAAAATCAGATAAAAGAATTAAAAAAAATGAAGAAACCCTAAGAATCATGTGGGACTCTATCAAGAAGGATAACTTACGAGTAATTGGAGTCCCAGAACAGGGAGGGGGGACAGAAAACACAGAGAAAATAGTTGAAGAACTCCTGACACAAAACTTCCCTGACATCATGAAAGAAGAAAGGATATCTATCCAAGATGCTCATCGAACCCCATTTGAGATTGATCCAAAAAGAAAAACACCAAGACATATCATCATCAAACTTGCCAAAACCAAAGACAAACAGAAAATTTTAAAAGCAGCCAGGGAGAAAAGAAAGGTTTCCTTCAAGGGAGAATCAATAAGAATAAGTTCAGACTACTCAGCAGAAACCATGCAGGCAAGAAGGGAATGGGAAGACATATACAGAGCACTAAACGAGAAAAACTGCCAACCAAGGATCATATATCCAGCAAAACTCTCTCTGAAATATGAAGGAGAAATTAAGATATTTACAGATAAACACAAGTTTAGAGAATTTGCAAAAACTAAACCAAGACTGCAAGAAATGCTAAAGGAGATTGTTTGGCCGGATGACCAATAATATCAGGTACCAGCACAATACAAGGTCACAAAACAGAACGTCCTGATATCAACGCAACTCAAACAGGGAAAGCACAAAAACAAACAAATTAAGACTAATTCTAAAAAATAAATAAATAAACAAAATAATACACACAACAGGAAATCATGGAAATCAATAGATAAACGATCAAAATAATCAAAAAGAGGGACTAAATATAGGAGGCATTGAACTGCCAGATGGAGAGTGATACAAGGCGAAATAGAAGGATACAAGTTAGGTTTTTACTTAGAAAAATAGGGGTAAATAAAAAGGTAACCACAAAAAGGAATATCAATTCCATAACTCAAGAAAAAAGCCAAGAAAAGCGTAACGACTCAATAAACACAAAGTTAAACATTATGAAAATGAGGATCTCACAAGCTACTAAGAAAAACGTCTCAGCACAAAAAAGCATGTGGAAAAATGAAATGGCCAACAACACACATGAAAAGGCATCAAAATGACAGCACTAAAAACTTACTTATCTATAATTACGCTGAATGTAAATGGACTAAATGCACCAATAAAGAGACAGAGAGTCACGGACTGGATAAAAAAACACGATCCATCTATATGCTGCCTACAAGAGACACACCTTAGACTTAGAGACACAAACAAACTAAAACTCAAAGGATGGAAAAAAATATATCAAGCAAACAATAAGCAAAAAAGAAGAGGAGTAGCTATATTAATTTCTGACAAAATAGACTTTAGACTTAAATCCGCCACAAAGGATAAAGAAGGACACTATATAATGATAAAAGGGACAATTGATCAGGAAGACATAACCACATTAAATATTTACGCACCTAATGACAGGGCTGCAAGATACATAAATCAAATTTTAACAGAATTGAAAAGTGAGATAGACACCTCCACATATATAGTAGGAGACTTCAACACACCACTTTCGGAGAAGGACAGGACATCCAGTAAGAAGCTCAATAGAGACACGGAAGACCTACTTACAACAATCAACCAACTTGACCTCATTGACTTATACAGAACTCTCCACCCAACTGCTGCAAAATATACTTTTTTTTCTAGCGCACATGGAACATTCTCTAGAATAGACCACATATTAGGGCATAAAACAAATCTTTGCAGAATCCAAAACATCGAAATATTACAAAGCATCTTCTCAGACCACAAGGCAATGAAGCTAGAAATCAATAACAGAAAAACTAGGGAAAAGAAATCAAATACTTGGAAAATGAACAATACCCTCCTGAAAAAAGACTGGGTTATAGAAGACATCAAGGAGGGAATAAGGAAATTCTTAGAAAGCAACGAGAATGAAAATACTTCCTATCAAAACCTCTGGGACACAGCAAAAGCAGTGCTCAGAGGCCAATTTATATCGATAAATGCACACATACAAAAAGAAGAAAGAGCCAAAATCAGAGAACTGTCCCGACAACTTGAGCAAATAGAAAGTGAGCAACAAAAGAATCCATCAGGCACCCGAAGAAAACAAATAATAAAAATTAGAGCTGAACTAAATGAATTAGAGAACAGAAAAACAATTGAAAGAATTAACAAAGCCAAAAGCTGGTTCTTTGAAAAAATTAACAAAATTGATAAACCATTGGCTAGACTGACTAAAGAAAAACAGGAAAGGAAACAAATAACCCGAATAAGAAACGAGAAGGACCACATCACAACAGAACCAAATGAAATCAAAAGAATCATATCAGATTACTACATAAAATTGTACTCTAACAAATTTGAAAACCTAGAAGAAATGGATAAATTCTTGGAACAATACTACTTACCTAAACTAACACATTCAGAAGTAGAACAACTAAATAGACCCATAACAAAAAAAGAGATTGAAACGGTAATCAAAAAACTCCCAACAAAAAAAAGTCCTGGCCCAGATGGCTTCACTGCAGAGTTCTACCAAACCTTCAGAGAAGACTTAACACCATTACTATTGAAGGTATTTCAAAGTATAGAAAAAGATGGAATACTACCCAACTCATTCTATGAAGCTACCATCTCCCTGATACCAAAACCAGGTAAAGACATTACAAAAAAAAGAAAATTTTAGACCTATATCCCTCATGAACATAGATGCAAAAATCCTTAATAAAATTCTAGCCAATAGAATCCAACAACACATCAAAAAAATAATTCACCCTGATCAAGTGGGATTTATACCAGGTATGCAAGGCTGGTTTAATATCAGAAAAACCATTAATGTAATCCATCACATAAATAAAACAAAAGACAAAAACCACATGATCTTATCAATTGATGCAGAAAAGGCATTTGACAAAGTCCAACACCCATTTATGATAAAAACTCTCACCAAAATAGGAATTGAAGGAAAATTCCTCAACATAATAAAGGGCATATATGCAAAGCCAACGGCCAATATCACTCTAAATGGAGAGAACCTGAAAGCATTTCCCTTGAGAACGGGAACCAGACAAGGATGCCCTTTATCACCGCTCTTATTCAACATCGTACTTGAAGTCCTAGCCAGGGCAATTAGGCTAGACAAAGAAATAAAGGGTATCCAGATTGGTAAGGAGGAAGTAAAGCTATCACTATTTGCAGATGACATGATCGTATACATGGAAAACCCTAAGAAATCCTCCAGAAAACTACTGAAACTAATAGAAGAGTTTGGAAGAGTCTCAGGATATAAAATAAACATACAAAAATCACTTGGATTCCTCTACATCAACAAAGAGAACACCGAAGAGGAAATAACCAAATCAATACCATTCACAGTAGCCCCCAAGAAGATAAAATACTTAGGAATAAATCTTACCAAGGATGTAAAAGACCTATACAGAGAAAACTATAAAACTCTGCTACAAGAAATTCAAAAGGACACACTTAAATGGAAAAACATACCCTGCTCATGGATAGGAAGACTTAACATAGTAAAAATGTCTATTCTACCAAAAGCCATTTATACATACAACGCACTTCCAATCCAAATACCAATGTCATACTTTAAGGGAATAGAGAAACAAATCACTAATTTCATATGGAAAGGAAAGAACCCCCGGATAAGCAAAACATTACTGAAAAAGAAGAAGAAAGTGGGAGGCCTCACCCTACCTGATTTCAGAACCTATTATATAGCCACAGTAGTCAAAACAGCCTGGTACTGGTACAACAACAGGCACATAGACCAATGGAACAGAATTGAGAATCCAGATATAAATCCATCCACGTATGAGCAGCTGATATTTGACAAAGGACCAGTGTCAGTCAATTGGGGAAATAATAGTCTTTTTAACAAATGGTGCTGGCATACCTGGATATCCATTTGCAAAAGAATGAAACAGGACCCATACCTCACACTATGCACAAAAACTAACTCCAAGTGGATCAAAGACCTAAACATAAAGACTAAAACGATAAAAATCATGGAAGAAAAAATAGGATCTACCCTAGGAGCCCTAATACAGGGCATAAACAGAATACAAAACATTACCAAAAATGATGAAGAGAAACCAGATAACTGGGAGCTCCTAAAAATCAAACACCTATGCTCATCTAAAGACTTCACCAAAAGAGTAAAAAGACCAC
The DNA here is from genome assembly GCF_024166365.1 of Elephas maximus indicus. Classification (NCBI taxonomy): domain Eukaryota; kingdom Metazoa; phylum Chordata; class Mammalia; order Proboscidea; family Elephantidae; genus Elephas; species Elephas maximus. The sequence goes on from NC_064836.1 coordinate 62,674,398, forward strand.
CTACAGACTGGGAAAGAATATTCAGCTATGACATCTCCGACCAGCGCCTGATCTCTAAAATCTACATGATTCTGTCAAAACTCAACCACAAAAAGACAAACAACCCAATCAAGAAGTGGGCAAAGGATATGAACACACATTTCACTAAGGAAGATATTCAGGCAGCCAACAGATACATGAGAAAATGCTCTCGATCATTAGTCATTAGAGAAATGCAAATTAAAACTACGATGAGATTCCATCTGACACCAACTAGACTGGCATTAATTCAAAAATCACAAAATAATAAATGTTGGAGAGGCTGCAGAGAGACTGGAACTCTCATACACTGCTGGTGGGATTGTAAAATGGTACAACCACTTTGGAAATCCATCTGGCGTTATCTTAAACAGTTAGAAATAGAACTACCATACAACCCAGAAATCCCACTCCTCGGAATATACCCTAAAAATACAAGACCCTTCACACAAACAGATATATGCACACCCATGTTTATTGCAGCTCTGTTTACAATAGCAAAAAGCTGGAAGCAACCAAGATGTCCATCAACGGACGAATGGGTAAATAAATTGTGGTATATTCACACAATGGAATACTACGCATCGATAAAGAACAGTGACGAATCTCTGAAACATTTCATAACATGGAGGAATCTGGAAGGCATTATGCTGAGCGAAATGAGTCAGTTGCAAAAGGACAAATATAGTATAAGACCACTATTATAAGATCTTGAGAAATAGAAAAAACGGAAAAGAACACATACTTTTGTGGTTACAAAGGGGGGAGGGAGGGAGGGAGGGAGGGAGGGAGAGGGCTTTTTATTGATCAATCTGTAGATGGGAACTGCTTTGGGTGAAGGGAAAGACAACACTCAAAACAAGGAAGGTCAGCCTAATTGGACAGGATTAAAAGTAAAGAGGTTTCCGAGATAAAATGAAAGCTTCAAAGGATAGCGAAGCAGGGGCTGGGGTCTGGGGAACTTGGTTTGAGAGGACTTCTAAATCAATGGGCAAAACAATTCTATTATGAAAACACTCTGCATCCCACTTTGAATTGTGGCACCTGGGGTCCTAAATGCCAACAAGCAGCCATCTAAAATACATTAATTGGTCTCAACCCACCGGGAGCAAAGGCAAAGGAAGAACACCAAGGTCACACGACAACTAAGAACCCAAGAGACAGAAAGGGCCACTTGAACCAGAGACCTACAATATCCTGAGACCAGAAGAACTAGTTGGTGCCCGGCCACAATCGATGTCTGCCCTGTCAGGGAACACAACAGACAACTCCTGAGGGAGCGGGAGACCAATGGGATGCAGACCCCAAATTCTCATTAAAAGACCACACCTAATGGTATGATTCCGACTAGAGGAATCCCAGAGACAATGCTCCCCAGAACTTCTGATGGCACAGGACAGGAACCATCCCCGAAGACAAATCATCAGGCATGAAAAGGACTGGTCAGTGGGGGGGAGAGAGATACTGATGAAGAGTGAGCTAATTAAATCAGGTGGACATGGGAGAGTGTGTTGGCAACTCTTGACTGGAGGGGGGATGGGAAGATAGAGAGAGAGGGAAGAAGGTAAAATTGGCACGAAACGAGAGACTGTAAGGGCTGACTCAATAGGGGGAGAGCAAGTGGGAGAAGGGAGTAAGATGTATGTAAACCTACATGTGACAGACTGATTGGAATGGTAAATGTTCACTTGAAGCTTAATAAAAATTAAAAAAAAAAAATATAAATTACTCATTTAAGAACAAGAATGAACATGAAGATTAGAAAGACACTCAAGCAGATGATTTGATTCAGGAAGATTATCCCCCCGATCCAAAAAAAAAAAATTGTAGTCTTGTAGTCTCTAAAGAGTCACTAAGAGAAAAACCTGTAAAATATCTTAAAGCATTTCAGAAGGAAGCTGCCTGTGTTGGAGCCGAAAATGAGATTGCTGGGATAATCATGTCAAGAAGCAGCCTCCTGCAGAGAGCCTACTGAGGGAAAAGCAAAACAGATGTGTTTGACAGGTTGGAAAAATGGCAGAGAAAGAATGAAACATTGGATTTGTAAATTTATTTAAAAAAAAAAATCACCTTCCCTAAGGGTTTTTCCTCAGAGACTTCTGAGTAAAGTAAAAGAACTTGTTAAAAAGAAAAATGTCTTTGTATTGTTAAGGGCTTCAGAAAAAAAAAAAATAATAATAATCAAATAAATGAAATGAGTTTAAAATCATATACTTTATGTATTGAAAGTTTCCCTGGCATGGTTAGTCTACCAACATGGAGGATCGAAATGTTAATACAGCCCATATGACCAAAAGAAAAAATTAAGTGGGGCAGGGGAGAAAGCTGATATGTATTAAGTAGCTGCTATGGCCTGAACACTTCACTAGATGTTTTACATATGTTTTCTCATTTAATCTTCATAAAAGTCTATGAAATAGAAATTATTCTCCTTATTACATAGTGAAGGTGGCTGAAGTTGAGAGAGGTTAAGTAAATGTATTTATTTATATGGATATCTTGTTCCAGAAAAGATTTCAAGGGGGCAAAAATGATTAATGATACCTATAAGATGGCAAACAATAATAATAACTTTAAAGTGGTGAGACAAATACTAAAAAGAAACGTGGTGTAATGTACAGCAAAGAGTACATAAAACTACATTCCCTATTAATTCTCAACATGGCTAACTAAGTTAGGTACATCTCTGTGATACTTAATGATAAAGCAGTATAAAACTTCCCCTTTTGTAACTCTAATCCTCTCAGTGGAATGATTTTTCAAAATTTCTGGAAAGGTTCCATTAACCTTAGCAAACTCTCCAATCTCTTTTTCAGGAATTTTTTGAGTGGATCCTGGGTTGGTCAGGGTAGTTAAAGAAGTACTTTAAGTGCAGCTACTATTTAATTGCGTACATAAAGCAAACTGCCTTATTAATCAGACTGCATCAGATTAGGTAGTGAATGGGAAATTGTATTTAGGTTTCTAAGCCAATAAAAATTCTGGCTAGAATATACAATAAATAAATACATAGGGGGAAAAAGACTTTTATTGCTAATTTTAGGAGGCATTTGTGCCTGATATATCTATAAGGGATAAATGATGAACTCTGGCTTCAGGGACCACTGAGTAAGTTGTAAGACCATTGGTACATGCAGACAGAGAAAGAGATATATAAACTTCTTCCTCCTTGCTTATTAGTTGAGTTGTAAGTTAAAGGCAAGAGCTTCGGTAGATCCACTATGGAATTACTGGAGAAAGACCTTAGAGGGACTATGTATGAAGTACTGGATGTGGAGTTCCAAAATAAAAAGCCTACAGGGATGAAGTTAAGGGCATAGATTAATGAAGTAGACCTGAGGGAAATAATAAGAAAATGATGGATCTGTAGTAAATGGGAGAACGGTCCCTGCTTAAACGGGCTGCCTCTACCAGCATTTAGCTAATAAATGTCTGAAGGATTTCAGATCACGGGTAAAATAGAGACAAGCCTCTTTAGTGTACATTTACAATATCTAAGGTATGTTAAAAATTACTAATTATTTAAAGAAACATTAAAAATTTTAAGTGAAATGCAGTAGGAGTAAGAAATTCTTCAAATAGTTGGAGATAAGCAATACTAAACAACCCAAGGGCCAAAGAAGAAATCACAAGGAAAAGTAGAAAAAATTTTGAACTGAATAATTCAAGCACAACATATCAAAAATGGTGGAATCCATCTAAAGCAGACCTTATAGAAAAAATATGACACAATTCTATAATAGGAAAAACTGTTTAGAATTAATGATCTAAGCCTTCATTTTAAGAGGCAAGTAAAAGAACAAATTAAGCTCAAAGTAAGTAGATGATCGATAATAATAAAGGCTAGAGAGAAAATCAATGAAATTTAAAAGACAAACAGAAAAAAAAAATCAAGAAATCAAAAGCTGGCTCTTGGAAAAGAATATTAATAAATCATTAACGTTACAAATCCTAAGGACATTAAAGGGATAATAAAGAAACATTGTTTAAAATGTTAACGCCAAGAAATTCAACAACTTAGATGAAATGGACAAATTCTTGAAAAAGCAACTTAACTAATTAAAAATCTTTCCCAAAAGAAAGTTCCAGACCCAGATGGCTTCACTAGTGTATTCTATCAGATATTTAAGGAAGAATTGATACTAATCAGATCCAAACTTCTTAAGCAAACTCTTTTTGAAAATCGAACAGGAAGTAACAGCTTCCAAATTGTTTTATGAGATAAACAGAATTGGACAAGGACATTAAAAAAAAAAATAGAAAGACAACATCAATAAGGCACACAGAGGCATATATCCTTAGGAAAACACCAGCAGATCAAATTCAAAAATCCCCAAGAAAGACGTTACACCAAAATCAAGTGAAGTTTGTCTCAACAAAGCAGGGTTGGTTCAGTCTTCAAAAATTAATCAATATAATTAACCACATAAAAAACTAAAGGAGAAAATTTAGGTGATAATCTTAGCATTAAACTAAGTAATATGTGAAAAGATATATATATTTTTTTTCTTTTTTTTTCAGTTAGGAATGATGTAATGACGGGGCATGTGAGGAAGATACTCCTAGTCTAATTTAACAACTGATAGAAATCTGAAAAGATAATGGTAAATTTCCGGGGGGTGGGAAGAGGTGGCTTTTTGATTTAAATGGAGTAAAACAAAAAAATATAGCAGGGACTAAGATGGCAGTTAATACAATAAGCCTCAAATGCTCTACGGATTCAGATAAAGCATAAAAACTTAAAAATTTAAGTCTTAAAGGGTAAGTGTACATGAAAATAGACAGCGAAATATTGGTTTATTTCAGTAAAAAAAGATAACTTAGACGTTTGTTATTAAACTGCTCAGAACAGTTTTTGAAACGTAGTGCTACACAATAGGTCGACGTGGTAATAAATAGAATGAATTGTTGTTGTTGTTGTTAGGTGCCCTAGAGTTGGTTCAGACCCGTAACAACTCTATGTACAACACAAGAAAACACCGCACAGTCCTGCACCATGCTCATAATCATTGCTACGTTTGAGCCCATTGTTGCTGCCACTGTGTCAGTCCAGCTTGTTGAGAGTCTCCTTCTTTTTCATTGACTTTACCAGGCATAAGATTCTTCTCCACGAACTGGTCCTGCCTCATAATATGTCCAAAGAACCTAAGACTATGTTTTACCGTTCTTGCTTCTAAGCATTCTGGCTGTACTTCTTCCAGGACAGATTTGTTTGTTCTTCTGGCAGTCCATGGTATATTCAATATTCTTTGTCAACACCATAATTCAAAGGCATCAATTCTGCTTCAGTCTTCCTTATCTATTGTCCAGTCTTCACATGCATATGAAACAATTGATAACACCATGGCTTGGGTCAGGGGCACCTTAGTCCCCAAGGTGACATCTTCACTTTTTTACTCTTTCAAGAGGTCTTTTGTAGCAAATTTGCCCAAGGCAATGCATCATTTGGTTTCTTGACTGCTGCTTCCATGGTATTGATTATGTCATATGATAACTTTATGCATTTCTTTGCTAAAGTTTTTTAAAGATTTTTATTTGAAAACCGATCATATTGCTAAAAGTTTAACATAATCTTTTGCTTATGTATGTTTTAAGAGTTTGATTAACTGATACATAGGATTTCTTCTGTTCTTTCAGTTTTCAAATTTCAACCTTGTTTGCATTTGCTCTGATTTAGATGATAACATCATAAATTTAAGACCCCTCCTAGTATAAAAGGTAATGAGAAATATTATATAAACTGTATCAATAATGTTTAAAATGGGAAATACATATTTTTATTGTAGTCTAGGTAAGTTACTTAGATTATGAAAAAGTAAGTTATTTTTTAATAAGTCTCTTTTTTTCTACCCTTCACTAAAATTATTTTTAGCACAGACTTTGGTGTTGTATCATATGAGTTAATGAAATATTACATGTCTTTGTTATTTGCATACATATTCATTGTTACAGATTAGTTGTCATACGACATTCTATAATGGAATAGTTGGACCGTATACTAAAATATTCCATGCCAGTAAATGTATATGGACAGTAGATATTTACTTTGGAAATCTGAGGCTGTGAAATGGGTCCTTAAAAACTTAATCCAAATTGATGCTGCCTTAAAATAGCTTTTTATATTCTATAAAATACCCCATCCAAAATCTTGCTCATGAGTACACTTACAGACAAAAAATTTTGCCCTCAATAAAAACGAACCCACCTCTATGACAACCTCACAGCAGCTTCCTCACATTCTTGGTAATTATTTTAACATTCAACTGTCACTGCTGGCAATCATCAATTTGATTGTAACTCAGCTACATTAAAGCATGAATGTTTGTGTGTGTGATTGCTATAAACAGCCAAGAATCATTAACCAGTAAAATCTATAGAACTCATTACACTGCTAACTCTCCTAATTGGTAAAAGAAATACCTCTTCGTAAAATTCAAAATCTCAGTATTGGGAGAAGAATTCACTAGAGAAAAGAATGCTTGAGCATTATCTGAAGGTATAATATATAGACTGTTGGCTATGTTTGTACACTGCACTTAGTACTTCAATCACAGGAATCAGTTTCAGGATCAGTAGGCTCAGAAATGAATAAGCCCATCCTCGCTGACTATGACCTATTAGTTATGACAAGGATTGTTCTTTATTGTTGATATATTGTTGCTCCTTCTCCAAACCAGAATGATACATCAAGAAAAGATATTATGATATTGGGAGGAAGGAAGGGTCAGGAAACTATACTTTGAAGCAGTTTCTAGATCACTACCTTTGACATTTCTAAGAAGAAAATTATGTTGCTGTGTTTTCAAAAGCTCTTTGAAACAAATACACTTCAGAAGTCCTCACGGAATTACAGTATCACACAACACTGTTTCTTCTTCTCCCGTCCTCCTCTGCCAGCTAATTTTACTTTCTTCCCTGGAAGAAACACAATATGTGACAGTTATATGACTTATGCAGTAATTGATGCAAAACTGCACTGAACCCCCAGATCATTCACCAGATCTTTGCCAATTAATATTAGTAAAAGCAGCATGACTTGGTTTCTCATCCATGCTAGTGAGGTCACCATCCTCACGAGCCACACTCAAAGTGCTGGAACATTAAGGGAAACCACGGATTGGTGTTGCTGTATTGCCTTTGGGGCTGAAAGCAGGGAAGTGTTGCAGTTCATTTTCAATCACAGGGGAAACACAATTAATCACTTGACTGTGCAGAAATAGCATATATTTTGCCCTACTCATGTCAGGAATTGGAAGTTTTGTTCAGATTAAAGGTTGAAGCCCGTTTTTGGTATGAATCACATTTAAATTGAGACTTCTTAGTAAAGGATGAGGCAACTATAGTTCAAGGGTTTTGTGGTGGCTCGTTGTGGTACGTCACAACTGATGCTCTTACTTGGTCAATGTCCTTGACTCTGGACTTTTCATTTCTTCTCTTCTTGGCATTATTAATCAGATTATGTTCAATCGACAACTGTAAACTCTTGAATGCTCTTGCAAAACCCTTTATATTAATCATATTTTCCCTGATTAAAATAAAGAAAAAAATGAAAAGAAATTAAACAATTTTAATTTTTGTAACAATGATTTATTTGTTTTTAAATCATATTGTAAAAAAAAAAAGGTACTCATTTCATCACTTGCCCTGGGATGCCACCATAAGTACCCTCCCCTATAAAAAACAATCAAATTCTCTGCACCTTGCATGCAAATTTATGGTGGAACCCATAGTCCACAAGATATTCCAGACAGTCTCACCATAGCTAGGTAAAGTCTAAATTGTTTGTAAAATTAGAGATATTTCAACCACAAACACAATGCTTGCAATTCCAGAAATCACTACAAATGTCACTAAGGCAAATGGACTGTGGGAAAAGTTTCAAGATTTGAATTGAACAAAAGCTACGACTAAGTATCAATGTGTTCCTTTTGCTCTATTGCAGAGACCTCATTGTCAGTGTATTTTTATCCAGATAGAGGATGCTACTAGAACCTTTATAAAGCAGTGTTGTATAAATTATAATGATCAGGCAACTGTTAAGCAAGAGGCTATTCACTTTCCTTTTAAAAGCAATAAATACTCTAGAATATCTAGAACGGAGGTCAGATGATTCTTTATCTTCAAAATTTTAAGTAAATGTTTTAGACATATTCAGAATTGTTAAGTGGGATGAGAAAGGAAAAAGAGAGAGAGAACAAGAAATAATAAACAAGTAAAAAGTAGAGATGGAAGAAAGAAAATTTTCAACATTACTTCATATGCCTCCATTCAAAACCTTAGGTAGCTTCTGCCAACTCTGGAAACATTTTGCAAGTAAGCGTCATTGTTCAGAATAAATAAAGTATAAAAATAAATGCTCTTTAAATAAGAATGGAGGATTACAGAATTACTGTAACTCAGGAGAGAAAAAAATACAAAGGTAGTTTAGCCCTTAATCACAAGCAATGTTTCCTATTTATTATGTATTCTATTTTAATACACTGACTACACTGAAAATCTAGATTTAGGAGAAAACGTCACAGAAAGTTAGAGCGAAGAGGGGCTTCAAAGATCATTGACTCCAACCTGCTACTTCTATGGGTGAAGAAGCTGAAAGTAACAAAACCTGAGGATTTTATTTCTTTGTTCTAGCATCCTGGTTTCAATAGGGTAGAAATAGGTGAAAATAATTTTATTTTATTTTATTTAATGAAACATATGCTCTTTTGGTTAGAAGCTGAGCTCTGAACCATTTTGACACTGGGACTCCAATGGAGTTAAGTCATCAAAAAGAAATGTACATGAGGAATGAATCAAGGTCTGTTCCTTTTTTCAAATGTTGTGCGGTGTTTTAGATAGTTGAGGATTTCCCTACTTACATTTTTTCTAGAGGTTAAATAAAGGTCTTGAACATATAGTGAACAACAAAGTAATTTTTATCATTTAATTTACTGAAGGATTTATTAGAGGACACTTTCAAATATTGTCTAGTCAAGTGAAAACATAAGTTTGTAAGATTTTCAGATGAACATTTTCAGGAATACATCAGTAATATGAAGTGTGGTACGTTTCCAGAGCCTCGTGATGCAATGAGAAACATCCTAACAACACCCTCTTGGTAAACAAAACAAAGAAACGTGTTGGCCATTTCTTATATTATTCCTAAACTGACGCCCATGGCACAGCTCTGAAATGCAACTAGAAAAAACAAATATTATGTGATGAAGCAGAGAACAAATAATGCAATTATGGCCTTTGGTTTTTACTTAATACTAAAGTAGGTAGTAAGTTATTGGGAACAGAAATTCTTAACCTGTAGGCCATGGGCAGGATTAATAGAAATGTGTACTCGCTGTGTATGTATGTTATTTGATTTTAGAAGGCATCTGAAATTAAAGGAATCTTATCCAGAATTCTACTATCCAATAGAAATATAATGAGCTACAAATGCAAGACACATAAAAAAAACTTAACCCCTTGCTGTCAAGTCAATTCTGACTCATGTCGACCCTACAGGGCAGAGTAGAACTGCCCCTTAGGGCTCCCAAGGAGTAGCTGGTGGATTCCAACTGTCAACCTTTTGGTTAGCAGCCAAGTGCTTAACCACTGCACCACTGGGGCTCCAAAGGTAATTTTAAATTTTCTAAAAGCCATATTTAAAAAAAATAAGGACAGGTGAAAATAATGTTACTATATTTTATTTTATGAAATACACCTAAAATATTATCATTTCAATTAAAATATCTCATTAATAATTTTAATCAATATAAAATTATTAACGAGATTTTTTTGATAGTCTTTCAAAGTTTGTGTGTATTTAACACCTACAGCACATTTTATTTTTGTATTCACCATATTTCAAATGCTCAGTAGTCAAACGTGGCTAGTAGCTACCAGATGGCATATACTTCAGGTATACAGAATAGATCCTTTAACATTTTGTGAATAATATTTCTTTCTATTGATCTATTGATAAATATCTTGTAGCACTGAAGTTGAGTTCATTCTTTTCGATAATTGTTAGTATTTGTGTTGCAGTTTAAGGGTAGACTCAAAAGATATAATAGTAGGTCCAGAGATACAGTTATCATCTTATTAAAAGTGCTATCCTGAGAGAGAAAGGTACCTGAATGGACCATCCAATCTCCCACCAAAACATAAGAGGAAATACCAACAGGAATTAAGAAAATGTGCCTTATTGAAATAAACAGCTATAAGTTGAAATCGGCTCAACAGCAGTGAGCATAGGTATAAGAGTTACATTCCTCCTAATTCGTCTGTTCTTTTCTTCACAGGAAAATTGCCATATGTCTAGTCTTAGTAGGACTAAGTGTCCTGTGGGTATATTTAAAAGCCTGTGGATATATTTCAAATGATGTATTTGAAGATATAATTCCCTTGTATTTGGGGCATTTTCCTAACATTCAACAGTATGTGGCCTCTTAGTAATAAAGTAAGGGGTGCTCATCTTAGAATTACTAAGTAGATGTTTTACTTGCATTTGGTTTAAAATACAATTATACTGATTTATATGCAATATATATAAGGTTGCTATGAGTCGGAATCAACTCGACAGCACAGGGTTTGGTTTTTTTTTTATATTAGGTGTGTAGTAAAAACCACAAATCGTTTCTAACCAATGGTTTTCCTCAAACTTCTCAAATTGTAGTAGTTAACACTGTCAAAGGTTAACATTTTTAAATACTCATAGAATTTTCCTATTTCGTTTTTTTTAAGATCACAAAGTCATGGTCAATGAGATTCTGTAATGAATCTATTGACATAGTCTTTCTTCTTCCTTTGTAGAATCCATATAATTAAAAAGACCAGCAAAACTGTGAGAGTCTAAATTATACTGTTATGCTATTTTTTGAATTGTAATCATTTCTAACATCACTTTATTTTAACCTCAAAGTATATTACTTCTTCATGGGTGATAATAATTGCTTCTTTTTGTACTTCCATGTTTAAAATCAGATGTACCCCCTGATATTACATGTAGACCCTTTGCTTCCTTCACTTTAATTTATAAAGAGATTTTTTTTAATGTATTCCCAATGTATTAAAGTTGTAAGATAATATGCCTTATCATGTTAGAAATAAACTAGATTTTATGCCTTGAAATTTGGAACAGAAATGTTAAATGCAGGTGGAGTAACTGCCAGCTCAAAGGACTGTAGAACAAGCTTCCTTGGGACCAGGAGAAACTATGTTGTTTTCCATTTAAACCTTGTTGCCTTTAAGTTGGTTCTGACTCATAGGGACCCTATAATACAAGGTAGAACTGCCCCCATAGAGTTTCCAAGGAACGGCTGTTGGATTTGAACTGATGAACTTTTTACTTCCAGTAAAAAACCAAAAAACCAAAGCTCGGTTGGCGATTACACATCCCCCCAAGTTCTCCAGGGAGAGCTGGACCTTGAAGGGAACAGCTGTTTCGGTCCAGAAGGAGCCAGAAGAAAATGTAGATACTGCTGCAAACCTCCTGAAGCAGAGAAAAGGGAAAAGAAAAAGCTGGCTTCTCCTCCTGTTTCTACCCTCGACTGCACCCCTAGTGCTTCCCACTGGCCAATGCTAACTTTCGACATATGTATTAATATAAATGTAGTGAGTAGTTAACAAGTTATTCAGGAAATCTGACCAATGCTGACAGCCAAGCTAAATAATTCAACACAAGAATCTGTCCTTTTTCTCCTTAACAAGCTCTTATTCCTAAAATGTTTGAGCAGTTTCCTATTCTCTATTTAACATCTTGGCACATTCCCCGAGTTTGCCAACAAATGAGAATGAATCAGCTTTTACTATGTGGATCGTACTCGTGAGATGATTTCAGATATTCTGAAATATTAATGTCTTCATGCCAATTCAATCCAGCTCAATTCATTGCGCTTTGATTTTCAAGTTGAAATTTATTATTTACGCTATGAGGACTACATATATCTCCCCATGTATGTGTTGCTTGTTCTTTTCCTAAAGCAGTGGAAGTGTTTACTCCATTTTTGTCATTCCTATCTACATCCTCTGAGGAGTAAAGGCTTATATATAATTGCCCTTTTTTATATCAAAGGCAAAAACTAAAATGAAGAGAATTTAAATCTGGTCACAGTGATTTAGCTACTTGTTGATATCAGCCATAAGCTATATTTCTTCCTGATTTGGTGTGCTCTTTAGTTTTTCCTACATAGATCACATAGAAAAAGTATTATTTATAACCACTCGTTAGTTTTGTATGTATGTATAATTATATGCAGAAACCCTGGTGGCATAGTGGTTAAGTGCTACGGCTGCTAACTAAAAGGTCGGCAGTTCCAATCCGCCAGGCTCTCCTTGGAAACTCTGTGAGGCAGTTCTACTCTGTCCTATAGGGTCGCTATGAGTAGGAATGATTCGACGGCAGTGAGTTTGGTTTTGGGTTTATATGTATTGTTTGTGTAATGCTCACATTTACTCAGATCTAGAATTTCATTCTATTAATAAAGTTTCTGAATGAATAAAGCATGAGTCACAATGTAAATGATCTTCTGTTTCATTATTGGCTTCAAGTGCAAGCCTCTATCAAAGAAGGAAAATAAACTTCCCTTAGGTCCTATAAGAGACTGTTCTTTGTGAGAATTATCATTCCATTATATAGATGTTAGAAAACAAATCATACTGAAATAGCATTCATTTATACTCCCCAAAATCATATATTTAGAATGTTTTCCTAAGCCCTTCCTCTAAAAAGTGAAATGAGAGACTTTAGAATAATATTTATTTACACATTTTTTTTTTTCAGTAGACATTCACAGAATACCAGCATAAGCCGGTCACTAAACTAGAAATCTGGTATAAAAAATTAAATGAGTAATATTTCCTACCTTTAAGAAGATCAATCCAGTAATAAATGGCTGAAGGCAAAACTGCATTATAGAGGCAACAATAAAATCCTGCACATAGATATACACAAAAAATAGTGATGACATAAGAGATTCTTCTAGAGTGGATGGGTAAGTTAGGAAGGGCTTAATAAAAGGGGATGTGTTTGAATTGCATTTTAAAAGCTGAAAAGATGATTCTCAGGAGGACCTATCAGAAAGGGGTAGTCCAGGCAGGAAGAATAAGACGTGTAAGGCACAGAAGCAGGAAACATAAGGATGTGCTCAAAACGGTTCAAGTATAAGGAGGGCCCTGTGATGGATGATGAGATAAGCAGAGGTCTCATCGGGGGGATCTTGTGGGCAACCTCCTGAAAAGAGATATTGATGGTTAGACTATGTCTCTACATTTGAAATAGCTCTGATGTGCTGGCCTGGAAAAGTTGTCTCCTCTCTAGGATATTCAGTTCACGTAATAAGTCCCAGGGAGTAATCAGTTCTCAGACCACAGCCTGTACCCTAAAGAATTTTAATCCATGAATGTTGGGCTTAAGAAATCGAACATTGGATGGGAGATTTTTTTTTTTTTTTCCTGCAATCCAGAGCAATCCAGACTGTCAAAAGTTCTTTTGAGCCTATTCAGAGTAATTGAAATATAATTCTTTTGAATTTGGGGTGTTTTCCTAAACTGAGGTTGAATATTCAATGACAGCTGATGGATTTTTCACAGTCTAGACCAAATCTTTCAGACAGTCCTAAGCACTCCAAGCCTTTTCAAAAGCTGTGTAAAAAGCCCGAGTGCAAGAAAGTACTGTGTCCTGCTTTATGGTAGGTGGGGGTTCAAAAAATTCAATTTAATTTCATGTCATTATATTTGAGCCTTTACTGTGCGCTATTGCATCGGGCTAAGGGTGATGTGGAGGACAAAATCGAATAAGAAACAAATACTGTCCCCGAAGACTTTTGCCCCAAAATCAAGTTGGATGGTACACACATATGCTTGCTCCCCACCACCAGTGGTATTACAGCTGGGAAGTAGTAGAAGACCAGATTTTTTTTTTCCACTTATATTTACAAAAATAACAATATTTATGTGGCAGCAGTTTCCCAAAGTTGTGGTGAATCAGAGCAATGATATATAATGACAATCTCTACCATTGCATTGGCTGTGGCCTGTTCCAACTGTAAGCTTTTAGACAACCTTAAAGATTTCCAGCCATGGAATGTGGACTTTGAAGAGTGAGAAAAAGAGAACTCTATAAATGGCATCATTAGGTAAGTCACTTAATTATATGCTACATAGTAAACTACCCAAAACCTAGTGGCGAAAACAATAGCCAGTTTTCGTTTTTAATTCACAGTTCTATGTGTCAGATGGATGGTTAACTGATCTCTTTTGGACTGGTTAGTTCTAGTCACTGATCACTAATGCCATAGGTCAGAATTGACTTGACGGCAACTGGTTTTTAAATTAATCAAGAACAGAAACAAAAACACTACTTCCCTAAGACAATTCATGTGATTGAAGAGTTTCCACCAAAGCCTAAAAGAATTGATCTGAAATCCAGCTATTCTTTAGGTTCCTCTTTGTTCTTCAGTAAGCTAATCACTAATCTAGATTGTCTGGCAGTTGGCTGGCTGCTCACCGGGGTGACAGAGGTGACCACACCAGGTGTCACTCATCCTCCAGCAGATAATCCTGGTCAGAAAGTTGCAAGACAGTGAGCAGAAGTTAAGAGACCTCTGAGGATCAGACTCAGAAAGTGTACAATCTGATTTCCTCTGCATTTTCTCACCCAAGGCAGATCACATGGCCGGCCCACGTTTAAGGAGTAGGGAAAGAAACCCTTAGAGAATGGGAGATGCTGTAAAGTGGTATTGCAAAGGGAATAAATACAGGAACAGGAGGAGAACTGTGGACATTTTTGCAAGCTTCCACATCAGAAGATTGAGGAAATTTAAAAAGTAGCACTATAGATTTCCACATTTTTTTCATCATATAGGTTTTATGGTACTATATGATTTTATATAACAAAACTTGAAATGGTTTGTAACATGAGAAATAGAGCTGATGGCTCCCTGCTCAAGGGTAAATTAGCTAAAGGGATACTTGAAGTGTAATTACAGAGTGGCTAAACCGATTAAGGAATCCTGGATGGTGCAAACACTTTCAGTGCTCGACTACTAACCAAAAGGTGGGCAGTTTGCTGAATCCCAGCCCTGCTTTCGGCTCCCTTTTGTTCTTCAGATGAAAGACCGTAAGAGACATGGCGTCGTGGTTCTGAGAATGTGGCTGTGTTATGAGAAAACTGACTTTAGCCTGAGAATAAGAGCCTGCACTGCGTCTATAATCAGGTTCTTTCTCCGGTGTGTGAGAACGGAACAATCTGGCAACGCTTGAACCTTTGCTAAAAGTCACTCATTTCAAACCTCCACTCCTTCAGAATCCTGGGAGTGCCGTAACTGCGCACTAATTCTCAGAGAAGCCCTGCTGGTGGCTGCGGTCCAGTTATGGAGGCACAAGTCAGGGATGATGATTCCAAGCATATGCTACAGCTAGTGTGGTGGGAAAAAGGCAGGGCTCCTGCTGTCCCTGTTGATCCTTCTGAGGTGAAAAGAACAAGATTTATTACCAGTTCCATGGCCTTAAAAACAGGCCAGCAACTCCATGTGTTCTTTTCTCATGATTGAAAGCATGGACACATACTGTGTCTAGAGCTTGGCGTAAGCAAAATAACTCAGCTGACCAATGTTTACATTTCACTGCTGGTGTGCTAAACACAATCGGGATGGGCCTGGTGGCCAGTCTTGGGGCACAACATGGTGTTTGTGTTTTAATTCCCTTGTTGCCCCAGACGTTAGCTTTCCTTCTGATTGGCATTAGTGTCTGCAGCTGTTCTTGTTTGTCTGTCAGTACTGACTCCCCATCTCGTGCCTCTCAGTGATGGTAGTGTTTTATTTCATCTATTCATTCATTCAACAAACTACTGGAAAGCTACTATGCAATAAGCTTAAAAAAGAAAAAAGAAAAAAGCTCATTTCAACATGATACGAATATTTTCTTAATTTTCTGTGGCTAACAGCAAATGGAGGGAAAAGCAAATAAATTTTATTCATATTCTTACATCTTACATCTTGAGGCAGCAGAGTGCAATGGAAGAATTCTGAGAGGAGGCTAAGCAGCATGCTGAACATTTTGACCCTGGGCTGTGAACAAAATGTAACTTTAGTTTTATCTCCCTGAGGTGGTAAACTTTCCTACTCTTGATGAAAACGCTGACAGGCCGCATGGCTTTTGTTCTCACTCACTCCTAGATAACACAACACCTTACAGCCCTGTAAATCAAAAACAGTATCATTTCGATATGCAGAATATTCATTCAAAAATTCCATCCTTGACCTAACGTGAAATCTTCTCCTCTTCACCAAGCCAGTTGACTTCAGGCTGGAAGCTGGCCATTGTCCTTCTGCACCCTGCTTGCCCTGGCCAGGTCTTCTTTCTCCCACTAGCTGCTATGAGTTGGGAGACTAAATGATTCTTAGTTGAACTGCTGTCATTACAAGTTGATTGTCCTCTCTGGCCCTGAAATATGGTAAAGGCCATCTCTTTTTCTTGTCTCTCTTGGGCTCTGCAGAGGTTCCCCCATTAGGCTCTTGTCTCCTGAGAAGCCCATAGCCCTAGGGATTGGATCTTTATTCTGGGTGGTGGCTTCATACTCCATCCTTGGCATGCCACAGTGCACTTTCTTCTGTTTTCTGCTGAAGTCTCCCCGCTCCTAAGGCAGGCCTGTTGTAAAGACTCCAAAAGTCCCATCTCGGCTCTCTCACTATGCAGGGCCCAATCTGATCTGTAAACTCTGTGAGTTCAAACCAATCCCATTGCAGCTTTCTTTTATCTCTATCACCAAAGCAGGGAGGTGGCATATAAAGCTGTTCACCCAAAGACTCCCTCAAGAGGCTTGGGGTTAGAAGTTAATGGGCTCCACACTTCTACCCCAAAGTTTGGGAGATCAAAGCAGAGTAAGAGCTCTCACCAAAAAAATCTCCTTACCTATCTCTTCCTCTTTATACTGCCCCCATTTTAT
Source organism: Elephas maximus indicus (assembly GCF_024166365.1). Classification (NCBI taxonomy): domain Eukaryota; kingdom Metazoa; phylum Chordata; class Mammalia; order Proboscidea; family Elephantidae; genus Elephas; species Elephas maximus. The sequence goes on from NC_064836.1 coordinate 62,691,334, forward strand.
GTCCCTGGACTGGCAGAGAAGTGTATGAGCTATGTTCTTGGTGGCATTTTCTTTGAAAACTAGCATATGGAGTGGGGTGTCTGCCTACACTCCCTCTACTGTCTGATATTTTCCTTATGATACCTCGGTTGAAGCTTGAGGTAGACACAGTCCCATGTTAACTTCCTATTACACTGACTATATAACTTTGTAGAAACAATTTAATTTTCTGGTCCTACATTTTCCCCTTAGTAAAATGAAAGGGTTGGAGCTCAATCTCTAGGATCATTTCCTATTCTCTAATCTAGTGGTTATGCAGTTAAAGTGTCTATAGACAGTGTTACACAATGGCAAAAAAAAAAAAAAATTGAGGTAGTTGTAAAGAGACATAATTCCAGCTGTAATCCTATTAACTAGTTGCAAGGCCTTAAGCAAGACTTTTAGTTTTTCTGAGACTCGACTTTCTCATACGTAAAGAATGTAAATATCTAGTTTAGCTTGGACTAGATGACCTGCAGTATCTCTTCAAGAGTTGATTTTATTTATTTATCATTTATTATTTCTGAACATTTCTCCAATTCTAAGCCCTTATTTTGCTACACATACAAATTTCATATTTGATCCATATTTGTGCCCATTTCAAAATAAGATGATCCAACAGAATGCAAAAATTAATAAACGATATCCTTAATATCACAGGCAAGTAAAATGATGCTGAAGATAATTCAAAAACGTTTGCAGAAGTACAATACAGAACTGCCAGAAATTCAAGCCGAATTCAGAAGAGGCTGTGGAAAGAGGGCTATCATCGCTGATGTCAGATGGATCCTGGCTGAAAACGGTGACTACCAGAAAGATGTTTACCTGTGTTTTATTGACTATGCAGTCATTTGATGGTGTGGATCATAACGAATTCTAGATAGCATTGCAAAGAATGGGGATTCCAGAGCACTTGCTTGTGCTTGTGCAGAACCTGTACATAGAAAAGGAGGCAGTCTTTCAAACAGAACAAGGGCATACTGCATGGTTTAAAATCAGGAAAGATGTATGTTAGGGTTGTGTCTTTTCACAGTATTTATTAAATCGGTATGCTGAGCAAATAATCAGAGAAGCTAGACCATATGAAGAAGAATGCAGCATCAGAATTGGAGGAAGACTCATTAACAACCTGCAATATGCAGATGACAACCTTGCTTTCTAAAAGTGAGGAGAACTTGAAGCACTTACGGATGAAGATCAAAGACCACAGCTTTCAGTATGGATTACACCATAACATAAAGAAAAATCCTCACAACTGGAACTATAAGCAACATCATGATAAATGGAGAAAATATTGAAGTTGCCAAGGATTTCATTTCACTTGGATCCACAATCAACAATCATGGAAGCAGCAGTCAGGAATTCAAACAACGTATTGCATTGGGCAAATCTACTGTAAAAAGACCTTTTTAAGGTGTTAAGAAGCAAAGATGTCACTTTGAAGACTAAGGTGTACCTGACCGAAGCCATGGTGTTTTCAATTGCCTCATATGCATGTGAAAGCTGGACAGTGAATAAGGAAGACCGAAGAAGAATTGATGCATTTGAATTTATGGTGTTGGTGAAGAATATTGAATATACTATGGAGTCCCAAAAAAATGAACAAATCCGTCTTGGAAGAAGTACAGCCAGAACATTCCTTAGAAGAGAGGATGGTAAGGCTTCCTCTCATATACTTTAGACATATGATCAGGAGGGACCAGTTCCTGGGAGAGCACATCATGCCTGGTAAAGTAGAGGTTCCGTGAAAAAGATGAAGGCCCTCAGTGAGATGGATTGACACAGTGGCTGCAATTATGGGCTCAACCATTGTGAGGATGGCACATGACTGCATGGTGTTTCATTCTGTTGTATATAGGGTCCCTACAAGTCAGAACCAACTCGATGGCACCTAACAGCAACAACACACAAAAAGATTTTAAACAGAAAAAAATTTTTTCAATTTGCACAAAACTTAGCCAAGAACTTCCTGGCTAGCGAAAACATAATAGAATATGTATGATTTATTACCATCAGCATTGGGGAGGCTCCATGGTGTCATAAATAATGGGCTATTTTTGGAACCTAAAAGCTTGGTTTCTAGCTCCTTACCTCTTCCCCAGCTGTATGAGCACAGATAACTCACAAAATCTTTTTCCACTTCATTAATAACAGTAACATCTACCTAATGGGGTGGATTTGAGGACCATACGAGATAGATGTGAAACCAATTCTTAAATGGGAACTATGAAACAAATGTCAGTTTCTATACTCAAGTACATTCAATAATGGCAAAAGAAAACAAGCATTTTTTCCTCCTTATCCAGAGCAGAGATGGGAGAGTAACTTAGTGATTATGCCCAGAATCTGTAAGGTGATTGCAGAGCAGCACATAGTAGAACCAGAAGCAGGAAGGACATGAAATGGGATTTCTAACCTTGAACCAGAGAGTGAAATAGGTCCTGGATGTTAGTGAGAGATACATTCCAAGAACTTTGTAAATCTGCTAACTAGAAGTATTTGTCCAGGCTCTTCGTTTTCTCTCAAATCACATTTCAGTCAAGCCACATGTTTCCTGTGAATATTCTCATGTGAGCAATTGGAGCGTTGACTAGAACATTCCCGTCATACTTTATGTTGTTTCTACAGAGAATGGGGTATCTTGTTCTTATCACTAGTCCAAGTCTCCACTAAAGTCAACATTGCACTCCAATGTACTCAAAACTGCTGCCTGGTTAAGAACCATCACTCTTTCAGACTTCTTTTTTTTTTTTTTATTGTGCTTTAGGAAACCCTGGCGGCTTAGTGGTTAAGTGCTATGGCTGCTAACCAAGAGGCCAGCAGTTCAAATCCTCCAGGCTTTCCTTGGAAACTCTATGGGGCATTTCTACTCTGTCCTATAGGGTCACTATGGTCGGAATCAACTTGATGGAAGGAGGCTTGGTTTTGCTTATTTTTTTATTGTGCTTTAAGTGAAAGTTTACAAATCAAGTCAGTCTCTCGTACAAAAATTTATATACACCTCACTATATACTCCTAAGTGCTCTCTCCCTAATGAGACAGCACACTCCTTCCCTCTACTCTCTCTTTTTGTGTCCATTCAGCCAGCTTCTGAGCCCCTCTGCCCTCTCATCTCCCCTCCAGACAGGAGATGCCAACATAGTCTCATGTGTCTACTTGATCCAAGAAGCACACTCTTCACCAGTATCATTTCCTCTCACAGCCCAGTCCAATCCCTATCTGAAGAGTTGGCTTTGGGAATGGTTCCTGTCTTGGGCTAACAGAAGGTCTGGGGACCATGACCACTGGGGTCCTTCTAGTCTCAGTCAGACCATTGAGTCTGGTCTTTTTACAAGAATTCAAGGTCTGCATCCCACTGCTCTTCTGCTCCCTCAGGGGTTCTCTGTTGTGTTCCCTGTCAGGGAAGTAATTAGTTGTAGCCTGGCACCATCTAGTTCTTCTGGTCTCAGGGTTATGTAGTCTCCAGTTTATGTGGTCCTTTCTGTCTCTTGGGCTCATACTTACCTTGTGTCTTCTCTACTATCTAATTAGTGAAAACCTCTCTCCATTCTTCCCTCCCCACTCTAGTAACCATCAAAGAATATTTTCTTCTCTGTTTAACCTATTTTTTGAGTTCTTATAATAGTGGTCTCATACAATATTTGTCCTTTTGCAACTGACTAATTTCACTCAGCATAATGCCTTCCAGATTCTTCCATGTTATGAAATGTTTCACAACTTCATTATTGTTCTTTATCAATGTGTAGTATTCCATTGTGCGAATATACCATAATTTCTTTATCCATTCATCCGTTGATGGGCACCTTGGCTGCTCCCATCTTTTTGCTATTGTAAACAGTGCTGCAATGAACATGGGTGTGCATATATCTGTCTGTGTAAAGGCTCTTACTTCTCTAGGATATATTCCAAGGAGTGGGATTGCTGGATCATATGGTAGTTCTATTTCTAGTTTTTTAAGGAAGTGTCAAATCGATTTCCAAAGTGGTTGTACCATTTTACATTCCCACCAACAGTGTATAAGTGTTCCAGTCTCTCCACAACCCCTCTAACATTTATTATTTTGTGTTTTTTGGATTAATGCCAGCCTCGTTGGAGTGAGATGGAATCTCATTGTAGTTTTAATTTGCATTTCTCTAGTGGCTAATGATCATGAGCATTTCCTCACGTATGTTAGCTACCCGAATGCCTTCCTTAGGGAAGTGCCTGTTCATGTCCTTTGCCCACTAGATTATTTGTCTTTTTGTAGTTGAGTTTTTGCAGTAACTCTTTCAGACTTATTGATATTTGTTTGACTTTCAAACTCTTAATAGGCTTTTTTTTTTTATTGTACAGGTAATATGAAAGGAAAAACAGTTTTGTTTTATTGTTAGTTTTCCTTTTTGAATCTTTAAGAAGAATTACTATAGAGGTTCATTTACAAACTAGGTAGGACATTATCATTCTCTGGTGTGTGACTTAAATCCATGCTTTTGCAAAATGAAAGCTACTGTCTACTACATCCTAAAATCCTTGAGACTCTGACCATCAAATCCTCAAGTCCCAAGGTTATACTAACATACTCAGAAATTCTTCCACTAGTACATTGCCCTATTAATTCAATTTCTGTTTTCCTGATCACACTGCTTCACATCTCTCCCCTGAAAACTTTAACACCCCTGCTTTCTCCCTTTAGCTGATGATCTCACATTTTAATTAACTGAGAAAATGATAAGTATTCCTCTACCTTCCCAACATGAATTAGTCATCTACCCTATGACTTCTCTCCTGCAATCACTCCCTCCTGCTTGCATCACCAATTTCTCATTCTCTACTGAGTCATGCCCATTGGCAGACACACAGGCTACAGTATTTCCCACCTTAGAAGTCTCTCTTTTGATCACATGTCCCCCTTGCTTTACTAACTTATTTCTCTCTTCCTCTTTTCTTCCAAGCTTGTTGCCAGTACACAGCATACTTTCCCCCTCCGTCATTCTTCTAAACTGACTCCAGTTAGGCTGTAATCCTTACCTACCATGCCAAACACTCTAGTCCTGGTTAGCAATGACCCTCATCTTGCAAAGTCAGTTAAAGGTTTTTATGTACTTAAATATCTCAAAATAGGGAGTCATTGTGTGGTAAAAAATAGTTATGCACTTGACTACTAGCCAAAAGGTTGGCAGTTCTGACCCACCCAGGTGCACCTCAGAAGAAAGATCTGGCAATCTGCTTCTGAAAGGTCACAGCCTTGAAAACCCTATGGATCAGTTCTACTTTATGCACTTGGGATTTCCATGAATAGGAACTGACTTAATGGCACTGGTTTAGTTTTTTGGTTTTATTTCTCAAATTATTCACTCCTACTCAAATGGCATTTTCACAGTTGATCGTTTGTTTCTTTAAATCTCTTGGCTTCTGGGAAACCATGCTTTCTTGGTTTGCTTCTGTCTTAGTTATCTAGTGCTGCTATAACAGAAACACCACAAGTGGATGGCTTTAACAAACTGAAGTTTATTGTCTCACAGTATAGTATGCTAGAAGTCCAAATTCAGTGCGTCGGCTCCCAGGGAAGGTATTCTCTCCCCTGTCAGCTCTGGAGGAAGGTCTTTGCCATCAATCTTTCCCTGGACTAGAAGCTTCTCAGCACAGGGAACCCAGGTCTAAAGGTCACGCTCTTCTCTTGGCACTACTTTCTTGGTGGTATGAGGTCCCCTTGTCTCTCTGCTTACTTCTGTCTTTCATATCTCAAAAGAGACTCATTTAAGAGACAACTTAACCTTGTAGATTGAGTCCTTCTTCATTAACATAACTGCCTCTTATCCCACCTCATCAACATCATACAGATAGGATTTACAATGTACAGGAAAATCACATTAAATGACAAAATGGTGGACAATCACACAATACTAGAAATAATGGCCTGGGCAAGTTGACAGATATTTTGGGGAAACACAATTCAATCCCTGACAGTTTCCTAGCATACTGACTGTCCCTTCTCAGTTTTTGTTGGTTGACTCTTTTTCCCCTCCCTAACCCGTAAATGTTAAAATGGCCAAGAGCTTGATTTTACATGCTTTCTCTTCTCTACTATACATACTGTCTCGATTACCTCACCAAGCATGAAGCTTTAAATAAAACAAAAAGGCAGATAGCTGGTAAATTCACACCTTAGACCATTATTTCTGCACTGAGGTCCAGATTTATAAATCTAACAACTACTTGATACTTGCATTAAAAATGTAAAATAGGCATTTCAACTTTAACATGGCTAAAAGAGAGTTCTTGATTTCCAAGCCCTAGCCATTTCTTTTTTGCCTTGCTTATCTTGACAAGGAAACCCTGGTGGCATGGTGGTTACAAACTATGGCTGCTAATCAAAAGGTCTGCAGTTCGAATCCACCAGGTGCTCCTTAGAAACTCTATGAGGTAGTTCTACACTGTCCTATAGGGTCGCTATGAGTCAGAATTGACTTGACGGCAATGGGTTTGGTTTTTGGCTTTCATCTTGATAAATTGTACCCCAATCTATGCAGTTATTCAGCCCAAAATCCTAGAAGTCATCTATGACTCTTCTCATTCCCTCACACCCCACATCCAGTTCATCAGCAAGTCAGATGGACCTCATACTGAAAATATAACCTGTCCATTTCTCTTTCTGAACTATTCCACTTTAGTTCAGGCCATTTCTTCTCTTACCTGGTTTAAGCAATAACCTCCTAACTAGTATTCTTGTTTCTACCCTTATCTTTCTTCAATTTATTTCCCGCTTACTGTGTGTCTGATAGCATAACTCTTATTAAGAGTCTATAATGCCTTGCCATTGCTTTTAAAATAAAATCTGTGCAGAATAAACAAAATTCTAACTTCTCACATGAAACAAATTTGGATCTTTTGTGAAAGACCAAAAATTATAGATACATATATCAATATGTCTATATAAATACACATACATATATATACACATACCTAATGACTGTATAATTGAAACAAGTAAATCAATGAAACAAGCAAGACAGTCCAGTTCTTTATGTCCAGTAATAAGTAATTTTTCTACTATAAAACTGTCTCGGATATATAACAAAGATGAAGGCAGAATTGTCATAAAATTTTAAAATAATATGAGACTTCTAAGAAATTACGTTCTTGGAGCAAACTGTTTCATGTTAAGGGCCCGGATTCTTAGAAAAGGATATTCAAGCTCAACTCCCCTTAAAGGGACATAGAAAGAAAAAAAAACTGACAATGACAAGTCATGATGTGTACTCAATGAGTTTTCTTGTATCAACAATCAGTCCCCTTTTGCTATAACCCAAAGCAAAGCTCTTCATGTCATCCATCACAGAACTGGAAGGGATTCAAGGAATGACATTCTATGTTATAAAGCTTTTAAAGGACATTGAAGCCCTTATTTACTTAGGCTGTGTATGGCCCATATAAACCAATGCCAAATTTATCAAAACAATCAAACCTCCCGGAAATCATAAAGAGTGTGAAAATAATCATTCACAAATAACCTGTCCTTTTTCTTCATAGACATTTTCAGCTACTGGTGAGCCTAAGCTCTTTGTAATCTTCCCTCATGTATGAGTAGTGGCACATTATTCAGGGCTAAAGAAATTCCACCTTCCAAGGCACTTCAGTTTGAAGTCAAGATAGTGTTTCCGTGTTTGTTCATTTAAAAAAAAAAAAAAAAAGCTTTTGCCATAGAGTCAATTCCAGTGTTTTTTTGGTGACTCTCAAATGCACCCAGCTCTCAGAAACCATTCCTGGGTCACATCTTGTACTGGGCTTTTGGCCAAAATTTCTTGCCATATATGTTCCCACTAACCTCTGTAAGAGGGAAGTGACTTTACCCTAAATCTTAATTACCAAGGAAATGATTAGGAAACTGCTTAGCCTTTCCCTCTTATGCCAGATGAAACAAGCAAAACATACCACATCTCTATAGGGTTGGGAGAAAAAAAAAACTCTACCTAAAATGCTCCCATTAACAACTGAAGTAATGAGAAATATTCTCCTCCAGGCCAGTCTTCCCCGTCTCAGATTCCTCACTCCCATGAGGGACTGGGCCAACCCACGATGAAGCAAACCCACTCACTCTCCAGCCACAACAATTGCTGATACAGAGCCACGGAGGGAGCGCTGTGGGAAAGCAATCAAGACAGCAGAGAGTTCGTTTTTCTGCTGCCAGAGTAAAGCTTCATAACTCACGAATGTGAGGAATTGACAAGGAAACTTGCAGTCAAATCAGTTTCTACTCATCAAAGTGTCTCCTTACCCCTGGAAATGATATAAACTTCAAACCCAATCACAATCTGGTCTATGTCCTGTTGCTTAAAGAAATGTCTGTTTGCAATGTTTTCATTTTAATGGTTTTAACATGAATGTCCTCCTCACCATCATAAGTTCACCTTCAGATTTGGAAGATAAACTCTGAAACAACGGTGCAATAATTGGGAATATATCCCTATAAGGTAAGAAAAAGTCCTGGGTATGTATGTATGTAAGTTCGTGTGTGTGTGTGCGTGTGTGTGTGCGCGCGCACGCGTGTGTAGGGGAGTGGGGGGAAGGGAAGGGAAGGGATAGGAAGGGAAAAGAAGAGAGATAAGAGAAACCACTTGCAAAGTAAAGGAGTTTAACAGAGTAGAAGGATTTCCCAGCTTTCCAAATGAAATCAGCCATAAATAAATGTAAAACGATTGCTGCAACAGGCATATGTGAGTACCCACTGTTGCTCCATTAGCTCTATACTTCCTTCCAGTATCACTCTGTGATTCATACCAGTAGGCAGGGTTTTCAGAATAGAGCAGAAGCAAATGTTCTAGCCAGGAAATCCTTTTCCAGTCAGAGCATGTGCTGGCTTCTATAACATGTAGATTATGAGGAACGTGAATTTTGGTTGGTTGGTTGGTTGGTTGGGTTTTTTGGGTTGGTTGGATTGGTCGGTCAGTCGGTTGGTTGGTTTGATGACCAATGATGGGCTATCAACATTTTATTTTATTTGATCATCTTCTCATTGTAGTTAGAGATAAGTACTGGCAAAATGGATAGCAAAAACTTGCATAAATGATGTGGACCAGAACTACAATAAAGATAATATATTAAAATGACCATAATTTTGATTAGAGTCCAAAGAGTACTCATGAATTTATGATTCAAAGCTAGGACTCTTTTACTTTAATTATACGTGACACTATAGGTGGCTAAAGGTGTAAGAACACAGGTTATTGTCATTTTCTGCTTTCTGTAGAACCTAGTAAACTGCTCATTTGGAGTTAAGAGTAAAGAGAACAGATTCTAATTCTTGTGTCTCTTCATGGTGCAATAACTGTATAGGTGTGAATATACTTCAGTGGAGTTGCCTTTTAGCTGAAACACCTCCATTTACACCATGGTGAGTGAGTAGGATGTACTTTTTCTCCTTATTCTGAAAAGGGCAAAATAATATGCAGCATGCTTCCATATTGGCTGGTCTGAAAATGAGCACATAATCATTTAAAATATATTTTTGCAGAAATGAAGGGTTGCAAGAATTCAGTGAAGATGTGACAAAGTTGTTCACGGGGTGGTGGTTATGTGCACACGTTACACGAATCTTCCACAGAAAAGGTGACAACCTGATCATTTCATTGACAGCTTTGTTGGACCACTCATTCAATGCTCAAAATCGCAGGTTCTATAGATTTTCAACAAATATTGCCATATATTATTGCAACAAATTCAAATCATCTGTTTGCATATACTGTTACTTTTCTGTAAGGGGTCCTAGTTGCACAGTGGTTAAAGCACTCAGCTGCCAACCAAAAGGCCAGTGGTTCAAATACACTAGACACTCCTTGGGAGAAAGAAGTGGCAGTCTGCTTCCGTAAAGATTACAGCCTAGGAAACCCCGTGGAGCAGTTCTACCCTGTCCTAAATGGATGCTATGAGCCAGAATCGACTCGATGGCAGTGGGTTATTACTTTTCTGTAAAGTATTGAGTATTGACCTACAATATGAGCCTGCTCTGAATTCGACATACCCATGGGAGTAAGGTATCTTAACAAACTAAGTTTATTTGAGGTTGACTTTATCTCAGCCTTTCCTCTCAACAGCAATACACCTCAGACATACACTTTACAATTTTTGTTCGATTTTCTTGGACCAGCAGTAATAAAATACAATCCACGAGAGGGAAAAAATCTTTCCCCAGAGTTATCCTAGCATTTCAACAATTTTATAGAAACACAGACATTGACATGTAAGCTCCATCCTGATGAAGTTGAGTGAACCCAAAAATAGGTGAATCCTCTCCCTCACTGCCCCTTTTAGAAGTTGTCATTCAACGAAAAACAGATGTGTGGACTTTAGTTCCATTCAAAACATTTATAAATTCTTTACAAAGTTTTGATTCAGGATCCTAAAGAAAAGAATAATATTCTAGTTAAACAACAGATACTTTTATGATCTACTTAATGTTAACTGGAAACCCTGGTGGCGCAGTGGTTGAGAGCTACAGCTGCTAACCAAAAGGTCGGCAGTTCAAATCCACCAGGTGCTCCTTTGAAACCGTATGAGGCAGTTCTGCTCTGTCCTATAGGGTTGCTATGAGTCGAAATCAACTCAACGGCAATGTTTTGTTTTTTTAATGTTAACTGGCCATAGATAAGAAGTACATATAAATTATAAGAAGAAAAATATAACTATATGTGAGAAGAGAATGTATAGGGATCTTACAGGTCAATTTTAACTTTTTTAAAGTCATAAAATTTTCCAGCTACATGCCTTCCCCCCTTTATTATGGATTGAATTGTGTTCTACAAAAATATGCAATAAAATCCTAACCCCAGCAACTGTAAATATGACTGTGTTTGGAAATAGGGGAGGTATGGTATGGTGTGGTGTGGTGTGGCGTGGCGTGGCGTGGCGTGGCGTGGCGTGGCGTGGCGTGGCGTGGCGTGGCGTGTTATGTTACGCTACACTAAGCTATGTTATGCTATGCTATGCTATGTTGTGCTATACTATGCTACAGTATGGTACGTTAGGCTATGCTGTGCTATGCTATGCTCTGCTCCGCTCCACTCCGCTACGCTACGCTATACTATGTTATGAAGCCATACCAGTGTAGGGTAGGTTCTAAACCTCACTATTTCTGAGGTATAAAAAGAGCAAAATTGATGCAAAGGTGCATGAAGGAAGAAGAGGAAGACAGACGGTAGACACAGATGCATCGATAACCTCAGTGACACCAAGGATTGCCGGCAGCTACTAGAAGCTGAAATAGACAAGGAAGGACCTCCTCCTAAAGCCACACCCTGAATTTAGACTTCAAATCTAGTGTCATCACTAGGGTTGCTGTCACCCAATGTGGTAATTCATGGTATCATGCCCTCATGGACTTCCTCCCACACCAGACCATACCAAATCCTTAGTAATGCTTATCATCAAGTTTAATCATAAATAATATGTTGCAAATATAGTTGTAAATTGCTTAAATGTAGTATTTCTTAGATTATAGGAATTCTAATAACAAAATTATTTTGTAAAATCTTTCTACATTGAATTACGGCATTGTTAGTAATTGAGAAGAAGCCGTTTTTATTTTTCTCCTTTTCTTTTAATTACTACTTCATTCTCAAAAAAGTTATTGATGTAGTTTCACAAATACTGATTGTCACAACAACAACAACAACAACAAAACCCACTGCCATCAAGTCAATTTCGACTCATAGCAACCCTATAGGACAGAGTAGAACCGCCCCATATGGTTTCCAAGGAGTGCCTGGTGAATTCGAACTGCCAAACTTTTGGTTAGCAGCCAAGCTCTTAAGCAGTATGCCACCAGGGTTTCCAATTGCCACAATGTGGTAGCTAAAACACCAGAAAATCTGACAAAATCAGTGAATATAGCAGTAACCAAAACAATAGCATGTGCTTGTAGCATATGGGGATGAAACCACGTGACTCAAAGCATCAATGTAATTGGGTAACAAAGACAGCTCTGACCCTAGTGTGTCAGAAAGTTCTAAAAGTAAATTAGCATAGAGTTTTAGTCTTGTAAGCATATTAACGCATATAAGTTGGGCTTATAAAAATGTTTTTGTTGTTTTGTCTAACTACAAGGATGTTTTTATTAAAAAAAAAAAACAATAAATATCTTCTGAAAGATTGCACAAAAATTTTATCGACAGTCATTTTAGTGTCACTTCCCTCTCACAGTGTGACCTGGTGTGGTCTGGCGCCCCCATACCTCCCTAGTGATGACACTAAACAGTGAGAAAATAAATTTCTGTCCTTTAAAGCTGCCCTCATGAGTGATATTTCTGTTACAGCAGCACTGGAGAACCAAGACGCTCATATTTTGCTCAACACTGTTGAAAGGGCAGGAAAACAGCTGTCTGTGTGATTTTAAAGGCAGGAGGGACATTACTGGTATCTCACAGACTATGAAGAGAAGAGTAGGAAGGTGTACACAGCACCCAGATTAAGAGATCTTTCTTTGGGTGGACTCAGCCTCCTTAGAAAGCAAGCTTGTAAAGAAAGTTGAAACCATAAAATACATTTCCTCAGGCTGTTACATATACATGGACAGCCCCCATCTACAAAGTGTAACCATTGGGTGGAGGAACACAGATAATAATAATAACAAAAACCAAACCCAGTGCCGTAGAGTTGATTCCGACTCATAGCAACCCTATATAATAGGTGCTCCTTATTTAGATGCAACAAACACTACTCTTCCTCAGAAAAAGTTCATGATTACCTTAAACAAACAGATTTTCAAGTAAGCCTCATTTATTAAGTGTCCAGTAAAATTGCTCTCTCTTTTAAATTTTGGAAACAGCATGATAAAAAAAGAAATCAAAATGTCAGAGCTTTTGGGGCAGGGCCAAGATGGCTGAATAGGTAGACGCTACCTCGGATCACTCTTGCAACAAAGACTCAGAAAAACAAGTGAATCGATCACATACATGACAATCTACAAACCCTGACCATCAAACACAGATCTAAAGAGTTGACCTGAGTGACAGAGACTGAGAACGAGCAACCACGGGGAAGCAATGACTGTTTTCGGAGCCTGGAGCCAGCGTCTCAGTCAGAAAACCTTGGTGCCGGGCTTTGGACTGGGCACAGGGGAGCTGAGCATGGCATCCTGAGATGGAGCAAACACGGGACGCAGCCCTAGCCCTCAGAAGTGACCTCGGGGGAAGCCCAGCCAGTGCACGCAGGCAGCGCAGCGACGCAGCTGACAGGAGAAGAAGTCACCAGGAGGCAGCGACTGGTTTGGGAGCCTGGAGTGCGGCATCCCAGCCGGGGAAACTGGGCGCTGGGCATTGGACTGGGAGCAGAGGAACTGACCATGGCTTCTGAGACAGCACAAGCAAAGGACACAGGTCTGACCCTCGGGGACAATCTCGACCCAGCCAACACACAGTCTACACACCCCTCGGGAATGTTGGATAAAACAGTCATCACCAAACAAGATAAGTAACATTGTCTATATTCCAGGGGTGTTACTCTCTCCTATCTATCTGATCCCTCCCCTCCCCTTCCCAGGCAGCTTCATTAACATTGGAATTTCCTGAGCCAGAGAGTGAAGCGCTCTGCAGTTTTGCTTTTTTTTGTGTGTGGGGGGATCTTTTCCTAACCCATTCTCCTGGCCTGAGAGAAGTAGCTACAAAAACCCAGGGACCAAAAATCCTTCCCTGACTTCCCGAAATTGCACTAAAAGTACAGAACCAGCTACAGCCAAGCATATGAGATCCACAGTCTTAGACTTTCATCCCTACAGGGAACAAGGTGGCTATTATAATGCAAAGGCAATTCTGATAGGGATCTGACTGTAATTGTTTTAGCTGATTACTGGAAAGACAAGTTTCCCAGGTCTGATATCTCTACCTTTTAAACAGAGCCCTCACTGACCCACAACAGGGAACTGAGGGCTGAAGCTCTCCCCAGACCACCTAGCCTCCTGCCTTAGGGGTCTGAGGATGGTGACACCTACTAATTTGTAGAGGTACTTGCATTGGGGGCCTAAGGTACAGCTGCAGAGCCCACCCACCAAAGTGCTTTAGGAATATAGACACACCTACCTCACTGGCACTTGGGGGAAGCCTGTTAGCATCCTGCCCCCCCCCCCGGAGTGTGACCCCCCTGCTGCTACTAGAAACTGGTGCACACAACTATCACCACTACTCCTCTTGGTGGATAGGTGACAGTCTGCACCATACACTTGGTGACCCAAAATCAGATTCTACTCAAGAATAGTGAATGGACTCTTAGGCTTATATATCTGGTAACAGCCCAAACCAGCTGGTAATAGGACATAAGTGATTCAGGGCTACAACAATCAAGACAGCACAATCTGGTAGCCCATCTACGTATATTGAAAGAAAACAAAACAAGATAAGACTCAGTGAGCAAACGTAAAATAAATCACTACAATATCTTATAGATGGCTCGGAGACAGCAGTCGATATCAAACCACATGAAGAAGCAGACCATGACTGCTTCTACAACTCCCCAAATTAAAGAATCAAAATCTTTCCCAAATGAAGATACAATCCTGGAATTATCAGATACAGAATATAAAAAACTAATTTACAGAATGCTTCAAGACATCAGGGATGACCTCAGAAATGAAATAAGGCAATCTACAGAAAAAGCCAAGGAACACACTGATAAAGCAGTTGAAGAACTCAAAAAGATTATTCAAGAACATAGTGGAAAAATTAATAAGCTGCAAGAATCCATAGAGAGACAGCATTCAGAAATCCAAAAGATTGACAGTAAAATTACAGAGTTAGACAACTCAATAGGAAGTCAGAGGAGAGACTTGAGCAATTGGAATGCAGAGAGGAGGAGTTGGAGGATAAGGCAATTGACACCAATATAGCTGGAAAAAAAAATCAGATAAAAGAATTAAAAAAAATGAAGAAACCCTAAGAATCATGTGGGACTCTATCAAGAAGAATAACTTGTGTGTAATTGGAGTTCCAGAACAGGGAGGGATAACAGAAAATACAGAGAGAATAGTTGAAGATCTGTTGGCAGAAAACTTCCCTGATATCATGAAAGACAAAAGGATATCTATCCAAGATGCTCATCAAACGCCATGTAAGTTTGATCCAAAAAGAAAATCATCAAGACATATTATCATCAAACTTGCCAAAACCAAAGATAAAGAGAAAATTTTAAAAGCAGCCAGGGATAAAAGAAAGGTCTCCTACGAAGGAGAATCAATAAGTTCAGACTACTCAGCAGAAACCATGCAGGCAAGAAGGCAATGGGATGAAATATATAGAGTACTGAACGAGAAAAACTGCCAGCCAAGGATCATATATCCAGCAAAACTCTCTCTCAAATATAAAGGCAAAATTAAACCATTTACAGATAAACACAAGCTTAGAGAATTTGCAAAAACCAAACCAAAGCTACAAGAAATACTAAAGGAAATTTTTTGGTCAGAAAATCAATATCAGATACCAGCACAACACAAGGTCACAGAACAGAAGATCCTGATATCACCTCAAATAGGCAAATCACAAAAACAAATTGAGATTAATTTTAAAAAGAAAAAAACACTCAAAACAGGGAATCTTTGAAGTCAATATGTAAAAGATCACAATAATCAAAAAGAGGGACTAAATACTGGAGGCATAGAACTGCCATATGGAGAGGAAAACAGGGCGGTATAGGACAATACAAGTTAGGTTTTTACTTAGAAAAATAGGGGTAAATATTAAGGTAACCACAAAGAGGTATAACAATTCCATAACTCAAAATAAAAACCAAGAAAAACATAACGACTCAGCAAACATAAATTCAACTACTATGAAAATGAGGAACACACAATTTACAAAGAAAAACGTCTCACCACGAAAAAGTAAGTGGAAAAATGAAATTGTCAACAACACACACAAAAAGGCATCAAAATGACAGCACTAAACACGTTATCTATAATTACGCTGAATGTAAATGGACTAAATGCACCAATAAAGAGACAGAGAGTCTCAGACTGGATAAAGAAACACGATCCGTCTATACGCTGCCTACAAGAGACACACCTTAGACTTAGAGACACAAACAAACTAAAACTCAAAGGATGAAAAAATGTATATCGAGCAAACAACAAGCAAAAAAGAGCAGGAGT
The DNA here is from genome assembly GCF_024166365.1 of Elephas maximus indicus. NCBI lineage: Eukaryota > Metazoa > Chordata > Mammalia > Proboscidea > Elephantidae > Elephas > Elephas maximus. The sequence continues at coordinate 62,707,460 of NC_064836.1, forward strand.
AGCAATATTAATTTCTGACAAAATAGACTTTAAAGTTAAATCCACTACAAAGGGTAAAGAAGGACACTAAATAATGATTAAAGGGACAGTTAACCAGGAAGATATAACCATGTTAAATATTTACGCACCCAATGACAGGGCTGCAAGATACATAAAACAAACTTTGACAGAACTGAAAAGTGAGATAGACACCTCCACAATTATAGTAGGAGACTTCAACACACCACTTTCAGAGAAGGACAGGACATCCAGTAAGAAGCTCAATAGAGACACAGAAGATCTAATTACAACAATCAACCAACTGGACCTCATTGACTTATACAGAACTCTCCACCCAACTGCTGCAAAGTATACTTTTTCTTCTAGCACACATGGAACATTCTCTAGAATAGACCACATATTAGGTCATAAAACAAACCTTTGCAGAATCCAAAACATCGAAATATTACAAAGCTTCTTCTCAGACCATAAGACCATAAAAGTGGAAATCAATAACAGAAAAATTAGGGAAAAGAAATCAAATACTTGGAAACTGAACAATACCTTCCTGAAAAAAGACTGGGTTATAGAAGACATTAAGGAGAGAATAAAGAAATTCATAGAATGCAATGAGAATGAAAACACTTCTTATCAAAACCTCTGGGACACAGCAAAAGCAGTGCTCAGAGGTCAATTTATATCAATAAATGCACACATACAAAAAGAAGAAAGAGCCAAAATCAGAGAATTGTCCCAACAACTTGAACAAGTAGAAAGCGAGCAACAAAAGAATCCATCAGGCACCAGAAGAAAACAAATAATAAAAATTAGAGCTGAACAAAATGAAATAGAGAACAGAAAAACAATTGAAAGAATGAACAAAGCCAAAAGCTGGTTCTTTGAAAAAATTAACAAAATTGATAAACCATTGGCTAGACTGACTAAAGAAATACAGGAAAGGAAACAAATAACCCGAATAAGAAACTAGATGGGCCATATCACAACAGACCCAACTGAAATTAAAAGAATCATATCAGATTATTACGAAAAACTATACTCTAACAAATTTGCAAACCTAGAAGAAATGGATGAATTCCTACAAAAACACGACCTACCTAACTAACACTATCAGAAGTAGAACAACTAAATAGTCCCATAACAAAAAAAAGAGATTGAAAAGGTAATCAAAAAACTCCCAACAAAAAAAAGCCCTGACCCGGACGGCTTCACTGCAGAGTTCTACCAAACTTTCAGAGAAGAGTTAACACCACTACTACTAAAGGTATTTCAAAGCATAGAAAATGATGGAATACTACCTAACTCATTCTATGAAGCCACCATATCCCTGATACCAAAACCAGGTAAAGACACAAAAAAAGAAAATTACACGCCTTTATCCCTCATGAACATAGATATGAAAATCCTCAACAAAATTCTAGCCAATACAATTCAACAAAATATTAAAAAAATAATCCACCATTACCAAGTGGGATTTATACCAGGTATGCAAGGCTGGTTTAATATTAGAAAAACCATTAATGTAATCCACCATATAAATAAAACAAAAGACAAAAACCACATGATCTTATCAATTGATGCAGAAAAGGCATTTGACAAAGTCCAACACCCATTCATCATAAAAACTCTCAGCAAAATAGGAATTGAAGGAAAATTCCTCAACAGAATAAAGGGCATCTATACAAAGCCAACTTTTTTTTTTTTATACAAAGCCAACAGCCAACACTCTAAATGGAGAGAACCTGAAAGCATTTCCCTTGAGAACAGGAACCAGACAAGGATGCCCTTTATCACCGCTCTTATTCAACGTTGTGCTAGAGGTCCTAACCAGAGTAATTAGGCTAGACAAAGAAATAAAGGGCATCCGGGTTGGCAAGGAAGAAGTAAAATTATCTCTATTTGCAGATGACATGATCTTATACACAGAAAACCCTAAGGAATCCTCCAGAAAACTACAGAAACAAATAAAAGAGTTCGGCAGACTCTCAGGTTATAAGATAAACATACAAAAATCACTTGGATTACTCTACATCAACAAAAAGAACATCGAAGAGGAAATCACCAAATCAATACCATTCACAGTAGCCCCCAAGAAGATAAAATACTTAGGAATGAATCTTACCAATGATGTAAAAGACCTATACAAAGAAAACTACAAGGTACTACTGCAAGAAACTAAAAGGGACGTACGTAGGTGGAAAAACATACCTTGCTCATAGATAGGAAGGCTTAGCATTGTAACAATGTCTATTCTACAAAAAGCCATCTATATATACAATGCACTTCCGATCCAAATACCAACAACATTTTTTAATGAGATGGAGAAACAAATCATCAACTTCATATGGAAGGGAAAGAAGCCCTGGATAAGTAAAGCATTACTGAAAAAGAAGAAGAAAGTGGGAGGCCTCACTCTACCTGATTTTAGAACATATTATACAGCCACAGTAGTCAAAACAGCCTGGTTCTGGTACGACAACAGGCACATAGACCAATGGAACAGAATTGAGAACCCAGATAGAAATCCATCCATATATGAGCAGCTGATATTTGACAAAGGCCTAGTGTCAGTTAATTGGGGAAAAGACAGTCTTTTTAACAAATGGTGCTGGCATAACTGGACATCCATTTGCAAAAAAAAAATCAAACAGAACCCATACCTCACACCATGCACAAAACCTAACTCCAAGTGGATCAAAGACCTAAACATAAAGACTAAAACGATAAAGATCATGGAAGAAAAAATAGGGACAACGTTAGGAGCCCTAATACAAGGCATAAACAGAATACAAAACATTACCAAAAATGACAAAGAGAAACCCGATAACTGGGAGCTCCTAAAAATCAAACACCTATGCTCATCTAAAGACTTCATCAAAAGAGTAAAAAGACCACCTACAGATTGGGAAAAAATTTTCAGCTATGACATCGCCGACCAGTGCCTGATCTCTAAAATCTATATGATTCTGTTAAAACTCAACCACAAAAAGACAAACAACCCAATCAAAAAGTGGGCAAAGGATATGAACAGGCACTTCACTAAAGAAGATATTCAGGCAGCTAACAGATATATGAGAAAATGCTCTCGATCTTTAGCCATGAGTTTAATGCAAACTAAAACTACGATGAGATTCCATCTCACTCCAACAAGGCTGGCATTAATCCAAAAAACACAAAATAATAAATGTTGGAGAGGCTGCGGAGAGATTGGAACTCTTATACACTGCTGGTGGGAATGTCAAATGGTACAACCACTTTGGAAATCTACCTGGCGTTATCTTAAACAGTTAGAAATAGAACTACCATACAACCCAGAAATCCCACTCCTCGGAATATACCCTAGAGAAATAAGAGCCTTTACACGAACAGATATATGCACACTCATGTTTATTGCAGCTCTGTTTACAATAGCAAAAAGCTGGAAGCAACCAAGGTGTCCATCAAAGGATGAATGGGTAAATAAATTGTGGTATATTCACACAATGGAATACTACGCATCGATACAGAACAGTGACGAATCTGTGAAACATTTCATAACATGGAGGAACCTGGAAGGCATTATGCTGAGTGAAATTAGTCAGATGTAAAAGGACAAATATTGTATAAGACCACTATTATAAGATCTTGAGAGATAGCATAAACTGAGAAGAATACATACTTTTGTGGTTACGAGGGGGGAGCGAAGAAGGGTGGGAGAGGGTTATTTACTGATTAGTTAGTAGATAAGAACTACTTTAGGCAAAGGGAAGAACAATACTCAGTACACACAAGGTCAGTTCAACTGGACTGGACCAAAAGCAAAGAAGTTTCCAGGATAAACTGAATGCTTCAAAGGTCAGTGGAACAAGGGCGGGGGTTTGGGGACTATGGCTTAAGGGGACTTCTAAGTCAATTGGCAAAATAATTCTATTATGAAAACATTCTGCATCCCACTTTGATGTGTGGGGTCTCAGGTCTTAAATGCTAACAAGTGGCCATCTAAGATGCATCAATTGGTCTCAACCCACCTGGATCAAAGGAGAATGAAGAACACCAAGGTCACACGATAACTATGAGCCCAAGGACAGAAAGGGCCACATGAACCAGAGACTTACATCATCCTGAGGCGGGAAGAACTAGATGGTGCCCGGCTATAACTGATGACTGCTCTGACAGGGAGCACAACAGAGAACCCCTGAGGGAGCAGGAGATCAGTGGGATGCAGACCCCAAATTCTCATTAAAAGACCAGACTTAATGGTCTGACTGAGACTAGAAGAATCCCAGCAGTCATGGTCCCCAAACCTTCTGTTGGTCCAGGACAGGAACCATTCCCGGACAACTCATCAGACATGGAAGGGACCGGACAATGGGTTGGAGAGAGATGCTGATGAAGAGTGAGCTGCTTGTATCAGGTGGACACTTGAGACTGTGTTGGCATCTCCTGTCTGGAGCGGAGATGGGAGGGTAGAGAGGGTTAGAAACTGGCAAAACCGTCACAAAAGGAGAGACTGGAAGGGCTGACTCATTAGGGGGAGAGTAAGTGGGAGTATGGAGTAAGGTGTATATAAGCTTATATGTGACAGACTGACTTGATTTGTAAACTTTCACTTAAAGCACAATAAAAATTATTTAAAAAAAAAATTTCAGAGCTTTTTAAAATAGAGTGAAGCCTGTGAGAGCCAGAACCCCATAGGACTACCTTGTTTTTCTGAGTCTCATAAGTTTTCCGTCTTTGAGAGGGCGCAGTTTTACCACTTATCTATTGCTCAGTTTAGTGGAAAATATTTGTTTTCCTTCTCTGACAGGTTTCTGTCTTACACAGGTTCCGGCTTCTGTAGGTTTTACCGTACTACCAAAAATTACATCACAGTAGAATTCCCCAAATCAACCTATTAAGAATATAGCGGAGTGACATTTACACACTTTAAACTTCTTAGCCTGTGTGATTGCATGTGGGGCCAGGAGTGGGAGAAGGAGCCGGGAAATACCTATTTATCTCATCACCCATTCACCCAGGGTATGAGAGGCTACAGTTAAATGCAAACAGGAGGTAAAACTTCCAAGGCCCTGATTATGGTGACTTAAGGCAGTAAGGCATATTTTAACAGTAATTTTGAATGTATAGGATTTTCATCTCGTGTCCTTACTGAAGAATCTAAAACTTTGATTAGATGGGAGCCCACTGTATTACTAATTTACCTTGGAGTACTTAGTGAGAACTCTTGGTGCTTACATTTAACAATTTGCAGGCAGTAATTATTTTTGACAAATTGTTTGCCGTTAATATTGAAAGTACAACACTTTAAAGAAAATATTAAGTTAAAGGAGGCCTTCATTTTTGTTGTTGTTTTTGTTTTTTAACAGAATAATTTAACCTTTGAAACGACTTTGTCAGAGGGTTGGATATCCATATTTCCTATCGTTTTCAGGATTCACATTTTGTATGAGAAAAAATAAGCTGGATTCTCCATCTGAAGGGGGCAGGGGGCCCAGTTTAACTCCCAATTCACAGGAGAGGTGAGATGAAGATAATGAGCCTCATCCTGTCTAGTTCCCTCATCCCTGAATTTTCATTTTGTTCACTTTGGTTGTAACCTTCTGCACGTACAGTTCTTTGCCAGACAACATAAAGCACTTCAATTTCTTCATTCCTGAAATGCCCACCAACCTGTTGCTGTAAGAAAATGGATGTCATAAAAGGTTTAGGACAAGGGATAGCATTCTATCACTATGGAAATACAGAAAATACCTTAAAATTGAACATTTGGCATCCTTGATCTAAATCTGCCAATTATTCTCACCTCCAGAGAACTTGGACTAGTTATTTCTTGTACTCGATCTCTGGAATTCCTTCTTCAGCCCATTCACACTCTCCCTCTCTTCAACCTTCAGATGCCTCCTGATTTGTTACACAGGACACTGTTGCTGTCTCTGTGTCTCACTCTTGGCTTTCCCCAGCCATTTCCTGAGGCCCAGAGAGCCAGTGACATGAGCTCAGAAAGGACAGTACTTCCATAACCAAAATGGTCTATCAAGTTTTGGGCTAAACATAGAGAATCTCTTTTCCTAAGAAGCGTTCAAATGCCTGCAAGTACAAGGGTTAGACAGGGGCATAAATGCATGCAGTGAGTTTGGCTGCAGTGAACTAGTGAGCGCACAATCCATCTAGAGGGACTGTGTCTCATTAGTGGAGGCTGGTAGTTGCACACTGTGAATTTGAACCCCCTTTGCTAATTCTCTGTATTTTTCAAAAACAGTCCAAAGCTACAGATTATTCTGTGAAATCTCCCAATGGTTAAATGTTGGAAACTAATTGCTTAAATGTTTTAGAACACCGTTTAGAGCAAATAGAAAAAGTTTTCAGGCTATGGCCTGTGGGATACTGTTTCAGGGCGTAATGTTGTTCACTGGATGTCATTCTTGGTGTGAGCACGTTAGATGAATCTTTCTAATGAACAGGGACAAGCTACTTTAATTATCCATGACAATATAGATGGCTAACAGGTTTCAAGACCTTTCTCATAAATATAAAAGTTTATCCCCTTAATTATACTATGAATAAGCCTGTATTTCTAGTCTTAAAATGGAGAATGCGTTAGGCTCTCAGCAGTTGTTCTGTACAGAGTTCTTAACTGGAGAATCAATTTAAAGTAGTCTTTAAAGAGGGACTTTGAAACATTTAATTTGTTTTTCTGCCAAATACTCAAATACTCTGTGTTCACTTTAATTAAATATCTAAATTAAATGAATCAAGTCCTTTTTACCACATACAAGGGTCATTCAGAGTCCCAAGATTCTTCTGAGTAATTACAATAATTCTCTTGGCCACCTCTTGCTCTGAAATATAGCTGCTGGCAGCTACTATCCTCTTTATGAAGATACAAAGAACCAATAATACAAGGCCATTGTATGTAATAGACAGTCAATGTTTAAAATTAAATGAGGGGGACTCAACACACGCAAAATAGGACGGAAGTCTAGACGAATGCTAGACATTATTTTTCTTAGGATTATTTCACCACAAATGTCCCTATACCATATCTTACATCATTTCTTGGCTTATTCACATACTCTATCTAAACATAATTGCCTTTTTTTTTTTTTTGCTCATCCAGTTCCAGGTATCATTTCTGATTTCTCTTGTCTATCTCTTTGTTTCATTTATTTACTTATTTATTTATGGAGGGGAGGAGTGTTTTCATGGTTTGCTTGCTGTCTTATTCAAGAAGCCAGTATTAAATCCAACCACTAGTATTTGTTAAGTGCATAAGTTGTCCACTTTACTTAACTACTTACAAAATAGAGACAAAAAGTACCTACTAAGTAAGCTGCTGTTGTGAGTATTTTAGGATAAAACATGGGTGGGAAATCTAAAACAGTGTCTAACACATGGGTGGTACTCAATAAATTTTTCCTTCCCCACTCCATCGCCTGTTTCTTCTCTTCAACTTTCAACCTTCGTTTTTCATTCTAGCATCCCTCCTCAATCCAAAGTGAAGTGAATTTCCTTCTGGTCTCCTTAGATTAGGGCCTCTTTAAAGTGTTAAAAAGCAAAAATGTCATTTTGAATACTAAGGGACACCTTGCCTGTCATGGATTGAATTGTGTCCCCCCAAAATATCTGTCAATTTGGCTAGGTCATGATTCCCAGTATCATATGATCATCTACCATTTTGTCATCTGATGTGATTTCCCTTTGTGTTGTAAATCCTATCACTATGATGTAATGAGATGGATTAGTGGCAGTTATATTGATGAGATCTACAGGATTAGTGCTTTGTTCTATTGTGCACAGGGTCGATATGAGTCGGAACCAACTCAACGGCACCTAACAACAACTACAACAACAGGATTAGGTAGTGTCTTAAGCCAATCTCTTTCGAGATATAAAAGAGGGAAGCCAGCGGAGAGACATGGGGACCTCATACCACAAGAAAGCAGCACCAGGAGCAGAGCGAGTCCTTTGGACCTGGAGTCCCTGTGCCTGAGGAGCTTCTCGACCAGGGAAGATTGATGACAAGGACCTTCCTCCAGAAGCAACAGAGAGAGAAAGCCTTCTGGAGCAGAGCGGCCTGAATTTGGACTTGTAACCTACTAGACTGTGAAAGAATAAACTTTTTGTTAAAGCCATCCACTTGTGGTATTTCTGTAATAGCAGCACTAGATAACTAAGACATGACCCAACCCATAATATTTTCAATTGCCTCGTATGCATGCAAAAGCTGGACAATGAATAGGGAAGGCCAAAGAAGAATTAATGCTTTTGAATTGTGGTGTTGGCAGAGAATATTGAGTATGCCATGGATGCCAGAAAAGCAAACAAATCTGTCTTGGAACTACAGCCAGGAATGCTCCTTAGAAGTGAGGATGGCTAGACTTTGTCTCGTGTACTTTGGACATACTCTCAGGAGGGACGAGTCCCTGGAGAAGGATATCATGCTTGATAAAGTAGAGGGTCATCGAAAAAGAGCAAGACTCTCAATGAGATATATTGACACAGTAGCTGCAACAATGGGCCCAAACATAGCAATGATTGTGAGATGGCACAGGACAGGGAACTGTTTCGTTCTGTTGTACATAAGGTTGCTATGATTCGGAACCCGCTGAACGGCACCTGACAACATCAACTCCTTAGATTACCAATGATGTAAGCTATGTTTTTTGTTTACTTTCTTTTTAAAAAAAGTAATATTTTATTGTGTTTTTGGTGAAAGTTTACACAGAAGATTAAGGTCTCATTCAACAATTTCTATTTTTTTATCGGTTACATTTTTCACAATGCGTAACATTCTCATTATTTCTGTTCTGGTTGTCCTGTTTCCAGTAATCTAGTTTCCCTGATCATCTTTGTTTTAAAGTAATTGTTGATATTTTATCTCATATAGCTGATTTTTTACAGGAGTGCAGTAATTACAGGTCAAATTCTTTGTTTTTTAACCAATTTATTATTTAGCTAAAAGTCGACCTCAGGGGATAGTTTCTGTTCAAGGTTTAAAGAGTACATCAGGGCAATAGTTTCAGGAAGTCCTCTAGCCTTAACTGGTCCAGTAAGTTTGGATATTTTAAGAATTTGAAGTTGTGTTCCACTTTTTTCTCCCATTCTATCAGGATCCATCTATTGTGGCCCTGATCAGTGACCGGTACTGATAGCCAGTTACCATCTAGTTCTGATCTCAGGGTAGATAAGGCCATGGTTTGTGTAGACAACTTTGTAGACTAGTTTCCTCTCTGAGTCTTGAGTTTTCTTCATTCACTTTTGTTTCTGACTTGTAGATACCAATAAGTTGTATCTTAGAAGCCTGCTTGCAAGCTTTTAAGACCTCAGACACTACTCACCAGACTAGACTACTGAACATAAACTTTATGAATTGTATAATGCCAATTGACTGAGTTGTTCCACAAAACTATGGTCCTAAGACTTCAAACACAGAAAACCAGCCCTGCAAAGTGTTTGGTTATGTCTGAAAAGTATCCATAACTGAGTCCCCTACGTGCTTTATTATATGTAAATATGCGTACGCACACATACACCTATATATACACGTATGCATACATATATACATATATACTCACAGATATATTTTTGGTTATTGTTGCAATTACCAAAAGATGCTTTTTTCTTCTGTATATCTTAGTGACATTGTTTACCTTGAGCAAGCTGTGCACACTTCAACCACATTCAGTATTATGTTTTCCATCACCAAAAATAACAAATGTCGCCTATCTAGAAAGTAAATCTCCCTCTCCCTTCCTCCAATCCCTGGTAACCACCAATGAATGCTGGTCTTGTACATATACTTATTCTTGTCTTTGTATAAAAGAGAGGTCATACAATATTTGCCCGTTTGTGATTGACTTCTTTCACTCAGTATAATGTCCTCCATATTCATCCACATTATAAGATGTGAGGACTCATCATTGGTTTGGTAGTAGTTTATTGCATGTATGTACCACATTATGTTTATCCATTCGTCTACTGAGGGGCACTTAGGTTGTTTCCATCTTTTTGCTATTGTAAATAGTGCTACAAATGAACATAAGAATGCACATGTCTGTTTGTGTCTGTTCTATTAGATCTTTAGGGTAAAAAAATAGGGTAGGTACCTAGAAGTGGGATTGGAGGATCATAAAATAGTTCTATTCTAGTTTTTGGAGGAAACACCATACTATTTTCCATAGCGATTATACTATTTTACAATTCCACCCTCAGTGAATAAAGAAACTAATCTACCCACATACTCACCAGCATTTGTTGTTTTCTGTTTTGTTTTGTTTTAAGCAATGCCATTTTAGCAGGGGTGAGATGATATTGTAGTTTTCATTCATATCTCTCTAATGGTAGCTATGAGTCAGAATCACCTTGATGGCAATGGGTTTGGTTTTGTGTTTTTTAATGGCTAATTGGAGCCCTGGTGGTGCAGTGGTAAAGAGCTATGGCTGTTAACCAAAAGGTTAGCAGTACAAATCAACCAGCTGCTCTTTGGAAACCCTATGGGGCAGTTCTACTCTATCCTACAGGGTTACTATGAGTTAGAATTGACTCCACAGCAATGAATTTATTTATTTATTTATCTGGTTAATGGTTAATGACTGTGAGCATCTTTTCATGTGTTTGTTGGTCACATGAATGTCCTCTTTGGTGAAGTGTCTGTTCATGTCCTTTGCACATTTTTTATTTGGACTTGTCTTTTTGGTGCTGAGTTGTTGAAGTTTTTCATATATTTTAGATATTAGAGCATTATTGGATATGCCATTTTGAAAGATTTTTTTCCCCATTCTATTGTTATTTTTATATTTTAGGTGCCATCCATTTGATGCCAACTCTTAGCAACTTTACTTACAAAAGGAAACACCGCCCAGTCCTGAGCAATCCTCACAATTGTTGCTATGTTTAAGCGCATTATTGTAACCAATGTGTCACTCCGTATCCTTGAGCATCTTCCTCTCTTTCAGTGACCCTCTACTTTACCAAGTGTGATGTACTTCTCCAGTGACTGGTCCCTCCTGACAGTCTGTTCAAAGCACATAAGATGAAGTCTCTCCATTCTCACTTCCAAAGAGCATTCTGGGTGTACTTCTTTCAAGATAGATTTTTTCATTATTCTGGAAATCCATGGTACATTCAATATACTTCATAAACACCATAACCCAGATGCATCAATTCTTCTTTGGTCTTCCTTATTCATTGTCCAGCTTTCGAATGCATATGAGGCAATTGAAAATATCATGGCTTGGATCAGGCACACCTTAGCCCTCAAAGTGACATTTTTGATTTTTAACACTTTAAAGAGGTCTTTTGCATCAGATTTGTCCAATGCAATACATCATTTAATTTCCCAACCATGGCTTCCATGGGTGTTGATTGTGGATCCAAGTAAAATTAAATCCTTGACAGCTGTAACATTTTCTCCACTTATTAGTCCAGTTTATTGGTGCACTTATTAGTTCACTTGTGAGGATTTTTGTTCTTTACATTGAGGTGTAAACCATACTGAAGACTGTAGTCTTTGATCTTCATCAGTGAGCTTCAAGTCCTTTTCAGTTTGCAATATGCAAGGTTGTGTCATCTACATATCACAAATTCTTAATGAGTCTTTCTCCAATCCTGATGCCATGTCCTTCTTTACATTTTTCCCAGTCTGTAGGTTATCTTTTTACTCTTTTGATGAACATAAATATTTAATTTTTTTATGAGGTCCCAGTTATCTAATTTGTCTTCTGCTGTTCATGCATTTGTAGTGTTTGATAATCTATTTCTATTTTAAATTAGATCTCATAGTTTTGTCCTTATATTTTCTTCCAAGAACTCCTTACATTTTCTTCGAAGAACTTTATAGTTTAGCTTTAACATTTAGGTTTTTGATCAATTTTGTGTCAGTTTTTGCATATTGTGTGAGGTGTATATACTTTTTCATTTTTCTACAAGTGGATATCCAGTTTTGCCAACACCATTTGTTAAAATGACTGTTTCATCTTCACTGAATGGACTTTTACTAGTTGTTGAAAACCAGTAGTCTGTAGATGGATGGATTTATTATCTGGGTTCTCAATTATATTCCATTAGTCTATGTGTCTGTCGTTGAACTAGTACCAGGCCATTTTGATTACTGTAGCTGTATAGTATGTTTTGAGATCAGGGAGTGTGTGGTCTCCTGCTTTGTTCTTCTTCTTCTATACTGCTTTGGTTATTTGGGACCTCCTTCCTTTCCAAGGAAATGCTGGTGGCATAATGGTTAAGTGCTAACGCTGCTAACCAAAAGGTCGGCAGTTCAAATCCACCAGGTGCTCCTTGGAAATTCTATGGGGCAGTTCTACTCTGTCCTACAGAGTCACTATGAGTCAAAATCGACTTTACGGCAACAGGTTTGATTTTTTTTGTTTTCTTCCTTCCCTATAAAGTTAGTGATTATTTTTCCTATTTCACTAAAGAATGTTGTTGGAATTTGGACTGGGATTGCATTGTACTTATAGACCACTTTGTGTAATGTCTTAGTTATCTAGTGCTGCTATAACAGAAATACCACAGGTAGATGGGTTTAACAAACAGTTTATTCTCTCACAGTCTAGTATTCGAGCTCCAGGGAAACGCTTTCTCTCTGTCGACTCTGGAGGAAGGTCCTTGTCATCAATCTTCCCTTGGTCTGGAAGCTTCTCCACACAGGAACCCCTGGTCCAAAGGATGCGCTCTTGTTCTGCTGCTGCTTTCTTGGCAATATGAAGTCCACATGTCTCTCTGCTCGCTTATCTCTTATATATCTCTCTAAAGAGATTGGCTCAAGACACAATCCAATCTTGTAATTTGAGTCCTGCCTCATTAGCATGACTGCCACTAATCCCATCTCGTCAAAATCATAGAGATAGAATTTACAATATGTAGGAAAATCACATCAGGTGACAAGACAGTGGACAATCACACAACACTGGGAATCATGACCTAGACAAATTGATACACTTATTTTGGGGGGACACAATTCAATCCATGACAGGTAGCAATGACATTTTCCCAATATTAGGCCTTCCAATCCATGAATATGGAATGTCCTCCCATTTATGTCAGTCTATTTCAGTCTCTGGAAACCCTGGTGGCATAACGGTTAAGAGTCTGGCTGCATCATGATCAGCTGGAAAGGTCAGCAGTTTGAATCCACCAGGTGCTCCTTGGAAACCCTATGGGGCAGTTCTACTCTGTCCTATAGGGTCTCTATGAGTTGGAGTCAACTCCATGGCAATGGAATTGGTTTGGTTTATTTCGGTCTCTTGTAATAGTGTTTTATAGTTTTTATTATATGTCTTTTACATCCCCGGTTAAGTTTAGTGCTACAAAAGTTTAGTGCTAGGTATTTGTAAATTGTATTGTTTTCTTGATTTACTTTTCAGAGTTCTTGTTAGTGTAACAGAACCCAACTGATACTTATGTGTTGATCTTGTACCCTGCAAAGTTGCTGAACCCTTCCATCAGATCTAGAAGATTTCTTGTGAAATCTTTATGATTTTCATCATATACGATCATGTCATCTGTGAATAGGGACAGTTCTATTTCTTCCTTTCTAGTATGGATATCCTTTATTTCTGTTTCTTACCTTATTGTTGTGACTAGAAATTTCGGTACAATATATGAGTGGTGATAATGGGCATCTTTGTCTCGTTCCCATTCTCAAGGAGAAGGCTCTCAGTCTTTCTCCATTGAGAATAATGTCACACATTGATTTTGCATACATGCCCTTAATTATGCTGAGAGACTTCCCTTCTATTCCTATTTTGCTGAGAGTTTTTCTCAGTAAAGGGTGTTGGATTTTATTGAATACCTTTTATGCATCAGTTGAGATGATCATGTGTTGGTTTTTTTTTTCTTTGTTTTATTTATGTGGTGAATTACATTGATTGATTTTCTAATGTTGAACCACCCTTGCATTCTTGGTATGAATTCCACCTGATCATTATGTAGAATTTTCCAAATATATTTTTGAATTCTGTTTGCTAGAATTTTGTTGAGAATTTTGAGTCTATATTCATTAGGGATATTGGCCTCTGATTTCTTTTTTTGTGATGTTGTTACTTTGCTTTGGTATTAGGGTGATGCTGGCTTCACAGAATGAGTTAGAGAGAATTTCTTCCTATTCTTTGCTTTCAAAGAGTTTGAGTAGGATTGGTGTCAACACTTTTCTGAATATTTGACAAAATTCCCCAGTGAAACTGTCTGATCTGGGCTTTTTTTGTTGTTGTTAGAAGTTTTTTTTTTTTTTTTTAATGACATCTTTAATCTCTTCTTTTGTTATGGGTCTCTTTAGTTTTTCTGCCTCTATTTGTGATAGTTTAAGTAGGTATTGTTTCCAGAAATTTGTCCATTTCTTCTACGTTTTCAAATTTGTTGGAATACAACTTTTTATAGTATTCTGTTATGATTTTATCTCTGTTGTAATTTGTCCAATTTCATTTCTTATTTAGGGTGTTTACATTGTCCTTCTCTCTTCCTGCCCCCCTTTGTCAGTCTTGTCAGTGGATTGTGTATTTCACTGATCATTTCAAAGAACTAACTTTTGACCTTATGAATTCTTTCTATTGTTTTTCTCTTTTCTATTTCATTTATTTCTGCCCTGATCCTTCTTATTTTCCTTCTTCTGGTAGCTTTGCTCTTCTTTTGCTCTTCTTATTTTCTATTTTTTCAGGTTGTCCGGTTAAGTTATTGATTTGGGATCTTTCTTTTTTTTTAACATAGACATAAATTGCTATGAATTTTCCTCTGAACACAGTTTTTGCTGTGCTCCAAAGGTTTCAGTAGGTTGTATTTTCACTTTCGTTTGATTCTAAGTATTTTTTATTTCACTTTTGATTTCTTCTATGACCCAATAGTTCTTTAGTAGTGTGCTATTTAGTTTATATATATAATTTCTTATTCTTCCTGTTATTGATTTTTAGCTTCATACCATTAGAGAATATGCTTTGTATTATTTCAATCTTTTTTTATTTATTGAGATTTGCTTTGTAGCCTAACATATCCTGAGGAATGTTCCATGTGCACTGGAGAAGAATGTATGTCTTATTGCTGTCGGATGGGGTGTTCTATATGTGTCTGTTAGATTCAGTTGGTTAATAGTGTTATTCAGGTCTTCTATATCTTTTGAATATACCATGGACTTGCTGAAGAATGAACAAATCTGCCTTTGAAGAAGTATAGTCAGAATGCTCCTTAGAAGTGAGGATAGCGAGACTTTGTCTCACTCATGTACTTTTGACATGTTATCAGAAGGGACCAGTCCCTGAAGAAGGATATCACGCTTGGCATAGTAGAGGGTCAGAAAAAAAAAAAGGAAGACCCTCAAGGGGATGGACTGATACATCAGCTGCAACAATGGCCTCAAATGTAGCAAAAAGTGTGAGGATGTCACAGGACCTGGCAGTGTTTGTTCCGTTGTACATAGAGTCACTATGAGTCAAAACCAACTCAGTAATACTTAAAAACAACAACAACATATCTTTATTGATTTTCTTTCTACTTGCGTATTGAAATCTGCAATTATTATTGTAGATGTGTATTTCTTTCTTTAATTCTGTTAGAGTTTGCTTTATAAATTTTGGTGCTGTGTCATTGGGTGCAAAAACTTATAATTGTTATGTCTTCTTGATGAATTGTCTTTTTTATTATTATGTAATGTCCTTTGTTTTTTAAATTAACTTTTATTAAGCTTCAAGTGAATGTTTACAAATCCAATCAGTCTGTCACATATAAGTTTACATACATCTTACTATGTACTCCCACTTGCTCTTCCCCTATTGAGTCAGCCCTTTCAGTCTCTCCTGTCGTGACAATTTTGCCAGCTTCCCTCTCTCTCTATCCTCCAATCCACCCTCCAGACAAGAGTTGCCAACACACTCTCAAGTGTCCACCTGATATAATTAGCTCACTCTTCATCAGCATCTCTCTCCCACCCGCTGACCAGTCCCTTTCATGTCTGATGAGTTGTCTTCGGGGATGGTTCCTGTCCTGTGCCAACAGAAGGTCTGGGAAGCATGGCCACCGGGATTCCTCTAGTCTCAGTCAGATCATTAAGTATGGTCTTTTTATGAGAATTTGGGGTCTGCATCCCATTGATCTCCTATTCCCTCAGGAGTTCTCTGTTGTGCTCCCTGTCAGGGCAGTCATCGATTGTGGCCGGGCATCAACTAGTTCTTCTGGACTCAGGATGATGTAGGTCTCTGGTTCATGTGGCCCTTTCTGTCTCTTGGGCTCTTAGTTGTCATGTGACCTTGGTGTTCTTCATTTTCCTTTGCTCCAGGTGGGTTGAGACCAATTGATGCATCTTAGATGGCCGCTTGTTAGCATTTAAGACCCCAGACGCCACACTTCAAAGTGGGATGCAGAATGTTTTCATAATAGAATTATTTTGCCAATTGACTTAGAAGTCCCCTCAAACCATGTTCCCCAGACCCCCGCCCCTGCTCTGCTGACCTTTGAAGCATTCATTTTATCCCGGAAACTTCTTTGCTTTTGGTCCAGTCCAATGGAGCTGACCTTCCATGTATTGAGTGTTGTCTTTCCCTTCACCCAAAGGAGTTCTTATCTACTGATTAATCAATAAAAAACCCTCTCCCTCCCTCCCTCCCCCCCCTTCGTAACCACAAAAGTATGTGTTCTTCTCAGTTTATACTATTTCTCAAGATCTTATAATAGTGGTCTTATACAGTATTTGTCCTTTTGCCTCTGACTAATTTCGCTCAGCATAATGCCTTCCAGGTCCCTCCATGTTATGAAATATTTCACAGATTCGTCACTGTTCTTTATTGATGCGTAGTATTCCATGGTGTGAATATACCACAATTTATTTACCCATTCATCCGTTGGTGGACACCTTGGTTGCTTCCAGCTTTTTGCTGTTGTAAACAGAGCTGCTATAAACATGGGTATGCATATATCTGTTTGTGTGAAGGCTCTTATATCTCTAGGGTATATTCCGAGGAGTGGGATTTCTGGGTTGTATGGTAGTTCTATTTCTAACTGTTTAAGATAATGCCAGATAGATTTCCAAAGTGGTTGTACCATTTGACATTCCCACCAGCAGTGTATAAGAGTTCCAATCTCTCTGCAGCCTCTCCAACATTTATTATTTTGTGTTTTTTTGGATTAATGCCAGCCTTGTTGGAGTGAGATGGAATCTCATCGTAGTTTTAATTTGCATTTCTCTAATGGCTAATGATCGAGAGCATTTTCTCACCTATGTGTTGGCTGCCTGAATATCCTCTTTAGTGAAATGTGTGTTCATATCCTTTGCCCACTTCTTGACTGGGTTGTTCGTCATTTTGTGGTTGAGTTTTGACAGAATCATATAGATTTTAGAGATCAGGCGCTGGTCAGAGATGTCATAGCTGAATATTCTTTCCCAGTCTGTAGGTGGTCTTTTTACTCTTTTGGTGAAGTCTCCAGATGAGCATAGGTGTTTGATTTTTAGGAGCTCCCAGTTATCTGGTTTCTCTTCATCATTTTTGATAATGTTTTGTATTCTGTTTATGCCTTGTATTAGGGCTGCTAGAGTTGTCCCTATTTTTTCTTCCATGATCTTTATCGTTTCAGTCTTTATGTTTAGGTCTTTGATCCACTTGGAGTTAGTTTTTGTGCATGGTGTGACGTATGGGTCCTGTTTCATTCTTTTGTAAATGGATATCCAGTTATCCCAGCACCATTTGTTAAAAAGACTATCTTTTCCCCAATTAACTGACACTGGGCCTTTGTCAAATATCAGCTGCTCATACGTGGATGGATTTATATCTGGGTTCTCAATTCTGTTCCATTGGTCTATGTGCCTGTTGTTGTACCATTACCAGGCTGTTTTGACTACTGTGGCTGTATAATAGGTTCTGAAATCAGGTAGAGTGAGGCCTTCCACTTTCTTCTTCTTTTTCAGTAATGCTTTGCTTATCCGGGGCTTCTTTCCCTTCCATATGAAATTGGTGATATTTTTCTCTATCCCCTTAACATATGCCATTGGAATTTGGATCGGAAGTGCGTTATATGTATAGATGCCTTTTGATAGAATAGACATTTTTACTATGTTAAGTCTTCCTATCCATGAGCAAGGTATGTTTTTCCACTTAAGTATGTCCTTTTGAATTTCTTGTAGTAGAGCTTTGTAGTTTTCTTTGTATAGGTCTTTCACATCCTTGGTAAGATTTATTCCTAAGTATTTTATCTTCTTGGGGGCTACTGTGAATGGTATTGATTTGGTGATTTCCTCTTCGGTGTTCTTTTTGTTGATGTAGAGGAATCCAAGTGATTTTTGTATGTTTATTTTATAACCTGAGACTCTGCCAAACTCTTCTATTAGTTTCAGTGGTTTTCTGGAGGATTCCTTAGGGTTTTCTGTGTATAAGATCATGTCATCTGCAAATAGTGATAACTTTACTTCCTCCTTGCCAATCCGGATGCCCTTTATTTCTTTGTCTAGCCTAATTGCCCTGGCTAGGACTTCTAGCACAATGTTGAATAAGAGCGGTGATAAAGGGCATCCTTGTCTGGTTCCCGTTCTCAAGGGAAATGCTTTCAGGTTCTCTCCATTTAGAGTGATATTGGCTGTTGGCTTTGCATAGATGCCCGTTATTATGTTGAGGAATTTTCCTTCAATCCCTATTTTGGTAAGAGTTTTTATCATAAATGGGTGTTGGACTTTGTCAAATGCCTTTTCTGCATCAATTGATAAGATCATGTGGTTTTTATCCTTTGTTTTATTTATGTGATGGATTACATTAATGGTTTTTCTGATATTAAACCAGCCTTGCATACCTGGTATAAATCCCACTTGATCATGGTGAATTATTTTTTTGATGTGTTGTTGGATTCCATTGGCTAGAATTTTGTTGAGGATTTTTGCATCTATGTTCATGAGGGATATAGGTCTATAATTTTCTTTTTTTGTAATGTCTTTACCTGGTTTTGGTATCAGGGAGATGGTGGCTTCATAGAATGAGTTGGGTAGTATTCCTTCATTTTCTATGCTTTGAAATACCTTTAGTAGTAGTGGTGTTAACTCTTCTCTGAAAGTTTGGTAGAACTCTGCAGTGAAGCCGTCTGGGCCAGGGCTTTTTTTTTGTTGGAAGTTTTTTGATTACCTTTTCAATCTCTTTTTTTGTTATGGGTCTATTTAGTTGTTCTACTTCTGAATGTGTTAGTTTAAGTAGGTAGTGTTTTTCCAAGATTTCATCCATTTCTTCTAGGTTTGCAAATTTGTTAGAGTACAATTTTTTGTAGTAATCTGAAATGATTCTTTTAATTTCATTTGGTTCTGTTGTGATGTGGCCCTTCTCGTTTCTTATTCGGGTTATTTGTTTCCTTTCCTGTATTTCTTTAGTCAGTCTAGCCAATGGTTTATCAATTTTGTTAATTTTTTCAAAGAACCAGCTTTTGGCTTTGTTAATTCTTTCAATTGTTTTTCTGTTCTCTAATTCATTTAGTTCTGCTCTAATTTTTATTATTTGTTTTCTTCTGGTGCCTGATGGGTTCTTTTGTTGCTCACTTTCTATTTGTTCAAGTTGTAGGGACGGTTCTCTGCTTTTGGCTCTTTCTTCTTTTTGTATGTGTGCATTTATCGATATAAATTGGCCTCTGAACACTGCTTTTGCTGTGTCCCAGAGGTTTTGATAGGAAGTATTTTCATTCTCGTTGCATTCTATGAATTTCCTTATTCCCTCCTTGATGTCTTCTATAACCCAGTCTTTTTTCAGGAGGGTATTGTTCATTTTCCAAGTATTTGATTTCTTTTCCCTAGTTTTTCTGTTATTGATTTCTAGTTTTATTGCCTTGTGGTCTGAGAAGATGCTTTGTAATATTTCGATGTTTTGGACTCTGCAAAGGTTTGTTTTATGACCTAAAATGTGGTCTATTCTAGAGAATGTTCCATGTGTGCTAGAAGAAAAAGTATACTTTGCAGCAGTTGGGTGGAGAGTTCTGTATAAGTCAATGAGGTCAAGTTGGTTGATTGTTGTAAGTAGGTCTTCTGTGTCTCTATTGAGCTTCTTACTGGATGTCCTGTCCTTCTCCGAAAGTGGTGTGTTGAAGTCTCCTACTATAATTGTGGAGGTGTCTGTCTCACTTTTCAATTCTGTTAAAATTTGATTTATGTATCTTGCAGCCCTGTCATTGGGTGCATAAATATTTAATATGGTTATGTCTTCCTGATCAATTGTCCCTTTTATCATTATATAGTGTCCTTCTTTATCCTTTGTGGTAGATTTAAGTCTAAAGTCTATTTTGTCAGAAATTAATATAGCTACTCCTCTTCTTTTTTGCTTATTGTTTGCTTGATATATTTTTTTCCATCCTTTGAGTTGTAGTTTGTTTGTGTCTCTAAGTCTAAGGTGTGTCTCTTGTAGGCAGCATATAGATGGATCGTGTTTCTTTATCCCGTCCGTGACTCTCTGTCTTTTTATTGGTGCATTTAGTCCATTTACATTCAGCATAATTATAGATAAATAAGTTTGTAGTGCTGTCATTTTGATGCCTTTTCATGTGTGTTGTTGGCAATTTCATTTTTCCACATACTTTTTTGTGCTGAGACATTTTTCTTAGTAAATTGTGAGATCCTCATTTTCATAGTGTTTGACTTTATGTTAGTTGAGCCGTTACATTTTTCTTGGCTTTTATCTTGAGTTATGGAGTTGTTATACCTTTTTGTGGTTACCTTATTATTTACCCCTATTTTTCTAAGTAAAAACCTAACTTGTATCGTTCTATATGGCCTTGTATCACTCTCCATCTGGCAGTTCAATGCTTCCTGTATTTAGTCCCTCTTTTTGATTATTGTGATCTTTTACCTATTGACTTCCATGGTTCCCTGTTATGTGTATTATTATTTATTTTTTTAATTAATCTTAATTTGTTTGTTTTTGTGATTTCCCTGTTTGAGTTGATATCAGGACATTCTGTTTTGTGACCTTGTATTGTGTTGGTATCTGATATTATTGGTTTTCTGACCAAACAATATCCTTTAGTATTTCTTGTAGCTTTGGTTTGGTTTTTGCAAATTCTCTAAACTTGTGTTTATCTGTAAATATCTTAATTTCGCCTTCATATTTCAGAAGGAGTTTTGCTGGATATATGATCCTTGGCTGGCAGTTTTTCTCCTTCAGTGCTCTGTATATGTCGTCCCATTGCCTTCTTGCCTGCATGGTTTCTGCTGAGTAGTCTGAACTTATTCTTTTTGATTCTCCCTTGAAGGAAACCTTTCTTTTCTCCCTGGCTGCTTTTAAAATTTTCTCTTTATCTTTGGTTTTGGCGAGTTTGATGATAATATGTCTTGGTGTTTTTCTTTTTGGATCAATCTCAAATGGGGTTCGATGAGCATCTTGGATAGATATCCTTTCGTCTTTCATGATGTCAGGGAAGTTTTCTGTCAGGAGTTCTTCAACTATTTTCTCTGTGTTTTCTGTCCTCCCTCCCTGTTTTGGGACTCCAGTCACACGCAAGTTATCTTTCTTGATAGAGTCCCACATGATTCTTAGGGTTTCTTCATTTTTTTTAATTCTTTTATCTGAATTTTTTTCAGCTATGTTGGTGTTGATTCCCTGGTCCTCCAGATGTCCCAGTCTGCATTCTAATTGCTCGAGTCTGCTCCTCTGACTTTCTATTGCGTTGTCTAATTCTGTAATTTTATTGTTAATCTTTTGGATTTCTACAGGCTGTCTCTCTATGGATTCTTGCAACTTATTAATTTTTCCACTATGTTCCTGAATAATCTTTTTGAGTTCTTCAACAGTTTTATCGGTGTGTTCCTTGACTTTTTCTGCAGTTTGCCTTATTTCGTTTGTGATGTCTTGAAGCATTCTGTAAATTAGTTTTTTATATTCTGTATCTGATAATTCCAGGATTGTATCTTCATTTGGGAAAGATTTTGATTCTTTTGTTTGGGGGGTTGGAGAAGCTGTCATGGTCTGCTTCTTTATGTGGTTTGATATGGACTGCTGTCTCTGAGCCATCACTGGGAAACTAGTTTTTCCAGAAAATCCACTAAAAAAAAAATGCAGTCAGATCCCTATCGGAGTTCTCCCTCTGGCTCAGGCTATTCGGATATTAATGAAGCCGCCTGGGGAGGGTGGGGGAGGGATCAGAGAGATAGGAGAGTAGCACCTCAGAATATAGCCAGAGTTGCTTGTCTTGCTTGGAATGACTCTTATATCTGAGATTTCCGCGGGGCGCGTCTCCTATGTGTGCTGGCTGTGTGGAGATTGCCCCCGGGGGGTCTGGCCCACTGGAGTCACGGTCAGATCCTCTGCTGCCAGCCCCACGTGCAGCGTCAAGGTTCCCCTACTGGTATGGTGCACTCCCGACTCCAAAATCAGTCGCTGTCTCCCGGGGACTCCCCGTCCGGCCAGCCCCGTCGCCACGCCACCCCCGCGAACCGGCTGGGCTCCCCCACGGGGTCAGATCAGGCGAGCAGAGCAGCTCCCCGTGCCTGCGTCGCGACCACTCGTCCCGGCTGGGATGCCACTCTCCCCGCTCTAAGACCAGTCGCTGCCCCCCGGGGACCTCCCCCACCAGCCGCGTCGTCACGCAGCCTGCGCAAACTGGCTGGGTCCCCCCCCCGGGGCTAGTTCAGGGGGATGGAGCTGCTCCCCACGCTTATGCCGTACCCCCGGCCTGCCAAAATCCCAGCGGGATGGTTCCCCGGCTGGGACGCTGCTCTCCCCGCTCCAAGACCTGTCACTGCCTCCCGGGGACTTTTCCCACCAGCTGCGCCGCCACGTCGCCCGCGAGAACCAACTGGGCCCCCTCCCTGAATGAGTTCGGGGGCCAGGGCTGGGCCCCTTGTTTGTGCCGTCTGCCCCCCTGGGCTCTGCCCCGAATTGGGCGCCGAAGGTCACCTGACTGGTACTCTGGCTCCAGGCTTTGAAAACAATCGCTGCCTCCCCGTATTTGTTCGTTCTCCGTCTCTAAATCTGTGTTTGTTTTTCAGGATTCGTAGATTGTTATGTATGTGATCGATTCACTTGTTTTTCCGAGTCTTTGTTGCAAGAGGGATCCGCGGTAGCGTCCACCTAGTCCGCCATCTTGGCCCCACCTCCCCTTTGTTTGTTATAATGGATTTTTACTTAAATTCTATTTTGTAAGATCTTAATATTGCCACTTCTGCTCTCTTACAGTTACTGTGTTGCTTGGGTTTTTTTTTTTTTTTCCATCCTTTGATTTTTAATCTATTTATGTTTTTGAACCTAAGTTTTGTCTTTGTAGACGACATATTGAAGGGTCATGTTTTTATTCATTTTGCCATTCTCTTCCTCTTGACTGGTGATTTAATTTATTTGCAATTAGTGTGATTATCAATAGAGAAGAATTTACTGCAGCCATTTTATTATTTGTGTGTGTGTGTGTTGTGTTAATAGTTTCTTTGTTCTTCTTTACTCTCTGTCCTGAGGCCTTTTTGTATATGGATTTTCTTTTCCTTTCATTTATTATTGTTGTTATTTGTTGTTGTTGTTTTTTAACTGAGTCTTTTTGATTTTCTTCTTTAGTTTGGTGAGTAAAAAAAAATTATTATTATTTTTAATTTGGTGAGTAGATCTATTAATTTTTCTTTGTGGTTACTATGAGGTTTACATTTATCATCCTACATGTAAAGCAGTCTGTTATGTCTTGAAATCACCTTAACTTCCTCATCATATGGAAGTTCTATAACTACACCAATCACTCCCTCTTTTTGTTTTGATGTTGTCTACCTTTTTTTTTTTTTAACCACTTTGTATCTCAGAGTCCCCGTAATCATTTTTTAACTTTATTTTACTGTTGTGATGTCTTAACCTGGCTTGATATCCAGATGACACTGTCATATGTCTTTACCAGGTTGTTGTTTGATGTCATTGGTTTTTTATCTGAAGGACTGCCTTTAATATTCCTCCTGGGATGATCTGGTGGTTACAAGTTTTATTAATTTCTGCTTTTCTGAGAATTCCCTAATTTCTTTCTTATTCTTGAATGATGGTTTTGTTGGATATATAATTCTTGGTTGACAGTTCTTTTCTTTCAGGACTTTGTATATCACCAAATTACCTTCTTGTCCACACAGTTTTGATAAGAAATCCATGTTTAATCTTATTGGAGCCTCTTTGTAGGTGATATTTTGCTTTTCATGTGCTACTCTTAAAATTCTTTTTTTGTCTTTGGATCTGGAAAGTTTGATTATGACATGTCTCAGTGAATTTTTCTTGGGGTCTATTCTATATGGAGTTCATTGAGATTTTTAGAAGAAAATCTTCTCATCTTTCACGATAACTGGGGAATTTTCTGCAAATATTACTTCAGAAATGTTTCTGTACTTTTTCTGCCTTCCTCTTTTGGGGTTACTAGTATGTATATATTATGTCTCTGGATGGTGTCCTATATAATCCATAGATTTTCTTCATTTTTTTTTTTTCAATTTTTGTTGTTGTTGGTCCTCATCTAGGGTAATATCAAGGGTTTTGTCCTCTATTTCACTGACTATTCCTTCTGTTGTTTCAATTCTACTTCTGTGTCCTTCCAAAGAGTTATTTCTGTTGTTTTATTGTTGTCTCTGAATTGCTTATTGTTTCTTTTTTTTAATGATTCCATTTCTTTTTTGAGTTTGCCATTCTGTTCTTGTATTGTTTTTGTGAATTCATTCAGAGACTTAGAGTTTTTTCCATGTTTTCCTTGATCTCTTTGAGGAGGCTTAATATTAGTTTTTTGAAGTCTTTGTCAAGTAGTTCCTTTTTTTTCACACAATTCCGTTTTTTTCTTCTTCAGAGAGCTTTTCTGTCTCTTTATTTTGTTTGTTTGCTTGAGCCATCCTTTCCTGTTTCATCAAATGATTTGTAATTTACTGCTGTCTTTGAAATATTGAGGTTTTATTTTATTGACTGATTGTATGTTTGTCTTTATTTTTTTATTTTATATGTCAAGAGCTCAGCTTCTCTTCCTCTCTAGATTGCATACCTTCTACCTTCCTTTATATTATTTTAATTGTTGTTCTTTTGTGACATTGTTCTAGGTTTGACTTTGGTCCTGTCAGTTGACTGGGTGTGATTTCCTTTCACTGGTGGGTATGGTGGATCTCACACATATGGGCCTTGTCTTTTGCTAAGCATGTATGTCTTCCTTTAGAAGATTGTATAGAGGTGTCAAAGCAGGTCTTTTCCCAATGTGAGGCAACAGTGATTGGAGGGTTAGGATCCCTCTGCTGCTTTAAAGGGACTATGTGGTTCTTCTGTGTTGGTGTAAGCTGTTAGTGCAACCCCTGGAGAGCAGGATGGGGCAAACCTCATAGTCAGAGAAAAGCATTGCTACCCAAATAGGTGAAGCAGACCCTTTGCACAAGAATGGACTGGCATCACAAAGGCGGCAGGGGGCAAGCAGGCCTCTGCACATATGCGAATGGTCCATAGAAACATGTAGAGTGTGGAAGGGGTGTCTCTGTAGACAGTCAGGGCAGGGGTGGGTAGGATGCGGGGGCACAAGAAGGCCAGCCTTTTTGTCCAGGTCAGTTTGAGTGGAGCCTGTTCAAACAGGAGAGAGGGTGGCACGGGGATGATTGTGAGGGGATTTCTTATTATTACTTTGTAGTTTCACTATTCAATGGGTATCTCCCTTCTAATTGGACAGAAACCACCACTGATAAGTATTCCTGTCCCTCGTTCCTTTCTTCCTCCCTTCTCTGCATTCACCTGGAATATTGGAGCTCTCAACTGCCTTCCTGTACTTCCTTTTGCACCTTTGCAGATGTGCTCTCCCGTTCTTATCTATCCTCTGTCCTGAGGTTCTGCCAGTTCAGTCCACCTCACTGTGCTCCAGTAGCTCTTCCTAGTGTTCCCCTCATTTAAAAGATATGGCATTCCTGTGCATCCATCTCTTGGGCTAGTTCAGTACCAGCATGTGTTCTGCCCACCTAGTTTCTTTCCAGCTTTGTTCACACAGTGTCTTTGCCACCCATGTGTTTTCCACGAAGTTGCTTTCCTGGGCTCCTCACTTGGGGATATTACTTGCTGCCATCCCAAAATGGCAATGCTGCATTGGGCCAGCAGGCAGGGGATGATCTGTGAATCTCTATGCTCCTGCTGTTTACATTCTAACTTTTCTTCCAATCGGTGCTCAGTTCTTCAACTTTCCATTAGATGGGCAGGGATCTGAAGTCATTTTTGTATCCTTTTCACTTAGTTTCCTGAGTATCTGATGTAAGGGGATCTTATGGTGTGCCTATCTAAGCCACCATCCTAACCAGAAGCTATAAACTATGTTTTATTTTGTTTTTCAAGTTTTGTTTTTAAATATAAGCTAGATTTCATTGAAGACAGCCTCTGATATCAGTAAATAACTCACTGATGTTTTCATGAATGAGAATCTTACCTTCCTGAACAGAATCCCACAATTAAGTTCATGGAGTTTCCCTTTTTCCATACCTGCTTGACCACGTTTCCTCAGGGCTATATACGCAAACCCTGTAAACTCTAAGCAATCTTTCTCTAATCACCCATTTTCTCTACAATCCATTTCCTGTCTTTTCATTCCTCCAAATACTTCTTTCTCCCCATTTTAGATCCTGGCCTTTATCAAGAGTTGGACGGTGTCTTAGTCATCTAGTGCTGCCATAACAGAAATACCGTAAGTGGATGGCTTTAACAAAGAGAGATTTATTTTCTCACAACATAGTAGGTTACAAGTCCAAATTCAGGACATCGGCTCCAGGGAAAGGCTTTCTCTCTCTGTGGGCTCTGGAGGAAGGTCCTTGTCCTCAATCTTCCCCTGGTTGAGGAGCTTCTCAGGCACAGGGGCCCTCTCTCCAAAGGATGCACTCTGCTCCTGGTGCTGCTTTCTTGGTGGTATGATGCCCTCCACTCTTTGCTTGCTTCCTTTTCCTTTTATCTCTTCAGAGATAAAAGGTGGTGCAGGCCGCACCCCAGGGAAACTCCCTTTACCTTGGATCAGGGAGGTGACTTGAGTAAGGGTGGTGTTACAATCCCATCCTAATCTTCTCAACATAAAATTACAATCACAAAATGGAGGACAACCACACAATAGTGGGAATCATGGCCTAACCAAAAACTGACACCTGTGTTTGGGGGGACACAAATCAATCCATGACAGAAGGTAATTAATTTTACTTGTTTTACTTCTCTCCAGTTCACCACTTCTGCCATTAGTATTTAAAACATTCATTTCTCTACATGTGATAATCTTGCCTGTGATAAAAACTCTTAGCAAAAAGAACCCACAGCAATTTGAGGAAGATGTTTTGCCATGAGAATTCTTTAATAGTGTTGTTTGCCGTGGCAAACATACATTCCATAAAAACTCACATTGAGACCAAAATAACATGAGGTATTAAATAACAGGATTTTTTATGTCACAACTGGAATTAGTGAAAATTTCAAATCTAAATAACATGCACCTGCAGATTAAGGAAAAACAACGATGATGTCATTGTTTAATGTTTCTAAATAATTCAGTGCTGAGATACTGTGTGGTGAGTAAACATCAAACATTTGTTTCTTTGGACTGTTAACAAAACCATGATGCTGTACATAAGAATGCTTTTCAAGAGGAGTGTAAGTTCTCTGGCACAGAAACAGACAAAAATGATATACATTTAAATATTAAATCATTGCTGTTGCCAGATATTAATAAATTTGTCATAGAGAATCATTGTGGCATCTCAGATGTCAACAGATCATGAATACTGCCTCGCCACATGACTTTCCTGGAAGGTTTTCAGATGGAGCATACACACGTCTGTCCTTAGGATATTACAGATGGGCAGAGTATGAGGGATCCAATTCCCCTTACCAGATTCATACTACAATTGGTCCTCAGAATCTCTGCGGCATCCTTACACAGTCACCATACAGTTCAATGCTGGGCTTGCTCCAAGAGGGCTCTAGGCTTGGTGTTCTATGGAGGCCAGGAGAGGCTGGTAGAAGGGTGTTCAGGGAAACAAACAAACAAAAAGTTTTTGTTTTTTTTCAACCATATGGTTTGAGAATCCTCATTAAAGAAAACACAGTGTTTCTAAACTGTAGGTGAAGGTTAATATTCATGATAATAACCTTTTTTTTTTTTTGTCATTTACTCTGTTTAAGCTTGATGAGTAAACACAGAGTAAAAAAGAAATGACCACAGTGATTTACTTTCCTCAGAAAAATCAAACCATATATATGTGTATATACATACATACATGTGTGTGTGTATATATGTATGCATATGTATGTATGTGTGTATTTGTGTATATATGTATGAATGTATGTGTATATGTGTGCAACGTGTGTATGTGTGTATGTATATATATATAAATGCATATATATATGGAAACAATTTGAATTTGGAGATAAAATAGATAAAGAAAAGTAAAACTGCACAATATGATACAACACAGAGGATGTAGTTGACGCACGTGCACAAAACGTTCTCCTCCGTCCCACCTGAATTGTTACTTCCATGTGTGTGCTTCATGAAATTCCACCTTTTTTCATTAATGAATACTTAATTTCTAATTAAGAATCATTTATAGGTACTATTCAGAACATAAGAAGTCATTGGAGAGATTAAATGTCTAAGCACTCAACTACTAGCAAAAGGTTCGAACCCATGCATAGACACCTCAAAAGACAGGCCTGAACATCCGCTTTTGAAAGGGCACAGGCTTGAAAACCCCATGAAGCAGTTCTCCTCTGCACACAGGGGGTCGCCATGCATCGGAATCAACTCCAAGGCAATTACCAACAACAATATTCAGAATATAAATGCATTGCAAATTTGAGGATAACTTGGACATTGCTTTCAGAATTTACAATGGATAAGAGTTAACTAAAAAATTGTCAGTAGGTCTTGATCAACCATAATTACATGAACTAAAAATTTGAAGATTTCATAAAATGACTCACGTTCTCCACTTTAATGAAAGCATCAACGCCAGAAGAATTCTTTACTGTCTGTTGAACAGACCACACTGGGAAATTAGATTACCTTGTAAGAAATATAAACATATGTCTTGCAGATCTAATAATTTTTAAAAATTATTTCCAATTTTATGTGTATCAAAAACATGTTTCTTGCTAAATGTATCTTCCAACAGATCTCATCAACCATCGTTTATCATCTATTCCCAGAATTTCCAACCTATACTACCTCAGAAGCCTAGAAAGTCTGAAAGGTATTAAGTTTTATTACATGAAATTGCCATTTTTTTGTAGGTAAAAAATGATCAAATATTAGCAATCTCATATAGTTCAACCTACAGTAATGGTAGGAGGGGTTAGGTAATGAGAGGAATAAGTTATTTTTGAGATTTTTCGAAGTTCGAAGGTCATGCTAACATTAAATACTGTTGAACCCATATAGCTGGCTAAATTTTTAGTTATCTTAAAGTGATCAGAAGTTATGAATGTCAAGTAAGTATACCTTTATTTAATAAAAATGAGTATTATATAATAAATACATTTTGGTATACATAAAAACTGCATGTAGGAATTTTAAATTTGCTTAACAATAGTCCAAACAGCCTTGATATTCCGAACTAGAACTTTTTTTCCTGTTACTGAATTAAACATAATTCTCAAATGTACATTTCTTTCAGCAAAAGAAACAATCTGAATAATAAACTTAGTCACTTTCTGTTCATATATATGTTTCTTTTTGTATCGCCGATCAAATTCAGAGTTCTCTACCTCTGTATTCTCCTCTTCTTGGGGCTAACCTAAAGGTCAAGTATCATGGCATTGAAAAAATAATGTTCATTGTACAGACACTTATCCTGAGGCATCTAGTGCTGGTTAAATCCTCCATTGTTCTCTCTGCTGGAGGAAGGCAATATGACAGGTATAGAATAGTGAGCAGTCTTGTCCTGTTGAATCATGTTCCTCCTCATCTCCCACATCCTCCCTTCATTTGTCAGTTAAGCCTCTTGCCTCTGCAGACTCTACTATGGCCTCTTTCATCCCTTACTATGATAATTCCTTGGCAAGAATAGCATCTTCAACTCTTTGCTGCTTTTCATCCCACACTTTACTGTGAATATTTTCAAATCCCTTCCACATCCAGTGGAAAATTTTAAATGGTAAATGGGAACAGGTAAACTATCACTGGACCTCTTCTAGCCAGACAGACACTGCTGGCTTTTTTTCTCTATCTTAATGAACCCATGTTGGCATGGGACAGTTTATAACAACAACTTTTCTCATAATTCCAAATACATCTGGAGCAAACAGCTTCTCCCCTCTGGGGGTTTCCATTATCTCTTCTATGCTATTGGACTGTAAGGAAAGGAGTCCCAAACTAGTAGCTACATTTTGCTTTCCTCTCTCAAGCCGATCTTACCTTCTCTCCCGAGCCCAGAAATGGCTATCTCCTTATCACATGGAAGTAAAACTGGATATGTATCCAAAATGGATGTCAGAACAGACTCTGAAAGTTGCTCTTGAACTTAGAGTAGCTAAAGCAAAAGGAAGAAACTATGAAGTAAAAGAGCTGAACAGAAGGGCAGCTCAAGAAGACAAAGCAGAATATTATAATGAAATGTGCAAAGACCTGGAGTTAGAAAACCAAAAGGGAAGAATGCTCTTGGCATTTCTAAAGCTGAAAGAACTGAAGAAAAAGCTCAAGCCTTGAGTTGCAATGTCGAAGGATTCTGTGCAGAAAATGTTGAATGACCCAGGAAGTATCAAAACCAGATGGGAGGAATACACAGAATCACTGTTCCAAAAAGAATTGGTCAACATTCAACCATTTCAGGAGGTAGCATATGATCAAAAACTGGTGGTATTGAAGGAAGAAAGAAGTCCAAGCTGCACCGGAGGCATTAGGAAAAAACAAGGCTCCAGGATTTGATGGAATACCAATTGAGATGTTTCAACAAACAAATTCAGCACTGGAGGTGCTCGCTCGTTTATGCCAAGAAATTTGGAAGATAGCTACCTGGCCAACCAACTGAAAGAGATCTATATCTGTGGCCATTCTAAAGAAAGGTGATCCAACCAAATGTGGAAATTATCCAATGATATCATTAATGTCACACACAGGCAAAATTTTGCTGAAGATCATTCAAAAGCAGTTGCAGTAGTACATCACATTGACAGGAAGCTTCCAGAAATTCAAGCCGATTCAGAAGAAGGCGTGAAAGAAGGGAGATGATATCATTTCTAATGTCAGATGGATCGTGGCTGACTATTATTGACTATGCCAAGACATTTAACTGTGTGGATCATAACAAATTATGGAAAAATTGTAGAGGAGAATTCCAGAACACCTAGTTGTGCTCATGAGGAACCTGTACATAGGTGAAGAGGCAGTCATTTGAACAGAGCAAGGGATACTACATGGTTTAATGTCAAGAAAGTTGCGTGTCAGTGTTGTATCCTTTCACCATGCTTGCTCAATCTGTATGCTGAGCAAATAATCTGAGATGCTGGGCTATATGAAGAAGAATGTGGCATCAGGATTGGTGGAAGACTCATTAACCTGTGATATGTAGATGACACAACCTTGCTTACTGAAAACGAAGAAGACTTGAAGCACTTACTGATGAAGAACAAAGACTGCATGCAGCCTTTAGTATGGATTACACCACAACATAAGGAAAGCAAAAATTCTCACAACTGGACCAATAAGCAACATCATGATAAAGAGAGAAAAGATTGAAGTTGTCAAGGATGTCATTTTACTTGGATCCACACTCAACACCCATGGAAGCAGGAGTCAGGAATTCAAAGATACATTGCATTGGGCAAATATGCTGCAAAAGACCTCTTTAAAGTGTTAAAAAGTAAATATGTCACTTTGAGGATTAAGATGCACCTGACTCAAGCCATGGCATTTTCAGTAGCCTCATATGAATGTGAAAGCTGGACAATGAATAAGGAAGACCAAAAAAGAATTGATGCTTTTGAATTATGGTGTTGGCAAAGAATAGAGAATATACCATGGACTACCAGAAGAATGAACAAGTCTGTCTTGGAAGAAATACAGCCAGAGTGCTCCTTGGAAGCAAGGATAGTGAGACTTTGTATCATGTACTTTGGGCATGTTATCAGGAGGGACCAGTCCCTATAGAAGGGCGTCATACTTGGTAAAGTACAGTATTAGTGAAAAAGAGGAAGACGTTGACACGATAAATTGACACAGTGGCTGCAACAAAGGGCTCAAGCACAACAATGATTGTGAGGGTGGTGCAGAACTGGGCAGTGTTTCATTCGGTTGTAAACAGGGTTGCTAGGAGTCAGAACCCACTTGACAGCACCTAACAACAACAACAGCATGTGTATTTAAGTATGGGCGTGAGCATGTACACATATATATAATATAGTACATACTTCTCTAGTTTATGATATAAATGTGTGCTCTGAGTCTTCCCATACGGTTAATACTCAAAGCCAAGTTGGGGAAATTTTAAGAATAAAAAGAAAATAAAAATAGCTCAATGTGGATTTTTCCTCTCTCCTAGTGGCAGGCTATGATAATTAAAAGCCATTCAGGAATTCAAATAACTATGTTTTTAAGACAATTCCACCTTCTATGGTAGTGAATGCCACTGATTTTATAATAGTTATAAATCAATATTATTAATATATAATTATTTTCCTAGTACTCTCTTTTGCATTGATTCGTGTGTTCTTACAATAACTCTAAGTTATGTCAAGAATAGAATTAACACATGTTGAACACTACTAAGCACCATTATTTATGATTTATCTCATTGATATTTGCTATGCATATATAGAACTATCTTATTTTGTACATGAGAAAGCTACTTAAGTTTACCTGTACATTGAATGTTGGAACTGAAACTTACCTGGATTCTCCTAGTCTTTCTTATTATATCATATCTTTTATATATATTTTAAAAGAATCACACAGCATCATTTAAATAACTTTTAAACTATCAGATAAAGAGAAAATAATACTCAGAAATGTTAAAACTATGTTTCTACAATTCAAACTATTAAGCTTGTACACGTGCATATTGAAGAGAAACGTCAAAATCCCCTCTAACAACTTTTCATTATAGGGCACAATTTATGGCTTTCTGTCATTTGATAATAAAAGCAAAGTCTGGTGTGCTAGTACTGGCTTTGGATATAACTCATGCTCCAAAAATCAATTTATACATAGAACACATTCAATACAAAGATGACTGAGTTCCTATATTTCTCTTTTATCATTTGGCAGTAATTTGTGTGAGACTCAAGAAAGAGAGAGTAAGAACTGATGGTAGTTATTTCTTCAAGATATGTAGAAAAAAACAAGGGTATTGAAAGCATGTGTCAGTTAAAAGCATTCATTTTAGATTAAGCTCATGGGCAGCAGTGACAGGATTCCCTAAGAAGATATCTATCTTTGAGGATGAATAGAGTTTTATCTGAGGATTATTCTTGGTTGAAAAAGCATTTTTTTTTTTTCTTTCCAGTAGCTCATTCTACAGTCATTGTAGCCACAGACAGCAACGGACGTTCAAGTCTACTTTTCTTAGGTGCGGGAATGTTGGACTGAGCCTTGGCAGGTTTGCAAGTTTTGAAGGCACAATGAAATTTATAACTCCTGTTCACCAAAGCTCAATAAATGTATCAGTTACCGCTATCACTGAAAATAAGAGTTTCGTGGGTACGATAATTGTAAGGTGGTTGGCAATTCCATTTATACAACTGACGATTTCAATTTCTGAGTTTTTAGTATCTTTTATAACCTCTGAAGCCAAGGCCATAAAATTGAGTCTTTTCCTATATATTTCAAACATTTGGAGTGCTTTTCACTCTAGTAATAGACTTTGTGGTTATCCCCTCAACAACTCTTCCAAACCTTCTTTATTGTGAATCAGATATGCAGGTTGGGTATGATTGGGTGGTCCCTGAGTGGTCTACATCCTTTGGGAGTAATCCCAAATACCTTACTACAGCTGTTGTCCCAGAAATCCACACAGCAAATGGTTCTGGAAACCTAGAACTAATACAATTAATGTGTGACATTTTCTTGGCCACTGGAATTGGATCAAGATTTGCTCCGTCTTCACAAAACCTGGGATTTATGAAGAGAATGCTAGGATCACATGTTCAACCATTCCTAGTTAAGTGATTTGTGGATGCGATATCA
The DNA here is from genome assembly GCF_024166365.1 of Elephas maximus indicus. Taxonomy (NCBI): domain Eukaryota; kingdom Metazoa; phylum Chordata; class Mammalia; order Proboscidea; family Elephantidae; genus Elephas; species Elephas maximus. The sequence continues at coordinate 62,741,504 of NC_064836.1, forward strand.
TTTTGCTACTTCGAAGAACACTGTGGGTTTTAGAAATTAACCTTACCCAAAGAATTTGGTCTTTACCCTCAGTTCTAAGAGATAATCTCTAGAACCTTGGAATTTCACTACTTGTTTAAGTGTCCTAGATAAGAACTCAAGACCTAGGAAGCCAGAGAACCCTACCTTGTGAAGACCACCTCATGATAACATGGCTGTAGATACCCACCTCATGATCACCTCATGATATTGACTGACCTCAGGGGAGAGGTGCTAGTTTGCTTTACATAACAAGACCCCCAATAAAATCTTTGGATATCAAATCTCCATTAGCTTCCTCGTAGGCATAAAACATCTGCTCTCAGAAAGGTGATGCTCTTCACTCTTTGGGACATGGAAGCTTCCTCTCAGACCTCACGTTATGCATCTCTGCTTTATGCTGATCCTGCTCTGCACCCTTTATAATAAAGCTGTAATTACAAGTATAGTGCTTTCTGTGAGTTCTGTGAGTCAGTCTAGTGAATGATCCAACCTGAGGGAATAGTGGGAGCCAGCAGATCAGGAGTGAAGGGAGTACTGGGGACTCCCAAACTTGCAGCTGGTATCTGAAGTCTTGGGACCCCTTGGCAGTTTAGAGAACTGTGTCCTTTATCTTAGGATCAGAGGGAGAAGCTCAGTGTATGTGCAGCTGGTGTCAGAATTGAACAGAGAAGTAAAAAAATGGGGATTTGTTATTTATCTACTCAGACAACAATTAAACATAATATGGAAACACGGAGTAGACCAGAGATCTGATCAAACCATGCCTGAACACTGTATTTCTCTGAAACTTTTGTATTACTTGAATAAATCCCTTTAAAATTTAAGCTTCTTTGAGATAAGATTTAGTATAACAGGTCAAGTAGTCATAACTGATTCCTTAAGCCATAACTAAAGTCAGAATGAATATTTCTGTAACCAGAAATATTTTGCCTTTTAATTATTAAAGTTTAGTTACATTGTATTATTTGGTGAAGAATTAAAGAAATGTTTATTTTTCTTATTAATTTGTTGAAAAAGGTTAAAAGCAAAGGATACTGCATTTTAAGTCACTTATGTGACTGATTGTCATCTTGTATCCTGATTCTCTGTACACAAAGAATCTTGGTTTCACAATGTTCATCTAGTTAGCAAAACATCTGAGGCTTGAATTCCATTCCAAGTTATTAGTGAGCCCTTGATCACTTCCAGGGACAGAAAATTCACACCACCTGAGCGTACCGCTTCCATCTTTATTCAAAACTTGTTGGTGAGTTTTATCTACTCGTAGTAGAATGCTGAGCACGACTTTACTGAAAATCCTGTAAACTTTAATGGCATCGTTTGCCTTTCTCTCTAGATAATAACTTGTCACTTCACTGTCACTACAGGCAAAGCATTTGCACGTTAGCCCAGTGCCGTCGAGTCGATTCGGACTCATAGCAGCCCTATATGATAGAGTAGAACTGCCCCGTAGAGTTTCCAAGGAGCGCCTGGCGGATTTAAACTGCCTTTCCACGTTAGCTGCCTAAAATGACTACTGTTTTTATTTGGGGATATCACCTCCATTTTCTTTTTAATAAATCCACTTTTTTGCAACTTTTTTTTTTTTTTTTTAATTTAGTCAATTATGGAAACCCTGGTGGCGTAGTGGTTAAGTGCTACGACTGCTAACCAAAGAGGCAGCAGTTCGAATCCGCCAGGCGCTCCTTGGAAACTCTACGGGGCAGCTCTACTCTGTCCTATAGGTTCGATATGAGTCGGAATCGACTCGACGGCACTGGGTTTGGTTTTTTGTTTTTTTTTTTAGTCAATTATAATCGCCGATATTAAGAAAAGAAATTGCAATTCTCATAATTGCTTTTCTGTTCTTAAAAGCCAAAAATTACTAAAATTGGCTGTGGAAGAGACTGCTAGTTACAAGTGCCAATTGCCTAACAAGATTCATTTCCCTCTTCTTCCTGGCTGAAAGAACTCGTACTTTGTGGAGCATGTTGAAGCAAGTGTTGTATGTGTGGGCCTGATAAAGAGCCAATATTTGTTGACTTCCTCGGTTTTCTTACTTTTTCCCTTTCTATTTAATTGATGTCTGCTCTTGTTTGCAGAATTTTCTATCTCCTATTGACATTGGAACTAATAAGTTTGCTGTTATTTTTTTCTGTCCTTTTAATGTGGAACCTGATATCATCAATTTACAATCTTACATAAGCATTGACTGCTATAAATTACTTTTTAAGTACTGCTTTTGTTGAATACAACAAAGTTTTCTATGTTGTATTTTTATTTTCATCCAATTAGAAAGATTTTTTCTTTCAATTGGAAAGATTTTCTAATTTTCCTTATGATTTATTTTTAACCCATGCATTATGAGTTAACACGTTGACCAATTTCCAAATAGTTGCAATAGATGTCTTATTGTTATTTACTTCCAATTTAATGCAATTATGGTGAGAGAAGCAAGCCATGATAGTTTCGATCACCTCATATACATGTGAAACTTGGGCAATGAGTAAAGAAGACCAAAGAAGAATTGATGCCTTTGAATTATGGTGCTGGTGAAGAATATTGCATATACCATGGACTGCCAGAAGAATGAACAAATCTGTCTTGGAAGAAATACAGCAAGAAGGTTCCTTAGAAATGAGGATGGCAAGACTTCATCTGACTTACTTTGGACATGTTATCAAGCGGGAACAGTCCCTGGATATCATGCTTGGTAAAGTAGAGTCAAGAAGAAGAGGAAAACCCTCAACGAGGTGGATTGACACAAGTGGCTGCAACAATGGGCTCAAGCATAACAATTGTGAGGATGGTGCAGGACTGGACAGTGTTTCATTCTGTTGTACACAGAGTCACCATGAGTCGGAACCAACTCGACGGCACCTAACACAACAACAACATGATCAGGGATTATATTCTACATGAGTGAAATTGTTTTATATAACTATGATTTCTTTTAAGGTCTAGCAAACAGTCTATCTTGGTAAAGATTCTATGTGCATGAAAAAATAATATATTTTCTGCAATTTTTAGGTGCACCAAGAACTGGGAAGGATCTGGAATTTTATCCTATTTCCAGAAAGCTAACAAGTTAGCATGCCACAACATTATGGATGCTGACAGAAGGCAGGAGCCTCCGACGTATTACCCAAGGTTTGGTGTATTACTCACAGCAAGAGCAGTAGCCATGGTACCAGCATGTGTGGCAGTTTTCTGAGCCCAAATTCCCACAGGGGACTTGAGGAAGACCAGACAAAACTGGCACACACAGTGGGTTGTGTTACACAAAAGAAACTCTGGGCTTAGAGAACCTGAATCATTTATAATGGGTGACAAGTGTGACCAACCTTTGTTTCAGAGGGAGACACTATATCTTCCCATACCAACATCTTTGAAAAGTTATTCCAGGACAAAGGCAGTCAGTGTCCCTGCTGTAAGACATGTAAAAATGCAGAAGCACTATGGAGAATTGTCTCTCAACCATATGTAGTGTTCTATAAACATCAAGTAAGTCAAGTTGGTTGATAAAGTTGTTCACATCTTTTATATCTTCATTTTTTTTTTTTTTCCTATTTGATCTATTGGTTATAGACTGAAGGATGTGAAAATGTAAATGTATGATTGCAGATTTCTCCCTCTGGATGTTGAATTTCTGTTGTTAAGGGCATTTGCACTTAGAATTGTTATGTATTATTAGTAAGTTTATTCCTTTTATCATTGCCAAGTGCCGTTTTTTCTAGTAATACTCTCTGCCTTAAAATTTTATGTTATCTGGTGTTGATATACCACCTTCAGCTTTTATATACTTACTATTGTCGGGGTATGCCTTTTTCAATCTTTCTACTCTTAACTTGCCCATCTCTTTACGATTAATGTTTTCTTTTTATTATAAACAGACTATAGTTGTGGTTTGCTTTTTTACTCAATGTGGCCTTATTTGCTTTTCAACTGTAGTGCCTATTTCAGTTACATTTAATGTAGTTATTGACAATTTTGGTTTTCTAAAAATATCAACTTGCTATTTATTTTCCACGTTACCCTTGTTTCTTTATTCCTACTTTCTTGTCCTTGGGGTGAATCACTTATTTTTAATCTTATATTTTAACTCCTGTATTGACATTTTAGCTATACCTATTTATAGTGTATGTGTGCATTTTTGCTCTTTTATAATATGTTTCTTTAAGTTATTACAACTGCCTGCAAATCGTGTTATATTAATTCATGAGCAGTACCAAAATCTTAAAACAGCAGAGTTTTACTTATACAACTTTCCTTGTCTTATTATATTTGACTTTTAAATATGCTAAAAATCACATACTACACTTTTATTATTTGCACTTTATGTAGTATATAGTCCTTACATTCCACCTTTATATTTGCAGGGTATTTTTGTTGAATATTAAATTCTAGGGTAGATGTTAATTTGTTTTGGTTTTATTGTGTGCTTGCTTGTTTGTTTCTCATCACTTTAATGATGTCTGTTGGTCTCTGGTGTTTCTGGAACCATGTCAGCCATAATTTGTCTATTTACTATCTTATATTTCATGTGTCTCATTTATCTTGCTGCTTTTAAATATTTCCATTTATCTTTGGTTTGCAGTCATTTGACTGTGATGTGATTGGGTATATATTTATATGTTCATATATATACAATATGCATACATATATACATAAAACATGCATACACACACATACATATATTATTTTTTAGGTCAAGCTTCAGTTTCCAGAAAAATTGGGCAAAAAGCACAAAGACTTCCCATGTATCCTCTCTCCTCCTGCACACTGTTTCTCCTATTATTAACCTGTTTCATTCACGTGGTACATTTGCTAAAAATTGGTGAAACAATGTTGACAAATTGTTACTAACTCAAGTCCATAGTTTACATTGTTGTTGTTAGTTGCTGTCAAGAAGGTTCCAACTCATAGCAACCCAATAGCACTGAGTAGAACTGCCCAGTAGGGTTTCTAAGGAGCAGATGGTGGATTCAGTTTACATTACGTTTGAATAGTTTACATTAATTCACTCTTCATGTTGTACTACAGTCCCATTGACTTTGATAAGTGCATAATGTCACGTGTCTACCATTACAGTATCATACAGAATAGACCACTGCCCTAAAAATACCCTGTGCTTACAGAGAACCCCTGAGGGAGCAGGAGAGCAGTGGGATGCAGACCCCAAATTCTCATAAGACCAGGCTTAATGGTCTGACTGAGACTAGAAGGACCCCGGTGGTCTTGGCACCCAGACCTTCTGTTGGCCCAGGACAGGAACCATTTCCGAAGCCAACTCTTCAGACATGGATTGGACTGGACAATGGGTTGGAGAGGGATGCTGGTGAGGAGTGAACTTCTTGGATCAGGTGGACACTTGAGACAATGTTGGCGTCTCCTGCCTGGAGGGGAGATGAGAGGGTGGAGGGGGTTAGAAGCTGGCAAAACGGACACGAAAAGAGAGAGTGGAGGGAGAGAGCAGACTGTCTCATTAGGGGGAGAGTAATTGAGAGTGTGTAGCAAGATGTATATGGGTTTTTGTGTGAGAGACTGACTTGATTTGTCAACTTTCACTTAAAGCACAATAAAAAATATTTAAAAAAAAAAAAACCCTGTGCTCCACATGCTATATCAGGTAAAACAAACTTTAGTTGTAATTGCCTGTGAAGCTTTGTTGATGTTGATGTTGATGTTGATATGGTGGTAAAGTGTGGGGAGAGAAGCATCTTTCTATAATTCTATGATTATGTCTCACCCTTTTAGTTAGCTTGTACCCCTGGGTTGTGACTTTCATAAGTGCTTTTCACCCCTTAAGTGAAACAAGAAGTCTAGAGCAGGTAGAGTTGAGACTTTCCTTCCCCCACAGTCAAGGCTAGAAACGGCTGTATTTGAGTATTTCCCCTCCCTCATGTTGAAGGCTAGAAGGGAACTGGAGTTGGGTGATTGCTTCACCTGACGTAGAATGGTACAGGGGGTTAGAGTTGAGTATTTCCCTTTCTTCAAGTTGGTTAGACTCTGATAAACCATGTTGAATAGGCCCTGGTAAAGCAGTTTCCCTTTAAGGCAGTCCATTTTGTTAAGAACAGAGCACTATTTCAAAATGGTTACTTTTCCCTTCCCCTGCTGGAATCATGACAATTTTTCTCAAAGCTTCACAGTGAGAATCCAATGGGACTCCTGAAGGTAAAACCCACCAAAGTGTCTCCCTTTCGCAAAGGCTGAGCCTCCTGGAGTTTTTACCTCTCATGCTAGTCCACCTCCAGCAGTTAAAGCCATTTCTCCTTAAATATTCCTACCCAATGCTGAGTCCATCAATGGAGGATTCTGCTTCCAGCAAGTGGTGATTCACTACCTCGGCCTGTCTGTCCAGTTTGCAAGAAGGTGGTTTGCCCTGTGACTTCAGTTCTCTGACAGATCTAAAAAGAGTTGTTGACTTTCAGTTTTTTCCTCTTGTGAGAATGGAAATGATGAATTTCAAGCTCTTTACATGCCAGGCAAGAACTATACATATATCTTTTTGAATTGTCAGAAATATGAGTAGATCTGGTAAAAATACATTAAATCAACTCTGTGAATCGTGAAACCAAAGTCACTGCTCAATCTTTTTTCTGTCGCAATAATCATAAGCTATTTATCAGTACAGAAAATAAAAGCCTACCGTTACAACATCCAGGAAATCTGGATTCATTCCCACTAAATACTTCAGACATTTCATCTCTAGCTGCAAAATATCTTTTACTTTTATTCTTTCTTAAACAGTTCTCTTGTCATCTCCAGCTTCCAATTCTTAGCCTGCCTATTCCATTTTCGTGTCACTTCCAGGCTTATCATCCTAAAACATAGTAGAGTTCAGATCTTGCTATTCCATTCTTCAAAAACAAACATCAGCTACCTGACAGATGCAGAGCAAAGATGATCGTGTGAGGACAGTGGCAGAAATTCAGGATGTTACCGCAAGCCAATGATGTCAAGTGCTACCAGAAGCTGGAAAAAAACAAAGGACCTTCCCCCATAGCCTTTGAAGAGATCATGGCCCTATTGACACAATGAATTCAAACTTCTAGCCTCCAGAATTGTGAGAAAATAAACGTTGGTTCTGTTAAATCACTTGGTTTGTGGTATTTTATCACTGCAGCTTTAAGAAACTAATATGATACTCTCCAAACTATTCTAGATACCGTGTAGATTCTCTTTACCAGACAACACAAAAGTATAAATTTTCTATCTCTTTCTCCCTCTACTGAAGATGATACTTACTGGTAATAACATTACTGAACACTTACTATGTGCCAGGCACTGTTTTAAGTACTGTTTGTGTTTAAAATCATTTAAATCTCGTACCCTGTGCAAAGAAGAATTTGGCAAAAGGTTAGAGTAATTATTTGGTTAATTTGGCATTAAAATGCAAAACTGGCTTCCACATCGCAGTGCTGCTTAAATTGAACCAACAGGTTTTGTTTTTTTTTTTCCACTAGGCTTTTTTTTTTTTTTTTTACAAAATCTCATTTACATGTGTGAAGTCTTGCTGTGTGGCTGCATACAACAGATTAAAAATAGACTTAGTGTGTATTACATCTCTACCAGATGAGAAAGACCTAGATGTACTCCCCGGGTCTCTCACACTCTTTGATTATTTAAAGAACAGAATTAAATTTATGTGTTCTGTTGTTATCTCTTGTCAGGCCAATCTACAGTGTTCACGAATAGTTCATCTGATGAGTATGGTGTGTTTTTGTGCTCACCTGCTCTAAAATGGTGAGAAGTCAAGCTGAAGTAGGTGCAGCAGAGAAGAAGATGTAATGTATCAAAGCAATATATAAATAACCTGTGACTGAAAGTGCAAGATGTTTGTAATACTGACAAGCTGCAGATACAAAATATGAAAAGAGATGATGGATCCACTTTGTGGTTATTTAAAAAGTAGACCTTCCTATACTTATTTTCTATATACTCTAGTTGAGTAGCCAAACTAATTCTCACGATAGAATTTCTCCCATTCGGACAAAGACTTAATTCCTATGCCATTATGTTGTTATTTGAACAGGTAGGAGCTTGTGCTCTGATACGTACTTATAGAAAATTATTAGGAGAAGCCCCACACTGAAAAAGGACCATTTAAAAAACTACAATTAAGTTTACATATGCTTATCTCAAGAATCTGAGAAGAGATAAGTGTCAAAAGCCACGAGTAAATACATTGACCGTTATTTTCTGAACTAGCAATCCAAGTATCAACACCAGCAAAGGACTTTTACTTCTCATTTGTGATTATTCTAGAAGGAAACTTAAAATGCATGCCAAAATAACATAACCACGTACATTTTCTTTTTGGAAATGAAACCAGAATTACGTCATACAAATGACATCTAGCACCCCTTCACTAAAAAAAAAAAATGGTTTAAAAAGTCTTTTCAATATTATTGTTTTTTTTCTTCAAAGCTATGCTAAGGAAAAAATTTCTGCTTCTGGGCAATGTAGAGTAACAGGGACTGGATCTGACAAATGGTACTGAAACAATTGAATATGCAAGCACAAAAAGTGAATCTCAGCCTTTACCTCACACCATATAAAATATTAACTAGAAGTGGATGGATCATATACCTAAATGAAGACCTAAAATTATAAAACTTCTGGAAGAAATCATTGAACAAAATATTACATTGGGTTAGGCAAAGATATGTTAGGACACAAAAAGTATTAACTATAAAATAAAATATTGATATATTGAGCTTTGTCAAAATTATTTTCTCTTTCAAAAATAATTGTTAAAAACATGAAAAGACAAGCCACAGAGTGGGAAAGAAAACTATTTGCATAGCATATCTATAATAAAAGACTGATATCCAGAAAATATAAAGAACTGTCATAATTCAATAAGAAGACAAATTATCCAACAAAAACATGGACAAAATTCTTGAACAGAAAAGACACTAAATAAGATACGTAAATAGCAAGTAAGCACATAAAAAATATTCAATATCACTAGCCAATATGGAAATGTATAATAAAACAAGATACTACTACAGACTCATTGTTGCTGCTGTTAACTGCTGTCTAGTTGGTCCCTAACTCATGGTGACACCATGCACAATGGAAAAAAAAAAAAAAATCCTATCCGTCCTTGTGCCATCCCTATGATCTGTGGAGGATGAGATCATAATGATCTATAGGGTTTTCCCTGACTGATTTTTGAAAGTAGATCTCCAGGCCTTTCTTCGTAGTCATGGCTTTGCTGCAACTTGTTCAGCATCATAGCAAAACGCAAGCCTCCATTCACTAAGTTAGCTTAAAATTTTGACAGAGTGACAAGAATGTGAAGCAACTGGAACTCTCACACATTGCTGGAAGAAATAAAAAATGGCACATCAACGTTGAAAAACAGGGCGGCACATTCTTGTCAAATTAAACCTATACTTAACATCCAAGCCACTAATTTCACTCTTAGGCATTTACCCAGTGCCATCAAGTCGATTCTGACTCATAGCGACCCTATAGGACAGAGTAGAACTGCCCCCATAGAGTTTCCAAGGAGCGCCTGGCGGATTTGAACTGCCAACCCTTTGGTTAGCAGCCGTAGCATTTAACCACTACGCCACCAGGGTTCCCACCAGGGCATTTAGTCAAGAATATTATAGCATATGTCTCCACAAACACTTGTCCTCAGGTGTTTATAGCAGTTTTATTTCCCATAGCTAAGGTCTGGAAACAACCCATATGTCCATCAACTGGATAAACTCAGCAATAAAAATAACAAATTAATGGTGCACACAACAACATGGATAAATTCAACAGTATCAGGTTAAATGAAAGAAAGCAGGCACAAAAGACTACTTACACACTGTATAATTCCATTTATATGACATTCTTTAAAAAGGCAGCACTACAATGTCAGCAGATCAGTGGTTGCTGGAGACTAGAGGTGGAGAGAAGTCTCTATGCAAAGGGCCGTAAGAACTTTTGGAAGTGATAGAAATGTTCTAATTATCATGATTGTGCTGGTGCTTCAAGCCGCATTAATTTGTACACTCAGAATTGGTGAATTTTATGGTACATTGGTTATGGCTCACTAAAACTTGTTTTAATAGATGAGTAGACAAACACACTCAGGAACTGACTTAAGTTATTGGGCATGTGGAATAACATCTTCATAATGTGTGTACTTCAAGCTGCTTAAGTATAACCAAACCTGTTTCTCATTGTAGTCAAGTGTCCAGTCAGAGTGAACTGTGTAAAGTCTGGAAGAAAGGCCACTCCGGAAGCCTTGGGTGGTGAATTTTAGGGAATGCATTAAAGCAGTAAGCCTTGGTTGTGGAGTGGTACAGGAAAGCGAGAGCTGAAAAAAAGGAACGCTTGTGTTGAAAATAGCAGCCAAGGCTGAGGCAAATTTCCCCGTTCGTAATTCTCTCTGTGTCCATCTGCCAAGAAAAACTGAACAGCAGCAGCACCAGCTGTTCTTGTTGCTCCACAGATTGCAAGCCATGTTTCCTGAATTAACATCTCACCAATGCTTACCCATTGAGTTTACACAAGACAGGAACTGAGTCAAGATGGGATCTGGGAAGAAGAAGTAGCAAGGAAGTCTGAATGCAAATTAAGAAGCAGACAGCAAGGATCTGTCTTGTCTCTGTGAAGGACAAGCAGCGTGATCTACTGAGAAATTGGTCCAAGTTCAATTTGCAGAGGCAGGCAGGGAAGGCAGAGCAGATGTTTGAGAAACGCAAGTGGGGCAGTAAGACTTACATGATTCAGCACTTTGTCTCCCCCATTCCAGAAAAGAAAGAGAGAAAATAAAAAGTAAAAGAGCAGAGCATTATTAGTTCACTCCATATGCCAAGTAACGAGCTCAATGTACTGCATCCCATTAGACAGATGCTTGGAAGTTATGGGTGAAATGAATTATGTCAACAATATGTATTGCCTTACATATTAAAATGAAAATTCTTCCCCTCTTGCTGAGGAGAATGTCTTCTAATCCTAGATGAAAAGGAGTTTCATTTATTCTGTTTTGAGAGTTGTATCCCCAAGCCATATTACTCTGGTTCCTGGAGCAGACCTGCTTTCCTGTAACTGGGGTTTGCTCTAACAGGGTTGACATATTTCAACATCACCTGCCCACCAAGATGTTAAGCTAAACTCTTTAAATGGTAAATTTCCTTGGGTGGGAAGATGAAAAAAGGAAGCCACTTTCTCTTGTCTTTTTTTTTTCTTCTTGCTTTTCCCTTCCTTTCCCTATTTGCTTCTAATTTCCATATACTCCAATAACCGGGTTGGACTTCCATTAGACACACAAGAGAGTTTGGAATAATGCCCGTGCTACCACTGGTGACAATACATTGGGGGTGCATCCCTCCATTTGAAGAACGTGTTCATTCCAGTATCCACTAAGGTAGCCCAATCCTTAACATAAAACAAGATGAAAATGAGTTTGCATTATCCTATGTCATTTCATTGATTGGGCGGGGGGGTGGGGATAGAATTTAACCAATATAGCTATTTTAAATTTTAATATAAAAGTTTAAGGCATTTAGTTTTCTGAAAGCTACTTAAAAAAAAAGATATTTTTTATAATTTAGTTTACATTGTTTACACCTACTATAAACAAATTGTTCTATCCGTAGTCCAAAGATGAATATTTCTATTGCCTGTGTTAAAACAAATGAAAATTACTTCCAAACATGGAATAATAACCTAAATGATGACTGAATGTATTTTAACCATCCTAAGTGTTTTATCATTTTCCTCTCAAACAGGTAAAAAAAAATAATTTATATGTCAAACAATTTTTCTGCATTTATAACTTGCAAAATAAAAAACTCACTTCAGGTAATAGGAGATAATGGGTGCTTCCTCAATAATCAAACCATATGTGTAATTGTCAAAGTCCCTGCTCCTAGTTTTACTGCTGTCTTAGTCATCTAGTGCTGCTATAACAGAAATACCACAAGTGGACAGCTTTAACAAACAGAAATTTATTCTCTCACAGTTGAGGAGGATAGAAGTCCGAATTCAAGGTGTCACCTCCAAAGGAAGGCTTTCTCTGTCAGCTCTGGGGGAAAGTCCTTGTCATCAATCTTCCCCTGGTCCAAGAGCTTCTCAGCACAGGGACCTTGAGACAAAGGAATATGCTTCAATTCCAGCTCTTCTTGGTGGTATGAGGTCCCTCTCCTCTCTTTTATATCTCAAGAGATTGAAGATACAACCTAATCCTGTAGATAGAGTTCTGCCTTTTTAACACAACTGCCTCTAATCCTGCCTCATTAATATCATAGCGGTTAGGATTTACAACACATAGGATAATCACATCAGATCACAAAACGGTAGACAACCACACAAAACTGGGAATCATGGCCTAGCCAAATTGATACGCATTTCTGGGAGACACAGTTCAATCCGTAACAACTAGTAACAAGTTATTTGAGCTTCAGGGCGACTTACTGTCAGTGAGCCTTAACTCTCTCATCTGCATTCTCTAAGGATGACATGAATGATTCATATGCTATAGCAAACTCTAAAAGAGTCACTATTCTTCCCTTCAAAGATACAAAATTGTAAATTTGTAAATAAAGCTTCTGTAATAAACATATAAAAATGTAACTAAGAGATATGCATTGCTCTGTGGTCTAGATGTATTCTTCCTCATCTCCCTGAAAGCACTGATCTCATTGGTTTTAGTGTATCCACAGTGTTACTGGAAACCCTGATGGTGTAGTGGTTAAGAGCTATGACTGCTAGGCAAAAGGTCAGAAGTTCAAATCCACCAGGCTGTTCTTGGAAACTCTATGGGGCAATTAAACTCTGTCCTGTAAGGTCGGGATGAGCCAGAGTCGACTTGATGGCAACGGGTTTGGGTTTTTTTTTTGGCTTTTGCAGTGTTACTAAAGGTTTCAAAATGTTTATATATTCTTCTGTTAGAGAAAAAAAAAAGAATTCCATTTACAATAACTCACACTCAAAATAAATTCCACTTGAGACATGATTATAGGAATTTTTTCTTTTAATTAACTTGAGGAAAAAAATTAAAATTCTACCCCCTCCAAAAACTGATAATAGAACATGGATACATTTGCAGTACATAGATTACTATTATAGATAATTTAGCAAAAATCATTGAGTTGGATCTGTAAGAATAGAGCTACCAAAGTTTAAAACCTACTCTACTACTTGCTGGCAATGTAATCTTGAAGTTATTCAAACTCTGCGTCAGTTTTCTCTTCAGTAAAATGGAGATAATACTAGAACCGTAGCTTTGATTGTGTTCTTATGAGTAGCCCATGAGATAACATGTACAAAGCGGTTAAGAGAGTACATGGCATAAAGGCACACAATAAGTGTCAACCATTGTATATTTTTTGTGCAGATACTTATTTAGAGCTTATTATGTGCTGGGTGCTGTTCCAGATGCCTTAGAGATAGTAGCGAACAAAGAAAATTAAAATAACTTCCTTCAGGAATGTTATATTCAAATGGGAAGATGGACCATAAACAATGTATAAAATGTATTTTCTGTTTAGAAAAAATACTACATACAGGAAGGTAACCGTGTAAGGTCTAAACTTAAGGTCCAATATTATGTGCTCTCTTGACAACTGGAGAAATCGGGGTAGGGAGGTAGGTCTTGAATATCATGTCCTAACAAGAAGTTCCCATTCCCACTCTGCTCCCAAAGAGAGGGTCTCTTAGCCAACCAACCTTTCTTATCAGGGAACTAGACACAGTTCCTGCTTATCCCTGAGTAGCAAGTGTTAGTGCCCTGTCAGTCTGTGGAGTTATCCAAGTAATCCAATCACACCCTCCCACAGGAACCAGGTGACATCTCACTCTCTTGGTACTATGAAGCCTGTCTCCCACAGCCTCTGCAGAGTTGTTCACTCTGTTCCCAAGGGCATACTCTATGTGGCCTGCATGACATGCAGTGTCCTCCTCCTGTGGGCTGTGAGTAGATGTGACTAATAAACAGTTGTTGATTTCATCTGTCCAGTATCAGGTGTTGTGTGCTTGGCAGTCCCTTAACCCTAGGGCAGAAACTCTTCCCTCACCAATGGGGTAAATGGGAGGTGATTAAAACAGAGGGATAAGAAATATCAACATAGAGTGCAATTATAGACAGGGTGGCTAGGTAAGTGCCACTCAAAAAGTGGCATATATGAGAAAAAACCTAAAGGAAGTAAGAAAGCAAACCATGAAGTTATTTGGGTAAAGAGCATTCCAGGCTGAGAACAAAGGATCAGTGTGTCTGGAGTGGAGTGAGCAAGGTGGTGTGAAATAGAAGCAAAGAGGTGAGATAGGGGATAGGAACAGCAGGGTGGTTCAAGGAGTGGATCATGTAGGGCTTTATGGGTAATAGCAATTTGTTGACTTAACACTGCGAGTGAGCTATTACACTGTGGGAAGCTATTGGAGGGTTTTGAACAGAGGGGTGACATGATCTGATTTGAAGTTTACCAAGATCCCTGGAACTGATAATAAAGTGTCCTCCAATCATTACACCAAACAAAGCTGTCAGCTCCAATTACAAAACTGTTTCTCTTAATTGTCTTTTAAAATTTTGAGGGCTAATCATAAAGCACTCTATATTTCAGTAACCATACACGATTTAGAAGAGAACTCCCTACCTATCTGCACGTAGCTAGAACTTCGAACTTCTATTTGTAACACACCTTGAAGCATTTAGAAATACAGTTTACAAAATGTTGGATTATGAAATGTATGCACACTTTGTATTGTCTAAACCTAAATAATGTGAAAGCATTCAGAGAAAATATTTCTTTACCCTTATGTAGAATAAAATATCTAGGGCAGCTTTTTTGAGGCTTTTTTTAAATCAGTAACATCCACAGCTAAGTGATAGCTCAATATCCTTGTTCTTGCAGCTGACCAGCAGTAAATACTCAAGAGAATGATGATGGCATCAGCCAGCGTGGTGTTCCTGATGGAAGTCCACACCTCAGTGGGCTAGTACCCCTCCAGTCTCTCACATGAGCTAAACCATCAGGAAAGCAGAGATGCCAAACCATCAGCCGGCAGCTTGTGCTGCTATCATTTATGACCCTGTGTAGCATTTCAGCTTTCAGAGGAGAAGCATTGTCTCTAGCGTTCGCTTCTACCCTCTTAACACCAGCTGTACCCCAGCCCTGTTTATGCTTCATAAGGCGCTCAGCTTAGAGAATTCCACTTCCCCCTAAAGACCAGTCAGAACTGCTGGGAAAGGAAAGCACTTCAAAGTAACACAGATGTCTGGAGAATGTTCAGATCACTTTGGAAAGCACTTCCTTGTCCAGAGAGGGGTAGAAGCTGCAATATTCTGAAAGCTTACAGAATCACAGCATTGCTCCCACCTGCTTTTCTGTTTCACTCAGAAACTTAAGACAATCAGGAGGCATGTGTCTTGCACCACTGAGCACAAATAACAACTGACTGGGAAAAACAAAACAACAGAAATCTTCACTATTGTGATTTGAGGGCCCAAGCATCATGTGAAAATGAGGTGGCACCAAGTCCTGTGACTTCCATTGTCTTGGAAGTCTTGCAGTACTTTTGACATTCAATTGTGTAATTGTCTGGCAGGATTGGGCTCCAAACTATGTTTTCTCAGTATAAAAGGACACATTTCTCTTTCCCCTTTACCTTTTCTGTGAATGAAAATGTCTCTATACCAGAATGAGACTAGCTGAAATTGCAATTTGACACTTACTCTGTAATCTTTAAGAGCTCTCTCCGTGGTGGGAAAGATTAACTAACTGGACCTGATGGCGCTTTCTCTAGGGACTGGCACCACAGGAATTTTGTTGACCTCTTTTGCTCTATAGGGTGAACATAGCTTATTTCATGTAATCATAAATCATATATTATAGGCAACTATGTATCTAGATTCCTTTTCCAAAGGCATTTAATTAGGGAGCTATCCTTACGCTACCTGTGGATTACCATTTTCCTGAGATATGTTTGCAGGCTCAGGCCAATCCACTAAGCATACACAACTGTTTGAATTTTGTGTTGTGATAATTAAAGATAAGTCACGATTTACTTAAAAATTCAATAATATCCCCAAATCAAGAAACTGCTGACATTAGACAATTTCTATTTTTATTAGGTAAATCAGTCATAAAGCAGGTTTTTTTTTAATTCTCTTTTCTCTATCTTTCAAATCTTCCTGCAAAATCTCCTTGCCACACTTATCGAGCCAAATAAATCTCACACAGTGCCCATTCTCCCATGTCTAAATAATTCAGGTTTGCCTGCCAGGCACATAAATGTCAATCACAATATAGCTCAGCACTTCTTTCTGAATAGGGTGGCATCTGGCATTTCTCTCTCCTCACCCCATCCTCACAGACTTCTCCTTCACCAGGCCACCAAAACTGCCCTTTTTTTTTTTTTATTATCTTTCCTGTTTAGTCATCTAGTGCTGCTGTAACAGAAATACCACAAGTGGATGGCTTTGACAAAGAGAAATTTATTATCTTACTGTCTAGTAGGCTACAAGTCCAAATTCAGGGTGTCAGCTCCAGGGGAAGGCTTTCTCTCTCTGTCGGGTCTGGAGGAAGGTCCTCGTGATGCATCAGTCTCCTGGGAGCATCTCAGCACAGGAACCTCGGGTCCAAAGGATGTGCTTTGCTCCCGGGGCTGCCTTCTTGGTGGTGTGAAGCCCCCATGTCTCTCTGTTCTCTTCTCTATCTCAAAAGAGATTGGTTTAAAACACTGTCTAATCTTGTAGACCTCATCAATATAATTGCTGATAACCCATCTTATTACATCATAGTGATGGGATTTACAACACATAGAGAAATCACATCAGATGGTAAAATGGTAGACAATCATACAAGGGAATCATGACCTAGCCAAGGAGACAGATATTTTTCAGGGACACAATTCAATCCATGATGCTTCCCATCAATGTTTTCCCCTATTTTTGTTGATGTGGACTATTCAAAGACAAAATATATAACATTTTAATGAGATCATTTTAATTTGAGGATAATTTGATGTGACCTAATATAACAAAACTTTAATATTTCAGCTTTAGGTAAAATGTGATGTAGCTTTTAAAAAAATGTATAACCCACTAATGAGCAGAAAAGTGGATGCCTCCTTCCTAGCTTCAACTCTGTGTTCTCATTGTGCCCCTGAAACTCTCCTAGTTACCACATCCAAGGCTGCATTCTCACCCTCAGCCTGTCTACTCCACCTGTAATCTTGTCCTTCACCTCCCCTTACTGTTCAGATGACAACTTCTCACAGCCGAATTGTCTACTTTGGGGTCGAATTGCATAATTATAAGCATTATAATCACTAATCTTCCTTTATTTATTTTTTTTAATAGGGTTTGCCCAGTTTCATCTTGAGAAGTCTTAAACCTGTAATTACAGTATAGAAGAGCTTCAGAACCAAAGAAGACTTCAGAGGTCACTTAACTCAAGCCACTGATTTTATGTTTATTCTTTTGCCTTTTTCAGAACTATGAATGAGTTCAATTAGTCACACTGCTCAGTCTGTGACCCAGTCACACTGCTTGTCCAAGAAAGGCACCTCACATATTTCATTTTATTTTCCCTTTATTCCTGATCACATTCCCACTCCCCATCTTTTTAATGGATACCCCCATAGTATAAGTCACTAAATAGCTATGTATCTGTGAAAACACAACTGAGCTATATGAGCTTTTCACTTACATATGACTGTAAGTTTATGATATTATCAGTTTTGTTTTATTTCTGGTTTTTCTTTTTCTTTTAGCACTATGTAAGAAAATTTTTGCTTTAAATGTATCTCTTGAATTGCCTCTAGCAGTGGAATAGCGTTCCATGGTATATATCCTCACATTTAGTTATTTATTCCCCCAGTGACAGACAACTAGGTGGTCTCCATCTGTCTGCTGTAATAAACATGTGTGTAACTATTACTCGAATAATATAATTTAAGGGACAATATTTGTAAAGGGACTATTTTTAAAAGATGTGAGCAGGGTTTAGAAGAACCACAAGGAATATTTCAGTGGTCCAGGGTTAGAAGCAGCAGAGCTTCTACGGTCCTTAGGTTCAAAGAGATAAAGTGCAGAGAGGGGTTGCTAAAACCTGAAAGGAAAGAACTACATTGAATGTTAAAATCTATTTCCAATAACAATGCTTAAAAAGGCTGTATCAGTCATTTAAAATAAAGCAATAATAAATGAAAGTGTGCAGCTAATGTATGGCCACTTGAATCATTCAGATTGCTACAACTGCCAACCTGAATGATAGTGAAAACCTGAATGACTAGTGTTACTGAAGATTTGTATTTCTCCCAATTAATAAGGACATTTTTTCTTTCTTTCCTTCTTTCTTTTTTTCCTGAAATACAACATCTTAAATTGAGATTGCTGGAAATGGTCTCTGAAACAGATTTGCACTTAGAAGACTTACTGGGGGGCACTCGGGAGATACACTTGTAAGGAAGTAAGGAAAATAAGATGGGCAGAAGGAGAAGCTGACTCACAATATGGTGGCAACCAGGAGATCAGCTGATCTTACGTTGGATATACCCAGGGGCTGATTACCCAGTAAGCAAGGTAAGCACAGGCTTACTTGTGCTTACTTACTAATCTGTAAAAAAAATTGTGTACTACAGATCAGTAACGACAAGTAAGCCCCTGCTTACCTTGCTTACTGGCTAACCTGCCCCTGTCAAGGGCTGTAAATTTAAAAAGAGGCTTTGATTCTGTAGGAGGTGCTCTGAGGTTGGGAGAGAAACAGATGTCAGCCATAGCTAGAAGCAGAATCTTTGATGTGGTAGAAAAATGTGAAATTGTGCACTACAGATGGTCTGGTAACCAAGGTAAACACCGCACTTACCTTGCCTGTTGGATAATCTGCCCTTGGCTATCAGGAGCCTTCTGTTTGTTTTTCAGCTTTAGGATTGAGGATTTGCATCCTCGTTTAGCTAGCTACTAGTTAAGATCACCTCCTGGGTAGAGTGCAACATTAGATAAGGATGTTCTCTGGAGCTGAGGGACATTCACAGTAAAAGATATGTCTGCGAGCCATTAAAAAAAAAAAAAGCTGCCAGTTGAGTCAATTCTGACTAATAGCAACCCTATAGGACAAAGTAGAAGTGCCCCCTAGGGTTTGGCTGGTGGATTCAGACTGCTGACCTTTTGCTGAGCAGCTGAATTTTTAACCACTACGTCACCAGGGCTCCCTATGAACCATTAGCAACTGATATTCCTAGTAGCTGTGTGATGAGCTGTGTGATGGGTTCTTTGACCCAGAAGGGTATCCACTATTATTTCTTCCCTTGTGCCACTCACATCCACTTGCTTTCCTCAGTAATTTTGCTCCATCTGAGGTGGCTTCTCTAGGATTAACTGGGTTCTGGGTTCTAGGTTCTAGGATTAACTTCTCTAGGATTAACTGGGTCCTGGGTTGGAGGTGGCGGTGGCTTCTCTAGGATTAACAGCTGCCATTTGAGTTTGAGGCCATAGCTGATTGTCAATCACCCTCCTTACACACCAACTCCTGACTGGTCAACATTCTCATTATCTGACATTTCACATGTACCACAATAATAAAAAATCTATATTCCAACTATTTTGCACATAATGACCTGCCACCTGCACATCTTCGCCACATGCAGCTGGTCCAGGGAGGGGAGGGAGAAGCAACATATCCCTAGAGAATTGAATCCCAGCCTGGAACCTGTGGGGTGCTGACACTCCACCTTGCACCTCCTCTTTCCTTCCCAGCTCTGTCCTGACATGCCCCATCCTCTGCCCCTGTGCTCACTTCCACCCACAAGAGGCCACCAGGAGCTGGCACGGGTGGCAGGCGGGGCTTGCCTCTGAGCACTGCCAACCTCTCTGCCCTGCTTCCCACACCCAGTGCACAGTGGAGCCCAAACTGAGACACTGGGGACTGAGGAGGCCCGCCTGCAGTCTGCAGCACGGATTCGGATTCCATCAAGCAGAGCAAGAGCAAGCCTGCCTTTCCCATGACCAAGGTAGGTATAGAGGAGCTGCAGCTGCCCAGCCTGGAAGGCTGGTGTAGGGGAGGAAGGGAGGCCGAAGCAGAAATTGCAAGCATTTTGCATATCACATAACTACCTGATCTTTGGAACCTAACCATGTAGGTAAGTAAGGACTGGGTGTACATCATTCATTCTACATTCCCCTTACCTTCATTTAGCGCCTCTCCTGGTATGAGTAGATAGTTATTGCCATGACCAAGACCCTACGACTAAGAAATCTGATCCCCTAGTTACCATACTTATCTCAGGTAATGACTGTCCTATTTGTCTATTGACCATTGAAACTGGGCATGGGAGCAACAAGGGATGTTACAGTAGATCACCTGAGCACCAAGCACGTTCTTGCCTACTTTTATTGTGCAGCAGCAATGGTATTTCTTCCTGATGATTAGGGTTAATTACAGCTGCCAGTATGATGACTTACTCCCATGTCTGTTGTTCATGTGCCATAGGGCCTGAAGTAACAGGGTAGCAGCTGTAGCTTACAGCTTAGCGGAATTATACTGGGTCCTTTAGTGAAATGTTCCCCCTCAAGGAACTAGGCTAAGTAGACCTACAGAGTCTAAAGTCATGAGAACTAACTAAAAAAAAAAAAAAAAAGAATGGCAAATTCCCCAAGTAAGTTACTGAGATAGGAAAGACCACTTCTACTTCACCTCTTGGTTCTCCCACCCATGTATTCTATATTCTACCCACTTGTGACACAGAACCAAAAATATTTATTGACTTAGGGTGCCCTGTTATTGAAAGGGAGCTTTGGTGGCTAAGTGGTTAAAAACTATGGTGAGCTACCACAGCTAACCAAAAGGTTGGCAGTTCGAATCCGCCAGCTATTCCTTGGAAACCATATGGGGCAGTTATACCCTGCCCTGTAGGGTTACTATGAGTTGGAATCAACTCGATGGCAATGAGTTTAGTTTGGTTTTTATTACTGAAAGTTCTCCATTTTAAACTGACGTATCAGCTTATAGAATGGAGACCATATCACCACTCTATAAGGCCAGTGGCTTCTGGAAAGTGTGGTACATGATAGAATCAGCGGTTCCAATAACCACGTGCCCACTGCTGCACCACTTTACTGTGCAGGGATCCCTTGGTCCAAAGCAATGTTATATGTGACTCATGTTGGCAGAACAAATGATCTGTAAGCCTTGTGATAATAGAGCTGGCTAAGGCTTTTCAAACAAGAAAGACAGCCCCATTTCAAGAATATGTGTTAGCTCAGTCAACAAGAATAGCTGCCCTTTCCAGGGTGGAGGAATTCAAATGTAATCAACTTGCTTGATTTCCTCAAAAGATGGTGCTATATTGGATTCTAAGCTTGGTCCCTGTCGCTGACACATTAGCAGCTCCTGTAGCTAAAACAACATTGATGAGTGGGAGCTTATACTGTTGCAACTACGCAAATCCTCTCTCCCTGCCACCATGATTCTTTGTTCATGTGTCCATTTTGCAAACATAAGAGTGGCTGATGAGTGTCTGGCTGGCATCAACTAGCCAAGTCATTCCATCTGCATGGTTGTTTAGTGCTTTTCTTTGGTGGATGCCATCTTGTGGATGTTAGCAAGTAATACAAAACTCTTTACTCTTTGTGCCAACTCTCATACACCTATCCACATGCCTCTTCCTCCTTGTCTTCTATCTTCCAGTCTTTCTCCATCTAGGTCATTTATTTTGTTCTGGTTGCTGAGACAGTAGTTGGGAGTAGCTCCTGAAAAGTAGAATCATGGTTTCCCTGCTTCATCTGAAGCCACTCCATGGTCTTTAAGCAAAGACCACTACCTTCTAACAGTGGGGAGTTGGTTACTTCTAAAGGCATGATGGGTTCATAAAAATATTGAGATCAATATGCTCAACTCTGTCTACTCAAATATCCCTCAGAGCCACACTCCTTCCCCATTATGTACCTGACTTTGGCTTAGCATCCTTGCTCAGGCTGAGAATGTAACCTTCTCTGAAACTTGATTAGTTTTATAATTACATCCTGACCCAAGTCTTTTGCTCTGTTTGTCCTATAATTGTAAAATCATAATCCTCAGGTTTCCTTAAATCCTGCCTTTTTCCCCTTAAATATGTCCTCATCTTTCCTTGAAATGATGAATAATCACGTGAGCCTGTCATTATCTCTCTTTAATGAAACAAGATAGTTTGACAACAGCCATTCAACTACACATCCTTATTTTTGCCATTTCTCTTACTCCTTTCAGGTATCAGAAATATTCTACCAGCCAGTGACACCTCATCCACAATTATGCCATCCAAGTTCACTACCACTGAAAGTTTTAATAATTGTACTACCAGAAGATGCTGGGGGCTATCCACATTCCAAAAACCACCCGTGTTAGGGTTCTGTTTGCTAACTATCTGGAAAATATTCCAACTCTAAAATCTCATTTTAGAATCACCCTTCTAAACCATTTTTACCACCCACTGTCTTAGATTGGGTTCCCTGCAAACAGACTTGGAGACAGAAAGTTGCACAGAGATTTATTGAGGAGTGCAGTTAGGAGATATACTTTAAGGAAGTGAGAAAGGCATCATTGGGCAGAAAGATAAACCGACCCACAATTCAGCTGAGATCTGAGTCTCAGCCAATCCTACAGGCCTTTCTGAATCTAACATGGGATTTCAGAATCATCCCAAAACTGAGGCAATGGAGCCAGGCCTTTGTATGGCCATATAAGCTAGTCACTGGCCACCAGCTGCTACCTGGGAGGGGGCATATCCTTGGGTCAGGCAATTTCCTGCAGCCGAAGGCAATGTTCAGTGAGAGAAGTAGCTGTGAATCATAGTCAGTCAACAGCCCCACTGCCTAGGGAATAAGTGCTTTGGCTCTGTAGAGAAGATATTGGTGGTATAGCACAATGTCCTCTGTGGTAGATCAACTCAGATCATGGATAGGCCAGTTCCAAAAGGCTACTTCAATGTAGGTTTCTGCATTATGAAGAAAACTCTAAATTCATTATAAAGTCCTTTCTATTTGAACCAAGACAGCTTGTTAGCTACAGTTCTTTTACATAGTAATCTTATAGTAGTTCCAGCGTAAATTAAAAGACTCAAATTCAAAGTAGATTTTTGTTTTATTTTGCATTTTTTGTATCTGTTTGTAACCACTTTGTCTGGAAGAAAGCAGTTTTTCTTTATAGTTTCTCAAAACCAAGCATTATTATTCCAAATATTATTCAAATTGAAATTGTTTTGAACTACTACACATCATGCTAAGTTTTTCCTCTAGAGGAAAAATGAATATAAACTGCAAAATAATCAAAAAATAGCCTTGTTGATTGAGGGTAGGGTTGCACAGCCGATTACTGTAATTGCCGTCAATAAGTTGTACACCTATAAGAAGTGGAATTGGCAAAAGTTGTATGATATACTGATAACAATGACAAAAAAAAAGAGTAGCTACTGAGACTGCTTATGTACAACCAAGCACTTCATGGGGATTTGGTTCCTTGGTTTGGAGGTTTAGGGTCATACTTTCATGGAACATCCCAGTTAATTGGCCTAATAACGTGTTTAGTGCTTCTGTTCTACCTCCTAGTTCGTTACATAGTACTTAGGGTCTTAAAAGCTTGCAAGTAGCTATCCTGGGCTGAACAATTGGTCTCCATTTACTTGAAGCAACAGAGGAAAAAGGAGAATCAGGAATAGAAGGAAGATATGGAATGTGTGGCTAATTGCCTCCGTGAATAACTGCCTCCTTTGCCATGAGACCAGAAGAACTTTGGATCAAAGATTCCATAGCAGAATCCTGACCAAAAGGGGGAAAATACAGAACAGAATTTCAAATTCTCATAAACTCTAGACTTTCTGGAGCCATGGAGGGTGAATGAGCCCTTGAAACTATTGCTCTGAGATAATCTTTAAATCTTAAACCAAAAATACCATTCTTAAAACCAAACAGTAGTTTAGCTTAACTAGTAAAAAAGGTCTGCCTTGAACAATTTGCTCTTTTAAGAACTATTTATATGGGATCAGATTGACAACAGCAGCTCAAAAGGTTAGATAGGAATCTTAAGGGGCAGTGAGTTTACATTAATGAGGGAGGAACAACTCAGAAAACACGGGTGAGAATGGTTGCACAAGTCGAAGAAAGTAATTAATGTCACTAAATTGTACATGTAGAAACTGTTAGGAAAAAAAAAGTGTAAGCAGTCATTGGTATGTTAACACAGAATTACATATTACATCTAGGTAACAACATCTATCCAGGAACCCAAAGTTTAGGAAATCAGAGATTTATTTTGGTAGTTTTGTATTTCTGAGGGCAAAAGGCTGATGACTTTCCTGAAAAAATACAATTCTCTCTTTTATTCACTCTCTCTTTCGCTTGCTCACTCTCACATACACACACTTACAGCCTAGGAAATAGGATAAATGTATTAGTAAACTTTGGAGAATGAAATAACTTTAGCTTTGGTGGGAGCAATATTATTCCTAAGTGCTGTTGCAAGATGCATGTCCATCTGCACTAAAGTCGTAGTAAACTAACCACAAGGACTCTATGCTCTTAGTAGCTAAAATTCCACTGGGGACAGAGTGACCATTCTAGCTGGTTCCAGAGAAAATGTGAACAAAACCAACAAGCTTCACACACACTCACACACGCATACACATTCACACACTCCCAATACCATACTCCAAATTCTTTCCTATCTCCTTCATCACTTTCATGGGTTCAGCATTAAGCTTTGAAGACCTCACATATTTAGAAGATAGACAGAGGTTACCCAAACCAAACCCATGGCTGTCGAGTCGATGACTTATAATGACCCTAGGACAAAGTAGAACTGTCCCATAGGGTCTCCAAGGCTGCTCCAATCTTTATGGAAGGAGACTGCCATATCTTTCTCCCACGTAAGAGCTGGTGTATTCGAACCATTGATCTTTTGGTTAGCAGCTGAGTGCTTAAACACTGGGCCACCAGGGTTTCTTGGTAGAGGTGAAGGAATCAACAAATCATACTGAGAAGAATCAACCCGTGAAGTAGAAGAAAAGCCATACGATATCAAGGAAGCCTAAAATAAGAAAATACAAAGATCTGAAAACTACTAACATTGTTAAGTATATCAAAATCAGAAAAATGTCTGTGGAATTTGGCATGATGGAATTTCTCAGTGACCATGACAAAAACAGTTCCCATGGCATTATATAGATGAGAATTAGATAGAAATAAGAGAAACAAAGGACAAAATGTACACAGTGCAAATAGTATGCAGACTGGATTGTAAAAGGTAAGAGATCACCTCTCTAATGGCATCTATAATTTTGTAGACATATTAGAGAGCACTGAGAATGATGCAGAAAAGAAATGGGAGAAATTGGAGGAAAAAGAAGAAGGTATGGAAGAATTACTAGGAGTAAAGGATCATCTTTGTAGCTGGAGTTAGATTCAAATCTGTCATGCTAGCCCACAATATCATTAAAAGTTGGACTTGCTTCTCTTCATCCCACATGAAGACTCTCTTTTCCTCTCTCTGAGGGACTTACTTCCTCATCTTTACCCCCCGATTCCAGGCAGAGAAGTATTCTCCAGCCTTCAGTCATCCGAGAAGACTTCATTCCTCTGGAATTTACTTACTTAAACCTAGCTGTAACCATATTGAACTGATGGAATTTGATCATGTTCAGCCGACAAGGATTGAAACTTTATGTGATTCAAATATAAAACATGGAAGTTACTGCTCTTAGTTTGACTTGCCACAGATGCAGACCCGAAAAAATGGTTTATTTGAGAGGTGATCCACAAAAACACAGATAAAAGGTTAGGGAAGTGAAACAGGGAAAGAAAGAAGACAATAAAGTGTGAGCTATTGAGCCAGTTACCACAGCACAAACTTGAGCTTTTCCCACAAAGTGTTTTTCCGCTGGGGAAGTCTGGGTGATAGGATAGAACATGACACACTGATGTCCCAACAGAGGCGCCAGGAAGCTGGGTATTTATCTTCCTGATCTCCTCCATCACTAAGCCTGGCATTATTTCTGGCACTTCAGACTAGCCAGGTGAGTGAGCTCCCGTATTAGGGAAGAAAGAAACAAAAACAAAATAACACCCTCACAGAGTCATAGGGATTCCAACTAGACAGGCTTCAAACCTGTGGAGTGAATTTGAGAAGACGCAGATGAGCACCAACAGCTATACGGCCCTAGTCTACTCCTTCCCCATCGCTTTCCATATAGAATCAGTCGACAAGGCCTGGCAAATTTTACATGGATCCATTCTTTTATCTGTTCAGATTCACAAGCCCTCCTTGGAAAACTTTTGGAGCAGTTCTATTCTGCCCTGTGAGTCAGAATAGACTTGACTACAACGGGTTAGCAAGTTTACACATTTAGTGACTTAAGCATGCATCTATCTTCTCACAATTTCTGCAGGCCAGGAGCCCAGACATTGCTTAGCTATGTCCTCTGCTCAGGGTCTCCCAAGGCTGCAATTAAGTGGTAGGCCAGGCTGCATTCCTTTCTGGAGCTCGAGGTCCTCTTTCAAGCTTACATGGTTGTTGACAGAATCCAGTTCCTTTTAGTGGTATGGTTAAACTCCCATTACCTTGCTAACGATAAGCTAGGTGCCACTCTCAACTCCTAGAGGCCATTCACAGTACCTTGCCAGGTGCCCCTCTCATAGGCCATCTCACAACATGGCAGTTTACTTCTTCAATGCCAACAAAGGAGAGTATTCAATCCAGTCTGCTAAGACAAGGTCTTATAAGATGTAACGTAATTAAGAAAGTGACATCCCATCATCTTTGCCATATTCTATTGGTTAGAAGCAAGCCACAGTTTCTGCCCACACTCAAGGGAAGGAGATAATACAAGTACATTACTCATTGGGGTCAGCTTAGAGTGAGTTTACCACACTGTTGAACTAATAACATCCTAAACTGTTAAAGCAGTTTTCCAACTGGTCTTTCTTCCCTCAATATTATCATTCTCAAATCTATCACTCAAAGAGCTCTGCTAGAGAGATCTTACATCAATGGGACTCTAACTTTGCAGCCCTAATGCCAAAACACTTTAATGGTTCCCGTTGAAATGTATGATAAACTCCAAACTCCTCATCTGATAAACTAGGCCCTCCATAATTTACACCCTGCTCAATTCTCATTCTCTTCATTCAGACTTCATTGGCCAAAAACAAAATGCATGCAGTCCCTTCTATGAACCAAGCCGTTTCTCATCTCCTTCTTTTTGCTCATTAGCTGACCCTTCTGCCTAGAGTGTCCTTTCATTCTCTTTATTACTTAACCTGTATAACTCGGCAAGGGCAACAGGAAACCTATGCAGGCCCTCAAACTTGATTCAGCCATCTTCATTTGTGGTTGTTTAATATCCTGAGTTTATCTTTATTATTGATTTTTACACTTGGTATGGTAAAATTTTCATCTCAGTTTGTCATACTTTGATAGCTTGTACATTGCTGTGATACTGGAAGCTATGCCACCAGTGTTTCAAATAGCAGCAGGGTCACCCATGATGGACAGGTTTCAGTGGAGACGGAGTAGGAAGAAAAGCCTGGTGATCTACTTCCAAAAATTAGCCAATGAAAATTCTACGGATCACAACAGAATATTGTCCCATATAGTGATAGAAGATGAGCCCCCTAGCATGGAAGGCACTCAAAATACACAGTGATCACAACAATGGACTTGTGCCTACCAACGACCCAGAAGATGGCACAGGACTTCTATTGTACATGGGGTTGCCATGAGTCAGAGCCAACTCAATGACAGCTAACAACACAAACATGATAAATTTTAGCATTTCTATTAAACCTACCGCATCCCCGAGTGTCATAAACAGTTTGTGCTCATCTACTAACCAAAAGGTGAGGAGTTCGAACCCACCCAGTGGTGTCATGGAAGAAAACCCTGGGGATCTGCTTCCATAACAATTATAGCCAAGAAAACCCTATGAAGTTCATTTCTTCTCTGTAACACTTGGGGTTTCCATGGGTTAGAGTCAACTCAACAGCAACAGGTTTTGTTTTGTTCTGTTTTAATCCAACCTGCTAGACAGTGAGATCCCTGCAGGTAGGAAGAGTGCTCACCTTTATATCTTTTTGCCCTCAGCACTATGGGCCCTCAACAGTTTGTTGTAGAATTAATGAATGAATAATTAATTAATAGTCATGATACATTCAGTCACAAAATGACTGTCTGAAGCAATTGTGAATAGTGAAATGTCATTTAATGATAGAGTCACCAAGCATGGAAAAATATGACAAGCATGAATTGCATTTTTCTTTTAGGCTGGTGTTGATCGAGCTTCAGTTTATTGTTCCAGAATCCTTCATCAGTGTTTATGAGACATCTCCCACAGGAAAAAAGATCTTCCATGAAATAATAATTTATGCCATCTCATAAAGAAAAGATGAGGGGGAGATTAAGATCCAAGACTGAAATGCCAAATGAGTATCTGTATCTGATTTACTGATTTTCTTAGACCAGGACTAATTTTTATCATCATGGCATTTACTAGGCCTCTATAGACACATGAGGTCTGCGGATGTCTCATGACAAGCACGCTAATGCTTCCCAAGTTCATGAACTGTGTCCCTTCAATCTTGACACCAGCATGAATGGAACAAAGCCACAATATATTTTCTGCTTCTAATCCCTTGTTAAATTGTTCAAGTGCTTTGGCATAAAAAAAAAGAAGATGCTGTGTCGTTCTTTCATTCCCTGCTGGTTATTCCCCTCCTAAAGTCATAATCTCTGTGACCTAAGTCGATGGCAGAGGACATCGCTTTGATGAGGCCCTTTGACCACAATCCCTGTACATACTGTTTGTAATCTGCACAGCCATACAATTATTCAGCCTCCCTTTCTTTTTCTAGCATCTTTTCACACTTCTAAATTTCCCCTAATTTATAATTCAGCTTCACTGGCATAAAGACAAAGAAACTTCCCCGCTGCAGTTTAAAGCCATGCCACTGTTGGCCTCAATCTCCTTCTAAAGCCCTAAAATATAAATTAGGCTTGTATCCATTGTGTTCCCAAAGAGCTTTCTTTTCTGAGACTAGCTCTCATTGCCGCGAGGCCTCCCCGGCAGTTCACAATGGCCATCTGGTTAGTGTGCCTTCCCAGATGGGCTCAATGAGCACAGACTCCTGGGTCTAGGAAAGGCGAAAGGAAAGAAACATTTGGTAGCTGACTAAAATTTGAATTGACAATATCGAGACAAATCCACATTTCCTTTTCTCTCAGCTTCTCCATCACCTGTATAAGTTATTTGTGCCTAATACAAGCTACCACTTTAGTTAACAAACTTCACATTTTATGATTTCCTGATAAAAGAATCCTTTGAGAGGTAAAGAAGATTGTGTAGGTGTGGCTGGTTCTTTGATTTTTATACAATCTGTTACACAAATTTTGGGTTACACAAATGTACCTGTATGCCTGAATTAGTGTGAAATAGTAAGTTTAAATGATGTGTTGTGTTCTGCAAAAGCAAAGTAGAATGAAAAAGATGTATGTATTCCATTAAATGGAAATCCTGGTAGCATAATAGTTCAGAGCTATGGCAGCTAACCAAAAGATTGGTGGTTCGAATCCAGTAGGCGCTCCTTGGAAACTCTATGGGACAGTTCTCTTCTGCCCTATAGGGTTGCTATGAGTCGGAATCTACTCAACGGCAGTGGGTTTTTTGGGTATTCTATTAAGCAAACACATATACAGGGCCTAAAACATCCCAGCAACGTCCTGAGTAGTTTATGTGAGTGAACTCATTTAATTATCACAGTAGCCATGTGAACTGTTACTATTGTATTTCCAGTATACACATGAAGAAACGGAGAAATAGAGAAGGTAAATAATTTGTGAAAAGTGGCACAGATACTGGCAGAACTAGGATTTGAACCCTTGGTCTGGTTGCAAAGCCCGTGGTCCTCTCTTGAGTACTGCACTGCTATCAGCCTCTTACTCTATGTTCTTCACCAGACTACCAAGTATGGTTCATGTTCCAAGGCTGGGCCTCTGTAAAGTTATTTTGCCTCTAGTAATTGTCTTTGTAGTTGGCCAAACATTCAAGTATACCGAATGGACAGGGAAGGGAAAGCCTGCAGTGTGGTGATCTCCACAATCTGGCACGTCAGAGAAAGCCCACAAACTTGATTGCTAATTAATTTCTCTTAGAACGAGGGAGCAAAGTGATTGGGTAGGTCAGCCCATGCAGCCCTAATGTTGAGCATAATTGCTCACTGCACCACAGTTACATAATTCAGTTTCTTCTGCATTTGGCTTCTGGCTGCACCAAAAGCCCACTCGAGCTCTCAGCACCACAGACCACACAGTGTATATGCTTATGTCTGTGAGGCTGTGTGTTTTTAAATCAATTCAGCGTCAAAAACTCGGTGTCCATAGCACTTAGTTTATCATTTGGAGACTTTCGATAAGTATGTCAATAATTATGTTCCCAAGAAAACAAAAAAACACAGCTGAACATCTATGTGAATGAAGTATGAAATTCTCTGTCTTGATCTATCGGGGTCAAGAAACTAGTACCCAGCGAGTGCAGAACTATTGGCTGTGGTGCCTGCTACACAGCAAGCCATCAAGGATATAACCATGGCCCAAAGAGAGCCACTTTAAACCTTTTGTAAACCTATCGTAGTGTTTTTTTTTTCCCCCAATCTTTTCTCTACATGTATAAATGAGGCCAGAAAAATATTAAATTACTAAAGATTTTTTATTTTCTTTCTTCCACAGTTCCTTTAGCCATATGTATTTTCTTCATGGTGATTTTCATGTACGTTTTCCAAAATATCTAACATTAAAGTGTATTATTTTCACTGGAAAAAAAAAAAGGAATATAACCACGAAGCCCTATTTTCAGCTTTACATGGAAAAGGTGCAAATAGTGGGGGGAAAAATGTTAGACACCAGATTTCCAAGGAGGCTACAGCCCATGAGGAAAGAAGTGAAAATACCTGACTGGACTTCCCTTGCAGGGGAGACCAGCAGCAGGGAGTCAGGTACCAAAGGCGGCGACCTCTGAAAGGCAGAGGTGAGCCAGGGAAAAGCTGGGCAGTGTACAGTGTGATTTCTCCCCTGAAACGCACCCAGTTTTCAGTAAAGCTATTGCCCCATCATGACATGCCAAGCAGGGTCAGTTATTTTCTGGAGAAAGCGGAGGGTCGTGCCTTCAAATCAGGGTTTACTTAGGGTGCCACCTAGCGAACCATAGTGACTAAACAGGAAGAGGGAAGAGCACAAGGAAGCAAGGTCTGGGAACTGTGGAGACGGCTTTGAGAAGTTAACTCTAAGGAGGCGAGGCTTAAGTCTAGTTTGCCTGGATTTCAGGGAAGAAAGGAATTGCCAAGGAATCTTTGGGTTAGAACAGGGGGCAAGTTAGAATCTCTTTCTTCTCATGATGCTTAATCTCTCCAGGAGAATCATGGACTTCTTAGCCTCCCTGAGATTTCTATGGTTCTGTAACAAAAAAAAATTATCAACAAAGGGTGAATATTTCAACTGCACTTTTTAACAAGCGTAACAGCAGTCATGAGGATGTCACAGGACTGGGCAGTGTTTTGTTCTGTTGTACTTAGGGTCGCTATGAATCAGAACCAACTCAAAGGCGCCTAACAACAAAAACAAGCAGTACCAAGGGGAGAGTTACAAGAAATAAAATTCGGTCTTTTGAGGAATATGCAGAAATTATCTAATATTAAAGAGATTTACTTTAAAGAAGTGGCTCACAAGATGGTAGTGTGTGATAAGTGAAATTTGTAGGGCAGCCTGGCCATCTGGAAACTCGGGCAGGAATTGATGCTGCAGTCTTGAGGAGGAATTTCTTCTTCCCTTGCAAACAGCAGTTTTTTGCTTTTGCAGTATTTAACTGATTGGACGAGACCTCACCCATATATTTGAGGGTAATATTATATTTTTGAGGGTAATATTTTTTTACTTAATGTTATCTGTTTACAGATGTTAACCACATCTATAAAATACCTTTGCACTAACACCTAGTTAGTGTTTGATTAAATAGCTGAGTACCGGAGCCCTGGTAGCTCAGTGGTTAAGAGCTCAGCTGCTATTAAAAAGGTTGGCAGTTCCAATCCACCAGCCACTCCTTGGAAGCCATATGGGGCAGTTCTACTCTGTCCTATAGGGTCGATATGAGTCAGAATCAACTCAGTGGCAACGTGTTTGGTTTTTTGGGTTGATAGCCTAGTCAGACGCCCCTGTGTGGTACAAATGGTTTGTGCTCAAGTACTAACCTAAAGATACCCAGTAGTGCCATGGAAGAAAGGCCTAGAGATCTGCTTCCATAAAGATTACAGCCAAGAAAGCTCTAGGGAGGAGCTCTACTCTAGCACATGAAGTCACCGTGAGTCAGAATAGAATCGACAGCGATGAGTTTATAGCATAGCCAAGTTGACCAAAAAAAAAACAAAACAAAACCCAGTGCTGTCGAGTTGATTCCAACTCATAGCGACCCTGGTAGAGTAATGGTTAAGTGCTACGGCTGCTAACCAAAGGGTCAGCAGTTCAAATCCTCCAGGCGCTCCTTGGAAACTCTATGAGGCAGTTCTACTCTGCCCTATAGGGTTGCTATGAGTCAGAATGAGCCAAGTTGACACATAAGGTTAATCACACAAAGAATTATGCATTCTAGAATTTATACTATGAGTTACCCTACATATGAATATTTCAACTACTGAAAGTATTATGTAGAACTTAAACAAGTAATAACACAAGAAATTTTAGATGTGAATTTGGAAATAAATTCGTTTTTAGCCAAAAATAAAAATATTGTGTTGTCCCCTGGAATAGTCTCTTTTTATGTTGACAAGGTGCAAAACCAACTCAGCTCCTCTGCACTGTAGCAATAGTCTGCTAAATGATCTGTCTCCATTCATGATAAGCCCACAAATATGAACTATGAGATGTCACTGTTGCAAAGCCATCAGTGGCCCCCAGAATATTAAATAGAAGCACAAACCTCTCACTACGGTAAGAATTACACGATAACAAAATGGTCACAGTTGGATTTTTGACAAACCAGAATTTCCACACTGTTTTAACGTGTGTAAGAAATATGCTTCTCTCCTTTCCTTTAAAATAAACACTATTAACTTGGCAGTGAATTTACATTCATGATCATTTTTCCCAAAGAGAGTGAACAGATAGGTGATAAGGAAGACTCACAGCTGTAGAAACTGGCCAGAACTATTTTACAAAGATTTCTTTGAGAAAATAAAGGTATCCCTTTGTCCAGTCCTTCAGCTGGAAAGCAATAAGGATTCTTGACATTAAAATATTGACCAAATATTACTGTTGCATTTTTTTGTGGCACATATATTTAGGAATTTTGTGTAACACTTTTTTTCCCTTTTAAAATCGTTCACTACAACAACTTGTATAATCCTAAAAATAGGTAAAAATTACAACATAGGACCAAAAGTGGGGGTAAGTTGAAGAGGGAAGAAAGAGATAACTTGGATGAAATAGAAAGTAGAAAATCATGGTATCAAGATGAAGGCAGGTAAAATGGCCCCTTTGAAGACGATGACTATTTAAAAATCTTAGCAATGGTGCATCTTTTATTGAAATTTTTATTGAGAAGATTGTAGATTGTTATATAGTTGTAAGAAATAATCCAGAAAGATCTGTATACACATACCCAGTTTTCCCCAATGGTAACATTTTGAAAACTGTGTATAACATCTAAAAAAACCCATTGCCGTCTAGTTGTTTCCAACTCACAGCGACCCCATAGGACAGAGTAGAACTGCCCCATAGGGTTTTCAAGGGGTGGCTGGTGAATTTGAACTGCAAATCTTTTGGTTAGCAGCCTAACCAGGCCACCAGCGCACCAGTACAATAACACGACCAGGATATTGGCAGTGATACGATCCACAGATTTTATTTAGATTTTCCCAGTTTTATTTGTACTCATTTGTGTGTGTATTTAGTTCCATACATTTTCTCCCTAAAACACTTCTTTTTCTTCCTTCCATACCAGCCATATTTCAATCCATTCAAAAGACCCAGTTCAAATATCTCCTCTTCAATTATATCATTAAACAGTAATTCGATTTCATGTTGTTAAAACTATGATAAGCTGCCTTGGTAAGAAAGCAATGAGAAAGCAAAATGGTAAGATGCATAAAGAAAGTATTTGTTCTGGGTTGAATAGTGACCCTCAGAAATACATGTGCACCCAGAACCTCAGAATGTGGCCTTATTTGGAAATAGAGCTTTTGCAGGTGTCATTAATTAGTTAAGATGAGGTTGTAACAAATTAGAAAACCAAAGAAAACCAAACCCATTGCCGTCGAGTCAATTCCAACCGATAGTGACCCTGTAGGATGGAGTAGAACTGCCCCATAGAGTTTCCAAGGGGCACCTGGTGGATTTGAACTGCCAACCTTTAAGTCTGCAGCCTTAGCTCTTAACCACTACGCCACCAGGATTTAGGTGATCCCAAAATCCAATAACTAGTTTCCTTATAAGAAGGCCATGTGAAGAAATAGGCACACAGAGAAGAGAATGTCATATGAAGATGGAGACAAAGATTAGGAGTGATTCATCTACAAGCCAAGAAATGCCAAGGATTGCCGGCCCTGCCACTAGCTACAGTAGAGACATAGAACAAATTCTCCCTCAGAGACTCCAGAAAGAACCATGCCTCTCAACACCTTGATTTCAGACTTCCAGCCTCCAGAATTGTGAATCAATTTCTGTTGTTTTAAGACACCCAGTTTGCGATATTTTGTTGCGGCAACTCTAGGAGACTAATAGAATGCTCAAAGGCAGTAACTTTTGGAGTATTTTAGCTTCTCCCATAACCACTGTACAGGCCTTGCTCCAAAGCCCAGCCCTGCCCTACCTATACACGACTTAGACAAGACTCTGTGTTGAAGAAGATGACTGGGCAAAAGTCCTGAGGCCAGAATGATCCTGCCCTTGAAGGAAAATGAGAAGACCAATGTTGCTGAAGTACAGAGATCCAGGAGAGGAGAGATACCAAAAAAAAACTGGAAACATATGCAGAGGTCACAGCGTTTAGGGTCTTGAAATTATAGAGAACATAGCAGCAGTTCGGTCACATGCATATACTGATCACAATGTCTCTGTGTTACCAAAAGTTATAACCAGATAATTCTAAAATACTCAAGTTTCACAGCTTCAGTGATCTAACTTAATTAAATACCTATTACATGTCAAATATAAAGGAAGGAAAACTTATCTTCACTTTCTTATTTCAAACATTATTTAAGCTAAATGCAATTATAGTATACACAATGGATAGATCATGGATACACTTTTAAATAATAAAACTAATTCATCTAATAACTTATTATTAAGCACCTACTGAGCTAAGTGTTCATTATTCTTTCTCCATATATCCATGTTTGGGGTGGGGGAGGTAAAAAGCCTTTTATAAACTCAGCTAATTAAACTATGTAGGTAAACTTGAAGACCGAAGGAAGTGGAAATGGAAATATTAAAGAAACAAAAGGATCTTCTTAAGAAAGAAATAAAGGAAAATATATACTAACTTAATAAAATGAATTAATTCATGTTGTTATTGTTAGTTGCCATCAAGTTGATTAACTCCTGAACAATTTTTTTTTAATTAAATATCAGAAATGTTAACAGAGATTTAGCCTTAAAAATAAAACTCCAGATAATGAAATATTCAATTCTGAAATTTGGTCATTGCAAGAGTTTAAAATATACCCTATGAATAACTGAGTCTTATTTGGATTTTGTTTTCTAAAGAAAGTGATAGAATAATAGTGCTCTTTAGGTATGAATGCTTAGATTGATAGGGTTAATTTTCAGTATGTTTTCTTTAATATTCTATTGCCAGTAAATATTTCTGTATTTTTTTTTATGCTAGTAAGTTTAAAAATATAAGGATTATGTGAGAATTCTTATACTTTACCTCAACACGAGCTGAGGGACATAAATTTACCTAAAATCAGCATTTTCTAAAGAAGTTCCACTGACTTCATGGGACAGTAGAAGAAAGGAATTTTAAAAGATCAAAGGAATAAAGTCATTTTCTGTATTTTAATACAAAAAAGTGTGTAAGAGTTGCAGAGACAGAGAGAAGAAGAAGTAAACCTCAGGCATTTTTTTGTGGTTCTCGTGCAAGAACTTTGAATTCATTCAGACCTGCTTTGAACAAAATTCCCATCTCTTTCTAGCTATATGACTCTGAGCAAGTTACTTGACCTTTCTGAGTTTCTGTTTTCATAATTCTAAAACAGCTTTACTAATACCTCAAGCTGTTGATGCGAGGTTTTGATATGATGGAAATGACTTAGTACACTATCTGAAACATAGTATCTGATGGTGAATTAAAAATACATAGTACTTTGTCATAATTCATAACTATCTTCTTCCCAAGACCATTCTAGTTTACTCTGGGCACTATTAAAATATTCCTAGCCAGAATATTTAAAAATTGAGCATCTACTTGGAGACCGTAGCCGCGCCCTACCATGTCCTAAAAATGACAACCAGTAACAACCAATGTGGCATCCCACAGTCTAACCTGTTCTAAATTATAGAAACACTCTGAGGAGAAATAGGTTAAAGTTTCCATAATTCTTCCATTCATACCTTAAAAACTGACCATTTTCTTGGAGAATGGGGCCATATCCTCCTATGTCCAGAAGTAAATATGGCCAGACGTTTGCTAAATTATGGAACCATTCTGGTGAAAAACATAATTCCTGCCTTCCAACAATCCTCACCTCATTCAGTCTACCAACATCCTAACTCCATACGATTCCACTCTCTGATTCCTTTCTCATTGAAATTGGCAGAAGAGAATAATAAATCTAGCATATTTTTGCTTAGGAAGACTTAAGTCAGTCAAGTCCTATTATTTCGTTTTGTGGTTTTCAATGAGGAGATTGTATAACAGTGATGTCTAGTCCCCCAAAATCAAATAATTACATTTTCATTCAAAAATAAGCTATTTTTATATTCCCATACCTCTGAATACTCTTGTTCTGACCTTAGCATGGCATTTTTGTGTACCTGTGGTCTTACATAAATGACTTTAATATCACATTTAAAAGACATAGAAAATGATCTGGATTTTTAAATTTTATGTTTGAATATAGTAATACAAATACTTCAGTCAAAGTTAATGTGAAATTATCTGGAGCAAGCAAACCTTCTGGGTTTACCGTGAAGCAAGAACTGTGAGACAAATAATGGCTTCCCCTAAAGTGGACAGCCTTGGGAGTGACATAATTCAGTCAACGGTCACATTTTCTCCTCAGAAATCCCACTGTGATGTGCTAGGAACTCCCAGACAGAATACCCTCAGAGTCATATTAACAACCCCCGTCAAATCCGGTTTCCATATTTTTGCCATCTAACTCCTCACATGTTTTTTGGTTTTCACAGAGCGGCAAAATTGTTGTAATGTGTTAGGCAGATAGTTCCCCTTAGAAGGGAAATAAACTCCAAGTTTTTATTCTAAAACAAATATATATTTCTCCCATTAATTATTTCATTGCTATTATTGAGTCGGGCCAACTACTACATATTTCATGATCACTTTTTCTAGAATACATTGTTTTAACTCCAAACTTGGGGGATTTTTTCTTAAAATATGAAAAATTGAAAACTAGATTTCACTAAAATAACATAGAAAAGGGTGAAGTGTTCTAAATATCCAAGTTGTTGGTAGAACATTTTAAATGTCACATATGATAACGATATTTAATTAGCTTTCCAATTTGTGTAATACTCTAAGTCACAATCCAAACAAAATAAAATGTATATGTAGATCATTTTCACATCTTCAAGCATGATAACAGCAACACATAGCTTTCATTACAATAAGATTTAGTAATTCAGAACATTTCATTATGAAAAGTTACTTAGAAGCTGATTTGGATATTATTTTGGCATTAAATTGGGATAAGGTGGAACCAGAATCCCCAGTATGAAGACATGGTGACAATTATTAATTGCTACAATGAAGTGCTATAGCATTTTAAAATCAAAATTAACAATTTTGCCATCACACCCGTCACCCTTGACACCTAAGGCTGAACTGCTTCCCTTGTGTAACCAAGTTATGACAATACCAGCTCCTGTTTTCTGCTGAAAGTGGACCTTTCAAAGGGCTGACAACCGATCCTCAAGAATCTGAAAGGAAGTATCAAGTAGGTGTTACATATCCACAAATGAGGATTCCAGGACAGCGGGGGAATTTGTAAGGCTCAATATTGCTGGAAATTCACTTACTGCACTCTAGCCTTTTCCCCAGTGTCTACACAGGAATGATTTAGGGATACAGGCTGCCATGTCTTGATTTAAAACTAAGATCTTAATCACAATAAAACCCCTGCCTTGGCAGACCTTTCTTGTTATCTTCATGAAGGCCTCAGCAGTAACAGGTACTTGATTTCTCACAATTCTCACAGAACCGCCTTATGGTTTTCTGGCCAGCCATTTCCATTCTGGACTTTGCATTTTGACCAATTGGTGATAAGATGGGGTGCTTTGGGGA
Source organism: Elephas maximus indicus (assembly GCF_024166365.1). Lineage (NCBI taxonomy): Eukaryota > Metazoa > Chordata > Mammalia > Proboscidea > Elephantidae > Elephas > Elephas maximus. The sequence goes on from NC_064836.1 coordinate 62,779,991, forward strand.
GCAGGTGCTAGGAGACCCATCAAAAAAAAAAAAAAAAAAAGGAGCTTCGGAGGATTGGAGAGCAGTGTAGGTTGAAGCAATCAATTTAACTGCAGGGCACTGTTTTCTCCTCCTAACAGCTGCTCAGAGGATAGTGGGGGAAGCTACCCTGCTGAGCAGATTTGAATCAGAGGATGGAAAATCCACCTCATTTCCAGGCTGAAGGTCCCCCATTAAAAGACCATAAAGTTAAAGTCATTTAAATGGTAGCTCCAGGGGCGTATTAATTTTGCCTTCTGAGGAAATGTTAATATAGATCTCAAAGACAAGTTGCTTGTCTCAGTAACAATCGACAGCATTCCCAGTTTGTTTTCCTGACTCAGACATTTGTGTTTACCGATACGCACCCATGTACAGGCTTGACTAAATAAAGACGGGGCACACCATCTCTATTAATGCATTTGGAAGCCACTGTCAACATAAAGCTAAGACTGGTGGTTTGACATTTCCGTGAAGCATATAAGCACTGAAAAGGGCATTTCATTAAGTTGAACAAAAATAATTTGTTGTCACGCATATCACGACAAACTTTGTGAGGCTTTGAAATTTCTGGACTGTTGACTTTGGACTTTTAGGATTGTTGATTCTGGAATCATCCTATCCTAGAGGAATGCCTTGGAGGGACAAACTTGGGATATAAATTGGTCTTTGAGAAGTGCACTGAGTTAGATGGCTGGATGCTCTGTCGACTTGTGAGGAACTGACTCAAGAGCTGCCTGTTCCTGCTGCTGGCAGCTGAATGTTCCCTTGAGAGACGCAGCTTATGGGTGCCATACTATAGCTGTAAACTGCTTGGGAAAAGAGAAGAGAGCAGGGTGTAGAATTGGGTCTGGCAGCTCAGGGATCTGGTTTGAATGCCAAGTAACAGCTGAGACAACTGTGTAATATCTTTACATTCCCAAAGGAGGAAGGATTTAAAAAAAGATAGCTAGAGTCTTGCCTGCTTTTTTGAGACTACATAACGCCAGTGTTTCTCAACAAGATCATTACTTTTAGAATTTAAAAAATATATTTAAGAACATTCCTATACAAGAAAATTGAAAGGCTCAATTTACTAGCAGTGTGCCTGTCTAAATGGAATTATATAAACCTGGTTATGTAATACGCAACTATTATGTTAAATCCAAAAACTACCGTGATGTATAAAATACCTAGGTTGCTTTATTCAATTGTTATAATATCTATGCCACGTACATCTCCTGCAGGTAAAATTTATGCAGGATTGTTTACGTGTAGTCACAATCTAAAAATGCCAGTATCATTTGAAGCAGTTATTAATTTTATTAAATTATCAAAGGCATCAATATTAGATGTTTAAACAGAAAACAGTCCAGAAGATTAATAAAATACCCAATCAGCTGCTTGAAATATAAGATAAAATGATACTTATAAGTTATAGGATACTGTAATATAAAATTTATTTGCATTTTAAAATTTAGAAAAATTAAAAGTAGCAGTTATCTTTTAAAAACAATTTCAATTGCTCATAGATTTGAAAACCTACACAATACCTAAAGATGGAATTTTTCTAAGTGTTTTTTTATTTTACTTTTTTTGTTGTTATCTTATGATATAATTGATTTGTCTAAGTAGGGTATGAGCAGTTTGTCTAGGCAGAGTCTTAATAACCTCACTGTGAGTAAAAGCAAGAAAATTATTTGAATACATACCCTTGTTTTTGACTTTGAACTGCCAGCAGAGATTCCTTTCAGTCTAAGAATGTGAACCAGCTTTTGGCTAAAGTCAGAGCGATCTATTTAAGGAAGCTTCTCTTGGAAAACAATCTGATGTGATGTCTCTGCAGGCAAATAAAGAGTTAAAAAAAAAAAAAAAAAAACTTGCCATTGACTGGGGCTAGGAGATTGGGCCCTTAAGAGTGAGTCAGCACTCATTCTTCTACCCTTGCCAGCTGCCCTTCTCCTTACTTCCTTTTTATCTGCCTGTCTGATTCTTATAGCTCATCAGCAAGGCAGCAGCTGTTGGACTGTCTTCCTAAAGATGCTTAAGCCTCAAGCCTGAAACTTCACAGAAAAGGAAATACTAATTTATAAACATCATCACCTTTCAATCACTTCGTGACGGGAGTCTCAGGGAAAACCCAGTGATTTGTAAGCCCACTTGCATACAGAAGCGATCCCTATTTCACACCTTTTGTTCCACCTAAAGGGAGAGCAAGGCCCAGATGGTTCCGTAATTCCCACCTTAACCCTACACATTTTGAAAATTACAAAGGGCAACAGTGGAAAGGAAAAATACTTGAGTAAGTGTGATGCTTACCATATGTACCAGGTTTCAAGTATTTTTCCTCAAACGTTGAAATATTCCCAAAATTCCAACATTTTGGCCTCAGAAACGCCTGTTTCATACTGACCTTCGTACCTGGAAAGTCATGTGTTTCCTGTACCATGTTTTCATAAGTTTAGAACATACAGGCTAGAGGGGTTTGGTAGGAAACCTGTGACTCTGAAGCATATTGTGATAAGTCCCCTCTTATCATATCAGCACAGTCACATTAGTTTGCATGCAGTAGGTGCTTAGTCAGTTGAATCAAATGATATTGAGCTGGAATTGCCAATTACATGAAAAATATTAAATGAAATAAGACTGTAATATCTTAGACTGAGTAATCGAAAGCAGGACAAGTGATCCAAATTAAACTACAAATACTCTCTTTCATTTTCAAACATATCATTACTAAGAAACCCGTCATTACTAGTTAAGTTAAAAAAAATCTTATTTGGAATGAGTGAATAAATTGAGCGATAGCATACTTTTAAAACATACAACTGTATTATGTTTTTATCCCAGGCACTTTACCAAACTAGGCTCAGTGCAATTGAGAAAAAAATTAAATTATACAAGTGAGCGTGGTCTGCAGTATCCACATACCATATTGTGGTTTGTAGCATCCTCTTTTTTTTTTTTTTAGCATCCTCATATCATATTGAAGGCTAAATTCCATGCTATTAAATGATTTATTGAATAGTTTTTATTTTCTTTGTAATGTTTCTGCAATTATTTACACTATTTATGTTTACCATAAAGAACAAAGAACTGACAACTTATAGTATCACAGGAATGATATTAATTTAATTAAATGAGGATTTAATTGCTCATTCCCTGAGACATGGCAATAAAAAAACCCAGTAACCAAACCCAGTGCCGTTGAGTGGATTCCAACTCTTAGCGACCCTATAGGACAGAGTAGAACTGCCCCATAGAGTTTCCAAGGAGCGCCTGGTGGATTTGAACTGCTGACACTTTGGTTAGCAGCTGTAGCACTTAACCACTACCCCACCGACATGTGACGACATGTGGAATCGATGATGAAAATAAAAAGTGGGGTGAATATAGTGTTTTGAGTAAATTTAAAATGAAACAAAATTTGAAAGATTAACAAAATATGATTAAAGTAGCTTGTCTGAAAATCTAGGTACCCTTTTCCTAGATATTCCTGAGCAGAAGAGATATAAAAGTACTCAGTCTTTCCTGGGAGAGAATAAATTGCTCTTATCTCTTTGTCCCAGAGTTCCTTTCTCTATTATGGTGATTACGTCCTAATGGTACGGGTTGTCCCCGACTCACTACGTATTCAACTTAGGACAGACCACACTATGGCTATCCTCTTATGTTAGTACTTCTCCCTGGGAGGAAGTTAGAGGAAAATGCACACAGGGGATATGGAAAAAATTGCTAAGTTATATGAACACACTCCAAGCATTTTATCAGAGTGATATGACGGACGAAAAATGAAAAGAAAGAATGAGGGAGAGGGAGGAAAGAACTTGTCAAAAAAAATTACAGTGAAAGGATTAGCTGCAGTTTTTTCTAAACTAAATCAAGGACTTTAGTTGTTTGAAAACATGGACCCAAACCTTGGTCACTTTGCTAAGTCAATAGGCGGATTCAGGAAGCAGTGAGATGTTACCGTGACCATATGGACAACTCTCACTAATTTTCTGACTAAAAAGACCATCCCCATTCCTAGAAATAATCCAGAGGATCCAGAACCTTCTACAAATGGAGTTATTACCACCGCTGACAAAATGCCAATGCCATCGAACTCTTCTTCATCATCAGAGTAAATTTTATGATTTATGTGTGTATTAAAATATACCTGTAAGTTTATACATAATGTTTCCAATCCCAAAGACAAATAAAGATTGGACTTATAAAAATACTGACAATAAAAGGCAATAATAATGAAAACTTAAAAAAAATGAGTTATTCAACTTATGTCAGAACCAACTTATGATGGAGTCATTGGAACAGAACCCAATCACAAGTCAAGACTACCTGCGGTTATTTTGAGGCGTGCTTATCTTTCCTACATTGACTATGATTGTCTTGATATTGAGATTGTGTTGTTGTTGTTTTTTTAATTTTGAACTTTTAATCATCAACACATTCCATGCTGAATAATGTAACAGAGTATATATCTGGATATGCTCTATATCACTAAAAGACTGATTAGGAGGGAACACTCTGTGGAATACATCATTTACGAAAGTCAGGAAGCCAACTCTAACCCAAGATAATTAGGAGAATAAACAATACGTGTAACTAGTGCTGAAAATGGTAAATTAACATTATTCCAGATCTTAAGAGGTTAGTGTAGTGGGTCAAGAACAGAAACAGAGAAAGCGATTGAGTATGATGCTGGTGCTGGTCAAGAAAATGAGGATGATGAAGATTATGTAGTTGTGGATGGCCCAGATAATCAAGTGCTTGACCAGTAGTGGTTCGAACCCACCTCGAGGCACCTCAGAAGACAAGCCAACCAATCTGCTCTTGAAAGGTCAAAGCCTTGAAATCCCTATGGAGCAGTTCTACTCTGCATACATGGTCTCTCCACGAGTTAGAATCAACGCAACAGGAACTCACAACAAAATCAATATGATTATGGATTTTTGTGTCTGAAACCTGAGAGAATCAGGATGTGTAAAATGTAATTCATAAAGAAAAAAAATCCTACTAAGTAAAGATCATTAAATTTACTTGTTTTACTCTCTGTACTCTGTGGAAATTTTTCTATCCTCAAAATGTTCAGAATCTTCTTATGAAAGTTTATATTGTCATTATTATTTTCACAGTTTAAATATGTTTTCTTGAGTCTTTATAAATGTTATCTAGAATTAATCAAGTGCATAGTGAAATATCACCATGATTTCAGGTTGTTAGGGGTGAGTGAACAGAAAAAGGGTGACCTCTGGCAATTAGACCATAGGCAATGGCAAGATAACATGTACCCCATTCTGCTTAAAGTTGCCAAAATAAGTAGCCTGACCAAAATGCACACTGCATGCCAAATGTGTCTGACTTTTGGCCTAACCATAAAAGCCTGTTTAAGTATTTAAATAGTGAATATATACATATGAAGGTATATATAAAAATTAGAGATATATATCCTAAATATTTTGATTAAGTGTTAAAAGATTTGATTTATGGAAATATGGTAAAGTAATTTAGCAGAATTTTACATTTTGCCCTACTTAATTCCTTGGAGATAACCCAAATGAAACTTTGTGAAATCCTTTTACAAATGATCAAATAGAAGAAAATTGCTACTCTTAACAATTTATTGTCCAAATAATGTTAATATATCATGAAAATTGGCAATAAGCACAAAATTTCAATTTTTAGATTGAAACAGAAAGACACAAGTTAAATATTTCCCTTTCAATCAAAGTGCCATGAACTTGAAAAGATCTGCAAAGTGGAAACAGGTGTAGTGAACTGTTGAAGTATATTTAAAATTGTTTGACACGTTATAATACTGTGATCCAAAACTGAAGCTTGACATTACTGTAAGCATTGTAAGATCATAAATCACTTCAGACAGCGCACTGTGGTCTTAGTTCTTTCACACTAAAAGCATTTTGTAACTGTGATATTATTACATATTAGGAAAAAAATAATACAAAGTTTAAAGGAGAGGAGGAAACTTTGTTTTTTTTCTCATATGTTCAATACATTATATATCATTTAATTGAAGAAACTTTTTCCTGCTTTGCCTTATTTTAGATATTTTACTAAAACCTGAAAATTATTTAATGAAGATTTGAAGTAGATGGCCTACACATTAATGTTTTGTAGTTGATATAAAGCATAATTACAATGACAAAGAAATTAAAATGGTTAAAACAGAAATTTTCATATTAATTTTATTTATTTATTTCTTAGTTTAGAACATGAGGCAAAGATATTTTGGTTCTATATTGTGACCAGCTAAGTGAGGAAGTCAAAGAAGAGATGCAGAATCCAAGAAAGAATATAACCTTGCTGTTTGAGAATACTTGAGAGGCGAAGATCTAATGCATTATTTAAACTCTTTTTTGTAGTACTTTATATCTAAAAAGGAGCTCTGGTGACACAATGGTTAAGAGCTCGGCTGCTAACCAAAAGGTTGGCAGTTCAAATCCATCAGCTGCTCCTTAGAAACCCTATGGGGCAGTTCTACTCTTTACTATAGGGTAGTTAAGAATTGGAATCAGCTTGACGGCAATGTGTTTTTGTTTTTTTGGATTTTTATTCTTTTTGGTTTTATATGTAAAAAAGAGAAAATGTTTAAGCTATTTTCATCCCAGTTAAAATTTGAGGGCACAGATACTGTTGAAACTCACCCTTCTATTTATTCCCAAATTTTGAATACAGAACAAGTCTTTTTTTTTTTTTTTTTTCCTCTCTCTTTCATTCAAAAATTTATATACAAGTTGTTCTGTGACATTGGCTGCAATCGCCGAAATATGTCAGCACTCTCCCCCTTTCTACTCTGGGCTCCCTGCATCCATTTGTCCAGTTTTCCTGCCCCTTTCTGCTTTCTCATCTTTGCTTTTGGGCAGGTGTTGCCCATTTGGTCTCCTATACTTGATTGAACCAAAAAGCACACTCCTCACATGTGTTATTGTTTGTTTTGTAGGCCCTTCTAATCTTTGGCTGAAAGGTAAGCTTCAGGCGTGGCTTCAGTTCTGAGTTAGCAGGGTGTCTGGGGCTTATAGTCTCAGGGGTTCCTCCAGTCTCTGACAGACCAGTAAGTCTGGGTTTTTTTGTGAATTTAAATTTTGTTCCATATTTTTCTCCCACTCTATATTGTCATCCTTCAGAGTGGTTGATGGTGGTAGCTGGGCACCATGTAGTTCTTCTGGACTCAGGCTGGTAGAGGGTGTGGTTCAGCCTTTGAACTGATATTTTCCTCGTGTCTTTGGTTTACTTACTTCTTCTTTGCCCCGGACAGGATAGGACCAGTAAATGTATCTTAGGTGGCTGATAGAAAACGTTTAAGAACCCAGACACTACTCAGCAATGTAGGATGTAGAACATCTTTATGTTATGCCAGTTGACCTAGATGTCCATCGAGACCATGGTTCCCAGCCTTCAGTCCCAGTAACTCGATTCCTTAAGATGTTTGTATGTGTCTAAGAAGCCTTGGTCAATTGTGTTGACTTCCCATATATTGTGTGTTGTCTTTCCTTTCACCAAAGTTAACACTTGTCTACTATCTATTAGTGATCCCCCCCCAACCTTCCTCTCCCTCCTAACCATCAAAAATTGTTTTTTTCCTATGTGTAAACCTTTTCTTGACTTTTTATAAAAAGAGGTCTCATGCAACATTTGTTCTTTGTGGTTGACTTATATTTCACTCAATATAATGCCCTCCAGACTCATCCATATTGTGAGATGTTTTGCAGATTCATCACTGGTCTTTATTGTTACATAGTATTCCATTGTATGTATGTGCCATAATTTGTTTATTCATTTATCCGTTGATGGACACTTAGGTTATTTCCAACTTTTTGCTATTTAGAATAATGCCGCAGTGAAATGGGTATGCATATGTCTATTCGTGTAATGGTTTGTATTTTTTTAGGATATATTCCTAGGAGTAGGATTGCTGGATCATAAAAAAAAAAAAAAAGATCATAGAGTATTTTTATTTATAGTTCTTTAAGGAGACATCATATTGTTTTCCATATTTGCTGTACCATTTTACATTCTTACCAGCAATGCATAAGAGCTCCAATCTCCCTGCAACCTCTCCAATATTTGTTATATTCTGTCTTTTTGATTCACACCAGTAATGTCGAGATAAGATGATATCTCGTTGTAGCTTTGATTTGCATTTCTCTAACTGATGATGATCACAAGCATTTCCTCATGTGTCAGCCACCTGAATGTCTTCTTTGGCGAAGTGTCTGTTCATATCATTTGATCATTTTTTAATTGGATTATTTGTCTTTTTGTTGTTGAGGTGTTGAAGTATTTTATTTATTTTACAGATTAGACCCTTGTCAAATATGTTATACTCCAAAATTTTTTCCCAGCCTGTAGGTTCTGTTTTTACTCTTTTGGTAAAGTTTTTTGATGAGCCTAGGTGTTTAATTTTTAGGAGCTTCCAGTTGTCTAGTTTAGCTCCTGGTGTCTGTGTATTGTTAGTCATTGTTTGTATTACATTTATGTATCAGGGCCCCTGGAGTTGTCCTTACTTTTTCTTCCATGATCTTTATCATTTTAGATTTTATATTTAAGTTTTGATCCATTTTGAGTTTGTTTTTGTGTATGCTGTGAGGTACGGATCCTGTTTTTTTTTCAGATGGACATTCAGTTTTGCAAACACCATTTGTTAAAAAGACTGCCTTTTCTCCATTTAATGGACTCTGGTCCTTTGTCAAAGATCAGCTGACCATAGGGATGGATTTACATCTGGGTTCTAGATTCTGTTCCGTTGGTCTATGTGCCTGTCATGGATGTACAGTAGGTTCTGAGATCAGGTAGTGGGAAGCCTCCTACTTTGTTCTTTTTCTTCAATAATGCTTTGTTTCTTCGGGCCTCTTTGAATTCCATATGAAACTGGTGATTATCTTTTTCATCTCATGAAAAAATGTTGTTGGTATCGGGATTGGATTATATCTGAAGATTGCTTTGGTTAGGATTGACATTTTCACAATGTTGAGTCTTCCTATCCATGAGCATGGTGTGTTTTTCCACTTATTTTGGTTTCTTACAGTAGTGTTTGTAGTATGGTATTATTTTCTTGATCTCCTTTTCAAAAATTCTCTTTGCTAGTGTAAAAGAATCCAACTGATATTTGTGTATTGATCTTGTATCCTGCTATTCTGCTGAATCCTTCTGCTAGTTCCAGTAGTTTTCTTGTGGAATCTTTTGGTTTCTCTCTATATAGTATCATATCACCTGTGAATCCCAGTGCCGAGTCAATTCCAACTAATAGCAACCCTATAGGACAGAGTAGAGCTGCCCCATACAGTTTCCAAGGAGAGGCTGGCAGATTCAAACTGCCAAATCTTTGGTTAGCAGCTTTAACACTTAACCACTATGCTACCAGGGTTTTCCACCTGTGAATAGGGATAGTTTTACTTCTTCTTATCCAAAATCCTGGTGGCATAGTGGTTAAGTGCTATGGCTGCTAACCAAGAGGTCTGCAGTTCGAATCCACCAGGTGCTCCTTGAAAACTCAGTGGGGCAGTTCTACTCTGTCCTATAGGGTTGCTATGTGTCAGAATCAGCTAGAGAGCAATGGGTTTTTTGTTTTGTTTTGGTTATCCAGTTTGGATGGCTTTTATTTCTTTTCCTTGCCTTGTTTCTCTAGCTAAGACTTCCAGCACAATGTTAAATAGGAGTGGTGATGAAGGGTGCCTTAGTCTTGTTCCCGTTCTCAGGGGGAATGCTTTCAGCCTCTGTCCTTTGAGAATGATGTTGGCTGTGGGTTTTTTTTAGAGGAACTTCTCTTTTTTATTTCTATTTTATTGAGAGTTTTTATCCAAAAAGGGGGTTGGACTTTAACAAATGCCTTTTCTGTGACAATTGAAATGATCATGTCATTCTTTTCTTTTTTTCTATTTATGTGGTGGATTATGCTGATTGATTTTCTAATGTTGAGCCATCCTTGTGTAACGGGTATGAATCCTACTTGGTCATGATGTATTTTTTTTTTTAATATGATGCTGAATTCTCTTGGCTAAAATTTTGTTGAGAATTTTTGCATCTATATTCATGAGAAATACCGATCTGTGGCAGAGATTGAATTGCATCCTCCAAAAATGCATGTCAACTTGGCTAGGCCATGATTTCCGGTATTGTGTGATAGTACACCATTTTGTCATCTGATGTGATTTTCCTGTGTGATGTGAATCCTACCTCCATTATGTTAATGAGGCAGGCTTAGAGGTAGTTACATTAATGAAGTGGAACTCAGTCTACAAGTTAAGGTTGTATCCTGAGTCAATCTCTTTTGAAATATAAAAGAGAGATGCAGACAGAGAGACAGGAGGAGATCAGACCACCGAGAAAGTAGTGCCAGGAACAAAGTAGATCCTTTGGACCAGGGGTCCCTGCACTGAGAAACTCCTGGATCAAGGGAAGGTTGATGACTAGGATCTTCCTCCAGAGCCGACAGAGAAGAAAGCCTCCCCTGGAGCTGGCATCCTGAATTCAGACTTCTAGCCTCCTAGACTGTGAGAGAATAAACTTCTGATTAATAAAGCCATCCACTGGTGGTATTTCTTTATAGCAGTACTAGATAACTAAGTCTTTAATTTTCTTGTTTTGCAGTGTCTTAGCCTGACTTTTATATCAGGGTTATGCAGGCTTCATAGAATGAATTCAGTAGTATTCTTTCCTTTTCAATGCTCTCAAATAGTTTGAGTAGTGCTGGCATAAGCTCTTTTCTGAATGTTTGATAGAATTCTCCAGTATAGCCATCCAGCTGGACAATGAATAAGGAAAACTGGAAGAAGAATTAACACCTTTGAATTATGGTGTTGGCAATGGGTATTAAATATACCATGGACTGCCAGAAGAATGAAAAAAAATATTAAATATACCATGGACTGCCAGAAGAATGAAAAAAAAAAAATTCTGTCTTGGAAGAAGTACAGCCAGAAAGTTCCTTAGAAGCAAGAATGGTGACTTTTTTTTTTAATTGTTTTTACTGGGAGTTTTTTTATTACCTCTTCTCTTGTCTGTTCATATTTTCTTAGTCTGTGTTCATTTAGGTAGGTAGTGTGTTTCTAGAACTTTGTCCATTTCCTCTATATTCTCAAATTTGTTGGAGTATAGCTTTCCATAGTATTCTTTTATGATACTTTGTATTTCAGGTGAGTCTATTGTAATGTCCCCTGTCTCTTTTCTTATTGGGCTTATTTGCTTCCTCTCCTGTTTTTGATTTCTCAGTTTGGCCAGTGGTTTGTTAATTTTCTTGGTCCTTTCAAAGGAACAACTTTTGATCTTGCTGATTCTTTCTATTGTTTTTCTGTTCGCTATTTCATTTGTTTCTGCTCTAATCTTTATTATTTCCTTTCCTTTGGTGCCTGTGGGCTTTTTTTGCCATTTTCTTTCTATTTGCTCAAGTTGCAGGGCTAATGTTTTAATTTTGGCCCATTCTTTGTTTTTCGTGTGTGTTTATTGCTATAAATTGACCTCTGAGCACTGCCTTTGCTTTGTCCAAAGGTTTTGGTATGATGCATTTTAATTCTCATTTGATTCTAGGGATTTTTTTATTCCCTGTTTGACTTCTTCTATTACACAGTATTATTCAGGTTCCATGTATTTGATTGTTTTTCCCTTGCTCTGCCTGTTATTGGTTTGTACTTTTATGGTGTTGTGATGAGAGAGCATGCTTTGTATTACTTCAATGTTTTGGATTTTAATGAGGGTTAGCTTATGGCCTAAAAGGTGATCTATTCTGGATCATCTTCCATGTGTGTTAGAAAAGAATGTATACTTTGCTCCTTTTGACTGGAGTGTTCTATGTATGTCTATGAAGTCAAATTGATTTTGACTTTTACATCTTCTGTATCTTTGTTGAGTTTCTTTCTAGATGTTCTGTCCTTTACCAAGACTGGTGTGTTGAAGTCTCCTACTATCACTGTGGAACTATTTCTCTTTTCAGGCTGTTAACAGTTTATTTTACATATTTTGGAGTCCTGTCATTGGGTGCATAGATATTTATTAAGGTTATGCCTTCTTGGGGGATTATCATTTTAATCCTTATATAATGTCCTTCCTTGTCTTTTATGCTGGAGCTTGCCTTAAAGTCTGTTTTATCTGAGATGAGTATTGCCACTTCTGCTCTTTTTTGTTTACAGTTTGCTTGATATATTTTTTTCCATCCTTTGATTTTTAACATATTTATATCTTTGTGTCTATGGTGTATCTTTTGTAGACAGCATATTGATGGGTTCTTCTTTTTTATCCATTCTGACACTCTCTGTCTCTTTAGGGGTACATTTAAGCCATTTGCATTCAGTGTGATCATCATAGGTATGAGTTTATTGCCGTCATATTGTTACTTTTCTTTTTTTTGTGGTGTTGATGTTTCATGTTCCTCATACTTCCCTGTGTTTAGTTACTTTTGCTTGTGGATGTTTTTTCTTTTCTTTTCTTTCATTATTATAGATTTTGTGTTTACTGAGTCTTTCTGGTTTCTTTTTTTTTATTCTGATGAGTAGGTTTGTTAACTTTCTTTGTGATTACCTTAAAATTTACCCTTATCTTCCTATGTTTGGATCAGTCTTTTATTGCTTGAAAGCACCTTGATTTCTTCTGCCTTTGAAAGTTTTATACCTATACCGTTTAATCTCCCTTTTATTGTTTTGACATTGTCATTGTTTAGAGATTGATGTCTATTTCCCTGTTTTATGTTTTTTAGCTTTGTTTTATTACTGAGAGTTCCTTACTTAGGATGGTGCCTGGCTGATGCTGTCCTATGTCCTAGATTCCAGTTACTGTCTGATGTTGTTGGTTCTCTAATCAAAGGACTTCCTTTAATATTTCTTGTAAGTTTGTTTTGGTTTTTACAAATTCTCTTAATTTCTGTTTATCTGGAAATGTCTTATTTTCACCATTGTATTTGAGAGAGAGTTTTGCAGGATATACTATTCTTGGTTGGCAATTTTTTTTCTTTAAAGGTTTTATATATGGCACACCATTGCCTTCTTTCCTGCATAGTTTCTGCCAAGTAATCAAGCTTAGTCTTATTGTTTTGCCTTTGTAAGTGAATTTTTTTATCTTTGGTTTTGGCAAATGTGATTTTGATATGTCTTCATGACTTTGTTTTGAGGCCTGTCCTGTTTGGGTTTTGTTACGCTTCTTGGATGGTCAGCTTTTCATCTTTCATGATATTTGGAAAGTTTTCCACCAGCAAGTCTTCAACCATCTTCTCTGTGTTTTTCATTTTATCCCCTTCTTCTGGAACTCCGATCATACTCATATTTTTTGCTCTTGATTGTGTCCCACATAATTCTTAAGTTGTCTTCATTCTTTTCTCTAGTTTTTCCTCAAATAAAGTACCATCTGTGGGTTTGTGTTCAAGATTGCTGATTGTCTCCCACTGAGTTGTCTTCCATTGAGTTGGCTATTTCTGAAAATTTGTTGTTTATCTTTTGGATTTCTAATTGCAGTTTTTGTATGATTCCTAATTATTTTTTTTGATGTTTTGTTCTTGTATTATTTTCCTGAATTCTTCTATTGCTCTGTCCATGTTTTCCTTTGATTTTGGCTATGTTTTCCTTGTTTTTGTCTGTATTTTCCATTGTATTGTCTGCCTTTTTCCTTGGTTTTGTCTGTGTTTTCCTTGATCTTTTTCCTAATATCTTTGGAAAACCCTAAATATTAGTCTTTGAAATCCACATCAGGTAGTTCTAGTGAATTTTCTTCTTCTGGAAGGTTATCTGATTCTTTATTTTGGTCTCTTGCTGGAGCCATCCTGTCCTGCTTTTTTATATGTTTTGATATTGTCTGCTAACTCTGAGATATTAAAGTATTATTTTCTTTATTTATTGATTGTATGTTCATTAGTTTTATCCATTTTGTTCTGTTTTGATATGTCAGGGCAGGCAGCCAGGGTGTACTTTGCTGGTTGCTTGTCTGTGGACACAATAGCTCTCAGCACCTGCCTCACTGTACACTGGTTTGGTGAGGTGGCTAAGGGCAGACTGGATGTCTGCCGTCTGCCTACTGATTTTGGTTCAGCAGTGTGGGAGTATTCACAGTCCCTCATCATATGGGGGGTTGTTGTCTGGGGAGTGGTACAGGCTCACTTCTCACCATTCAGTAGCTGACCAGGTGGCAGGAGGGGAGGGGCAACGCAAGCCCAGTGTGGCTGCTGACCTGAGTGCCAGGAGCACTCTAGCTGTGCTGGCATGGCAGGAGCTGGCAGGGTTTGGGGGGAGGTGGCATACAGGGCTAGGTAGGGGGTAGAAAGAAATGAAAAGAGAGAAAGAAAGAAAAAAGAAAGGAAGAATGGACAGCATTATGGGAGCTGGGGTAGAGTGGTGTGCAGGGCTAGGCGGAGGGGAAAAAAAGGAGGAAAGAAAACATTTTTAAAAAAAGAATAAAAAGAAGCAAAAAAATAAAATCAATGACTGCGCATTGGAGGGGGGCGGGTAGGGGTGAGGTAGACCTGGGGCAATGGTTTGTCAGTGTGTCATTAGCACTCTATCTATGGCAGCTCTATGGAGTCCAGTGGGAAAGGGGGAAGGAAGTGTACAGAGGTAGATGGGAAGGAGACAGAAAAGTAAGGCAGGAAAAAAAAGAAAAAATGGCAGTCTTTTGGAGGCCAGTAAGTGAGGGTGGGGAAGATCCAGGGGCTGGTGGGAAGGGAAGTGAGGTGGTGTATGGAGCTAGGGGGGAGGGAGAAAGAAAAGAAAAAGAAATTTTAAAAAGGAAAAGAATGGTGGTGCAGTGGGGGTCCATGGGTGGCCATAGGACTGACATGGGACAGTGGCAGACCAGTGGCTCTCTAGCCACAGTGACATGGTGGAGGCCTGTGGGAAGGCAGGCAAGGTGGCATAGGGAGCTAGGTGGAACAGAGAAAGATAAGGAAGAAAGAGAAAAAATTGTGACTCAGTGGGGGCCAGCGAGCAGGGGCAGGGCAGACCTGGGGACTTTGGGAAGGGAAGGTGGCATAGGTGGGAGGGATAAAGAAAAGAGAATTAAAAATTGTGGTGTGGCAGGAGCTGGCGGGGGAGGGGGAGGTGGCATATGAGTCTAGGAGGGAGGGAGAAAGAAAAGGAAGAAAGAAAGAAAAATAAAAGCTGTATGGTGGGAGGAGGCAGGGAGGACCCTTGCCGTGACTATGGGGCTTGTACTGTGGATCCCAGATGTGAAGGCTGCTAGGATGGGGGGATTCTTGCTTCTACTCACCAGAAGGGTGTAGGGTGGGGAAGTATGTTTCTCTGGTTATTGGTTGCTCTGTCTCCTGTTGGCACCTCCATAAAATTGCCTTCCTGAACTCCCTGTCCAGGGTTATTGTTGGCTGTGTTTCTAGATGGCAACACCGTGCCATGTTAGTTGGTGGGGAACCGCCACTTTGTATCTCTTCTTTCTCATTTCTGTCAGTTTCTTCATCCCTTTAGTGTTTGATCTAGTTCTTTATTCCTTCATTGTTGTACAGGTTTGCAGAACTGTCATTTGTATCTGTTTTGCTTAGTTTTTTGGGTCTTTGCTGCAGAGGGATGGCATGATGCATCTGTCTATGGTACCATGTTGGCTCTGCCTCCTTAATTTTATTTTGTAAATAAGAAAAAACAATTTCATATAAGTACTAAGAATTTTGTTTTTTACACTGACTTTTTTCAAGAAGCACAATTTTTTCCACAGAAACAATATTTAAGAACTGTTTTTATCTCCACTGTTTCATAGTGACATTATGAATATAAAATGATCCGGGCCAGAAAAGTAGTACACATTGGCTACTCTCCCTGCTGTCTGCACTGCATATTGACAGCTTTTAAAAAATTAATAGTTGCACTGAATGTTTACGATCACTTCATATTGGCTAAAAAGCTAATGATATTGGCATTTAGAAGTTAAGACAGAAATACAAATTAAATCCATTTATTTCTATCAACAGTATATATTTTGAGTCTAGAGCAAGATGGTGGCATAAGCAGCTGCATGCTCCTGTCCCTACGCAAAACCAGTCAAAATGTTACAGCAACTAACTGAATGCTGAAAAAAAAAAAAAAGCAACATTTAAATGGTAGGAAAATTTTAGTTTTTTACTCATCTACATCCCATTCTCTTCTCAGCTTGATGTGGCCATCGTAAAGGATCAGTGGCCCACACTTCCAGACAGGAAGCCTGATTACTGGCTCTAGAGGAAGCAGACTTTTTTTTTTTTTGCAAATTTTAGTATGTGGTTATTCTAACCTCTCTGAGGCTGCCTGAATGACTGAAGCAAGGTGTTCATCTCAGTTTGGCCTGTTTCAGAGCTCACACAGGGTTGCAGGGCAGTGGCAAAGACAAAAAGCTCTACCTGCCTTTAGCCATCTGTGGTTAAAGAGAGTAATTAAGGCATACAATAGGCATCTTAAGATTGGAAGTAAAGGCCAGGGAGAGATTTACTTTAGAAAATTAAGGCTTTCAAAATTATCATGTATATGGAAGAAATGAGAAAGCCACACACATGCCTAGACAAGAAACATGCTAGGACTTACCTGAAAAAAATCCCTACACTTTCACCTTGGGCTGATAGCTAGGCTCAGCACAAGTCTGGCTAAGTAGTGACAAAAGGCTCTGAAACAGAAATAATTTCCAAAGATTGGTGCAGTGCTTTTTTGTTTGTTTGTTTTCAGGGTTTTTTTTGGGGGGGGGGAGTTGTTTTGTTCCCCCGCCCCCACTGGCATTCAAGAAAATCTCTTTCGAAATATTAACTGAACACAAGCTAAGAAACAGAGAGTTCAGCGTCTACAAAGGTTTAAGAAGGCAGCTCTGCAAAAATAGTTAAGAGAGGTAACTGTTTAAATGGGCTATAGCCTTCAACAATTTAAAAAACAAACAAACAAACAAAATAGCACATGCTGGGGAAGGGAAGGAATCTGATTTTATAGTCAAATATCCTGGTTTAACAAAAATAACAAGATATGCAAAGAAAAAGTATGGTCTATGCAAAATAAAGTGACAGAAGCAGTCTTCATGGAAGCCAAGATAATGGACTTACTAGACAAAGACTTTAAAATACAACATTAAATATGCTCAAAGTACTAAAGAAAACATGGACAAAAAATAAAGGAAATAAGAAAAATTATAGAGGAGAAAAAGGAGAATATTAATAGAGAGAGAAATCATGAAAAGGAACAAAACAGAAATAGTAGAGCTAAAGAGTACAATAACTGAAATGAAAATTCACTGGAGGAATTCAACAGCAGATTTGAGATGGCAGAAGAAAGAATCAGTGAACTTGATGTTAGGGCAATTGAAACTTTTTATTTTGAGGAGCTAAAAGAAAAAAAAAATGAGGGACCTTGACAAAGACTAACAGACTTGTGGGACACAATCAAGAAGACCAACATACTATGGGAGTCCCAGAAGAAATGAGAGAGACAAAGTGGCAGAAAGAATATTTGAAGTAATGATGGCATAAAACTTTCCCAATCACACAAAAGTCAAGAATCTACACATTCAAGAAGGCCAGTAACTCCAAGTAGGATAAATCCAGAGAAAGCCACACTAAACACACTGCAATCAAACTCTTGAAAAACAAAGATAAAGAAAAAATCTTTAAAGCAACAAGAGAGAAATGAATCATTACATTCACAGGATCCTCAAAAAAAATTAAGTGCTAGTTTCTTCTCAGTGATCATGGAAGCTAGAGAGCAATGGGAAGGCAGATATAAAGTGCTGAAAGACCTGTCCAACAAGAATTCTATTGTGGCAAAACTGTTCTTCAAAATGAAGGTTGAATTAAGCACCCCCAGATACACAGAGTTGAGGGAGTTCATTACCATGAAACCTGTCCTAAAAGAAAAGCTAAAACCAGTCCTTCAGGCTGAAATGCAAGGACAGTAGACAATAACTTGAAGTTGTATGAAGAATAAAAATCTTCAGTAAAGGTCATTTCATAAGTAAATATAAAGGCTAGTTTTATGGTATGTTTCTGTTGTAACTCTACATGTTATGTCGACAGGTTTTAAAAGAAAAACACATAGAAATAATTACAAAATTATGTCATAATTTATAAATTTATGTTATTGTCATGGATTGAATTATGTCTTCCTAAAATTTGTCAACTTGGTTAGGCCATGATTCACAGTATTGTGTGGTTGTCCTCCACTTTGTGGTTATAATTTTATGTTAAAGAGGATTGGAGTGGGATTGTAACACCCTTACTAAGGCCACATCCCTGATCCAATGTAAAGGGAGTTTCCCTGGGGTGTGGCCTGTGTCACTTTTTATCTTACAAGAGGTAAAAGGAAAGGAAGCAAGCAGAGAGTTGGGGACCTCATACCACCAAGAAAGCAGTGCCAGGAGCAGACTGTGTCCTTTGGACCTAGGGTCCCTGCATGGAGAAGCTCCTAGTCCGGGGGAACATTGATGAAAAGGCCAACAGAGAGAGAAACCCTCCCCCTGGAGCTGATGCCCTGAATTTGGACTTTCAGCCTACTTTTCTGAGAGTAAATAAACTTCTCTTCGTTAAAACCATCCACTTGTGATATTTTCTGTTATAGCAGCACTAGACGACTAAGATAGCTATGTTATTGGGAAAACAATGTATAAGGAAGTAATTAATGACAACAACAGTATAAAGCAAGAGGAGTTTTTCTATGATATGGAAAAAAAAAGTTTTTTTTTTATGGAAGTTAAGTAGGTATCAATTTAAACTAGATTGTCTTAATTTAAGATGTTATATGTTACCTGCATCATAGCTACAGTGAAAATATCAAAAATATATATATATAAAAGGAAACAAGAAAGAAATCAAAATCATCCACTACAAAAGATCAACTAAATGCAAAAGTAAGCATATTGGAGGAAAATGGGATAAAAGCAAAAGTATCAGACACACAGAAAACAAACAGCAAAATGACAGAATTAAGTCCTTCCTTATTGGCAATTACTTTAAGTTCCCTAATCAAAAGACAAAGATTGACAGAACTATATACTGTCTGCAAGAGACCCACTTTAGATACAAAGACACAAATAGGTTGAAAATTAAAGGATGGAAAAAAATATTCCATGCAAACAGTAACCAAAATAGAAGTTGAGTCGCTATATTAATATTAGACAAAATAGACTTTAAATTAAGATCCATCACAACAGGCAAAAAAAAAAAAAAGAACATTATATTATGATACAGGGTCAATTCATCAAGAAGATGTAACAATTATAAATACATAGCCACTTAACAACAGAGACCCAAAATATATTAAGCAAACATTAACAGAAGGGAGAAATAGACAATTCTACAACTATAGTTGAACACTTCAATATATCACTTTCAATAATAGAACAACTAGACAGAAGATTAAGAAAAGAGGATTCGAACAACACTAAAAACAATCTAGACCTAAAAGACAGAACACTCCATTCAACAATAACAGAACAGACATTCTACTCCAGTGCACATGAATTATTCTGCAGGAGAGACCATGTGTTAGGTCACAAAACAAGCCTCAATTGTTTAAAAAGCTTGAAATCATACAAAGTATTTTCTCTGACCACAATGGAATGAAACTAAAAATGAATTACAGAAGAAAACTGAAATTTTCACAAATGTGTGAAAAATAAAAAAAAACATTGTATTTATCAACCATAAGACAAAGAAAAAATCACAAGGGATATTATAAAAAAATTAAGATGAATGAAATGAAAGCATAACATACCAAAACATACTGGGTGCAGTGAAATTAGTGCTCAGAGGAAAATAAATGACTGCAAAAAAAAAAAAAAAGTATGATCGCACATCAATAACCCAGCTTTACATCTTTGGGAAATAGAAAAAGAATAGTAAACTCAGCCCAAAACTATCAGAAGGGAGGAAATAATAAGGATAAGTGTGGAGATAAATAAAATAAAAAACAATAGAGAGAATCAATAAAACAAAAAGTTGGTACTTTGAAAAGATAGATAAAATAGACAAAACATTAGCTAGACTGACAAGAAAAAAAGAAAGAAGACACAAATAACTAAAATCAGAAATTAAAGTGAGGGCATCACTACCAACCCTACAGAAAGAAAAGAATTGTGAAAGAATAATATGAACAATTGTATGCCAACAAATTATGTAACTAAGAAGAATTGGACACACTCCTAGAAACCCTAAACTACCTAAATCTAAGGTAGAAACAAACTACCTAAATTGACACAAGAAGAAATAGAAAATTTCAGCAGACTTATGACAAGTGAAGAGATTGGATCAAAAACCTCTCCCCCTCCAAAAAAGAAAAATCTAGAACCATATGACTTCACTGGTGAATTCTACCAAACATTTAAAGAAGAACTTTTCTCAAACTATTCAAAAAAAAAAAAAATAGAAAAGGAGTGAACATTTCCTAAATTAATTCTATGAGGCTAGCATTTCCCTGATACCAACACCAGATAGACACCACAAAAAAAAAAAAAAAAAAAAACTACACAGCAATATCTCTTATGAATACACATGCGAAAATCTTCAACAAAATACTGGCAGGTCAAATTCAACAGCATTTTTAAAAAAATTGTACACTATCACCAGTGGCATTTATTCCAGTAATGCAAAAGTGGTTCAACATTAGAGAACCAATCATTGTAAGAAACCACATTAATAGAATAAAGGAAAGGAACCATACAATCATCTCGATTGTTGGATAAAGTTATTTCACAAAATTCAACAGCCTTTAAAGATAAATGCACTCAACAAACTGAGAGTAGAAGGGAAATTCCTCAGTATGATATAGGGCACTTATGACAAGTCTCCTGTAAACATAATACTCAATGCTAAAGACTGAAAGCTTTCCCCCTAATATTAGGAACAAGACAAGAATCGCACTTTTATCACTGCTATTGAACATTATACTGGAAGTTCTAGCCAGAGCAATTAAATAAGAAGTAATAAAAAATCATCCAAATCAGAAAGGAAGTAAAATTATCTCTTTTTGTAGATAATAGGATTCTATACGTATGTAGAAAGCCCCAAAGAATTTACAAGAATGCTAATAAATAGAATCAGCAAAGTTTCAGGGTACAAGATCAACACATAAAAATCAGTTATGTTTCTATACATTGGCAATGAACAAACTGGAAAGGAAATTTAAAAACCAATTCCAGTTACAATAATATCTAAAAGAATGAAATACCTAGGAATACATTTAAAGGCAGAGGTGAGAGACTTGTACACTGAAAAATATAAAACATTGATGAAAGAAATTAAAGGAGATCTAAATAAATGCAAAATCATCCCAATGTACGTGTATTGGAAGACTTAATGATGTTA
Organism: Elephas maximus indicus; assembly: GCF_024166365.1. Taxonomy (NCBI): domain Eukaryota; kingdom Metazoa; phylum Chordata; class Mammalia; order Proboscidea; family Elephantidae; genus Elephas; species Elephas maximus. Next base: position 62,801,238 of record NC_064836.1, read on the forward strand.
ATGCCAATACTACCCAAAGCGAACTACAGATTCGACACAACCCCTGCTAAAATTCCAATAGCCTTTCTTACAAAAATGGAAAAGCCAATTCTCAAATTCGTATGGAACTACAACAAACCCCGAAAGCCAAAGCAATCTTGAAAATGAAGAATAAAGTGAAAAGACTCACATTTCCTTATTTCAAAATGTACTATAAAGCTAAAGTAATCCAAACAGTGTGGTACTGGTATAAGGACAGACAAACAGACCAATGAAGTAGAATTGAGAGCCCAGAAATAAACCCATACGTCTACGAACAATTTATTCTCAACAAGGGTGTCAAAACATTCAATGGGGGAAGGAATAGTCTCTTCAACAAATGGTTTTGGAACATGCAAAATAATGAAGTCCAACCCATCCCTCACACCACATATGAAAATTAATTCAAAATTGATCAATGACCTAAATATAAGAAGTATCATCATAAAATTAATAAAAGAAACTCTATGGATAAAGCCGCAAAACCTTGCTTTTGCCTGTGGATTCTTAGATGTGACACCAAAAGCATGAGCAGCAAATTAAAAAATAGATAAACCAGACTTCATACAAATTAAAAACTTTTGTGCATAAAGGACTTTACCAAGAAAGTGAAGGAACAACCTACAGTAGGGGAAAATATTTGAAAATCATGTATCTAATAAGTGTTTAATATTCAGAATATACAAAGAACTCCTATAATTCAACAACAAAAGGAAAAACAACCCAATTTTAAAATGGCCACGGGACTAGAGATTTCTCCAAAGAACATATACCAATGACCAACAGGCACACAAAAAGATGCTCAACGTAATCACTTATCAGGGAGATGCTATCCAATGAGATAAGACTTCATACATACCAGGGTGGCTATTGGACAAAGCTGCTGCAAATGGCCTCTTTAAACTGTTGAAAAGCAAGTCACTTTAAGGACGAAGATGCGCCTGACCCAAAACATGATATTTTCAGTTGCCTCCTATGCATGAGAAAGCTGGAGAATGAATAAGGAAGACTGAAGAAGAATCGACACCTTTGAATTATTGTGTTGGTGAAGAATATTGAATATACCATGGACTGTCGGAAGAGCGAACAGATCTGTCTTAGAAGAGGTATAGCCAGAGTGCTCCTTAGAAGTAAGAATGGTGAGACTTCACTCATGTACTTTGGACATGTTATCAGGAGGGACCAGTCCCTGGAGAAGGACTACATGTTTGGTAAGATGAGAGTCAGTGAAAAAGAGGAAGACTTTCAATGAGATGGATTGACACAGTGGCTGCAACAATTGGCTCAAAGATAGTAACGATTGTGAGGATGGCGCAGGACTGGGCAGTGTTTCGTTCTGTTGTACGTAGGGTCACTGTGAATTGGAATTGACTTGATAACACCTAACAACAACAAGTGTGGCTATTACCAGAAAAACAGGAAATAACAAGTGTTGGTGAGGATGCTGATAAATTGGAACTCCTGCTCACTGCTGGCCAAAAATGTAAAATGATGCAGCCTCTATGGAAAGCAGTTTGGAGGTTCCTCAAAAAGTTAAACATAGAATTATCATACATTTCCATAGGTGGAAACAGCCCAAGTGTCCATAAACAGATGAATAGAACTTTAAGACGTTGTATACATACAATGGAATACTATTTAACCACAGAGGGAAACAAAGTTCTAATACATACCATGACATGGATGGACATTGAAAACATCATGCTAAGTGAAATACATCAGACAGAAAAGGACAAATATTTTATAATCACAATTTTATAAAGTACCTAGAAGAGGTAAACGCATAGGAAACAAAAGCACATTAGTGGTTACCAGGACCTGGGGTGGAGGGGATAATGGGGAATTTTTAATTAAGGGGTTGTTAGTACAGTGTTAGTCATCATGGAGTGGATTTCAACTCATGTTTATCCCGTGTCTATAGAGTAGAACTGCTCCATAGGGTTTTCAAGGCTTTCAAAATCAGATCTGCAGTCCTGTATCCTACGGTGCCTCTGGGTGGGTTTGAACCACCAGCCTTTTGACTAGTAGTTCAGCACGTAACCATTTGCACTGCCCAGGAACTTGAGTTTCTATTTGGGGTGATAAAATTTTTTTTGAAATTGTTAGAGATGATTGTTGTACAACATGGTAACTGTGATTAATATCACTGAGTTGTACACATAATAGTTATTTGTTTTATATATATATATCCACAATAAAATATTTTAAAAAGGAAAAAAATGGGTATTTTAACATAAGCTCCAAAACTGTTTAACCGTTAAAGAGATTTAATTTAACAACTTGCTTTAGTTTAGCCCAAAGTGCATCTTTCAAACCTTTAATATGCACATTGTATCAAATTCTCAAAGGAATCATGCAAAAAATTTAACATTTTTTAGGATTTCCTCTTTTTTGTGTTACTGTTTACTGTTTTTCCCCATCCCAAGAAATTCACTGTTGATATACAGTCAATTCTCTCGATTTGTAAAAAAGTTATAACAATTTAGTTGAAATGGAAAACAAATTACCATTGTCAGATCTTTAAGCATGAATATCATTAAATTTTTAAACACTCAAAATTATTTTCTAAACATTTTCAATATATTACAAATCTGTAAATGTCTTTACCCAAATATTTTAAATTATATCAACTCAACAAGTGTGTATATTTGTTTAATGAATAGACCCTACTTTATGGGCTTCCCTATATATTAAAAGATTAAGATTCAAATTATAAGAATCCAAGGTCCAAGGCTGACATAGTTATTAAACTGTAGTTTTTTCTCCTTTTATTTTCATTGTTGGCCCTTTTTTTTTTTTAAGTCCTAGCTCTACTCAGTCAGACAAATATAATGCATTAAGAATTAAACTCGGTCATGCAGCTATTTTTAACATTGCTTACTTTTAACATAACTATGCTTTCCTGATACTCAGTGATACAATATTTGCTATGACTTGATTTTTTTTTTTTTCTAATTTCTAAAGAATCTCTTTCTGTTATGAAATGTTCAAGATCTGGACACATGGTATTGAAGGCATTCAAACAGTCTATAGCAGGAAAATATATAGCACACAATCCTTTTTAAAAAATGCATACAATAACAGCTGGAATTTATAACAACAAATGAAGGGAAAGATGAAGGAAATATACAAATCATAAGCTTCAAGAAACACTTATAAATCTTTATGATGTCCTATCGTAACTCAGACGGAATGTTATCCTTTCAAAATCTGCCAGATCACGCCAAACATTGTACCCAGTTTGAAAACTCAGGTGCTTTGAAGTTATCTTTGAAATCCTCTTAGCGTTGCAGTTTTGATCACTCCACAGATCACAGCAACTCGTGCACTGATGCTCTGTCGTTCTATTGCTTCCCTAGGTTGTCACTGTTCTTCTTCCCTTTCATACAAAAGTACATAATTTTGTTCTCCACAAGTAATCTAAAAATTGTGCACATTTTTGCATAAAAGTGTTAAATTTACAAAAGTTCATAGATTTAGTAGATTGAAAAGGAAAAAAATTGTTTTTCTTTCGAATTATTGGCTTCTTCAAACCCACTCCTTGTTCTTGCTTTTTCCTGCCTGCAGATGAGATTTTGGCCAAATTTATTAATTCATTCAAAGATAATTTTGAGTGTCTACTAAGTACCAGGCACTGTTCTAGTTGCTTTGATACATAAGTGAACAAAACCAAAGTTTCCTGACTCTGAGGAGCTTATATTCTAGTTGTGGAAAGGCAATAAATGTAATAGTTCTATGGGAAAATGAATTTAAAAAAATCATGACACAGGGAGTTAGAAGTTTCAGGCTGGGAGTAGGGGCAAAAGGAGAGGTGGGGGGCAGGTTTTAGTATTAGTTACAGCGATCTGTTGCAAGTCTTTTTGAAAGGTGAGATTTAGACAACAGGCAAGTTCAGTCAAGTTGATATCTGCAAGGACATTCCAGAACAGAACTTAAAACAAGATCATGTTTGGTATGTTGACACTACAGCAGGAAATCAGGTGTGCTGAAGCTTCGTGAACACCTGTGCAAATGATAGAAGAGCAATCAGAGAGAAGCAGATGGTGGTAGAACTTGGGAGACCTTGCTGACCATTTTCAGGATCTGGGATTCCAATCTGAGTGAACTACAGAAATGGCATGATCTGATTTATATTTTAGAAGCATAACAAAGTATCCAGACAAGAGATGACAGTGGTTCAGCTAAGGGAGGTAAAAGTAGAGACTGTGAGAAGGGGCCAAAAGTGGATATGTTTTGAAGATGGAGCCACCATCATTTCCTGATAGATTTAATATAGACGTGAAAGAAAGGAAACAAGTCTTGCTCCAAGGGTTTCAGAATGAGCAACTGTAGGAATGGAAGTAGAGTAGACTTGGGGCAATGGGCGTAGGGTGAAAGGACCAGATTTGGAGCAAAATTATTTGGAGTTTTAAAAGTGGTAAACATGTTACATTTCTGATGTCTGTTATACAGCCAAGTAGAAATATTGACATATGACAACTTGATATATGAGTCTGTAGTTTGAGAGCACAGCCTGGTCAGGAGATTTAAAATTTTGGGGATCATCAGCATATAAACCAGTTGGCTGTAGAGCCAATTCCCACTTGTATGGTTAGTGGACAGTTTGCTTCACCCAGGGAGAGCTCCTCATCATAAACATAGTATATAAAACCATGAAACTGGATTTGATTGTCAATGGACTGTAGCTAAAAAAAAAAAGAGACATCCAAAGCTGAACTTAGGGTACTTCAGTGTTAATGGGTCAGAGAGAAGAGGAGAAATCAGCAAAGGCAACTGAGAACAAGCAATCAATGAGTTAGGAAGAAAACCAAGCAGTGCTATGCCCTGGAAATAAAATTTTAAAAGGCAATTAAAAAGAATAAAGAGATCAACTGTATCTAATATTGCTGATAGATTCAATTGGATCCAGTATAAATGGCCATATATTGTTAGGATTCAAATATACAGCGTGAGTTACATCTTGTTCCAAAACTTGATGACCGAATTACCAGCAAAGTAACTTTTAAATAAAAAAGTTGTGTCAAAACTTAAAAATTACTTTTGACATCACTCTTTTTTCTGAAACTCTGATTTTGGTAAAGATAATATCATTCCATATACGAGACAATATGTAAACTTGATTTTAGCAGCCAAAATTTCCATGGTATCAGTGTCCACTAAAGCTGAATCTACAAGTTTTGCATTCTGCAAATGCTTTTTGCTCTTAAGTAGAAGAAATTTAATAATAATAAAAAAAAAAAAAACCCTAAGCTGGCTCTTTATTCTCTGAAATGCTATAGGTTGCTCTAACATATGTTCAATAGCATATTTATGACTGTGACTGACTCCAGAAAACTGATTGTATTTAATCCTCTAGTTATTACCTTTGGGAACAGTACGCTATAGCATACTTTGAAATAATTTCTTTTTCTAATACTGAAGCTAAAAAGACCATAACAACACTGTGACATAACAAGGTATCCCTGCCAAATGTCAATCAATCATTTTCCAAAGGGGTCTTTTGGGGAAGTTAAAGATGAAAACCCTTCCTAAGTTCTTTCTAAATATTAATACTTAGGCTTTAAAAAAAAAATCTAAAGGCATTCTCAGATAATTTTGGAGCATGCATTCATACTTGGCATTCATTCACCACCAGTTCTCTCCACCTGACTCTCATCTCAAACACGTGGTACCCAGATAATATTTTGTCATATCAGCAAATCTTATATAGCTAGCTTTCACAATGGTCCTTCTCGTTTTATTTTATTTTTTAATTTCTCAATTGATTCTAGTTATTTAAAAATCTCTTTTAGAAATACAAAAGGTTAAAAAAAAAAAAAGTGAAAGTTTTCAAGCCATGACTTTTGTCATAAAATCGGTTTAACTTTTCGGTGAAATACGGTTTCTTTTACAGAAGTCAGGCAGATTCATACAAAAAAGTAGGAGTTTCATTTTACTGAGAAGAATTAATATCATTTATTACATATATGATACAATCAGGCACAATCTGAAATGCTTGGAATATACATCTCAAACAATTTTCTAACTGTCCTCTGGTTTAGATACAATTCTTAAGTCCATTTTACAGAAATGCAATGATCTTGCCCAAATCAAGAAAAAAAATAGGTATAAGTATTAAAAAAAAAAAAATCAAACCCATTGCCGTTGAGTCCACTCTGACTCATGGCGACCCTACAGGACAGAGTAGAACCACCCCCATAGGGCTTCCAAGGAGTGGCTGGTGGATTTGAACTGCCGACATTTTGGTTAGCAGCTGAGATGTTAACCACTGTGCCACCAGGGCTCCAGGGGTAAGCGTACTCCTTGGAATGTCACCATGATATTTGTAGTATAGAACATGAGTGTTGATAAAAATTGAATGTTATCCAAGCCTTTTGTTAAAGAAACCCCCATCCCACCCTTTTTGTTCTGGAAAACTGCAGGGTAAGGAACTGGACAAGTATTAACTACTCTTTAGTTTTTCCTCCCTTATCTCCACTTCTACATCCTCTTGGATTTCCGAGGATCCAGGTGGCCTTATCATAAGAAAGGAAAACATTTTGAGCAAACTGGCCTTAATTGCAACCTTGGTACATCACTCATCGAGCCCTACCCTTAACTTGCTTTTAAAAATCTCACAGACCTGTGTCTCAGTGACATTGAGACACAGTTCTGGTGTCTCTGTGTCTCCCATTGTGGTCCTCTCCCTCAGTCCTGCTTTCTTCCCTTCCCTTATTCCTTTTCCTTCCTTTGCAACTTCCTTTTGAATGAAAGTCATCCTTGCCATGTTTTGATATTGTCTGGTGCAGTTTTTTCTTTGAGGGTTTCAATCCTGGACCTAATATTTATGCATTTAATGTTTTTGTGATCTCTAAGACTTTACTTAGCTACTCAAGAGTTTCAATTTCCTCTTCTGTAAAATAATAATAATTTTTGCATTTAAATTGCCTTTAAGTGCATCATAGTAGTAAAAACAATCCAAACAATACAGAAGTCTATGAAGTAAAATTTTAAATTTTCTTTGCTAGCATACATTGCTCGTTATCTGTTCAATGCCCGTTTTCTTTTCTTTTTTTACTAATACAGCCCAGATTTTGTTAAGGGCAGCAACAAGCCCAGTTAAAATAACTGCAACTCCCAGCCTCCTCTCTTGTATTTCTGGTCAACGAAATTTCAACAAAATTCTCTCAGGGATTTCAAGAAAGCTCTCTAAAAGGATAAAGAATCAGTTGGTTCCTAATTTTACCATTTTACCTTTTCCCTCTTCATGCCAGCAATGCAGAAACTCTGTGTGTGTGTGTGTGTGTGTGTGTGTGTGTGTGTATGTGACTATGTTGAGAACGAAGCCTTGGGGGTACAAGTGGTTAAGCATTCGGCTGCTAACAAAAAGACTGGCACTTCGAATCCACCAGCCACTCCTTGGAAACTCTATGGGGGCAGTTCTACTCTGTCCTATAGGGTTGCTATGAGTCAGTACTGACAGGCAACGGGGTTGGTTTTTTTTTTTGGTTATGTCAAGAATATGAGTTGGAATTGACTATAGGCAATGGGATTGGTTTATGTTGAGAATAACATATGGCAGAGAAGAAAAATGGAAGGCATGTGGGGTCCTGAGGGCAGTGTGGAGCCATTGTACCAGCTCTGGACTGATAACTTCTTCAATGTGTGAAAAAAATAAATCTCTATTTAATTAGCCTCTGAAATTAGACTTCACGTTGAAATAATATGTGCAACCAACCTATGCTAAACACTATACTATTTCATCTACTGCCTTATTAGTTCCGTTGTTTTTTTTTTTTACTGTCAGTCACTAAGTAGACAATAGATAAGTGGTAACTTTGATGAAGGGTAAGACAGTAAGCCATACTGGGGAAGCCAGGACAACTTGTACAAGGCAAGGTCATGGAAGCTCCATAACAACAACAACAACAAAAAACCAAACCCATTGCCGTAGAGTCTATTCCAACTCATAGTGACCCCATAGTACAGAATAGAACTGCCCCATAGAGTTTCCAAGGAATGCCTGGTGGATTCAAACTGCCAACCTTTTGGTTAGCAGCTGTAGCTCTTAACCACTACACCAACAGGGTTTGGAAGCTCCATAGACACATCTAAACTCTCTGAGGACTGTGGGGAATTGCTGGGCTGAGGGCTTTGGGACCATGGTCTCGGGGAAAATCTAGCTCAATTGGCCTAACATAGTTTATAAAGAAAATGTTCTACATTCTACTTCAGTGAATAGTGCCTGGGGTCTTAAAAGCTTGAGAGCAGCCATCTAAGATGCGCCACTGGTCTCACTGCTTCAGGAGCAAGGGAGAATGAAGAAAACTAAAGACACAAGTGAAAGATCATTCCAAAGGACTAATGAACCACATCTACCATGGCCTCCACCAGACTGGGTCCAGTACAACTAGATGGTGCCTGGCTACCACCATTGACTGCTCTGACAGGGATCACAATAGAGGGTACTGGACAGAGCTGGAGAAAAATGTAGAACAAAATTCTTACTCACAAAAAAAAAAAAGACCAGACTCACAGGCCTGACAGAAACTGGAGAAACCCTAAGAATATAGCCTCCAGACACGCTTTTAGCTCAGTAAGGAAATCACTCCCAAGGTTCACCCTTCAGCCAAAGTTTAGATAAGCACATAAAACAAAATGAGACTAAAGGGGCACAACAGCCCAGGGGTAAGGACTAGAAGGCAGGAGGGGACAGGAAAGCTGGTAAATAGGGAACCCAAGGTCGAGAAGGGAGAGTGTTGACATGTCGTGGGGTTGTTAACCAATGTCATAAAACAATATGTGTACTAACTATTTAATGAGAAACTAGTTCTGTAAACCTTCATCTAAAGTACAATAAATATATATATGTTTTTTTTCTCTTCTTATAACCAGGCTTTTGATATAAGAAACCAGAATTTTCTTATATCTAGAAACATATACTCGTTTGGATGCAGACAATATTAATCTTTTCTTCCCGTTGTTGCTGTGAAGATTAGCAATAATACTGTAAAGTTGCCTTTTTAAAAGAAACCTGTTTTAAAACGTTATTAATAGTTTTATATATCTATATAGAAATATATCTCAATTAGCCATGACATTGAAGTGTCACAAGACAAAAAGAGCAAAATGCCTGGGAAAGAAAATTATAAACTTTGCCACAAAATTATTAACTTCCTGGTCTTCCACTTCAGCAATGAAGGAGTATCACATTACTTTGTTGTTAGGAGAGGTCAGTAGTAGAAAACACTGACCCAGATTCTCATTCTATAAAACTCTTTGGAAATATATATCTATAAAGGAAACCCTGGTGGTATAATGGTTAAGAGCTACATCTGTTAACCAAAAGGTCAGCAGTTCAAATCCCCCAGGTGCTCCTTGGAAACCCTATAGAGCAGTTCTACTCTGTCCTGTAGGGTCACTATGAGTTGGAATCAACTCGACAGCAATGATTTTTTTTAGCTTTTAAAGGAAAAAAGAGATTAATTGACATTTGCTCAATGACTGAACGAGGATTAGTATTCAGGTACTCTGATTCTCTCCTTAGTACTATCCCCATCTGTTACCGTCATTCCATAAGATTTAAGATTCTTTAGGATCTTATATTTCTTAACTAGATGGTAGCCAGATAACAAGATCACAAAAACAGGAGAGAGGAAGAGACATAGAAAGACAAAGATATTTAAGAAATTATCAATATAGAATTTACTCAATTTTTTTTCAGTCTCAGAGATAGAAAAGGCTCTTTTACTAAACTAAAAAAAGTTCTTAAACAACACTTTTCAAACCAAGAAATAAAGTAGTCTTTGAAATCATGTTTTTTTTAGCAAAGGCAATCTGGCCCTTATTGCATGGAATATAGGTCAGAAGCTTTAGAAAGAATGCTGTGGCTGACATTTGTTGCCGGTGATGTCCAGGAAATATCACTTTGTGCTATGGAAAGTTTGATTCTTAGAATGTTTGAATATGGAAGTCTAGAATATTAAAAGTCATTTTATCAAGTCACTGAGATTCCAGGGATCTCAGATTCAACAATATTTACGAAGTGTCATAGATTCTACCTCCCTCTGGCTCTTTTCTCACATTATCCGTGAGATTAACTCCCACGTAAAGCTGCTAGCTCTGTTAAACGTGGAATTTCGATAAGAAGGTCATCCCTGACATAAAGGAGTCATCCTTGAGCAAAAGGGAATAGAAACAATCCACTGGAAGAAAGACAAAAAGACTGGAACAAATCTTTGCATCCAAAAGAGTTCCTGATAAATGGAAGTTAAATTAGCAAAAACACTTCTCTTCATAAGTTGAGCAAATGGGCCAAATAAGGTACCAACCTGTCTTCTGCACTTGGGTTTGTGACTAGAGATGGCTCAGGGGAGAAGGCACGGCAATGAAGAGGTATAGACACACAGCAGGTAGGGTGAGGATTTAAAAATATATAAGTATTATCATGTTATGTGTCTGCTCAAAACCCTGCCAATGGCTTCTTCTTTTATTCAGCGTAAAAACAAAAATCCTTACAATGCCTAAGAGAGCTCCACAGGATCTACCCCCAACTTCTGTCATCTCACTTCTTGGATCAATTAGTTACTGCTGCATAACAAACAAGGACCCCTGGTGGCACAATGGTTATATGTCCTATAGGCTCGCTATAAGTCATAACGGACAGCTACGGAAAGGGCATAACAAACCACCCCAAAACTCAGTGGGTTAAAACAACAACACTTATTTACTTCTCATAAATTTAAAGGTCAGCTATGCAGTGTCTGCAGTCAGCTGGTGGGTCGCCCAAGACTGTCTGATCTAGGATGGTTTCAGGTGGATGACTCATCTCTGCTCCTTGAGGTCTTTCATCCTCCCTTAGACTAGTCTGGGCTTGCTCCGTGGCGGTGGTAGAGTTTCAAGGGGAAGTGGAAAGGGTTTTACTAACTTCCCTTTGAGTCAAGACTGCTACCACAATCTCATTTTCCAAAGCAAGTCCCATGGCTAAACCCAGAATCATTATGGAGGGGCACTACAAAAAGGTATGAACACAGCAAGGCATAAAATATTGGGGCCATTAGCGAAATCACACTTTTTACTTCTCCTTTTGCTCACATAGACCCATCCATACTGACTTCCTTATTGTTCTTTAAATACAGTAGACCCATTCTTAACATTGGTTATTAACTTAGTTATTCCTTCTGCAGGTAAATGCTCTTCCCCAGAAATTGCCTTGGCGACTCCCTCATCTCTTTCAAGTCTTTGCTTTAATCTTGCCTTCTAAAGGATACCTTCCTTTCCACGCCATTAATACAGCAATTGCCAGAACCCCCACACTCACGGTTCCCCCTACTTAAATTCTATTTTTCTTTTTTCCATAACATGTATGAATTTCTAACACAATACATTATTTACTTCTGTATTTTTTGTTTTTTTTCTCTCTTCTCTCCTCAGTGAAATATAGGCTGTTATCTTTGCCTATTTTTTTTTTAATGTTGTATTCAAAGTCATTAATAGGATGCCTAGAGCATAGTAGAGAATCAATAAAAATTTGCTAAATAAATGAACATAATCAGATTTCTGCTTCTGTAGCTTAAACCTAAGAAATATGGACTTTGTGTACATCACAAAGTACATGTCGATCAGGAAATAAATACAGAATAGACTATAATAAATGTAAGAGTTCTCTTCAGAAACTTCCTATCTGTCAACCAGCAGCCTTGATATTGGAGGGCATCACAGCGGGTGCAAGCCCAGGAGGAGAAAACCAAAAAAAGATCAGTGTATCCAACCTCCTCATTCCACTAATGAAAGCAATTACACCCAAGGAAGTTAAGTGCATTGAAGAATGTTGAAGAGTCAGCTAGTGGCCAAACTAGGATTGGAATAAAATCTTCTAATTACCAACACTACAGTCTGTTCACTTTCTCAAATCGACAACAATCAAATCTAAGTGCGAATGAAGAAATTTTCAGGTACTGAGCACGTCAAAATGCAGGGCTTTTAAAATTAAGCATGGAGTTTCTAATTTCACCAAATTGAAATCCAATCGGCAGGTATATTTGTTTCTCAGAAAGACCAGAGATGGCTGCAGTTTAACATCTCTCGATGTAAAAGCATAATAGAGGAGAGAGACGCCCTGTGGAATCTAAATTCACAATCTTATTAAGCTGAATTACTGACCTCTGTCAGTCCATGAGAATTCCATCTTTAGAACTGAAGTGAGCATAGCAAAAACTGTTGAGAAAAGGAAAGATCGTAGCAACCAAAGACGTGAAGGAAGTAGGAACTGTCACTGGAAGAGTATTTCTCTTTAGTCTACTTTGCTACTGAATAGTTTCAGTGGCCTTTTTTTTTTTCTCTCCTATTTAATCGACCCGATGGCAGTGAGTGGGAGTGGGCTCCTATTTAAACAGCCAGGAAATTAATTGTCTCAGAGAAAAGCATCTAATACTTGTGGTTATGCTTCTACAGACTGAATTTGGCCAGTGGAGTGTAATTATCCCAAGGAGTTTCATAGAATGAGAATCTGGGTCAGTGTTTTCTATTACCGACCTCTCCTAACGACAAAGTAATGTGATACTCCTCCAGTGCTGAAGTGGAAGACCAGGAAGTTAATAATTTTGTGGCAAAGTTTATAATTTTCTTTCCCAGGCATTTTGCTCTTTTTGCCTTGTGACTTTTCTCCCCACTTCCATGCCATGGCTAACTGAAATATATTTCTATATGATGAAGGCTGAATGAATCCTCTCTTGTGAAAATTTTGTGTTTATAGCGATTAATGTCCTTGTCTTTAATTCCCATTTCACTGGTAACTAATAAATTATCGATTTGTCTGTATGAACTGGCCACAAAAGTTTCAGAAAACTTGTCATTTAAAGGTCAATTTTATATAGTCAGTTTAATTCCCTGAATTGCCCCAAATTAAAGAAAAACTGTTATACCCAGCAAACACTCTAAGTTCATGCTCTAAAATAAAGTTAGAATTTCAGCACTATCTGCAAATTGACTTCCCTTAAAAGTTAGTTACTTTATCATTAAACTGATTCTTTAAAGTTTGAAATGATCTGTTGTACTAAAAAGACATGAAGAATCTTTCAAACTCTGGTAACAGACTGTTCTCATTTTCAAACAAAACGTGGCCTCATTTATTCAATGAAATTTGGTTAACTAACTCAAATGGTAGTATTCTTTACCCTTATTATTGTATCAGCCAATTAAGTGGTCTCTTTGGAAGTAAAGAAAGAGTTTTATGACAATTGCTTTCTAAACTAGCAAAATCCTCCTTTTTCCCAGTGGTATGTATTTTTATTTGAAAAACTCTACTTCCATTCCAAGTACTTCAAACCTTATTTAAATGCAAATAGTATCCTGAAATACTTTCCTCCAACATACGATTCTCAATTGGAGACATAAGCTGTTTAATAAAAGAAAAATGAAACCAAAATGCAGCTTAATAACTAGGGATTTTTGCTAAGTTCATGACCTTCCTGCAGCTATTCTAATTCAAATATGCTTCCCACAATATAAATATAAATAATGTGTTATATAGAAAGAAAGGCAGATGCAATGACACATCATATCTCAAAAAATCCAAACATGGTTTTACTCTCAACACAATGGCAAGTTCCTATTGACATCAAGGGTCTCCGTGGGTTATCTGCAACATTCCAGGAGAGGGCTCCCAGAAGATTGCAGTAACTTCTCAAAAAGAAAAATATCTCTGGCATCTATGAATCATGCCTGAGTCATGCATAAAAAGATGCTACGATTCTGTTAAAACTCCAAAAATCTCCCCACCACCGTGTGTATTCCTGGGTCTGCCAGTGAAAAGGGCTACGATTAATAAAAATTTCCCCAAATTCAGATATCAAGTTTTAAATTATCTAACTTCTTCTATTAAAAAAAGAAAAAATCTTTCTTCTCTCTGATAAATTGCTCTATTAAGTGACTGAGATAATAAAAATAGGTCAGAATAACCAAATCAAGCTATACCTCTAAAATTTAAAAGGAGTCTTAGCAGAATAAGAAAATATTAGAAGTAAAGTTCTGGCTATGCATTTTCTATATCTTTCTACTCCAGGGTCTGGAACTGAAAGTGTTAAAGATAACCCATTGCAGACTAAAATTATAGAACTTGTCTTTATTCCAAAAGAACAATACCAATAGTATATTAACAAACAAACAAAAACACATACACAAATACAGAATGCTACAAACCTGGGTCATCTGGTCAAACTTGCCCTGAAGCATTTCACACGAAATGCAATTTATTCTTTAAATTGAATAACAGTTTCACAGGAGAATAACACCATAAAAATAGACAATACCCCTGCCCTGTAGGACCTCAATATTTCTTGCTGCCAAATAAAAGAAAGTGCACAGAGAACAGAAACTCATAAATAGAGTGGGAAATATTTTTTAAATATGTGCCTCTCTACAAATGAGTAGCAAGAAAACAGAGAGACAAATAAAATCAACTAACAAACCACTACAATAAAGAACAAGCTATCCATATGAGAAGTAATACTCTTCAGTAGAGCAAGCCCACCATTTACATAAGGAAACAGATATGGTGCTCAGGATATTTAGGACAATAAATGAGAAAATACTTTTTTTTTTTTTTTATTAACTGTTATTGAGCTTCAAGTGAACGTTTACAAACCAAGTCAGACTGTCACGTATAAGTTTATACACATCTTACTCCGTACTCCCACTTGCTCTCCCCCTAATGAGTCAGCCCTTCCAATCTCTCCTTTCGTGACAATTTTGCCAGCTTCCATCTCTCTCTATCCTCCCATCCCCCCTCCAGACAGGCGATGCCAACACAGTCTCAAGTGTCCACCTGATATAATTAGCTCACTCTTCATCAGCATCTCTCTCCTACCCACTGTCCAGTCCCTTTCATGTCTGATGAGTTGTCTTGGGGGATGGTTCCTGTCCTGTGCCAACAGAAGGTTTGGGGACCATGACTGCCGGAATTCTTCTAGTCTCAGTCAGACCATTAAGTCTGGTCTTTATATGAGAATTTGGGGTCTGCATCCCACTGATCTCCTGCTCCCTCAGGGGTTCTCTATTGTGCTCCCTGTCAGGGCAGTCATCGATTGTGCCCGGGCACCAACTAGTTCTTCTGGTCTCAGGATGATGTAGGTCTCTGGTTCATGTGGCCCTTTCTGTCTCTTGGGCTCTTAGTTATCGTGTGACCTTGGTGTTCTTCATTCTCCTTTGCTCCAGGTGGGTTGAGACCAATTGATGCATCTTAGATGGCCGCTTGTTAGTATTTAAGACCCCAGACACCACATTTCAAAGTGGGATGCAGAATGTTTTCATAATAGAATTATTTTGCCAATTGACTTAGAAGTCCCCTTAAACCATGGTCCCCAAACCCCCGCCCTTGTTCCACTGACCTTTGAAGCATTCATTTTATCCCGGAAACTTCTTTGCTTTTGGTCCAGTCCAATTGAGCTGACCTTCCATGTATTGAGTGTTGTCCTTCCCTTCACCTAAAGCAGTTCTTATCTACTAGTTAATCAGTAAAAAACGCTCTCCCTCCCTCCCTCCCTCCCCGCCTCGTAACCACAAAAGTATGTGTTCTTCTCAGTTTATACTATTTCTCAAGATTTTATAATAGTGGTCTTATACAATATTTGTCCTTTTGCCTCTGACTGATTTCGCTCAGCATAATGCCTTCCAGGTTCCTCCATGTTATGAAATGTTTCACAGATTCGTCACTGTTCTTTATCGATGCGTAGTATTCCATTGTGTGAATATACCACAATTTATTTACCCATTCATCCGTTGATGGACACCTTGGTTGCTTCCAGCTTTTTGCTATTGTAAACAGAGCTGCCATAAACATGGGTGTGCATATATCAGTTTGTGTGAAGGCTCTTGTTTCTCTAGGGTATATTCCGAGGAGTGGGATTTTGCGTTGTATGGTAGTTCTATTTCTAACTGTTTAAGATAACGCCAGATAGATTTCCAAAGTGGTTGTACCATTTTACATTCCCACCAGCAGTGTATAAGAGTTCCAATCTCTCCACAACCTCTCCAACATTTATTATTTTGTGTTTTTTGGATTAATGCCAGCCTTGTTGGAGTGAGACGGAATCTCATCGTGGTTTTAATTTGCATTTCTCTAATGGCTAATAATCGAGAGCATTTTCTCATGTATCTGTTAGCTGCCTGAATATCTTCTTTAGTGAGGTGTGAGTTCATCTCTTTTGCCCACTTCTTCATTGGATTGTTTGTCTTTTTGTGGTTGAGTTTTGACAGAATCATATAGATTTTAGAGATCAGGCGCTGGTTGGAGATGTCATAGCTGAAAATTCTTTCCCAGTCTGTAGGTGGTCTTTTTATTCTTTTGGTGAAGTCTTTAGATGAGCATAGGTGTTTGATTTTTAGGAGCTCCCAGTTATCTGGTTTCTCTTCCTCATTTTTGGTAATGTTTTGTATTCTGTTTATGCCTTGTATTAGGGCTCCTAAGGTTGTCCCTACTTTTTCTTCCACGATCTTTAACATTTTAGTCTTTATGTATAGGTCTTTGATCCACTTGGAGTTAGGTTTTGTGCTTGGTGTGAGGTATGGGTCCTGTTTCATTTTTTTGCAAATGGATATCCAGTTATGCCAGCACCATTTGTTAAAAAGACTATCTTTTCCCCAATTAACTGACACTGGGCCTTTGTCAAATATCAGCTGCTCATATGTGGATGGATTTATATCTGGGTTCTCAATTCTGTTCCACTGGTCTATGTGCCTGTTATTGTACCAATACCAGGCTGTTTTGACTACTGTGGCTGTATAATAGGTTCTGAAATCAGGTAGAGTGAGGCCTCCCACTTTCTTCTTCATTTTCAGTAATGCTTTGCTTATCCGAGGCTTCTTTCTCTTCCATATGAAGTTGGTGATTTGTTTCTCTATCACCTTAAAAAATGACATTGGAATTTGGATCGGAAGTGCATTGTATGTATAGATGGCTTTTGGTAGAATAGACATTTTTACTATGTTAAGTCTTCCTATCCATGAGCAAGGTATGTTTTTCCACTTAAGTATGTCCTTTTGAATTTCTTGTAGTAGAGCTTTGTAGTTTTCTTTGTATAGGTCTTTTACATCCTTGGTAAGATTTATTCCTAAGTATTTCATCTTCTTGGGGGCTACTGTGAATGGTATTGATTTAGTTATTTCCTCTTCGATGTTCTTTTTGTTGATGTAGAGGAATCCAAGTGATTTTTGTATGTTTATCTTATAACCTGAGACTCTGCCAAACTCTTCTATTAGTTTCAGTAGTTTTCTGGAGGATTCCTTAGGGTTTTCTGTGTATAAGATCATGCCATCTGCAAATAGTGATAATTTTACTTCTTCCTTGCCAATCCGGATGCCCTTTATTTCTTTGTCTAGCCTAATTGCTCTGGCTAGGACTTCTAGCACAATGTTGAATAAGAGCGGTGATAAAGGGCATCCTTGTCTGGTTCCCGTTCTCAAGGGAAATGCTTTCAGGTTCTCTCCATTTAGAGTGATGTTGGCTGTTGGCTTTGCATAGATGCCCTTTATTATGTTGAGGAATTTTCCTTCATTTCCTATTTTGCTCAGAGTTTTTATCATAAATGGGTGTTGAACTTTGTCAAATGCCTTTTCTGCATCAATTGATAAGATCATGTGGTTTTTATCTTTTGTTTTATTTATGTGGTGGATTACATTAATGGTTTTTCTAATATTAAACCAGCCTTGCAAAATCCCACTTGGTTGTGGTGAATTATTTTTTTGATATGTTGTTGAATTCTATTGGCTAGAATTTTGTTGAAGATTTTTGCATCTATGTTCATGAGGGATATAGGTCTGTAATTTTCTTTTTTTGTAATGTCTTTACCTGGTTTTGGTATCAGGGAGATGGTGGCTTCATAGAATGAGTTGGGTAGTATTCCGTCCTTTTCTATGCTTTGAATACCTTTAGTAGTAGTGGTGTTAACTCTTCTCTGAAAGTTTGGTAGAACTCTGCAGTGAAGCCGTCCGGGCCAGGGCTTTTTTTGTTGGCAGTTTTTTGATTACCGTTTCAATCTCTTTTTTTGTTATGGGTCTATTTAGTTGTTCTACTTCTGAATGTGTTAGTTTAGGTAGGTAGTGTTTTTGTAGGAATTCATCCATTTCTTCTAGGTTTGCAAATTTGTTAGAGTACAATTTTTCGTAATAATCTGATACGATTCTTTTAATTTCAGTTGGGTCTGTTGTGACGTGGCCCTTCTTGTTTCTTATTCGGGTTATTTGTTTTCTTTCCTGTATTTCTTTAGTCAGTCTAGCCAATGGTTTATCAATTTTGTTAATTTTTTCAAAGAACCAGCTTTTGGTTTTGTTAATTCCTTCAATTGTTTTTCTGTTCTCTAATTCATTTAGTTCAGCTCTAATTTTTATTATTTGTTTTCTTCTAGTGCCTGATGGATTCTTTTGTTGCTCACTTTCTATTTGTTGAAGTTGTAGGGACAGTTCTCTGATTTTGGCTCTTTCTTCTTTTTGTATGTGTGCATTTATCGAAATAAATTGGCCTCTGAGCACTGCTTTTGCTGTGTCCCAGAGGTTTTGATAGGAAGTATTTTCGTTCTCGTTGCATTCTATGAATTTCCTTATTCCCTCCTTGATGTCTTCTATAACCCAGTCTTTTTTCAGGAGGGTATTGTTCAGTTTCCAAGTATTTGATTTCTTTTCCCTAGTTTTTCTGTTATTGATTTCTACTTTTATTGCCTTGTGGTCTGAGAAGACGCTTTGTAATATTTCGATGTTTTGGATTCTGCAAAGGTTTGTTTTATGACCTAATATGTGGTCTATTCTAGAGAATGTTCCATGTGCGCTAGAAAAAAAAGTATACTTTGCAGCAGTTGGGTGGAGAGTTCTGTATAAGTCAATGAGGTCAAGTTGGTTGATTGTTGTAATTAGGTCTTCCGTGTCTCTATTGAGCTTCTTACTAGATGTCCTGTCCTTCTCTGAAAGCGGTGTGTTGAAGTCTCCTACTATAATTGTGGAGGTGTCTATCTCACTTTTCAGTTCTGTTAAAATTTGATTTATGTATCTTGCAGCCCTGTCATTGGGTGCATAAATATTTAATATGGTTATATCTTCCTGATCAATTGTCCCTTTTATCATTATGTAGTGTCCTTCTTTATCCTTTGTGGTGGATTTAAGTCTAAAGTCTATTTTGTCAGAAATTAATATTGCTACTCCTTTTTTGCTTATTGTTTGCTTGATATATTTTTTTCCATCCTTTGAGTTTTAGTTTGTTTGTGTCTCTAAGTCTAAGGTGTGTCTCTTGTAGGCAGCATATAGACGGATCATGTTTCTTTATCCAGTCTGAGACTCTCTGTCTCTTTATTGGTGCATTTAGTCCATTTACATTCAGCGTAATTATAGATAAATGTTTAGTGTTGTCATTTTGATGCCTTTTTATGTGTGTTGTTGACAATTTCATTTTTCCACATACTTTTTTGTGCTAAGACGTTTTTCTCAGTAAATTGTGAGATCCTCATTTTCGTAGTGTTTGACTTTATGTTTGTTGAGTCGTTATGTTTTTCTTGGCTTTTGTCTTGAGTTATGGAGTTGTTATACCTCTTTGTGGTTACCTTAATATTTTCCCCTATTTTTCTAAGTAAAAACCTAACTTGTATTGTTCTATATCGCCTTGTATCACTCTCCGTATGGCCATTCTATGCCACCTGTATTTAGTCCCTCTTTTTGATTATTGTGATCTTTTACACATTGACTTCAATGATTCCCTGTTTTGAGCTTTTTTTTTTTTTAATTAACCTCAATTTGTTTTTGTGATTTCCCTATTTGAGTTGATATCAGGATGTTCTGTTTTGTGACCTTGTGTTGTGCTGGTATCTGATATTATTGGTTTTCTGACCAAACAATATCCTTTAGTATTTCTTGTAGCTTTGGTTTGGTTTTTGCAAATGCTCTAAGCTTGTGTTTATCTGTAAATACCTTAATTTTGCCTTCGTATTTCAGAGAGAGTTTTGCTGGATATATGATCCTTGGCTGGCAGTTTTTCTCCCTCAGTGCTCTGTATATGTCGTCCCATTCCCTTCTTGCCTGCACGGTTTCTGCTGAGTAGTCTGAACTTATTGATTCTCCCTTGAAGGAGACCTTTCTTTTATCCCTGGCTGCTTTTAAAATTTTCTCTTTATCTTTGGTTTTGGCAAGTTTGATGATAATATGTCTTGGTGTTTTTCTTTTTGGGTCAATCTTAAATGGGGTTCGATGAGCATCTTGGATAGATATCCTTTCGTCTTTCATGATGTCAGGGAAGTTTTCTGTCAGCAGATCTTCAACTATTTTCTCTGTGTTTTCTGTCCCCCCTCCCTGTTCTGGGACTCCAATCACACGCAAATTATCCTTCTTGATAGAGTCCCACATGATTCTTAGGGTTTCTTCATTTTTTTTAAATTCTTTTATCTGATTTTTTTTCAGCTATGTTGGTGTTGATTCCCTGGTCCTCCAGATGTCCCAGTCTGCATTCTAATTGCTCGAGTCTGCTCCTCTGACTTCCTATTGCGTTGTCTAATTCTGTAATTTTATTGTTAATCTTTTGGATTTCTACATGCTGTCTCTCTATGGATTCTTGCAACTTATTAATTTTTCCACTATGTTCTTGAATAATCTTTTTGAGTTCTTCAACTGTTTTATCAGTGTGTTCCTTGGCTTTTTCTGCAGTTTGCCTTATTTCATTTGTGATGTCTTGAAGCATTCTGTAAATTAGTTTTTTATATTCTGTATCTGATAATTCCAGAATTGTATCTTCATTTGGGAAAGATTTTGATTCTTTTGTTTGGGGGGTTGGAGAAGCTGTCATGGTCTGCTTCTTTAAGTGGTTTGATATCGACTGCTGTCTCCGAGCCATCACTAAAAAAAAAAAGATATAGTAGTGGTTTATTCTGTAATTGCTCACTGAGTCTTATCTTGTTTTGTTTTCTTTCAATATACGTGGATGGGCTACTAGATTGTGCTGTCTTGTTTGTTGTAGCCCTTGACTTACTTATGACCTATTACCAGCTGGGTTGGGCTGTTGCCAGATATATATGCCTGATTCTATTCACTGTTCTTGAGTAGAATCTGATTTTGGGTCATCAAGTGTGTGTTGCACCCTAACACCTATCCACCTTGAGAAGTAGTGGTGATAGTTGTGTGCACCAGATTCTATTAGCAGCTGGGGTTCACCCTCCGGGGGGGCAGGATGCTGACAGTCTTCCCCCAAGTGTCAGTGAGGTAGGTGTGTCTCTATTCCTATAGCACCTTGGTGAGAGGGCACTACAGCTGTACCTTAGGCCCCCAATGCAAGTACCTCTACTGATTGGTAGGTGTCACCCTCCTTAGACCCCTAAGGCAAGAGGCTAGGTAGTCTGGGGGGAGCTTCAGCCCTCGGTTCCCTGTTGTGGGTCAGTTAGGGCTCTGTTGAATAAGCAGAGATATCAGACCTGGGAAACTTGTTTTTCCAGAAAATTCACTAAAAAAAAAAATGCAGTCAGATCCCTATCAGAACTGCCTTTGGATTATAACCGCCACCTTATTCCCTGTAAGGATGAAAGTCCGAGATTTGGATCATATATGCTTAGCTGTAGCTGGTTCTGTGTTTTTAGTCCAATTTGGGATGGATTTTTGGTCCCTGGGTTTTTTGTGGTTCCTTCTCTCAGGCTGGAAGAACGGGTTCTGAAAAGACCAAAAAAAAAAAAAAGGGGGAGGAAGCAAAGCCGCCGCGGAGCCGAAGCCGTTCTCCCTCTGGCTCAGGAAATTCCAATGTTAATGAAGCTGCCTGGGAAGGGTCGGGGAGGGTTCAGAGAGATAGGAGAGTAGCACCTCAGAATATAGCCGAAGTTGCTTATCTTGCTTGGAATGACTATTTTATCTGAGATTCCCGAGGGGCGTGTCACCTATGTGTGCTGGCTGTGTGGAGATTTTCCCCGAGGGTCTGGCCCGCTGGAGCCGTGGTCAGATCCTCCGCTGCCAATCCAAAGCCCAGCGTCAAGGTTCCCCTGCTGGGACGCTGCACTCCCGGCTCCAAAATCCTTCGCTGCCTCCCGGGGACTTCTCGTCCCTCCAGCCGCTTCGCCGTGCCACCCCTGAGGACCGGCTGGGCTCCCTCCTGGGGTTAGTTCAGGGGAGTAGGGCTGCACCCCGTGCCTGTGCCGTGACAGCGCCCAGTCAAATGCCCGGCACCAAGGTTCCCCGGCTGGGACGCTGCACTCCCGGCTCCAAAACCAGTCACTGCCTCCTGGGGACTTCTCCCACCAGCCGCGTCACTACGCCGCCCGCAGACCAGCTGGGCTCCCTCCCGGGGTGAGTTCAGGGGGGTAGGGCTGTGCCCCTTGTTTGTTCCATCACAAGATTTAGAGTTCAGCTCCCCTGGGCCCAGACCTAAGCCCGGCGCCAAGGTTACCTGACTGGGACGCTGGCTCCAGGCTCCAAAAACAGTCGCTGCTTCCCCGTATTTGTTCGTTTTCCATCTCTAAATCTGTGTTTGTTGTTCAGCGTTCATAGATTGTTATGTATGTGATCAATTCACTTGTTTTTCCGAGTCTTTGTTGCAAGAGGGATCTGAGGTAGCATCTACCTAGTCTGCCATCTCGGCCCTGCCTCCGAGAAAATATTTTAAGGTATTCACACTGTTGTTGTGTTTTGCTTTTTTTTTTTTTAAAGAAAGTTTTATGGCTCACAGTACTGTAGAAAAGAATCGCCAAGTTATCAAGTATTTTCTATTTCACTGGGCTTGATGGTACTCTCAATAACAGAAACCTAAGTCTCCACATGTAGAATTAATGATTACAAAATTTCATCTTACATAATAATGGCTAATATTTATTAAATATTTACCATGGGCTGGGTGGGCACTGTTCTAAGGAATTTAATATTTTAGTTCATTTAAGTGCATACAAAATAAGTTATATTACCATCCCCATTTTATAGATGAGATAAAAAAGGAACAGAGAATTTAAGTGAGTTAAGATCACGCAGCTAGTAATATTGGAGCCAATACGTGAACCCACTAAGTCTGACTCCAAGGCCAGCCTACTTAAGCACAATGCTACACAATTCATTACACCTAAGTCTAAGGAAGCATGGTGAAGTCAAAGAATCATGGATAGTAAAAACAGAAGCTTAAAACAGTGCCTGACACATAGTCTAAAACTCTACTCATTGTTGTCAAGTCGATTTCGACTCATGGCGACCCTATGTGTGTCAGAGTAGAACTGTTCTTCATAGGGTTTTCATATGGCTGATTTTTCAGAAGTAGGTGGCCAGGCTATTCTTCCAAGGTGCCACTGGGAAGACTCAAACCTCCCACCATTAGGTTAGCAGCTAAACTCATTAACCACTTGCACCACGTGGGGACTTCTGACGAACAGTTGTTGTTAGGTACTGCTGAAATAGTTCTACCTCATAGCAATGCTATGTACAACAGACTGAAACACTGCCTGGTCCTGTGCCATCCTCACGATGACTGCTATCTTTGAACCCATTGTTGCAAGCACTGTATCAATCCATCTCATTGAGGGTCTTCCTCTTTTCACTGATCTACTTTACTAAGCACAATATCCTTCTCCAGGGACTGGTCCCTGCTGATAACATGTTCAAAGTATAGGATATGAAGTCTCACCATCCTCACTTCTAAGAAGCATTCTGACTATACTTCTTCCAACAGAGATTTGCTCATTTTTCTAGCAGTCCATATTATATTCAGTATTCTTCACCAAGGCCACAATTCACAGGCAGCAATTCTTCAGTCTTCCTTATCCATTCATCAGCTTTCACATGCATAGGGGACTACTGAAAATACCACAACTTGGATCAAGCACGCCTTAGTCCTCGAAGTGACATCTTAGATTTTTAATACTTTGAAGAGGTCTTTTGCAGCAGATTTGTCCAATGCGATAATACATGGTTTGATTTCTAGACTGCTGATTCCATGGGTATTGATTTTGGATCCAAGTAAAATTAAATCCTTGACAACTTCAAACTTTTCTCCATTTATCATGATGTGCTTATTGGTTCAGTTGTGAAGATTTTTGTTTTCTTTACGTTGAGGTGTAATTCATACTGAGGGTGCAGTCTTTGATCTTCATTAGTAAGCACTTCAAGTCCTTTTCACCTTCAGCGAGCAAGGTTGTGTCATCTGCATATCACAGGTTGTTAATGGGTCTTCCTCCAGTCCTGAGGCCATGTTCTCCTTCATATAGTTCAGCTTCTCAGATTATTTGCTCAGCATGCAGATTGAATAAGTATGGTGAAAGGATACAACTCTGATGCACATCTTTTCTGATTTTAAACTGCAGCATCCCCTTGTTCTGTATTAACTGCTGCCACTTGGTCTACATACAGGTTCCTCATGATCACAATTAAGTGTTGTGTGATTCCCATTCTTTGCAATGCTATTCATAATTTGTTATTATCTACACAGTCAAATGTTTTTGCATAGTCGATAAAACACAAGTAAACACCTTTCTGGTAAACTCTGCTTTCAGCCAAGATACATCTGACCTCAGCAATGAGATCCCTTGCTACATGGCCTCTTCTGAAACCAGCTTGAATTTCCGGATATTCTCTGTTGATGAATTCTCTACAACAGTTTTTGAATTATCTTCAGCAAAATTTTACTTCCATGTGATATTAATGATATTGTTCAATAATTTCTACATTCTGTTGGGTTATCTTTCTTTGGAATGGGCACAAATATGGATTTCTTCCAGTCGATTGGCCAGGTAGCTGTCTTCCAAATTTCTTGGCATAGACGAGTGAGAGCTTCTACTGTGTTGTATCTGTTTATTGAAACATCTCTACTGGTATTCCTTCAATTCCTTTAGCTTGGTTTTTCACCAACGCCTTCAGTGCAGCTTAGACTTCTTCCTTCAATATCATCAGTTCCTGATCATATACTTCCTCCCAAAATGGTTGAATGTCAAGCAATTCTTTTTGGTACAGTGCCTCTGTATACTCCTTCCATCTTCTTTTGATGTTTCCTGTGTCATTCAATATTTTGACCATAAGCCAAAATCAAACCCATTGTTGTCTAGTCGATTCTGAGTCATAGTGACCCTATAGGACAGAACAGAACTGCCCTTAGGATTTTCAAAGATCAGCTGGTGGATTTGAACTGTCAACCTTTTTGTCAGCAGCAGAGCTCTCAACCACTGCACCACTGGGGCTCTATTTTGCCCATAGGGTCATTCAATATTGCAACCTGAGGCTCGAATTTTTATTTCAATTCTTTCAGCTTGAGAAATGCCAAGTGTGTTCTTCCCTTTTGGTTTTCTAATTCAAGTTCTTTGTACATTTTGTTATAATACTTGCTTATCTTCTCAAGCCACCCTTTGAAATCTTCCTTTCAGCTCTTTTACTTCTTCATTTCTTCTGTTTCCTTTAGCTACTCTTTGTTCAAGAGCAAGTTTCAGAGTCTCTTCTGATAGTCATTTTGGTCTTTTCTTTCTTCTCTGTCTTTTTAATGATCTTTTGCTTTCTTCCTGTATGATGTCCTTGCTATCATACCACAACTCCTCTGGTCTTTGGTCATTAGTGTTCAATGTGTCAAATCTATTCTTGAAATGGTCTCTAAATTCATATAGAATGTACTCAGGGTCGTACTTTGGCCCTCATAGAGTTGATTTAATTTTCTTCAGCTTCAACATGAACTTGCATAGGAGCAATTGATAGTCTGTTCGGAAGTTGGCCCCTGGCCTTGTTCTGACTGATGATATTGAGCTTCTCCATTGCCTCTTTCCACAGATGTTGTTTATTTGATTCCTGTTTATTCCATCTGGTGAGGTCAATGTGTATAGTTGCCACTTATGTTGATGAAAAAAGGTATTTGCAATGAAGAAGTTATTGGTTTTGCAAAATTCTATCATATGATCTCCAGCATCATTTCTATCACCAAGGCCATACTTTCCAACTACCAATCCTTCTTCTTTGTTTCTGGCTTTCACATTCCAATCACCAGTAATTATCAATGCATCTTAATGCATGTTTGATCAATTTCAGACTACAGAAGTTGGTAAATATCTTTGATTTTTTCATCTTTGGCATTAGTAGTTGATGCATAAATTTGAATAATAGTCATATTATCTTGTCTTATTTGTAGGCATATGGATATTATCCTATCACTGATGGCATTACACTTCAGGATAGATCTTGAAATGTTCTTTTCCACCATGAATGCAGGGCCATTCATCTTCAATTTGTCATTCCCAGCATAGTAGACCATATGATTGTCTGATTCAAAATGGCCAATACCAGTCCATTTCACTCACTAACGCCTAGTATGTTGTTGTTGTTGTTGTTAGGTGCCATTGAGTCAGTTTCGACTCATAGCGACCCTATGCACAACAGAACAAAACACTGCCCGGTCCTGCACCAACCTTATAATCGTTGTTATGCTTGAGCTCATTGCTGCAGCCACTGTCAACCCACTTTTTTGAGGGTCTTCCTCTTTTCCACTGACCCTGTACTCTGCCAAGCATGATGTCCTTCTCTAGGGACTGATCCTTTCTGACAACATGTCCAAAGTATGTAGGATGCAGTCTTGCCATCCTTGCCTCTACAGAGCATTCTGGCCCCACTTCTTCCAAGACAGATTTGTTCCTTCTTTTGGCACTCCATGGTATATTCAATATTCTTTGCCAACACCACAATTCAAAGGCGTCAACTCTTCTTCGGTCTTCCTTATTCACTGTCCAGCTTTCACATGCATACGATGCGATTGAAACTACCATGGCTCGGGTCAGGCACACCTTAGTCTTCAAGGTGACATCTTTGCTCTTCAACAATTTGAAGAGGTCCTTTGTCAATGGCTGTTGATTGTGGATCCAAGGAAAATGAAATCCTTGACAACTTCAATCTTTTCTCCATTTAGCGTGATATTGCTTTTTGGTCCAGTTGTGAGGATTTTTGTTTTCTTTATGTTGAGGTGTAATCCATACTGAAGGCTGTGGTCTTTGATCTTCATTAGTAAGTGCTTCAAGTCTTCTTCACTTTCAGCAAGCAAGGTTGTGTCATCTGCATAACGCAGGTTGTTAATGAGTCTTCCTCCAATCCTGATGCCCTGTTCTTCTTCATATAGTTGAGCTTCTCGGATTATTTGTTCAGCATACAGATTAAAATGCCTAGTATAACTATCTTCAAGTGTTCCATTTCATTTTTGACAACTTTCAATTTCCCTAGATTCATACTTCTTACAGCCTATGTTCTGATTATTAATGGATGTTTGCAGCTATTCCTTCTCATTTTCAGATGTGCCACCTCAGCAAATGAACGTCTCAAAAGTTTTACTTCAACCAAGTCATTCAGGTTATCTTTACTTCGAGGGGAAACTCTGGTGGTATAGTGGTTAAGTGCTACAGCTGCTAACCAAGAGGTCGGCAGTTCAAATCCACCAGGCGCTCCTTGGAAATTCAATGGGGCAGTTCTAGTCTGTCCTATAGGGTCACTATGAGTTGTAATCGACTTGACAGCAGTGGGTTTGGTTTTGGGTTACTTTGAGGAGGCATCTCTTCTCCAGTCATATTTTGAATGCCTTCCAACCTGAGGGGCTCCTCTTCTGGCACTATATCAGACAGTGTTTCACTGCTATTCATAAAGTTTTCACTGGTCAACTTTTTCAGTAGACTGCCAGCTCCTTCTTCCTACTCTGTCTTACTCTGGAAGCTCTGCTGAAACCTTCTCACCATGAGTGACCCTGCTAGTATTTGAAATACCAGTGGCATAGCTTCCAGTATCACAGCAACACACAAGCCACCACAGTATAACAAACTGGCAGATAAGTGGTGGGGCCCTAAAGATACACAGTAGGCCTACAATAAATATTTATTGAAAAAATAATTGGACAAAAAATGACTTGCATTTAAATTCTGCCTTAGGCACTTAATTATTGCATGACTTTGACACAGCTCCTAACCTCTCTGACCTCAGCCTGCTCATTTATAAAACATGGATGCTTACTTCTTACAGTTAGAAAAATTAAATGAGTTTATTATGTATAATACTTAGCCTAGAGCCTTACACATAATGATATTTCAAAAAATAAAAAGTATGGTAATTATCATAAAAGGTAAAAAAAAGTACCGAATAACAAATATTTATTTTCTACAATGGGAGTAGAAAGTATGTACCTAAGGCATTCTAAATTGCATTTAAAAGAAGAATGTATATTTTTACTTGTGCCTAAGAATGAACACACTCAAACCATTATTATAAATCTACTTTTCTGATAATAAACTATATTAGAAAATTTATCTCCAGGTCATTTGCAGAAAAGGCATCGGTCAAACCTCATTTACGTCTACAAGACACCAGCTTGCTTGGTGTCCATTTCTTTCTGTTTTCCACAAATTTATCAGAAAGTTTTCACAATTCTTAGTGAGTTAAGTAAAAAAAAATTTAGCACATGTTAACCTTAAGTGTTCACGTGTTTTAAAAGAAGCGACTGTTAAGTGTATGTTTTGTGACATCCCTGATACATTTCAAAAAATATCTACGTGAAGCTAATAGTAAGTAAATTTACTACAGCCTGTAGGGCTTCTATATTCATATTTTGAAGTTGCTTCAGTCTTATCAAACCCTAGGATTTCAAATATGGATAAGTTACATTATGAAGGACTAATTCAGGCTAAACAGAAAGCTTTCCACAATCTCTATAACTCAGAAATCTACTGTGATTTCGACTCGTTATTGTCCCATTCACAGGTAAGGCAGAGAAGAAACTCAAATTCAAATTGCATAAATTTGGTCTATTTGTTTTTCGATGATTTCTTTTTCCACATTCTTGTATTTAAAGGGGAAATCTTATATTTTTGATAAAAAAAAATCCTACTAGATAGCACGTAGTCCAGAGGGGAAAAAAGCAAAGTTATACAAGAGATAGTAATTATGTCAACAAATGACATTACAGACTGAAACTCTTAAATTATTTCAAGAGAATTTACTTCGTTAACCAGTTATGGTTCCCTTTTTGTGAACTTTATATATATATATACTCTGTTGAAAAAAGACCCTGCAAGGTTTTTTTTTTTTTCTTCTCCCAATATATTAATGAGTCTTTATTCAAAATATTAATGTTTTGTAATATTTATTGCAAGTACTTTCTCAAGTGTTTAATTTTATAATTTTGATCACTTTGTATGTAGATATTAAATTTTTCCATTTATTTTTCTCTTTGTGATCCCTTCCATTATTTTCTCTTCCATCATATCTTAAACTCAGAAAACACTTCAATTTGCAAAGATTTGACAATTATTCACTTCAGTGAAGGCCATGAATGAGACTACAAAATAATCTAACATCTTTCTTCCTTCTGGTTACTTGTCCTGTTTGTACCTTAGGTAGTCCCTCTAGGTCCAGAATGATCTTGAAGGCTGCTGCAATTATTTGGCCATGGGCCTGGTACCCTGACTCATTCTTGCCAGGCTGAGAGATATACCACATCCTCATATCCCCATTCTTTTTTTAGGGTACACATTCAATCGGGGAAGCTATCTTAGAAGGATAGGAGCCACTTGACTGACTAGATTGCTCATCGTTCTTTCTTACCAGCCTTATTTCATGACATCTCTGTATGGAAATAGAATTGAAAAGACTGTACTTTATGAAGTACTGTACCTAACCTAACTGGATGTTCTATCCCTGCCTAAGTTTGGAAGATGAGCAGCTACTGAAACACAGCTGGTTTCTCTCTCCCCGTCAATATTGTGTTGCTGAGAAGTGAGTACGAGTAAACACAGATTATGATATCATAACAAATCTCCCATTTTATGATCCTTTTTCAACTTTGGCAAATTCAATAACCTTGTTACAAAACAACCAAGAAAAGGGGGGGAAAGATCTATTGTTTTAGTGTGTGAGTGTATGTGTGTTTGAGTCTCTTTGGGGTGGAGGGTGAAATGAGGGAAAGACATTAAAATAAATCTATTTAGAAGAACATGTATTTAGCTAAGAAGGAAATGAAAAGTGATACTAAATCTAACACTCAAGTAGATAAAACTTATACCATCTTCACAGGAAATAAATGAATAGTGCTAATAGCTGAATCTAATTTATGAGGCACTAAACGGATATTATAGGAGGAAGGGAGATAATTAATCTTCAGCTAGAACAATGAAAGATCAGCTGTGGTATTATCACAGTGCCACATTCCAAGACTCTAGAGATGCTTTGCCTTCCAATGTATTAATCAAAGACTACCCAGAATTAGGATGTTTAATTATTTGCAAGGATTCTCTGTATTTTTATTTCTGCATGAAGCCACTGATACCGTACATAAAAAGTTTCTCTTTCTTGTTATCTACTGCATTTGGACTATGACAGCAGTATTAACAGTCTCTGAATATGGCATTGAGGATATTCTACTTTAATATTGTTTTTAAAAGTATAGGTTTGGGTGATTTTTAACAGAAAAGATCTTTGATTTTAAATTTGTTCCACAAAGCTATAATTTTGGATGATTCTTTGAGTACCTGGTCTATATATTTAAAATCTTAGAATTTAGAGCAAATAGCTTTATTTTACCTTTAGCTGATTGGAATAAAAAAACCAAAGTCATAATAATTATTGGCAGGAAAAAATTGTCCAAGGATTAATTCAATTTTTGCAGGAGAATATTTCAAATAAGTGTAACATTGGTAAAGAGGGTAGTTTTGTACAATCTATGCCACTTTACAAGTATACACAATGGAACAGGAGAGTGTCAGAGTACAACATCAGCTACACAAAATCAGAAATACACATGATCACGCTGCTCTGTGGGCAGAACTCAAGGCCATTCTCATACTTCTGGCCAATAATTCCCTTGATGAACCTCGTTATATTTCTATTGACTCTGAAGCTGTTTCCAAGAGGCTTTTTGGTCTGTCGCTTGGAAATCTACAAACTGAAGATTAAAGACAGCTTTCTTTGGGACTACAAAGCATGGAAACTGCAAGCAGCTGCTTATCAAACTGCCTGCATCACTCAAGCAGATGCCCATTCTCTGATGGTAAGGGCACATTCTCTGATGAGACTGACTGGAATCAGACTGCTGATCAAGCTGCACTGTCCAGATTGTCACTATTTCTTCCTGGATCCATTTAGACATGGCAATACACCCACTATCACAGACTGGGCGCAAGGCAAAGAACCCTATATTTCTGATGCAAAGGCTACTACGAACTCATGTCAGATTTGTGAGTTTTGCTCAGAGTTGACTGGCTTTCCATGAGGAGGGTCACATTGTACAGGACGTTGCCCCCCACCTACTCCTGGAAGACTGGCTACATTCCACATCTGACTCCTTCTCAGGGCTATTAGTGGTGCCTCACCACTGTTGACAGGTTTTTCAATTACCATGTTGCTCTTCTAGTCCACTCTAGAGACAACATTCTGGCCTTTCAAATTAATGTGACATGTTTTCCGCTTTCCAGACCATTTGCAGTTTGACAATGGCATGCCTTCTATTGCAAAAGCTGCTTAACAATTGACTGAGATTCAAAGTATCCAGTGAACCTTCCATGTTCCCTCCCATCCACAAGCATTCGGTATTATTCAGTTTTAAAACAAACTCCTCAAAAATGAACTCAAAAATACATATGTTTTCACTTGCTCCTTAAACACACATCTTTGTAGACTACATTGGTCCATGAATACAGCTGACTCAGAAAGGAATTGTTTCCTCTCAACCACTTTTGAGATGATGATAAAGGTGAAAGGGAGGGGCATAGACAGATGTAGTCTGAAAATCTGAGCTTGCAATCTGACCTTTGCTGGGCGTGATACTTCTTCCTTTCCCTTCATGACAACTCCAGGCTGGTCAACTACCACACCCTCTGGGTAGCTGCCCAACCAAAATGTGGCCTACGAGATTCAAGTTTAATTCTTGTTCAGCTACCTGGATCTCTTGTTGCCTTGACATGGTCTTAGATCATAAGGATGATGCCCATTTCATAATAAACTGCTCTCTGTTCTCCTATAGTGGCATATGCAGGCCAAAGTGCGGAACAAATGGGGCTCTGTAAGTTTTATTTAGAAAAAAGTGCCCTTGTCCCTCCTGAATCCAATCTTTTTGGATGAAAGGTCTAGCTCTGAATAGGTGATGACTGAAAAAAGGTGAGGCTTTAACTACTGGCATGTACACACTGTTTTTGTGGATGTGAAGGTATAGCAACAACCCTGGTACCTGTGAGGGGAACACTTTAGACACCAGGGGAAATGGAACTTCTCCTAGAGCCTTCCTCATGAAGGAAAATGCCTTTGAGTTGTTCTTCCAAACTTAATTTAAGGGCCTTAAATTCAACTGTATCCTAGTTCTGCCATCCCTCTCCAGATGTCTTTGACCATGACTTCATTGCCAGTTTTCTTAGCGTTATCAAGATGTCTATCAGAAAGAGCAGTGCTTGGGTCTAACTCTCAAAACACCACCAGGTGTCTTCCCATTCCATTCTTAGTCATTCTGTGGCATGGAAGAATGGTGCCCAGCTGGTAGTGTGAACAAACTGCAGGCCCCTCTAAAAACAATGAATAAACTCAATAACTCAAACTGACCTGGGAGCACTAAACCCTACCAGCCATCCAGGAATCTACAACAGAGGCATTCTCAACTTGTGCCCTGTGAATGCTGTAGATCCCACTTGAGGCATCCTCAATTGTAAACAACACTCTCTTTCCAGTGGAGCCCTCAGGATTGTAATTCTCATGTTGGAAGCCAGGCATTAACATGCCTTCCTTTAGAAAACACAATGACTTGCACCTTACTGACGTTCATAAGAAATTTTATTCAAGTCAGCCTGAATTCACTGGCCAGGGTTAATATGAATGAGATACTTACCCTAGACTTCTTCCTTGCAGGACAAAATGGAGTCTGGGTGACCTCTAACGCATCCTTCTGTATTTGGCTTAATTCTTCAAGCGAAGAGGAGAGGTCAATACAAGAACTTAAGGAGAAACCATCTGGCTTTTTACAGGAGACCTAAATGGTTCATGAAGGCATGACTGAGATGAATAGCATATGCTGGCCCCATTCTGCTGATTGGGGTTTGGTTGAAAACAGCCTTAATTAAATGCTGTGTGTGACACACTGAACAGATTTGGTTACAGCCTCTATCGGCCAAATTAATTATTGTGGTATACTCATGGGACTATCTTCCGTAACACAAGATTATGTAGAAACAAGGAATGGATATCGTTGGAAGACAATTCTCTATGAATATCTCACATTTCCACACATTTTGTGAGTAAGGTCACTAACTGCATTTTGTTCTGGACTCTTATTTCAAGGAAGCAGAAGACAAGGAGATAAAGAAAATAAATTATCTAGTATAATAAAGATAATGTCTCCCTCCACAGCAAAGGTTGGGCAGGTTGGGTTCCTTAAACTCAGGGTTCCTTGGGTATGATGCAGACCCACAGCATGCACAGGATCCACCTGGGTCTTTCCATGCCCCCCATAAGTCTGGGGGGTGGGGCAAAGGGAACTGACATACGCGAAGCTCATATTACTTTGCTGTTCTGTTAGTAATAAGGCCTTTGTCTCTGACTAAAGACTCTCATGTTTTCTGCTAGAAATCAAAAACTGTGGCAAGGTAATTCATTAGCTTACAAGCAGAGCAAAATCTCAGGCTCTTTACAGACCTTGATAGTTGACAGCATTTTCAAAGAAAATTTTACTCATTGGGGTGGAGTGGAAGTATCCAGAATGAGGGGAAAAAAATTGCATATAATCTCCAAAGTTGTTCACTGCTAATTTCTGCATTTTTTTCTTAGAAGACAAATATCCCTTCTCAATTTCCCCTCTAAAGTTCCCCCTCTTAATTAATTATGAATACACTAGTTCAATGACTCCATAATCTCTTGATAGGTAGGTCTACTAGGTTGTTAAATTTCTTATAAGAAAAAAAGAAAGAGAATGAAGGAGAGAGTGAGAAATACAAGATCTCACAATTTAGCCTCCAACTAAAAAAAATTCTATATATATTTCTTTACTTAATTTGCAAATTAATTTAGGTAAGCTTGCCTTTATTTTGTAGGTACTGTTTGGAAAAAATATTGACTGTTTTCAACTAAAATATTAGAATACTAAAAAACAGTGTCAATTATACAGAAAAATACTTTGTAGAAATTATAATTAGAGTGGGATTATAACTTGTAGTCTATTGCTTAAGCTGACGAAAATCTGTGTCTATAACGAACCATTCGTACAATTCCAGAAGTACTAGAAAAGGAAATATTACAAGCAGCATCCAGTCCCATGACTGTTCTACTGAACCACCTGAGTGCTGTATATTTTTGTACTATGTGCAAACGTGATCGTTTGAATTGTTCCATGTATGTACATGCCTATTTTGGGACAATAAATGTGCCAATATATAATATGAGTAATTAAAGGTTATTATGCTTTAAGATCATCCATAAAATGATTTATAAAACTTTCGTAATCTGAAGCTTTTCCACAATTGCTGCCAGTTCAAACTGTACTTTGTCTTTCTGGAATCGAAAGCAGGAATATGTATTCTGGGATATTTGAGAATGAAGGCCCAAAGGGGACACAGGCTTTGGGAACAGCTGTTTTTGGGGCCTGACTTCTTGCAAATATTAAATCTAATTTTTCCCAATTATAGTCAGCACATACGGATGTAATACTAGTAGGGGCATCTCATTTAAAAATATCGATATAGTTAATATATTTGGGTTCATTTAAAGTTTATAGTCAGAACAGCATAAGGACAAGGATTTAAATTTTCAGTGTCTGCTAGTTGGCAAACATCCAAATAAGAAAATTCAATTGGTTGCTGTTTTTGTCCCAAATAAGTCTTATTTGTTATTGTTACATAATAGAAAGAATTAGAAATATTCTATGAATTTTATTTAGAGAATATTTTAAATCATAGGAATAAGTGGTTCTCATAAAAAAATACTTCATCAATTATTTTAATTAAGCTTCATTATAAAATTATTTCACTTCTTATATACTGCTGTATATATATATACACATATACACATGCACAAAAACTAACAATATTTAAAAATCAGAATTCTTTTAAGCCTGGTACCAGCTAGAAACTGAAGAATTATTTTGCCATAACATTGTAATTGAGGGATTTTATTAAATACAAAAGGAGCACTGGTGGCTTAGTATTAAGGAGCACTAACTGAAAGGTCAGCAGTTCAAATCCACCAATCACTCCACAGGAGAAAAGATCTGGCTCTCTGCTCCTGTAAAGATAATAGCCTAGGAAAGCCTGTGGGGCAGCTCTGCTCTGTCATATAGAGTCTCTGTGAATCAGAATCAACTCAATGGCATGCCACAACAACAGCATTAAATTCAAACTTTTTAAAATATGATTCATGAATTTTAAACTATAAAAAATTTGATGTAAGTGAATGTTATAGTATATGTTTGCAATGGACTGTAAAGGAAAACTCAGCTTCACTTGGTTTATGGGTACCTCTTTTATGAAGACAATAGTTCAATGACTCCATAATCTGTTGATAGGCAGAACTACTAGGCTATTGAAGTTTCTATAAGAAAAAAAGAAAAAGAAAGAATGAGGGAGAGAACAATAGGGAGAAAGAAGAAGAAGAAGAAGAAAATTTTTAATTTAAGAATTTAAAAAGTTAAATTTAAATAATTTAATTAAAAGAAATACAAAAATGCTATAGGCAATTGGATTCATCAAATAGGACATATTATTTATTATTTATCCTTTCCATTCACTAAAGGATAACTAGAGTCATACTGTGAGAATAACATGCCTTCTGTCAGAAAGTAATTTACTAAAGCAGAAATGTTTATGTTTAATCACCCATGTCCACATTTCTGAATGGTATAAAAGTTCAGGTGTGTCGACAATATGAGCAAAAGGATATCCCAAAGGAAAACGTGGAAGAGACTTGAATATGTTCCAGAGAATTATTGCCCATGAAACTCCAGGCTTTGCTTCAAATTCCATGCTAATATTAAAAAAACTGATATTACACTGAGTCATAATATCTATTATTCTGACTTTGACATTCAGACGTGGAAGAAAGAAAATAATCTTCCCAAGCTTTGAAGGAAAACATTTCTCCACCTCATCTCTTATACTATCTCCTATGGCCTTTATCACTTCCTGTTATCATTATAATTATTTACAACATCTCCCTGTCTCTGGGTCCCTGTCTTAGTTTTCTAGGGCTGCTATAATAGAAATGTCACAAGTAGATGGCTTTAACAGAAATTTATTTTCTTAATCTAGGTGGGTTTGGTTCTGGTTAAATGGCTAGAAGTCTGGATTTAGGGCACCAGCTCCAAGGGAATGCTTTCTCTCTCTGTTGGCTGTGAGGGAAGATCCTTGTCATCAATCTTCTCCTGCTTTAGGAGCTTCTCAGCACAGGGATCCCAGGTCCAAAGGATACTCTGCTCCTGGCTCTTCTTGCTTAATGGTGATGAGATCCCTCTCCTCTCTGCTTGCTTTTTCTTTTATATTTCAAAAGAGACTGACTCAAGATATAACCTAATCTTGTAGATGTGTCCTGCCTCATTAATATAACTGCCTCTAATCCTGCCTTATTAACATCATACAGGTTAGGATTTACAACACATAGGGTAATTATGTCAGATCACAAAACGGAGGGGAACCATACAATACTGGAAATCATGACCTAGCTAAGTTGACACATACTTTTGGGAGACATAATTCAATTCATAACACTCCCTTTCTAACTATCCATTCCTCGAGTATCTGATTCATCTTTCTATCATCATAATATATGTTTGCAGTAGACACTGTAAAGGAAAACTCAGCTTTGCTTGGTGAAGCATAGGCCCTTGCACAGAACAGACATCCAGTAAATGATTACAATATGAAGAAATGGATAAAAGAGTGACTCCCTTATACATTCGACCCTTGCAGGTGGGGCCAGGATTGTTAATATAGGGGCATAGTCAAGAACATTTTCTTCTATTGAGTCTGGGCATAACTGAATATCACAATTGGTCACCATGTGTTGACTAGAAGTTTCAGAGTAGTGATGAAGTGATTGGGTCCTGGAGCCAGGCTTGCCTGGGTCTGAATTCTGCTTTCCCTATTTCTAGCTATATAACCTATTGCAGGAGTTCCTAGGTGGTTCAAACGGTTAACACACTCTTTTTCTAACAGATAGGTTGGTGGTTGGAGTCCACCCAGAAGAAAGCCCTCATGATCCACTTCCAAAAAATCAACCATTGACAACCACATGGAGCACCGGTGTACTCCAACACGATGGGGTCACCATGAGTCAAAATCTACCCCCATGGTAATTGGCTAACTGGTTAACCTTTTGCAAGTTCTCCGTACCTCAGTATCCACATCATAAGATTATTGTGAGAATTAAATGAGTTAATACATGTAAAGTACTTAGAACATTGCCTAAGAAATGAATGCATTGATATTTGTTAGCCATCATTTATTAGTAATGTTTTATAATCTGTATACTATAACAAAACAGATCCATTGTGTACACAAAGTTGGGGAATACTCAGGCTTTCTCTTCATCCATGAAAGGAGATAAACTCAATCCAGAAGATAGAAAACAATCCATTTCACGCACCCTAAAAACATCTAGAAAAGGGGAGGTTTTGTTTCCCTTTCCTCAGACAAACTTTCTTACCTAAACTTCCTAAAACTGACCAGTCAGATAGCAGCTCCAAAATCTCCTTTGACAACCTATCCAAGCACCATATTCCTTCTGCCTAGAATGGGAAATACTTCTGATTAGTAACCGCCTCCTCCGTTTCATCAGAAAAGTGGATTTCTCACAACTTCCTGTAACATATCACCCTGTGAAGTCAATCAGAGTTGGGTTCAGGCCTGAAAATAGTTTCCACTATTTTTCTTCTCAGCGTGAATTCAGGCATATGCCCTCCTTCCAGAGGCAAGCTTGGGGGGACAGAGATTCACTGTATTTGATTAATTAAACTCTCTTGATAAATAATCCCTGACAGCAGCAATAAGATGGATATTTATATACAGATATTTATCCTTAATATTGTGTTTTCACCTTTAATAGATCAAAAAAATCCATTTTCTGATGACCAAGAGAGGCATATTACACCCTGCATCTTGACCAGATTATCATTCTTGACACGCACTTTCAGAGAAACAAGAAAAAAAAATCAGGCTTGAGGAAGTGAGAGGCTGATGAACTCAAGGAATAAATAGCTCTACTACATTAACAGAATTCTAATATACCTCACAGAGGCTTATATGGAACTTGTAATGACAGTATAGTTAAGAGAAATTAACCCAAGATATGTAAATTGATTGAGTGCTGAACTGTACTGCTCAGTTATTAGAACTAATTTCCCCCCTCTAAATCTTGCATTGACATTTATACCATTTTAATAAGAATCCATTATGAGCCTCATTTTAGGGGAAGGGTTTTTATTAAGTGAAAGTAGCCACATAAGCATCCAAGTAAATGCCAAGTAGAATAAGAAACAGATTTTAAATGGGAGTTAAGATTCATAAATGTAATGAGTGGTAATACTACCTTTTTGTATAATTCTTTTTATTAACAAAGCCCTTTCAAATATTCTGTCTCATTCAGTCTGTCTAAAAATGCTTGGGTAAAGAAAGATACCAGGAGTTTAAGCCTGACATCCTGTGAATTCCTATTGCTGTTTGACAATATTATCTTATGAGTTGGGATTTTATCAAGGCGGCATTTAAGAATAAACCGTGGGAGTCTTGGGGAACATCTAGCTCAACTGGCATAACATAGTTTATAAAGAAATCTTTCTACATCCTACTTTGGTGATTAGCGTCTAGGTGTCTTAAATGCTTGTGAGTGGCCATCCAAGATACTCCACTGGTCTCACCCATCTGGAGCAAGGGAAAATGAAGAAAACCAAAGATACAAAGGAAAGATTAGTCCAAAGGACTAATGGACCACAAGTACTACAGCCTCCACCAGAGTCCAGCTTAACTAAATGGTGCCAGCTAGCACTACCAACTACTCTGACAGGGATCACAATAGAGGGTCCTGAACAGAGCTGGAGAAAAATGTAGAACAAAATTCTAACTCACACACACACACACACAAAACAGATTTACCAGTCTAACAGAGACTGGAGAAACTCCAAGAGTATGGCTACCAGATACCCTTTTAAGTCATATTCAAGTCACTCCTCAGCCAAAGATTGAACAGGATCATAAAACAAAATGAAACTAAATGGGCACACCAGCCCAGGGGCATAGATGAGAAAGTAGAGGGGACAGGAAACCTGGTAATGGAGAACCCAAGGTTAAGAATGGGAGAGTGTTGACATGTAGTGGGGTTGGCTTACCAATGTTACAAACAATATATGTATTAATTGTTTAATGAGAAACTAATTTCCTCTGTAAACCTTCATTTGAAGTACAATAAAAAATAAATACGCAAACCACGGGAATTGAATTAGTCATTCTTATATGTTCTAGAAAAGCCAGTTGGAGCTTAAGAACATTACCTCTCTATATCCTTAAAAAAAATTATCCCTTGAAAAAACATGACTAATTTATATGAGGGCCAGGTGACCAACTTGCATAGATAAGACCCAAGAAAACGTGTGCTACACAGATGAAGGTTGGGGGGCAGGGCAAAGGGAAGGAGGGCTTTTTTTTTTTTTCTTTTTAGTCTTTGGTTTGCTAGCTCACACAAAGTCTAAGTGGTTCAGTAAGAACCAAAAATCTCTTTTAATTTTTTTTTTTCCTGAAACCTTGGCCATTTCTCAAAGGAAAAAGATCATGATTACAATCTAAATACTCTTAATGAAGTAAGAAACCCTGGTGGTGTAGTGGTTAAGTGCTACGGCTGCTAAGCAACATATCAGCAGTTCAAATCCACCAGGCGCTCCTTGGAAACTGTGGAGCAGTTCTACTCTGTCCTGTAGGGTCGCTA
The DNA here is from genome assembly GCF_024166365.1 of Elephas maximus indicus. NCBI lineage: Eukaryota > Metazoa > Chordata > Mammalia > Proboscidea > Elephantidae > Elephas > Elephas maximus. The sequence continues at coordinate 62,841,105 of NC_064836.1, forward strand.
TGAGTCAGAATTGACTTGACGGCCGTATATTTTTAGATGTATAATGTGGGATAAAACTAAGTAGTTTTATTCTATAGTCCTCTGGGTCCTTAAGAGTAATGATACCAAAAAAAGAAGAAGAAATTATAAAATGGAAGGAAGGAAGGGAAGAAGGGGGAGAGAGAATGAAAGAAAAGGAAGAAAGGAAGATGAAAGGAAAGAAATGAAAAAGAATTGTTCATTTTAAGAAGATAATAGGAAAAATTTTCATTGAAAACAAATAGTATAAATTATCCTTGGCAAAATTCCTGGAGAACTTTCACTTTCCTTCCTTATCTTTTCCACCCTAGGCTTAGCTTCTCAAAGTGTTGGTATTTTAATATTTACTTCAGACTCTACTTTCTAAAGGACTTGGATAAAACTGTCTTATTTAGCCAAATAGTTATTTTTATCTCCATTTTACAGGTAACAAAAATGAACCTCCAACAGGCTAAACTACTTGTATATAATCTCATAGCTAGTAAGCTGAGCTATGGTTTAAACTCCATTCTTTTGAGTAGAAGTCCAATGAGACATATGCACATAAATGCTAACAAAATACAAGGAGAAAGAAAAGACTAACTTCTCCAGTACTTTCAATAATTTCCAACAACTAGTATTATTTTTCATTTGTATTAAGATACAAAACACATGGAAAAAAGTTCACCTGCCTTAAGGATATATCTCAATGAATTTTTTAACTCTGCTATATATATTATATAAAAAAACATGTAATTACTCACAAGATATTGAACATTTTCAGCATCCCAGTAGGCTCCCTCATGGCCTCTCACAGTTAATATCATCCCCAAAACTATCCTAACTTCTGTCAAGGCAGATAAATTTTGAACATTCATGAACTTTATAAAAATAGGATTATATAGTGTGTTCTCTTTTTGCTCAACATAAAAAGCAGATAAATTTTGAACATTCATGAACTTTATAAAAATAAGATTATATAGTGTGTTCTCTTTTTGCTCAACATAGTGTCTCTGAAATTCATCCATGTGGTTGTGCCCATTTAGTTGCTGTAGTTTATTCTTTTCCATTGATGTGTTCAATTGTATGAATATGCCACAATGTTGATAGTATTTTGGGTTATTGCAGTTTGGGGCTATTATGAAAAAAAGAAAAAGCAGCAATAAACATTCGTTTGCATGCATTTTAATGACTATAAGCACCCACTTTTCTTGGGGATGTTCCCAGGACACAGTATAGGCATATACTTAGCTTTAGTTGAGGGTAGTATCTTTACAACCAAAAGAATTATCTCCTTGGCCCAAATCACTACAGTCCCTTAATGGTACTTGACTTGCTTCCCATTGCAGGGAAACTTCAAGCCAGGGATGGATTACCCAAAAAGCAAGGTAAACACATGCTTAGGGCATCAACAAAACAGGGGGACCAGTGTCTAAAGCAAAGACCCATAGATGCCAAGCAGATAGGACACAAGGAAAAGCAAGCACCACAGTTGGAAGAAAACTGGCAGGGAACTAAAGGAAATTGATACCAGCTGGAGTGGGTAAGAATGTGCCGGCTGGAAGTAAATTTCACACAGAGTCATAAAGGTGCCCAAATGTAAGGTTTATGCTATAAGGCCCCTAACACTTGAACATCTTCATTGACATCTGTCTCCTATGAACCCCTCCTGTGTAACTGAAACTCATTATCTAGACGGGTCTCTTGGGAGCATACTATTTCTTTCTAATAAACAAGAGGTGAGGGTGAGTTGTGGAGTCTAACTCGCTACACTCACCCAATGGATCCAACATGAGTGGCTACTGGGCAAAGATGAATTATATTAACAGATGATGGGCCTCTGATCCATTTTGAGAGAACCGTCTTGTACATCCACATCTGCTGATCGAGCAACTCCAGCCAGAAGGCCCAGCAATCCTCTTTGCCATGATACAAACACAGGAGTATGCTCTTGCACACATCCTAGTAAACAACCAATGGGAATTCCAGTCTGAGATGGCAGGCAAAAGCAAGGGAACTCGAATAAGTAGAGTATTGCCATGAATTCAGTCAAATTACTTTTTAACTGTATAGCATTTATCTACAGACTTATGTCCTAAATTTTGTAAACAATAACAATTATAACTTTAAACTATGTTTTGCACATACATGGATGCAACCTAGCATACATTTAATATAATACAAACATGGATAATAATTTAATATAATTAAACTAACATAGCAAACATCCAAAAATGTGGGAAATATTAATACTTATCTAACATGAAAAGTTTTAATTTATGTATCAAGTGAGTTTTTTTTTTGTCTATTGCACAGGATACGGTGCTTGATATTACTCTATGCTAATAAATTAGGTCTTTTTTTATATATATATATTATATAGATATATAGATATATAATTCACATATCCTGTTTGAATGCGTGAGTAAAAAGGGCTCCATAGATTATCAGTGTTTATGGTCTTCACATGCCTTAATCCAGCCCTGCTCCAAACTCCTTTAAGGCAAGGAAGAAGGGCCCTTGGTACACCATTTCTACTCACTGTTGGGTCACTATGACTTGAAATTGACTTGATGGCGATGGGTTTAGAGACATAGAACGGGTTGAAATTTCCTACGCTGCTTTCACCCTCACATCTTTGCTTACACGGAACCTTCTGCCTAGAAAGTTCTTCCCGTCTACCTTTAATTTTTTACATCATATTTATCTCTGAAGATGTATCCATGTTTCTGAATACTCCACCAGACTGAGAGCTCTTTCAAAACATTGTTTTATTCATCTTTATGTTCCTAATCCCCAGCATCATATCTAACATGTGGTTGAATAAATGAACGTATAAATTTAGGAAACTTTCAGAATCGAAGAATTCGAAGCTAAGATATCTAGCCTCAAATTTCAAATTCGTTGTGCCAGCTCTTTCCTCCAAATCCTCCTCTCACAGTACAATGCACCTCTGATAAAACAATAGAAAATTAAATAGAGTACATTTAAAATTCTTAAATCCCTAAGATTAAGTTGTAGGGCCTAAATTTTCAAAGATTGTGATCATTCTTTTTGAGCACCAACATAAAATTAAAACATTGAAATTGCTCTGTGTAACTTCCCATGATCTTAGTAATTTCAAGATGATGTCCCAAAGGGAACATCCAAGAATATGATAAATATTATATTTTTGTAATTTAAGTATTAGGATTTCTGTACATACATAAAAATTGATCTGGAACCAGGCTGCACAACTGGGAACATTTCGTGAACTAGATTAGAACCTCATGAGAAATCAAAATGCATTACAGACTTAGTCTAAATTTTAGCTTAATTATACTTCTCACCTCCTATAAGAAGCTGTGCTTTACGATTGGATTCTCATCGAAGGCATATGGTTAACCAAATGTGTGAGGAAATATAAAAGTTGCAGAGTAAAACATTAGCAATGTATGTATGTGCAAGTGAAAATGTGTGTGTCTATACCAAAGAAGACATATGCTTTAAGGAGCTGCCAGTTCTCCTCACTGCAGACGCATTTCGGATTTATGGAGCAGCCCAGCCCAACTGTGTTTGGTTTGGGAGCTCAGTAGACAAAACTTTCTATCAGCTGAAAAGACCAAATCTTCGTGTATTAAATCTCTAATACTTTGCATGGTAGTTTTCACTATGAAGGTCTAAAGTAAAACTGTCTCTCTCATTTTCTATGTGAGGTCTATGAAAAATGTCTTTTTTTTTTTTTTTTCTATTGGTTTCAACCGATGCTGTAGTGAAGAAAAAAAATAAATGTAAGAGCCTCAATGTGTCTAGGCAGTCTGCTGCATTATAACTACAATGCAGGTGTTGAACAACCGTTTCAAATGCTAATCCAAACCTAGAAGTTGAGAATCTCTGTCATTATTCTCTATGACTAAATCTTTATAAGGAAGCAGATATGATAACATCGTTTTTATCTTATATTTAACATAATTTCTGTAAAGTGTGAAATCTTAGAAAGAAATACATATAGATTTTATTTATAGAGTGACTTGAAAAGAAATTTTGCTTCCAGATGCCTAAAAATAATCTCATTGAATTTAGAGAAACACAAAATGACAGAGTTTACTAATGGGTCCTGACTGGTCATATTAAAAGACCTAAAGCTTCAGGTGCTTTCCTTAATATTTTATTACATCTGAATCTATACTTACTTTAAATAACCTTTTCACAGGTTTTCTTAGTAAACTAGTTAATTGGGGACAATTTGAAAATACAGAGAATCAAAAAGAACTGCTAGAAAGTTTATTTCTAATTCTATCCAGAAATAAGCATTGTTACCTAGCCGTCCTTTTCTAAAAGGAATGGAACTGGTCATCAAATATATGTGCTATGGATTGAATTGTGCCAAAATTACGTGCTGTAAATTCTAACCTCTGTATTTGTGGAAGCAGCCATGGTGGTACAGTGGTTAAGTGCGTGGCTGCTAACTGAAGGGTCAGCTATTCAAACCCACCAGCCACCAAGGGAGAAAAATGTGGCAATCTGCTTCTATAAAGATTTCCCACCTTCCCCCCGCCCCACCCCAGTGCCATCGAGTCAATTACACCCTTGGACACCCTGCAGGGCAGTTTTTCTCTATCTTACAGAATCCAGATGAATCTACTCAAGGGCAACAGAATACTTGCGGATGCAATCTCATTTGGAAATAGGGTTTTCTTTGTTATGTTAATGAGGCCATACAGTGCAGGGTGTGTCTTAAACCAATTGCCTTTGAGATAAAAAAGAGAAGATTAGGTACAGAGAAGAAGGCACATAAGAAGGGGAAGATATATGTCACATGAAGAACGCCAAGGAATCAAGAAACAGAAAGAGAAAAGGACCTTCTTCCGAACCAACAGTGAGAGAAAATACTCCCCTAGAGCCGACATACCCTGAATTTGGACTTCTAACCTCCTAAACTGTGAGAAAATAAATTTGTGTTTATTAAAGCCACCCACTTGTGGTATTTCTATTATAGTAGTGCTAGATAACTAAGACAATATGGTAAAAGACTGACCAACAAATTCTTTAGAATTACGAATTTTATGAAGAAAACAGACAAGATTGAACTTCTCTCAAGAATATTTGAGCATTTCTTGGGTGTCTCTTGGAATAGCTATGTTGTTGTTTTTGTCGTTGTTAGATGCCGTCGAGTCAGTACTGACTCATAGCGACCCTATGCACAACAGAACAAAACACTGCCTGGTCCTGAGCCATCCTTACAGTCGTTGTTATGCTTGAGCTCGTTGTTGCAGCCACTGTGTCAATCCACCTCGTTGAGGGTCTTCCTCTTTTCCACTGACCCTGTACTCTGCCAAGCATGATGTCCTTCTCCAGGGACTGATCCCTCCTGACAACACGTCCAAAGTATGTAAGACACAGTCTCGCCATCCTTGCCTCTAAGGAGAATTCGGGCCACACATCTTCCAAGACAGATTTGTTCGTTCTTTTGGCAACACCACAATTCGAAGGCGTCAACTCTTCCTCGGTCTTCCTTATTCATTGTCCAGCTTCCACATGCATATGATGCGATTGAAAATACCATCACTACGGTTCGGTGCACCTTAGTCTTCAGGGTGACATCTTTGCTCTTCAACACTTTGAAGAGGTCCTTTGCAGCAGATTTGCCCAATGCAATGTGTCTTTTCATTTCTTGACTGCTGCTTCCATGGGTGTTCATTGTGGATCCAAGTAAAATGAAATCCTTGACAACTTCAATCTTTTCTCTGTTTATTATGATGTTGCTCATTGGTCCACTTGTGAGGATTTTCATTTTCGTTATGTTGAGGTGTAATCCATACTGAAGGCTGTGGTCTTTGATCTTCATTAGTAAGTGCTTCAAGTCCTCTTCACTTTCAGCAAGCAAGGTTGTGTCATCAGCATAACTCAGGCTGTTAATGAGTCTTCCTCCAATCCTGATGCCCCGTTCTTCTTCATATAGTCTCTAGCTTCTCGTATTATTTGTTCAGCAAATAATAGCTATACTTTAACTAATTGCATCTGAAAACTTTAGAGGTCTGAAGACTCTGGGATCATATGAGCTGTATGGAATATTGAAGCATTTAAACCCAGAAAATGGCAACAGAACAACTACAAGACAGAAAAAAAAACAGAAATATTTTTTAAGAAAAAGCCAATGCATAAGTGAATTTTCTAAACATCACCAATGTCAATGTCAACTCCTCTTCTTGGGCAAATATCTTCAGTAGAAATGAGACAGGGAAGAAACAGGGACTGAGCCCCTAGGCAAGGAGCCCTGCAACACGTACAACTTGCAACTTACTTACAATACTATGTGCTTGGCTAATGACATAATACCCTCATCCTGGAATGTGCCATAAGGAAAGAACAAACAATGTACCTCCTTATAAGATGTTTTTCAGAAGGAACTACCAGATCTGGTTCCTGGAGCATGCACAGACATCCACAACGTGACCGATGGATGACTCCCACCTGATGCAAGTACCTGCAACAGGAATCAAACCGGCGCCGCAGGAGGACTGCCCAGGTGCGAGACCCCATAATAAGTCCTGCACCCAGTCCCAGGAGCCTTTACTATGGGTTCCATCTTGGATTCCAGATGCGCTTGCAGCCTAATTTAGTATGCACCGCCATTCTGAGAAGTACCCACCCCTTGAAAGAAACCTACTAATTATTCATTACTCTATTATCCTCACCAAACCTGTATAAGCCCCAGAAAAACCTTTGTTCGAGGAAACAGAGGCTAGCATTCCTTGGTCCCTCTCTGTTCCCCACTTGAAAGCCATTGCTTTCTTTCTGCTGCTAATAACCCTTTGTTTGTGTGGAACCTCTATACCTCTCCTGGTCATTTTTAGTCAATAGAGGGCAAGAACCTAGGCAGGGCTTAGTCCCGAGCTGGTAAGCCTTGCCCTGCAACAGAAGAAAACTGAGTCATTGCAGGGAGACACTTCAAACCTGGAGCTGAGATTCTGCACGTACTAGAAAACTCTAGGGCAGGTCTTGAAATACGGGTAGAAGGAGTAAAGGATGGGCCTCAATTCTTGTAATCTTATTGCTTCCCTCAACCAGAGTTTGGAGGAAAAAAGAAGAGAAAAAAATAAGTGCCAGGGAGAGAATATCACTTAAATATATAGTAAATAAACGAACTGGTAGAAAAATAGTCAGGGGTTCTTATAGTATCCACCCTAAAAAAAGCCTACAGAATGCATCAAAGGAACTAGCAAAACAACCAACCACAACAAGATCTTGTAATAACCCCTGGGGAGACTAACGATTGTCATTGTGGATCAGGAAAACTTTCTTTCTGCCTTTTCCTCTTCCCAAGTTGTCTTAGTGTAATCATTACCTGCTGGTTTGCCTCAGAAATGATATGCCAGTAAGAACCTAGGCCACCAAGATCCACAGACTCATCTCCAAAAGTCCATTGCTGTCAAGTCAGTTCTAACTCATAGTGACCCTATAGGAGAGAGTAGAACTGCCCCATAGGGTTTCCAAGGAATGCCTGGTGGATTTGAACTGCTGATCTTTTAGTTAGCAGCTGAACTCTTAACTGTTGCACCACCAGGGTGGTGCAAATCTCTGTGGGGTGGAGTGGATGCAAACAGATCCAAGAAAACTATCTGTCCTCCAGCATTCACTCTTTAATGCCTTCTTCCTCCACCCCCAGAGCTAATAGATTCCAAACTAAGGAGACAGCCTTTTCCCTTCATTTCTAAGAACTTAAAAGCATACCCCTACTAGAAGAGTTGACTCCTGTGGTAATGATAGTGAACAACAGTGGTTGTAGTACCTGAAACTCTCCACCAGAATATTATGGATCAAATTATGTCCTCCAAAAAAAAAATGTTGAAATCCTGACTCCTGTACCTATGAATCTGATCCTGCTTGGAAATAGGGTTTTTCTTTTGCTGTGTTAATGAGGTCATGCCCTAGTACGGTGGGTTCTAAACCTAATCCCTTCTGAGCAGTGTCTTATAAAGAAGAGTACACATACAGAGAGACACACACACACAGGAGAAGATACGTATGAAGATGGAGGTAGATGAATCTACAAGTACGGGAACACCAAGGATTGCTGGCAGCTACCAGAAACTGAAAGAAGAAAAGCAGGACTTTCCCCTAGAGACAACACTCTGAATTAGAACTTCTAGCTTCCAAAACTGTGAGAAAATTAATTTCTGTTCTTTAAAGTCACCCACTTGTGGTCTTTATGTTACTGTGGCACTAGGTAACTAAGACATTGAGCTTCGAAGACAGGGAACAGAGGGGCCCCCAAATCTACAAACTAACAACAAATGGGCCAGGGTGCAGAAACAAAGCCATTCCCCAGAACAATGTGGCAGCGTATCAGAAATTAGCCCGCGAACTCCTTTTAAGTTGTCTTTCAGAAGCAGCTGGAGAAAATCAACCCCAGGGACATGTGCGGATCATCCACCTGTGACCGCTCTGTGACCGTCCACCAGAGGCAGTGAGGGGCTGCAGTAGCACCAGGGAGACTGCTCAGGCACGATACCCCATAATAAGCCCTGCTACAAATCCCAGAGGCCTCCGGGACAGGAGCCATCTGGGAAAGCTGCAGCACACGCACCGTAGTTAACATATCCCCCTCCTGTGCCTATATGAATAAACATTAATCTTCCCCCAAACAAGAACTTTTAAAAACCTAGACCCATCTTTTGTTCTATGAGACAGGAGTAAGTGTTGCTTTAGGCCCTCCTCATCTCTGCTGGCAAGCCTCTTCAGTAAAGCTTTGCTCATGTGGAAAATCCTGCATGCCTTACCTGTTCATTTTTGACCAGTGAGAGGCAAGAACCTTATTCCAGTAACACTTCACCCTCTACCATTCCAGGAGAGACACAAATTAAAGCTTGGTGTTCAAGCTTGTTTGTCTGTTTTTCCAATACATGCTACCAGGCAGAGTAGCTGAGAATCCCACAGGGAACGGGCTTACAAAACAAAGAACAAGTACAACCACTATAAAAGTAAGTCCATGGATTAAACACACATGAATTAAAGCACAACAGAGGCATTGAAATAAGAATAATAATAAACATACTTAGAGAGATGAAGAAAGATGCCAGAAATACCACACGGGAGTAAGAACATGAAGAATTAATAAAAAAAAATTAGGTATAAAAACTATAATAGTTGAAAGAAAAAAATAAGGTGGAATAAAAATAAACATGGTAGATACAGTTCAAGAGCAAATTACTAGACAGGAAATCACATTCAGATAATCTTCCAGAAGGCAGCAGGAAAGGCTAAGATGTGAAGTGAAATGGAGAGTACTAGCACCAACACCCTCATTGTGGAAATCCCTAAAATAGATGTGGCAAAAAGGAAAAGGAGAAATAATGCAAATCAATTTGCCAGAACTAAAGAAAGATGAAAAATTCGAGACCTCCAATTGAAAGCCTCAGAATACCAAAGAAAACAAATAATAAAAACTCATATCTGGACACATTATTATGATAATTAAAAATATCAAAGACATGAGAAGAATTCCAAAAGCTTCCTAAGAGGAAAAGCAAGTTGTTTACAAAAAGGATGGGAAGTATTGCCCTTAGACATCTCAGCAGTAATATTTTATGTTTTAACATACCAACAGGATATAACTTTAATTCAAGAAATTTATATGCAGTCATACTATCATTCAAGTAACAGAAAACCAAAAAAACCAAACACATTGCTGTTGAGTCAATTCCAACTCATAGTGACCCTATAGGACAGAGTAGAACTGTCCCATAAGCTTTCCAAGGAGTACCTGGTGGATTTGAACTGCTGACATTTTGGTTAGCAGCCAAACGCTTAGCCACTGCACATAAAAATCTTCTCAGGTAAGTAAAGCCTCAGATATATTGCCATATTAAAGCCACCTTGAAAAGTATCTTGAAGAAAGTATTAAAATAAAAACATAAATAAATTAAAAACAAACAAACAAACCCATTGCCGTCAAGTCGATTCCAAATTATAGCAACCCTATAGGACGGAGTAGAATTGCCCCATACTTTCCAAGGAGCACCTGGTGGATTCAAACCGCCGACCTCATGGTTAGCAGCTGTAGCTTTTAACCATTGCACCAGCCGGGTTTAATCCTAGACCAAGGGAAGCTTGATGACAAGGACCTCCCTCCAGAGCAGACAGAGAGAAAATGCCTTCGCTGGAGCTGGCACCCTGAATTTGGACTTTCAGCCTACTACTAGGCTGTGAGAGAATAAACTTCTGTTTTTTAAAGCCATCCACTTGTAGTATTTCTGTTATAGCAACACTAGATAACTAAAACACCGACAAAAATTAAAAGCTGGATAGTGCCACAATATTGACAGGCTTACGAGAATATGAAAACTGCCGTGTAGTTCTAAGGTAGGAAGTGCAGGTGGGAGCATGGACTGGTGCTGACATTTAGAGAACAGTGGGGCAGTACTTAAGTTAAAGACACGTGTAATGACCCAGCAACTCTGTTCCTGTGTGTATATCCCAAAGAGATCCTTGCACAGTCCATAGGAATTGTGTAGTTTTACATGTGTGGATGGAAGGTTGTAGACACTATGAGTGATAACACTGAGGAAATGGGTAGCTAACACCTGGTGAAGGTCCACAATTAGTCAGAAGCAATGGACTATAGTACACCCAGCCACAAGGAAAGGACTTAAAAACATACTTCTATGTGAAAAAGGAAGGAGACTGGGTGGCACAAGTAGCTTGCCATCAGCTGCTAACCTAAAAGATTGGCAACTTGAATCCACCATGGCTCTGCAGAAGAAAGGCCTGGCAAACTGCTTCCTTAAAGATTACAGCCAAGAAAGCGCTATGGAGCAGTTCTACTCTGTAACACATGGAATCACCGTGAGTTGGAATAGACTTGACAGCAATGGGTTTGGTATGGGTATGTGAAAAAGGTGAGAATAAGATCTATTCCAACACGATTTATATAAATTAAAATTAGATGCACACGGAACAACAATGCATAATCTATAACCACATAGAAACAGCCTATGTTCGTCTTTTGTGAAGACCAGGAGTTAGCAATGGGAATAAAAGAAATACATCAATGAACAAAATAGGACAGGGACCAGTGCTGAGAGTGTCCTATAAACTGGGGAACTGAGTAACTGAACCTCTTCTACAATACAAAAAAAAAGGAAAAAGAAAGAGAAGGACAAAAAGAGATAAAAGATAAGAATATAAAAAGATGAGACTCAAACAAAAAGAACTGAGGAGTAGAGGTGGTATTTTCCCTTTTTTTTTTTTTCCTGTATCTCATAAAAGGGTGCAGATTTTAGTCTTCTGAAAGAACGAGTATAATGCCATATTTCTCTCTTACCTCAAGCACTGAAAACAAGGAAATTGAGACTCTATTTGAATGCTTTTTTTGAATAAGAATATTCTATATTGTTATTTTTTTACTGGAAACTATAAATTATAATAACACGCTGATGATGGTGTATTTTTCTTTTTTTTGGCACAAGCCTCATTATGACTGTAATAGGCAGAATTTTTAAGATTTCAAAAATAAGGCACACATGTGTTTGAAACAGCCAATCATACATTCCTTGAACAAACGTTTACTGTTTATTGTATTTATCACACAAATTGAATAAGAAAACAATACATAGCAATAAATTAAGATGAACCCTTCCATACTGTAGCATACGGATCAGTAATAACAATTTGAATCCTCAACCTGAAATTATTACTTTGAATTCATAGCCCATGTGCATGTACAGAATTTACCCAGTTTTTATCATAATCGTGTTTCAATGCTACATTGTAACTGGACCAAAATAAGTCTTCACAATCTATCTTGTCTCTTTAGAAGCACATAGTATCCACCAAGAATCTGCAGTGGGAAATACTTCCTGAAAGTAATCTGACCATCTCTCCATGCCTGGCATTCCGTGCCTGGTTAATCAGCCCCCATAAATCTGGCCTTTGACACCAGAGACAAATACAACTTTATTTGCTACAAATCTATTTGGCGGCCTCTAAATGGCTTTCTCAAATTGCGCTGCTCTCACAGTGCAACAAGTCCTTTCATGTTGATTAAAATATCTGAGGGATACAAACAACAACAACAGAGCAACGGGAAATTCAGTCATCCCTTTCATCTTCCCTGTGGGTGCCGGCCAGTGCAACTTGACTTTCTTCAAACAAAACCCCCCTTTTTGTGACTGAAGAAAGGCTTTGGCAAACACTTATCCTTTGATATGATATGCGCTTGACAAAAATCACACAGCAAATGAAGCCACTGCTTTGAAGAAAATGCTTATTAGGAACGTGAAGCTCTTAAGTGCACCAGGACTTAGCGCTGTTGCTGGCGACGTGAGGCCAAATGCGTCTGTGGCGTCGATTTGAAGCCCAGAGAAATTGACTTCAGGGCTGCAGCTGCCACCTCATTTCTTCGTTTTATTGCTAGCATACCTTGAAATATGTTTAGCTTTTTAGTATATTCTGGAATGTCACTATTATTTTTTAACCTAGGGAAGCATACATTTTATTACTGAGGCAGAAAGGAATGTGAGAAAATCTTTGTTCTATAGCCTTTAGTCATAATCTCCCAGTAACACAATAATTCCTTTTCTGAGTAGCAACTCAGTTTCTGAGGTAAGAATGCTGAGAAATTCAAGGTCACACCAGAATTCTAAGATGAAGCGCCCGGGGTTGGAATTAATCACACATTTTCAGGATCTCACAAGAAATAATACATTCAAATTAAGACAGTTTGAGGGGAGTTTAATAAAAAGATTTTATAAATGTGTGTGGGCAGGGCTGGGAAACCCACAAGGGTAAAGGCAATACCCTTTACAAGCGTAACGGAGAAGGGACTTTAGCAGCCCCAGGCCTGAAAAGTCAATGGAGTGAATTCTGACCAAAACCCAGAGACAGAAGGGCTAAGGGGACAGCAGCCACCCACAGTAACCCTACAGGAATGGAACAAGGAAACAGATCCCCAAACTCGTACAACTCTTTCTCTCCCATCTTACACTGGTGTTCCCACTGCCCTCCTCCAACCAGGAGGAAGAAGGCAGGGATACAAGTGACATAGTCCCTACAGGTCAGCTTCCCAGAACCAAAGGAAGTAGACTTGGATCTGGAAGGCACATGGAGGATAACCAACACATACGCCAAATTCCTTCCACCTAAACTGTCCCTAGAGAAGACTTACTCCACATGGACAGACTTCTCTAAGAGTACCAGTGAAACACTGGGGGCCTTCCAGTACCTTTTACCTCAGGTAAAAGAAAAACTTCAGAACTCTCGGATTTTCTGTAACAAAGACATTTCGGCTTTCCAAGATGGAAATGTGGGAGTTAATTACATTCAATTCATAATTAAGTTAAAAAAAAACATCTTAAATAAACATTCTGCTAATGACTTATATCTCCAAAGATTTCACAACTAAATTTGCTAAAATATAGATAGTATAAACCAAGCCCATTGCCATCAAGTCGATTCCGACCCATAGCAACCCTATAGGACAGAGTAGAACTGCCCCATAGGGCTTCCAAGGAGCCACCTGTGGATTCAAATTGCTGATTCTTCGGTGAGCAGCCTAACTCTGAACCACTATGCTACCAGAGTTTCCGTAGATAGCATAGTCATTGAAATAGTTACAACATAGGTACGTAAAAATATATGCAACATTTTGGTTATAAGTATTTCCTGTGATTGCATATTGCTATAATAAATAGTTTTAACAAATATTTCCTCTTTGATTCGAGAAGTCAAGACAGAAAGTCCAGACAGAAAATATCTCCAGCAGCTCAGCTCCTGCTAATCTCTAGACATGTCTGTTTGGTCTCTGCCTGATATTCCAGGTCCAGCTTGTCTAAAAACAAACTTGTGTTTCCTTCTCTCTCTTCCCACCCGAAGATTACATACCCTCTGAACGATGTTATATAACACACACACACACGGAGCTTTATATATGGTATATATTCAAGATGAGTGTGTTTATTCATTGATGTGTAATTACACTTTTTAAAACATCTACCTTAAGAGAATAATGAAACTTTGCATGAAAAAACATAAATCAGATGCATAGCCAAGAAGGCACTATCTCCTTTACTATCCTTGCGTGATCAGGATTTTGAAAAGATAAGCAATGATTTACAAATGAGCCCACTCACTTGGTCACGTAAATGGGGAATTTGATTCAAGAATATTTATCAATAAAATTAAAATAATAGTCTGTAAAGGAAATGAATGAATGCATTATGACCCCATCAAAATTAGTCAGTCTCAGAAATGTAATATTAAATACTCAGGAGAGAGTAAAACTGGCATATCCACATAGACACACAAACACACACAGACTTTTGCTTGAAAGTGTAGTAGTGGCAAAAACCAAGAGCCAACAAGCAGGTGTTCCATGCAAAACCTGGGACCAATTATCTGTATGACCATAGGCCGTTCTAAAGTACATGGGCTATAAATGAAACAAGATGGGCCAAGAGTTGATGACTGTTGACATGGGCGGATAGGTAAGTGGGGGTTCTACGCTGGAGCAATCCAATAAAAATATAAAGGGAGTCATATATATAATTTCAAATTTTCTAGTAGCCACATTTAAAAAGGCAAAAAAAAGCAACAGGTGAAAGCCATTTCAAAATGTTTCATTTAACTCAATATGTCCAAAATATCATCATTTCAACATGTATCACCAGCTTCATTTGAAGTGCACGTTAGCCACAGGTGGCTAGTGTCTAGCATATAGGACAGTGCCATGTTCCAGAATAAAAAGTTAAAAGAAAAAAGTTGATAAAAACCTATACTTACCTCCCTTTGGGGCTCAGTTTCCCCATTCATGCATCAGTTGGTCATCAGAAATAGTCTAAGGTACCTTCTAACTCCCTATTTCCTAATTTCTTTTTCCAAAGCAAACTTATGCTGGGTTCTCACTACTATATAGAAAAATGTATCTTTTTTTTTTTTAATTTTCTTTATGCACACAAAAGAACATGACCTGAAAATTACCTATTTATATCTAAAGAGACTTTGGGGACAAACGACCATTTATGTATAAAATAATTTCTTTATCTGCTCTAAGACCAAGTGGTAATATATGGGCTCAGTTTACACACACCACTCTTTCATTCATTTGGTTTTTTCTTTTACACAATAAGATTTACTGCCTAATCAGCACTAGTCTCAGGTGAGAGATGGATGTAAAGGCAGGGGGGAGACTAAAAACACAAATGTAAATCATAATCCATGTTCTGTAAGTGATTTTGAAAGAATAGAAATTTAAACACTATAGGTTTTTTTTTTTCCCATCATTCTTCTTTAATTTTGTCCCAAAACTTCATGGATTTATTTCATTTGTCCATGTGAATTTTTGGGGGGTGAGGCAGGGGTAAGGGAAAGAGCACAATGGATTCACACTCATATTTTATAGAGCCTCAAACTCACACCATCCAAAACTGATTAGAAGTGAGAATTTCTATAAATAGGTGACAGTGTGTTTGTTAAGAATATCCAGCTTACTGACTGACCAAACTCTTTGAGTTTTATTTTGATGGCCTATAGAAAACCCTGGTGGTGGAGTGGTTAAGAGCTATGGCTGCTAATGAAATCAGCGGGCAGTTTGAATCCATCAGGCCATCCTTGGAAACCCTATGGGGCAGCTCTACTCTGTCCTACAGGGTCACTATGAATTGGAATCGACTCACTGGCAACAGGTTTGGTTTTTCTGATTTATAGAGTCACTATGAGTTGGAATCAACTCAATGGCAATGGGTTTGGTTTGACTTTTTTAGACCCACCCTGTCCTCCCACCTCAATGCTTGGATCAAGTTGACCAATAATTATGCTCCTGGTGTCACTTTGAAGAAAGGCTACGTGTGCCTGCAATGTGCTGTATTCACAAGTTCTTAGTGAAGACCATTTGGAGCAGAGCACAGACCAGATACTGTTCTAGTGGTGTGGTTAACAGGCATTTATTACAGAATAAACACGACAGGGATGGGTAGAACAGCACATATCCTCACCAACCAAGGTTCCCTGAAGTTAGGCTCCCATCCAGGGTCACGTCAGAGTGCATCCAAGCATGACCCACTTCAAATTTTGGGAGAAAAACACCAAAGCCCTTCTCTCTCAGGGTTAAATACTAATAGGACGGCCATGTCTATGTGCCAAATAGCATGTATGGAGAACAGGTAGGGGAAACCAAAAAAACCCATTGCCATCGAGTCGATTCCTACTCCTAGTGACTCTATAGGACAGGGTAGAACTGCCCCGTAGAGTTTCCAAGGAGTGCCTGACTGATTTGAACTGCTGACCTTTTGGTTAGCAGCCGTAGCACTTAACCACTATGCCACCAGGGTTTCCAGGTAGGGGAAAAGGGGGTAATAAAGGATAAAAGGGGGTAATATCAGTGACAGGCCCCCTGCAGGCAATGGACGTTATCCATTGCTCCTGTTTTTGGTGGGTGACCATCTCCTGATGGCTATTCTAGATTTACTGGCATCAGGAGCAGTTCTTCCTCCTTCACTCCAGTAAGAGCTTAACAGAGTTCTCGGTGTCTTCCGAGGGCAATCATCTCCCTCGAACACACATACTTTAAACTTTGTGTCCATTACCCAGTAAAACCCAGTGCCGTCCATTAGTAGCTATCATATCCATTACCAGCTAGGGAGATGCTGAGAGAAGCAGTGCCTTCAGTATTAATTCCAAATAGAAGGCACTAAAGCCAAAGGAGGGGCCTATGTGACCAAATCTAAGAAAGTTTGATGTATGAAAAATCTAGACTTTCTAAATATATTTCACATCTCTTATATGTAAAGACTATTTGCAATATTAAAAGGTTAATTGCAAACAAAATTCCTGCAGTTTTCTCTAAATAGGAAATTATTTTTGGTACACTCAAAGGGTAATTTATTTTTAAAAATCAGTGTCTGCTTTCAACTATTTACGAACCCATCTACTGTAATCAATTTATTTTTTTATATCAATCTACTTCCAAAAAGAAATACAGTCACTTAAAATCTATACAAATACCTATTGTGTTTTACAGTGTATACCTGTTAAGATTTTTTTTTTTTTTCCCCAATCATAGTGCAAGTCTGGGGTAGATATGGGATTAACACCGTATCTTGCCAGTCCCTGAAATGTAAACTGGATGCTTTTGTACCAAGCATTCTATTTACCACTTCTAGTTGTTAATTTAAAAATTGTGGTTGGTCTTTTTTTGTAGCCTAAACAATGTGCTTTATAGGTAAGCAAGAATACAGAGTATAGAAGATACCAAAATCCAAACCAAACCCATTGCCATCGAGTCAATTCTGACTGATAGCAACCTTACATCAACCCTATAGGACAGAATAGAATTGCCCCATAAGGAGCCGCTGATGTATTTGAACTGCTGACCTTCTGGTTAGCAGGTAAGCTCTTAACCACTGTGCCACCAGGGTTCCAGCCTGTAAAATAATGAATCTGATTCTAAAATTCATAGCCTGAAATCAGATTACACACACACACAATATATATATATATATGTTTATAAAATCAGCCTGATTGCATTTTCTATAAGTTCCTTCACTATTACTCCCACAGGAAAAAAATTAATTGTGGAAGTTTTTTGACAAACAAAAAAACATTACCACAAATCAATTGTTCTCTATTGTTTCTTCATTTAATCGGCTTGTCTGGTTTTTATTACCTGTGGGGTTCCAGCCTTCTCGTTCTATAACATTCATGAAAATAAAGATCCATTTCCCTTAATGGGACTAAAAATCTATTGGCATTAACAGGAACAGGAGTCTTTATGCAGTTATGGGAATAAAGGTTGATTCTCAATGATGGGAATAAAGGGTTGCTCCCCTGAATTGACAGTTCTCTAACATAACATGGAAGAGGGAAGGTAAGAAGAGAGTGAATAGAAAAGGAAGAGACATTATTATTTCCACCTTAAACACACATTATTCCCCCATGTTTAAAATATTTAGAAATGTGTGTTTGATTTCATTAATTCAACAAGCAGCTGTTCCTGCTATGAATGTATCCTCAAGAGTTTCAATGCTTTATCATAAAAGTTCAGTGTCAATAGCCTCTACTCTGACCGAAATTATACCTAGAGGTATAAAAAACGAAAAAAGAAAACTAAAAATCCATGATGTGACTTGGGGTTCTCTGCTCTATTTGTAACAAATTGGGCGTCTGAACACTTGGTCAACTTCAGGCCTCACGTGTTCCAGCAGTTGGCGTCTGGAAAGGCAGAGGTTTTTTAGATGATAGGACAATCCTTCTCCAAGAAACTCAAGACAAACCTCCACCAATATTTAGACTCACATTGCTAGTGATAACAATTTTCAAGACAAAAATGCTGCATATAATAACTCTAGATTCTGGACCTACAAATGACATCCTGCTGTTCTGGTAAAAAAGGGCGGGGTATAAAATGAGGATCAAGCTTTAAGCATCATCCATTCTGGTTCCTAACTTATAATTAGAAATACATTCAAGTTCCTTCACAAAACGGACTCACGACCTCTTTAATACTTTCTCCTACTTCTCCTTACACATGTTCTCTTCAGACATAACACATCCTGGTTGTTGACAAGATGTACCTAATCACTCTCCCCAAAATGTCCTCTCCTCTGCAGTCCAGGAAATAGGGCACCTTGATCCTTCAAGGCCAAAGTCAAAATCTACTTTTTATGAAGCCAGTCGTGATAGACCTAGTCTAAAAATAATCACTTACTACCTCAATTCCTATGATCTGTTTCATGGCTGTGGCACTTCAATGCTGCCTTTGAAGTTTATTTTAGCTTCCGCAACTGTACAGTTAGCCTTTGCCGTCAAGTCAGTTCTGATCCTGGAGACCCCATGTGTGTCAGAGTAGAACTGCGCTTCACAGGGTTCTCATGGCTCCGGCCTTTCAGAAGTAGATCGCTGGGCCTTTCTTCCATTGTGGCTCTGAGTAGACTTGAACCTCCAACCTATCGGTTAGCAGCTGAGCACTTTAACCATCTGCACCACCTAGGACTCTTTTCAGGCATTAGACTCTCCTTATTTCATATTTGCACTTCCCCCAAGGCCCATTACATTGCCTGGTCCTTATTTTGTGTTTAATAAAAGTTAAATGGATTTCATAAATGGAGAAAGGGAGGCAGTAAGAAGTAATATACCTTCTCTACGTTGAAACTGTTCATGTGAAAGAAAAACTAAAATGTAGATCTCCTTCATGTGCGCTCAGTACCCTTTCTAGTAACTAACACTGTTTTCCTAGGCCATGTTTTTTCATATGCACTGTTCAATTCTAGTCCCCACTTACAAAAGTGAGACTGTTAATGGGGTCATTGATAACTGATGTCATTCAGCTTCGATTGGTATAAACAAGACCTCTAAACTGTTACAGCAGAGTGAAGAAGGTAGCCTAATCGACAGGAAATAAAATTGTTCACCTGTAGTCATTTCGTGCCACAATGGCATTAGTGGATAACAAGCAGGAAGTGATGTAGGATACATGGCAATAACTACGTAACAGTGCAGGTAAGAAGAAATAACAACAAAATCAAAAGGACAAGAAGAAATAACTGGCAGAGCATCCAGGCACTCCCCACAAATTCATTAAGGATTGACTATGTGAGAAGCAGTACAAAATAGAAATGCAGACCTAAAGATCTCCAGTAGGAAAAAAAATGTTCATAAAACACATGTATCAGAACGTTGGAACTGATTAGAATCATAAAGGAGATTGAAAGATCTTTGCAAGCCTATGGGAGTAGGGGGAGGGGCCGAGTGGCTAGGCACATAAGCAGTTTGTTCTCACGCTGGTGCCTAATTAAACACAGCACCAGCACTCTGTGGGCACTTAATAACTACCAGTTGGCAAATGGATAAATGCCAGTTGTTGGAGGATGGAGAAAGTATGCTATCGCCCCAGCTGCCCAACAAGCTGATGTGGATGGTGTGGGCCTTCCTGTCCGTTATGGCTACACAGTGACTCCCGGTGTTCACAAGTGGAATTTCACTTTTCATCATGGTGTAACAGTTGTTGAGCCATTGTATTTTTTACAAACCCTGGTGCTTACCCTGTTGAAAGATGCACATTATTTCTGCAAAGCACAGTGCTGTGTGATAAACACGGGTCCTTTCCAATTCTGAAATCTGGACTATCTGATTTGAAACTATTTTTTTTTAACATTATCAGTGTGGTGTGAAACATAATGAGAAGCCAAACAAATACAAAGATGTTATTCAGGAAACTATCATGCGTTATTATTTCCAAATTAATGAGAATGTCCTCCTTGGGAAAGGTACGGGAGTATTTCTCCAAGTCTTTCCTAAAATTTAGAAGGCAATTGTCTGTACTCAGAACAATTTTTTTTTTTTTAGAACAATTAGCAGCTTGGTGATAGTTCCAAATCAGCTCAATTACTTACAAACTCTGTACATTCTCTTTCTTCCTTATAAAGGAAGAGTGGAGTGGGTCATTATATTTTGGGCCAAAATTATGTTTTCATTCATGTTACCATTTCTTTATAATATTATAACATTAAAATATATAACATATTATACAGTAAGTATAACCTATATAACATTTCTCAAAAATAACTATATAGTAGACCATTCTTCCATGTTAGCACTTACCGAGTTCCTTCAGTTCAAAAAACCCAGTGTAGTGAGGAAGACAGACCTCAGTGTCTTCTAGGACCCAGAGGAAACATGAAAGAAAATACGATAAAAAATATAATTACAGATAAGACATCCATAGCTATAATGCCAGCCTTACATACAACTCCCGCATGTCACCTATACTCCAAATACAGTTATTCCATGACCAGTTGTCACCTTCAGTCCCATTCATAAAGGCTCTGGGAATACCCTCACCTGTGATTTTGTTGTTTTTTTCAGCCATTTTCCTGTTTCCGCATGTTAAACTAGGTGAAGGCTGTCAGCTGACATCAGATGGAAGGGAACCAAGGCAGCTAAGGGAAAAAAACAGTTAAGCTATCTATTGAAATCCTTAGAGAAATGCCCTGTCAAGAGTGTAGCTAGACAATTCAAGCTGTGTATTACCATGTAAGTGTCCAAGGAAAGTCTTCTCTTCCCAAATGAAAAAACACTGCATGAAATGAAACAATAAGTGTCCAAGGAAAGTCTTCTCTTCCCAAATGAAAAAACACTGCATGAAATGAAACAGTAATACTGTCCTAAAACTGGACAGTGATCTATATGGACATCTGCTCATGAAGGCTGACCCCTAGTGGAGTAAACTGATGGCGGCAGGGAGAAGAAGAGCAGCCTAACAGGAAAAGACCGCCTTTAACAGAGAGCTTACCCCTTTTCAAAGTGTAGTGTCATGTAATTTCATAAACGAGGGCATTCTCAGCAAGATATGTAGCCATGTTTTCCTCTTAAAAACTAAATAAGCAAAATAGACAAAATTCATGATGAAGGAGAAAATGTAACAGAACAGACATATCTAGAGTTGGTGAGACTGTCTCCTTTGAATGACTGTCGTTAGTTGCTGTCTAGTGGGCTACACTCCTGGCAACGTTATATGTAACAGAATGAAATGTTTCCCGATCCTGTATCTTCTTCACCATCGTTGATATGTTTGAGTCCACTGTTGTGGCTATTGTGTAGTGTCTTCCAACCTAGAAGGCTCAATATTCTGTTGTAATCCATAATGTCTTCATCGGCTAATTTTCCAAAGTAGATCACCACGCCATTCTTCCTACTTGGTTTTAGTCTGGATGTTCCCCTAAAACCTGTCCACCATGGGTGACCCTACTGGTGTTGGAAATACCAGTGGCATAGCTTCAGAGCATCACGTAAGCCATCACAGTACACAATCTGAAAGATGGGTGATGGTTAAATGACTAGATATATGTTATTCTATATTACACCTGATGTCACCACATATGTGTCTCTACAAGACAATATTTTTAAAAGACGTCAAATGTACTCACAAGTGATAATAACAAAGGCTTTTTTTTTCAATTTTCAAATTCATTTCAGTGCATTTTGACATGCTACAATATAATTTAGCCTATGACTATAAAACATTTTTTACAACAATCTTCTGTAAATTTCCAAGTAATAAAAACTAAAATATTATATCATCAACATGTGGACAAAAAAATCATTAAAAAGTAAATTGACAGTGCAAGTTAAAATGACAGCAACTTATTTCAAATGTATTTTGTACTCTTTTTTCACAATGAAATAAAAATTACACATTAGAATTAAAATTTAGGTTTTGGAAATGTTGAAAAAAGAGTCAGTGAATGGTTTTATATTGTGAATGGCCTCTTCTCCCCCATCAATGCGAGAACATAGGTTATCTAATTCTTGTTGTAATTAAGGAATTTAGAGATAATAGCCACCTACATGGGTCAAATAAGAGGTCTCGTGTATATTGTCCCTTTCTTCCAGGTGGTTCTTCCATTTTTCTTTTGACCTCCCAAAGAGAAATATAAAGAGCCTCTATTTGTTAAATACTCTTTTCCTCTGTGCTTCTTAGAGAGAAATATTTCTATTTTTTGCTTTTCTGCCATTCCTCCTCCTTAAGGCTGTGAGTCACCTGTGAGGAGCAGGAGGAGATGGTCACTGAAAGTATTAGTATTGAAAAATATATTTGTTGCATATTCCCATCTACTTTTTTAAAATCATTATTACCAGCCCCATGTTAGAAAAAAATACCATTATGGCAAATCACAATATATAGGCCATCTGGAAATTTTCTTCTATAAGGAACATATAGTACAATGAACTGGCTGTAGTCTGTGTACATAGTAAAGGAATGATAATTTCTTAACTCTATAGTGTATATACTACTGAAGCCTAAAAAAAATTTTTAATGAGGTGAATGCATGCAAGCCATTTCTAGAAGAGAATAGTTAACATGAAAGGGTTCAGTAAATTCAGAAATCCCTTGAGGCCAATGCATCAAGAAACTTCTAAATGATACACTCTTTTCTAAGCTGCTGGCATCCTGGCAGAGAAATATGTTTTTGAAATCTCTCCTCTCCAACCACAAAGAAAATCACAATAATTAAAGAAAAATAACAAATGACCCCACCACCTATCTGTCTGTTTGTCATATTGTGGTGGCTTGCATCTTGCTGTGATGCTGGAAGCTATGTCACTGATATTTCAAATACCAGCAGGGTCACCCATGGTGGACAGGTTTGAGCTTCCAGCTAAAACCGACCGGAAGAAAGGCCT
Source organism: Elephas maximus indicus (assembly GCF_024166365.1). Lineage (NCBI taxonomy): Eukaryota > Metazoa > Chordata > Mammalia > Proboscidea > Elephantidae > Elephas > Elephas maximus. The sequence goes on from NC_064836.1 coordinate 62,864,259, forward strand.
GATGATCTACTTCCAACAATTAGGCAATGAAAACCTTATTATGGATCACAACAGAATATTGTCCGATGAAGTGCTGAAGTGCTGGAAGTTGAGCCCCTAGGTTGGAAGTCATTACACAACAGTCTAGTCAAGTTTGCCAAGGATTATGATGATGGAGATGGTGCAAGGCCGGGCAACACGCTCCACGAGTTGGAGCCAACGTGATGGCAACTAACAAAAATAAATGAGCGGAGAAGGAGAAAGTTTTCCTGAAGAAAATAAGAAATTTGGTCAATAGTAGGGAAAGCCATGTCAATAAATATTCATTCGTGGTGCTACATATCTTGGCATTTCTCCACAAAACCCATAACATTTAAAAAAACTCAAGCTACAGTGAAACCGTGAGAGCTGGAACTCAATGAGATTGCCTTGTCTTTCTGGGTCTCCCAAATTTTCTGCCTTTGATAGGGTGACTCATCACTTTCCTATCCCTCCCTACTAAGAATTCTACCCCATGAGCACCCAGTGAGTTTTCCTGCTCTGACAGGTTTCCATCTTACACAGGTTCTGGCTTTCACAGGTCTTACTGTATAATGTTTAACAGGCACAAACCTTTTAACCCATTTTATTTATTTGTATATTTATAGTATGCAATTAGAGAACCAATAGTAGTAATTTTAGGCACAATGAGTAAAGTTTTAATCAGGGTTGGAATCCAGAGAGCTGGTTAACCGGTTTCAGATAAATATATATTTCCAGAAAATAGTTTAAAATATTATTTTCCTGTTCTGTCATACTAAATCAAAGTTCACCTATGGATTTTTTTTTTTTTTTGCAGAGGCTGTGGTCTTAAATAACTCATCTTCAAAAGCACTTCAAAATCTATCTTACTAAAATATCTTACATAGATTTTCCATATTTTCCCAAGTCATTTTGAGAAACTTCTTATTTGTACAACAACAGCTGGAATGCAAAGTGTCAGAGTCAACAACTAATATCTGTTTCTCAGATTTGGAACTGCTTAGTGACACTCATGTCTGTTCATAAACAAAAAACTTTTTCTCACCTCTTCTGTTCTTTACCTCTCATACCAGTGTTTTGCAAATCTCTGGTCTAGTCAAAGAGCTCTCAGCAGACACATCTCTACCACTCAATTTGTAATTCAGTTGCAACAATTCTGAAGCTCAAGATTACCAATCAAAGAAGTTATAGAAAAGCAAGCACAAGTTCCCAAACCAACACAAAAGTAAAATCTTCAGATGCAAAAAAGGCTGCAAAGCTACACAGAAGAGAAATCCTTACTCCTCACGTCCTGATTTCAATCCCCACAGCAGCTTTTTTTTTCTTGTTGTATTTTTAAAAAATACATATGTTCATCCCATGTATTGAAGTCATGTCAATGATCTATCACAGTAAACAGATACAGATGGAAAAGCAGAATAATGTCCTCCAATTCACGCTACAGAATGGACAAGAAGGCTTAGGTTTAATATCCACACACTACGCAAATAAGTCTCCCAGGTGCCCTTGCATTCCCCAGTTTTAAAAGATCTTTAATTTCAGTATGTGGGAGAGTCAGCCACACTGGGCTGTTGTTTGTGATAGATCTCGCCCTCCCTCCCTCCTACAACACTCCGTAGAGTGATGAGCAAATGTATTCCCGTCACAGTTAAAGAGTTCGGAAATTAAAACTATCTACCCAGAGGTAGATAAGTAAAATCTCACTTTTATGAAAGCTTTCCAGATGTTTTTACATCCGCTTCTCTCCCTTAAGGCAAAGTAGAATCAGTGCAGAAAACCCCAATATTTTAAATAATTCTCTTGTTGTCTGGCAGTTTTTCTTGCACAAGCCAGGGTTCTGTGCATGTGGCTGCTCATATCTTTTTTGCAGACTGACATTCAGTCACATTGTACACTGTAAGGACTCAAATGTCTTGGGTTTTTTTTTTTCTAAGCTCCACAACTACCACTGAATGTAAACTAAGTTGCTCTGACATGGGAAATCATAATGGACAGAGAAATTTCAATTAAACAAACTACGCTCTTTTCCAAACAGTAAATGTCCCTACGGTGAGACCCTCAATGTCAGTCAAATATAAACAGGATTTCAATCATCCCAAATAGGTTGCTAACACATTCTAGCATCTGGAGTAGTCAACTTTCTTTGTAAACTGAATGACCTATCCATAATCATACCTCATACTTCCATAAATCCAGGAGCCCTAGTGGTGCAGTGGTTAAGAGCTCAGCTGCTAATCAAAAGGTTGGCAGTTCAATCCACAAGCTGCTCCTTGGAAACCCTCTGGGGCAGTTCTACTCTGTCCTGTAGGGTCACTATGTGTACTATAGAGCCACTCAACAGCAATAGGTGTTTTACATAAACCCAGTCTCTAATGATTTCAACATATTTTATCTACTGTCTGTCATTCAAGTCAGAGGTAAGGTGCACACAGATTTAATATCCTGTGGATTTAGGCAAAAGCAAGTGGAAGTTAAGTAACAACAAAGACGACAGAGTGAGCCAGTGGTGGGTGAACCCAGTACCACATAACAGAATGAGAAAGCAATGTACTAAGCAGAGAAAAACAGAGAATTCTTTGGAACAGCCTCATGGGAAGAGCCAGCACACTTAGGCTCATGGAATGGGTTGACACAAGACCATTACACTATTCTTTTCACTGGTTATTCACAAAATTGTATTTACCTGAGCAATCGCTCTTGTGATCTCTGTACTATTTCAAGCTTTGGGTCATAATGAGACCCCATAAATTTACTCTCATCCTTTATTTTCTCTTCATCAATATACAACATGATGACTTTTTTAAACCATAGAATAAATCCATGATTTCATTTCATGTCAATCCATCAGTGTCTCTTGGGGGCAAAAATAATAGGGATGAATATGGAGTTATCCAATTTTAAAGCAAGAAATGATATTGGAAATTACTTTGCCCAATCCTATTTGTAAAAAGAAAACTGAGACTCCAATGAGTGACATAAACTGCTCCATTATATACAAGGAATAAGAAAGAGAAAGTCCTCAGAACTTAGGTCTACTTACTTCTGTTTTTATGTTTTTTCTACTCTTCTATGTGATCCTACGTGGCCACTCATAGACCAAGCCTGTTTCTCTGACTTTATTAGTTTCTCCACTGTGATATTTGGTAGTGAAGAATTAAGGAGTAGTTAAAATACAAGCATTTAGAAAGAAAAAAATAAGCAATAAACATATCTTGGCTTTCTAGGTACAATGGGAAAAGTCATTCCAATATTTAAGGAATTTTCTTAGTTAACATCCTTTAGTCATTTTGATGACTAAGGTGTGTGTGACCCAAGCCATAGCCTTTTCAGTCACCTCATATGCAAGCAAAAGTTGGACAATGAAAACGGAAGATTGAAAAGAATTGATGTGTTTGAATTGTGGTGTTGGCAAAGAATATCGAGTATCTTGTGGGCTGCAAAAGAATGAACAAATTTTGTGGGCTGCCAAAAGAATGAACAAATCAGTACTAGAAGAAATACAACCAGAACGTTCTTTAGATGCAAGGATGGCAAGACTTTAACTCCCTTATTTGGACACATCATCAGGAAAGACCACTTGGTAGAAAATGACATCATGTTTTGTGAGGTAGTTGTGGTTGTTTACCAACGAACTTCTGACCTTTTGGTTAGCAGCTGACCACTTAACCATTGCACCACCAGGCCTTCTTTAGTGAAGTAGAGGACTAACAAAAATGACGGAAAGCTCAATAAGATGGATTGACACAATAGCCACAACCAAGGACTTCTAAATATCAACAATCATGAAGATGGTGCAGGAGCCGGCCAGGTTTCCTTGTTTTTATGCATACGGTTGCCTTGAGTCAGAGCTGACTCCCAGCAACTACCAACAGTCATTTAAAGGAGTTAGTCGACAACTAACTTTAGCCTTTGCTTGTAAAATAGTGTTTCTCCTGCTTCTTAAAGTTGGAAAAGTAAGGCTTAAAAAAAAAAAAAAAAAAAAAAAAGGCTTAGTCCATAAAATTTGTTATTTTAAATAATTTCCATCTATACATTAAAATCATTATGAAAACTTTCCAGGTTATGTTGTGTTTTTTCTTTAACTCCTTTATACCATCTATATAACTTGGGAGGCTTATTCAAATGTTTCCCCTTTCCAAACTGCAACAAGCTTCCTAAATAAACATCACATTGGAACAATGTACTAAAAAGAATGCCTGATTTCAATCTTCAGGGTTTTGCTAAAATTGAAATGAACTATGACTTATGAAAGTAGTACGGATGGGTTTTAATTAATATGAATTGTTTATTAATATGAATTGTTTATTAATACGAATTGTTAATATGAAATCGATAGAGATTCTAAGCACGGGCTCTCACATAAGGTACAGTAGTTTCTTTATTGGACAGTAGAAAAACTTAAGCATAATTAATTTTTTATGAGAATGATCCAATGTTGGTAAGTCTTCTATAATTTCTGTCTTCAGTTTAATCTGTATTAAAACCTTCCACAGAAATATAATTCCTAACTCCAACTGAGAGTATTTGGCCTTGCATTATATATGGACTTATAAATCACGTTCAATACTTGAGCCTCCTAGATACAGCATATAAAGTTCATTTTGCTAGAAAGCTTGGAACGGTTGTTCCAACACAGTGAATCAAATGCAAATTTTTCTGGTGAGAATACACTCGTGAATTTTTAGACATTATGGTTTCCCTGAGGCACGTTTATTATCGTTTTTTGGAGCCTAGAAATTTGCAGTGCCTTGCATTATGGAGAAAGATGAGACATAACTGGTTTTATTTTTTACTACTGTGTAAAATAGTTTATTGAGCTCTGTGTAAACACACAGTACCTTTTTGGCAGCACATTTCACTTTTACTGATAATGTATTTTGCAAACAAAGCCTTTAAGGATAATAGGTTCCCCAGACTGAGAATGGAAAGCAGGCTTTATGTCTGCCTCGAAAGTGGCTCAGATAAAAGGTTAGCAGACATCATCAATATCTCATGATTTTTCAACAGTGCCTCACAAGGCCTTTTCAATCCAATAAATATTTATTGGAACTTACTCCATGGTAAGCCAGGCCTTATTCTGGGTTATTATTAGCTTCAGTCGTATGCTCTAATAAACAAATTCTAAAATAGCCCAATTGCGGAGATGCCTGCTCTTGTCAGAGAAGGAAACAAGCAGAGTAACTAAATCTGAGTTCTCAGCCCAAAATATGGAAAATGAAGGAAGCTCTCCTATTTCTGAAGTGCCCTGGGAGCAAATCTGGGTGGTTGTCAAAATGCAGGATTGTATTATACTACTTAGCAAAAGAGGGAAAGGTTTTATTTGCAGTTTTTGGTTTTATATGTGCTCTTGACATTCTGTGCCTGGTATATGAAATATGAAATCATTCATGGTGACAATGCTTGTGGAAAAAAAAAACTGAAGATTTTGATTTTTTTCTTAAGGTTTCACTCTATTCTGTATTTTAAAAACTAACTCCCTGTAATTTGTTCTTTCAGTATAAATCTTGCTGTTTTCATTAAGAAGGTATGAAGAGCTAATGAGCAGTTTCTCTTATGTGTTCAGGGATCTTTAAAACAAGAGTGAGTTTACATACGGGCCAAAGTTCATTAGTCGTAGGTATTGGAGAAGGACAGTGATGAAAAAACCTCATTGGTTAGTGGTAGGGTTGCACAGCCGATTATCGTAACTGCTGTCAATAAGTTACACACCTGTAAAAAGCTGAATTGGCAAAAGTTGTAGATGTATTTATACCAATGACAAAAAAAAAAAAAAAAAAAAGAGTAGCTTCTGAGGCTGCTTATGTACAACCAAACACCTTATGGGATTTGGTTCCTTGGTTTGGACGTTCACTGTCATGGTTTCATGAGACATCCCAGTTAATTGGCCTAGTGACATGTTAAGTGCTTCTGTCCTACTTCCTAGTTTGTTGCATAGTGCCTGGGGTCTTAAAAGCTTACAACTGGCCATTTAAGGTACAACAATTGGTCTCTATTCACCTGGAACAACAGAGGAAAAAGGAGAGTCAGGAATAGGAGAAGGATATGGAGTGTATGGCTAATTACCTCCATGAACAACTACCTCCTTTGCCATGAAACCAGAAGAACTGGATGGTGCCCAGCTGCCGTTACTGAACGTTTTGATCAAAGATTCTATAGAAGAATTGAGATCAAAGGGGGGAAATGCAGAACAGGATTTCAAATTCTCATGAACTCTAGACTTTCTGGAGCCATGGAGAGTGGATGAACACCTGAAACTATTGCCCTAAGATAATCTTTAAACTTTAAACCAAAAATATCCAGTGAAGTCTTTTTAAAACTAAACAATAGGTTAGGTTAACTAGTAAAAAAGGCCTGCCTTGAGCATTATGCCTTTTTAAGAGCTCTCTGTAAGAGATCAAATTGACAACAGCAACTGAAAAACTTAAATAGGAATCTTGGCGGTGGGGGGGGTGGGGGGCGTGTGTGGACAATGAGGTTATGTTAATAAAGGGAAACAACTCAAAAAAGGAGAGTAAGAATGGTCGCACAACTTGAAAAATGTAATCAATGTCACTAAATTGTGCATGCAGAAACACTTGAAGTGGCATATAAATTTAAACAAAATTTAAAGGAAAAAAAGTCTAAAAAAAAAAAGAATGAGTTTCACAAATGGAAAGAGTAAGAAGGGGAAAACAAAAGTGAAACCCAAGGAAGCCCATTTCCCCATCTCATGGCAAGTTCTTTTTAAGTAAACAATTCATGGAAGCAGGACTTAATGGCTGCCAAATCCTCATTGAGTATTTGTTTTTAAGTGGATGGAACATATCCATCACCCCTTGGCATGAAGTCAATTCTGAGTCATAGTAACCCCATAGGACAGAGTAGAACTTCCCCATAAGGTTTGCAAGGAGTGGCTGGTAGATTTGAACTGCTGACCTTTTGGTTAACAGATAATCTCTTAACCACGGCGCCACCAGGGCTCTGGGTGGAACACAGGATTAATAAGTGCCATGCCTTTATCAGTAATCTGGGCATGAGCAAATCTTTACACTGAATTAAACTGACCAAATGTTAACTAAGTTTCTACTGTATACAGACAACTCTGAGAGATGCTATAACTGGATAGATATTCATTAATTAAGGAAATTACCTTAACAACAAGAGTTAGATCAGTTGAAAACAGAGCTCAAATTGTAAGTTTATCTCTTATGCTTCTTAGTAGGCTACCAGTCAAGGCCCACAAGAAACAAAACTAAACATCGGTTGATCTGTGGGTTCCAGAGATGAAGTATGTAGAATATGTCTACTTTTATATCTCTTGGAGGTATTTCAATTCTATATTGTCCAATGGTTTATGAATTATTTAACACATAGTTATTTTTTAAAATATATTGTATTTTGCATATTAGTATTTAAAAACTTTTGCAGTCAGAATGAATGTCTCTGAATTATGTATGAGTGAGTCTATCCACAATAAGAATCTAGGAAAATTGGAAGTTGTCAAAAATGAAATGGAACACTTGACGATTGATAACCTAGACACTGGTGAGCTGAGATGGACTGGTATTGGCCATTTTGAAGCAGACCATCAGATGGTCTACTATGCCAGGAATGACAATTTGAAGAGAAATGGCAACACATTCATTGTCAAAAAGAGCATTTCAAGATCTATCCTGAAGTACAATGCTATCAGTGATAGGATGATGTTGATATGCCTACAAGGAAGTCCAGTTAATACGACTATTTTTCAAATTTTTACATCAACGACTAAGGCCAAAGAAGAAGAAATTGAAGATTTTTACCAATTTCTGTGGTCTGAAACTTACCAAACATGCAATCAAGGTGTATTGATAATTATTGCTGATTGTAATGCAAAAGCTGGAAACAAAGGAGAAGGATCAGTAGTTGGAAAATATGGCCATGGTGATAGAAATGATGCCAGAGATGCATGATAGAATTTTGTAAAACCAAGGACCTATTTATTGGAAATACCTTTTTTCAACAATGTAAAAGGCAACTATACATGTGGACTTCACCAAAAGGAATCAAATTGCCTACATCTGTAGAAAAGAGACAATGAAGCAGAATATCATCAGTCAGAACAAGGTCAGAAGCCAACTGTAAAACAGACCAACAATTGCTCATAGGCAAGTTCAAGTTGAAGCGGAAGAAAATTAAAACAAATCCATGAGAGCCAAAATATGACCTTGAGCATATTTCACCTGAATTTAGACACCATTTTAAGAATAGATTGCTCAATGTGCTCATCACACTGAATGCTTACGATTAAACACCAGATGAGTTGTGGGATGACATTAGGGACATCACACATGAAGAAAGTAAACATCATTAAAAAGACAGGAAAGAAAGAAAAGACCAAAATGAATGTCAGAAGAGACTCTGAAACTTGCTCTTGCTCTTTGCTCTAGAATAGCTAAAGCGAATGGAAGAAATGACAAAGTAAAAAGATGAACAGAAGTTTTCAAAGGGCAGCTCGAGAAGGCAAAGTAATCCATTTTAATGAAATATACGAAGACCTCTAGTTAGAACACCAAAAGAGAATAACATTCGGCATTTCTCAAGCTGAAAGAACTGGAGAAAAAATTCAAGCCTTGAGTTGCAATATTGAAGGATTCTATGGGCAAAATGGAAACCCTGGTGGCGTAGTGGTTAAGAGCTACAGCTGCTAACCAAAAGGTCAGCAGTTGGAATCCACCAGACACTCCTTGGAAACCGTGTGGGGGCAGTTCTACTCTATCCTACAGGGTCGCTATGAGTCAATAATCGATGGCAGTGGGTTTGGTTTTACGGGCAAAACATTGAATGACCCAGAAAGCATCAAAAGAAGATGAAAGGAATACACAGAGTCAAGTTACCAAATAAATTGCTCAACGTTTAGCCATTTCGAGAGATAGCATGTGATCAAGAGCCAATGGTACTGAAGGAAGAAGTCCAAGCTGCAATGAAGGTACTGGGGAAAAACAAGGCTCCAGGAATTGATGAAATACCAATTGAGATGTCTTAACAAATGGATGAAACTCTAGAAGTGCTCACTCGTCTATGCCAAGAAATGTGGAAGACACCTACCTGGCCAACCGACTGGAAGAGATTCATATTAGTGCCCATTCCAAAGAAAGGTGATCAAATAGAACACAGAAATTATTGAACAACACCACTAATATCACACGCAAGTAAAATTTTGCTGAAGATAATTAAAAAATGCTTGCAACAGTACATTGAAAGGAAAGTGCCAGAAATTCAAGCCGGATTCTTAAGAGGACGTGGAATGAGGGATATCATTGCTGATGTCAGATGGATCCTGGCTGAAAGCAGAGAACACCAGAAAGATGTGTTTTATTGACAATGCAAAGGCATTCAACTACGTGGATCAAAACAAATTATGGATAACACTGCAAAGAATGGGAATTCTACAACACTTAATTGTATTTATGTGGAATCTGTACATAGATCAAGAGGCAATCTTTTGAACTGAACAAAACGATGCTGCATGGTTTAAAATCAGCAAAGTTGTGTGTCAGAGTTATATCCTTTCACCATACTTAAATTCAATCTTTATGTTGAGCAAATAATCTGAGAAGTTGGACTATGCGAAGAATGAGGCATCAGGATTGAAGGAAGACTCATTAACAGCCTGTGATATGCAGACGACATAACCTTGCTTGCTGAAAGTGAAGAGGACTTGAAGCACTTACTAATGAAGATCAAAGACTACAGCCTTCAGTATGGATTACACTTCAATATAAAGAAAACAAAAGTCCTCAAAACTGGACCAATAAGCAACATCATGATAAACGGAGAAAACATTGAAGTTGTGAAGGGTTTCATTTACTTGGACCCACAATCAATGCCCATGGAAGCAGCAGTCGAGAAATCAAATGTCACATTGCATTGGATAAATGTGCTGCCAAAAACCTCTTTAAAGTGTTCAAAAGCAAGGATGTCACCTCGAGGACTAAGGTGTGCCTGATCCAAGTCATGTGTATTAGTTATCTAGTGCTGCTGTAACAGAAATACCACAAGTGGATGGTTTTTGCAAGAGAAATTTATTCTCTCACAGTCTAGGAGGCTAGAAGTCCAGGTGCCAGCTCCAGGCGAAGGCATTCTTTCTTTGTTGGTTCTGGGGGAAGATCCTTCTCGTCAATCTTCTCCAGTCAAGGAGCTTCTCAGCACAGGGACCCTAGGTCCAAAGGACACGCTATTCTCCTGGCTCTTGTTTCTTGGTAGTGTGAGATCTCCATGTCTCCCTGCTTGCTTCTCTCTTTTATATCTCAAAAGAGATTGGTTTAAGACATGACCCCTAATCTTGTAGATTGAACCCTGACTCATTAACAGAACTGCTTCTAATCCTGCCTCGTTAACATTATAGAGGTAGAATTTACAACACATAGGAAATTCACATCAGATGATAAAATGGTGGACAATCACACAATACCAGGGATCATGGCCAAGCCAAGTTGACACATTTCTGCGGGACACAGTCCAATCCACAATGCCATGTTACTTTCAATTTCCTCATATGCATACAAAAGCTGGACAATAAATAAGAAAGACTAAGGAAGAACGGATGTCTTTGAATTATGGTGTTGGCGAAGAATATTGAATACGGCATGGACTGCCAGAAGAATGATGTCATGGATTGAATTGTGTCCCCCAAAAAACATGTGCATCAACTTGGTTAGGCCAAGACTCCCAGTATTATGTGGTTGTCCTCCATTTTGTGATTGTAATTTTACGTTGAGAGAATTAGGGTGAGATTGTAACACCACCCTTACTCAGGTCTCTTCCCTGATCCAAGGTAATGGGAGTTCCAGCAGCAAAAGCCCAAGACAGCGCTGAAGCCAACCCACAGAGCGAGAGAGCTGAGTGCCTGTGCACCTGAGACTTCCTGGCAGAGTGGGGTGCCACTGGGCACTTATCAGTGGAGCTACTGACCTTTGGAACACTTGTGCCAGCAGGGCAGATGCGGGTGTGAGGCCCAAGGAGCACAGGGGCCAAGAAACCAGGGAAACAGAAGCTGAGGAGAAGAGAAACACAAGAAGCTGAGTTGCCCGTTTCAAAAGGTATGGTCACGACCTCAGGGGTTACAAAGGGTGGAGCCATGGCCTCTGGTGTTTCTAAGGGTGGAGTTGCCATTCAGATGGACTAGGAAAATGGTTCACCTAAAGCCGAGGGAGCAGAGTTGCTGTCCCAGTGGGCCCGGAAGTTGGAGCTGAAGCCCAGGTCCAAAGGGCCTCCACTCTGAATCCGGAGAGTGTGGCCACTACCTAGAGGGTAGAGAGCAGGGTTATTGTGTAAATTGTCTCAGAAAACGGGATTATTTTCAAAGCTTTGAAGGCTAATGTAATGTGTTCTGCTGATTTGCTTGGTGCTTGTTATGCCTTCTTTCCCTTCAGTTTCTCCCATTTGTAATGAGAATGTCTAGCTTGTGCCTGTTCTGCCACTGTACCTTTGGAAGAAGATAACTTGTATTCTAGATTTCACAGATGAAGAGGAATTTTTGGATTTTGGGCTTGGAGTTAAGACTTTTGCTATGATATGATGGTATGAATATGTTTTACTTGTTGCAAGGATGTGATTTTTGGGGGGCTAAAGGGTGAAATGTCATGGATTGAATTGTGTCCCCCAAAAAATACGTGTATCAACTTGGTTAAGCCATGATTCCCAGTATTGTGTGGTTGTCCTCCATTTTGTGATTGTAATTTTATGTTGAGAGGATTAGGATGGGATTGTAACACCATCCTTACTCAGGTCTCCTCCCTGATCCTAGGTAAAGGGAGTTTCCCTGGGGTGTGGCCTGCACCACCTTTTATCTCTCAAGAGATAAAAGGAAAGAGAAGCAAGCAGAGAGTTGGGGACCTCATACCACCAAAAAAGCAGCAGCAGGAACAGAGCACATTCTTTGGACACAGGGTCCCTGCACCTGAGAAGCTCCTTGACCAGGGGAAGATTGACGACAAGGACTTTCCTCCAGAGCTGACAGAGAGAAAACCTTCCCCTGAGCCGACACCCTGAATTTGGACTTGTAAACTACTAGACTGTGAGAGAATAAATTTCTCTTTGTTAGAGCCATCCACCTGTGGTATTTCTGTTATAGCAGTACTAGATGACTAAGATAAATGAGCAAATCTGTCTTGGAAGAAATACAGCCAGAATGCTCCTCAGAAGCGAGGCTGGCAAGACATCATCTCATGTACTTTGGAGGGACCAGTCCCTGGAGAAGGACATCATGCTTGGTAAAGCAGAAGGTCAGCAAAAAAGAGGAAGACCCACAACGAGATAGATCGACACTGTGGTTGCAACAATGGCTCAAACATAGCAATGATTGTGAAGATGATGCAATATTTTGTTCTGTTATACATGAGGTCCTATGAGTCAGAACCAACTTAACAGCACCTAACAACAACAACAAGCCTTTGAATAGAAGCTCTCCCTACATTATGAAGACAATGCCATAGTCTGGCAAACACGTGGTTGTAAGATTCTGTGTACCATGTTGTAATTCGTCAAATGGGGTTAAAAAAAAAAAAACCTGAGATTACAGAAACTGAGAATCCATGAATAAAACAATAATATTTTTTTCTTGAATATTGCTGTTTCTGGAAAAATTCCTTTATAATTGGTTCAAGGTTTTTCAAGTTGCTAATAATATAGGGCAAATAAATACATTGACTATAACAAAGGCACATAATTTTAAAATTGTTTCTAAGAAATTTTCTATAATTATAATGTCTTATGCTACTACACTAGACCATATTACATTGAGTGGAGTTATAACACTAGAAATAATCATTAAACAAACCCTTGTCACAAAACAATAAACCAGATGTGGAATCATCTCAGTGTGGGATATCAGAGAGAAATAGTTCGCTACATATTCAATTCAGGACACATTTGCTGAGTACCTATCACATGCTGGGTTTTGGTTATGTTCTACAGAGGATATAAAAATATAAGAGAAAAGTTTTGACCTTGACAAGCTCACAGTTTAGTGGGAGAGGTGGGCACAACAGTTAGGAGAACACTGCACTGTGGGATAGAGGTACCCAAGACCAGTCCCAGACGAAGTTGACCCTTTGTAGGGTATGGAGGTCTTGAGATGAGTAGTTACAGGAGTTAGCAGAAAATTGGCCTAAATGTGGGGAAAAGACAGACTAGGAGGAAGAGCCTACTTTTGAAAGTCAGCCAATGAAAATGTTATGGATTAAAATGCTATGACTCAACAGTGGTTAACAAGGAGAATATAGGAATGTCCCTGTTTGGGAGAGATAAACACTGGAGTATTTAGAGGTGGTGGGGTATCGCAGCCCAGATTGCTCACAAATGATTTAGAACAAGACTAATGACAATTCATGTATACGATAGAAAGATTGACAGAATACATGTAGAATTTGCATGAGTGGGATGAGGGAGTTCTTCACACTACTCTTGCAACTTTTCTATAGGTTTGAAATGATTTCCAAAAAAAGTTTACAAAAAGAGATATGACTTTATATTTCTATTACTCAATTTTATTTCTATCTTGAGCCAAGTTTCACTGAGAAGACAGAAAATTAATCACAGTGAAATCTGGGTTTTCTCTCCTTCAGAGAAAGTTGTTATGTCTAAATAGGAGAGGGTAGGTGAGAAGGATAGCATGATCCCATGTACTGAGACATGGAGTGGTTGGCCCCTCCTAGTCCGTGAGTCATCTTTCCAGGCTTGACTGAGGGAATCCATCACACCATCTGGTGCTTTCTTCTGCTTCCATAGTTACCGCCTCTGAGATGTCCCTCCTCCCTGTCTATACAGACTGTTGCCTTCGCAACTCTTCAGTAGGCTCTGTGGATAAGAATTTCTTTCCTACTTTCACTACTTGCCTAAGAAAGCGATGCCAGGGGACTTCTGTGAGATAAGGCATTCCTCCGCCCTTTCCTCTCCGCAGTCTGCTCTCACTTCCCACACTCTTCTGCCCATCTCTTCCACATCCACCCAGCCCTGGTTCTAGGGGAATCTTTTTTTTTCCTGAGGAGAGAGAGAAAATTCAACCTGGACTCTTTCCCTACATGTTGTTTAACTCAGAGGTAGCTGAAGCAAATTCTTCAATGGGTTCAGGCTTTTATAGAGATATTTTCTCTTCTATTTTCAACCCTGACTTATTTGTCACCTAAGATAATAAGCATAAAACTAAATATCTGCTGGCATGAGGCAGGAAAGTACAAGATGTATGTGGAGAAAGTCAGATTAGTTAATGTATTGGACTTGGAGCTTACCAGGTGATACTGATTTTGATTTTACCGGGTGATACCAATACTGATTACCACGCTTTGAGAACCACTGGCCTAATCTAACATTTTCCCCAGAAGTCCATTTCCTGGCTTTATTGTTAAATTACAGAAAGTTCATGGGTTTTGAAGCATCACAGATCCAGGCTTAAATCTGAGCACTACTTCTCACTAGGTGTGGACCTAGGCAAGTTGGATTCCAATAAACTACTACTTTTACTAGACTTATCAGAATAGAGTTATGTGATATTTATGCCACCATTTTCCTGAAGAATTGAATATAAATGTTATCATTTATCATGAACTAGAACTTGTAAAATTTGACATAGTTCTATCATAAGACAGTTTGCTTACTTCACGATTTCTCAAGATAAGAAATGCAATAAAAGAAACCTCTACCCCATCATCACACACATCAGAGGCATAAGTGGAGCATTTATTTTTTTGGTGGGAGTGGGGAGAGTCCATAATTTCAGTAGACAACAAACTGTGTGGAAGCTGGAAGAGCAGGGATGTAGTCTGTTGAGGTGCCTCTGTAGAGCATCTACACTGCCTCACCTCATTTTCAAACGTGGACATGTTGAAATCCACCTGCAAAAAACGTGACATAGCTGGATACTCATTACAGCCAGCAGCCAGATTTCTTGGCCCCTTCTAGTACAGTCTGTGTTGTTGTTGTTCTTAGGTGCCATCAAGTCGTTTCCAACTCACAGCGACCCTATAGTATCACAGAATGAAACACTGTCCAGTCCTGTGTAATGCTCACAATCGTTGTCATGCTTGAGCCCATTGTTGCAGCCACTGTGTCACAGTCTTTATCTACAGCTTTTTTTTGAAAAAACCAAGAGATGCTGAAAATAATTCAACAGCTAACCAATCAAAAGAAAAACTTCAGAAAATTATGATTTCAATCTTCTAAAAATTTTTTAAACTTTCAGCAAATTATCTTCAAAAGAGGGTATGAAAACATATAGATGGCCACCTGGCAAGGTAATGCCCAAATAGTTGCACTTCAAAAATATGCAAACAAGCACGCATGCACATACAATTTGGATTCTAAACCACAGCTGAAATTAAACACCTGGAAGTTTATTACTCACTGATAAAATCTCTTCAAATATATATGCATTAATAAATATCATTAATAAATAATTGGGCTTAACTGCCCTAGCCCTAACTCTAAACCTGGAAGACTGAAAAGGAGGAGGAGATTTTAATGTAAATCTGTAAAAATAATGGCTCCAGCTGAATTTGAAAAAATGAGCCAGGTTAACATAGCTAATTAAAGTCAATTTGACATGGGGTATCATGGACAATTAGGGTTTGTCCAGACTCACAGTGCTTAAAAAGAAATACCAACTTCATAAGTAATAATAAAAATAGGCCTCATGAAAATACATATATATTTATCAGGCCATGACATGACATATGGAAAAATAGGGAATCTAGCCATAACATACAAATCCAGAGAACTTCCCAGAAAGGACAGTTATATTCTTTGTAGTGTAGACAGAAACACAAGTCTCTTCACCTTGCAAACCCATTTCTTTTCCTCCAGCTCTAGTGATTTTGTCCTAACCCTGTTTATCTCCTTCATACATGACATTCACTTTAAAGTTAATGAGGTTGGAAAGAAACGATGCAGTGAGCATTTGAGAATGAAAGGCAGGATGGTTCAGATTAATTAATTCACCATGAAGATCAGCCATGTTCCATTCACAGCTTCAGCACCTTTCATTCTTGCATATAGAAAAACATCATTAGTATATTTTTCACAAATAATTGGGTTGGCTTAATCCCAGCACAGCACTTGTTCCTTTAAGTAGGTTTAAATACTTGAAAGTTTAAGCTTTTACAGAATAATTTAAATATTTTACTCGTGGAAGTGACTTCTCCACGGGGCTCATGTAGTTACATTTTACTAGCAAAATGAAAAAATAGTAATAACGATGTGTCCTGAACTCAGTTTTGAGAATTTAACTTTAAAATCCAGAAATTAAATATCAAGAAAGTATTCCTTACAAATCAATGGTTATTCAAAAATAAATAAGTAGTATAAGGAAGAGAAACCTAAGATACAGGGCACAAAGTAGAGGAATAGCTGAAGACCCCATGGTTTGTCTTCCTGAAGTGGTCGTTATAAAATCAAGTACGTACTTGACTCAGCCTTGCAGAGTTTAAAATAGTGCATCTGTAACTATTTAATAAGTGGTTTCTTAAAGCATGGGTAGATTGTAAGTATTTAATATACTATCCAAAATAATTAAATAGATCAAAATATTCTCATCATCTCATTTACCTTGACCCTGTAAAATAGGCTGGACAGATAAGTAATATTAATCTAATTTTGTAAACAGGAAAATCAAGATATAATGAAGTTAAGTATCTTGATTTAGGAACCTAGATTAGGTGTAAGAGATGAGGCTAGGCCCTGACTCCTGACTTTTGTTCTGTTTCATTTTGAACAAGCATTTAACAAGACGAATCAGGTACTCTAAATGTATTATTAACTCAATTTTTATATAAATTCTATGCATTAGGTTATACATTACTGATGAGGGGACTGAGGCCGAGAGTGGTTAAGACTCTTTCCCAAGACCACTCAATTTGTTAATGTCAGAGCTGGACTGTGGCCCCAGCAAAGTCTCAGAGCCTATACTCTTAGCGCTACTCCCTGCTGCATCAAAAAGTCCCCTCTGGAATCACAGCTACCTAATTAAGAGTATAGGCTCCTTCTCAGAAATTTTTTTTCCTGAAAAAGCACAGAACCAGTAGAAATTATGGTACAAATTGAGGGATGTAAAAAAAAAGGGGGGGAAACTAACATTTATTTACTCCATTTGTAGACCAGTCGTCAGGGCTTTACATTTATTCATTGGCGTCATCCAGTATTTTGCTGCTAAAAGTATTATAGTCGATTTAATAGTCACAACTACTCTATGGACTAAATACCACCCCTTTTTGCTGTTAGGTGCAGTCAAGCCAATTCTGACTCATAGTGACCCCATGTACAACAGAAGGAAATGCTGCCCAGTCCTGTATCATCCTCACAATTGTTTCTATGTTTGGGCCTATCATTGCAGCTACTGTGTCAATCCATCTTGTTGAGGGTGTTCCTCTTTTTCACTGACCTTCTACTTTACTAAGCATGATATCCTTCTCCAGAGACTGGTCCCTCCTGATAACATGTCCAAAATACATGACACAAAGTCTCTCCACCCTCTCTTCTAAAGAGCATTCTGGCTGAAATTCATCCAAGACAGGTTTGTTCATTCTTCTGGAATTCCATGGTATGTTCAATATTATTCACCAACACCATAATTCAAATGTATCAACTCTTCTTTGATCTTCTTTATTCACTGTCTAGCTTTCACATGCATATGAAGTGATTGAAAATGCCATGGCTTGGGTCAGGCACACATTAGCCCTGAAGGTGACATCTTTGCTTTTCAACACTTTAGAAAGGTCTTTTGCAGCAGATTAGCTCAATGCAATAAAACATTGTTTGATTTTTTTGACTACTGCTTCCATGGGCATTATGGATCCAAGTAAAATGAAATCCTTGACAACTTCAATATTTCGTCCACTTTTCATGATGTTGTTTATCGGTCCATTTGTGAGGATTTTTGTTTTCTTTATGTTGAGGTGTAATCCGTACTGAAGGCTGTAGTCTTTGATGTTCTTCACTAAGTTCTTCAAGTTCTCTTCACTTTTCGCAACCAAGGTTGTATCATCTGCATATCACAAGATGTTAATGAGTCTTCCTCCAATCCTGATGCCTCATTCTTCTTCAAAAATCCAGCTTCTTGTATTATTTGCTCAATACACAGATCGAATAAATATGGTGAAAGGAAACAACCTGATGCATACTTTTCTGGATTTTAAACCATGCAGTATCCCCTTGTTCTGTTCAAATGACTGCCTCTTAGTCTATATATAGGTTTCACATGAGCACAGTTAAGTATTTTTGGATAGATACCACCTAATTTTACTAGTGAAAAACTGAAGCACAGAGTTATTAAATAATTTGTTTGGCATCAGAACCAGAATTGAAAATCAGTTAGACTTGACCTCAGAGTTGTATTTTCAACGTGGTACCTCTACCTAACAACACATTTAACCCAATTGAGTAAATGCAGATATAATGCCTAAAAAAAACAAACCAAAAGTTGTTTCTGACTCATAGCGACACTACAAGGACAGAGCAGAACTGCCCCATAGGGCTTCCAAGGAGCAGCTGGTAGATTCGAACTGCCAACATTTTGGTTAGCAGCCAAGCTCTTAACCACTGTGACACCAGTGCTCTGCAGATATAATTTAAAAAAAAAAATTTTTTTTTTTTTTTAGATATAATACTATTTGGTAATTCCAGGCTACAGGGATAATTGCATACACCCTGATCACTGCAGAAAGATTTAAGGTAGGTCTAAATGTACTTCATAACATTTTTTGAACAGTCAACTTCTATCAAAAAGATTTTTTTTTTCCCCTGGCCTGGACTACATTAATGTAGATTTTTGCCCAGTGCTTCTTAGCCCCTCCCTTTCAAAGTTATTTCCTTTCCAAAGTTATGATAGATTTCCTTGCAAGTTCTACACAGATGAGCCTGCACTTTCTGTTCTGGCCTATGACCTTTTCTAGGGCCTAAAAGTTCTGCTATGACAGTAAGTGGAAGCAGTTTAATAAAGAAAGATATCTGCTACAAGCTGTAATAGACCTTACAGAGGCTTCCCAACAGCCCAGTGGTCATTGCCAGTCTACAGGGCCTAAAGTCACTGGGTAGAGGCAGATGCTAATAAAATCATTGGTCATATTTTACGTAATGTCTCTCCGTCTATACACCTTGGATAATAGCAATGCAATTATATAACATTTATCTTTGTATCCCTAGTGCAGAGTGCTGAAAATATATTCAATAAACGTATTTTGAAAAGTGCAAAGTAATCTTGGAAGTGTCAAATTTGTAATACAATAACTACACAAGGCTATTGATTCTTCTTGTGAAATTTATATTCATAACCAAGGAATCAGGGTGCATGTGACAAGTAGGTTTTCTATTATTCCACAAGCCAATTAAATATTCAAGCCTGTGATGAATCAGGCCTATAAATGATCTTTGTATGTCAAATATTAGTGTTCCCTGATTGCCAGAAGTATATAGTATCTTCTACTGGAAGTTCTCTACCTTTCCATGTATCATTTATTATGTAAGTCATTTTAGACACAGGATCTATTCAATTACCAGATCTTGAGCCATATTCAATTGTTTCCCAGAAGTTCTCAACAGAGAATCACAATGCCTATGTTCACCCATTTTAATAGAACATCACCCTGAAAATGAAATTCAGTGTTATACTGACAGCAAAAAAAAAAAAAAGTAAAACTTATTGTAAGAAATCAGTATGTCTGCAATGAAGTTTCTTCATGTTTTCCATTTTTCGCACCTCAATCCTGTCTCCCCCTCCACCACGCCCAATAATACAGTAGGCAGCTACAGGAAAATGAATGTCCCTAAGAGCATTGTTAAATCATGGCACCCCTAACAACAAAGCTGTTTTCCTAACTCTAATTAATAAGTAGGAAGTTAAGGAAATTTTTCAATTACCTGGCAACATGGGCTTCAGGCTGCTGTCGTGTGCCATCAAGTCAATTCCAACTTATAATGACCCTATAGGACAGAGCAGAACTGCCCCATAGGGTTTCCTAGGCTGCAATCTTTACAGAAGCAGATCACATGTTCAGCTCACTAACACTGAATACAGAACACAGAGAGTACTAACAAATCAATAAAACTAAGAACAGAAGAGATGGATT
The DNA here is from genome assembly GCF_024166365.1 of Elephas maximus indicus. Classification (NCBI taxonomy): domain Eukaryota; kingdom Metazoa; phylum Chordata; class Mammalia; order Proboscidea; family Elephantidae; genus Elephas; species Elephas maximus. The sequence goes on from NC_064836.1 coordinate 62,884,334, forward strand.
CTGGGCACCCATAAGTAGCACACAAAGGACAATAGACATGTTTCTTGGAAGGGAGAATTGTCAGGAATTTTTTGCATGTGGGAACAACAGTATTGTTTGAATGCTTTGGATACATTCTTTTCTGGCTGTGAGGAAGCAAAGATTATTGTGAAACAGGATATTTTGGTTTTTTGTTGCTAAAAAACGTTTAAATACTGATATGTTTGTTGGCCATTACACCCAATAGGCTCAAAGGAAACAGTGAAAACAGAAAAACACACACGATGAAAAATGGAGCTCTTCTAGGCAATGCCTGTGAAGTGGATACAGCATTCTTTACTTCACAGTGGCATGTAGATTTTTATAGTTAACTTTAGAAGAATGATGTATACGAGTATTTGCTTGGATCTGAAAGAATTTTTCCTTGAAGCAAAATTCTCTTGTGACTTTTTTACTATGTGTTACCTATCTGCAGCATTTCAGAGATAGAGCCTGTGCTATTTCAAATGTGGTATAATAGAGTTTTCACCAGGGCTCAACTAGCCAAAAGAAAAACAGTACAAACCCACCCAGAGGCACCTCAGAAGACAGGCCTGGCAATCTGCTTCCAAAAGGCCACAGCCTTGAAAATCCTGTGGAGCAGTTCTACTCTGTACACACAGGGTTGCCATGAATCGTAATCGACTCAGTGGCAACAAACAGCAACAGCAGCGTTTTCATCTGATGATATTTCAACTGGGTCTTAATGAAAGACTAAAGCTTGCTGGGCAAGGAAGTGTGATAGGAAAAGAGGGCACTCCCTGGAGAGAGAATAACCCAAGCAAAGTGCCAAGTTATGGAAGTGGTGGGTTGGAGTGAGAAGGACTCATGCAAGAGTCTTTGAAGGTTCCTGTGATGATCTAAGTGAAAGATGATTGGTAGTGAACAATGACAGCTGGGTAAATAAGAGAGATAGATTCAAGAAATTTGTGATCAAAGCACTTACATGACGTAGGGACAAAATGGGTGTGGATAGTGAGGAAAAAAGGAGAAGAATCAAGCATGACATCAAGTTTCTACCATGGGAATCTGGGTGGCTGGTGACGCCTTTAATTTAAATTTTTAAAAAATACAAGAAAAGGAGCATATTTGGTCAGGTTTGGTCTATGGGTTTTGCAGGAATCCACATACGTTCATTTGGTTTAGCTGAGAATTTAGATGTAAGGGCCTTTAGCATGTTGGGCAGGAGAAAGATGTAGCAGTCTGCTTCTGTAAAGATTTACAGCATTGGAAACCCTATGGGCACTTCTACTCTGTCCTGCAGGGTCGCTATGAGCCAGAGTCAACTCGACAGCAGTGGATTTAGCATGTTGGTGGTTGTGGTGTAGGCAGAATTCTAAGATGGCCTCAATGATCCCCATCTCCTGGAATTCACACCCTTGTATAATCCCCTCCACTGTGTGTGGGATGAATATAATGATTTGCTCCCAACCAACAGAATACAGCAAATGTGATAGGTTGTGATTTCCATGGTTAGGTTGGGAAAATTGATGCTTCCTTTTGCTAGCAGATTCCCTATCTTGCTGGTTTTGATGAACCAAGCTGCCAGGTTGGAGAGGCCCACATGGCACAAACTTAGGGTAGCTTCCAACCAATGGCCAGCAAGTTAACTGAGGCCCTCAGTCCAATAACCCTTGAAGAACTGAATCCTGCCAGCAATCATGTATGGGAACTTGGAAATGGATCCTTTCTTGAGTTAAGCCTTCAGGTGAGACCCCAGACCTGGCCAACCCATTGATTACAATCTTGCAAGAGGTTATGCAACAGAGGACCCAGCTAAACTTATCCAGATCTCTGACCTACAAAAACTGTAAAATAATAAATGCATGTTATTTTAACTCCTAACTTTTGGAGTATTTAATTTTGCAGCAATAGATAATTAATACAGTGGTAGCTAAAATCATGAAAGCAAATAACATTAAAAAAAGTGTTACCTCTCAACAAAACTCTGAAGGAGATAAAGTATGTCTTTGGGCTTCTACCTTCTCTTTTATTACCATTTCTGGGATCACAGGTTCTCAGTTATTTTATCTGTCATTTGCTTCCTTATTAAAAATATATGTATATTAATCTGGTAAGTGTATTCCCAAAACAATGTTATTTGGCTATTATGTGCTCATTCAGGGAAAAGAAATATTAATATTTGAATATAGAAGATAAGAAGAAATTCTTTAGTGCAGATATATCAGGCATTTTAATGGGTAGGAACTTGACCTTGCTCACGTAGCCCCTTAAGTCACTCCATGTGGGTGCCTGCCAATTATTCCTGACTTTAAATATGAGCTTTATCTGCCCATGGAAATATTTAAACATAACTTTTGTTTCAATCCAGGTTTAAGATTTCAGTTTTGGGTTGTCAAGGGTGAGTAAAGCTTAAATTCATGTTACAACAATGCCATGAATAAAATACCTGTGTGAAGTATCGATTACTTTCCAGATTGATTGGGTAGCTCTGTGTTGACATTGCCCAAATCTTTGCAGCAATATCAGGTGACTCCTGCATCGTACCCTCAGTCTCAATGGCATAAATGAGTAAGCAGAGCAAATGATTTTTTTTCTGATAAATTTTATTTGACTGCTTGAAGTGTTTAGTTATGATTCTTAGTTAAAATATCATATAAACATACATTTCTGATACATGTGGGGCCAGATTTTCCTGTAAATTTTCATTTCTCTAGAAATAAAACATATTTCAATATCATTAGTTTGTTTAGAGAATGATAAGCCCCAGAAGAGCGTCTGAATTGAAAATGAGAGTGGAACCTCCATAGTGGTTTCTCCACTCATGCTAGCCACTTTAGTAACAACACGGACCAAGAAATTATGAATGCGTGTGATACATATTTGATTATTTGCTAAATGGTGCTGTAGTGAAAGGAAATTAAAACAAAAACCCAAAGGTTCTAAAGGCATAAGACTTCATGGATGAAGGATTTCTCTACAAAGATTCAGGTATTGTTAAGATTTTGCTCTATTTTTATAAAAATATATAATTTGGGGTATAAACTGTTTAGAATAGTTTATAAAAGCATCATTCAAAATGGCCATGGTGTTTCCACCAAATGAAGCGCAGACTTCCATGAGCATCTTTGCCTCTTTGAATATGCCTAGCAAAGAAGCACAACCTCAACAGCTTTACAGAATAGTCTGCTGAGGTTTCAAAACTTTGCATTCCCAGTGCCTGGACAGCAGATACTCTGATTCGTATTCTGGGAAGGGGTCTGGGCATGCATGTGTTCTAGAACGCTTCTCATGTGATTCTGTGCAGAACCAGAGTTGAGGGTCACAGATACCTTTATTAGAATTTTTAGAAGCAACTTTTTCTCCTCCAGCAACAGAAGTGTCAGTACTGGAGACAGCAGACACCACAGGAAGTGTGAGAGGAATACACATATGCAGATACTCAATTTCTCTGTAAACTAATTCCACAACTTTTGAACCCTCTCAACAAATCGTGGACATATAAAAAGGGTTAGGATGTGGAGAAAGAATAAAGATAGCATCATCTCTCTCTTTGAAAAAAGCTATTTTCACTCACCTTAAGGTAGGGATCAATTCCTAGAAAAGGGCATCGTGTTTGGTAGACGGTCAGTGAAAACAAAGGAAACCCTCAGTGAGATGGATTGGCAAAATAGCCACAACATTGGTCTCAGACATATCAAAGATAATGAAGATAGTGCAGGACCAGGAAATGTTTTCTTCTGTTATACATTTTCTTCTGTTATACATGAGTCAGAGCTGACTGGATGGCAACTAATAGCAACAACAACTAAGGAGGGACATCTGTTTCCTCAGCTGACACCTTTTAAGGGGGTGACATGTTTCAAGGGAACCACTCTGAGAGTTTTGAAATGTGTTACTTGGAGTTGAACAGCACAGAGAACTTGTGTCAACTCATGTCTGAGACAGTTAAGCAGACCACGATCTGTGCTTACCTCCCAGACACCCAGGGGTAAAGACATGGTGAGATGACTGCCTTCAAGGCAGAACCAGAGGCTACTGTTGTGTGGCCACTGGGCTGCACTCTCAGAGGTAGTCAGGGCAAAAAAGTCTAGCTGTAGTCATGTTTGGTCCTGTCTCAGAGGGCCCCTCTAGGATGAGGAGATCTCACCAGACAATGGCTGGAAGTGTCAAGCTGGGTGTCCAGGATCTAAGGAAGGAGTCTGAGTCTTTAGGATCCCCCCAAAGAGAGGTTAGAGGTTCACCTGCTGACTCCCGCAGAACTGAAGGAAGGCATGGGAAACTCCAAGAGTCCATGAAAGGGTACCATGAGAGAACGAATCACCACTAGGCCCAGAAAGCACATATCTAACAATGGTACCATTTCAAGGCAGAACTGTCCAAACTCCTCACTTGCCTTTTTCTTTCCTACCTACCTCATTTGTCCCTGTAGGAAAAGAAACAGCAGCTAACAAGTGGTAGGAGCAAGGTAATGTGGGAGTTCAGGGTGTGGTGGAGGGGAGGAGATTCCTTCCCTGTTAGAGTCATCCATGTCTGAGGCTGCTTCAAGCTGAAGATGGAGGAAAGATTTTTACAGTAAATCAAGTTCATGGTTTTTATTAATGTAATGCCAGATACTATGTACTATATCTACTAAATTGAGACTATGTCCAAGACATAGACTTAATGGAAGACCTGTTATATACAAATGACAGAAAAGTCATGGCACCCCAGCTCTTTCCATCTATGAAGGAATAGCCTCACTCAATACATATTTAATGGGCAGTAGAAGACAAAAATAAAGTTGTGTTTGAATTAAGTAGATGCCGTGCTTGTTCTATACGTTACACTTATTAATTTAACATGGTTAATTGATTGCAGGAGAATAAGAAGAGCATGAAATTTCATTTGTGATATAGATTCTGGATGGTTTTTGAAAGAAGAAATTTAATGTTTGTACTGAAGACAGTTTAAACAGCATTTTATTTTCCAATCATGGAGCCAAAACACTTATTTGTGCCTAGAAAATGTATAACAATCTCAATACCTGCCGCTAACAAACCTGTAGCTGTCAGATAAAATTTATCCTGTAGTACTTACATTATTTATTTAGTGTGTTCTAGAAAGGAGTTTTAAATGGCTAAACCAAAAAAAAAAAAAAAAAATTCTTTGCAGTCAAGCCTATTCCAACTCATACAACCCTATAAGACAGAGTAGAACAGCCCCATAGTGTTTCCAAGGAACAGCTGGTGGATTTAAATTGCTGACCTTTGGGTTAGCAGCAGAGCTCTTAACCACTGTGCCAACTACCAACTAAAATAAAGATTTTATGATTAAAAAAATCATGAGTACATATGATAAAATGGTGAAATCAAAATATAAATATGGAATCTGATCAGTGAAATATAATGATAAACTCAACTTGATAGAAAAGGAAAGCACATCTATCTGTAGCCCAGATGGTTAAGAGTTAAACTTTAAATGTTATATTCAGTTCCTAGAGAACAAAGCAATTGATGAAAAACTCAGTTACATAAGTGTTATTGTCATAAAATAAGTGGTACACCATCCTCTCATGAACACAAATTTTCCTAGGACTAAATTTAAAAAAAAAAAAACTCATGCAGTATTTTCAATAGAAGATACGTAGAATTAAAATGACTACAGCTCCACTGTTTACCAGATCTGTGGCATCAAGCCTTACATTATCTGTGGTCTTTGGTAGCAAGAGTAAAAGGAAACATTGGCATACATACTAGTGTCCAGTGATTGCTAAAACAAATTACCACAAACCTAGGGCTTAAAACAACAGAAGTTTTTCTCTCACAGTTCTGGAAGCCAGAATTCAAAATCATTTCTACTGGGCTGAAATCAAGGTGTCAGGAGAGCCACACTGACTCTGGAGGCTTTGGGAAGAACCTGTTCCTTGCTTCTTCCAACTTCTGGTGGCTGCCAGCATCCCTTGGTTTGTGGCTGCATCACTACAATCTCTGCCGTCATGATCAATTGCTTTCTCTTCTTTCGTCTGTGTAAAATCTTTCTCTTCATCCCCCTTGTGAGGATACATATGATTTCATTTAGGGCCACTTGGATAATCCAGGATAACCTCCCAATGTCAAAATCCTGAACTTAATCTCATCTACAAATTGTAGATCCTCTACTGCTTTTCTGCCATATAAGGTAACATTTAAAAGTTCCAGGGATTAGGACATTGATATATTTTGGGAGGCCGTTATTCAGTCTACTATGGCGTTTAAGGAAACGCTGGTGACTTAGTGGTTAAGTGCTACGGCTGCTAACCAAGAGATTGGCAGTTTGAATTCACCAGGCTCTCCTTGGAAACTCTATGGGGCAGTTCTACTCTGTCCTGTAGGGTCTCCATGAGCTGGAATTGACTCAACACCAATGGGTTTGTGTGTGTCTGTGTCTGTGTGTGTTTTATGGCATATGTATACAGTATATAATATGCAGAATAAGACTTTTTAATTCACTGATATGTGTTAGATAATAAACTGGCATCCTGAATTTGGAAAGCATGGTGGATACCAATAATGTCTTCATTAATGTAATTCATTCTCCCGTTATAGTTACAAGTGGGAATTTTAGCTCTCAGTGGTGAGAATTAAGTAGATCTCTGGAAGTCAAAGGCGCTGGTGAAATCACCCCTGTAAAGGTGAGGCCAGATTATTGTAAAATTCCATTACTCACAAAGGCCTCTACTAAGACCACAACAGAAGGAAAGTAAATTTATTGTTCTCCCTTTAGGATGGTAAAAATCTGAAAAAGCATAATTTGGGACCTTAGCTCACCATAGAATTTAATGCTAGACAGGATCTCAGCCCATCATCCTTATTTTATAGATAAGAAAATTGAGCCTTAGAAAAGTCAAGAAACTGCTTGTAGGTCCCACACCTAATAAGGGGCACCACGGGACCAATATTTATATTCCCCCAATCCCAGACCACGCTCTTTCCTTTGAGCTGTGCAACTCTCTTTTGTTTGGTTTTAATCACACTCCTGTTCAGAGATCTTCAGTCTTTAGAATTGAAACACAATAATTAGGATTTAAATCTTTACTTCTAGATTTAATAACATTAACATGTTTACTAACTCCTGGCCAATGCAAGTCCGATCTGTGGAAGAGAACTCAGGAGGATGGCCTCCACCACTCAATTGAACTTTACGCTGGTTCAAAGGAGTTGGTTCAATTAACATTTCATGTGAACAAAAGGAAACAAAATCAGCACATGGGCTCAGTACAGCTCTATCTACCAGGAGCAGTGGGTAGGGCTTCATTTGTAACAGATGGGAAGGTTTCTGTCTATAAATTAAGTGAAAGGTACAGAAATTTTTTCTCCCTCACACCAAACAAGTTGTTTGTGGTTTTCTAAAGACTCAGTTGTCTATTAACTATTGTTTTCTCATGAAAAGAGACTTGATAAAAGGGCACCATGTCACTCTGATAGCCTCCAGAAAGCATTCGTTCTCAGTTTACCAAGCAAGCTTAGAGAGAAGACAATTGATTATAACATTGCCTGCCCCTGTGTCTCCAAATGATAGAAAGATGCCGTTGGACAAATCCAACTTAAAAAACCTGAGTGGGTGGGTCATTTTGAAATGATTTAGTTCTTATATTTGCTCATAACATAAAATACAGGAGACGTTATAACACAGTCCAAATTTTTTTCCCAGAGTTCTGTATACTTATCCTGTTTGGACACTTAGAACTCCCGGCTGTTATTTATTGATGCCAGTATAAATTTTTCTCCTCAAATGAACTCAAGTCACGTAAACTCTGGCTTCCAGGAATCAGAGCCTACTTTCTTTTGGAGAGATGTGAATTTCACCTCATTCCCTGAAAACTGAAAATCAAATAACAAACAGCCCTAGTGTTTGTAATCAATACCTAGTTCAGTAACTCCTTGAGATTGTTTGACTCCTGTGTGAGCTGTAGCCTTGGGAGTATTATGAGACTTGAAATCTTTTTTTGTTATCAACTCCAAAACCAAGATGAGCTACAGTAGGGAGTTAGTTGCCTTTATTACAGGAGTCTGAAGAGGATCTCTGATTTCTTTTATTTATTTTTAAAGCCAAAAACCAATTCAAGGATGATGAATGGTGTCAGTTCGACAGCACCAAAGACTGAAATTCTTCATTTCTTCCAAGGTTTAGCAGGGCAATAATTGCAATTTCTTTTACAGTTTACCCCTCCAAGTGCATTAACTCTTAGCTGGATGAGCTGATTCGAAGAATGTGCTATCAGGATCAGGATCTATTCTGACAATTCCTTTTCTCCTGATAGCCCTGATAAGAGTGAGCTTAGATGTATCAAAAGAGATTCTTTTAAGGGACCTTTTTTTCCCCCATTTGAAACAGAATAAAGTCTCCTGATCGAATTTCTTCAGGTCAGCACACATATCGAAAGGTAGAGCTGGTGTGGACCTCGTCCAGACAATGACTGTTCTATGGACAACATCTCAGATGAGGTTGATCTTTATTGGCCTGAATTTTGCCAGACTGGAGGAGCAGCTCAGGGAAAGTTTGCACTAACACAGACTACCTTGCTACTTTAACAAAAACATTACCCTACTCTAGTTGGCACCCACAAGAGTGGTGATAGAGGGGAATGAATGTGTGGCCAACTGTGGAACAAGAGGAGAAAAAGCTGTGTTTGGCTAGTTATTACCATCCAGATAATAATGGCTTATGATGTTGATATACAATTTAAGTAAATCATTTTCTTTGAAGCACTTTTTTCTTCCTATACATAATATATAATATTTAAATATTTTTGATTGAATATATAGAAATTCAATAAAAGGACAGAATGCATAATTTCATTATTTCTTACTTACATATTCTTGTCTTCAACTTTTTTAATATTATGTGTACTTTTTTAAAAGAAGCTGATGAGTAGGGACTGAGGCTGAATCTCAATGTCTATATGGATAATCGTGAGAAGATTTGAAGAAACATTATAATAATAAAATTTTGCTGAAGTAATAAGACTAATTTCATTTGTGGAACAACTACAATATGACAGTTGTTGCCAGAAGTTTTTGGGATAATAATGGAAGCATATCGTGCTCTCAATGTGTTTATAAACCAATTGTAAAAATAAGAATAATACACTGAAAAAAAAACTAGGTAGCTTCATGAAACAAAATTTGAGTGTTTTTTTTTTTTAATCAATTATTGAGTGTTTTTGTGGAAACTATCCTCATTACATTTTTTTTTTATCCTCATTACATTAGACTGAATCCTTTATATATATATACTTTTAAAAAAAAATATATATATATATATATCCATTGCCATCTAGGCGATTCCTATTGACCTTATAGGGACAAAATAGATTTGCCTTATAAAGTTTCCAAGGAGCACCTGCTGGATTGAAACTGCTGACCTTGGAGGCAGAGCCAAGATGGTGGAATAGACAGAAGCTTCCGGAGAGCTGTCTTTACAACAAAGACCCCCCCAAAAAGTGAAAAGAGTATATTTATGACAAGCTAGGAGCCCTGAACATCAAAGGCAAGCTTAGAAAACGAACTGAAGAGCAGGGGGAGAAAGAGACGGTTCAGAAGCGGAAAGGAGTTACAGGACCCGAATCATGCGGAGCCCTCAGGCACCATTCCCAGAGCAGGGGCTGGCTGGTACTAACATTTGGCCACAGTTTCCTCAGGGAGAGGCAGCCAGCCACACAGACTACTCACACCTCCAGAACCACAGAAGAACGACACTCTCGACAAAAGCTAAGTACTTGGATATATTTTACCACCCCCCCACACACCCCACTCTCTCCCCACTCCCAAGCCAACCTCAGCGGCTGACTTCCCTGGGCTTGAGATAGGCCCTCTTGAGTGCCTAGAGCCATCCTTCTGGCCTTGGACAATAAATAAATTTGCAATTGGGGGAAAAGATAATTTGCCAGCTCCACTAACTGGGGGAGCTCAGGACAGAAGAGGCTCCTGTCCAGGCATAAACAGTCTGTGGACTTTGAGTACTTTTCCCCTCTGCATGGACCTGTGTGGCCTATATCAGGAGAACACGCCCTTGTTGGCAGACTCCAACCATTTCAGCTGTGCAGCAGAGAGGTGGGTATTTGATGTTTGACATCGCTTTGCCTATTAAACAGGGTCGTCACTTACCCACATCAGGGGCCTAAGGACTGGTCGCTCCACACAGGTTACCCAGCCACCCACAACAGGGGTCCAAGGATAACTGGTACCTCTCAGTCCTTACAACCAAAATCATTGGGTGCCCATGGTCTGACTGCAGAACCCACCCACCTGTACACTCTAGGGAAAAGGGACAGTCTTTCCTCAGAGACACATGGGGAACGATTCTCAGCCCCCTGCCTTGTTCAGAGCCTGACCCTATGCTGCAACCAGATACCGGTACATACACCAATCACCCTGCCCCTCTAAGACTGTAGGACAGACTCCGTGCCACATACTTGATGATCAACTACCTGAACACCTGAGCTGAATTCATATAAGAAAAGTGAATGGACTCCTGTACTGATATACCTGATAATAGCTCTAGCCATCTGGGGACAGATGTCAGAGAACCAAAGATAAAAATAATCAAGCTTGCTCACTCAAGCAACCCATTTGGGCATATCAAAATGAAACAAAGCAAGAAGCTAAGACACAGTAAGCAAACATAAAATAAACTAATACAATACCTTATAGAGGGCTTGGAGACAACAGTCAATATCAAGTCACATAAAGAAACAGACCATGATTGCCTCAACAAGCTCTCAAAACAAAGAATCAAGGGATCTTCTAGATGAAAGTGCATTCCTTGAATTACCAGAGTCAGAATACAAAAGATTAATATACAGAACCCTTCAAGACCTCAGGAAGGAAATGAGGCAATATGCAGAACAAGCCAAGGAACACACAGATAAAGCGATTAAAGAAATTAAAAAGATTATTCAGGAACATAATGGGAAATTTAATAACCTGGAAAAATCCCGACAGACAGCAATCAGAAATTCAGAAGATTAACAATAACATTACAGAAGTAGACAACTCAGTAGAAAGTCAGAGAAGCAGAACTGAGCAAGTGGAAGGCAGAATTTCTGAACTTGAAGATAAAGCACTTGTCATTAATAAATTTGAAGAAAAATCAAATAAAAGAATTTTTTAAAAATGAAGAAATCTTAAGAATCATGTGGGACTCTATCAAAAGAAATAACCTCTGAGTGGTTGGAGTACCAGAACAGGGAGGGATAACAGAAAATACAGAGTTGTTGAAGATTTGTTGACAGAAAACTTCCCTGATACCGTGAAAGATGAGAAGATATCTATCCAAGATGTTCATCAAACGCCACATAAGGTACACGTTAAAAGAAAGTCACCAAGACATATTATAATCAAACTTGACAAAACCAAAGATAAAGAGAGAATTTTAAGAGAAGCTAGGGGTAAACAAAAAAAAGTCACCTACAAAGGAGAGCCGATAAGAATAAGCTTGCAGGCAAGAAGGCTATGGGATGACTTATATAAAAATCTAAAGGAAAAAAATCGCCAGCTGAGAATCATATGTCCAGCAAAACTGTCTTTCAAATATGAAGGTAAAATCAGGACATTTCCAGATAAACAAAAGTTTAGGGAATTCATAAAAACCAAACCAAAATTACAAGAAATACAAAGGGGAGTTCTTTGGTTAGAAAATCAATATCAGGTATCAACCCAAGACTAGAACACTGGGCAGAGCAATCAGAAGTCAACCCAGACAGGGAAATTAAAAAAATAAATCAAGATAAAAAAAAAAAAAACACTTAAAACAGGGTAACAAACTCTATCAGCATTGAAAAGTGAGATAGACACCTCTACAATAATAGTAGGAGACTTCAACACACCACATTCAGTGAAGGACAGGACATCCAGAAAGAAGCTCAATAAAGACACAGAAGATCTAAATGCCACAATCAACCAACTTGACCTCATAGACATATACAGAACACTCCACCCAACAGCAGCCAAACATACTTTCTTTTCTACTGCACATGGAACATTCTCTAGAATAGGCCACAGATTAGGTCATAAAGCAAGCCTTAGCAGAATCCAAAACCTTGAAATATTGCAAAGCATCTTCTCTGACCATAAGGCTATAAAAGTAGAAATCAATAACAGAAAAAGGAGGGAAAAGAAATCAAACACTTGGAAACTGAACAATACCCTGCTCAAAGAAGACTGGATTATAGAAGACATTAAGGATGGAATAAAGAAATTAATGGAATCCAATGAGAATGAAAACACTTTCTATCAGAACCTTTGGGACACAGCAAAAGCAGTGCTCAGAGGTCAATTTATATCAGTAAATACACACATTCAAAAAGAAGAAAGGGCCAAAATCAAAGAATTATCCCTACAATTTGTACAAATAGAAAGAAAGCAACAAAAGAAGCCCTCAGGCACCAGAAGAAAACAAACTGCCGAACTTTTGGGTAGCAGCCAAGCGCTCTCTCTCTCTCTCTCTAATCATATGTATATAATCATATGTATATAATTATATTATATAATTATATGGTAAATATTGTGGCGTAGACACTAAACAATGATGGAATTCAGATAAGAAAGAAATTGAAATTAAACGAAGACTGGAGTAATGGAATTGTGAACTGGTTTTTTAAAAAAGAAAGTTTTTTTTTTTAATTAGGGCTTGGGGAGGACATTGCCTGTGGACAGAAATACCATCAAACACGTGATGTGAGCATGAATTACCCTTGGAACAGTGAGGCTTCTGATTTCTCTAGTGGATGAAACATATTTTAAAGTGATCTTTATTAGTACTGACCTGTCTTTCCATTCAAAACCTTTAGGAAATAAACCACTGAGTGATTTTTAGGATAATTTCAGCACAAGTCAAGAAATAAAGCAACCCGTATCAAACTAAGCTGGGGTGGGGGGAACTCTTAAAGGATTTCTTTTCTGTGTTAAGATTTGCTGCCCGCCAGCATCATAGAAGATTTTTTAAAATCTCTTTCTTGATTTAAAGTGATAAAAGATAAATGAGAAATTATCTTGAATTGGTTAAGAGCTCAGCTGTTAACAAAATGGTAAGCAGCTCGAATCCACTATCTGCTCCTAGGAAACTCTACGGGGCAGTTCTACTCTATCCTGTAGGGTTGCTATGAGTTGGAATCGACCTGATGGCAAAGAGTTTGGTTTTTGTTTATATAGCACTTTACAGTTTATAAGTACAATGCCATACATTTCTTACTTTATCCTAGATTGGAGAGAGAATAGGTGGCTTTAGTATCGATTCTGTGACTTTATCTTTTTCTATTCCTTTTTAAGTTTAGTTTTCTTTTTTGTTTATGACAATAATAGTACCTATGTCATAAACTTGTTGTAAATATTTATTAAAATATAATGCCTGCTGCAAAAGTTGGAAAACAAATATTAGTTTCCTACATAGACTGGACATTGTCATCATCTTAGAGATAACAAACGCAGAAAAAGTCAAGTAACTTGCCAAAGGCTTCACAAATAAAAGGTAGACATGACAGTATATTCCAGCTCTCCAAATCTCTGATTTTTTCTACTGTTTCATACAGCTTCAAATAGAAATAAATTCATGTGATCACATAGACAGATATGAGTATCTCTAGATACATTTTTATTTCTATTTAACAAACCGAACATTTGTATATTTAAGTGACGTACGTGTACATGTTCCTTTACACATCCTTAGGATACATACAAATCCCCACAGCTGGACCAATAGGCAATATTATGATAAATGGAGAAAATACTGAAGTTGTCAAGGATTTCATTTTACTTGAATCAATAATCAAAGCCCATGGAAGCAGCAGTCAAGAAATCAAATGATGTATTGCATTGGCCAAATATGCTGCTAAAGACCTCTTTAAAGTGTTCAAAAATAAAGATGTCACTTTGAGGACTAAGGTGTGCCTGACCCAAGCCATGGTATTTCCAATTACCTCATATGCATGCGAAAGCTGGACGATGAATAGGGAAGATAGAAGAAAAATTGATGCATTTGAATTATGGAATTGGCAAAGAATATTGAATATACCATGGACTGCCAGAAGAACAAACAAATAAGTGTTAGAAGAAATACCCAAGAATGCTACTTAGAAGTGAGGATGGCGAGACTTTGTGTCACGTACTTTGGCATTGTTGTCAGGAAGAACCAGTCTCTGAAGAAGGACATCATTCTTGGTAAAGTAGAGGGTCAACAAAAAAGAGGAAGACCCCCAACGAGATGGATTAGTATATTGGCTGCAACAATGGGTTCAAACATACATGCTTATTTTGAGGATGGCACAGATCTGAGCAACATTTGATTCCGTTATACACAGGGTCACAGAGAGTCAGAACCAACTCGATGTCACCTCATAACAATAACAGGATATGTGGTTGTGTGCTATTGTTATTCAAAACCACAGGTTAAACATGGAGTACCTTAAAGATGGAAGGGAAACAATACTTTTATACATAGTTAGGCAGACCTTTTTTTAATGTAAAACAAAAATAAACATACCCATTGAAGTTTGTTTTAGATCACATCCTAATCATTAATTTACAAGTTCACTCTTTTCTGTTATGCTTGATACTTTGGAAGGAAGTTTTGATAAGCAGTGAAATATTATGTTAAAGATCACAAACATATTTGAGTTCATCAGAAGCCAACATTTCTGAGAATATGGGGTAGGGGTTGACTTGGTCTCTAATATTCCCTTCATACTGCTACTCCTATTTATTCTTATATCTACACTTTTCCATTTTCCTTTCTCCTCCATTCTGAAGGAAGGAGTAGTATGAAATGACCAAAGGTGACCTACTTTCTAAGGAAGTAGAGGGAACCAAGCCAACACGGCAATGATGTGTCATTGTTTCTATATTCTGTAGGACTTGATTTTGTTAGTTGTTGCTAGGTGCTGTAGAGTTGGTTCTGACTCACAGAGACTCTATGTACAACAGAACAAAACACTGCCCAGTCCTGCACCAGCCTCACAATCATTGCTATGTGTGAGTCAATTATTGCAGCCACTGTGTCAATGCATCTCATCGAGGTTCTTTCTTTTCATTCACCTTCTACTTTACTATGCACGATGTCCTTCTCCAGGGACTGGGGCCTCCTGTTAACACGTCCAAAGTACATGAGACAAAATCAACACCATAATTCAAATGCATCAATTCGTCCTCAGTCTTCCTTATTCCTTGTCCAGCTTTTGTATGCATGAAGTGATTGAAAATACCGTGGCTTGAGTCGGGCACATCTTAGTGTCTTTGTTTTTTAACACTAAAGAGGTCATCTGCAGCAGATTTGCCCAATGTGATGTGCAGAACATGATTTTACTTGAGGTAAAATAAGAGTTCTTAATGATATTAAATGCCCAGGTATCAGGGAGGTGGGTGCAGGATAGCAAGCTTATTACCCACCCGCTTTTACTCTTCCTTGTGATGATGGGGCTTGAAGTCTATAAACCACATTTCTGCTTTACCCTTTTGGACTCTGGATGGCTAGAAGAGGTAAAAGACTTGCTGCTTTTTGTCTGTTTTCTGTATGTGTCCCTATAGCCCCAGCAATATACCTTCACTTCACCCCTTCCACTTCTTCAGTAAATATAGTTAATTCCAATTTGGAATTGTTCCAACACTTCCATAACAAGCCACATCACACTATCTCAGAGACACCAGCACCAGCCAGTTGGTGCTCCTTCTTCAAAAGTCTGCATTTCAGCTCCACATCTCTTCTTCTCTAAGCTTCTAAGTTTTAATAATTCCAATCTCTGTCTTTCTTCACCCGTCCCTCAGCAGTGGTATGTACTTCTTGCACTTGTCTCTCTAATACTTCAGTGTTTCTTTTATATCTCTGGTTCACCAACAACTGGTTAAATGTTATTAAACATTTATTAAATTTTCTCTGTTAAGACAGCTAGTATAATTTCTGCCTCCTGGTTGGACCTGCACTGAAACAAGGTGAGTCTCTTTTACTTCTATAATAGTCTAAATACACTTTTTTCATTGTAGTTAAAGTCATTCCAGTTACTTCTACCCCTACATTTAATTCATTCCAGTGGTCTTTCTCCCTCATAGACTGAAATTTTTGAGAGCAGAGATTATCCACTACTTATATTTGAATACTTATAGCCAAGGAGTCCTTGGGTGGAGCAATCAGTTAAGCGATCGACTACTAATTGAAATGTTGGCGGTTCGAACACACCCAGAGATGCCTTGGAAGAAAGATCTGTCATAGGCTTCCAAAAGGCAATAGCCTTAAAAACTCTATGGAATGCAGTTCTACTGTGCACACATGGGGTTGCCATGAGTCAGAATCGACTCAATGGCAACTGGTTTGGTTTGTTGTTTTTTTTCCTTTGCTTGTTTGCTTAGCACCTAGTTCAATAAAACTTTATTGCCTGAATGAACAAAATTTTTTATTTAACACACAGTGTTTTTAGAGTTACCTTATAATATTAAAATGACTATTTCAAATATGGACAATTAAAATGTAGTTTACAGCAATTTTTGTTACTTTGTGCTTTTAACGTGAATTTTCCCAAAAAATCAATATGAATTGGCAATTTGAATATAATGAAATATAGCTGTTTCTATAACATTTTATATGAAACCCTTCTGCCAATACCCAAAGAAGAGGATTTAAATGGGTTATAAATCTGGCAGTCTAAAGACCAAAGTGTCATGAATCTTAGTTTAGATTTTAATTTTAAAAGCCGTATAGCGTGGAAAGAACCCTGGAGTGAGAATGCCAACACTTACATTGAATTTTATAATGTAATCGCTACATAACCTTAAGCAAGTCACAAAGACTTTCACAAATTCAATCTACTAATCTGTAAAATGGGAATATTACCTGTCTGCCTGGTGAAAGTAAAATACAAATGTTAAAGTATTTTACAAACTGTACAGTGTTACATTGTTGTTAAATACCACGAGGACAGAAATTATGCCTATTTTGCCCACTACTGTACCCCCATTTCTTAGAACATAGTATATGCTCAGGAAATATTTGTACAATATTCATCTTGACATCTTGTCATGCTATTGGCCTAGGTAGAGAAGAAAATAATTATTCCAGTCTATCAACCTCCTCTGTCTCTAGGGATTACTGAATTAGTTGGCTGCTAGAGAACATAACAGTACCTCCTTCTTGGAAACCTCCCCAAATCCCTTATGTCTCAGGATTAATGTGGGTTTGATTGTTAAGCTTGTGTGTCAGCTTGGCTGTGCCATGATTCTCAGTGGTTTGGCATTTATGATGTAGTTTGGTAGTCATACGATGAATGATGTGATCACCTCTATGATGAGATTTGATATAATGTGATCACCTCCATGGTGGGATCTGCTGTGAGTAGCCAATCAGTTGAAAGAGAGTTTCCTTGGGGGTGTGGCCTGCATCCAACATAAGTGGACTTTCTGGCATGGCTCGTGAACTTTTGCCATCACTGGGTCCTGCAGCTGGTTCCTATTTGTCTCGTCTCCAGTTCTTGAGACTTGAGCTAGTCGCTTACCTGCCATTTTACATGCTGATCTTGAGATTTGTCTGTCTTTGCCGCCTGTGAGCCAGAGCCCTGCTGTCTGACTTGCCAATCCTGAGTTTTCCAGCCCCTGCAGCTACATGAATCAGGAGGAGCCTCCAGCCTGACCCACGAACATTCCGGCCTCTACAAGCTCTTGAGCCATTTCCTTAATATAAACCTCTCTGTATGTATATTTATATGCTTTGCTGGTTTCGCTTCTTTAAAGAACCTTGCCTAAGACAGTGGGGAATACAAAAGGAACTTTAATGTTGATAGGTCTACTCTCATAACTACGAAATATGAGTCCCATTTTCTAAAATCCAACCACTTCTCACAACCTCCCGCACTATCATTCTGTTCTAAAGCCACCATTATCTCTCACCTGGATTATGGTAATAGCTTCCCTCCTAACTGATCCTAACAGATGTCCCAGCTCTTGCCCTCATCTTTTCTCAACATGCATCCATCCAAAGTGATCCTGTTAAAATGTAAGTCAGTTCATTCCAGCCTATTGCTCAAAACTTTCCAATGGCTTATTTGATATAGCAAAGAAGCCAGACTGCTTACAATGGCCTAGAACTAGAGGTTGTATTTTATCTGCTCCAGTCCCCATCTTTTTCCCCTCCCCATAGCTCTCTCTGCGTCAGCATCTCATCCTTGCTATTCCTCAATCATGCCATCAAGCCTTCCTCCTCAGCACCTTTGCCCTTCTTTTCTTCTATTTGGAAAGCACTATCCCACATAACTGAATAGCTCACTTCTTCAACCCATAAAGTTCTCTACTCAGATGAAAAAATATGATCCCCAGTGTCATACTCTTTTTTTTTGGAAGGGAAATATGTAAAAACGTTTTGTCCAATTATAATTGAATAAAAGCCAGAACCAGAAACATAATCTACAATGTTTGTTTAGGGGGATTCTAAAAACTCAAATGTAAGCTCAAAGAATTTAGACTGACTCAATCAGCTGAGATCTTTCTTTGAGGACACGTGAACAAAGCTACCATTACTTCTGGATACTGAACTCCATAGAGATGGATTGTATAAGGAGTTGAAGATGGACATATTTAAATGTGGTTCTGAGTATGCAGTTGAAACCCTATTTCCTCATAACACATCACTATTTAACTCTATTTTCTGTAATTACATACATACTGCCTGAGCTACCATTGTATTACAACTTTAATTGATTGTTTACTAAGCCTCTGGCTTGCTTTAAATCATTGATTCAGGCATTATTCCTTTTAAAATCATTTCCTTAGTGTCTTGGTTATTATCACAGGCAACACTGACAGCTTTGGGTTTTTTTTTTTTTTTTTTCCCCCGCTATCTTGATCTTTTTCGGAGACTTTAAGAGCAATCATACTACCCGTCAGCTGTCCCCCAAGAATTCTAAATGAACTGGAGCACCTCCCTTTGTGATTATTGGCAAGAGATTATTCAAATAAATAAAATTTGTCTCAGCACTATAAGCCGTGAGACCATGAGATCATATTTCAAACCCTGTTTAAATGTATCCACATAAAATATTATTGAATGAAGTAATTAAATTGGACTTGCAGTTTTTTTAAAGTTCTCATGAGAGCTTCTGTGGGATTAGCAATTTTGTTTTTTCTTTTTCATTTTCCCCTTACAGACGTACCATAAAAGAATGCACCAAAAACCTAAAACACTGTACTGCTCACATCTATTTTCTCTTACCTCTTTCTTTATACATCAAAGTTTTCTTTTTTTTTTTTTTTTTGCTCTTCTCCATGTAGTCTTAGGAGCCCTGGTGGTACAGTGGTTAAGAGCTTGGCTGCTAACCAAAAGGTCAGCAGTTCGAATCTACCAGACACTCCTTGAAAACCAGATTGGGCAGTTCTGCTCTGCCCTATAGGGTCGCTACGAGTTGGAATCGACTCAATGGCAACAGGTTTGGCTTTGGTTTGGTTTTTGTGCAGTATTAAGAAGAGCTTCATGTAAGTATCATTAACTACGGTTAATAAAACTAGTAATAATACTAACGAACTCTTCTCTCTTTTTTGCAGGATCAGTGTCTTTATTTTTCATATATCAACTAGTGACACAAAATATTTTAAGCTTGCTACTATTTCATAAAAAATAAGTAGCCACAAAGTTTTTAAATGTTTTCAAAGCTTTTATTTTGGAGATTTTTAATCTTCCAGAAAAGTAGAAAGACAGTGTATAAATTTCCATATACTATCGGTCAAGATTAGGTTAGCAATTGCCATGTTTTTTCTATTTTTATGTGTAATAACTTAGAGTAAATACAGACATCATTACCTTTCACCCTTAAATAGGCAGTATTCATAATCTATAAAAGGAATATTTTCCTACATAAGAAAATATTTTCACACTTGACAAACTTAAAAATAATTCTTTATAATATTATTTAACACTCATTCCATCGAAATTCTCCCAATAGACAAAAAATGTCTTGTTCAAGCCAGGAGCCAATTAAGAACCAAGCATCGTATTGGAGAGCAATGAGCTTTATAGGAGACGCTCTGTACCTCGTATTGCATCACAACAAGAAGAGATAATGTCTGGTTGCTGTGCTGCTAGTGAGGCTAATACTGGACTCCTGGTTAGGAAGTGACTTTCTGATCTTTCTTTTGTAAAGTTACAACATTTTCCCTTTGTGACCAGCAAGTAATGTGTGGAGGGGTATTTTGCCATCATGTGAATATCTGTAGCAATCTTTCATCTCATGATCTTAGCATCTATTAATGATCATTGCCTGAATCAAGTATTCTATTAGAGATTTTAAAAATGAGCATAATATTAAATGACAATAAATTGTGGGATTACATAAGAGCCAGTTCTGTTCCCCAACTCTCCCTAATTTGTTCAGTCCTGAAACCAGTCACATGGAATTTGGGGTTATCATGTGTAGCATTCAATATTAACAAGTAAAAGGAGATTACTCTGGGATGGAAGAAGAAGCTTACTGTAAGATCTGGGTTGTATAAAATGAGGAGAGTCTGAAAAATTAGTAATAGGAATATTGATGTCCAGAAGTCCTGAGCCCCATATCATTTTTACAAAAAATTACCTGGTATACATCAATTTTTCTGATAAAATGAGAAGCAGATAATAGATACATTATGCTTGACAGTACAAACCAAAGAGTTTATAGCTGGATTATTTGTATAAAGACTTAATCAAACCTGCTAATTTAGTACTGTTTTTACTTCTTGCCATGTATTTTGGTAGGGTTCTGGAAGTCTTAACTCTTTTTCTTCCTATTTGTTTCTCACATTCACTTAGAATCAGAAGTTCTATAATTCTGAGTTTTTCCTCTTTGGCGTTGGATTTTCACCTTTGGTCTATCACAGCATATCTTCAGCAACACTGCAAAGTCTGAGGAGAAGGACCACCCACTAAGTAAGAATGGAAAAGATATTAAACTTATGGGAGATGGGGAATCCAAAAATTAAGATTCTGATAGAAACAAGAAGATGCTGAGGAAATACTGGAAAAAAGCCAGTTCTGTCAGAGTTCTTGGTTTGCCCTGATAGGCTAGGGAGGTTTAACTAAGCTCCCGATAGACTTTTGAACTCAGAATACTTATTCAAACTCATTGTGAACTCTTTGAGGTTGACTCATTACTAATATTTTTCCATTTTAGGGTAAGATTTCCCAGTGACACTAACCAACACAATCTGAATGTGGATAAGTGGAATGGGAAGTGCGAGATCACTGAACTCTTGTAAAATGACTTATTTATTGTTTTACCTAATTCCTCAGACATGCTTTGTGGGTTTGTTATTATTATTAGATTTTTAAGTTTTATTTTCCATCTAGTGGCCCTAATCTTCCGAGGAAAATCCTGAACAACAGGGACAGCTGTTAAAAGAATGAGCTCACTAATTAGTTTCATATTGGGAAAATAAATATTGTAACAAGTAACTTACCTTATTGTTTATTTCTTAAGGAATAGTGTGGAAAATGTCCACTCATGACTTAATTGCAATAAAATAAACAGAATTCAATTTGGACGCTTAGGTTGACAAATTCTCTAAGAGCAGAGCTGTTCCAAATTAAAATAAGAACTTGTCTTCATAAGCTTGGTTGTTATTTAACTAACTATTTATTATCTTTTTGGACTGACAGCCATCCAGTGGTGGATAAATTATTCTTTTAAATCCAGGTGGCATGCAATCAGGCTCGTCCTTAAAGAACTCCAGCATTGGGTCTGCATACCATTCTATTATGGAAAACACTGTAAGAAGCAGCATCCCCCGAATAATGTCAGGTTTCTGTTGGTTCTAAATAAGTATCTCTTGTGCTAATATTATCATATTGTTCTGTTTCAATAGTGGAAGTTTATTCATTTCACCTGTTCAAAAAATGCCGTGTTCTTTATGGCAAAGTGGTTGGTTAAGATCTCGGCTGCGAACCAAAAGGTTGGCAATTGGAATCCACCAGCTGCTCCTCGGAAACCCTATGGGACAGGTCTACTCTGTCCTATAGGGTCGCTATGAGTCAGAATTGACTCGACGGCTATGGGTTTGTTTTTTTGTGTTTTTTTTTTTTTTGTATATATTATTTTTTTATATATACATTTCAAATTCTGCTTTTCCCTTCTTCATGTAAGAACTTATTTGTCTAAACTAAATAATTACACATCACATACGAAATAATAATATGTTCGTAAAACAACGCTGGTTAAACTTCAGCACTACATATAAAACGTTATCGCACCTCATTCTACTGTTTTGTTTTGTTTTTTTCACCTCTTACTCAAACGACCCAGTATTCTGTCACCCACGATTCATCCTGTTTCTGGACAAACTTAAAATTTAATGCCCATCAGGATTATTATGTGGTTCAAAACAACTTTGCTTCTCATTTTTGCCTGGCGCCAGTCAAAGTGAAGACAAACCCACAGCTAATTCCTGTGGGGGCACAAAATGTCAATTTGTGTTTCCCTATAACCGCCACAGGCTAAACCTGGGAAGTCCTCAAAAACACCCAACCATTTAGGAATGCCTTCCTGTCTATGTCACTTCAATCAGAGAAAAGTGACTAACAGTGAGATTGAGGGAAACATTGAAGGAAGAGAGCAGTCAGGAAAATAGAGGAAAAAAAGACAAGGGGTAGAGAGCATTTAGAATGGATTTATTATTTTCTTTGCAGTGGTCTTGGACCAAGTTCTGGAATAAAAGACAGGTAATCAAGTAA
Source organism: Elephas maximus indicus (assembly GCF_024166365.1). Lineage (NCBI taxonomy): Eukaryota > Metazoa > Chordata > Mammalia > Proboscidea > Elephantidae > Elephas > Elephas maximus. Next base: position 62,907,005 of record NC_064836.1, read on the forward strand.
CATGATATGCAAATAATAAGCAATGCAAAAAAAGGAGTTTGACAAGGACCACTAATTAAAAAAAAAAAATACTAGATGCTCAAAACCACACAAAAATCAATTTAAATTTTAAAAAATACTTGAGTCATTCACTTCAAGTAGCCAAATAATTTAACACACCAACTTGAAAAAACCTATCACATGTTTGTCTGAACTGAGTAGCTAGAATGTTTAGCTATAAAATAACCTAGGGGTTTTCATTTGTTTTCAAGATATTTTAACAAAGCAGAATTTTTTTTATTCTGCTTCCCCGGCCCCCCCCCCACCCCCATTTCTTGCATCCAGCCACCTTCCAGGTAAAAAATAAATTTAAAAAGTGGCCCTTGCTAAAACTCTTGCCTTTCTTCATAAGTAGCTGTATTAGATTAAATATTAATGGGATCCAATAAATCTGCAGATTGCTGAGCCATGCATAAACTCATGTTGGCTTCTGCCCTTGTCTTTTTGGTGACTCTGAAATGAAAGAAAAATGTCTATGATTGATTACTGGCTGTGATAGAGAAATGAAAGAGAAAATGAGATTAGTGGTAAACCAAAGAGAAGATATCAGTTTATACTCAACAAAGCTTGTTAACCGTGTATACTGTGGCTGATTGTGTTTTTGAAAAATGGCCAGAGCAATATTTCCAGCCCTATGGCAATATTTTCAGATGCTTGCCATTCCGTTATCAAGAACTAGAGTTTATTTCCCCTCCACTTGAAAGTGGGTGGGTCTTGTGAATAAAATGTAATACAAATGATGCTGCTTGACTTTGCCGGCTAGGTCCTAATAGGTGATAAGGCTTCTTCCTGGCTCTCTATCTCTTGGAACATTCACCTTTGGAGCCTAGCTACCACATGGGAAGTCACCTTACAGCCCTCAATAAGATGCTAGTGGACCACCAGCATCAGCTGTAAAACAAATCAGGAAATGGCTTCAGCCCCCAGCCTTCGAGCTGCCCCTGCTGAAATTGAGTGAAGCAGAGATGATCTGAACTTGCTGAACCTTTTCCAATGGAAAATTTATGAGCAAAATCAATATTTTTTTTTTTTAGTTTTAGCCACTAAATTTAGGAGGCTTGTTATGCAGCCAAGGCAGGTAAAATATGTATTAATTATTTTCTGGATAAGTAGCTAGAACACAGCAATACAGAAATCCTCTGAGTCTGTCTAGACATTAAAGCTGATGATTGTCTTGACTCATGGGAGGTCCTTCTCAAGATATAACTAGGAAGCATTTTAAGTATAAAAATTTCACAGGTCTAAAACATTTTTGTTTTTAGTTTCTAGACCCACATTAGTTAAGAAGGTATAAAATACAACAACTACACAGATATAGAAAATGCCCCAACACACTCTTTCACATTACATACCCAGTGCCATCGAGTCGGTTCCAACTCATAGCGACCCTATAGGACAGAGTAGAACTACCCCATAGAGTTTCTAAGGAGGGCCTGGCAGATTCGAACTCCCGACCCTTTGGTTAGCAGCCATAGCACTTAACCATTATGCCACCAGGGTTTCCATTATAACTTTACATCATTCAGAAAAACTTAATGTTGAAAATCCTCTGTTTTAAAACGCAAGGTGTGCTATGTAAATAAATCTCTCTCCATATTAGAATTGATTTGATATAAAATATTTTTAATCTTGGCTGAGGAAGTTCTAAGTTAAGTGAAATTTTGGTGTTTGTGACAAGTTTATAGAACATGACTAACATGAATAACAAGAATCAACAGTATCTGGGAATTAGTTGTTGGACTTTAAATGTGGATTATAAAAATAAGAACAGTAACAACTTGATGCAATAAACACCACTAAGTTTTAAACATTTTACATGCTTCTCAAGTAAGTTTTAGACAGAAAATAACAGAGAAGTGAGGAAAGAATAATGAATGGAAAATAACAAAGTACATTCTCTCTTACTTGAGTTGATATAACTCAATTTTTGAGCTCCTGTGTTTGCCCCTGAAAAACTTTCCTGTTCAGCTAAACCAAACCAAACCCAGTGCCGTGGAGTCGATTCCGACTCATAGCCACCCTACAGGACAGAGTAGAACTTCCCCATAGAGTTTCCGAGGAGCGCCTGGCAGATTTGAACTGCCAGACCCTTTGATTAGCGGCCGTAGCACTTAACCACTATGCCACCAGGGTTTTAGCTGCCTTAAAAAATGGAGAATTTCAAACATTTTACATTAAAATACGTGTTGATATATAATGGCATATAATGGTAGAGTATATTGGATTGTTACGGGTCAGCATCAACTCAAAGGCAATGGTTTGGCTTGGAATGGTAGCATGAACAAAACGTTAGAAGATATGGTTGAGAAGTGAAGTCTTCATCACTTTAGAAATACACTCTCACTTGTTATAATCACTACTAAAATTAGATAATCTAACTTTTGAAAAGGCAGGTGGAAAATCAACCACACGTTTATATTAACAAAAATGAAAGGATCAGCCTAAGTAAAAATCTGAATCTAAACTTACAGAGCCAAAAAAAGTTTAACAACCTAGAGATTACTTTTAAATGGAATTGAGTCTACGGTTCTTAATTTACATAATTAATTGCATGAATTTTCTAACATATCTAAGCCGACACGTATTTATTTGAACTTTAATAAAATAGCATTCAAAATGTGAAAAGACCTTAGAGATTATCTAGTCCAATTCTATTACTTTAAAATTGAGCAGATACAGACCAACAGAAGGTAAAAGACTTGCTCAAGATCTCAATGCTTATTTGTTTGCCAAAATAGGACTAGAACCCAGGTCTCGTGACTAAAAATAATGACAATACTAGTTTAGCAGATTGTATTACAATTAGAAAAACACTTCCAAACAAATATAGTAGTGTCCAATGCACTTTCTAAAACATCAGGCTGTTTTTACCTCAATTTGGTTTCTCCTATTTATTCTAATTAACTTTATGATTGCGTGTCAAAACTATTTTTACCTGGCCACTTTTTACTGGCCTGAAACAGTTCATTTTCTTGGAATGAATGACATTTTTCTGTCTTAAGCAAGGTGACTTCTTATATGGCAACCAGTAACAGTCAGATTTATTGACCCTGACAAATGAGAACAGTGAGTTTTTAAATCACATTTTCTATCCCTGAAACGTTTCCTGATTAGCAAACTATTTCCTTTGTTCATTTGGTCTAAGCTAAAATGCAACCACACATTTATATAAAACTCCTATGGTTGTGTAATTGTTTCGAAAGGGTATGAAATTATCTTTGAAATGTGTTCTAATTACAAAATGAGAGGAAATATAAGGCTAAACCACTTTGTTTTATTTTTTGGAGAACTGTTCACTATTCTGCTGTCTTAAACATTTGCTTCTAAGTCTCTATCCCACAAAAAGCTGATGGTAGTACCTTGAGAGAAAACAGGCACTTGCAAATAGATTTTAAATTACAGACAATGTCTGCAGTGTGGATTAGAGTATAAGAAAAGGAAGAGGACAGGTTGTTTAAATAACATGGAATTTGTTGTCTCAAACTCATCATTTTAACATTTGGGGGACACTACTAAAATAAAAAAATAAAAATAATAAAAGATAATTTTTTTTTTTTTACCAAAGACAGATGTGATTAAAAAAAAAAAATCAGCAAATTGTTAAACAGCCCAATATTAAATGGCTCCATATAACATTTGTTTATATCCAAAAAGCACAATAAATCAGACTTTGTCCCAAAAAGCACCCTGGTGGCACAGTAGTTAAAACGCCCAGCTGCAAACTGAAAGGTCAGCAGTTCGAACCCACCAGCTGCCCTGCAGGAGAAAGATGTGGCAGTCTGCTTCCATAAAGATTTATAGCTTTGGAAACCCTATGGGGCAGTTCTGCTGTGTCCTACAGGGTCACTGTGAGTCAGAATCAACTCAACAGCAGTGGGTTTTTTATCTGGTGTCCAAAACTGGATAGAATCACAAATACATTAGGGTTTTGTGTATGTAGAGGTAAGATATGGATATAAAGAAAGCTCGCCTCTACTTGATTTATAATTATGTTGATCTGTATTTATTTACTTCTTCACATTGTGTTCTTTAACGTTTCTGTATTTACTGGATAAGCAAAATGATATAATTCCATATCTCAGCTATGATTTGTTTTCCTTCCATCATTGGGGAAATAGGATAATTCCCATGATTTATCCAGCATTATATGGTTTCATTATCTTTGTTTATTCAGATATTATTCAATTATTAATTTGATGGGAACACAAGCTAGTAAAAAAAATGTTCTTTATTTTGATACCAAGAAGTCATCAGGATTAACGGGGTACTGTTTATCAAATTACTCTGAACACTCAAGTGTATGGTTCTGCATTAGCACGAAGAATTATCTGGTGAGCCAAATGAACAGAAGTGAACAGTATTGCAAAGCAAGAATCATCTGTCTTTAAGAATTAAGTAATTATATATAATTAATGGAAAGGAATAATAATTAATGAATACATAGTACTTACACAATAATCAGTTAACACTTTAAAAATAATTAACTTTCCTAATGACCATTTTCAACAAAATTAATATAGTTTGCATGAGAGGCTGGTGACAACTAAAATACTAATAGCTTCTCATTACATACAGCAGTGCCAGAGGGGTGGAAAGAACACAGTCAGAGCAAATCTTCATGTTTTTCATTAGTGTACTCCTCATGGTTCTTATGCTGAAGAAGAATCATCCCCCTTCTTCAGAAAATTAAGCTATGGTCAAATTTGAGTGATAAAAATACATATATACACACTTACCATGTGTATATTTATGGTAAAAATAAGTAGAGATGTATATGTTGTATTTAAATTCCATTCATTTCAGAGAAGGTATCTGTATCATCTTTGCCATTTTCTCTTTCCTTCTTACATTCAGTCAGTAGCCAATTGGTATAATTTCTTTCCCCCAGGCCTATTTTAGTGTTTCATTGCACATGCTCCCATCACTACTTGTCTGATCTCCTCAAATTTTTAACACCTATAGTTCATCCTAAACATAAAGAGCAAACTTTTTCTTCCCCTAAAACATGGTTTCCAACTGGGTCTAACCTCACTCAAAAATTATCACTGGCTCCCCATTGCCTAGAAATGAACTGACTACATTAATTAAATGAATACCGTTGTTACCCTAAAATTGATAACTCAAGTATCCAGTGATAAGATGATGGTTAAAATTCAAAATCCTCTAAGTAGCCAGGTATTATAATGATCTTTCAAACTATTCTCAAGAGGATTAATATTCAGATAAATAAATAGTTACTAGCTAGCTCCAGAAAGAGAACTAAGTCCTGATCAGAGAAACAATGAGATGAAACTGTTCCCCGCTCTGACTACATCTACTTCTAAGTGCTTTACAGTTATCGTCAATCCTTTCTAAAACAGTGAGTGTGTGTTATAGGAATTTGCCTTCTTTCATTCGTCCTTGACTCATGGTCTTTTGTCTCAAGATCTTAGCAACCAGATGGCCCTGGACTTGTCCATCTTAGACACCTATACTCTTCATAGAACATCTCTTGGGAGTCTTTTTGGAACAAGATATTTTGCTACACTGTAGGAGAAAGGAGATACACAAGAGACTAACTCCATCCACAATGTTGTCCTAAAGAGAGTAGAGGGCACAGCTGTATTCAGCGGGAGAGCATCTTAAGAAGAGGTGGGTCTCCTGAGAAGGCGGTAAGAACACAAAGACATGAGGAATTCAATATTGTGCAATGTTAGAGCCAGAGGGACCTCAAAGTTCACTTAATTCAAACCCCCTATCTTGCAGACTAGGTCCAAAGATAAAATCTGACTGCTGTAATAGCCTACAGTGAGTCCGTGAATGTGATACAATAAGAAAATGAATGTTCTAGCTACTAACTGGTCCATAACTTTTCTCACCCATGTTCAAGATCAGGAGCCTCCACAGTGGAGTGCACACACCCCAGGATGTAACTAAACCAAGTCACTGTACTGAACACAGAGAAAGTTAGCATTTATAATGTATATTTACATTTCATGTTTAAAAAAGAAAAGAAAGTATGTAATAAACCTTTACAAGATTTTAATATACAGATTGACATGATGCCCTAACTAGCATGATATATGTGACAAACGTTCATGTTGCCTGCAATATTCACTGTGTCCTAAGGAAAGAGCAGGACATCTATAATTAGGATGAGTGGAACAGAGGTACCTTCATCTACACATCTGCTTTCATGTTATTGATGCATATTGTTGTTTACACTTGTGTCAAACCAAAAAACCAAACCTGTTGCCATCAAGTCTATTTCAACTAATAGAGACGCCATGTGCTACAGAATAGAACTGTTCCATAGGATTTTCTTGACTGTAATCTTTATGGTAGCAATTCCCCAGGGCTTTCTTTCAAGGAGCCACTGGGTAGGTTCGAACCACCAACCTTTAGTTTAGCGGCCGATCGCAAACCACTTGCACCACCCAGGCTCCTTTATATTTGTACAGGAAAGTGGATTTATGGATTATACTACATAATTTTAACAAACAAGTGAATGTATAAATTGTATTATCCAGTTTCAAATAAATTAACACTAAATGGGCAAGTAGCTTACACTAATCCCTGCAATGAAACCAAGGACTAAAGAAAATACTAATAATTTAAGTACAAACAAACAAAGAGCCAGAGCTTACAGTATTGCCAATCCTAATATGAGAGTTTCACTGGCTGTAATACAAAGTAAAATATATAAAAACCTAATTAGATCTCACAGGAAATCGACCCAAAAAATTAATAATCAAGAAGACTATTAAGAATATGAATACACTTTACACTCATTAACAAAAAATCTCACCCCTAAGTGTAGTCTGTACCTTGAAATATTAGCTAGTGATAGTAATATTTGTATATAATTTATAAATAAATAAATATTGAAAGTAATCAAAAATATTTGGAGACCACTAATCTAGGTAAGGAAACCTTGGTGGCGTACTGGTTAAGAGTTCAGCTGCTAACTAAAAGGTCAACAGTGTGAATCTACCAGGTGCTCCTTGAAAAACCTTATGGGGCAGTTCTATCCTGTCCTATAGGGTTGCTATGAGTCAGAATAGACTCAACGGCTCGGTTTTTTGGTTTTGGGTACTCTAGGTAAGGAACCGTTTCTTCTCATTTTGAGTCGTGCCACATCAGCAAATGAAGGTCCCGAAAGCTTTACTCCAACCATGTCATTAAGGTCAACTCTAATTTGAGGAGGAAGCTCTTCCCCAGTCATCTTTTGAGTGCCTTCCAACCTGGGGGGCTCATCTTCCAGCACTATATCAGAGAATGTTCCACTGATACTCATAAGGTTTTCACTGGCTAATGCTTTTCAGAAGTAAACTCCTGGGTCCTTCTTCCTAGTCTGTCTTATTCTGGAAGCTCAGCTGAAACCTGTCCTCCACGGGTGACCCTGGTGGTATCTGAATACTGGTGACATAGTTTCCAGCATCACAGCAACGCACAAGCCCCCATGGCATGACAAACTGACAGATGCAGCTCTGGAGGTGCTCACTCATCTATGCCAAAAAATATGGAAGACAGCTTCCTGGCCAACTGACTGGAAGAGATCCATATTTATGCCCATTCTTAAGAAAGGTGATCCAACCGAATGTGGAAATTATAGAACAATATCATTAATATCACACGCAAGCAAAATTTTGCTGAAGATCATTCAAAAATGGTTCCAGCACTATATTGACAGGGAACTGCCAGAAATTCAGGCTGGTTTCAGAAGAGGATGTGGAACCAGGGATATCATTGCTGATGTCAGATGGATCCTGGTTGAAAGCAGAGAATACCAGAAGGATGTTTGCCTCTGTTTTATTGACTATGCAAAGGCATTCGACTGTGTGGATCATAACAAACTATGGATAACACTGCGAAGAATGGGAATTCTGGAACACTTAATTGTGCTCATGAGGGACCTTTACATAGATCAAGAGGCAGTTGTTCGGTCAGAACAAGGGGATACTGATTGATTTAAAGTCAGGAAAGGCTTGCATCAGGGTTGTATTCTTTCACCATACCTATTCAATCTGTATTCTGAGCAAATAATCTGAGAAGCTGGACTATATGAAGAAGAATGGGGCATCAGGATTGGAGGAAGACTCATTAACAACCTGCGTTATGCAGATGACACAACCTTGCTTGCTGAAAGTGAAGAGGACTTGAAGCACTTATTAATGAAGATCAAAGACCACAGCCTTCAGTATGGATTATACCTCAACATAAAGAAAACAAAAATCCTCACAACTGGACCAACAAGCAACATCATGATAAACAGAGAAAAGACCAAAGTTGTCAAGGGTTTCATTTTACTTGGATCCACAATGAACACCCATGGAAGAAGCAGTCAAGAAATCAAAAGACACATTACATTGGGCAAATCTGCTGCAAAGGACCTCTTCAAGGTGTTGAAGAGCAAAGACGTCACCCTGGAGACTAAGGTGCTCCTGACCCAAGCCATGCATGGTATTTTCAGTCGCATCAAATGCATGTGAAAGCTGGACAATGAATGAGGCAGACCAAAGAAGAGTTAACGCCTTTGAATTGTGGTGTTGGTGGAGAATATTGAATGTACCATGGACTGCCAAAAGAACGAACAAAACTGCCTTGGAAGACATGTGGCCCGAATGCTTCTTAGAGGTAAGGATGGTGAGACTGCGTCTTATATACTTTGGACATGTTGTCGGGAGGGATCAGTACCTGGAGAAGGACATCATGCTTGGCAGAGTACAGGGTCGGTGGAAAAGAGGAAGACCCTCAACGAGGTGGATTGACACAGTGGCAGCAACAATGAGTTCAAGCATAACAATGATTGTAAGGATGGCGCAGGACCGGGCAGCGTTTCATTCTGTTGTGCATGGGGTCGCTATGAGTCAGAACTGACTCAACGGCACCTAACAACAACAACAACAGGTAAGGAATTAGATATCAAACAAGTGGACCAAAAACTGCAAAAAACCCAAATGTCCATCAACAGGAAAATAAATAATCAAACTGGTATATGTATGCAATGGAATACTACTCTGCAATAAAAAAATAAACTATGGATACACTCAACAACATAGGTAAATCTCCAAAACATTGTTGAGAGAAAAAAGGAAACAAATGCATACTGATTTTATTTATATAAATTTCAAGTTCAAATTCTATGGCAACAGAAATTAGAACAATAGAGAATGGCTGGAAAGGAGCACAAGAGGACTTTCTAGAATGATGAAAATGTCTTAATTTGGGTATTGGTTGTTGTTATTTCTAGCTGCTGTGGAGTAGGCCCCTGACTCTTGGTGACCCCATGCAAAGAGGAACAAAATGCTGCCAGGTCCCTCACCATACACTTGATCAGTTGTGGATCAGACCATTGTGATCCACAGGGTTTTCATTGGTTGATTTTCAGAAGATTGCCAGGCCTTTCTTCCTAGTCTGTCTTAGTCTGGCCTGATGGACCAGTGATGGCTGCGCATGAGGTGCATTGGCCAGGAATACAATCCAGGGCTCCATAGAAGGTGAGAATCCTACTACTAAGGCACCATTGCCCTTGGGGAGTGGTTACACAAGAGTATACATTTATCAAAATTCATTAAATGGAACTTTTAAGGCCTATGAATTTCACCGTGTGTAAAGTCGACCTAAACAAAATGCTAAAATCACATTTAGTAATAACAACAGGTGAAATTCATTGCATTTTTATCTGGAGCTGACCTGTTCTAGCTCTTACTTGATATTGTAATTTGCATTCATATGTCAATCTCTCCTCCTAATCAGTGAGCTTATTTACTCATATTTTATTTTGCCTCATGCAGACTACCCATGGCACTGGCACAGGGCAGGTATTGGTGAACAAATGAAGGACGTACTAAATAAATAAAGCATTTAATATTTATTTATGTTATTTAATGTAATTTTAATCTGTGAGCAGTCCTCCACTATAACCCATGAAGAAGCTTCTCATTGCTACTAGAACAACAGTAAGTAAATTTTTCCAGGTCCCTGAAGGCACCTTAGTCTTTAAATGAGGCAGTTTGGGGCCCCAATTCTAGACAGGCTTCTTACTACTATTGAAGCCTTAAGTAAATCAGTTAACGTCTCTCACCCAGTTTTCTCATCTATTTAAATAGGGATTATTCAGATCTAACACAAAAGGTGTGAATGATTATAAGTGATAGAGAGAAAGATTATTACACACTATGACTCGTAATATAAGCACACTATGTATATTAACTTAATTCCCTCATCCTACGAACAATGTAAAGGGGTTCTGGTGGTGCGGTAGCTAAGCGCCCCAACTGGAAGGTCAGCAGTTCCAGCCCACCATCCAATCCCGTGGGAGAAAGATGTGGCAGTCGTAAAGATTTACAGCCTTGGAAACCCTATGGGGCAGTTCTGCTCTGTCCTATAGGGTCCTGTGAGTCGGAGTTGACACAACAGCCAGGGCTTACGAGCAGCGTGAGTGCGTTTCTCCTGTAGTCGTCAAAATAACACAGTCTACTGTTTCTCTCAGCCTTTACACATGTGTGCAGATGGTCAGAGAGGTTAAATAATTCACCCCCTTTACCTATATCGTTTAGAGTTGCCAAGCTACCTCTCCCCAGTCCTCTGTTTTTAATTTATTGTAACTGGGTAAGTGGAAGTATTAAAATCCCACACCTTTTGTGGCTTCTGGGCCAAACCCTTTCTAAATCCTCTAGGTACTTCCTCTCAGAGCACACTGCGACTCTCCGGATGTGACAACTGGATCAGGCAGCTCCTTGTGGAATTCAGTTTTATGCGGCTGTGCAGTTATCTAAGGAGCTTCTCCCCTTCCACTTACTGCTTTACCGCCTACCTTACCCAGAAATGTAGTGTGTCCCTCATTTCTGGCTCACAGCCTCATAACATATTCCGTTAAAACAGCATAAACTAGTGGAAGGCAAACCAATACTTTATATTTGTTCTATTCCCTGTGAACATCTTGTTTGTTTGTTTGTTTTAAAAAAAAAAAAGGCAGTGTTTTTATTTATAGTAATAAAACAACTCTAAACTTTGAGAAGGTAGCAACATTTGAAATATCCAAGTCTCTGACAAGCCCTGGTTTCCTTAGCATTTCACAGCTAAGCCTACAGATCACAAATACGAAAAGCCCTTGAATATTCACTTTTATAACATAACACCTACCAAGCCCTTCATACATGCAATGCACACAAGTTTAATGTGTGATATTTCAGGAAGAAAGGTATGAAGCGGGAAACAAGGTAAGAAAATATTTAGATTTTAATGTTTCAACATAAATCAGTTTTTCCTGAATCCTTTCATTCTGACTCCCATTTTCTAACTAATTAAAATTAAAAATTCATTATTTTAATCAAGCTAACTTTTTAACTGATTGAAATAAGATGGAAAATGATATTTTACTAGACATACTCAAGAGAGATCCTTGTAGCATCAGATAACTGCAAAGCTCACGGTGTCCTGCAAAGGTAAGCGGCCAGAACCAGTTATTTCCTGCGTACGATGCTTTTACATGTATACTGAATGAAGCCAATCTCAGTCCTTCTGCCATTGCAATTGCACCAATAGTCAGTACACTAGACAAAGACAGCCGCATTGGCAGGACAGAAGTGAGGCCAACAATCTCTGAAGGGCTGTGCTCCAACTTTGAAAGCAATAAACTAGGCTTGCATTCCTATTATATTCTAGAGAATACTGGATTATGGTTTCAGTTCTCCAAAAGGGATAGTTCATACCAATCTTAGGAGAACCTTCAACCAAATATTTCTATATATCCTCAATAAATAAATAAAGGTAATTTCTGTGTGTCTCTTTCTTGCAGATTAAAAAGCCTGACTAATACAACAATACCAGTACTGGGGATAATGTATTTATTTTTATGTGTATAACAGTAATACAATAAAATGAAGCCTTATCATTGACATCATATTTCATATTTCTTGCAGCTCTCCTTACCACTGGGAACATGTTCAAAAGGAATACAAGCTTGAAGGAACAAAAGGAATTAATTTAACAAAGCAGTTGACTGTAAAAATCACATAATCCAGAGAAGAGTACTAATTGCCAATAAATGACCTAATTAATTATACTAAACTCCAGTTTTCCTCAGGCTATGCATAGGTTTAAAGTAGAACTTTTATTCTAAAGTAAACGGTTACAAATACCAAGTATAAAATGAAAATTCTCCATAATTCAGACCACAAACCAATTTCAGTCATTCTTGACTTTCCACAAACAAAAGCAAATAACCAGAAGATACAAATATTACACAGCCAAAAATTGAAAACATCAAATTCCTTAAATACACTCTGAAAAGGCAGTGTGAACTGTGGTGTGGTGTGTTTCTATAAGAACCAAAGCCCATTGCCATCAAGTTGATTCCAACTCAGCACGACCCTATAGGACAGAGTAGAACTACCCTGTACAGTTTCGAAGGCTGCTGACTGCCACATCTTTCTCCCGAGCAGCGGCTGGTGTGCTCTAACTGCTAACTCTTCAGTTAGCAGCTGAGTGCTTAACCACTGCACCACCAGTGGTTATAAAGATCTGAATGTAGATCCCATTGCCATCCAGCCGAATTCCAACTCAAGGTGACCCTGTAGGACAGAGTAGAACTGCCCCATGAGGTTTTCAAGGCAGTAATCTTTATGGAGCAGACTGGTACATCTTTCTCCCACAGAGTGGCTGGTGAGTTCAAACCACCAAACTTTCGGTTAGCAGCTGAGCGCTTAACCCACTAAGCCACCAGGGCTTTTTGGTGAGAGAAATAGAGAAGTTTAAATTCAAGGTATTTAGGGTGTAATAGAGGCACCTATAAGTCCTTGTTCCCCACACAAATCATCTAAGAAAGGAGTTGTCTTTTGAAACTCTAAGGTCATGAAACATGATAAAGTTAAACTTAAAGAATTTGCCCCTGAAATTCAGAGATCAAGATTCATTGGAATTTCATTATTCAAATGCAAGGTTTCATCAGCATGGGGTAAGATTCCTTTTGGCTCAGGAGCTCAGGCTATGGAGATGGAAAATCCTGAGCATCACTCCTGGGTCTGATTGCATTGATGTCTGCGATTGAATTTTTTGGTTGCAGTTTTGAGTTATTATGGAAAAATCTCTAGGTCGATATTCCTACAATTTGTAAAATCTTAGAAGGGAAAAAAGCCACAGCATTCACCCACTGATGACCTGAGATGGGAAACTGAATTCCATGACTAGTTAGGGGAAAGACCACCAAAACAAAGTTTACTGCCTCTTGGGGTAATGTTGTAGTCCACTAAAATCAAATACAGAGAAAAATGGTTTGTTTACTTCATAATTTCATTTGCCTTTTTTCTATAGGTTCCTAGAATTTTTCACACACAAGCACTGTTTGCTATAAAACTCTAAACTCTGCTTAGGTGTGATTTTTAAACATTTTTCTGCTAATTTCTAATTACTAAACAAAAGAATAATTTTACTTGACTCTCTTTTTGGTTTGTATTTCACAAAGAATATGAAGTTTCAGCCCCAAAGTCTTCTTACAAAGAATGCTTAGTTTTTACTTGAACCAAAATTGCATTTCTTAACCACGTTCCAAATCATTGCTCCAAAATGACTTTGGCTATGTGTAGCCAAAAATAAATACAGCAAAACCTGTGAGAGCTGGACCTTGATGGAACTTCTGCATCTTTCTGGGTCTTCCAAGTTTTCCTCCTTTGACATGGTACAGTCTTACCATTTTTCTACCGCTCTCTATTAGTGGAAAATATTTGAGTTTTTTGCCTCTAACAGGTTTCCGCCTTACACAGGTCCCATCTTTCACAGGTTTCACTACACTCTTTCCTTGCTCCAAGAGTCCTTATCTAAAGAACAAAGGAGACCATATGCTAACCCAGTTGTAAATAAAGAATTTGAAAATATGCCCTTGCAGTTTTAAGTGAAATGCAGAAAAACTTCCTTAAGGACTTAATTTTTTTTGGACTGGCAAGATAACACTGTATATTAACCAGGACAATATTTCAGTCACCAGAAAAACTCATTAAAACAGAGCTGTGTGGGAAAAGAGTCAACACGTAGAGAAAGGAAGGAAATACAACAATGTGAAGTCTTATGATTTGTGTGACGAAACTTTTATTTCCATGTATAAGCGGGGAAAAGTGAACAAAGACTCCATGGGCCTGAAATCATCAATCAAACAAAGGATATTTGACTGAAACATCCGGGATGGACTAATGAGAAACAAGAAAGAAGAATACAACAGAAAACAAAAATATATTTGACTAAAATCCTTATTTTCCCTTCGAAACAAGCCCTGTTTCTCCCTTAAGCATCTGTTTAATTTTGTCATTTCTCTCTGGGAAGGAAAAAAAATCAAGTGAAGGAAAAAAATGCACCAGAAAACTTCTCCTTAGCCAAATTTTAGGAAAGAAATGTACAGGGTCTGGGAATTGCGGGAAAGAATGCACGAATGGAATGGTAGCTGGGTTCAAAGAGGCCCAGTCAGCCTTTTTGATCATCTCCAGCAATGACTAATACCAGTCACTGCTGGACCTGCAAAGCCTCTGGCCCTGCTGGGTAACCATCTGAGTATTGAACTATATGACCTTCCATGATTCTCAAATACTGTAGTGGATCAATTGTGTTTTAGCATTTGCACAGCTGCTTACTTGGTTAAATGTGGGCAATTCCCCAAATCCTCATTGGGTTTTGGAACGTATCTTTTCACTTAAAGCACACTGTCATGTGCTGCCTTGGAGAATGTATTTTTACCAGGGAATTAGCTTTCGCAAACAAAACATCCCTCCTTGGAGAAGGTAGAAGGCATTCTGGCTCCATTAGTCACAGCCCTAAATGCACACTATCTGACAATGGTTATTTTTAAACAGAGAAGATATTGAGGTTAATAAGAGAATAAAAAGCTCAAATTAAAAAAAAAAAGAAAAGCCAAGGGTGGCGAAAGTAATCCCCAAATGATGCAAAATATATTCTATTAATGTTGCCTGGATTTAAATACAATTATAAAATAACTCCCTCAAAGAGCTGCTTCACAAAACACTAGAAAAATCATACATATATTCTAAGGGAATCCCGTGGGGTACATTATGAAACTCTTAGTAATAAACGTTAATGAATGACATCTTACACTGATCAGAGAGCTTTTAAGTCTTTTTATTTTAAAATCCTGGTTTTTTTTTTTTTTTTTTCTGTTATATGTGGATTCCTTCTTTCCATTTAGTGAGGACAAAAGTAATTTTGTCTTCCTCCTTTAGAAAGAAAAAGTGATAAGATTATCAAATCTATTTAATCAAACCAGGCCTCCAGAGCCGCTCCCAACAGGAGGCCTCCAGGTTTTCTGCTGCTGCTGGTTCACAGTTTGCTCTCTGCTCCCAGTTCAACGTCCACTTCCCCACTGCAATACTTATGGATTCCTCTTCCTCAGCCACCTTCGGTTCTGAGCTTTTGCTTGGAGGAAATACCTGGAATGCTGCATTTGTTTAATTAAAACTTATGGAAGAAAAAAAAAAAAACCCATTGCTATTGAGTCAGTTCCAACTCATAGCGACCCTGTAGGCCTGAGTGGAACTGCTCCACGGGGTTTCCAAAGCTGTAAATCCTTAAAGAAGTACATCTTTCTCCCATGGAGTGGCTGCTGGGTTCAAACTGCTGACCTTTTGGTTAGCAGCCAAGCGCTTTAACCACTGCACCACCATGATTTTCAGTTGTTAACTGTACAAAATAAAAATAATTTAAACTAAAAAAAAAAACTTAAGGAAGAACTGTCCAGATGATGTTCATACTCAGCCTTTTGAAGTCTCTGTTTCTCCTTCTGTAAATAGGAATGATCTTGACATCTCTCTCCAAAGGTGTTGTGAGAAGTAAGAGCAAATGCACGTAGAGTACACAGCACATCACCTGGCACATAGGTAATATTCCAGCCCTATTATAGCTGTTATTATTAAGTGCCCTAGTAAAAGACAAAGAAGCACTTTAAAATCTTAAAAGGCATTTGGAGCTTAATCTTTCAAGGTAGAAAGGGAGAAAGGAACAATAAAAAAGGAGATTAAAAAAAATAACAAAGCCAGAAGAAACTTTAGACACTTTACATCACTTTAATTCATTGCTTTGTATCTACTACATGATGTAATCAGTGCTAGAAGAATGGAAGTTTTGTTGATTCTCCATTCCATCCTTTTTTGGTTTCCTTTAAAAACATTCTATTTCAGACAACGATTACAGAAATATTCCATTTCTGAGCATAATGGAAATTGGCTAACCCAGTGATATTTTTATTTGTTTATGCTTTGGCACCTAAAATAGATGGTACGTACAAAGACAGAGTGGGAGGTGGTAGCCAAGAGTGGGCTGCAAGAAATGAAAACCCATTACAGAATTGACAAAAATATACCTAAAATAACTCCAAAAAAATCTGAAATGGTTTGAGATAAATGCATCCATAAGTCCTTTGCATTTTTAGGTGCTCCGGATCCCACAATTTCTTTAAGAGAATGAGTTTTTCAAAAACCATGTCTGGGTGCTGTGTATGGAGTTAAGAAAAATTGAAGTTGAAGAAGCCCTTCCTAGAATCATCAGTTAGCCTGGCCAGTTACCCCTTTATGGACAGAATTGATTATTTTTGTTTTTCCAGGTTCTCTGGAAGGTCTCAAATTGAAGTTGTGACTCCTTTGCAAAGTAAGGAAGGAACAGACAGCAGAGAGACAGGAACCGACCTCAAGGGGTTAATGAGGATGTAGGAGATGGAAGGGAGCCGGCTAGGTAGCTGGTACAGCTGGGGATCATTACTAGCAATCAAGGGCCTCTATAAACAAACCAGCAGGAAGTAGAGAGGCTGTACATTTTCCTGGCTTGGTAGCAGGAGCCATCTGGACAGAAAGAATTTGGCGTAAAATTCTCAGAAGAGAACTTGGCTTTATTTATTTATTTATTTTAAACCACTCCAGCGTAGTAGGTCACTGAAGTAAATAAACTGATCCTGCTTATGCTCTAACAGATTAAATTGCCATCACAAAATATAAAACCCTCAATGGATTATGACTAATTTAACAAAACAATACAGGAAGAATTTTACATCTATGAGAGAAGTGGATATAGTTTTAAGAGAAGTCAGGGAAAATTAAACAAAGAAAGGGAAGAAAAGAGGTATAAAATTTAGTGGTTTATTTTATATGTCTACATAATCTCCAGAGTTTAAAAAAAATAAATCATTGGTTGTATAACAGCATTTACGTCAAGGGAACTGGTGGCCATGGTCAAATCTGTTTGACAACATCTTGACATTGTGTAAGTAGTCCTGGGTAAGGTAGCTGCTAAGGAGGATGGAAGTAAAGGGCAATCTAGAAAAACAGACTGAAAGGTTTTCCCTCCAACAAAAGGAATGCCTAGTCACAGTAGCAATATCATAATAACCTGAGAAAAGATTGAAGTTGTCAAGGATTTCATTTTGCTTGGATCCACAATCAACACCCATGGAAGCAGCAGTCAAGAAGTCGAAATGACTCCTTGCATTGGGCAAATCTGCTGCAAAAGACCTCTTTAAAGCGTTAAAAAAGCAAAGATGTCACCTTGACGACTAAGGTACACCTGGCCCAAACCATGGTGTTTTCAATTGCCTTACATGCGTGTGAAAGCTGAACAATGGATAAGGAAGACCGAAAAGTTGACAGCTTTGAATTTTGATGTTGGTGAAGAATATTTAGTATGCCATGAACTGCCAAAAGAACAAACATCTATCTTGAAAGAAGTACAGCCAGAACGCTCCTTAGAAGCAAGGATGGCAAGGCTTCGTCTCACATACTTCAGACATGTTATCAGGAGGGATCAGTCCCTGGAGAAGGACATCATGCTTGCTAAAGCAGAGGGTCAGCGAAAAAGAGGAAGAACCTCAATGAGATAGATGGACACAGTGGCTGCAACAATGAGCTCAAGCATAACAATGATCATGAGGGTGGCGCAGGACCAGGCAGTATTTATGAGTCAGAAATGACTCTATGGCACCTAACAACGACAGTCTCGGTAGAAAGAGCCACATAAAAGCAAATGATGGCGTTTTCTAAGAATCCTTCTCTTATCTCCACACTCATAGGCCTCTATCATCTCTGCTCAAAACCCAGACCAGACTCCAAATTTTTTTTTTTTTTTAACTTGGCATTTGCTTTACTGCTCTTTGCCTCACTTTGTTTCTATCTACAGAATGCGACATCTCACTGAGAAGTACATGAATAGGTTAATCTGCTGGGAGGAGATAATCCTCCATCTATGAATTAACAGGGTTAATTAGCTGTCTTTCCTGACTTCCTTTTCTCTCTTTTTCAGTTTTTAAATCGTCAACTCTTTGTATGACTGGCTCTTAACAATTTAATGCAGTCAAAAATTCGACTTCAGTACATAGATAGGAAACAGATAAATTTCCTAGAGTATTGAAGGTAATTCAGGACCCTGCATTCAACATGACTTAGTGTTCTCTGCTTCTGAAGACTATGAAAAACTGCATGTTAAAAAGTTGCTGTGAGATGCATTAACTGTTAGTATCAGTTGGGAAATTTGACCCTAAGGGGTACTTAGAAAAACTTCTGGCCCCATGAACTTGAGCTTAAAAAGCCGAAAATTACCGTTCTGAGAATTAGGCCTTACATCCGAGTTATGGCTACCATGTATAGCAATATATTGTGTAATTAAGAGTCAGATACACGCAGGGAGGGTTACCAGTCCTACCATTTAGCAGCTGTGTAACCTGGGCAAGATTCATAACCTCTCAGATTCAATTTGCTCATCTGCAAAAGGGAGAAAATAGTACTGATCTCACAGTGTTGTTGGAAGATTTCATGTGTTAACGTGTGCAAAGTCCTCAGCACAGTGCCAATCATAAAAACATTCTCAAAAAAGGCCAACTCTTGTTACAACTGCCACTCAAAAAATTTTATGACTTCCCTTCATTTTAGACGGACTCACATTTGACTTGTGAAATTATAATTTGCTGTGAGTGGTTCTATCCATCCTTTGTCTCTGCTTTTAGTTAGATGCAGCATGTGCACGAAATTTCCACCAAATGAAAGCAGAAACAATTTCTTGCTTTTTGCTTTTTTCTCCTGGGCAGCGATTATAATTTGCTTGGAACTTAGCTTATTGTAAATCATTAAAAATATCTCCCCATGGGGTTGTTGCATACTACCTATCTAAATATTTTTTCTGCTGAGTTATTTATTCCTCAGAAAAAAAATAAAGAAAGCTATATGGCAAAGAATTTTTTTAAATATTAAGAAAAACACCCAACATCAAGTTGATTCTGACTCAGTACAACTTCCCTGTAGGGTTTCCAAGGAGCAGCTGGTGGATTCGAACTGCTGACCTTTTGATTAGCAGCTGAGCTCTTAATCACTGCGTCTCCAGTGTTCCATGACAAAGAATAGTACTTATTTATCCAAGGATCTTACAAGAAATGTACCTTTAATACATTGACCCTTTTGTTTACAGTGATGATAATTTCAGGTACCACAGGGGTTTTAAATGAATTCCATGCTTTCCAAAAATTTTTAGTTTCACCTTAAAAAATAAAGGGAGAGATTTACATTCAGCATAGACTACATATGAAGAAGGAAAAATGAGGTCATTTTTCCAGATATCACATAATCATGGCCTTATGTTCAGTCATCAAATTAACAAACATTTATAAAATACTTAAAGGCTGCTCCAATGCATGGTGACTCTATGGCTTGCAGAATGAAACATTGCCCTATAACCCTGCTGGTATTTGAAATGTCAGTGGCATAGCTTCCAGCATCATCGCAACACGTAAACCACCACGGTACAACAAACTGACGGACAGGTAGTGGAATACCATGTTTACTTGCGAAGAAGAAAATATGCTTTTCTTTTATTATTTTGAATTGCTTAGACATTTCTCTCTTTTGTAGCCTTTTTTAAAAATTTGTGAATAATAATTCTGACCTCTGAAAAGGAAAAAAAAGTATAAGAACAGGTTGGAAGTGTTTGTTTCCTCTGTCTATGGAAACGAATCTTTCAAAGATGAAAGTAGGAGATAATTTGGTCCCCTTAATTCTAATCCTTCCATCATGTAGATAACAGGGTCACTCAATATACTAAAGATAACTTGACACCCATGACCTCTAATTTTACTTCCTTTTTCCTTATCAGCACCCATCAGGATTAATCTCTACCAGTGCTATGCAACTCTGGTCAGCTTATGGTTTTGCTGCAAGCCAAGTCTAATAGAAATTTGGCAGTCGGCCTTCTGTGGCAAATAAAATCTGGAAATAGTCTAGTCTATTCCATGTTATGCAGGGCCTGCTTTATGTTTTCAGGTGAAAGAGCCCTACTTCTCACCACATCACACAGCAGCCCTCTGGTCTATCTCCCACCTCTATCAGTAATGTGAAGTCAATGTTTCTTCTTGGTCGCCAAGGTCCCAAAGTGTCTTATCAGTTTCAAGTGTGGATGGGAGAGAAAAGGGAAGATGAGTCAGAAGATAGCATCCTTAGTCCCAGCAGAGCTCCCAAACCTATCTTCATTTGGTATGGCAAACCAACCCACTTCCTGGAATGAGACTCAACTTGAATAGTTATACTTGTCAGAATCAAGCATAATTTGATGAAATTTCTTTTTGAACCTCACTTTTTACTACCAGCCAGTCCCACTACCTGAAGTTCTCTAGGCTTTGTCTGTACCTCTCACATGTCTTTTCCTTTTGCACTTTCCCAACCCACCACTTACAATACAGAAGTAGTTCCCAATATGTTTCTGCAATTAATCTTTGAAATATAGGTGTAGCTACTCCAAGAGATAACTATTCCCCGAAGTGTCAACTCTCTCCTTACAACTAGGATACCGTTGTTTCCCATCTACTAAAGTCATTTGGCCTCTTTGATAAGCTCTCCTGCATCCCTTGGTGGCACAAATGGTTACCCACTCAACTACTAACAAAAAGATTGGTGGTTTGAACCCACTCAGAGGCACTTTGGAAGAAAGGCCTGGTGATCCACTTCCAAGAGGTCACAGCCTTGAAATCCCTATGGAGCTTACTTCTACTCTGCACACATGGGGTCACCATGAGTCAGAACTGACTTGACTGCAATGGGTTATGTATTCATTCTAAGCAATTTAGGAAAATGAAATTGAAGTTTATTTCACTTCAATTTGCCTCCAGAAACTAAAAAAAAAAAAAAAAAAACTAGTACACCATAAAAAGAAAAAAAATTGTCATCAAGTGGATTCTGACTCATGGCAACCACACATGTTTCAGAGAACTAGTATACACAATCAAATGGGAAACCAGGGATAGAGTGGGATCTGTGTATCAGTCTTAAAAAGTATTCTCACGTTTATAACTTTGTTCATTTTTGACAGTTATTTAACCTTAATATCAAGTGGCATTTTTTCAATTACTCCATTTTTCCAAGATTTGGAAAGGGATATTTTTGATAGTTTATCAAATTATATCACACTTTTTACAGTATTAGAACTTGTTTTCAGGAATCTTCCTCAAAAAGAACAAAATAGGAGGCGGGGCCAAGATGGCGGACTAGGTAGACGCTACCTCAGATCCCTCTTGCAACAAAGACTCGGAAAAACAAGAGAATCGATCACACACGTAACACTCTATGAACCCTGAACAACAAACACAGATTTAGAGATGGAAAACGAACAAATACGGGGAAGCAGCGACTGTTTTCGGAGCCTGGAGCCAGCGTCCCAGTCAGGTAACCTTGGTGCCGGACTTAGGTCTGGGCGCAGGGGAGCTGAACTCATAATTCTTGTGACGGCGCAAACAAGGGGCACAGTCCTACCCCCCCTGAACTGAACCCGGGAGGGGGCCCAGCTGGTCTGTGAGGGCAGCGTGGCAACGTGGCTGGTGGGAGAAGTCCCCGGGAGGCAGTGACTGGTTTTTGGAGCCAGGAGTACAGCGTCCCAGCCAGGGAAACTTGGCGCCGGGCTTTTGCCTGGGCGCTGTCACGGCACAAGCACAGGACGCAGTTCTACTCCCCTGAACTAAACCCAGGAGGGGGCCCAGCCGTCCGCAGGGACGGTGCGGCAACGCGGATGGCGGGACGAGAAGTCCCCGGGAGGCAGCGAAGGATTTTGGAGCCAGGAGTGCAGCGCCCCAGCAGGGGAACCTTGACACTAGGCTTTGGACTGGCAGCGGAGGATCTGACCTTGGCTTCAGCGGGCCAGACCCCCGGGGGCAATCTCCACACAGCTAGCACACATAGGTGACACGCTCCTCGGGAATCTCAGATAAAATAGTCATTCCAAGCAAGACAAGCAACTCCGGCTATATTCCAAGGTGCTACTCTCCTATCTCGCTGATCCCTCCCCGACCCTCCCCATGCGGCTTCATTAACATTGGAATTTCCTGAGCCAGAGGGAGAACGGCTCCGGTTCCGTAGCGGCTTTGCTTTTTCCCCCTTTTCCTTTTTTTTTTCTTTTGGTCTTTTCCTAACCCATTCTTCCGGCCTGAGAGAAGGAACCACAAAAAACCCAGGGACCAAAAATCCATCCCTAATTGGACTAAAAACACAGAACCAGCTACAGCCAAGCATATATGATCCAAATCTCAGACTTTCATCCTTACAGGGAACAAGGTGGCGGTTATAATCCAAAGGCAGTTCTGATAGGGATCTGACTGCATTTTTTTTTTTAGCATATTTTCTGGAAAAACAAGTTTCCCAGTGATGGCTCGGAGACAGCAGTCCATATCAAACCACTTAAAGAAGCAGACAATGACAGCTTCTCCAACCCCCCAAACAAAAGAATCAAAATCTTTCCCAAATGAAGGTACAATCCTAGAATTATCAGATACAGAATATAAAAAACTAATTTACAGAATGCTTCAAGACATCAGAAACGAAATAAGGCAAACTGCAGAAAAAGCCAAGGAACACACTGATAAAACTGTTGAAGAACTCAAAAAGATTATTCAAGAACATAGTGGAAAAATTAATAAGTTGCAAGAATCCATAGAGAGACAGCATGTAGAAATCCAAAAGATTAACAATAAAATTACAGAATTAGACAACGCAATAGGAAGTCAGAGGAGCAGACTCGAGCAATTAGAATGCAGACTGGGACATCTGGAGGACCCGGGAATCAACACCAACATAGCTGAAAAAAAAATCAGATAAAAGAATTAAAAAAAAATGAAGAAACCCTAAGAATCATGTGGGACTCTATCAAGAAGGATAACTTGCGTGTGACTGGAGTCCCAGAACAGAGAGGGAGGACAGAAAACACAGAGAAAATAGTTGAAGACCTGCTGACAGAAGACTTCCCTGACATCATGAAAGACGAAAGGATATCTATCCAAGATGCTCATCGAACCCCATTTAAGATTGATCCAAAAAGAAAAACACCAAGACATATTATCATCAAACTTGCCAAAACCAAAAATAAACAGAAAATTTTAAAAGCAGCCAGGGAGAAAAGGAATGTCTCCTTCAAGGGAGAATCAATAAGAATACGTTAAGACTACTCAGCAGAAACCATGCAGGCAAGAAGGGAATAGAACGACATATACAGAGCACTGAAGGAGAAAAACTGCCAGCCAAGGATCATATATCCAGCAAAACTCTCTCTGAAATATGAAGGCGAAATTAAGATGTTTACAGATAAACACAAGTTTAGAGAATTTGCAAAAACCAAACCAAAGCTACAAGAAATACTAAAGGATATTGTTTGGTCAGAAAACCAATAATATCAGATACCAGCACAACACAAGGTCACAAAACAGAACATCCTGATATCAACTCAAATGGGGAAATCACAAAAACAAATTAAGATTAATTAAAAAAAAATGCTCGTAACAGGGAATCACTGAAGTCAATATGTAAAAGATCACAATAATCAAAAAGAGGGACTAAATACAGGAGGCAAAGAACTGCCATATGGAGAGTGATACAAGGCGATATAGAACAATACAAGTTAGGTTTTTACTTAGAAAAATAGGGGTAAATAATAAGGTAACCATAAAGAGGTATAACAACTCCACAACTCAAGATAAAAGCCAAGAAAAACGTAACGACTCAATAAACATAAAGTAAAACACTACGAAAATGAGGATCTCACATTTTACTAAGAAAAACGTCTCAGCACAAAAAAGAATGTGGAAAAATGAAATTGTCAACAACACACATGAAAAGGCATCAAAATGACAACACTAAACACTTATTTATCTATAGTTATGCTGAATGTAAATGGACTAAATGCACCAATAAAGAGACAGAGAGTCTCGGACTGGATAAAGAAACACGATCTGTCTATATGCTGCCTACAAGAGACACACCTTAGACTTAGAGACACAAACAAACTAAAACTCAAAGGATGGAAAAAAATATATCAAGCAAACAATAAGCAAAAAAGAAGAGGAGTAGCTATATTAATTTCTGACAAAATAGACTTTAGACTTAAATCCACCACAAAGGATAAAGAAGGACACTACATAATGATAAAAGGGACAATTGATCAGGAAGACATAACCATATTAAATATTTATGCACCCAATGACAGGGCTGCAAGATCCATAAATCAAATTTTAACAGAACTGAAAAGTGAGACAGACACCTCCACAATTATAGTAGGAGACTTCAACACACCACTTTCGGAGAAGGACAGGATATCCAGTAAGAAGCTCAACAGAGACACGGAAGACCTAATTACTACAATCAACCAACTTGACCTCATTGACTTATACAGAACTCTCCACCCAACTGCTGCAAAGTATACTTTTTTTTCTAGCGTACATGGAACATTCTGTAGAATAGACCACATATTAGGTCATAAAACAAACCTTTGCAGAATCCAAAACATCGAAATATTACAAAGCATCTTCTCAGACCACAAGGCAATAAAAGTAGAAATCAATAACAGAAAAACTAGGGAAAAGAAATCAAATACTTGGAAACTGAACAATACCCTCCTGAAAAAAGACTGGGTTATAGAAGACATCAAGGAGGGAATAAGGAAATTCATAGAATGCAATGAGAATGAAAATACTTCCTATCAAAACCTCTGGGACACAGCAAAAGCAGTGCTCAGAGGCCAATTTATATGGATAAATGCACACATACAAAAAGAAGAAAGAGCCAAAATCAGAGAACTGTCCCTACAACTTGAACAAATAGAAAGTGAGCAACAAAAGAATCCATCAGGCACCAGAAGAAAACAAATAATAAAAATTAGAGCTGAACTAAATGAATTAGAGAACAGAAAAACAATTGAAGGAATTAACAAAGCCAAAAGCTGGTTCTTTGAAAAAATTAACAAAATTGATAAACCATTGGCTAGACTGACTAAAGAAATAGAGGAAAGGAAACAAATAACCCGAATAAGAAACGAGAAGGGCGACATCACAACAGACCCAACTGAAATTAAAAGAATCATATCAGATTATTACAAAAAATTGTACTCTAACAAATTTGCAAACCTAGAAGAAATGGATGAATTCCTGGAAAAACACTACCTACCTAAACTAACACATCAGAAGTAGAACAACTAAATAGACCCATAACAAAAAAAGAGATTGAAACGGTAATCAAAAAACTCCCAACAAAAAAAAGCCGTAGCCCGGACGGCTTCACTGCAGAGTTCTACCAAACTTTCAGGGAAGACTTAACACCACTACTACTGAAGGTATTTCAAAGCATAGAAAATGACAGAATACTACCCAACTCATTCTATGAAGCCACCATCTCCCTGATACCAAAACCAGGTAAAGACATTACAAAAAAAGAAAATTACAGACCTATATCCCTCATGAACATAGATGCAAAAATCCTAAACAAAATTCTAGCCAATAGAAATCAACAACACATCAAAAAAATAATTCACCACGATCAAGTGGGATTTATACCAGGTATGCAAGGCTGGTTTAATATTAGAAAAACCATTAATGTAATCCACCACATAAATAAAACAAAAGACAAAAACCACATGATCTTATCAATTGATGCAGAAAAGGCATTTGACAAAGTCCAACACCCATTTATGATAAAAAGAAAAAACTCTCACCAAAACAGGAATTGAAGGAAAATTCCTCAACATAATAAAGGGCATCTATGCAAAGCCAACAGCCAACATCACTCTAAATGGAGAGAACCTGAAAGCATCTCCCTTGAGAACGGGAACCAGACAAGGATGCCCTTTATCACTGCTCTTATTCAACATCGTGCTAGAAGTCCTAGCCAGGGCAATTAGGCTAGACAAAGAAATAAAGGGTATCAGGATTGGCAAGGAAGAAGTAAAATTATCTCTCTTTGCAGATGGCATGATCTTATACCCAGAAACCCCTAAGGAATCCTCCAGAAAACTACTGAAACTAATAGAAGAGTTTGGCAGAGTCTCAGGTTATAAGATAAACATACAAAAATCACTTGGATTCCTCTACATCAACAAAAAGAACATCGAAGAGGAAATAACCAAATCAATACCATTCACAGTAGCCCCCAAGAAGATAAAATACCTAGGAATAAATCTTACCAAGGATGTAAAAGACCTATACAAAGAAAACTACAAAGCTCTACTACAAGAAATTCAAAAGGACATACTTAAGTGGAAAAACATACCTTGCTCATGGATAGGAAGACTTAACAAAGTAAAAATGTCTATTCTACCAAAAGCCATCTATACATACAATGCACTTCTGATCCAAATTCCAATGTCACTTTTTAAGGTGATAGAGAAACAAATTACCAACTTCATATGGAAGGGAAAGAAGTCTCGGATAAGCAAAGCATTACTGAAGAAGAAGAAGAAAGTGGGAGGCCTCACTCTACCTGATTTCAGAACCTATTATACAGCTACAGTAGTCAAAACACCCTGGTATTGGTACAACAACAGGCACATAGACCAGTGGAACAGAATTGAGAATCCAGATATAAATCCATCCACATATGAGCAGCTGATATTTGACAAAGGACAAGTGTCAGTTAATTGGGGAAAAGATAGTCTTTTTAACAAATGTTGCTGGCATAACTGGATATCCATTTGCAAAAAAATGAAGCAGGACCCATACCTCACACCATGCCCAAAAACTAACTCCAAGTGGATCAAAGACCTAAACATAAACACTGAAAAGATAAAGATCATGGAAGAAAAAAATAGGGACAACCCTAGGAGCCCTAATACAAGGCATAAACAGAATACAAAACATTACCAGAAATGACAAAGAGAAACCAGAGAACTGGGAGCTCCTAAAAATCAAACACCTATGCTCATCTAAAGACTTCACCAAAAGAGGAAAAAGACCACCTACAGACTGGGAAAGAATTTTCAGCTATGACATCTCCGACCAGCGCCTGATCTCTAAAATCTACATGATTCTGTCAAAACTCAACCACAAAAAGACAAACAACCCAATCAAAAAGTGGGCAAAGGATATGAAGACACACTTCACTAAAGAAGATATTCAGGCAGCTAACAGATACATGAGAAAATGCTCTCGATCATTAGCCATTAGAGAAATGCAAATTAAAACTACAATGAGATTCCATCTCACTCCAACAAGGCTGGCATTAATCCAAAAAACACAAAATAATAAATGTTGGAGAGGCTGCGGAGAGATTGGAACTCTTATACACTGCTGGTGGGAATGTAAAATGGTACAACCACTTTGGAAATCTGTCTGGTGTTATCTTAAACAGTTAGAAATAGAACTACCATACAACCCAGAAATCCCACTCCTTGGAATATACCCTAGAGAAACAAGAGCCTTCACACAAACTGATATATGCACACCCATGTTTATGGCAGCTCTGTTTACAATAGCAAAAAGCTGGAAGCAACCAAGGTGTCCATCAACGGATGAATGGGTAAATAAATTGTGGTATAGTCACACAATGGAATACTACGCATCGATAAAGAACAGTGACGAATCTGTGAAGCATTTCATAACATGGAGGAACCTGGAAGGCATTATGCTGAACGAAATCAGTCAGAGGCAAAAGGATAAATATTGTATAAGACCACTATTATAAGATCTTGAGAAATAGTATAAACTGAGAAGAACACACACTTTTGTGGTTACGAGGAGGGGAGGGAGGGAGGGAGGGAGAGCGTTTTTTACTGATTAACTAGTAGATAAGAACTGCTTTAGGTGAAGGGAAGGACAACACTGAATACATGGAACGTCAGCTCAGTTGGACTGGACCAAAAGCAAAGAAGTTTCCAGGATAAAATGAATGCTTCAAAGGTCAGCGGAGCAAGGGCGGGGGTTTGGGAACCATGGTTTAAGGGGACTTCTAAGTCAATTGGCAAAGTAATTCTATTATGAAAACATTCTGCATCCCACTTTGAAATGTGGCGTCTGGGGTCTTAAATGCTAACAAGCAGCCATCTAAGATGCATCAATTGGTCTCAACCCACCTGGAGCAAAGGAGAATGAAGAACACCAAGGTCACACGACAACTAAGAGCCCAAGAGACAGAAAGGGCCACATGAACCAGAGACCTACATCATCCTGAGACCAGAAGAACTAGTTGGTGCCTGGCCACGATCGATGACTGCCCTGACAGGGAGCACAATAGAGAACCCCTGAGGGAGCAGGAGATCAGTGGGATGCAGACCCCAAATTCTCATAAAAAGACCAGACTTAATGGTCTGACTGAGACTAGAAGAATCCTGGCGGTCATGGTCCCCAAACCTTCTGTTGGCACAGGACAGGAACCATCCCCGAAGACAACTCATCAGACATGAAAGGGACTGGACAGTGGGTAGGAGAGAGATGCTCATGAAGGGTGAGCTAATTATATCAGGTGGACACTTGAGACTGTGTTGGCATCTCCTGTCTGGAGGGGGGATGGGAGAATAGAGAGAGTTGGAGGCTGGCAAAGTTTTGACGAAAGGAGAGACTGGAAGGGCTGACTCATTGGGGGAGAGCAAGTGGGAGTAGGGAGTAAGATGTATATAAACTTATATGTGACAGACTGACTTGATTTGTAAACGTTCACTTGAAGCTCAATAAAGTTAATAAAAAAAAAAGAACAAAATATGGATTAAAAAAAATCACGTTGTCATCAAGTCGATTCCAACTCATAGCGACCCTATAGGACAGGGTAGAACTGCCCATGGAGTTTCCAAGGAGCACCTGGTGGATTCAAACTGCCAACCTTTTGGTTAGCAGCCATAGTATTTAACCACGATGCCACCAGAGTTTCCAAAATATTTATGTCCCTGCGCACCGTGGAGTATAAATTTCCTTATAGTCACTTCAGTCTAAACTTAATCCCATTGGATTTTTTCTCCTCTGCAATCCAACAAATGAGAGTTACAAAAAAGTCACTATCTTTTCGTATCTATAAACACGTAAGTCTGTATTATTTCCACCATACACTCTACCCAGTACCTGCCATAGACAATGCTACCTTCTAACTACCAAAACCCTAGACATTTCACCCTAACTTTCTAATGTTTAAAATGGTTTCCCATAACATTTCTGATTAAAACTGAGTGCTTTTATTTGTCCCATTTGAGTTCAAACTGATTCCCCTCTAGTTTTCAATGCCTAACTCACTTTATCCACTCTTTCCTCCATGAGTTCTCAGTAGCCCACAACCTCAGTCCTGCAAGTCGTCCTCCTTCCTCCTTAAAGCTTTCCATGGTTAATATGAGGCAGCTGGCAGATTCCTGTTCTCCAACTGCAACAAAATCCCCATGAATTTCCTTCTACATGTTTCCCCCAATTTTTTATGTATTAGACCCAAACTTCTGCACTTCAATGATTTCAAGAGCTTCTCTATTTTTTTTTTTTTTTTTCCTAATAGTGCTACAGCTTGCAAAGGAGCCCTGGTAGTATAACGGTTAAGCTCTTGAAAGGTCAGCATTTCAAAACCACCAGCTGCTCCATGGGAGAAAAGACCCAGCAATCTGTTCCTGTAGAGATTTGCAGTTCTACTCTATCTTATAGGGTTGCTATGAGTTGGAATCAATTCGGCAGTAAACAACAACAAGGCTTGCATGATGTTTATTATATAGCAGGCAATATTCTAGAAATTTCATGTGTATTGATTTATTTAATCTTCACAACCATCCTTTGCAGTAACTACATTATTAGCCCTATTTTACAGGGGAAGAAACTGAGGTACATAGAAGTTAATTGCAAGTCTCATGTTAGTAATTGGAACATCTGAGATTTGAACCGAGTTACTATGGCTCTGTGTAGTGGTTAAGTGCTACGGCTGCTAACCAATGGGTCAGCAGTTCCAATCCGCCAGGCGCTCCTTGGAAACTCTATGGGGCAGTTCTACTCTGTCCTATAGGGTCGCTGTGAGTCGGAATCGACTTGACGGCACTGGGTTTGGGTTTTTTTTTTTTTTTTTTTTGGTACTATGGCTCTCAATTTGTGTTCTTAAGCAGGACACTAATCTGCTCATTTGTGTTCAATATTTGTCCTCTTATTTATATTTTTAAAGCCTGTGTATCTGTGTTGCCTCTCCTAGTATACTGTAAACTCTACTGTTATAAGGACATTGCCAGTTTAGTTCAAACTATACTTGATTTGTTTACCTTTTATTATTCATCAGGAGTTGATGCATCTTGGGGACTAACTAAATTGGACCATGACATACAAAATGCTGGTGCATCAGAAAAAAAGACAAGGAAGAGATGAGAGAAATATGATGAAGTCATATAAATAATATATTTGCTGAAGTTTTCTTTAGAAAATTAATCATTTCCCTTCAAAGTTGTCTATTGCCTCAAACCATTCTAGTCCCTTGAAATAGATTACATGCTTTGTCAGAGGTAGTCACAATTTTTTTTAAAAATCAAAATAGTACCAGAAACTTAAAAAATGTGTTGTTGTTTACAGTGTAGTTTTATATACATTATTTTGTTTACCTATATAAGCAATGGATGACCTCTTTGTTTTTCCTGATATAAAAAAAAAAAAAAGATATAGGCTAAGTAAAAGTGAAGTAAATATGAGAATAAATTCATAGAAAACATTTAATGCTATCAAATGAAAATAATTCATCTTGGACTACACACATCTTCCCTTTGCTAAGAACTAAAAAATCTGTCTTCTAAGAAAGTTCATCTGCCATTGCAGCAGTACCATTTTGTGTCACTTCCTACTAAATAGGAATCAAAACAAAAAAAAAATGAGAAAAGATTGCAAGCCAGCATCCATTCCCACAGAAAGTGTAAGTAGGGCTTTGAACTAGTTAATTCTGGCTCAACCCCCTGCTGATAATTTGCATTTCTACCACCAGATATACTGAATCAGAATCTACATTTTATTAAGATCCTTGGGTGATTCCATTTCCACCCCCAGATATACTGAATCAGAATCTACACTTTAACAAGATTTCCAGTTGATAGGGATCTTGTTAAAATGTAGGTTCTGATTCAGTATATCTGGGGTGAAAGGCAAATTCTCAGCAGGGGGTTGAACTGGAATTAACCAGTTGGAAGCCCTGACTGTAAGTCAGGTCTATTTCTATCTTAATTACCCCAAATTAAGAACTAACACCCTCTCTTTCACACACACACACACACACGTACACACGCACATGCAGAATAATATAAAATGATCAGTTTATTAATGTATAAAGTCCTTCTGTTAATTTACTTATAAATCAATAGCTAATAGAAAATAAGTAGATGATCTTTTATCTGGTATCATTTGCTCCTATTTCAGGGAAAATGTGTTCAGAATAACAAAATGATATTGCAACTAAATTAATTGTGAGAGCGAATTTACTTTGTATATATTGCACCCCCTTGGATTTGTATTATTTAAGGAGAAATTGAAGCATTTAAGACTTTCAAAGGCGCTATTCTGCTGCATTCACAAAAAATAAAGGGCAATAATGACAGATTTTTACTAGTCAAATAACAGTAAAGTTAAGAGTTTGCTTAAGGAAAAAATTACAGGTGCTATTCTTTATTCTGCAAAAGATAATTTTACAAGTAACAGGAAATAGGCTAGTTGTTTCTCCAATATAGACTGTTCCACAAGGATTCTTGTGATGTGATTGCCAAGAATAGATTTCTACTTTGGCTTAATGTGCCTTAAAGAAAATTATACATTTTCAAAGTAAGCCAATTAATTTCATCTGAAGCTGTCTTACCTTGATATAATTTTGGAAAAAAAATATATAAGCAAGAGATCTAAAGTGCTTAAAGACTGTTTCAAGTGTTTTATACACATAACATAAATAAGCAAGCACCAAGTACCATCTCTAAACTGAAAAAATAAAAGAGTTATTACTCTCTCTGAGCTTAAGATCAAATCCCTAGATAAAATACATACCAAGCTTCAAGTCTGTGAGATTTCCTTCACAGGAAGAGAATTACTTAGCTCATTTTTACCACCCAACCACACAGATAACACACAATTATATTTAATTATGTTTAAGACAGAATTCATATTGTGGGATCAAACAATCATCACGGTATAAAAAGCTTCAAGTAACACAAAGCTCAAACTAATTCACAAAATCAATTAGATTGATGCTTGAAGTCCACAAAGAAGTCACTGTAGCTGTTCTTCAACTGTTCCTTTGATTTATTTTTTTGCTTCCTTCCCAAAAGTCAGACCCTGATACTGGCAAGTTGAATTGAAAACCTGTCATAGAGTCATCTGTAAACGATACTGTACCCATCCAATGGCCAAGACCAGACCCCAAATTTAAATATGTGTAAAATGACAAAACAGAAAAAGTTCCAGACTTAATTAATGTGGTGAACATCAAATGAATCCAGTGGGTATCATATTTATAAAGCCTCATTGTATAACAGGCAGAGTATGCAAATACAGCATTTCTCTTTACATCCCACACCACACTAACTAGTCATGAATGACAGCATGTGACAATGGATTTAACCCCTTTTTGAAACTATGGGTGTGTTTTTCTCCATACAGATGCATCAGTGATGGTAATACACAGCTCCATTAATGAAGAGGCTAGACCAATGCCAAGCTAATAACCTGAATACAAAAGGCAGTTCCTTGTAACCAACTGGGCTTAACACACAAACAAAAAGGTTTTTTCTGCTGTCATTCAGACTTTTTTTCTAGTTTGAGATAATTTGCCGGAGGTTTGTTTGTTTGTTTGTTTGTTTGTTTTAAAGAAGTGATGAAGTATTTTCTGGTCTTTTGGAGAGCAACATCTTTTAATGTCTGTGTAAATCACTGATAGCAAATTACCAAGGGTAGCCAAGGCCCACATTTCTTAAGTGGTGAGCCAGCTGCTGTAATGGCATTAACCAATATTTGGGAGGTAATCGTGGGTAATAATAAAGGGACCAAGCTCTGGAGCCAGACTGCCTGAGTTGAAGTCCCTGTTCTAGCACTTTCCGCGACTTTTGTTAAATTACTTAACCTTTCTGCACCTTGATTTTCTTAATTGCAAAAAAAGGATAATTATAGAATTGCTATGAGAATTAAACAGATTAATATATATAAGTAAAACTCTTAGAAAAAATGTGTCAGTTATTATATGTGTATTTCAAAATATATGGCTACTCAAAGGGCATTTCGATCTATGACCCTATAACTATTTTCTTCCCAGCAAAAAGCATAGCTGCTCTTTTTTTTTTTTTTGCTTTGGTCAAGTTGTTTTGTGCTGATTTTCCCTATATTGTGTGTTGTCTTTCTCTTCACCAAAGTTGACACTTGTCTACTATCTAGTCAGTGATTTCTTTCCCCCCTCCTCACCCCACCGGTAACCATCAAAAAACTTTTTTACCGTGTGTAAACCCTTTCTTGAGTTCTTGTAATAGTGGTTTCATGCAGGGTTTGTCCTTTTGTAATTGACTTATTTCACTCAGCATAATGCCCTCCAGGTTCATCCATGTTGTGAGACATTTTGATTATTCATCATTTTTCTTTATCTTTGCATAGTATTCCATTGTGTGTACGCACCATATTTCATTTATCCATTCATCTGTTGATAGGCACTTAGGTTGTTTCCATCTTTTTGCTATTGTGAATAGTGCTACAATGAACATGGGTGTGCATATGTCTGTTTGTGTGATGGCTCTTATTTCTGTAGGATATATTCCTAGGAGTGGGATTGATGGAACACATGGTATTTCTATTTATAGATTTTAAGGAGAGGCCACATTGCTGTTTTCCATAGTGGTTGTAGTATTTTGCATTCCCACTAGCAGTGCGTAAGAGCTCCAATCTCTCTGAGGCCCCTCCAACATTTGTTTTCTGTTTTTTGTTTTGTTTGCTTTGTTTTGTTATTTTTGAATAGTGGCAGTATTGTCAGGATGCGATGGTATCTAATTGTAGTTTTGATTTGCATTTCCCTACTGGCTAATGATTTCGAACATTTCCTCATGTGTCTGTTAGCCATACTTCTTCTTTGATGAAGTATCTGTCCATGTCCTTTGCCCATTTTAAATTAGGTTATTTATCTTTTTGTTGTGAGGTGTTGAAGTATTTTTTAGATTTTAGAGATTACACCTTTGTTGAGTATATTGTAGCCCAATTTTTTCCCAGTCTGTAGGTTCTCTTTTTACTCTTTTGGTGAAGTCTTTTGATGAGCATAAGTGTTTAACTTTTAGGAGCTCCCAGTTATCTAGTTTTTCTTCTGGTGTTTGTGCATTGTTAGTTATGGTTTGTGTTCTGTTGATACCATGTATCAGGGCCTCTAGCATTGTCCCCACTTTTTCTTTCATGATCTTTATCATTTTAGGTTTTATATTTACATCTTTGATCCATCTAGCGTTAGTTTTTTGTGTTTGATGTGAGGTATAGATCATGTTTCGTTTTTTAAAAGATGGACATCCAGTTTTGCGAGTACCGTTTGTTAAAGAGACTGTCTTTTCCCCCATATAACAGACTTTGGCCCTCTGTCAAATATCAGCTGTTCATAGATGAATGGATTTATGTCTGGGTTCTCAACTCTGTTCCATTGATCTATGTGTCTGTTGTTGCACCAGTACCAGGCTGTTTTGACTACCGTGACTGTATAATAGGTTCTAAGATCAGGTATTTTGAAGCCTAAAACATACCTTCTTTATTCCACTGGTTCAAACTTGGCTGTATATTAGAATCACTTGGGAAAATTTTAGAACTACTCATAATTGATGCATGCTACAGAGTAAGCATTAGAAATTTTGAAAGCTTCCAAGATTATTCTAACGTGCAGCAAAGTTTGAGATCCACTGATCTGTGTTCCTTCTTACCTAGATGGGCCATCT
Organism: Elephas maximus indicus; assembly: GCF_024166365.1. NCBI lineage: Eukaryota > Metazoa > Chordata > Mammalia > Proboscidea > Elephantidae > Elephas > Elephas maximus. The sequence goes on from NC_064836.1 coordinate 62,942,159, forward strand.
CTAGAAAACGTAGTCAGAGTAAGCTGATGCTAATTCCCAAAGTTCTCTATGCCTTACGACAATGGTTCTTAGTTTTTAGTGTGCATCAGAAATAGCCAAAGGATTTGTTAAAATAAAGATTACTAGCCTACCCCTAGAGTTTCTGTCTTAGTTATCTAGTGCTGCTATAACAGAAATACCACAAGTAGATGGCTTCAACAAACAGAACTTTATTCACTCACAGTTTAGTAGGCTAGAAGTCCAAATTCAAGGTGTCAGCTCCAGGGGATGTCTTTCTCTCTCTGTCGGATCTGGAGGAAGGTCCTTGTCATTGCTCTTTTCCTGGACTAGGAGCTTCTCCTAGCAGGAGCCCTGGTCCAAAGGGCACGCTTCACTCCCGGCACTGCTTTCTTGGTGGTACGAGGTCCCTAAATCTCTGCTTGCTTCCCTTTCCTTTTATCTCTTGTAAGATAAAAGGTGGTGCAGGCCACACTCCAGGGAACTCCCTTTACATTGGATCAGGGATGTGACCTTAGTAAGAGTGTTACAATCCCACCCTAATCCTCTTTAACATAAAATTACAATCACAAAATGGAGAACAACCACACAATACTGGGAACCATGGCCCAGCCAAATTGATACACACATTTTGGGGGGGAGGGGACATAATTCAATCCCTGACAGTTTCTGAACCAGTATATCTATGAGGCCCTAGGATTTGCATTTCTAACAAGTCCCATGGAACACTAATGCTGTGGATCTGGGGATCAAAAGTTGGGGAAAGCGAGCCCATAGTAACTACCACACCACCCACATCTTAGGTTTGATCTCATTGGTATACAAGCACTAAATCCATTATAAACAAGAAATAGCATTTGTTCTCTAAATCTCTATATTATTACAAATTACCATTGAAAAAGGTCAGGCTATTTATATGTTCCATCACTAGTCTGTCAGTTGGTCATAATGTGGTGACTTTCATGTTGTTGTGTTTCTGGAAGCTACGCCACCAGTATTTCAAATAGCAGCAGGGTCACCCATGGTAGACAGGCTTCAGCAGAGATTTCAGATTAAGACAGACTGGCAAACTATTTCTAAAAAATTGGCCAGTTAAAACCTTATGAATAGCAGCTGAACATTGTCTGATATATTGCTGGAAGATGAGTCTCTCAGGTTGGAAGGCACTCAAAATACAACTAGGAAAGAGCTGCCTCCTCAATGTACAGTCAAATTTAATGACATGATGTAAAGATCTTGGGTCATTCATGTACTGATGTGGCACAACTCAAAATGAAAAGAAACAATTGAGAACATGCGTTAATAATTAGGAAGTGGAATGTACAAAGGGTGAATCTAGAAAAATTGGAAGGTGTCAAAATGAAATGGAACTCATAAAGATTGATATCCTAAGCATTAGTGAGCTGAAATGGACTGGTACTGGTCATTTTGAAGTGGGCAATTATGTGGTCTGCTATGGCAAGAATGATAAAATGGAGAGGAATGGTGTCACATTTATCATCAAAAAGAACATTTTTCAAGATCTATCCTAAAGTACCATGCTGTCAGTGATAGGATAGTATCCATTCACCCACAAGGAAGACCAGTTAATATGACCATTATTCAAATTTACACACCAACCACTAATGCCAAAGATGAAGAAATTGAAGATTTTTACAATATTCTGCAATCTGAAATTTATCAAAGATGCAATCAGGATGCATTTATAGTTACTCATGGTTGTCATACGAAAGTTGGAAATAAAAAAAAAAAAAAAAAGGAAAGGCAGTTGCAAAATGTGGCCTTAGTAAGAGAAACGATGCTGGAGATTGCATGATAGAATTTTGCAAAACCAAATACTTACACATTGCAAATACCTTTTCAACAACATAAACAGCAACTATGCAAGTGGAGCTCGCTGGGTGGAATACACAGGAATCAAACCAGCTACATCTGTGGAAAGAGACAATGGACAACTTCACTATCAGAACAAGGACAGAGGCTGGCTGAGGAACAGACCATCAATTGCTTACATGCAAGTTAAAGTTAAAGCTGAAGAAAATGAAATCAACTCCATGAGAGCCAAAGTTTGACCTTGAGTATATCCCACCTGAATTTAGAGATCATTTCAAGAACAGATTTGACCCACTGAACACTAATGACTGAAGACCAGATGAGAGGATGACATCAAGGACACCATACACGAAGAAAGTAAAAGGTCATTTAAGACAGGAAAGAAAGAAAAGACCAAAATGGTTGTCAGAAGAGACTCTGAAACTTACTCTTGAACGTAGAGTAGCTAAAGTGAACAGAAGAAATGATGAAGTAAAAGCTGAGCAGAAGATTTCAAAGGGTAGCTGAAGAAGACAAAGTAAAATATTATAATGTAATGTGCAAAGGCCTAGAGTTAAAAAACCAAAAAGGCAGAACACTTTTAGCATTTCTCAAGGTGAAAAAACTGAAGAAAGAACTCAAGGATTATCGAAGGACTCTCTGGGCAAAATATTGAATGATGCAGGAAGCATCAAAAGAAGATAGAAAGAAAACACAGAGTCACTGCACCATAATTACTTGGTTAATGTTCAAACATTTCAGAAGTTAGCAAATTTCAAGAACCAATGGTACTGAATAAAGAAGTCCAATCAGCATGGAAGGTTTAGTGAAAACCAAGGATCCAGGGATTGAGGGAATACCAAATGAGATGTTTCAATAAACAGATGCAACGCTGGAAGTGCTTACTCTTCCGTGCCAAGAAATTTGGAAAACAGCTAGCCGGCCAACTGACTGGAAGAGATCCATATTCATGCCCACTCCAAAGAAAAGTAATCCAACAGAACGCAGAAATTATCAAACAACATCACACACAATAAAATTTTACTGACGATAATTCAATAACGGTTGCAGCAGTACATTGAGAGGGAACTGCCAGAAATTCAAGCTAGATTCAGAAAAGGATATGGAATGAGGGATATCATTTTGATGTCAGATGGATATTGGCTGAAAGCAGAGACTACCAGAAGGATGTTTACCTGTATTTTATTGACTATGCAAAGGCATGTGTGTGGATAACAACAAATTATGGATAACGTCAGGAAGAATGGGAATTCCAGAACACTTAATTATGCTCATGCAGAACCCGTACATAGACCAAGGGGCAGTCCTTCAAATAGAAAAAGGGGATACTGCATGGTTTAAAATCAGAATAGGTGTGCGTCCGGAATGTGTTCTTTCACTATAGTTATTTAATCAGTAGGCTGAGCAAATAATAGGAGAAGCTGGCATATATGAAGAACATGGCATGAGGATTGGAGGAAGACTCATTAACAACCTTCAATATTCAGATGACACAGCCTTGCTTGCTGAAAGCAAAGAGGACTTGAAGTACTTACTAATGAAGATCAAAGACTATAGTCTGCACTGTGGATTACGCATCAATATAAAGAAAAAAAAATCCTCACAACTGGGCCAATAAGCAACACCATGGTAAATGGAGAAAGTATTGAAGTTGTCAAGGATTTCATTTTACTTGGAAACAACACCCATGGAAGCAGCAATCGAGAAATCAAAGGACGTATTGCATTGGGTAAATCCGTTGCAAAAGACCTCTTTAAGTGTTAAAAAACAAAAATGTCACTTTGAGGACTAAGGTACCTGACTTAGTTATCTAGTGTTGCTATAACAGAAATAATCACAAGTGGATGGCTTTAACAATGAGAAATTTATTCTTTCAGTCTAGGAGGCTAGAAGTCCAAATTCAAGGTGCCAGCTCCAAAGAAAGGCTTTCTCTCTCTGTCGGCTCTGGGGCAAGGTCATCAATTTTCTCCAGTCAAGGAGCTTCTCAGTGCAGGGATCCCAGGTCCAAAAGACATGCTATTCTCCTGGCTCTCGTTTATTGGTAGTATGAAGTCACCTTGTCTCTCTGCTCACTTCTCTCTTTTATATCTCGAAAGTCTTAAAATACAACCTAATCTTGTAAACTGAGTCCTGCCTTATTAACATAACTGCTTATCTCATTTCATTAACATCATAGAGGTAGGATTTACAACAAATACGAAAATCACATCCAATGACAAAATAGTGGACAATCACACAATACTGGGAATCATCGTCTAGCCACATTGACAGATATTTTGGGGGACACAATTCAATCCATAATAGTGTGCCTAACTTAAGCCATGGTATTTTCAATTGCCTCATATGCATGCAAAAGCTGAACGATGAATAAAGAAGACCAAAAAAGAATTGATGCAATTTTTTACTTACGGTGTTGGCGAAGAATATTGAATATACCATGGACTGCCAGAAAAATGAACAAATCTGTACTGGAAGAAGTAGAGCCAGAATGTTCCTTAGAAGCAAAGATGGTGAGATTCATCTCACATACTTTGGACATGTTATCAGGAGTGACCTATCCCTGAAGAAGGACATCATGCTTGGTAAAGTAGAGGGTCAGCAAAAAAGAGGAAGTACCTGAATAAGATGGATTGACACAGTGGCTGCAACAATGGGGTCAAACATAACAATCATGGTAAGGATTGCTTAGGATGGGGCAAGGCTCTCTTCTGTTGTACGTATGGTTACCATGAGTTGAAACCAACTTGGCGACACCTAACAACAACAATTATATGTTCATAGAAATAAGACAAATTGAATGGTCCAAAGTAATTGGGTTTGATCATAATCAGTGACAAAAGTCTGTGTATTTAGTGGCTCAGTAGGAATAGCACTCAAAATGCCCAGTGATCACAATGGACTTGAGCATACCAACCATCATGAAGATGGTGTAGGAACCAAGCAACATTTCATGCTGTTGTACATGGGTTCCCCATGAGTCAGAGCCAATGTAATGACAACTAACAACACCAATAATTATGAAGCTACTGTTCTTCTTTTCCAAGCAATTCCTTCACATGGATAATAGAGCTCTAAGTAACGGAGTCGTTTTAAAGCCACTAGGTTGTTCTGTTTTCTCCAGGAAAACAAATCTGTCTTGTGTTTTAGTCACAAATGCTTCTAATCTCAGCTATAGATTTAATAATAAATCAATCTAGAGTGTTAATATGCCATGGAACTCAAGGATAACCTGCTAACATTGCCTAATTTTTATATACCTAATAACCTAAACTCTAGATTATTTTTCCAGAGCTGCAAATGGACAGCATAACCAAGCATGTGAAGAAATTCATTTTCTTACAACCAAACACCTCATGGGATTTGATTTCTTGGTTTGGAGGTTTAGGGTCATGGTTTCATGGCACATACCAGTTAAATGACCTAATATTGTATTTAGTGTTTCTATTCTATCTCCTAGTTCATCGTGTAATGCCTAGAGTCTTAAAAGTTTGCAAGAGGCCATCCAAGGTACAATAATTGGACCCTATTCTCCTGAAGCAACAGAGGAAGGAGGAGGGTCAGGAATAGCAGGAAGAAATGGAATATGTGGCTAACTGCCTCTTTTGTCATGACGCCAGAAGAACTGGATGGTTCTCAGTTACCATTACTGAATGTTATGATCAAAGATTCTATAGAAGAATCCCGACCAAAAGAGGAAAAACGCTGAAGAGAATTTCAAATCCTCATGGAATCCAGAGTTTCTTGAGCCATGGAAGCTGAATGAACCCCAAAACTATTGCCCTGAGATAATCTTTATAACTTAAATCAAAAACATTCCCTGAAGTCTTCTTTAAAACTGAACAATAGTTTAGCTTAACTAGTGAAAAATGTCTACCTTGAGCATTGTGCTCTTTTAAGAACTCTCTATATGGAATCAAATGGACAACTGCAACTCCAAAGATTAGATAGAAAACTTAGAGGGCAGTGAGTTTATATTAATGGGGGAGGAAGAATTCAGAAAATGGGGGTAAGAGTGGTTTCACAATTTAAAGAATGCAATCAATGTCACCCGATTTTACATGTAGAAATTGTTGAATTGGTTTATGTTCTGCTGTGTATATTCTCAACAACAAAAAATAAAATGAATTATCATTTTTAAAAAAGAAACTCATTTTCTAGCACTGAAGTCTATTGCAAGGATTGAATTTAGGGAGCCTCCTTTTTTTTTTTTTTTTCTTCAATGTACGTGCTCTGTCAATATATACACCCTTCCTTCCAGGATATATCAACCTGCCTGGTGATGGGATTGCTCCAGGTAATTCATGGCCTCTTGTGTCAGTAGTTCTCAATCTTAATTGTAAATTAGAGTCACCTTGTGTGTTTTTATTGTATACAGATACCCAGGCCCCTCCCCAATCCAATTATGTAAGAATCTGAATGATGGCATCTAGGGAATCAGTGTTTTATAAGCTCCCCAGGTGATTCTAATATGCAGCTAAGGTGGAGAACCACTGCCTTATATTTAAAAAAAAACCATAAACTATGAGGTCACTGAGTTTGTGAAGAAAGTGGACCGCACATTCTAAACCATAAAATAAATAAAACTTTTATAGTATCAGCTTTACAAAGTACAGTTACAAACTTTATACTTAGAGCCAACTGCAGTTAGAAACAGCCTAGTATGAGAGGAGGCTTTGGGGAAAATAAATAGAGGCGACCCTTCAAGCAGCTTTTAACTTCTCATCCTCTCAGCTTTATAATTTTTACTCATTGAAATACGAGGAGATTTTTTCAGTGGTACTTGGAATATGCAATACACCACGTTCTTAGGCATAATTCTTATTTCTTAAACAAAATAAAGAATGAAACTAACATTCTTTTTCCTTATTTGGACTTACTGTGTTATTCTGAAGAGCTTGGCAGAGAAGCGCTTAGCAAACATCCTGAAGTTTTCTTGTAAAATGTGATCAGTTGGAACAGGGGTAGCCCCTAAATTAATTGAGGAGTCACCATAATTCCAGCATAGACAGGTGCTCAGTAACTATTGATTGGCAGATGGAGGCTAGACTAAGCGTTTATTGTAATTTCCAAGGTATTATAAATACATATGTTTTAACCCATGTGTTTAAATAAGGTAGTATGTACGTATGCATTTAAATACTTAGACTTTAGAAAAACACTGTAAACCTTTAGAATACATTTATAGTGCAGAATTTCTCTTTGTCTCAAAGTGGCCAATTTGAAAAAGATCAAAGAATTAATATGTACAAAGAATAGGAACTATTTTGGGGCTATTATTCCCACAGTATTTCAGATTTTACATTAAAGAAAATTATAAGTATCCGGAGAAAAGGTATACCTGTTACAAATCCTTATTCAAAGGAGGCACTTGATGGATAAAATAATGCAAGTCTGAGAATGTGAGTGGAGGAAGCCGTTATCTACACGGTCAGAATAGAGGGGTAACTGTGCCATAACGCCATGCTCCCCAAAACCTGATCAGTTATGACTGAAACCACCACCAGTGTTGTTAGTCACGGCTTTAAGTATTGATGCCTTGCAGCATCCTGAGAAAAAAAACAGCCGTGGTGAATTAAAGTATCTTTACCAGGCATTGGCCTGAAAGCACTTGGTGTGAGGCGTACAGCCAGCGACTTCCAGAAAGCATCAAAGTTCACCTTCATCTACTTTTCAGAAACTGAAATTATGAGACTTGCTTATAAATTCTTAGGATCAGTTTCTCCATTGGAAAAGGTGCAAATACTATTCTAGAGCTTCTGGAAAGTTGGCGCTGCTTACTCTTAGACATGTTTGAAATAATTTTGAAAGCTAAAAAATTAGAAATCTAATGACTTTAAATTATAGCTTCACATTTAAACTTATAGCTTGACATAGAAAAAGTTCAATAAGAACAATATGCTCATAATTTGAAGGAAGACATCAGGGCTAACTGACCTGTTAACAAGATAAAGAAAATTTTAAGAGACTTAAAATTTGAAGGGCTAGAATACCAAGGGATAGTCTACAATGAACATGAATACTACATTTAAATTATTTCAACACTTTTTAAGATAACATGTATTGTTACTATGTGATTCCTAATTGGGAATATTGGTGATATTCTTAATGGTGCATTCTGTTAGATTCATTTTATTTTAACTTTTTAGTGATGCTTCATTTTGTTTGCAGTTGTACCAAACTAATATTACATAAACCAGATTTGCAAATAAAACCAAAAAATGTATGAGATACCCAAATAATATTAAAACTTTTTACAATATTTTATCTATGTGTTTGTATACATCAGTTTTGGTGTTACTATTCTAATGCCTCTTCTGTCCTAAACTTACAATAGAAGTTTTATTTTATTCATTTAAATGCTGCCTAAGAAATATTATACTCAATAATTGAGTTTGCATAGGTTTCTTTAGAATAGGAAACTGTATTTGAATAATAAGATTTTATATTTTAGAGATACATACTCAAATGGTAATTGTAGAATAAGTAAATTTATTTGAGCACTTGATAGATACATGAAGCATAAATGAATATGTGTTCAGCAAACGTTTCCAGTGTTAAATCTCTGCTATCATATTCACAATTCCAGACCCTGAAAGTATATACAGACTTCTTTAAGTGAGAATTCCTCACTTGAATGTTGTTTAACAGCCAGCCATTTGCTGTTCATTTTCTGCATGGTGCTGGCTTTGTTATCAGCAAGTTTTTCAAATCTCAAACTTTGAAAGGATGATAAATGCCATGAATCAGGCCAATCTTCCTAGAACATCCATTTAATTGCAAGATTTGGGAGGCTCAGAGTAGGAAGAGAAGTTGTTTAACTAGTATACAGTTGAAAATGTTGGTTTTTATATTAAAACAAACACTGATATCTGGGAGATAAAAATAATGCTCCAGAATTTTTAGGATTAAACAAAGATGTCAAATGAATTTAGTACAGCTGCTTCAGGCTATACTCTGGCCATCTGGAATACTCAGCTACTTTCCTCTGTTTTAAGGGGAGTTGCAGGGAAAAAGCTTGGGAAGTGTGGCTGTAGACCCTTCCCCGGTTCATAGAACTGTCAACCTCACCTCTCTACAAAATAACAAAACCCATTCCCATTGAGTCGAAATTCTAACTCATAGTGACCCTATAGGACAGAGTAGAACTGTTCCATAGGGCTTCCAAGGAGCGGCTGGTGGATTCGAACTGCCGACCTTTTGGTTAGCTGCCAAATGCTTAATCACTGTGCCACCAGGGCTCCACTCTGTGTAATAAAAAAATTTGCTTCTTTGGTTCAATTCACCAAGTAGTGAGAATTTATTATGAATTCAGCACTTTAACATGCGTTCAAAGAAATACTCAAGTATAAGACACAATAATTGAGGAAAGAAACAAAACATAGCCATTTTTATAACTTACAGACTCAGTGAGCATATTGGACAGATGCACATGAAATAATTCAGCATTTTAAGAAGCCCTACAATTATTCCTGCAACAACACAATAATCGTTGAGCATGTTTGGAAAAGGGAGAGAAGCCTGAGTGTTAAGAGTGAGGAGCACTATTTTGCTTTTAATGAGTAAGGAGAAATCCCATTTTATGATGATCAAAGTCAGTGGTTTATTCAAATTTGATTTGATTTCTCGAATGTTAGAGTACAACAAAGAAAGAAAAACACTGTAAAAACATAAAATGCACTCTTTTTTTTTTCAAAAATGTCTAGGGAATTTTAGATTGATAGTTGAATACCTTACTAACCAGAGATTTTTATGTCAATCACTAGTTTTCAATTAAGTATAATATGTTGCTGTTGTGTGCCATTGAGTCAACTCCAACTCATAATGACCCAACAGAACAGAGCAGAATTGCCCCAGAGGGTTTCCTAGGCCATAATCTTTTCAGGAGCAGATCGCCAGGTCTTTTCTCCCACAGAGCCACTGGTGGGTTCAAACCTCCAACCTTTTGATTAGCAACCAAGCACTAAGCCATTGTGCCACCAGGACTCCTAAATAAAGTATAATCATACAAAAATAAAAACATGTTAAACATAATCCAATATATCATTTGGCACATAGTGGGACCTCAATATATATTCATAAGTGAATCATTCTCCTCCAAGAAATGAAATCATTCGTGGTTCCAGCTAATATATCTCTTCTCCAGAAAACCAAAACACTACTTTTTTCTAAAAAAAACAAAGGATTTCAACATATTTGCTCTTAAAGAAGAATCCAATTTCAGGAAGTTTATTTGACTCGTGTTCTCTGTAATGAGTTACATATATTTTAATGATTACTGTGTGTTAAGGTCCCTTAGTAGCGCAGATTGTTTGCACTCCACTGCTAATTTAAAGTTTGGCAGTTTGAACCCATCAACCTTTTACAGCAAAAGAAATGCCTGGTGATCTGCTTCCATAAAGATTACACCCAAGAAAACCCCATGGAGCAGTTCTACTCTGTAACACATGGGGTCACTATGACTAGACACAGACTTGAGGGCAATAGGTTTGTTTTTTGTTTTTAACAAGAATATTACTACAGTCTCAATCTACATTTACGGAACAAGAAACCACAGTGTAGTGACTTCAGAGGGACGGGGGTTACAACTCTCTACTCAACCCTTGATCTGTCTAGCACTTCTTCAACTATGTTAGGTGGAATGACACACTGTGCCGAGTCAACTGTTTATTCAGCTGAGGAAAGAGACATCAACCTGACTAATGCCAAATGGTTTAAGATTTTCCCGAAGTGCTAGATTGTTTTAAAGACATTATTGAATTACGACTACATAGTAGATAACAACTACACAAAACAAAGGAAAATCACTCAGAATTAATGAATTCTGATTTAAAACATAGCATGTGCCATTTAAGAGAAATACTGATACCTGAACTGGGATAAAAGAAAGTTTAAAATAAAGTTTCATAACTTTAGATGGCTATTCGGTGAATGTATATGTTTAATAGCATTATAAAATATCACTTCTAAAACACCATCATATTTGCAGACTGCATATTCTTAGGTCACAAAGTCATGATTCATATATATCAAGTCGTTTTACACTACTAGCAAGTGTTGCCAGCCTGAAATATAAAATGGAGAGGGTAATAAAACTTTAACAAGCAGCGATAAAACTAATGAAATATAATCCCAAATATACTACTCTAATTCATTCGGAGAGGAAACACAATCACCCAGTCCTGAGGATGAGGAAATGGAGCTAGCTCCATAAAAACACATATTCATCATAGTAACGTGGATCATTTTAGAATTAGAACTAAAAGAGAATTCAAGCTGATTACAGTAGTGTAATTATCATGGCCAAATAGATGAGGATCACAGGATGAAGCAACTATTCACATATGCTTATTTTGGCTCCATATTTAAAGGTATGGAAATGAAAATATTGATGTTACTTTTAATAGAGATAATCTTTCACGCTGAGGATAGAGAAATTTCCTGATTGTCAGATTGAGCAGCATTGAAGAAGTTCAGTTATGGCTTCCAAGATCAATATGTAAGTGGGTCACAAGTTTATTTGCATACAGTTTGCCTGTGCCTATAATAACCATCCAGGCTTGGCCCACATAGCTTCAGATTGGTGTTATATTACCATGTCCCTTGAGATTGTAAATTCACAATTGTGTGTTTCCTCCCTCATTTCTCATCTGTTTTTGGGAACTTAACAATTTCAAGTTTGACAAAAAGGGAGGAGAAGGGAGGGGAAAGACAGGGAGAGGAGAGGAAGGAAGAGTGGAAGAGTAAGGAGGGGACAGGAGATTGAAGCAAAGGTACAATTTGTTTGGCTTCCTTTCTCTGTAGCTTTGATGTCCTGCGTGCAAAAGTGGTTCAAGGAAGCAAATAAACATCGGAGACAAGACTTATTTAAGATGACTTCAAAATAGACAAGATTTCTGTTTCTTTGAAAACGCAACCTCCGTTGTTGCACATATAGTTTATGCATTCGAATGTATTAAAAAAGGGAAACAGGTCCATCAAAACAAAAAAGCAAACCCACTGCTGCAGAGTCAATTCTGACTCATAACAACCCAATAGGACAGAGTAGAACTGCCCCATAGGGTTTCCAAGGCTGTAAATCCTTATGGACGAGGAGTGTCCCATCTAAGTTGTCCATTATCTGAAGTGTTCACAAGACAACTCGGAATTCTGTGCTTAGTTTTCCCACCATAAGAAGATTTAGAAAAAAATTAGAGGAATTCATATCAATGATTGGCTTCTATAACCCAAAGAGCCTGAGGACACACATAATGTCAAGTGGGGTCCAGCAATGAGTAAGACAGGATATGGAACTCTATCCAAGCATGTTTACGATAAGCAAAACGATGGAGGACGGTGAGATGGTGTACAGAGATGACATAGAAAGCTGACTTTCTGTTCACCAAAGGGCAATCTAAATGGGCTAGTAGGAATATTTTCCTAATAGAATGGTCTCACAGAAAATGAGGTTATCTGCTGTAGGCTGAATGGATTGAAGCATTTTTAAAAACTTGAGCTAATAACATGCTTGAAAACACAAAAATGGAAAGAAGTAACGTGTCACATGAAAAATGTCTGCATAACAAGAATGACATTTTCTTTATTATCTGAACTTTTTTTTAAACTAGAGAATAGAATATGAGATTGAACTGTAAGAAATAATCAAATGGATCTTACTTTCTGTTTTCTCATTTATCTTTTTTAAAAACATATGCTCCTGTTTACTGGATTCATTTCAGTTTGGTAGATAAGAGTGCAACCATTGGCTTCAAAATTGTGTCATTGTAAAAGGTAACTATTTCCAACCTGTCCTGAAATTTAATATACAGGTGACATTTTTTCCATCGTTAAAATGACAGTTATTTCGTTTATTACTTTCCTTCAATGGGTGTCCTGAGGATTAATGCCGAAAAATACAGAAGTGAAATGATATAGAAATTAATTAAATGATAAATTTTGTAAGAACTGTTTTGAGAAATATTTAATGTTACTATTTTTTTATTGAATATAGAAGGCTGATCATTTTTTCCACTAAAAATGAAATCAATACAATGGCCTTATCCTATACCTTTCACTGAATACTAACAATTTTATCAGTCTGGAGGTAAAAGAACTTCAATATAAAAAAGCATAAACTGACAATATCTTATGAGGAATATTGTTTGGAATAGGAGAACTGAATTTGGCCACATTTATGTTTTAAGGGGGGGATTTGGATTGTTGTGTTGTATGATCTGAACCGAAGTCTTCTAAATAGCTTTTGCTCATTTTTTAAGGCATTCATTTAGCGCCATCTTATGGTAAGACAAGTAAATGCCAGCTTATTTGAAATGATAAGCAGAGTCTCGAGTGAGAAGGAACATGCCATTTGATTTTGTTCATGCTGGTAATCTTCATCTCATTTAAAAGAGCCTAGCAAAAGAATCAGCTGTAGTAACTGCATACCACATAGCTAAGCTCAACTTATTTATCCACCCTGATAGCATCAGTACCAACTCAACGTAGCTGATTAGACCACAGGGAGCCAATAACGTTTCCCATTTCAGACCTGTTTCATATTCTGGATGCCTTATATAAACCAAAAAACCAAACCCACTGCCATCCAGTCGATTCCAACTCATAGCGACTCTACAGGACAGAGTAGAACTGCCTCCACAGAGTTTCCAGGGAGCGCCTGGTGGATTCAAACTGCCGACCTTTTAATTAGCAGTTATAGGACTTAACCACTACGTGCCACCGGGGTTTCCACCTTACAAATATAAAAGAACTATCAAATATTCAAAGCAGTGTTCTTTGCATAATTATCTCCAAATCACAATTTACAATTAAAATGGTATTTTATAACCATAATGCCTTTTCTTACCTAACTAAAAAACTCTGAGTATATGAATAAACATGTATAAGCCCATGTATGGGAAGGACCAGAGCATTTTACACTGGAAATGTTGAACACACAACTTAAAATAGTACTTTTATCATTAAGATCATTTGCATCTATTTTCAACGGTACAAAATCAAACTTCAGCCTAAATCTCTTCTACTGAATTGTCAAATCCTCTCTAAAATTGTGGGGGGCACAATCATTCAAATCATGATCATCTGAAATTATTTTAACAATATTTATGTTTTTATGTTTATTTTAACTGTATTTTATGCTTTACGAGTTAAAATTTTGCTTCCAAAATCAGAACTTCAAATAAAAAGCTCAAGTTGGTAAGGGAGTGAGTTTGGATTTAAATACAGAATTTGTTATCTTATGAAAGAAGGTCTTTTAATCTAAACAGTCCCAAAATTTAAATAAACTACAGAGAAGTGCAATCCCTTTAGGGCATCTCTCACTTCGCCGTGGAGTCGATTCCAGCTCATAGCAACCCTATAGGACAGAGTAGAACTTCCCGTAGAGTTTCCATGGAGCACCTGGTGGATTTGAACTGCCGACCTTTTGGTTAGCAGCCATAGCACTTAACCACTACACCACCAGGGTTTCCTCTCTCATTTAGAAAGTACTAAATGAGCTGAAATTTTTGCTTTTAATTGATAGCGTAAAAAGAGAATTGGGCCATTTAAACTCTATTGTCTTTATACATTGTTCTGAAGAATATCAATTGCTTTCCAACATATGATCTCAAATTATAAAATTTAGATACACCAATCAGCTTCACGGGACAGGATCCCAGGTTATATTTTATCTTTTCCTTCCTCTACTGAACACCAAACCCATATTGTTTATTAGATTTAGCAGGTATAAGGCTATAAACAGACATAAGACCAGCATGAACATTACTATATACCTAACTCTTTGGCCTCAAACTGTCACTAATTCTATAACTCCCATCAATTTAATACAGAGGCTTCTACAACCTGTTCATAGTTTTACATTACTTTTATATAAAAGAAGTTTATTCTGACAACCTTCAATGGAAAGGATATCTGTATGTGAGAGAAAAGAAAATGAAAAAAAAAAAAATGACCTAATGGAGAACGAAAAAAAAAAAAAATGTAATGGAGTAGAGATGGAGATTAACTAATCCAAAAATTAGGTAAACATTGTTATCTTGATCATGAGTGTCTACTATGAAAAACAAAGAAAGCCCAGTAAATAGGCATAATATAGAAATAATAAAACAAGTAGAAAGTCTAATCAAATCTTGATACTTTCAAAGGTCTTAGTAATTAAGAGTGGTGATATCAAAATTAAAATCATTCTACGAACTATTTAATTGCCTGTCAATCCCAGAAAAAGTTTAATTTAATCACTATGGGTTTGATCCAACAGAAGTCTGAATGGCAGGAGCAGCTACCAGTGGTACAGTTACAAATGGAAAGTCTCCTGAATCTTCAGCCACCATGAGGAAGATGAAGGGCATCCAGAAGGTCTGGCTACTGAATAACATCAAGGAAGGAGCACTGGTAAGCTTCTTAGCTACACTGTCTGTTTTGTTAAGGAGAAGTAAGAACAGAGGCAGTCTTAGTTAATGTTCTCTTGACTACAAGCAACAGAAACTTGAAACAAAGAGAAGCATCTGCTATACAGCTACAAGTATATACAAGTGTATAGGCCTACTCAGAGTGACACAAAAACCATGTTTGTTATGGTCCATGATGAAATTAGGTATAGAATTTGAAATTAAATATTTGGAAAGTTGTAAAGCAATTCGATATGTAATTTTTGTCTGCTGATTCTTCTCGTAAAAAGATCCACAAGTAAAAAAAACGTGTGCTTTATATTAGTTTTCTCTTTCTGCTGTAACAAATCATCACAAACTTGGTGGCTAAAAACAAAAGAAATTTATTCTCTCCCAATTCTGGAGGCCAAAAGTCCAAAATTAATTTATCTAGGTCAAAATCAAGATGTTTGTAGGGCCCCACTCCCTCTGGAGGCTCCAGGAGAAAATCCATTCCTTGCCACTTCCAGCTTCTGGTGGCTGTTGGCATTCCTTGGCTTGTAGCCACATAACTCCAATCTCTGCCTCTGTCTTCATATAGCCTTCTACTCTTATATGGGCAGTTCCCAGTTTACAAATGAGTTCCATTCCCAAATCTGTTTTTAAGTCAAGTTTGTATGTAAATCAAAACAGTTAGGTACAGTTAGTACTTAACCTGCAGGCCTGCCACGTAAATCGGAAGGGCAGTGTTTGGGGCACTTGGACAGTGGAGCCAGCCCTTTCTGAGCTCCAAGGGAGGTGAGTGCACATGGCCTGTTCCTTGCTGCACCGGGCTGCAGCTGAGCGCACCATGTTGCAGGGGCCTGGCCACCACCAGCTATCACCCAAGGACAGGCCGCTGCACCTGCACAAGCAGGAGAAGCCCTGCATATTGTGAGAGCCTGGAGGCCCAAAGGAATCAGATTTTTCCTGACAGGCTTTATAGTGTTAGTTCATTACTACAGATTGTGCATAAATCAGACTTTGGTAACCTGGCAACTACCTGTGTACATCTGCCTCTCATAACATTACTTGTTATTGCATTTAGGGCCCACCAGATAATCCAGGATAATTTCCCCATCTCAAGATCCTTAATGTAATTACATCTGCGAAGACCATTTTTCCAAATAAGGTAAATTTACAAATTTCTGGAATTAGGATCTGACATCTTTGAGAGACATTTTTCCAGTCTACCACAAGCTTGTGTTTTGTATGTCTTTGTTTTAGTTGTTTTTCATTGTCATTTTTCTAGTAATAACATTTATTCTAGTTTACAAAAGTATTGGTTAGCCATAGTTTGGGGGAGAAAGAACTGCTCCTTCCCACAGATAGCTTAAAAAGCACAGGTGTAGTGACACTGTTTGGGGTCCTCCCAGATCCCTGTGAACTTTCCCAGTGTCAGTGTCTGTTATGGACTGAATTATGTCCCTCCAAAATATGTGTTATAAATCCTTACTTCTATGCCTGTGGTTATAATCCCATTTGGGAATGAGTTGCCTTTGTTATGTTAATGAGATGAGATTCGGGTAGGGTGTATCTTGAGTCAATTTCTTCTGCAATATAAAAGAGATTAAACAAGCTAGCAGAGGAGAGATGGGGTAAAACTGACACCAAGGCACATGAAGGTCTTCCAAGAGCAGGAGCTCAGAAGGAACAAGGACCTTCCTCCAGAGCCAACAGAAAGAGAAGGCTTTCTCCTAGAGTGGGCACCCTGAATTCAGACTTGCAGCCTCCTAAACTATGAGAAAATAAGTTTCTGTTTGTTAAAGCCACCCACTTGTGGTATTTCTGTTGTAGCAGTGACAGTGTCCATGTGCTTTGAGTCCCCAAAAGGCCCTCCAGTCACCCTCTGGGAAGTAGGGCCTTTGAGCTAGTGGAACATCTTCAGCAGCAGAAGCAGAGAACTATAGTGCCTGGAAGTTGACAACCCCCGCCCCCTGCCAAGATGGCCCATGATTTCCTCATACAGGAGGATGAAACCTGCTCCCTTGCCCTGAGTAACGAGAAAGAGTGAGGTGTAACTTACACTCCAGGGTTCCCCTGTGGATTCAGCTGTCACCACTCTTGCTTGAAAGAACACTCTTGCTTCTCTCCTTCCCTCACCTGCTTCCTTTACTCCCTTGCCAGTTTATGTGGGAGCACTTTCTTGATAAATTACTTACACATGATTCCCTTGCTTAATGTCTCCTTATTTTGAAGAGTCTGACCTAAGATGAGCCCTGGTGGTTCAGTGGTTAAAAGATCAGCTGCTAACCAAAAGGTTGGCAGTTGGAATCCACCAGCCAGTCCTTGGAAACCCTACGAGGCAGTTCTACTCTGTTTTATAGGGTCTCTATGAGTCCAAGTGGGTTTTGTTTTTGGCTGGACCTAATACAAAGTTTATCTCACAGATAATTGTATAACGTTCTCTTACATTGGGGAACCCAACCTAAGGCAAAGGGTATCTCCACGTATCCAAAGGGAAACATGAGTAGTAAAACCTCATTTAAAAACTGGAACCAGGTCATCCAGCTCTTTCTCTGGTTGTCTGAAACCTCACGAACTACTATCTCTGCTTCTCCCTGCATGTCTATTTTATTATTGTCTCTGCACAATTCAGTAAGGAGCCCTGGTGAAACAGTGCCTAAGAGCTCAGACTGCTAACCAAAAGGTTGACAGTTTGAATCTACCAGCTGCTCCTTGGAAACCCTATGGGGCAGTTCTACTTTGTCCTATAGGGTCACTATGAGTCAAAATCGACTTGACGGCAACACGTTTTGTTGCACAAATTCAATCTCTGCTTTGCAGACCTTACTTTAAACCTAACTTTTGGTCTTAATTTTTTGCTAATTCTATTATTTCCTTCCGTTTAATACAGTAACTTTCTACAATCTGTTCATGGGTTTTATAATACAGTATTTTTACACAAATAACGTACACCTTCTACATTTGTTTGCCAACTGCCCCCTCCTCCCGGGAGGTACTTTCATAAGTGCTGTTATGCCCTTTTTTTTTTTTAACATGTTGCTGTAAAAAAAATTAGCATAGTGCATTTACAAAAATACCTCGCAGGAGGTGGAGGGAGTGGTTGGCAAACAAACATGGAAGGTGCAAATTATTTGCATAAGTTATGGTAGTTTATATAAAAGAAGTTAATTGTAATAAACTTCAAAAGAGGGTCACGCCACAACTCTAGAGATTACAAAACTCTTTAACATGATAAACCAAATTAATTATTTCTTAGATGTTAATCACGTGTGGAATAAAAGAGGATCTGATTGACCCAGATTATATTGGAGGAAAGTGGTAAAAACATTGAGCAGAATCAGTAGGATTCGGTACACAGCATGACTGCCAACTCCCACCCCTTAAAGAAGGGTTTTCACTTTTAAGAAAAGAGGTCAATGGTATGGGCCGAAATAACATAAGTTTGTGATACAGGGGATATCTGGAGGAAGGCATAGGGAAACTTGTTCTTGGGCCTTGGGGAACAACTTGCAGGGAACCCAGATGAACAGGGAAGTATATCCTAGACCTACAATGTATTTTCTTTGAGTACAGACAGGCTTAAACTGAATGTGACATAAGGAAAGATCATTAATAATTTTATCATTTACTGAACAGCAATATCTTAATTTAGCCATAGGGATTTTTATTAGTTATAACAATTTATGAAAACTTTTGTGTTAATTATGATTAAACACATTATCATCATTATTTAAAAGTTAGCTATCATTTACTGATTATCTGTTATATTCCAGGCAGTGTATTTAAATCTCTACATTATTTCAATTTCTTGTCACATTGATCCTTTGATACATATGGTGTCCTCATTTTAAAGATTCCAAAACTGAGAATCAAAGCGTAGTAACTCACTCAAGGTCACACAGCTAGTAATCTGGATGAGGATTCCAAATATTTGCTACCAAACCCAAGTCATTCCCACCATGCCATGCCACTGGCTCAGCAACTCCCCAGTGTGTCAAACAATGACCCTATTTCTTAGCCATTGTTCATTCCGCCACATCAACTGTCTCAGCTTCAGTTCCCCGTCTCTCAAAGCCCAAGAGTCCATGGTGCTAATGGAGGAGACTCATGAAGAGTAAAGAACGTGTTACCTGTGCACATTGTTGCATCTCACACATTTTCTGTGAGGGTTATATGAAACTCATCCAGTTCCACATGAGAACTTCCAAGTAAGTTTAAGTGTTCCTGTCTCTGGAATGAATTAAACGCAATTTGACAGGAAACAACAAAACATATCCGATGACCTCTCTCTCCATTGTGGTTATTTAATCTAAAAAAAATTTTAACTGGATGTAACTTAAGCCACTGAATAAGGTTAGAGGTAGGAAACAGTTTTTTATTGTCCTTGGTGAAAACAGGAAAGTAAATACAACGTTGTTCTACTGAAGCTTTGTACTGGGGATTATTGCATGGTGTTGTTGTTAGGTGCCATCGAGTCTGTTCCAACTCACAGCAACCCTACGTACAAAAGAATGAAACACTGCCTGATCCTGCACCATCCTCATAATCATTCTTATGCTGGAGCTCATTGTTGCAGTCACTGTGTTAATCCAGCTCCTTAAGGATCTTTCTCTTTTTCACTGATCCTCTACTTTACCAAGCACAATGTCCTTCTCCATAGAGTGATCCCTCCTGATAGCATGTCCAAAGTATGTGAGACAAAGTCTCACGTTCCTTGCTTCCACGATGCATTTCTGACTGTACTTCTTCCAAGACAGATTTGGTATATGCCATATTCTTCGATTCTATGTTCTTCACCAACACTAAGGTATCAATTCTTCTTTGGTCTTCCTTATTCATTGTCCAGCTTTCACATGCATATGAGGCAATTGAAAATACCATGGTTTGGGTGAAGTGCACCTTAGTCCTCAAAGTGACGTCTTTGCTTTTTAACACTTTAAAGAGTTCTTTTGCAATAGATTTATTTGCCCAATGCGATACATTGTTTGATTTCTTGACTGCTGCTTCCATGGGTGTTGACTGTGGATCCAAGTAAAATGAAGCCTTTGACAACTTCAATGTTTTCTCTGTTTATCATGTTGTTTATAGGTTCAGTTGCGAGGATTTTTCTTTCTTTATGTTGAGTAGCAATCCATACAGAAAGCTGTAGTCTTTGATCTTTATCGGTAAGAGCTTCAAGCCTTCTTCACTTTCAGTGAGCAAGGTTGTGTCATCTGCATATCCTCTCACATACTTTGGACATGTTATCAGGAGGGATTATCTCCTGGAGAACATCATGCTTGGCACGGGACCTAGTAGTGTTTTGTTCTGTTGTACATGGGGTAGCTATGAGTCAGAACCAACTCAATGGCACCTAAAAACAACAAGGTCCTGAGAACAGACATTTAAGAAACTAAATAAAATCGACAGTGGCTTGAGAGCAGTGAATGGATGAATTAAAAATAGTGAGATAAGGCTGGTAATATAGGCCATACCATGTGGAGAGAAGGATGTCAAGAATGTTGATCTTCATCCCAAAAGCCATAGTCACTGAAGAAATTTTAACTAAAGGGTGGTGACTAGTTCACTCTGGCAGCAATGAGGGGAATGGGTGAAGAAGACCAAATGTGGATAAATGTCCATCAAATAGGAGTCTATTGTAGCAGTACAAGTGGAAGATGATGGTGGCTTTACCAGGAGGAGTGGTTTGGAAATGCATAACAATAGAACTCAAGAAATATTTATAAGCCCTTGTGGCACAGTGAGAAAGCACTTGGCTGCTAAGTGAAAAGTTGGTGAGCAGGAGAAAGACGTGGCAGTCTGCTTCTGCAAAGATTACAGCCTTGGGAACCCTATGGGGCAGTTCTACTCTAACCTATAGGGTCTCTATGAGTCGGAACTGATTCCACAGCAATTTTTTTTTTTTTTAATGTCAACAAAAGTATACAGGAGTATAAATAAATTTTGGCCACTGTCTTAGTTTCTTTGTGCTGCTATAACAGAAATACCACAAGTGGGTGGCTTTAAAGACAGAAATTTATTTTCTCACAGTTTAGGAGGCTAGAAGTCCTAATTCACGGGGCTGGCTCTAGAGGACGACTCTTTCTATCTGTTCTGGGGAAAAATTCTTGTCTCTTTCAGCTTCTCTTCCTCAATTCCTTGGTGATCTCTACATGACATTTGTCTTTCCCCATTTGTTCTTGCTTTCTTCTGTGCTTAATCTGCTCTTTTATAACTCAGAAGTGATTGGCTTAAGACTTACTGTTCACTGATATTGCCTCATTAACATAAAAAAGGAAACTATTCCCAAATGAATTAGGATTTACAACACATATTTTGGGGCATACAATTCAATCAATAACAGACACAATACAGATGAAATGATTTTTCTTCCCAGAGTAAAAGAGAAAAGCTTCACAGAAATAGCATTTAATATGGACTTTATTTTTTTTTTTTAACAATGAATTGGTGACATGAAGGAATGACAGTTTATGCAGAGAAAACAGCATGACCAAGCCAGTGGAGGCATAAAAGTGTAGCTCCTTGAGGGCCAAAACTATCTTTGGTGCATTTTTCCCCCTATACTAAGCACTTATGATAGTGTTTGACATATAATAGCTGCCCAGTAAATGAATGTGTTCAAAATGTGTCATCCAGCATAGCTGTACTATAGAATAAAAAACAAAAAAACAAACCCAGGGCCGTCGGGGCGATTCCGACTCATAGCAACCCTATAGGACAGAGTAGAACCGCCCCATAGAGTTTCCGAGGAGCACATAGAGGAAAATGGATGTAGAGAATAAGAAGGGAAACACAAGCAAAAATAAGTTTGAACTTCCTCCCCTAGGCAGTGGGCATCAAAGAAAGTCTTAAGACACAAAATTAACTTGAGGGATCTTTGTTTTCTAAACAGCAGCAAACAAGAAGCTGAATGCAAGGAAATTAGATTTTGGCACAAATACATTTAAGAAGCAAATGCAACAGCCCAGGCACTGCAGTGGTAACTTAGAAGGTAACAGATTGCAAAAATATTTCATTGGTAGAATTGACATGACAAGAGGTGGCAATGTTGAAGAAAATGCCCCTCACCCCCATTTAAACTTAATTCTTACCCCTTCCCAGAAACTAAAAGCCCACGTGATAAAGATGGTTCTGGGAAAAGTTTAAATAACTAGATAAGACATAATAGCCTATAGAACGCAGACATTCAAACTTAATAAACCAATCCAAGCCACCTCTTGATGACAACAAACACTTTATACACTACCCTAACAGTTTGTACTGCATATAAAAGCTCATCAAAATTGCAATGTGAAGCACTCATCTCTTCAGAGGGGTACTCCCTGTTCAAGAAGAGTTTTATTATTATTACTATTTTTTCTGCCCAATAAAACCTTTTAACCCTAATTGACTTATTGATCAGATTTTTCTTTGGACAGCGACCAAAAAAATGTATATGAAGGAAGCAAGGTGAGAAATAAGTGTGAGGTCAGGGATGAATGAGCTGTTTAGAGGAAGTGCCCAAGTGGGCGGTGATTCTTTTATTTAAGATAAAGAACACAACAGGAAAAAAAAAAAAAAGGCTTATAGGAATTAATAATAAATGCAATTTTGGGCTCTGTTAATTTTGAAATGCCAGGAATGCATTAGAGATATTCTAGATACACAGATGAAAAGCTCAACAGAAGACACGGCCAGCGATAAATCTTCAGAAGTCATCTCCAAAGACTTCGAGCAATCAAACTGGAATACGCATAAACAACTCTCATACTGCAATATGCATAATTCAAAACCAGTGAGTCAGTTTCGTTGAGTCAGTTTCGACTCATAGGGACCCTGTAGGATAGAGTAGAACTACCCTATAGAGTTTCCAAGGCTACTTTCAGAAGCAGACTGCCACATCTTTCTTCCACAGAGCAGTTGGTGGATTTGAACCACCAACCTTTCAGTTAGCAGCCAAGTGCTTAATCACTGTGCCACCAGAGCTCCTTGAAATATGCGTAATGTGAGAAAACTCAGCAGTGCACCAAGTTCACGCTAAGTCACAGGAGATACAAGATGTGTTCTCTCGAAGCTTCCATTTTAGTCTATGGCAAGAAATTTCAAGTATTTGCAATTGAAAATAAAATTAAAAACTAAACTCACAGTAGCTACTAGGTGCTGAAAGAATTCTCTTTCCCATAGAAGGTTAAGGGAATGATTCTCAGAAAATGGAGACACAGAAAACATTTGGGGAGAGAGGAAGCTGAGCTAAAAGGAAAACAATCATATGATGGTTATTTGAGAAATTTTATGAACAGGAATAGCTGATATGAATTTGGGGTTTCTGTTTTGTATGAGGAAACCCTGGTGGTGTAGTGGTTAAGTGCTATGGCTGCTAACCAAGAGGTCGGCAGTTCAAATCTGCCAGGTGCTCCTTGGAAACTCTACGGGGCAGTTCTTCTCTGTTCTATAGGGTCAGTATGAGTTGGAATCAACTCGACGGCAGTGTGTTTGGTTTGGTTTTTTTGGTTTTGTGTGATACCATCAGTTGCCATCTACTACATCAAAACTTTAGAAGGTCTGCTACACGATAAAGTTATGCTCAGGGGAAACTTGGAAAAAAGAGCTCCTCTTCCACATCTGGGGTGACATTTTTCTGAACAGGTATGGATGGTACTGAAAGGATAGTGAAATAATATGCAAAGCAGACTACATCAGGAGAAGCAGGAACTCAAAGCCAAAGGTGAATAGGGAAAGCTCTCACCCTTCCCCGCAAAACAAAACCCCAGTTCCCGGAGAGATGGGGAAGGACCCATAGTGTACTGAATGAGGCTTAAGCAAAACGAAAATAAACCAAAAACCACAAAAGACAGACTACCTCATCTGACATCTTAGATTTCAGTTTACACATACTTTTAAAAAAATTAAACAATGATGAATATATTGAATATAAAAACTACTGGAATTAAGATAAAACCCAGAACCTCAAAGTAATTTTGTGCTTAGGGTAAACAACTTCAGGTTATTCTCCCAGAACCCCCCAAAACATAAGTTCACTCCTCTGTGCTGTCGAAGCAGCATTTTCAATTTGAAAAGCAACTGAAAAAGGAGACAAGAGATGTGATGAGAAGTTGTGAAATCAATCATGAAATTCTGTAATGTGAATAGAAAGTCAAAGAGGAAATCCAGCAAATTTCACATTTAAAGGATAACTTTCCAGAGGTGCCTAAACGAAATAAAATATTCACAGAATGCTGAGAGAGACATGATACAAAACCTAAGACTTGAGAGAATATTTCAGATAGGAGGCCCTGGTCAACAGTGTCAAATTTGCTGAAAAGGTCAAGAAAATGATAAATATAGCCTTTAGTTTGGCAAATGGAGTTCAATAGCGATTTTTACATGAACAATTTCAGTGGAATAGCTGAATTGTTTGGTAGATTAATTTGTAAATAAAAGATTTGTTTATTTTTTTGAATGAGGCAGAGAATATAAATTATTCTTTTGGAGGTTTAGTAGAGATGAAGAGAAGAAAAAAGTAGGTAACAACTGAGAGAGAAACAAGATTGAATAAAGAGCTCTTTTTGAGAATGGAGAAATCTTGGATGTATTTGAGGAACAGGGAAAAACTGGGAGAAGAAGGAATTGATTAAGAATTCAAGGAATAGAAGGTATTTGATGGCACAGGATACAAACAAAATGGTGGGCACAGAACAGGCACACAAGTGAAGGGTTGTCATGGACAGGAGAAGCACTGCTTTTGTTCTACATTAGTAAAGTGGGGTGAGGGAAGGCGGAAAGCTAGGTAGACACAGAGAGACTGTGAAGCCTCTGTCTTCTCTGGGAATCCTGAGGTTAGGCTATCTGCTGAGAGCTGGAGGCACAGGGTTGGGCTTATGTATAAAGAAGTAATAAAAGTTTAAAAAATTTTATGGGAAAAGGGATCAATTAGAGAGAAGTAAAAGAATCAGTGAGCACAACATGAATGTACTAAATGCCACTGAATTGTACACTTTAAAATGTATTTTACCTTGATAAAAATAATAATAATATTAGTGATCAAAGTGAGAGAATGGAAAGCATGTAATCAAGGTTAAAACAAAAACCAAACCCACTGTCGAGTTCATTCCGACTCATAGAGACCCTATAGGACACAGTAGAACTGCTCCATAGAGTTTCCAAGGAGCACCTGGTGGATTTGAACTGCCGACCTTTTGGTTAGAAGCCATAGCACTTAACCACTATGCCACCAGGGTTTCCTAATCAAGGTTAGTGGGAGGCAATAGAAAAATAAAACCAAAAAAAACCCAAACGTGTTGCCGTCAAGTCTATTCCAACACCTTATAGGACAGGGTAGAACTACCTCATAAAGTTTCCAAGGACCACCTGGTTGATTTGAACTGCCGATCTTTTGGTTAGCAGCCACAGCTCTTAACCACTATGCCACCAGGGTTTCCTCAATCAAAAAATAGGAAAGAAAAAGTAGAATGTTCAAAGGCCATGACCTGTTCTGCCAAATGTGTTGTGGCTCTGTTTTAACTTTACTGGCCTGAAACAAAATGAAGACCAAAATGTGAGTTTATCTTCAAAGGCAGATGGAGAGAAAAAGCAGCATTGCAGGCAAAATTATAAAATGTGCAAGAAGGAAAACATACAGTTGGGTATTATGCTTTAATCAGAGGAGGAAAAGACAGGTCCGTTAAATGAAAATAATTAGTTTTGTTCCTTTGAGAATGAGAAGAATCCATTTGACTTATTCCCAGTGTGTCAAAATAATGATGAAACACTCCTTTTGTATGATTATTTGAAAAATAATGACATGTCCAGGTTGATAGAAAAGTGGGGGATTTCCTCTGAGACAGCTCTGGCAAGATTTGTGGATGTGGGATATTCCACAGTAATATGAGTCATCTGTTTTGCCTGGGACATGAAATTCCAAGAATGAGGAGGAAAATAGGATGCATCTTTGCATGTCAGTATCTTCCTTACATGGTAATATCATTTAAGGGTGAGCTAACTTTTATCTTAAATCAGCCTGTTGTGGTCTTGAATAGAGACAGCCCATTCTTGCTTCCTTATAGACAGAATAGAAAGAAGTCTTCAAAGCTTCCCTTGCTCTCTGGCTAATGCTCTGCTATAAACACTCAGCTCTGAAATTGTTCATTGTTCAGAGTCTCTGTTCTAGAGGAGATAATAAACCCAAACTAAATCAAGCCCTTTGCCCTAAAGTCGATTCCGACTCATAGTGACCTTACAGGACAGAGTAGAACTGCCCCATAGAGTTTCCAAGGAGCAGCTGGTAGGCACAAACTGCTGGCCTTTTGGTTAGCAGCTGAGCTCTTAACCACTACACCACCAACGCTCCTCAGAGGAGGTGATAGTGAAGTATATTATAGTTCATCTTAGCATGCAAAAAAAAAAAAAAAATTATTTATTGAAGCTCAAATGTCTCCTTTTTTATACTTTATTCCTTGTTCTCCCTTGGACCTTCTCTCATGCCTCTTGATTTTAGGGAAACCAAGATTTTTCGAGTACCCATGAAGTCACTGATATTGTAGAAAACAAAGGGGTTGTCCAGAGCAGCTGTAGATTCATAAAGAGTAATAGGTTTTTTCCCTCTCCTTAAATGTTTGCAACCCAGTTGGAGAGGAAATAAAGCAAGTTTAATATTTGAATTATCTATTATTTCCCTTTCTGTATACCCCAATAAGTCTTGTATCTATTTTTAATAAAAGAAATTACTTTTTTTTTTTTTTTTTAAGAAAGCGTGAAATAACTGCCTGTAATTGATTAGGTTATAGAGTAGAATTTTCTTTTTCTTTTTTTTTTTTGATTGACTCCATGATATACAGATGAAGGCCAAGCTGATATGAACTTCTAGAATCTTTTTTCTATTTTCTAAACTACACAATCAGCTATCTGGAAATTATATAAAAGATCACAATATATCAGTGCTTTACAGTAATTCCTTTCAGGAAGCAACAATGACATTTTAATGCTTTCAAAGGAAATACATGTAAATGAATTATGCTAGTTAGCTGTTTCCTAGGTTTTTCACCTTCCTCTTTACATAATTTACAAGACAGCTAGAATTTATGTCTTTTGTTAAATGAACACTAATATGAGTGTTTAATAGGTTAGCATTTCTGTTCTTGCACCGTAATGGGTCTGAATGTATCTTTTGAGTCTCTTGGTGAAAATTGTGATGATGAAAACCTATAGCATAAATCCATATTCGAAACTTTTCCAATATTACTCATTTTCTCCAAGTCTGGCACTGATAATCAAAGGGACAGATTTGAGACACTTTTGATCAAATCGTATGTATTGTCTCTTTACTTAAGCATAAAAATGGAATCAAGTAAACAAAGCAGGTTCTTGCCATTTCCAAGGCAAGCGTGAGAAAAAAATTGGGAACTACCAATGAAGGTACCTGGACGGAAAGGCCTGGGATCTACTTCAGAAAAATCAGCCATTGAAAACTGTATGGAGCACAGTTCTACTTTGACACAGATGGGGTTGCTATGAACCTTAATGTCAACTCAATATAACCCAATAAGGTAGGCACTATTATTATCCCATATTTCAGATGAAAAAAGTGGAGGAACAGAGACATTAAAACTTGCCCAAGTTGACAAGCTAGTTAGTTGATGGAACCAGCATTTAAACCAAGCCATCTGGCTCCAGAATCCCTACTCATTATGACATCATATTCTTCTCACTCCTTAATCTTTTCTCTCAACTTTTAACATCCATCTAATATGTAATATGAAATTGAGACATGTAGTAAATATGGGTGGCGTAGTGGTTAAGTGCTACAGCTGCTAACCAAAAGGTCGGCAGTTCGAATCCGCCAGGCGCTCCTTGGAAACTCTATGGGGCAATTCTACTCTGTCCTATAGGGTCACTATGAGTCAGAATCAACTCGGTGGCACTGGGTTTTTGTTTCTTAGTAAATATGGTGGGTTGAATGGTGGCCTCCAGAAACCTATGCTAAAGCTCTATTTCCCCGCACCTATAAATGTGACCTTATTTAGAAATTGGGTCTTTGTAGACGTAATTAATTAAGGATCTCAAGATGAAATCACTCTGGACTTAGGGTAGGCCCTAAATCCAATAACTAGTGTCCTTATAAGAAGAGGAAAGGACACACACAGCAGAAAAGGCCTTGTGAAGATGAAGGCAGAGACTGAGTTACGCAGCTACAAGCTAAAAAATGCCTGGGCCCATGAAAAGCTAGAGCCTTCAGAAGTAGCATAGCTGGGCTAACACCTGGGTTTTGGACTTTTAGCCTCCAGAACTGTGAGAGAATAAATTTTAGTTGTTTTAAGTCATTCACTTTATGAGATTTTGCTTCAGCAGCCCCAAGAAACTACAACACTAGGTTTCTAACCCGAGGGAATTGGTGAGTTCTGAACTATTATGCTGTCTACTTTACGAGTCATTTGGCTGAGGCTCAGGGATCTGTTTGTCTGAAATCATAGGAATTGTAAGATACGCAAAAATTCAAGCTATCGTGTTATAATGCTATATGGTACAGGATGTACCCATACATTGTATTTGCCATAAAAAATTGGAAAGACAAGTACAGAGGTTTGGATTTTTTCCCTCAATTTTAAAGCACTAATGTTTAGTAAGATTAAATAAAACTATTTCTCAACAACCGCAGGTTTGTCGATAGCAGATTTGAGGTACTCGTTCATATCTGCATAAGAAAAATCTTTAAAATCTGATTGTTCTTACTTCTTTTTTAAATCACAACTTCAACAATTGTCCATCTAGAAATCCAAGTAGGTATGGAGAAACATACAGAGACAGAGTGCTTCTTTATACTCCAAAGTTCTAATATGCTAAATCAAATAATAAATTCAGAGAGCATATGATAATTTATAAAAAGAAATGATCATGTAAACAAATTTGCCAAGAATTTCTAAACCGATCCAAAGACAAACTCAATAGAAAAAAATTGATACATCTCAAGCCAGCAAGGGGTTCTTAAAACATTTTTAAAGAGCCATAATAGACACAGTATAAAACTTGTACAAGAATTTGTCTCAGCAGATCCCAGTGCCAAGCAATGTTTCCTAAACAATGGAAAAAGAAGACTCAGAAAAAGCTTTACTTGGCAGAATAACTCTTAACCACTGTGCCACCAGGTCTCCTTAGAAACAACAGAAAGTTTTAATTCAAAGTTGGCATCTGTGTGCAGTTGCCAGCCCGTCTTCTTTGGAGTTGCTCCCATCCCAAACCCATTCATCTACGCGGGTTTATGGGAGATGCATGTTTATTAGAATCACCTGTCGAGTGAAAACTGCCAATGCTCAGGCTGCACACCAAGCCAATTAAATTAGAACCCTGGAGGGAAGAGGTGGATCAGTATTTTTAAAGCTCTACACTAGCTTTATTGCCAGTCTAGTTTGAGAACTACAGGTCCAATGTTAGTCACATCATTGTTGACTGGTTCAATATTGAACACCCGACCCAAGTAGTGCCAATCAGGTCTCTCCTTTGGAATTGGACTGAAAGATAAAAATGATCATTACTCTGCTATGTCTGGCCTATAAGTGTCATGAATGTGTAAGTTCAGGGTTGATTGGCAGCCATGTTCTACAATGTGAACAAGAACTGAGGAAACCAGTCTGTATGAAGAGTGTAAAATATAGTTGCATAGAAACAGGTATGAGAACCACAGGCAGGGAGTTTTCTTAGTTCACTGCAGAAATCTCCAGAAATATTCTTTCAGCCCTTGAATTTCAAAAGTGAGCCAAACATTCTTTCCAAAAATTATGCCTTTCCCTTAGCTACTTCCAAATGAGTTTCTGCTATTTGCAACCAATGGAGTCTTAGCTCATTTGTGTTTGCTGTCAGTAGCAGCATTCAGTGTGAGTAAAGAAGCTTTTTTTTGGCTTATTATAAAAAAGAGCTTTCTAATAGAGCCGAGTTTGGTAGGTAGAGAAGTGTACTGCTCAGGTCTCTTTCAAGAAAACCTGCTCCAAGGAGCATAGCTGACTGAGAGCCCAGTGGTTACCCCTCTGGATTCACCTGGGCTGCCTCCCAAACAATGACCGAGCACCCGAAAACCAAATCCGTTGCCATCGAGTAGATTCTAACTCATAGAAACCCTATAGGACAGAGTAGAACTGCCCCATAGTTTCCAAGGAGCACCTGGTGGATTCGAACTGCTGACCTTTTGGTTAGCAGCTGTAGCACTTAACCACTATGCCATCAGGGTTTCCTGACCAAGTGCAGTGGGGTACTAATGCCAGTGGCCCTCTTCTCATATTTAGCTGCTGTTTTTACAGAGCCATTACCTATCTCTGCAAATAGTAAGTTCTAGGGGATTCTGTAATGACCCTGTCACTTGGACCTTTTCCATTACATAAAGCTAAGGGTAAAGCTAAATAGCACTAAATATCCCACTTGCTCTTCATAAAACTACTGCTCTCTACCAATTCTTTAAAAGTAGGAATCTATATTTCTTGGGAAAGATTAAAACTCTAAGATCAAATCTAAGATTGTGAGTTGAGGTCTGGACCTCTCCCCCTCTAGGCCGTATGTGAGCATATCTCAAAGGCAGTTAGATGAAATTTATCAATGGGTCTCTGGAGCGTCTAGGAACATCGCTTCCTGCTTGTAGATTTCTGCTTCCAATGGGAAATGTGGAATCAATCCACAGAGCTGTCCTTGTATCTGAGCATAATTAGGTGAGAATCAGTTTTCCTCTCCAGAGGAAATTCACTGTTCCTTTTCTCCCCCCCGCCTTTTTTTTTACTTTTCTTATACTTTCAGTTTTTCTCCTTCCTTGCCCTTTTACACCAACATAATTACCAGTAGTTGTTCAGTGAAAGCCATCACTCATAGCCATGGTAATAATTGGGAGACAAATCACATTCAGAAAGATGATTGAGCACGATTTCTGGCATGCGTCAAGCACTCAATACATGTTACTTTTGCTTTCTTTCCTACCTGAGCTCCAGTCTACAACTCAGCCACAAGTATCCACCAAATGTTTGAGCTTTATCAGTCTTTCAACTGAAGAGCTATTGTGCTGCTTGAAGGATTACATGTATTTTATGTTCTGTTCAAAGAGTTGATAGAATAAAGATATTATCTGAATACATTTTTAGAATATATACCAATTTATTAAATTTTACATGATACAAAATATCTATACTGAAAAAAAAAGTTTATTTTCTAAAACTGTCAGTGAAACACCTGATGTGAACGGTAGGTTTGACAGTGATAACTATTACTTAAAATGTCTTACCAACAAGTATGTGACCATCTTACCTCCTTACTTCTTTGATCACAAAGACCCACTATTAACTCTGTCGTTCTGTGATCAGCCTTTTATTAAAATCAGTTTTAGTTTTCATAGTTCTTTTTGTCCCACCACAGCCACATTATGGTATCCCACTCTGACAATCGAGGTTGGGTGTAAGGAGAACTATGAATTTTGTCTTCCACGTTGTTCATTTTCCTTTCCATTGGTAAATTCTACCTTTGCTAATCCATAGCTCACACAGCCAAGTTTAAGGGATGTATCCATTCCAGCTTTGCACACCCATTCCAACACAATCCATTTCTCATCACCATAGAATCAAATTGTGCTGCTGTCAAAAAACCGTCCCACTTATTTCCTAATCCAGTAAAAATATTGTTTCAACTTTGAAATCAGGTAAGAAGAGGACGAAACCAAAGCTAATCTCCCTGAGGAACTGTTTTAGAATAAAGCTTTAAGACCTTCTATTCAATTTAGACTTAATAGGCTCTTCTGCCTCCACTGGGGAAAACAAAACAAACAAACAAAAATACTATCTGCTACGATCAATAATATTTAGTCACATGCACTTTTGTTTGGGCTTACATCCTTGCCTTCTGAGAAAAATTGGTATTTAAACACTAGCTCATGATTGCAAAATTAAATTTTCTTTCACAAATAGAAAAATGAAGCAATATCATTTGTAGGAAAACATTTAAGCTTAAAAGTTTTATGTGTTTCATTATTTAATTTCTAGATAGCAACAAGGTAAGACTTTTCAAACATGATTTGTATCACAGCATACATATATATATATATACATATTTGTTTTGTTTTTGAAAAAGGACCTTTTTAAAATTCCAAGAAGGTCAAAATACTGCAAAATAATCAAGGTCCGCACATCACAGGTAAAATCCTTCAGCTGTTATTGAAACATAAGTATAATTACACACAGAAAAAAGATAATATCAAAAGAGAGAAAAGATGCCTTAAGAACTGTTTGTGTTTTTCAAAACTGTCGGACATGAGTGAGCTCTAATATCATTGTGTTTAGAATTGGCTTCATCCAGATCCAGTTGAACACCATTAATATTCACTTCCAAACAGCCATTATAAAAGGCATTCACAGGTGTCGCATTGAAGGGAATATCTGTAGAAACAGAATATTAGATTATTAACCCAAGACTTTTGGCAGCTTATTCGTTTACAGTTAGGAGAATCATTCAGACTTCCCATTTCCAACCAAATTTTAATCCTAAAGGAAAAGTTAATAATGCAATTCTATACAGTAAATGTATATTAAATGACCCCTACATATAAAATTGCCACCTCGTTGATTCCAACTCATGACGACCCCTTGTGTGTCAAAATAGAACTGTGCTCCATAGGGTTTTCCATGGTTGATTTTTCGGAAGTAGATCATCAGGCCTTTCTTCTCAGGCACGTCTAAGTGGACTACAACTTCCAACCTTAGAGTTTATAGCACAGCGCGTTAATTGAATGGAGGCAATGGTGGTTTGGTAGTAGAATCCTCATCTTCCTTATGGAGGTTAGGGTTTGATCCCCAGGCAGTACACCTCATATATAGCTGCCATCACTGTGTCAGTGGACGTTTGCATGTTGCTATGAGGCTGACACGTTCCAGGAGAGCTTCTGGACTAAGAAGGACTAGAAGAAGGCCTGAGGATCCACCTCCAAAAATCAGCCAATGGAAGCCCTACGGATCACAACAGTCTGATCCACAGGCGATCAAGCGACTGGGCAGCGTTTTGTTGAGTTGTGCATGGGGTTTCCATGAGAGGGAGCCAACTCAACTGAAGTTAACAACAATGTATAAAATATTGTGCTTGGCACTGAATTCAGCCTATTATGAGTTCCTCTGTGTCTTAGCTATCCAGTGCTGCTGTAACAGAAATACCACGGGTGGTTGGCTTTAATGAGCAAAAAATTATTTTCTCACAGTTTATAGGGTCACTGTGAGTCAGAATCAACTTGATGCCAACAGGTACAGGTAGGTTAGGAGGCTAGAAGTTTGAATTCAGGGGATTGGCTCTAGCGGCTAACGGAAAGCTGTCTGCTCTGGGGGAAAGTCCTTGGCAATTCTGTGGCGTGTATCTTCCCCTCTGTGCTTGCTTGCTTGCTTGCTGATTTAACTGCTCTTTTACATATCAAAAGAGACTTTTAAGACACACCCTACACTAACAGGATCTCATTAACATACAAAGAAAACCTATTCCCAAAAGGGATTTTAGTTTTTTTTTTAATAGGTTAGCATTTACAACGCATATTTTTGGAGAACCCAATTCAATCCATAACACTCTGATTTCATAAACACAACAATTTCTATTCAAAGTTAAGATACATGAACATACTTGAATAGAAGACAGCCTATTCTTATTTGTGATATTCTATTATTTCCTCTTTATATTTGAGCAATAGTTTAATCATTGTTAAGTCATTTTACCAACTCCAAATTAGAGTTACTTGATTATCTTTTTTAAATGCCATAGTAAATATATATCTTTTATTATTCCTGGAATAAAAACTGATTACTATACTTTCCAAAGAAATATTTTCTTCTTGAGCACACAATGGCAGTTCATGATAGGGAATTCACTTTTATGTAATATTTGGTACTCTAAAAAAGAGTAACTTCAGTCACTCCTCAGTGAATAGTTTAGGGTCATTTTAGGGCCTTTTGGCTTTTCTATACATTTACTCTTTTTACAAACTATTAATATATAAGTGATGCCCTTGGATTCCTAAGGACTATGGTTCAACTTAAAAACATCTGTGTCTCTAATTGCTGATTCTTTTTTTGACATCTCCTTTCCATGTATTTTAATGCACAATTGATATCCTTCAGTCCTTATTCTTCTTTCTCGGTACCTTACGCAAAAATTTATGATGCAAATTTTTCACCTCTAACTTACCAATACAATAAATAAAGTTCATACTGTTGTATGGGCTCACTTAACATTTTTTAAGAAACGCTTTCAATGTCCGGCTGACCATCATAGAATTTGCCCCTATTATAGAAATCCTCAGAACCATCAATTTCCCCTGTTAATTCTCACCGGGCAATTTTGTATGCCTACTTTTTGTATCAATTAATATCTAATAGTTTACACCCTAAATATCTCACTTTTCAGTTCTTTTCAATTTTTCCTCACTGTTTCTAAACACATCTTGTCTGAAATTAGTCTTCAGTGCTGTTGCCACTAGAATTTTGATATTTTTACTTCTTTTGAACTCTTTTATTCTTTGATTGATATCCTAAAATTACATTCAACTAATTTATAAATGAGGTAGTATAGGTGCTCAATAGAGAATTCATTCATTTGAACTGTAATTATACTTCCTAATATATATATATATAGTATATTGCCATCAGTTTAGTCTAGCCACCTCAGTTTTCTCATCTGTAAAATGTGGGTAATAATAGTACCTATCTCACAGAATTACTCTGAAAATTAATGAGCCGAACAATGCTAAGACAGTTTTGTAATTGCTGTCACTGCTGGTATTATCACCGCTTCTTCATGTGGACTACCTTAATAGCCTCCACGTTCATCTCAGTTGCATTCAGTTTCACCTCCCACTGATCCAACTCCACCCAGTATGCAGAATTGATTTTTTTAAGTTGCAATATTGATGCATCACATTCTTGTCTTAAATAATTCAATGACTCTCATGGCTCTTGTACTAAAACTGAGGGCCCTGACCTAATCCACACAATCCCTACCCACCTAGCTTACATTCTCATCCTACACTACCATCCCCCTTGCTCCAGTGTGTCAACCCCTTCCCACTTTGTTCACACATGGACCATTTTACCAGCATACTGTGATCATTAAGGTTGTGTCTCAACTTTGCTGGGCTATCATTCTCGGTGTTTGGCAGTGAAGATGTAGTTTGGCAGTCATGTAACTATGTGATCACTTCCATGATGAGATTTGATATACTGTGATCCCCTCCATGATGGGATCTGCTATAAGTAGCCAATCAGTCAAAAGGGAGTTTCCTTGGGGATGTGGCCTGCATCCAATATAGGTGGACTTTCTGGCAAGGCTTGTGGGCTTTGCTCACACTGGACCCTGCAACTGGCTCCTCTTCATCTGACCTCTGGTTCTTAGGACTTGAGCTAGCAGCTTATCTGCTGTCTTGCCTGCCAAATCTTGGGATTCAACAATCTTCACAGCCTGGGAGTGAAAGCCCTACTGTCTGGCTTGTCAATATTAGGTTCACCAGCCCCTGTGGCTATGTGAATCAGGAGAAGCCTCCAGCCTGACCCACGTTCCAGCCTTTACAACCATGTGAGCTATTTACTTAATATAAATTTCTCTCTCTGTATGCATATATATTTATATGCTTTACTGGTTTTGCTTCTCTAGAGAACCCAGCCTAAGACACATACTAATTCCAATCACTACTCCCATTACCTGGCTAGTTCTTCAGATATCAGAATTATATCTTACTTATTTCTTCTTCAGAGTCTTTCCTGAACCTTAACAAGCAGGTCAAGTCCCCATTTTCAGGCTCTCAAAGCAACTCACAGTTCTTCATAGCAGTGATCACAATTTTAATAATTTGGATTTTTTTAATCAGTTGTTTAATGTCTGCCTCTCCTACTGGATTGCAAGGGCCTTAACATCAGGGACAATATCTGTTTATTACTGTGTCCAGGGTGCCTGGCACATAGGTTCTTAAGAAATATTGGGCAAATGACGAAGAATTAATATTGGACTCACAAGGCTATTGTGAAGGTGAAATAAAATAATAAGTCTTTTCTGGATAGACTAGCCAAATGCAGCAAAATTTGGTGAGTTTAAGTTCACGCTTTAAAAAAAAAAAAATTAATAGAAATGTACCAATAAAATGTTGATACAAGCTCTCAGAAAAATGTATGCTGAAATTTTGTCTTTCTGGATGATGATGTTTTAGTAAAATTACACAATGTAAATACTATAAATCAGATTACATATACATTTGAGAACTGAAGAAAAAGTAAACAGTACCTGGAATGCCACCCAGATAAGTGACCACTGTTCCCTTCATTGCTTTGTCCAAGATGGCAAGTTGACTCTGAAAGTCTTCAGAGTAGATGGTATCTTTTTCAAATGGATTCCACAGATGCAGATTGTTTCTGCTGACTTGGAATTGCAGATGAGATTGTTGACTGGAACACAAATTTAGGGCCTTTATCCGAGATATTACGGTATTTTCAATAGACACCACGAAATCCTGAAGAGCAGAGCAAAGAGCCAATACATGCAAGTACTAATAGTAATAACACTTAAGATTGACTTTAGACGGGGGTTAAAACACTGAATTTCAATAAGAAAAAAAAAAGTATGCTAGAGCCTCTAATTTTAAATAGAAATTTAGTAATTATTAAAGTAACCACCATTTTAAATTATAGATTAGTTTTACAAATCCATGTTTAGCTAAGATGTAAATGTATATACTGGCTTCTGAAAAACCAATAAACCAGCAGGGCTGTTTGACCAACACAGATACAAGGTCGCATCTTAAGGAAGATTTTTCTGTTTGTGAACCTTTTAAACTTTATACTCATAATCCTTCCTAACTTCGTGACTGGTGAAAAATGAAGAAGTTGAATCGTCCTGTGTCGGGGAAAAGGCTCAGAAAATTTAAAGTCCTTTAGGAAGCATACATCAGAAATGACTGAAAGGTTTATTTGTGCCATGGAGGCAATCCTGTAGACTTGGGATAAACTCAGTGAAAAAGCCTTCAGCAAAAAAAAATTACAGATTTCCAGCAGTAAGTTACAAAGTATTTACCAGAAGTTTCTCAAGAAAAGAAAATCTGTTCATTTCGCTTTACCTTTCAAACTGCTGATACAGCTAAGTTACTCAACTTGTTGAAGATGACCTATACAAATAACTTATATTTGCAGAAAATGAAAAAAGGAAGGGAGAGAAGCAAAATTGAAACTAGGGAGACCGGCTGCAGTGCAATGAATTACTTAATGTGGCCTTTCTCACCATGGTCTTGTAACTCCCACCCAGGTGACTGAGTGGGACTGTGCAGATAGGGTAATTGTAGCCACCAAAGGAATTGGTCAGTTTTGTCATCCCACTGGGCTTGGAATAAGCCATCCTAGAGATGGGCAAGAAAAGAACCCACCACTACCATGGAAGAACAACCAGGAACCAGCAAGTTTTTGGACCTGGGATCCCTGCTCTGAGAAGCTCCTGGAAGCAGGAGACCTAGAGAGAGTAAGCTGTAACCCTGAAGACAGTGAGAAGCAGTGGCAGGAGAGACCCAGCAGGAGAAACCCACAGGAGACAGCGTGTTGGGCTTCCCAGCCCTTAGAGGGAGAAAGATGAGTGCTTTTGGGCAGAGTATGAGGTCCAGGGAGAGGCGTGCCAGTGAGCACCGCTGGGAAGAGGCTGTCCTGATGGGAGAAGTGTATTCTGAGTGCTCCTGAGCCTAAATTGTAACTGTTACTTCCCTAATAAACCCCTCAAACCAAAAACCCACTGCCGTCGAGTCGATTCGGACTCATAGTGACCCTATAGGACAGAGCAGAACTGCCCCATAGAGTTTCCAAGGAGCGCCTGGTGGATGTGAACTGCTGACCTTTTGGTTAGCAGCCATAGCACTTAACCATTACACCACCAGGGTTTCCTAATAAACCCCATAATCATGAATACAGTCTGTGAGTTCTATGTGGTCATTGCAATGAATTATCAAACCCAATAGAGAGTGTTGTGGGAGGAACAGGTGGTGGCACAGCTAGTAAAGATGGCAGAGAGAGGAGGCTTGTCTGACCACCTCACAGGAGTTAGCCTTGCACTGCTGGATCTCCTTCTGCCCCATGGAGCTGGAGGAGGTCAGACATCACCCTCACAGCATTTTTACACCAGCTTCGCTAGCTCCCTCCTTGTGGTGCTTCCTAGATGGTAGGAGGATTATCTGAAGTACTTATTTAGGAATCCAGTATACCAGTGTTCACTAAAAAGTCTGTATTTCACAAACACAGGTTTATTTGAGGAAACCTGTTACCGTTATACATGTCCATATCCTTGAGGTCATTAAAAGTCTGCAAATATGTTCAGCTGAGACAATGTCAATGTGTGTGGATTAATGTCATAAAACATTATACACAGATCTTGACATATTAAAAAAAAAAGTCACAGAGACAAACACAGAAACGTTAAATATCAAAAACATAGCATGTGCTAGCCTCCTCCACTGCAAAAAGACAATGTTAAAGATAGGAATTCCGTATTGTTAAAAAAAAAAACAGCCGAATCCAAAGGTAGTGGTAGATTGGAGATAAAAACCTCAGCAGGATCTTCGTACATTGCTTATGGTTAACCACCAGAAACTCCCTCAATTATCTTTTAAGCTGCAAACAACTCCCCTTTATTATTACTACAGGCATTATTCAATTACATGCCTCTTTCTGAAAACTGTGGAGAGCATCCAAGCCAACACTGGCGCAAGCACAAGCTTCTTGCTGTAACTTGCTGGAATTCACCGTGGATGACACACGGACAGAACTATTAGGCCCTAATAGGGGTCTGAATAAAACAGAACCTCTAATAATGCTCATACTTCCTCTTATCCAAGAGCTTCACCCGTTTGTCCTCCTAATTCAAATCAGAGTTGCCAGCGAGAAGCTCATGTTTCCTCATCTACTCATGGGAAAAAAGACTAAGAGTGCAAAAAAGCACAAAACATTTTAATTAGACATTGAATATATGAGTTACTATAAACATATTCATTTCTATTTTGCTAAAATTTTGCTAGTACGGATTAATTCCCATGATGCTTCAAGAAGTCCAGATAAGGGTGGATCTCTATGTACTCTTTCCCAGGAGTCTGTGTGTGAGTCTGCCTAATCTTAGCCGCATGCAACAGATACAATTCTCCCCTCCCCTTACTTCTCAGTTCAGGCCTTGGAAATAAATTTATAATCCTGAACATGATTATGTTTGCTTCATGATACATTAGAGATTGTGCCAAATACTTTATATGAGCTATCTCATTTAATCTTTAAAATAGCTCTTTGAGTATACACTGCTATTATATACATTTTGAAGATGAAAAAAAAATTTTTTTTAAAGGCTTAGAGTAAAAGTTACCTGAAATTTTCCAGAGATGGAGTCTACCAAGGACAAGGCAAAAGGTACTGTTTGACCAGAAACCAAGGCAAATAAAACACCAGTGCCTGTGGATGCACGGATATTCAAGGACCCATTTATATGCCAGCCTTCAACACTGGATATGGTATCTGTTCAAAGCAATGAAAACAGGAGCAGATCAACATACTCCCAAGGTGCACCAGAAGAAATTTTTGCAATCTGATTGATACTCAAAGCCATCTTTGTATAATGCTAAAGATTTTAGTTCTCCTTTCTCAGTGATCTATATAACCTGGGCAAAACAAAACAAAAAGTTTCTTAAAATATAGACAAGAAACATACAAATGGAGTCCCATGCTTCTGTCGTTCATCCTAGAATAGAATTGTTTATGAGCTTTTCCTGTTTGCTCTTTAACAGCTTTTCCTCGGGCTTGAGTACTCGCCAATGTTCAAATCTCAAAGTGGTCACATTTTAAAGTACCCAATTAGAAGGAACTTGCTCAGCATGTTTATTGTAATATGCTGAGGTAAAATTTGGGTACATATACCACCACTACTTATACTGCACAAAGGGATCAGCTTGAACAATGGGAAGTACAATGATAATATATATATATATACATACATATATATATATCCCCCCCCCCAAAAAAAAACCAAACCTATTACCGTCAAGTCAATTCCAACTCATAGCAACCCTATAGGACAGAGTAGAACTTCCCCAAAGGGTTTCCAAGGAGCGCCTGGTGGATTCGAACTGCTGACCTTTTGGTTAGCAGCCGAACTCTTAACCACTACACCACCAAGGTTTCCATACATATATCTCTCAGGAAGTTGGATAGTTTGATACTAGAGAAATACTCTGAAGCCAGCAGCTAACCTTGTAATTAGAATTTTGTTCCATGATTCTCTTAATAATCAATATTCTTCATCTCAATTACTAGGTTAATGTCTGCCCTAATAGAGTGCAAGCTCTGGGAGGTACATGTCTCTCTCATTACTTTGTTTTCCACAGTAGTCACTCAATAAATATTTGTTGAATTAATGTCTTTCCAAAGTAGTTGGAGTCCTAAAAATATTAGTTCACCATCTTAATGAAGTATTCCTTGTTTAATATGAAGAAACGTAACAGTAGCCCAAAGACCACTTGGGGCCACTGAAAGGGTGAATGTGAATGGTGAAAATAATTTTCCTTTGACAAGATGTTTTTCCACTTAGCTACATGTAATACTATTTCATTTTTCACTATAATCTTTTAACTTCTACCCAGAAAAAAAAATCATTTTGAAATAAGTAAATTTAATATAAGGTATTAACAAACTCAAACTAAAATGAACATGCAAATGTACGGAAATAATCTAACATCAAAACATTATAAAGCAGTTTACTTTCAAGTTATTCATGAAATAACTAATTTCTTATGGAAGTCTTTTTTTGAGGTACAAGAAACTCTTAGATTCTTTCCTTTTTTTAGGAACTTTTTTCCTTTGAATAAATCATGATGAGTTTAAAATTTTTTTCCCTGCATTTACTCAAACCCATTTAAGACTTTTTTTTTTTAAAAAGTCCCTCCTATGTAGAACAGAGCTAAAGTTAAAGGCACTGAATTAATTATGTCAGGAAAACAAATCATCAGTGTAGTACTCTTCCTGAAAACTGTACTTAAATACATTTTTTGGGCTACAAATAAACATATCCAAATATAATTTTATTTTAAAAAATAGGTTTCCAAATTAACAGTACATTTTATTTTTAATGCAAAAGGTTAGTAGCTCAAATAGTCAATTCCTAAAACAGAAAAAGACAAAGAACCCAATAAAATAATTAAGATGTACAAATAGCTAATAAACATATAAAAAGATATTCAACATCAATAGAAATTAGGAAAATAATATTTAAAAATACAATATTTTATTTTTAACTAACAGATTAGAAACAAATTTCAAGCATAAACTCCCTCACTCGATTGGTACAAATATAAATTGATTAAACATCTTCAGAAGAGAATCTGATCAAACCTATACGAATTATATATTCGCATAACCTTTGAAGGAGATAATGTCATTCTAAGATTGTATTCTACAGAATTAATCATATCAGGGTACAAGGATGTATATCAAAGGATGGTCACTGAAGTAGTATTTATACAGGTAAAAACCTGAGGTCAGTCTGGCAAGACTTCCTTCTCTGTTTAGAAAACTAGAAGGAGCACTATTCCCCCCCTTATGACAACAACAAAAGTGAAATTATCTACATAATCACAACTTCCCTTGAACTATCAAAGAGCTGGAGTTCCAGAACAACCAACTAAAGAAAATCTGAAGAAAGACAGGCACTTCCAAGGAGTGCTAGGATGGGAGAACTTGCTTACCTGGGGCAAACACAAGGCAGCAGACATTCTGGTAAAAAGAATTTAGGTAAAAATTGTAACAAATTGCTACAATTTGAGTGTGGCCTGAAGTGAAAGTGTAGAGCCCCTGGGAACTGCAGACACAAGAGAAATTGACTCCCATTCACAAGCTCTTCTCCACAGACCTCACTGAGTGCACAAGACAAAAACTGGGGGCAGGGAAAGAAACAGAGAAAGCCTCTCTCCTAGCACAAGCCTAGGAGAGAGGAGTAGAACCAGTTCCAGGAAAGGCACAGAGCCCCACCCAGATCCTCTCTATCTCCTTTACAGAACAAAAGCCTAAGGCACTGGGAAAAAAGCAGCAAACACTGTTGCCATTAGGTTACTTTGAAAAGCCACTGAATCTACAGGATAGGAGAAGAAAACAGGGGAGGGGGACCTCTACCTTGTAGGAGGAACAGAAAAACATCCTAAATTCTGACCATTAAAAATCTTTCTTCCCTGGCTTCTGAGACAGATGCTTCCCTGGAGTGTGCATCATAGTTTACAGTGTTATATTAACACATATGTATTAACACTTATGCATTTATGGTATTTTCAATCGCATCATATGCATGTGAAAGCTGGACAATGAATAGGGAAGACCGAAGAAGAATTGACACCTTTGAATTGTGGCGTTGGCGAAGAATATTGAATATACCATGGACTGCCAAAAGAACGAACAAATCTGTCTTAGAAGAAGTACAACCAGAATGCTCTTTAAAGCAAGGATGGTGAGACTGTGTCTTACATACTTTGGACATGTTGTCAGGAGGGATCAGTCCCTGGAGAAGGACATCGTGCTTGGCAGAGTACAGGATCAGTGGAAAAGAGGAAGACCCTCAACGAGGTGGATTGACACAGTGGCTGCAACAATGAGCTAAAGCATAACGATTGTAAGGATGGCTCAGGACCAGGCAGTGTTTCGTTCTGTTGTGCATAGTGTCACTATGAGTCAGAACTGACTCGATGGAACCTAACAACAATAACAACATGTTGTGCGAGTTACCCTTTCATCCTATTTGATGATAGCAAGATAAATGCTTTGATAATGAAAAAAAAAAAAATCTTTCTTACTCCTAGGGGTTGGAGAGGGGAAGAAGGAACACCAAAGAGTCCAAAACCCCTGAGACCCATGGATACAACATCTAAGACTGAATCTGGACCGGAACAGACCAGAATAGGAAGAATGCTTCCCCAATCCCAAACCCCCTCTGTCAGGCTAACAAATGTCAAGTAACAAATAACAGCACTTAGGTGGGGGAGAGTGAAGGCAAGAGGATGGAAAGTCACCTTCTTAAGGCATAGTCAGAAAGGGAATACCTAAAGCTGAGGATGAAACGGCTGTTAAGAAAAACTTTCTGGCACACCAGCACCTACCCTAAGCACAAACCAAAAAAAAAAAAAAAAAAAATTCATTGCCGTTAAATCAATTTTGACTCATAGCAACCCTAAAGAACAGAGTAGAACTGCTGCACAGAGTTTCTAAGGAGCGCCTGGTGGATTGGAACTGCCGGCCTTTTGGTTAGCAGCCATAGCTCTTAACCACTATGCCACCAGGGTTTCCTCCCTAAGCATAAGGCAATGTTAAAGTTCTGATACCCATGATGCATTGATGGTAATCACGGCAACAACAAAACCCAAGCAGCTCACACTAATTTAAATTCCCACAATAAATGTCTAGCAAAAGAAGAGGTGTCTTCATTTTCAGACATAAATATTTATTTCAGTCCTCTTCTGTCCTACATAAACCAAAAATTATAAGATACACAAAGAAGTAAGAAAAACAGAAGTACAAACACAGTCAAGAGACATAATAATCAACAGGATTGACTCAGATATGACATGGATGTTGGTATTATGAGACAGGGAATTAAAATAATTATGATTAATATATTGAAGGTTCTGGTGGAAAAGGTAGACAAGGTTGATGAACAGGCAGAGAATTTAAGCAGAGAAGTGGAAACTAAGAAAGGATCAAATGAAAATGCTAGAAATTAAGATGAATATCTTTGACGGACTTATCAATAGACTCCATACAGCAGAGAAATCTGTGAACTTTAAAACAGGTCAATGGAAATTACTCCAAATTAGTCAGGTTATGTTTCAGTAAACTTTAAATAATAACATAACATAAGTATATTCAACTGCCCTTATATATTTTTTTCAATTTCCCGAGAAATTTTTAGGGAAAGTATATAACAGTAAGGACAAGCCTGGCAAACAGAAAGTACTCACTAATGTTTACTGATGGAATCACTGCTATCTGCCAATGAAAAACTTTTGTCATTAATGAGAAAAAAGAAATAAAATGGGAAATCACTTACGGTAATTTATGCTAAATTCAGCAACTCCAGAACCCGGATAGTAGGAACCCTTTTCCACAGAGACGAGGCAATGCTTATTTTGTTTTTCTTGAATAATTTCCTTTACTCCTGAAGCTCCTTGATTCATCAAGTTCCAGCCTCGTATACATCCATCTAGACGAGGGTTAATCTAACAAGTTAAAGTATAGGTCGAGGAGTGCATTTTAAACTTAAACAAATCAGACTGATAGTTGGCTTAATTGATTATAGGCATAGGTTTTCAGTTTAGAGGGAATGTCTCTTCTTTGAAGACGTTAAAAAATATTTTATACAATATAAATTTTTTTTGGAGATATCCTTCAGATGGACAGTCTTTTTCAGTAAAAGTATATTTATGCCAACACAGTTTTCCACTGGAATCCATCTGCCTCTCCTATGCCATCCAATGGCAACTTTTCTGCATTCAAGCTCTATAAATTCTTCCAGCTGTGGCCCTGGCTACTAAACTG
Organism: Elephas maximus indicus; assembly: GCF_024166365.1. Taxonomy (NCBI): domain Eukaryota; kingdom Metazoa; phylum Chordata; class Mammalia; order Proboscidea; family Elephantidae; genus Elephas; species Elephas maximus. Next base: position 62,986,899 of record NC_064836.1, read on the forward strand.
ATTTTGGCTTTTCCTTACCGCATTTACAGCATAGCTTTTGCTTTGCCAATCAGACACTAAACCTCTTCAGGAACGAAAAAGTGTTCGCATTCTTTAGCCTCAACCAAAGTTTCCAGCCAGACTCAAGACAAGTAGTTGATTTTTTTTTTTTTTTGATTAATTTAATATACCTTTTAAGTGTCTTGATTTATCAATTTCAAAGAACAGGTACATTCACTTTGACATGGGTTGACTAATGCAGGTTTTATATCATATCACAAAAATCTTTTTTAAAGTTAAAGCAACTGTGAATACCCATGAGTGAAAGATGGATATATAACTGTAAATATTTAAGTTAAATCAGCAAGTATATTCAGCAGGCCTGTGACTTCAAATACAATTTTCAAAACTTTCAAAAGACAGTGATTTGTCTCTTTCAGGACACCTATTCCACAGTTATTAGACAAACATCATATTCAGAAAATCATCCATTATATGTAACCTCAATTTATTACAGGCTTTTTTTTTTTTTTATGGTTATACCCTCAGTTAAGATTTAAAAAAAAAAAATTTTTCCACCTTATATGCAATCTTCCACCTCCCAAACTTAGGTCTGCAAATAAACCTCTCAAAGTTCTTTGATTGGCTTCTATAAAATAATATTTTTTTGGACTCAAATATGTGCATTTATATGTTTAATGGCTGAGTGTGGACTACCACGATGTTGACACTGAAATGACATCTGAGAAATCCACTTCTCCCTAAGTAATGCTGGGTAAAGATTTAAATAGGTTCAGTAACACTACATTCATTTTCTTATTTCCTTAAAATAATTTCAAAGGTCAGTCATGTTGTTTTTCCATGTTCAAGTTGTCACACTTGGCATGTTTAATAAAATAACTTCTATTAGCTCTTAGAAAAACACATCTTCAAACCTATTACAGATAAGAGGATTTCCATCCATGATGAATGATATCATTACCGGTCTAATGAGTGCATTTTCCACGTTCCGAGGTAATCCTGCAAAGTATACTTTGGTGTCCAGAAATCCATTTGTAGGCTTAAAAAGGCTTCCAGGTTTATTTATATTCATCACCGCTTCTTTAGCTATCTTAACATTAATACTATGTTCTAATTCTTCCACAGAGATCTACAATTAAAAACATAAACATTACCAAACAACAACCAAATACCATATCTGCCATTTGAAACACTGAAATTAAAAAAATCCTGTTATTATTCCAATAAATAATTTTCCAAATGAATCATTTTAATGTAATTTTTAATTTTTCCCAACCTATCTAAAATGTCAAATTTTTATAAAAGAGATAAAAATTTCTTTAAGGTGACAGTTCTTGATCAAAAATTAAATGCTCACCACATTTTAAGGTTAAAAAAGTAAATATTACTCTGTTAGATTTAAATATTCAATTATATATATCTTTCAACCCCAGTATGCCAAAAAATTAACAATTAAAAAAAAAAAATGAGCCACTTGACTAGTATCTCAGGAAGCTTAAGTTTTCTTATTTTGCAATTGTCTGGTACTAAATATATGGAATCATACTTTCAATGTTTTCTAAATATACGCAAGTCCTTATGACAATTTGTTTTAAAAATCAGTACCTCCAGTATTCTGTTCATTTTCACAAATTATATTTTATTTCAAAATCCAGGAATGACTGAGGTCAAAAGAAGGCACAATACATAAAATTAAAATTGTTTTCTGATTTTGAAGGTAGTTTCCATTAAAAAAAAAAGGTTGGAAGCGATGGTAAACAATAATAAAAAATGCTTGTCTTCAGCTCATTTGGGGGAAAAGCTCCATGCCCTAAATATTCTAGATAGAGCTCTCAATCTGGAAACCAAACTACTCTAATGAAAGCATCGGGAGAAGCCAGAGAATTTCAGTGACTTCTAGGAAGAGTTTCACATGATCCCGTGAAGACATTTTTCTTTCAGAGTGAAGAGCCTAGCATATATGGCTGACAAAGAACAGAGAGCCCCCTTTTTGGTGCACTGCATCCGTGCCCAATTACACTTTGTTTATACTTCGGCCTTAACGTATTTCGTGTTACATTGCATTAGTTCATTAGGATGTATCAGGTACTAAATTGTGGGGTACTTAACTCAAGAGCAACGAAAACTTCTTGCTATAGTTAGTGTCTCGAACTCAGGAACTTAGCATTTTAAAGCATCAGCTTATTGAAGAGATGAATGCATGAGTGTGTAAATGAAGAAATGAAATAAATTAGTGATGACTTCACATAGCTTCTCAAAGACTTTCAGCAGCTTCTGCAGGCCTAAAAAACGTCTCTTTTGAGCACCAAAGAGCAGTAGCTTCACATTGTAAGGTGCAGCTGATCTTCTCTCAGCAATCCCCTGCTGAAAGTATCAGTGAATCTACTGACAAAAAGACTTCTCACTATACTAAAACCAAAAAACCCATTGCCAACAAGTTGTTTTCAACTTATTGCGACCAGGTAGGACAGAGTGGAACTGCCCCATAGACTTTCAAAGGGTGTAATTTTGACGCAAGCAGGCTGCCACCCAGAAGCAGACTAGCAGTAAATACAGCGTGCACCGGCTGCATTTAGCAAGGTACCCACCCAGTGAACCCAGTGCCCGTGAGTAGATTCGGACTCACAGCAACCCGTATGCTGGGGCTTAATTGTATTTACTTGCTAATCTGCGGTGACCAATTTCACATGGGTTTTACCACATTTTTGATGTGATGGGGACAGGTGAAATTGTGCATTGCAGGTTGGTGAGAAGGCACAATTGGGCCCATGGGTACCTTGCTTATTGGGAAATCTGGCCCTGCTGCAACGTTTGGAGGAGGCTGGTGGGTTCAAACTGCTGACCTTTCCACTAGCAGCGAGCATTTAAGTGCTGCGCTACCAGGGCTCCTTCTCCTCACTATGAACTAGCAATAATCCCTTCTCCAAGAAAAGTTTCATTTTCATCCAGTTAACTAAAGTGTTGTTTCTGATCATTAAAACAAAGGTTTATTATGGGCGTTATCTAAAAATGCTAGTCTCTAATACATACCTGTTAGTGGTTAGTGAGTTGGGACCCACTGGATGGCACCTAACAACTACAACAAGTGGTTAAGAGCTCAGGCTGCTAATCAAAAGTCTGCAGTTCAAATCCACCAGCCACTCCTTGGAAACCCTATGGGGTAGTTCTACTCTGTCTTATAGGGTTTCTATAAACCGAAATCAAGTTGGCAGCAATGGTTTAGGTTTGGTTTTAGTGTTCAGCAGGAACCCTGATGGCATAGTGGTTAAGAGTTTGGCTATTAACCAAGAGGTTGGCAGTTCAAATCTACCAGCTGCTCCTTGGAAAACCTATTGGGTAGTTCTACTCTATCCCAGGAAACCCTGATGGTATAGTGGTCAAGAACTATGGCTGCTAACCAAAAGGGTCAGCATTTCGAATCCACCATGCACTCCTTGGAAACCCTATGGGGCAGTTCTACTCTATCCTATAGGATCACTAAGAGTCAGAATTGATTGGACGGCAGCAGATTTTCAGGTTTTACTCTATCCTCTAGGGTCACTATGAGTTGGAACTGACTCAACAGCAATGGGTGTAGTGTTCAATGGTGAGAAGCCCTGGTGATATAATGGTTAAATGCTAGGCTGCAAACCAAAAAGTCTACGGTTCTAACTCACCAGCCACTCCGAGGGAGAAAGATATGGCAGCCTGCTGCCGTAAAGATTACACTTTGGAAACGCTATGGGGGAGTTCCACTCTATTGTATAGGGTCACTATGAGTTGGAATCAAATTGACAGTAATGGGTTTGAGGGTTTTTTTTAGTGTGCTGTGCTTATGCAAAATTATTTACCTTTAAATAACTTAAAGTTAAATAAATTAACACTTCAGTTTTGTTACTATGTATATTTCTCTTTCATTTTATAAATACTGGTGGCTATCCAGTGTAATTTTCCTTGGTCAATGCTGTCTTTGCATAAACTATTATGCCTGCTAATAATAATCCCTGACCTATAGAAGAGATACCACTGTTCAACCAATAGCAGCCACTAAAAAAGGGGATGACTAAGTAGTTGAAGCAAATAACTGAAAACAACTTCAGATACTTATGGGAAACCCCAAATATATTCAATGAGGGTATCATCTCTCTGGCTTTTTTCAGGGATATACAGTGTATATATTTCATAGAACATCAGATAAAACCAAACCCACTTTGGTTTCGGTATCACTATAAAAACAAACTTTAATGATTTTGTACAAATTGCAATAAAGTGGGAAGGTTCTTTATGAAACCTGGTCTGCCAGAAGAATGAACAAATCCATCTTGGAAGAAGTACATTCAGAATGCTCCTTGGAATCAAGGATGGAGAGATTATGTCTTATGTATTTTGGACATGTAATCAGCAGGGATCAGTCCCTGAAGAAGGACATCATGCTTGGTAAATTATAGGATCAGTGAAAAAAAGGAAGACCCTCAACGAGTTGGATTGGACACAGTGGCTGCAGCAATGGGCTGAAGCGTAACGATTGTGAGGATGGAGCAGGACGGGGCAGTCTTTTGGTCTGTTGTACCTAGGGTCACTGTGAGTTGGAACCAACTCGACAACACCTAACAGCAACAACACCATAAAAATAAATTTTAATGATTTTATACAAATTACAACAAGGTGGGAAGATTCTTTATGAAACCTGGATAACATACCATATTCCATAGACCATCATTAATAATTTTGCCTCCAGTGGTGATTTTGGTTGTTTCCTCATTTTTAAATTGAATTTCAATTCTTCCATCACGAAGTGCAAGCAGTAACCAAGCTGAGTGATCAAGAGATTCTGCATACAGTATGATGCCTTCTGAATCATATGTTCGGAAATCAAATTCAGCTGAAAATCTAAACAATGAACAGTCATCCTTAATACTGAGAAATATAGAACATTCAATGTATTATTGCTTTTTTTCTTGTACTGGCAAGCCATATATGTTGAGTCAATTATTTATATTGTTCCCTGGAATTAATAAAAGAGAAGGGTAGAGTCAAACTGTTGATGTATTTATCTCTCACTCCATGTGTGTTTAAAATCAAATTGTTATATATGTTTCCTTATCCTTGGAGTCTTTTCTCCCAGTAAACAGATGGCTTGGCAATTTTTCATCTTTTTTGGCATACATTTTGAAGGTATTCTTTCATATGCTGGAATCAATAAATATGTACAAATCATAGGCATACTATATCCTTCCTGGAGCCTTTTATGCACAATCCAGTCTGACATTAAGATTTTTTTTTTTTTGCTCTATTCATAGGTGATTAGTAAAAGATGTTACAACTTCATGATTGGTTTATTCACCGAAAAGCATATTTTCCCTATGATTTCACGTATGGCAGGAAGGAATCATTCACAGAGATCTACAAAAGAGCCTCTGGGTGATAGCAAACGTAATTAAGCCTTCATATGTGGTGAGGAAGGAACAAGTCAAAAACTTTAAAATGTATTTGCTAGCTTGATTTCAAAATCTCCCCCAAAACTCTAACTGCATAATCACTGTAGTAGAACACATAGGAGAAGAGCTTAAGGGATACAGTCTAGCCCTGTGTTGGAGGGTATCCGAGCTCTGGCAATGCCTATTGCTGTTAAGATTCTGGACATATGTGTAGCTATTATAGAGGAAAAATCTTAGGAATGCTGGATTAAAGGTAACACGTGTTGATTCACTGCCCTTAGGACACATTAATGAGAATCAGCATTGGTGTTTCCAAGGGACCAGGAAATCAAAATGGTTCAAAAAAGACAAACAGGGAAAAAGAAAAGTAGTTGTATAACTACTAGTCATCTGGATTAAGTTAAAATAAAGGTAATTTAAGTTAAAGCTTCAAAACTTAAGATAATTGCTAAATAAAGCAAGAAGGAGTCCCACATCCTTATCCCCACAGATATACCACTATACTGTGTATTACTATAGAAAGAAATCATCAAAATACTATTCTATCATCTCAGACTTCTTACTCTTAAGTTCATCACTGTGTTTTTAAACATCCTAAAGTAAATATTCTCTAGGATTCAGTAGACTTGTCCTTTATCAAAATTACTGCAAGAGCCTCAGGGTAAAAACAAAGACATGTTTCACAGAAGATGCTTAAGTAAAAAACAAAAAAGAAGAAGTTTGGTTTTTAAACAACAATGGGGCTGGGAAAGTATTCTAAACTTCAAATCAAATGAGAGAAATACAGCAGGATATGATTTTCTGGTCAGCATAACCAAAGAATAGATTCCTATCAGATTACACTGGCAAATTAAATATTACAGAAAACATAAAGATGAGCAGTTGTCAAAAAGAAAATAGCCATTGTTGTACCCTCTGATGCAGCCTGCCTAACTCAAAAAACAAGGCAAAACAAAAGCCCCTTTATCAGGGTTGTGGTTGATGGAGGAGTTATGCCAAACCTTAACTTTTAATGGCAGCCCTGGAAGACTTCCGAATATGAGCAGTAGAGCCCATAATAAGAAGTTTGCCCCAGCAGTTTAGGATTTCCCCAAACTTAAGAGGGAGAATCTCCAGAAAACACAACATACACATCCTAGAAGACTGGGCAGACAGTGAGTATGAGCTTTCTATTTCTATGTAACCAATTACCACAAACTTACTGGCTTAAAATAACACCACTTATCACCTTACGGTTCCATGATTGGAAGTCTGAGCATGACACAACAGGATTCTCTGGTCAGGGTCTCAAAAGTCTGAAATCATGGGATCAGCCACCTGAATCTAGGAAGCCTCTCTGAGACTCACTGTTCTGGGGGACACAATTCAATTCCTTGCAGTTGTAGGACTGAGGTACCTGTTTTCTTGCTAGCTGTTGCCTGGGGACTGCTCTCAGCAACCAGAGCCTTCTTTCAGGTTCTTGCCACATGACCTCTTCCACTGGTAGTTCACAGCATGGCTGTTCTTCAGAAGAATCTATCTCACTTTAAATCTCCCTCTAGGACAGTCCAGTCCCACTTTTAATAGCTTTTCAGATCCATCCAGATAATATCCCTTTTAATTACCTCAAAATCAACTAATTTGGGACCTTAATTGGTGGTGTTAGCCGTGGTGTGCAATCCATTCGATTCTGACTCATAGTGACCTCATGTGACAGAGCTGAACTGCCCCATAGGGTTTCCTAGGCTGTATGTAATCTTTCGGTGGGCAGATATATAGGTCTTTTCTCCTGCGGAGCTGCTGGTGGGTTTGAACTACTGAACTTTCAGTTAGCAGGTGAGTGCTTAACCATTGTGCTACCAAGGCTCCTTGGGACCTTAATTATGACTGCAAAATCCCTTCTGCCATGTTTATTGTTGTTAGGTGCCATTCAGTCAGTTCCAAATCATAGCGACCCTATATACCAAAAGAACGAAACCCTGCCCAGTCCGCTATCCTCATGATCGTTGTTATGCTTGACCCCTTTGTTGCAGTTACCGTGTCAGTCCACCTCATTGAGGGTCTTCCTCTTTCGCGCTTGCTCTCTGCTTTCCAAGCGTGTTGTCCTTCTCCAGGTACTGGTCCCTCCTGACAACAGGTCCAAGGCATGTGAGATGAAGTCTCCTCATCCTTTCTTCTAAGGAACGTTCTGGCAGTACTTCCTCCAAAACAGATTTGTTTGTTCTTTTGACAGTCCATGGTATATTCCACATTCTTCACCAACACCATAACTCAAAGGAGTCAATTTTTCGGTCTTCTTTATTCATCATCCAGCTTTCACATACTTATGAGGCAACTGAAAACACCCTGGCTTGGGTAGGGTGCACCTTACTCCTTAAAGTGACATCTTTGATTTTTAACACTTTAAAGAGGTATTTTGCAGCAGATTTGCCCAATGCAATGCATCTTTTGATTTCTTGACTGCTGTTTCCATGGTTGTTGATTGTGGATCCAAGTAAAATGAAATCCTTGACAACATCAATCTTTTCTCCATTTATC